>NW_027507748.1:491104748-492451414 GCF_037356315.1 Lithobates pipiens
GATTCTGCTGCTGGAGATATCTCTTTGTCTGGCCGCCGGAAACGTTACCCGAGACGTTTGTAAAGAAAAGATCTGTTCTTGTAACGAGGTGGAGGGAGATCTGCATGTGGACTGCGAGAAAAAGGGATTTACTAACCTGCAGCACTTCTCGGCTCCCACTTCCCAGTTCTATCACCTCTTCCTGCATGGCAATTCTCTAACCAGGCTTTTCCCTAATGAGTTTGCCAACTTTTACAATGCCGTCAGCCTGCACATGGAGAACAATGGCTTGCACGAGATAGTCCCCGGTGCCTTCTTGGGCTTGCAGTTGGTAAAACGCCTTCACATCAACAACAACAAGATCAAGTCCTTCAAAAGGCACACGTTCCTGGGCTTGGATGATCTGGAATACCTCCAGGCTGACTTCAACCTGTTAAGAGACATTGACCCAGGTGCCTTCAGGGACTTGAACAAGCTTGAGGTTTTAATCTTAAACGACAACCTCATCAGCACCTTGCCCACCAATGTGTTCCAGTACGTACCCATCACCCACTTGGATCTGCGGGGGAACCGAGTTAAGACATTGCCCTATGAGGGGGTCCTGGAGCAGATCCCAGGCATAGCAGAAATCCTGCTGGAGGACAACCCTTGGGACTGCAGCTGCGATCTCTTAGCCTTAAAGGAATGGCTAGAAAATATTCCAAAGAATGCCTTGATCGGTAGGGTGATCTGCGAGGCGCCCACTAGGTTACAGGGCAACGATCTAAACGAGACCTCAGAGCAGGAGCTGTGCCCCTTAAAAAACGCAGTCGATTCTAGCCTGGCTGCCCCCCCTGCCCAAGACGAAACGTGTGATCCCGGTCCAATTCCAACCCCCTTTAAAGTCAATGGTCAGGAGGACACGGCCACCCAGGGCTCCTCGGTGAGCGGAGGGACCAAGATCCCAGGAAACTGGCAAATCAAAACCAGACCCACAGCTGCGGTGTCTGAGATGAATGGCCAACCCAAAGCCCCCCACGTCTTTGTCTGCCCTGCCATCTGCAGCTGTGGTCAGCAGATCCTCGGCCCTGGATTAAAAGTAGATTGCAGCAACAAGAACGTCAAAAGCCTATCTGATCTGGAGCCCAAGCCTCCCAATGTGCAGGAATTGTTCCTGAGGGAGAACAAGATTCATACCATCCGGAAAGCCAACTTTCTGGATTATGGCAACCTTACTCTACTGGATCTGGGCAACAACAACATAGGCATAGTGGAGAACAACACCTTCCATAACCTGACCGACCTGAGATGGTTGTACATGGATAAAAACTGCATAGACACCCTCACCCCAGAGAAATTCACCGGTCTGCAAAGCTTGGAGTACCTGAACCTTGAGTTCAACTTCATCCAACTCATTTTACCCAACACCTTCAACCCCATGCCCAACCTCAGGATCCTCATCCTCAACAACAACCTGCTCAAGTCTCTACCAGTGGATGTGTTTGCTGGGGTCAGCCTTTCCAAATTAAGTCTTCACAATAATTATTTTATGTACCTTCCAGTGGCAGGGGTCTTGGACCAGCTCACGTCCATCATTCAGATAGACCTACATGGGAACCAGTGGGACTGCTCTTGTAACAATGTGCCTTTCAAACAATGGGCAGAGCGACTTGGCCCCGAGGTCATTGTAAGTGATCTCAAATGTTATTTCCCAGAGGAGTTCTGGGGGAAAGATTTCAGATTTCTTTCTAATGACATGATGTGTCCCCTGCTGTATGCAAAAATCTCCCCAACTCTCAATGCTCTTCACAAAAACAGCACTGGCCTGGCAGAGACCAACACTCACCCCAATTCCTACCTAGAGACAAGTCGGGTGTCTATCTCTGTGCTAGTGCCAGGACTCTTGCTGGTGTTTGTCACCTCTGCCTTCACAGTAGTTGGCATGCTGGTATTTATCCTTAGGAACAGGAAAAGATCGAAGAGAAGAGATGCCAACTCCTCAGCCTCTGAAATCAATTCCCTGCAGACAGTGTGCGATTCTTCTTACTGGCACAGTGGCCCCTATAATGCAGATGGCACTCATAGAGTTTATGATTGTGGGTCTCATTCACTGTCAGACTGAAAGAGAGTGGGTGGGAGGAGGGTTTCATAAATACTGCACCCACAGCTGTCACTTAATATCAGGACACAAATGATTTTTCTTTTTCTTTTTTCTTTTGTGCATTGCTGTAACATTCGCTACACTTGTGCCATTCCCATAAACTAGCTTTTCTTTGCAAAGCTACCTTATTGCGATTACACAAAAGGACGCCTATGAATAATTCAAGTGCTGGTAAGAGACCCATATACAGTACCAGTATGCCAGCTGTGCTACCTGCCGCAGTTAACAGTGAATAATAACCATGAGATGTGGATGGGGTAACCAGCCATAACATGGTATTTAACTGGGGAGGGAGGGGGGGGGGGGGGGGTTGTGTTCCAGGAGGACCAGAGGCTGGAATTATAAAAAAAAGGGGGGCCTTCTTCTTATGCAGCGTCTGCTCTCTACTGTGCTGCTGCTGCTGCAGAACGTTGCACGAAGGCATGAATGTCATGTAAATAAGTGACTAGTCCAAAACAAAACAAATAAATAAATAAAAATCAAAAAAGTGCTGCATGGCTCGCATGGATACAACGTACCCCGGGGGCGATCACATCTGAGCAACCAATATCTCTGCCCTCCCCCCCCCCAAAAAAAAAAAAAAATCTCATCTTCTTCAAGTCTCTCGCTATACAGTATCGGTATTCTTAAAGTGCCATTGCTCTATCTTTTGTAATGGATAACGCAGTACAGATCCTAAGTTTACTGTGGATATATATATATATATATATATATATATATATATATATATATATATATATATATATATATATATATATATATATATATATATATATATATAAACAAAAAAGAAAATTCTATTGTACTGTTTTATTTAAGATGTGTTTGCATGATTAGTTCCATTATTCCTCGATTTGATTTCTTTCTTTTTAGGCAGATCTGTATTCATTTGATGACATAACCATATGCATTTCCATTCTGAATGTATAATGATTATCGGTTATTTTTTTATTATGGTTACAGTGTAAAAAAACAAACAAAAAAAAAGTATTCCGATGCAGATAAGCATGAAGAATTACTGTCATTCTGATGCTTAGGGTGGGAGGCTAGCTGGTAAAAAAAAAAAAAAAAAAAAAAATGAAAAAAAAAAAAATCATATAATAAATCCGAAGTTAAATATGGAAATAATCATGGCAAATGGCAATGGGGGTGATGTTGAAAACTCAGTAATTATATTCAAAATTTTATAATGGCATATTTTTCAGTATTAAAGTGAAATGTTTCCAAATGTCTGTTTGTGGTTGTTGCTTGTTGGTACCGGTTGTTTGTTTTTATTTTTATTTTATTTTTTGTTGCTGCTGCTGCTGCTGGAGGATGCATGTATTTTTTTTTTCTAGGTGGCACCTAATGGTGGGTGAATGGGGCAATGCAGATGCAGCGTTTGGGGAACGCTCGTCTTGAAAATTCCTGTAATTGACTCGCCATAGAGCAGGACTCATTAAGCTGATTCCAGATTTGAATCGTCAGCACTTCGAGCCCAGATGCAGCACAAATGACTGACAGTCTTGTCTGCAGACAATTTAGAATCAGCAGCTGTAGGAAAATGTGAAAACTAATTAGTGGGAGAAGCATCCCACAGGCTTTGTGTTTTTTAATGTTCCCACACCATTTATGAATAAACCGCACTGGGTTTTTTTTTTTCCACATTCCTCAGATTTCAGTTATCTTGATGCAACAGATATGGGCTCTCCAGGGAAGCTCCATAGCCATGAAATATACATTTCCCATCAAGGCACAGTCGTGATTGCTGCTGTATGTGCATTCATTTCAGAATAAAGACTGTTGGTTTTATTGCTTTAGATTCCAAGTAAGCAAAATACACATTCTGGATGCATTCTGCAGGTTGTCTAGGCAGGGGATGAGCTCACACAGCTACAGTTTACAGGGAAGGAGCTTGGATGGGTATGTGGAGGCACAGCAATGGCTTTACAATGCAGATGTACGGTTTACAGAATAGTCAGGATATTTTAAAATGCAGATCTACTTTTGCAGCCATATTGAGTTAACACCTGATCTGTCTCTCTGTCTCTGTGTCTATGCTTCTCCTTCTCTCTCTCTGTCTCTCTCCTTTTCCTTCTCTCTCTCTCTGTCTCTCTCTCTCTCTGCCTCTCTCCTTTCTCTCCTCTCTCTCTCTCTCTCTCTCTCTCTCTCTCTCTCTCTCCTCCTCCTCTCTCTCCTTCTCCTTCTCTCTCTCTGTCTCTCTCCTTTTCCTTCTCTCTCTCTCTCTCTCTCTCTGCCTCTCTCCTTTCTCTCCTCTCTCTCTCTCTCTCCTTTTCCTCCTCTCTCTCCTTCTCCTTCTCTCTCTCTGTCTCTCTCCCCCTCCCCCTCACTCTCTCTCCTCTCTCTCCCCCCCTCTCTCTCTTCCTCTCTTTCTCTCTCTCTTCCTCTCCCTCTCCTCCTTTCTCTCCTCTCTCTCCCCTCTCTCTCCCCCTACCTCTCCCCCCTGTCCTCTCTCTCCCCTCTCTCTCTCCCCCTTTCTCTCTCCCTCCACCTCTTTCTTTTGCCCATCTCTCTGTCTCCCCCCCACTCTCTCTCTTTCTTCCTCTCCCTCTCTTTCTCTCCCTGTCTCTCTGTCCGTCTGTCTGTCTCTCTCCCTTTCTCTCTGTCACTCCCTCTCTCTGTCTCACTGTCTGTCTCTCTCTCTCACTCTATGTCTCTCTGTCTCTGTCCCCCTCTCGCTCTCTTTTGCTCTCTATCTCTGTCTCTCTTTCACTCTCTGTCTCTCGGTCTCCCTCTATCTCTTTCACTCTCTCTCTCCCTCTCTTTCGCTCTCTCTTTGTCTCTCTCTCTCTTTTGCTCTCTCTCTCTCTGTCTTTCTCTCTTTTGCTCTCTCTCAGACTCTCTCTCTCTCGTTTGCTCTGTCTCTCTCTCTTTTTCGCTCTGTCTCTCTTTCGCTCTCTCTCTTTTGCTCTCTCTCCATCTCTCTCTCTTTCTGTCTCTCTGTCTCACTCGCTGTCTCTCTCTGTTTCGCTCCCTCTCTGTCTCTCTTTCGCTCTCTCTCTCTCTTTCGCTCTGTCTGTCTCTCTCTCTCTTTCGCTCTCGCTCTCTCTTTTGCTCTCTCTCCGTCTCTCTCTCTTTCTGTCTCTCTCTCTCTCTCTCTCTTTTGCTCTCTCTCCGTCTCTCTCTCTTTCTGTCTCTCTCTCTCTCTTTCGCTCTCTGTTTCTCTCTCACTCTCTCTCTCTTTCGCTCCCTCTCCGTCTCTCTTTCTCTCTTTCTGTCTCTCTCTTTCTCTCTCTCTCTCTCTCTTTCGCTCTGTCTCTCTCTCTCTCTCTCTCTTTCGCTCTCTCTCCATCTCTCTCTCTTTCTGTCTCTCTCTCTCTTTCGCTCTCTGTCTCTGTCTTTCGCTCCCTCTCTGTCTCTCTTTTGCTCTCTCTCTCCCTTTCTCTCTTTCTGTCTCTCTCTCTTTCCCTTTCTCTCTTTCTGTCTCTCTCTCTCTTTCGCTCTGTCTGTCTCTTTCGCTCTGTCTGTCTGTCTGTCTCTTTCTGTCGCTCTCTTTCGCTCACTCTCTCTCTTTCGCTCTCTCTCTCTCCCTATTCACATAGCATAACTTAAAGCTGAACTAAAGGTCCGCCATTACTTAGGGGTTGATTTGCTAAAACTGGAGAAAAGCTGGTTACTATGCACAACTGCACCAGATTCCGTGTTAACCAGTTTTAGTAATCCCCCCCCCCCATAGTTTAGCGCAGAAAACAATGGGGTTTTGTTTACTAAAACTAGAGAGTGCAGAACCTGGTGCAGCTGTGCATGGTAGCCAATTAGCTTCTAACTGCAGCTTGTTCAATTAAAGTGATTGTAATTTTTTTTTTTGAAATAACAAACATGTTATACTTACCTCCTCTGTGCAAGGGTTTCGCACAGAGTGGCCCCAATCCTCCATTTCTGTGGTTCCCCCATGGCGCTCCTGGCTCCTCCTCTTCTCGAGTGCCCCCATGGAGAGGTGCTTTTCATGGGGGCTCTCGTGCTCCCGTGTCCTGCTGCAGCGTTCATTGACACAGACAGTAGGACTTGGCATGCCACTGGATTTTAGTGACAGCAGCGGGAGCCAATGGCTGCTATCTGGCCGCTGCTATCAATCTATCCAATGAGGACCCGAGACAGCGCCTGGAACTGCTGTGCTCGTTCTTGTCGCTGGAACGATCAGGATCAGGTAAGAAATGGGGGGGGGAGGTCTGGGGGGTCGCTGCAGCACAAAATGTATTTTTATTTTAGAATACATTAAGGTGAAAAAAACTTGAGGTTTAAAACCCCTTTAAGCTTTGACGCACAAAAAAAAAATCTGGAAGCTAATTGGTTTCTATACAGAGCTGCACCAGATTTTGCACGCTCCAGTTTTAGTAAATCAACCCCCATACTGTCAGCAGGAAGGCTTTTTGTTGCAAAAGAGACATGCAATGGGGTTGATTTACTAAAACTGGTCAGTGAAAAATCTATTGCAGCTGTGCATGGTAGCCAATCATCTTCTAACTTCAGCTTGTTCAATTAAAGTGATTGTAAAGACAGAATGTTTTTATCTTTATCTTAATGCATTCTATGTAATAAGATAATATTAGCTTATGTGTGCAGCAGCATTTCTCAGCACCCCAATACTTACCTGAGGTGATTGCTATCCAGTGATGTTGCAGGAGAAACTCGACTGCCAGAGACTCTCCTCCTCTTTGGCTGAGACAGCAGTGGGGTACCATTGGCTCCCGCTGCTGTCAATCAAAGTTAGACAGCCAATGAGGAGAGAGGGGGCGGGTCCTAGCCAAGGCCCTATGTCTGAATGAACACACAGAGCTGTGGTTCAACTCGGGTGCCCCCCTTAGCAAGCTGCTTGCTGTGCGGCACTTGTCAGGGGGGAGGGGCATGGAGAGCCAAAGAGAAACCAAAGAAGAGGAGGATCCAGGCTGCACTATTGCAACCCCACTGAAAAAAAAAAAAACAGAGACTTTAGTATCTGGACTGTGCAAAATCTACTGCAGCTGTGCATGGTAGCCAATCAACTTCTAACTTCAGCTTGTACAATTAAAGTTATTGTAAATGACCACCCTGTAAAACAACCCATTCAGTTTAAGGCTAGGTTCACACCATAGCGATGCGGGAACGCAGCGAATCCGCGGCGTTTTACCGCATCGCATGCCTCCCGCCGGCAGTTCACACTGCCCTATGCGGACTGCTGGGAGTGTCAATGAAATCTTAATGACACCCCCAGACCAGTCCGCATATCGCAGTGCGATCTGCAAACTCGGACAGGAATCGGATCGCATGGTGTGAACACCCATTCTGCTGCGGACCAAAAAAAAGGGTCCTGTGCGAGTTTGCGGCGGGTGCGATGCGAATTCAGCCATACTATCTGTATGGCTGAACTCGCATTGCACAGACAGATCGGATGTGATTTGCACTGCAGTGCGGTGCGAATCACATCCGGATCTCCCACCTGCAGCGGTGTGAACCCAGCCTAAAATAGAAATAAAAGGCAACACTTTTTTTTATAGATATAAAAAAACATACTAAATACCTTTTTTCCCTTTTTTTTTAATAGTGATCACATTCCCTCAGTTCTCAGCTGCATAAGAGCTGGGGGAGGAGAAGTCGCAGTACACTAAGCTTCCCAGTAAATGGCTGTGCAAGGGGGAGGGGGGGTCATATCAGGACAAGTCTGATCATTGGAGGAGAGCACACTGTGTTCCCAGCATAGCTAGAGAACTGACCATGCTGGGCTCTCCTGCTTAGTGTGTTCAGTTTTTAATAGGAAAAAGGGACTGCCAGGAACACCAGCAATACAAAGAGAACAGGATACTTTCTCATACAAGTACATGGTACAGCAGGCACATATCAGGAATAGGAAGTTTGGGGCAATAAACACTTTAGGATTTAACAACAAAAAAAAGGAAGCTGATTGGTTTCTATGCAGAGCTGTACCAGATTTTGCACTCTCCAGTTTTAGTTATTCAACCCCCATACTGTTAGCAGGAAAGATTTTTGTTGCAGAAGAGACATGCAATAGGGTTGATTTACTAAAACGGGAGAGTGCAAAATCTAGTGCAGATCCCCCAAAAAACAACAATTAGCATACAGTTTTTTTTTTTTTTTTGTCAAAGCTTAATTGAACAAGCTGAAGTTAGCAGCCGATTGGCTACCATGCACAGCTGCACCAGATTTTGCACTCTTTAGTATTAGTAAATCATCCTCAATGTCTCTTCTGCAATTAACTATGGAGGATAGTTACTAAAACTAGTGCACACAGAAGCTGGTGCAGCTGCGCATAGTAACCAATTAGCTGCTAGTTTTTATTGGCAATTTTAATTAAACAAGTTGAAGTTTGAAGCTGATAGAAGCTGATTGACTACCAGACACAGCTACACCAGATTTTGCACTCTCTAGTTTTTGTCAATGAAACCCCAATGTCTCTTTGGCAATAAACTATTGGGGGGGGGGGGGGGTTACTAAAACTGGTGTACAAATATTCTGGGGCAGCTCTGCATAGTAACTAATCAATTTTTATATTTTATTGGCAAAGTTTAATTGAACAAGCTGAAGTTAGAAGCTGATTTGTTGCTATGCACATTCGCATCAGATTCTGTGTGACCCACTTTTAGTAAATCCCTCCCAATGCCTACCTGACTACTTACAGTGATCCCCGATCTGTAAACTGAACTGCGCATGCACAGCTCAGTTTACAGCAGGCAGCCCAATTCCTGTGTGCCAAAATGACTAGCTCCTGCACATGTGCATGAGTAAAGTCATCCTGTGCTAGCCAATGAAGATGGCCAAAAATCAGCACACAGGGGAAGATGCCAGTGAGGGGAGTATTAACTGCTTAGTTCTGCTTTAAGGCCTAATGGGAAATGTGAAACTCCTGTGCAGTGGGGCAGTGCCTGCACTGCAAGGATTATCTGCCCATTTAGCCTGGGCAGAGTAAAAGCACTTTATCTTAGACAATCCTCCGCTCCCATGGCAAATAGCACTCCTTCAGCCCAGCAGTGGACAGTCCCTTGGCTTCATTATGTCTACTGCAGGGCTATGGCATTACCTTAGACTAGACATGTGCGATTAGTTTCATAAGAATCGAAAATCCATACGAATTTCCGTTAATTCGTACATTCAGGAGGATCCAAAATACGAATTGCTATGCTTCAAAATTTTGTACGAAATATGAAATTTCGTTTAAGAATTTTGGATCCAAATTCTGTTACAAAGGAAACGTGATTGGTGTTTTGTTGACCAATCAGAGGTTTCCTTCTGCTGCTGAGTGAGGGTTGGGAAAATTACCTTTTTTAAATATGGCAGTGGGAGACTGGTACTGGTAGGTCAATGGGAGATTCAGAATCGGACAAAATAAGAATTTTCATTAATTACGATTAATCGTTATGATGAAACCCAGGAAGTCAGCACAGCACAGGGATGGTGGGAGGCCCTTATAATGATATATTCATCATTATGAATGTTTGTAATTGTTACAAAAAGTTAATGAACCTAATGAAAATTCATATTTCGTACAAATCCAAATTGAATTCCGGACACAAATTATGAATTAACGGCTATGTCCCTTAGACCTAACTGAGCAACTGATGCAGCCCCACTGCAAGGGATCATTTTTAAGTTTCTTGGTGTTGGGTTTTAGGGCTAATTCACATCAGCCGTTGTGTTGTAATGATGTGGTCCAGCGGGATCACCACAGTACTGTTGTACCATGCTGTTCACTTTTTATATGATCTTTATTGAAACATTATTTCATTAAGTTCAATTGGCCGCTGTGCGGTGTAAGGCAGTGGATTGCATGCTGTACTGTTTTTCACAACATATCACTGTGCAATGCAGTGGTGCGAACCGGGCATTTTAGGGACAAGACATTTTGGTTTGTCATGTAGTGGAACTGCACTGGAATAGCCATCCAGCGCAGTCCCACCGCACTGTTTTTTAGTAAGGCAATTTTTACATAGTTACTTTGGTCCAGCTTGGTCCAATGTAAGTGTGCATGTGCCATATTTGTAGGATCCCCGTGAAAGCTGTAAATGAGTTTAGATTGCCGCTAGCTTCTGGTTCCCGTGCTAAGCAGCTACCCTGCTGCTTACTGAACACAGGAGTTCACCGCTCAGCATGGGTGCCATTCAGAGAACACTTTACATTTGCTCAATTAATGTAAAGTGTTCTCTGATTGGACATGGTGGAGATTGTGATGTCACCACCCCACTTCTCCACTATGTCCAATCAGAGAATGCTTTGCATTCCAGGAGGGAATGCAAAGCATTCTCATTGGTGTTTATGTCAAGGGAACAACCTTCTGTGTTCATAATACAGCAGGGCAGACACTTGGCATGGGACCATGTTACTAGTGGAGCCTACTACACTGATTTTGGGCAGTCACATGGATTACATAGGTATGACACATACATACTATCTAAAAATTGCCATACCTAAACTATAACTTATATAAAAAAATAAAAAATGGCAGCTTACTTTTTTTTTTAAGTTTCCATATTCTAGCACTGTAAAATCCTACTAGTTCTCTTTGTGTATGAGAGGTCTGGGAGCTGTGTTTACCATAATTAATCTTGTCTGTACTGTGCAGGAAGATCTTCATTGGCATTTGTAAAATAGATTTTAACATTGTCTGTCCTAAGGGTTAGCGGTTTAGAAGGTGGCCTTCTTGCATTGTATGTTAATGTGTGGAGACTAAGCATGTCCTTAGGACAGACACAATCTGACATTGTACAGAAATCCTCTAAGTCAGTCACAAGGCCTTCTCCTGAAAAACATCTAAAAGGTAAGAAATATAAACATTTTTAGGAAAAAAAAAAAGAACATATAAAAAACATATAATGGTGTTTTCTTAAATTTGACCGCAAAAGTGGAATTATGCTTTAATGCCGCGTACACACGACCAGACATTTCGACAGCAAAGGCCTGATGGAACGAATCCGTCGGACAATTTGATCGTGTGTGGGCTCCATTGGACCTTTTCTGTCCAAAAAACGGAAAGACTTTAGAAATTGAATATGTTTCAAATTTTTCCGCTGGAAATCCACCGGACCCAGTTCCTATCGAGAAATCCGTTTGTGTGTATGCTAGTCCGACAGACAAAGAATGGTGCTAGGGCAGCTATTGGCTACTGGCTATGAACTTCCTTATTCTAGTCCAGTCGTACATCATCACGTTCAAATCCATCAGACTTTGGTGTGATGGTGTGTGGCCAAGTCCATTAATTTGGAAAGTCCGTCGGAACTCCCCCTAAAGTCCATCTGGAAGACCGTCGGACCTAGTCCACTGAAATAGTCTGGATATGGATAAACACAGGAGATCGTACTTAGGAATAAGCAAACCAAAATAAGTGTATAATCATTACATTTTTGTCCCTAATATGAGCTTTAGACTTGTCTGATCGGCAGAGAATTATGGAGTATAGAAATCCAGACAGCTATAATTCATATGAGCCTCTGCAGGCTGGGCAAAACTGAACAAAAAAAAAGCATTTAAATTGTTTCGGATTTTCCAATTCATTTTGTTTTTAAAAGGATTCACTTATCACAACTCTAAATCACCGCTCATATATATGCATATGTACTCAGATCACCGGATAACCCCTTCAAAGTACCTGTATCTGCCTTTTCCCCCACCACACAGGCCGCACATTTTCAAGCCCCTCACAGCTGGAGAAGGCTCACAGCTCTTGCAGAAATCTTAATAATGTAAACGAATAAAGAATAAGGCAAGAGGTCCTCTTATAATGGTTGCAGATTGGGAGGGGGGGGGGGGGGATACCAAGTGAACCGTTTCAATAGTTGTAAGTGGCAGGTCCTGCTGTTTTATTTTTATTTTTTGCAATGGGACCGCTTGAGGTAAAAAAACAATTCTGGTATATACATCAGCCAAACATGCGAGGAATAAATGTCAGATAGTGTAATGACTCTTCTATAACAATATGAGCAGATATACATGACCATTAGCAGTTTTTTTAATTATCAGTAGGTTATTAAAGCATGTTGAGGTCAATATTCACATCTCATAGATAAGCTGTTGGGGGTAATAATAAAAAAAGGTACTTACCATGAATAACTGAGCCTCTTCATGCCTAGTTTGCCAGCAATCATCCAGTATACATTTAAAATTAGCTGTTGATTATTATTTGATTGCCATTGATTATACCTTAAATGGTTGGTATTATACATAACAGAGTAACATGTGATCATTGCACCAAGAACAATATTGCAACCAACAGTTTCGATTTTAATTTTGGATGTCAAATGGCTGTATTATTTCAGTTGAGCCAAATCTGTTGAGACCAGCTAATGTGATGGCGGAATTTAGTAGAAAAGTGTGCTTTTATTTGGTCAGGTTTACACTGGATTGGAAATCATTTTGCAGAACATTTTTATTTTTCATTGGCTTGAAGATGCATTAACACTGTTTAATTTTGTGATGTAAAATGAAGATAGTGCTAGTGTCTGCAATACGACAAAAATATTGTATTTTATATATATATATATATATATATATATATATATATATATTAGATTTTTATAAATAAATATAAATAAATATATATATATCATTTTTGTAATTTGTATAACAGTATATGAAAGAAGATATGGCTGCTGTTTACATATATATATATTTCTATATCTATTTATATATATATATATATATATATATATATATATATATATATATATATATATATATATATATATTTGTATAACAGTATGTGAAAGAAGATATGGCTGCTGTTTATATATATATATATATATATATATATATATATATATATTTCTATATCTATTTGTATATATATATATATATATATATCTTTGTATAACAGTATGTGAAAGAAGATATGGCTGCTGTTTGTATATATATATATATATATATATATATATATATATATATTTGTATAATGGTATATGAAAAGAAATCTGGCTGCTGTTTGTACAATCTGATTCTGTATTTTCTGAATGTCTCTGATTGGCGACAGGACAGGCAGTTTTAAATACGTTTATTTGCAATTCATTATATTTTTGTTTGTTTTTTGCTTTTGTTTTTTTCAAATGACAATATTTTTTTTTGTCTCTCAGTAATGTTTCTTGTATGTAACCAGGAACACAATACATAAAAAAAGAAATGGGGTAACTGATTATGAGGCTATACTGATTCCCTCCTGTTGTGAAGAAGCATGTCTAATTCCTTTAATAGCCAACTGGAATTTGTAGCTGAAGAATTTAACTATATGGTTAATTGCAAGCTATGACAGTTTTTTGAGAATTTGTCCAATTAGTACCAGTGTTACAGTTTTCCTGTTGCGTAGTTTATTCTCATTTAGCGATGCCATTGCCATTTATCATTACAAATTAATGTGTAGGTTCTGCCCAGCAGTGAGCCGTTTAAAGATCAAATGTACATCATAATCGGTTGTGGAGATCATTTTAAATATTATCCTGTAAGTGTCTGCATTCCTGACATTTAATTGCAGCAACACTATAAAGAATGATTTTTGCAGTTCTGTATTTTTTTTTTTTTCAATAGATCCAGTATTACCAGCTAGCAGAACCTGAAGGTTTATTTTGCCAACCATGTATTTTGTAATTTGTGATGAAACTTATTTACCAATGTTTGTAGGCTGTCAGCTTGTAGCTTAAAAAAAGAATTATCACCATTTTTAAGGCCTCAGGCACACTGGGCTTAACAAAAAACAAACAAAAAAACAAAAAACAAATGCCGCTTTTACAGGCGATTGACTTTTTTTTCAGCCTTTAAACGCACCTCTATGTTAGTCTATTTGTCCATGAGAATTTAGAGGCAAAAAAAAAATAAAATTACCAATGCACGTTCAGGAGAGAAGCTTTTGGGCAATAAAATGCTGAATTCTAGGAAAATTTTGCATTAATTTATTGCAGAACATGGACATAATAAATTGAATAAATAAATAGGCAGTATAAATAAAATAAATTCTATGCTTGCTTGCTGCACCTAAATGCGCCTAAAAGCGTGTGAAAAATGTGGCTAAAGACACATTTTTAAGCAGCTTTTCTCCTGCCAGGAGAAAAGGCATTCAGAGGAAGTTGGGCAAATGCCCAGAGTGCATGAGGCCTTAGAATCAGTGTAGTCAGCTGTATTGTATGTGTTAGTTTTCGACATATGTGGGAGTATGTCACATTAAAAATATTAAGTCCATGGGAAATGACGGAGTAAGTTCATACTGTTACCAGAGTACTGCTAAATAAGGGATCTTTTGTACATGGATCAGTCGTCAATTTACTGCTGCTCTTGGCATTTGTAAAATGTTATTTGGACTACTCAACCTACTAGTAGAGACTTGCACATGGTGTTATGCCAGGGCTTTCATTTACATAACATATGTGTTATACATTAGAAGATTATCCTTTGCAAGGCTGAAAAAGTGTTCTTTACTGCATTTACTAAATATTAAGGGCTGATAATGCAACACTTTGGTTTCATTTTGCCAATTCTGGAGCTTCAGAAAAACATGTCACATGTCAAAGTTTATGAATGAATCTCTTTATCTAGTCATGCCTTTTAATCTGGAGTGTCAGAGGCACTTGTTGCATGTTAGCTGCCTGACATCATGTACTACCCTATTAGAAAAAAGGAGACAGCTGGCTTGATTTACTAAACCTGATATTCTAATAATCACAGGAGGATATTTTCCTTAAATCAGCTTCTATCTTTCCTTTTCAAAGTTTAACCAAACCAGCTGAAAATGTAAAGTGATTGGTTACAATGCACAGCTTCTCCAGATTCTGTCTGCTTCAGTTTTGGTAAATTCGCTTCATCATTATATTTACAGTATGGCTGCCAACTCACATAGGCACATGCATATAAAACTATATGCAATGGTGAGCTGCGCTAAAGAAAAAGTTTATCTATATCTAAAAAACTCGAGAAGCCAAAGACAAATGACCTAACTATGTAATGAATATATTATACTCCCATCCACAAGAGTTCATATGAATGAAAATGTGAATACTCAGTGACTGAAAATTACCGTATTCATCGTTCCTCCCTACACGTTTCGTCACTAGACGGGCATGTTCACGGGAACACGTCCGTCTAGTGACGAAACACGTAGGGAGGAATGGCATGCTGACGTCACCGCGTTCTATGCCAGACCCGGAAGTGCGGGCGGCAGCCGAGAGCCGGCTGGCTCGATTGTTGAAAACTGTTTAGAATTACATGGAACATGTGAGTGTACTTGTCTTTTTACTTTATTAATGATTAAAAAAGGGTTTTTACGCTATGCGAGTGTCCCCTTGTCTTTTTGCATGGATTGGGGCACTATCGTTTAACCGATTGTAATTATTGTTGAGGAGAGTTTGGTGTGGTTCCTTGTGACGGTTCATCCAGATTGTCCATATACATGATCTTTTGATTTCACTTAACACTGAGATCTTACGCTCTGGTAAGCGGCTTTAACTACTCATTAGTGGAGGTGCTGCATCGGATTCCTGTCTACGCGCAGTTACGTGGGTGTCAGCTTTTCATCTCACTTTGGACGACTTATTAATATTTTGGCTTGTCACTATTTATGGGACTTGTGTGGACTATTATTTCCTTTTTGTTTACATACTGAATGAAATTCAATTTTGTTGAAATCATCTTTGTACATGTTTAAACTTTAAGGTAATTCATTATTCTCCTTTTTTTTATTTTTATCCAATATTTTTTATTTATGTTTGGATTTTCTGACGGGGTACACCTGGTGAGGTCAGCTCACGTGATTTGTCACTAGTGTTTTAGTTTTCCTTGGTCTTCTCACGTTTGAATTCAATTTCTTTATTTATTTATTTATATAATTAATCGATTTACTTATTTAATTAATGAATTTAATTATGCACTGTATTTAATTTATTTATGCACTCAATTTATTTATAATTTTCAGTCACTGAGTATTCACATTTTCATTCATATGAACTCTTGTGGATGGGGGTATAATATATTCATTACATAGTTAGGTCATTTGTCTTTGGCTTCTCGAGTTTTTTAGATATAGATAAACTTTTTCTTTAGCACAGCTCATCATTGCATATAGTTTTTAGCATCGGAGTATAATGATTTGAGTTGCTGCTTATAGGGCGGTGTATTTGAATAGCGCAGTTTTCTTTCTTTACCACATGCATATAAAATTTCCAATATGATTACTATGAATTGGCCAATAATTATGTTGTTCTTTGGCATTTACATGTCAGCATCCAAACCTAGTAGCCTCCTTGGCGGTATTTCCGAGTCTGACTCGGGGTAAGATTTCAGGACCATAAGCGGTATTCACGAGCCAGACTCGGGATCCCATCGCAGGATCCATGTCTGGGTTTATTTACCTTGTCCCCTGGATCCAGCGATGTCTCCCCACTGTGATCAGCGAGACGCCGCGTCTCGCTTGACCTGTCACAGTGACGAGCTCCGTTCCCTGCGAGCGTTGTGACGCACGGGGAAGGAGTTCGGCGCCAAATTCAAAAAGTAAAAAACACAGTATAGATACAATATACTGTATTCTTACAGATTACATTACTGTATCAAATAATTCCACATCCCCTTTGCCCCTAGTGGTCTGTCCAGTGTCCTGCATACAGTTTTATATTATAAATACTGTTCTTTATGCCAGGAAACTGGAGATTGTCCATAGCAACCAAAAAATGGGCATTTACATCAAAAGTGGTTTTAGACTAGCTAGAAAACAGCGAAAATAAATTAGAATCATTTGCTGAATTGAGCGATAGTAATTTGTGGGGAAATTCGTCATCAAACACTAAAAGTAATGACAGCGACGATTCTGCAACTTTGATTTGATTACATTATTGAATAATTTTTATTATTATTATATTATTATTTGTTTTAATTATTTCTAGTTATTTATTATATATATATATATATATATATATATATATATATATATATATATATATATATATTCTAATTTATGATTTCGTATTTCAAATTTTATCATACCCGGGATGTCTATTAGACTCTTGTTTGAATGGATTTAAGTGAATTATTTCTAAGAATTACGGGCCTACAATATAAAATGCCAAATTTCCATGCAAAATAATGGTACCGCTTTCAGCACCTAAAATTTGAAATAATCATACCGCCAGGGAGGTTAAGGCTAAGAAGTGGTGTACCTAAAATTAAAAATTTAATTTTTCTAAATTCTTTTGGACCCATCTGATCTCTTCTAGTAATTTAAATGCACAGTTCATATGGGAGCAAAACAGTATAAATAGTTCTTGATATAAAAAAAGCAACGGTAAAACCTAGTGCACACTGCTGTTTTTTTTTTCTTTTTCTTTTCCTTCAACCCAGTGGGCTGAACAAAAAAAAAAACTGAAGAGCTCAGGAGGAGCCATTTTACTCACTATGCAATGTTAGTAAAGCAATCTCACTCACTGAGCTATTGTGTTCCAATAGGGGGCCCCTGCCAGAACACACCAGTCAGTGCTCTCAGCCATTAGCTAAGAGCGCTGATCAAATGCCGATCCATAGACCTTTTTCGGTCATGCCCCTTCAACCAGTCAGACCAGCTGCCATACACACGGGCTGAATGTGCTCTGGTTTCTATTGAACTGGCTGATGCCAACCGATATTCGGCTCCTGTGTACAGCCCTTAAATAAACAACGATGTTAAAAAAGACATAAATACATTACAACCCCCACACCACTTTTGTAAGTGTTCAGAAAAGATAATTAGCTTATCCTAATCAATCCACTATACAAATATGGTTCCGACAAACCAGCAAAGCAGCCATATTATTGATCCCTTAAAGTAAAATATAGATAAACCAGAACAATTGATCTAGTCCAATACAGCACTAAGCACTAACTATATATCCTCTTAATGTGTCACAACAAATATATATAAATAAAGATATCACCTACAACAATATCACTTGAAAATTAAAGAGGAAGTAAAGCCTCTGAAAAAAAAAATGCACCCTGCAAGACAAAGGCATAATGAGCTAGTATGCATAGCATACTAGCTCATTATCAATTACTTACCTGAGATCGAAGCCCCCACATCGGCCCTCGTTCGCCTCCTCTGATGCTGCCATCTATCCCAGAGTGACTTCCGGGTATCGCAGCTCCGGCACTGTGGCTGGCCGGAGCCGCGATTACGTCACTCCCATGCATGTGCGCTGGTGCCGCCACTAATGGCATGATCGCAGTTAGAAATGGCATGCTCAGTGCGCCTGCTCCCGATGTCTACGGTGCATGTGCCATAAACATCAGTGCCACTATTTCTGCAAATATCTCCTAAACCTTTTAGGTTTGGGAGATATTTCTTGCACCTACAGGTAAGCCTTAATCTAGGCTTACCTGTAGGTTAAAGTGGTTGTAATGGGTTTACAACCACTTTAATAGCAATAATAAATGTGTACATAAATCCCCAAAAAAATGCAACTGTTTCCCAGAATGAGGTGAAACTGATACAAAGTGATACAGTGTCCAAAAAACAAACAAATGTAGAAAAGCTTCATTGTACACCATGTGATGGTAAACAAATAACTCCAAAACATACACCACGTGCTGTCCTCCACCCACATGAATCTGAACTCACAAAAAGATATTGCTCCACTTTCACAAATATGGCAATTGTACTTATGGGATCCCAGAAAGATTAAAGCTGCCTCTTCAATCACTGGCTGTCTTCTAATGTGTACATATAATCTCTCCTCCAGTGAGCATTAAAAGAAAGAGGCCATACATAGTGTGATACTGTAGGATTAAAAACCTTTTATTAACCTCCCTAGCGGTGATCCCGAGTCTGGCTCGGGTTGGGATTTCAGTGCCACGAGTGGTAACCCCAAGCCAGACTCGGGATCGCATCGCTGGATACAGGGAGGACACAGGGAAAAGTTACTTACCTTGTCCCCTGGATCCAGCGATGTCCTCCGTGCTGTGTGATCGAGCTGTCCTCCGCTCGATTCACACAGTGCCCGAGTGCCGCCGAGCTCCGTTCCCTGCGACGTTACGACGCACTGGAGCGGAGATAGGTGCCAAATTCAAAAAAGTAAAAACACAGTACATATACAGTACACTGTAATTTTACAGATTACAGTACTGTATAAAAAAAAAAAATACACCCCCACTTTGTACCTAGTGGTATGCCCAGTGCCCTGCATGTAGTTTTATAATATAAATACTGTTTTTTTCTGCCTGGAATTTGGAGATTGACCATAGCAACCAAAAACTGTCCCTTTATGTCAATAGTGATTTTAAACCAACTAGAAAACAGCGATAATAAATTATAATCACTTGCAGAATTGAGCGATAGCGATTTGTGGGGAAATTCGTCATCAAACACTAAATCTAATGACAGTGACAATTCTGCAAATGAGCACATTTCAGTGTTTTTGGATTTGATTACATTATTTAATAATTTTTATTATTATTTATTATCATTATTTATTATATTATAACTTTTATCATACCCGAGATGTCTGCTAGACTCTTGTTATTCCTAAGAATTGCAGACCTACAATATAAAACGCCAAATTTCCATGCAAAATAATTGTACCTCTTTCAGCACCTAAAACCAGAACTAATCATACCGCCAGGGAGGTTAACACAAGGCCATTATACACACATTTAAATTGTACAGTAAAGCATCCAAAATATCCCCAGCAGACCACAGCAGCAAGCACTGTGTCTATGTCTCACACAGGCGGCCAATCAACACATATAAAGCCTGGCTCCTCCCTTAATTTTAAGGGTGGATATTTGGTCACTATCACATTCAACTCATTATGAGACATGGTTATTATTGTCATTTTAGGTGATTGTTATCTATCTATCTATTGATATCTATATATATCTATATATATATATATATATATATATATATATATATATATATATATATATTGAAACTGAGAATATTTTTAATCTTGACTGTATAAAAAAATCAAAGTACATAATGCAATCATAAAGAAAAAAAAAAAACAAATTCCATAAAGGCTGACAGACATACAGTCAATGAAAAAATGTCATGTTATATAGATATATAATAGCACAAATATGCAGGTACGTGATACATCTGGGTAAAAAAATCATCAAATTGTAGTGACATATAAGAACTTTACGCGTTTCAAAGATCTTTCCTCTCAACAGGAGTGTGATGTCAGTAATATCTATAAATATAGATAGTAAAAAATGATATATTAATAGGGATTACCTATATAGTATATATATATATAAGAAAAGGGGGGTCTTGCACTTACGTGTCAGCTAATAGAACATGTGTGACAGCCCAGCTGCTGGAAGAAAGGGAGGGATGTCCAATGTCATGTCAGCCCCGAGGCTGAGGCGAAGGCATGTGAGCTAAGCCAGGAAAATAGCCGGTGTGCAGAACTAGATGCCATATTTGAATAATGATACAGGTGAAAAAATGGGAAACGTATAGGAATCCGCACCACTCTAAAAATTATAATACTATGGGGGTTATTTAAGAAAGACAAATCCACTTTGCACTGCAAGTGCACTTGAAAGTGCAGTCGCTCTAAATTTAAGGGGTTGATCTGAAATGAAGGGAAGCTCTGCTGATTTTATCTTCCAATCGTGTGCAAGCTAAAGTGCTGTTTTTTATTTTCCTTGCATGTCTCCCTCAGTTCTACACTGACTTTACTTCCAAGTACACTTTCAAGTGCACTTGCAGTGCAAAGTGATTTTCCTTTAGTAAATAACCCCCAATGTGTCATAATATAAAATAAATATCAATGTATATATGTACACCAGGGTGTAAAAAAAGAAAAGAAAGGAGAAAGGAAATGACAGCCCACTGTAGCAGTGAAAGTGAAGGTATGATGAGTCTCATCATAATGCAAGGCGAGTGTGTGGATATATATAAAAAATGTATCCAAAAAAGTGACCAGGGTGTAAAAAAAGAAAAGAAGAAAGTCAATGATAGCCCACCGCAGCAGTGAAAGTAAAGGTATGATGAGACTCATCGTACCTTCGCTTTCACTGCTGTGGTGGGCTGTCATTGACTTTCTCCTTTCTTTTATTTTTTTTTACACCCTGTTAAATTTGTTTTTATCTACAGTACCGTATATACTCGAGTATAAGCCGAGATTTTCAGCCTCTTTTTTGAGGCTGAAAGTGCCCCCCTCGGCTTATACTCGAGTCATCGCTGTCTGCCCGCTCGATCAGCGTGTCGAGCAGACAGACAGCGGCCATTCTATTCAAAAGCCGCGCCTCCGGCTCCGCCTTCGCCTGTGATAGGCGGAACACTGAATTTCCCAGCAGCCTGTGTTCCGCCTATCACGGACATCGTATCATCCTCGTACTACGGACGAGGATGATACGACGTCTGTGATAGGCGGAACACAGGCTGCTGGGAAATTCAGTGTTCCGCCTATCACAGGCGAAGGCGGCGGCGCAGCTTTTGAACTTTACAATGGCCGCCGACGAAGAGGGCACGGGACGGCACGGGACGGGACGGGACGGGGGCAAGGCAAGGCACGACACGGGACGGATGCAAGGAGGCAAGGCACGGCACGGGACGGAGGCAAGGAGGCAAGGCACGGGACGGAGGCTCGGGACAAAGGTAGGCTGGACACACACACACACACACACACACACACACACACACACACACACACACACACACACACACACACACGGATGGAGACACACACAGGGATGGATGGATGGAGACACACACACACAGGGATGGATGGATGGATGGATGGAGACACACACACACAGGGATGGATGGATGGATGGATGGAGACACACACACACAGGGATGGATGGATGGATGGACACACACACACACAGGGATGGATGGACGGACACACAGGGATGGACGGACACACAGGGATGGACGGACACACAGGGATGGACGGACACACAGGGATGGACGGACACACACACAGGGATGGACAGGCATGTCTCACCCTCGGCTTATACACGAGTCAATAAGTTTGCCAGTTTTTTTGGGGGTAAATTGGGGGCCTCGGCTTATATTCGGGTCGGCCTATACTCGAGTATATACGGTATATCCACAATCACCTTGCATTATGTATTTATATACTATATATATATATATATATATATATATATATATATATATATATATATATGAATCAGAAAAGGGCTGGCGACTTGAATGCTCTTGAATAAAAGTCCTTTATTTCGTTAAATGGGTACACAGGCTACGTTGACGCGTTTCGGCTAAGAAGCCTTCATCAAAGGCTATATATATTTATCTTATATTATGACATATATTAGTATACCTTTTAGAGTGGTGCAGATTCTTATATGTTTCCCATTTTTTCACCTGTACCATCATTCAAATATGGCATTTAATTCTGCGCACCGGCTGTTTTCCAGGCTTGGCTCACATGTCCTCGTCTCAGCCCTGGGGCTGACATTACATTGGACATCCCTCCCTTTCTTCTAGCAGCTGGGCTGTCATACATGGTCTATTAGCTGACTCGTAAGTGCTAGACCACCTTTTTTTTTCATATACTATATAGGGAATTCCTATTAATATATTATTTTTTACCATCGATATTTATAGATATTACTGTCATCACACTCCTGATGAAAGGATGAATCCTCAAAACAGGTAGAGTTCATTTACGTCACTACAGTTTGATGATTTTTTTACTCAGATTTATCATGTACCTGCATATTTGTGCTATTTTATTTCTATATAACATGAAATTTCTTCATTAACCACTTCAGCCCCAGAAGAATTTACCCCCTTCTTGACCAGAGCACTTTTTTGCAATACGGCACTGTGCCACATGGACAATTTGCGTGGTTGTGTGATGTTGCACCCAAACAAAATTTTTTTCCCCCCACAAATAGAGCTTTCTTTTAGTGGTATTTGATCACCTCTGTGGTTTTTATTTTTTATGATATAAACAAAAAAAGAGCAACAATTTTGAAAAAAATCTTTTACTTTTTGCTATAATAAATATCCCCAAAAAATATATAAAAAAAAAGAAATTCTTCCTCAGTTTAGGCCGATATGGATTGTTCTACATATTTTTGATAAAAAATTGCAAGTGTATATTGATTGGTTTGCACAAAAGTTATAGTTTCTACAAAATAGGGGATAGATTTATGGCATGTTTATTATTATTTTATTAGTAATGGCGATCTGCAATTTTTATCATGACTATGGCATTACGGCAGACACATCGGGCACTTTTGACCATTGTCATTTATACAGCGACTTTACTGTGTAAATGACATTGGCAGAAAGGGGTTAAATACTAAGGCCGCGTACACACGGGCGGACTGTTCGCCCAACTTTGTCCGCTGAACAGTGTTTCAGCGGACAGTCCGCTCGTGTGTGGGCTTCAGCGGACAGTTTCAGCGGACAGTCTGACGAACAAAGTTTTTCGGAATTTCCGTAAGACTGTCCGCTGAAACTTGGTTTGAGCGGACAGTCCGCTCGTGTGTAGGCTTTTTCTTCAAACTAAGTCTCGCGCATGCTCAGAAAGAATTTACACGACGAAGGTTGCATTGCAGTGTATTGGACGTCGAATTTCTCATCCCGTCGTACGTGCCGTTCACGTCATCGCGCAAGTTTTCAGCGGACTGTTCGTTCGTCGTGTGTGGTCAAGTCCGTTCATGCTAATTTTGAACGGACTGTTTGTCAAACTGTTTGACGAACCTAGTTAGGCGGACAGTCCGCCCGTGTGTACGCGGCCTTAGGGGCGATCAAGAGTTTAAGTGTTTCCTAGGGAGAGATTCTAACTGTAGGGGGGGATGAGCTCACTACAACTTGACAGAGATCACTGCTCCCGATGACAAGGGGCAGTAGATCCCTGTCATGTTGCTAGGCAGAACAGGGAAATGCCTTGTTTACATAGGCATCTCCCCTTTCTGCCGCTCTGTGACATGATCGCTGGGCACCGGCAGACATCGAGTGTGCGGGACCCGTGGACACTGCCATGGAGTATGTGGTGGGTGTGCATGTGCCCCAACGGCGACGCATACCAACCTGCAATGCTGCATCTTAAAAATTACGTACAGGTACGCCCATTTGCGCAGTCGTCCCATTATGCTGACATACATTGCCATGCGCTGGTCGGCAAGCGGTTAACTGTATGTATATCAGTCTTTATGAAATTTGTTTTTATGATTGCATTATGTACTTTGAGAATATTTTTAATCTTGTCTGTAAAATAAATCAATTTCTACTTTATATATATTTTTTGTACTTTTATCTGATTTAGTGACTGGCCTCACTCAAAGTCCGATGGCCATAGTTTTTTGTACACTTTTGTATTTTTCGGGATGGTGGCCAGTCACAGTGGCTGTGTCAGTTCATATTCTTCTTAAGTACATATAAATGACATCATATGCTGCTTATATCCAGCTTTTTTCTGCTTTGCACAGCGTACTGGTTTTTGATTTGCTGCTTTGTTAGGTGTATGCACATTTGATTGTTTAGCATGCTGTTCACATTTTTTTTTTAATTAAAATTAAAGTAAAAGTAAAATGTTGACATTTTGATTACTTATTGCACCTTACCAGAACATAGAGCACAAAGGTAGCATTATTTGGATGTTCATCACGCAGGGCAAAATGAGAGTGCAATATACACATTGCATGTCAATGTACATTTTTCTAGCTAGGTTCAGGAACATATGCATACAGACTAATGCAGGCCCACAATTTAAGTATGCTATATAAATATAGATAGATATATACTGCAACAGTCCAGCAAATGTCAGACTTCCTGATATTTATGCCTCAGAAATAGAATTTTTTTATATTTCTATCCTAATAGCAATAAACCCCTTTTAAGAGAAATCATACCAACATTTGAATATTTTTTATTCAAAATTTATTCAAATAGTACTACCTAAAAGTAAATTTTTGGCTGGAAAATAATTTTTATATTTTTTTGGCACTTTTAGGTTTATACATTTTAGTAGAATGTAATGCCATCTACCATGTTGATGACAATTTACAACCATTTAAATAATATATATATAATAATGATATATACATTAAATTTCAAACACTTTAGGAACCTCCAAGCGTATTTTAACTGTAAACTGTAATCCAGAATTCTGGAATCTTTTATGTGACCGTGAAATATACACTAAGGCCGCGTACACATGAGAGGATTGTCCGTCCAACTTAGTCCGCTGAAACGTGTTTCAGCGGACAGTCCGCTCGTGTGTGGGCTTCAGCGGACTTTTTCAGCGGACAGTCTGGCGGACTAAAGCCCCATACACACTATCAGATTTTCTGATGAGTTTTTCCTTCAGATTTACCAAAACCATATAATATGAGGTCAAACCTTAGGAGTTTCAATTTGTATGCAATCAGGCAGGCCCTTCTACTACATGGTTTTGGTAAATCTGAAGACAAAAATCAGCAGAAAATCTGATAGTGTGTATGGGGCTTAAGTCTTTCGGAATTTCCGTAATACAGTCCGTCCAACTTTGGTTTCAGCGGACAGTCCGCTCGTGAGTAGGCTAGTTGGACGGACTAAGTATGGCGCATGCTCAGAAAGGATTTACACGGCCGAAGGTTGCATTGCAGTGTATTGGACGTCGTATTTCTAGTCCCGTGGTACGTGCTGTACACGTCATCGCGCAAGCTTTCAACGGACTGTCTGTTCATCGTGTGTGGTCAAGTCCGTTCATTCAAAAGTAGGACGGACTGTCTGTCGGATTGTCTGACGGACTTATTTGGACGGACAAGCCTCTCGTGTGTACGCGGCCTTACAGGGGCATTTAATAGATTATTAACCCATTGTTTCTGTCTATAATATATATTAACCCCCCCCCCCCTTAAGAAAAAAAAAAAGGAACAGTCAATGCATATTCAAAGAGTGTGCATGTTCATTTATTTATGAGCATCTTTGTCAATGGTTGCTTATGCATTGCAGCCCCATAGAATGTCAGGTGCCTTTTGGTACAGATAGTGGTTTGGGCCGAACTGGCTGTTGAGAATCATGAAAACCAATGTGCATATTTGTCATGGAACCCTGTGTATCGTATTCTGACATATAAGTTAAAGCGGCTTTATAGTCAAAATTTTAACTTTTACCTACCTGTAGGTAAAAGAAAAATGTCTCGTAAACCTGTACAGTTTAGGAGATATTCCCCCTGCAACAATGAGCCGCTGACTGCAGTGGCGCATGCACACAGGGGATTCTTGGCCGAAAGCCCGGCAGACAACGGATTTTGCCGGAAAGAAGTCTCCCGCGCGCATGCGCAGGAGTGACAACATTGCGGCTCCAGCCACTCATAGCGCTGGAGCCACAATACCCGGAAAAGACACACCGAGGCAACATGTCAGCTACCTTGGCGTGGACCAGGTGAGATACCGATGCCTCGTTCTAAGGCAAGTATTTCATAATGAGCTAGTATGTGCTGCATACTAGCTCATTATGCCATTTGCCTTACAGGTGTAAAAAAAAAAAAGTGTCAACGGGTTTGCTACCGCTTTAACATATATTTTTCTGAGTTGCTTACGTACATTGCAGACCTAGAGAACATTGTTTTTGCAAGGATGCATACAGATGTACGGAGACCTTGCACAAAAACATTGTATTGCTGGTGATATTGAATAAGTGCTTGCCTAATGCTTCATAAATCAGAGTCATAGTCTTTATTTAAAAAGGTTTCCAAATGTTTGCCTAATTTAGAGGTCTAATGTTTTATTGTGTTTTAATGTCCAGTTTTCATAGTTTATCACTCAGAATGTTTTGGTTTTATAATTTTGTCAGTGTATTGACTTTGTGTTCTTTTTGTAATTGTTTTTAAATATTTTTTAAAACTAGTGACTTCAAACGTATAAATGAAGGACAGGTAATGGCTGTTTTTTTATGAATTAATTATAACTGGTGTATACTAGAAGGCATGGTGAAGGCCAATGGTGATGAATGCAGTAAAGCCACCAATAATTAATTTGTTTTAAGCTTATGTTATTTTAGAATAGAAGGATTTTTTTCCCCCTCAAATTAACCTCTTTTTCTTTCCCATTCTCTCACAGAGCCTCATTCACTTTCTCTCTCACTCTCTATCTTTCTTTAGAATATCTCCATACACAGAACAATGAGCCAGGGGAGTTGTACACCATATCTAGTGTTCTGGGCTTCAGCGAGTTTCTTTGATTTTTATTATGGTATTTTTATATTTCCTTCACTGGACCTACATATCCAAGGTTTAACAATAGATAGCATTATCTACATATTGATGATTGCTTCCTGCTGGAAATCCCTTATTAATTAGATGCTGCTTGTGCGCAGTCATTAAAATATTTTTAAGTTGCATAGCTGAGAATTTTCTTGAATTTTCTTCAACAGGGTACTATGTTCACTTTCTTCACTCCTGTTTAGGATGAGTGTAAACATACATATTTTCCTATGTCACATGCCACCATGTCTGTTCTATTTTAGATGGTAGGACTGTTTTACTCAGGAACTCAATAAGTTCATTATAATTTGGGTTATTGGTCAAGGATTTGTTGCAAGAGGATTTGTTGCAAGAGACTTTGTTTACTCTATCATATGCTATGAGAAATGCTCATAGCATTGTACTATTTGTGGTTGCCTCCCACTATATTCTCTATACATTTTATAATTACAAATGGATACCATCTTGAAATCTTATATCTGGAATAACAGGGTTTTGAACGCTCCTCTTTATTTATTAGTTACCATAAAAAACACAGACCTCAAACTGTTTGGCTACAAGAGACACATTTGACAGGATCGAAACTGCTTTCATTTAAAAGGCATGTATATGTACAATATTTTATGCTATGTATTGCAATGTTTCTTAGGTTGTCTTTATTCTAAAATGCTAAAGTCTAGTACACACGATGAGATTATCTGACATTTTTTTTTTTTTTTATTCTAATCTTCATATCGAAAACAAATAGGTTATTAAAGTACAAAAATTCTTGTACGGCAGAATAAAAATTATTCACCTGGGAGAGAGTACTCATGCCATTTGGACTCATATGGTACAATTTAATTTACAGATTTGGCCTTTAGTTCTAACAACTTGCTTCCCTACGTGTGTGTGGAACAAGAACCTTCTTAGGGGAATTTCATACCCTGCCTTTTTGGCTCTGGACCTTCATCTTGGCAGTACACAACTGGTCTTCATCTTTTGAGATCTAATTTCTGCTGGCTGGGATGGAATTGTCAAAAATTCATGTTCAAAAACTATTGCCTAATACTGCCTGGCAATTCTCAACCTCCTGCTCAATCCCTTAAGTGGGAAACCTTTATGTTGACAATTCATGGTTCTTTTTTAGCCATGATTTACACTATTCACCAATACTTTGCTGTGCTGGCAGCCAAAAAGGGCTCTGACATGCCCTGCACCAAAATCCACTGTTTTAACATGTCTTTATTCCTTCCACATCCAATTATAGGGATTGACTTGTGAAAAATACTTTTCATCTTGACAAGGCCGTAAATGTTTGCCCCATTTCTCTAAACCTAGATATAACCTCACATCGATTTGTATATTGGTAACTTTTACTTTACTTCATGGGTACTTGTGAGGTTCTAGATGCCTTTGTCTCGTTGAATGCCACATACTATACTACAGGCACCTACTGGGAGGCAGCTTAAATTTTTATCCAAGATAAATCTTCTGCATTTGACTCCCCAATTGAAAGCAGAATAAAGGCGTCTTTATCCAAAGATGGAATTAAAGCGGAGGTCCACCCTAAAATGGACCTTCCACTCATTGGAATCCTCCCCCCCTCCGGTGCCACAATTGGAACCTTTCAGGGGGGAGGGGGGTGCATGTACCTGTACAGTACAGGTATCTGCACCCACTTCCGGCGTAGATTCTGCAGAAAGGAACGCCCCTTTCCGCAGAATCCACGCCCCTTTCCAAAAGTCCCCCGCTGCCTGCTGGGAAACACATGGATCCCAGAGACAGCGGGGACCATCCTTATTGCGCAGCGCGACAGTAGGGAACCGGGAAATGAAGCCGAAAGGCTCCACTTCCTAATTCCCATACCCAAGATGGTGGCGGCAGCACCCGAGTGACGATCGAGAGATCTGCTTCGGGTGCCGACATCGCGGTCGTGCTGGGCGGGTAAGTGTCACTATTTTAAAAGTCAGCAGCTGCAGTATTTGTAGCTGCTGGCTTTTAAAAAAAAAAAAACGGCGGAACTCCCGGCGGACTCCCGCTTTAAACATGCAATTACTGTTTTTCTGTTCAGAAAAAATGCAGGTTTAGACGGCTTCCCTGCTGACTTAAAACTTTTGAGGAGGTCTAGAAGAAGGGTCTTGTTTCTGATACCATATGTGAGGCTTTAATTATGCTTATCCTAAAACCAGGGAAGAATGTCCCTAAGTGTGAATGTTACTGTCCTATCTCCTCATTAATTCTAATGTGAAAGTTGTGGCTAAAAGTTTGATGCATAGGCTTAATCAATTTGTGGGTGACTTTATGAGGTTAGACTAATTTGGCTTCATAACCAATAGATGTACTAAAATGAATATCTGAAGGTTAAGTATTGATTTACAGATCCCTCATGAGCATAGGAGGGAAGGACGTGATAAACACATTTGATAGCATGGAATGGCTAAATCCTCTTAGGGTCTTGGTTAGATTTGGCATGGCCCTACATTTGTTGTGTCTGAAATTTTGTGTACATTCCCTAGATCTAGAATTAATGATTCTGTTTCTACAATATTCCTAATTTTTCAGTGTACAAGGGACAGGGTTGTTCCCTCTCACCTACTCTGCTTTTACAGAAGAGCATCCAACAATAATGATGGGATCCACTCCTTCATTCAATTAGATTGAGAATTAAATCCTTGGTGCAACATATCTTCCTCTATGCTGAAGATACCCTGATTTATCTAAAGAGCCCTTACAAGCTTTATTTTACCTTCTTAAACATTTTTTAGCATTTGGTATGTACTCTGGGTTCAAAGTTAACTTGAAAAAGTATCTTCTGCTCCTATTAGATAGGAAGTCTACCTCTGATGTTCATTCCATTTCCCATTTTAAAATATTCAATACATTTAAATCTGTTGGCATAATAGTTCAACTGCCCATTTCCTCATATTTGTTCAAGAATATTTTGCCACTAATAGGTGCCTTTCTAACTTAAACTGCACAGTGAATAAACCTACTGTCGGATCTTATGGGCAGGGTGTATCTAATAAAATGCATTTTATACATTCTGGACAGTTTCCCCTTTGCTTTCCCTTTGATATACTTGAAACACCAATCATGACTTCTTTTGAGTCACTAAAGAATTCTGTTTACCCTCAGAAATAGCTTAGATACATCAACATACGTCAATAGAACTGTTTGCTAGAGTAATTGTGATCCGAATTGGAGTAACCACTCCTTTGTGAGTTTCTAACAGTTTCTGCAGGTTATTGGTTCTCACTTAAAGTTATATATGTGTACCAGCTATATGGCAATGGCTCATTTAAAGTTTCCAGGCTATGAAACTGGAAATATGGTATTCATGCTATTGCTGAGATCCGACAATTCATTACAGCCGCGATCAGTTTCAAATAACAATTTTTCCTTTAGAAATGTAATATTGCTGTGGTGCTGTTCTAAACACGAGAAAAATGTGCCACTTTACAGGCATACTATAGACACCCCCCAAGCACAATATTGAAAGGAATATTTTATTTTTATTGTTTCACGTTAAGCATTAAGAAAAATCACTGCTCCCTAAAAAACAGCCATTTTAAAAAAAAATATTGTGTTGATACATGTCCCCTGGGGCAGGACCCAGGTACCCAAATACTTTTTATGACAAATAACTTGCATATAAGCCTTTTAAATGAGCACTTTTGATTATTCATGTTCATGTCCCATAGACTTTAACAGTGTTCGTGTGTTCTGCCAAATTTTTTGCCTGTTCGCATGTTCTGCTGCGAACCAAACAGGAGGGTGTTTGGCTCATCCCTAGTGAAAAGGCTTCATAGTATGACTCTTGCGCTGCTTGCAAATATCATATGTTCAATAGAATTTTTGTCCATGGCAGTATCAAACAGACTAGATAATCTAGAACTTAGATTTTGGGAGGACCCAAATGAACTTAAAGCACATAAAGTTTTCTAAGCGTGACTAGCCATAAACAAAGAGTGCAAGAACAGTCATCTAGTATGACCAGCTATCAAAAACTTACAGTGGGGTGATTTACTTAATTAAATTTTTTCTCCAAACAATAATTAAAATGGAATCATGAGAACAATGATTTAACTGTAATTAAATAATGGGTTTCTCAGATATCTAATGCTCAAACTAAGAATCATTGCTCAATTTTATACATCATAATTTTGAATTTAATTTATTTTAATATTTTTAATTTATTTTAATTTAATTTTGAAATACACATGTTGTTTGAACATAATTTGCTTGGCATTTGGTGCTGATAACATATATTTATTTAGGCACCTGCTGTATGCATAGGAGGTGTATAATTTAATTATGTTCATATAAATTCTTACCTCTACTCAGGTGTGTCAAATGATCAGATCTGTAACATTTACTATATAATTCATTCATTATTATATGCTGGATATCACAGCCAGTGTGGTACTTCTGGTGCTGTGGCTTTATTATTATATGTATAAATATATATATTATATTATCATTCAGACAAGCAGTCCTGCCATTTATCCACCCCCCCTCTTCACTTGTCCAGTTACAGAATGCCTTGCATTCTGTGAATGTTTATTTATTTTTCCCCTTAAGAGTTTATGTAGATGTCTGTGGCTAGAGTTGCACTTTAATGTTTACTTCAAGTGAACCTGTGTTCACCTAAGAAATTACTGCAAGGAGATGCAAAAGGCATAAGGGGCAGGGGCTTCACATTTTGGCACATACAGTATTATTATGACATTTTCAATGTTACCATCTGAACTTGAGTCCAGATCTGTCCCTCCCATCTCCCATTCCTTCTTACTGGTTGGTGGGTATTACGATTGACCTTATTAGTTTAAAATACAATTATTAACATTTTAGTGTTAATGATTCTGTTTCTACAACATTCCTAATTTTTCAGTGAACCAGGGACAGGGTTGTCCCCTCTCACCTACCCTCTTAGCTTTTGCCAAGGAGCATCTTACAATAATGATGGGATCCACATCTTCATTCAATTGGATTGAGAATTAAATCATTGGTGCGACATATCTTCCTATCTGAAGATACCCTGATTTATCTAAAGGACCTTTACAAACTTTATTTTACCTTCTTAAACATTTTTTAGCATTTGGTAGGTTCTCTGGGATCAAAGTTAACTTGAAAAAGTATATTTTGTTCCTATTAGATAGGGAGTCTACCTCTAATGTTGATTCCATTTCCCATTTTCAAAGATTCATGCATTTAAATATTTTGTTATAATACTTCTAAAAAACTGCCCATTTCCTCATATTTGTTCAAAAACCTTTTACCACTAATAGATGCCTTTCAAGCCTAAACTGCACAGTGAATAAACCTACTGTTGGATCTTATGAACAGGGTGTATCTAATAAAATGCATTTTATACATTCTGTACAGTTTCCCCTGTGCTATGCCTTTGATGTACTTGAAACACCAATCATGACTTCTTTTGAGTCACTACAGAATTCTGTTTACCATCAGAAATAGCTTAGATACATCAACATATGTCAATAGAACTGTTTGCTAGAGTGCCTTTGAAGCTTCTCCAAATAATCCAAATTGGAGTAATCCATTTATTTCTGAGTTTCTAACAATACTCAATGCAGGTTATTGATTCTCACTTAGAGTTATATTATGTACCAGCTATATGGCAATGGCTCATTTAAAGTTGCCAGGAAACTGGAAATATGGTATTCATGCTACATTCTACCAACAACTGTAACATGCAGCTACCACTCAGATTACAACTACTAGTGTGATATTCGCATGCACCTTTTTGGAGAGGCTACTACTACTGTCTTCCAATAATGCAAAATTAATTTCACAATATTATGATGCACTGCTTTTTAATAGGCTAGACCTAACTCCCCCAATTTAACACAAAAGTATCTTTTGTTAAATAAATAAATGAAATAAATGTCCTCTGTTATTTCATCTAGGGACATTTTTTTAATTCATATTGTACCACCACATTTACTACACCTCCATTTGCCATGTTCTACCTTCATGCTTTATGGCTTCGTAGATTTCTTTCATGCTTTATAGTCCTGCCCAATGATCTAAACATTTTAGATACTAGTTAACTTTTTCAAATAAATAGTTAACTACCTAATATCTGCTGTCCTAAGATGTGTCTACTGGGCTAAGTGGAGTACCTTCAGATCTCTTCACATTGAAAGCACCTGTTGAGAGCTTAATAATTCTTAAGAGCTTAATAAAAAAAAGAAAACCTGGAATCAGTCACCCCACCATGGCTTATTGTATAGTAAAACCTGAATGACTCTGCCCCACCCTTATATAAATGATTTACTCTAACTGAGGTTTCCCAAACAAGTATGATACAATTTGGTGGCAGGGCTCCATTCATAAAAACCAGATAGGTGTTTTCCCAAATACCACATGCGATCCTGAAAATGTCAATTCACTATTGCTTTATGCTGTATTTACCGCATAAAGCAAACACGCTTGTTAAGTGCTGCATAAAACAAGAGTGAAAGTCAATTCACAAAAAAAAAAAAATGCATGCAGTAAATAAGTAGTATATCCAGTATGTGATATCACATGTCATTTTTTTTTTTGCATTGGTGTCATTTGTGACTGTAATAACTGTTAGGGCAGTTAGGGTTAGCCCCCTTTAGTTCTAATGTACCCCCCTAACCCCCCCAATAAAGGTTTAACCCCGTGATCACCCCCCGTCGCCAGTGTCACTAAGGCTGGGTTCACATTGCAGCGGTTTATGAGAACGAATGTGATTCGCACCGCACTGCAGTGCAAATCACATCCGATCTCTGTGCGATTCGAGTTCAGCCATTCGCCGCACCCGCCACACCCGCCGCACCCGCCGCAAATTCGCACGGGACCCTTTTTTTGGCCCGCAGCAGAATCGGATCGCATGGGTGTTCACACCATGCGATCCGAGTTTGCAGATCGCACTGCGATATGCGAACTGATCTGGGGGTGTCAGTAACATTTCACTGACACTCCCAGCAGTTCGCATAGGGCAGTGTGAACTGCCGCCGGGAGGCATGCGATGCGGGAACCCGCCGCGGATTCGCGGCGTTTCCGCATCGCTCCAGTGTGAACCCAGCCTAATAAGCGATAATTTTTCTGATCGCTGTATTAGTGTCACAGGTGACGCTAGTTAGGCAGGTAGGTATTTAGGTTCGCTGCAGCTTTTTATAGTGCCAGGGACCCCCATATACTACCGCATAAAGCCCCCTAATTGCCCCCTAGTTAACCCTTTCACCAGTGATCACCATATAACTGTTACAGGTGACGCTGGTTGGTTAGTTATTTTTTTATAGTTTCAGGGCACCCGCCATTTATTACCTAGTCTCACTAGTGTACCCCTAAATTTAGGGGTGTCTACTTTCCAAAATGGGGTCATTTGGGGGGGGTTTGTGCCATCTTGGCATTTTATGGCCTTCAAAACTGTAATGCCCTTAGAAAGCCTGAAGGCGGTGCTTGGTTTTCGGGGCCCCGTACGCGGCTAGGCTCCCAAAAAGTCCCACATATGTGGTATCCCCGTACTCAGGAGAAGCAGCAGAATTTATTTTGGGGTGTCATTTCACATATGCCCATGGCATGCGTGAGCAATATATCATTTAGTGACAACTTTGTGAAAAAAAAAAAAAAAAAAAAAGTTTGTAATTTTCCCGCAACTTGTGGCAAAATATAAAATATTCCATGGACTCAACTTGCCTCTCAGCAAATAGCTTGGGGTGTCTACTTTCTAAAATGGGGTCATTTGTGGGGGTTTTGTGCCATCTTGGCATTTTATGGCCTTCAAAACTGTAATAGGTAGTGAGAAGTGAACTCAAAAATTTACGCCCTTATGCCCCGTACACACGAGCGGACTTTTCGACATCCAAACTCCGACGGACTGAGTCCGGCGGACTATCCGATCGTGTGTGGGCTGCAACGGACTTTAGCGAAGCTAAAGTCTGACGGACTTTAGAAATGAAGCATGCTTTAAATTTTCCCGACGGAACTCCGCCGGACCCGGTCCCCTTTGAAAAATCCGCTCGTGTGTGTGCTACTCCGACGGACTAAAACCGACGCTAGGGCAGCTATTGGCTACTGTCTATGAACTTCCTACGTCGAATCCAGTCGTACGTCATCACGTTCGACTCCGTCGGAGTTTGGTGTGATGGTGTGTGGTCAAGTCCGTTCGGTCGAAAAGTCCGCCAGAACTCCGTCGGAACTCCAACGGAACTCCGGCGGAACTCCTTTGGAGGTCTGTCAGACTTAATTCCTCTCGTGTGTACGGGGCATTAGAAAGCCTGAAGGCGGTGCTTGGTTTTCGGGGCCCCGTACGCGGCTAGGCTCCCAAAAGTCCCACATATGTGGTATCCCCGTACTCAGGAGAAGCAGCAGAATTTATTTTGGGGTGTCATTTCACATATGCCCATGGCATGCATGAGCAATATATCATTTAGTGACAACTTTGTTAAAAAAAAAAAAAAAAAAAAAAAAGTTTGTAATTTTCCTGCAACTTGTGGCAAAATATAAAATATTCCATGAACTCAACATGCCTCTCAGCAAATAGCTTGGGGTGTCTACTTTCTAAAATGGGGTCATTTGTGGGGGTTTTGTGCCATCTTGGCATTTTATGGCCTTCAAAACTGTAATAGGTAGTGAGAAGTGAACTCAAAAATTTACGCCCTTAGAAAGCCTGAAGGCGGTGCTTGGTTTTCGGGGCCCCGTACGCGGCTAGGCTCCCAAAAAGTCCCACATATGTGGTATCCCCGTACTCAGGAGAAGCAGCAGAATTTATTTTGGGGTGTCATTTCACATACGCCCATAGCATGTGTGAGCAATATATCATTTAGTGACAACTTTGTGTAAAAAAAAAAAAAAATTTTTTTTTTGTCATTATTCAATCGCTTGAGGCAAAAAAATAAAATATTCAATGGGCTCAACATGCCTCTTATCAATTTCCTTAGGGGGTCTACTTTCCAAAATGGGGTCATTTGGGGGGGTTTTGTACTGCCCTGCCATTTTAGCACCTCAAGAAATGAGATAGGCAGTCGTAAACTAAAAGCTGCGTAAATTCCAGAAAACGTACCTTAGTTTGTAGATGTGACAACTTTTGCGCAAACCAATAAATATACAATTATTGACTTTTTTTTTACCAAAGACATGTGGCTGAATACATTTTGGCCTAAATGTATGACTAAAATTGAGTTTATTGGATTTTTCTAATAACAAAAAGTAGAAAATATCATTTTTTTTCAAAATTTGCGGTCTTTTTACGTTTATATCGCAAAAAATAAAAATCGCAGAGGCAATCAAATACCATCAAAAGAAAGCTCAATTTGTGGGAAGAAAAGGACGCAAATTTTGTTTGGGTACAACATTGCATGACCGCGCAATTACCAGTTAAAACAGCGCAGTGCCAAAGTGTAAAAAGACCTCTGGTCATTTACCAGCAAAATGGTCCGGTCTGAAAGTGGTTAATTGAAGAAGATGAAGCTAGAAGCTAATTGGCTACCATTATCTCTATATGTTGTTATGTTGTGTTCACCAATTGCTGGTATAAATAAAGCATACACTGGGATGGTGCCTGTGCATAGTTTCACATACTTTGCAGGATGCCTAGGATTTTATTATAATGCTAACAGAGACTTAATTTTCAAAAATTTGTCTTTATTCTGGCTGTACACCCTTCTATGCGTCACTATTGGTTCATAATCATGATAGATGGCCTAACCGATTAATTGTGATGCACAGAAAATGGAAGGAAGGATTCCCAAGCTCAACTTGAAGTGCCAAAGTCAGTAATTTTCAAATACAGTGTTTCGGGTTTCAAAGGCTTCTGCAATGTATAAGGGCCAGATCTGTATTCAGTTTAGCAGTTTATATACAGTAGTTTAGATTAACAGCAGGTTTCCTTTAATTTCCTTCTTAGTCATCTTAAAAACAGATAAAAGTCAGAATCTATTGATGTCTGAGGTTTTAGGGCATAGCTACATATGAGATTTCAGGAACTATCCGTTGATCAAAATATTTATATCTATTACAAAGGATCACTTTGCATCACATTGATTTTTATGGAACCAAATACACAGGAGGCTACAGATCAATTTAGTGAAATCAATATTCTACAATTGTGCAGTGCCACACTGTAGTTTAATTTTAGTTGTGAAAAGTATGAGAAAATAATCTCCTACATAGACCTAAATGTAATAGTAAAATTTACAGCTTAATACCATATTCATTTATGAATATGTTCATGTGACAAACTTACTTGACACTTATCTTTCAACATCAGATATGCCCTCCATAGTGGTAGATGCATCCTTCCTACTCTGTCTGCTAATAATTACTGTATATATATGCAATGGTTGATGCTTAGGCATGTGTGCACATCTTCTGCTACATCTACTTCTGCTTCTCCTGGCTACCACTGATCCTTAGATAGACTTCTATTTACATTTATGCCCATTCAGTTATTGATTTCTTTGAAAAGTCTTCTTCGCCTGCCTATTTTATTGATATCCATATTGTTGCCTTGTCAGTGCATTTTTGTGAATGCCTGCAGATTATGCTAATTACTTTTTCTGACCACTAGCTTGCACCCAGCTATTCTCCTGGCTTTCATTTTTCTCAATGCCTTGGTGAAAAGGCTTCATAGTATGACCCTTGCACTGCTCAAAAATATAATATGTTCTTTGGATATTTTGTCAAAGGCAGCATCAAACAGACTAGATAATCCAGAACTTAGATTTTGGGAGGTCCCAAATGAGCTTAAAGCACATAAAGTTTTCTAAGAGGGTGACTAGCCATAAACAAAGAGTGCAAGAACAGTCATCTAGTATGACCAGCTATCAAACACTTAGCCCTTGTACACACGGTCGGACATTCTGACAAACAAATCCATTGGATTTTGTCTGATGGATTTTGTCCGAAACTGTTGCATACACACGGTCGGACAAAGTTGTCGGAAAATCCGATTGTACATAATGTGATGACGTTATTTCGTTACAACGGGACTACGTTCAGGTTAGCAGCCAATAGCTTTGGTCTAGGAATTTGATCTGAGCATGCGTGGCACTTTGTCCTTCGGAGTAGGCTACACATGATCGGAGTATGTCCGATCGGAGCATTTTGTCGGAAAATTTTACGGACAAGTTGGAAAACTTGGTCCGTCGGAGTATCCGATGGAGACCACACACCGTCAGATTATCAGACAAAGCGGTCCGATAGGACACCGGACACCGACCGTGTGTACAAGGGCTCACAGTGGGGTGATTTACTTAATTTAAAGTATATTCTGGAGTAATATTAACTAAGGATTTTTTTCCAAACAATAATTAAAAACTGAATCATAAGAACAATGATTTAACTGTAATTAAATAATGATTTACAGTTTTCTCAGATATTTAATGTTCAAAGAATCATTGCTCAATTTGTTACATCATAATTTTGAAATACACTTGTGGTTTGAACATAATTTGCTTGGCATTTGGTGTTGTGAACATATATTCATTTAGGCATCTGCCATATGCATAGAAGGTATATAATTTCATTAACGTTCATATAAATTCTTACCTCTACTCAAGTGTGTGAAATTATCAGATTTGTTACATTTACTATATAATTCATGCATTATTATATTCTGGATATCACAGCCAATGTGGGACTTCTGATGTGGCTTTATTATTTTATATATACATATATATATATATATATATATATATATATATATATATATATATACATACATACATACATATATATATATATACATATACATATATATATATATATATATATATATATATATATATATATAAAATCATTCAGACAAGCAGTCCTGCCATTTATCCACCCCCTACTCTTCACTTGTCCAGTTCCCAAATGTCTTGCATTCTGTGAATGTTTATTTATTTATTTTTTTCCCTTAAGAGTTTACAGTGGTGTGAAAAAGTGTTTGCCCCCTTCCTCATTTCCTGTTCCTTTGCATGTTTGTCACACTTAAGTGTTTCGGAACATCAAACCAATTTAAACAATAGTCAAGGACAACACAAGTAAACACAAAATGCAATTTGTAAATGAAGGTGTTTATTATTAAAGGTGAAAAAAAATCCAAACCATCATGGCCCTGTGTGAAAAAGTGATTGCCCCCCTTGTTAAAACATACTATAACTGTGGTTGTCCACACCTGAGTTCAATTTCTCTAGCCACACCCAGGCCTGATTATTGCCACACCTGTTCACAATCAAGGCATCACTTAAATAGGAGCTGCTTGACACAGTAAGGTCCACCAGAAGATCCTTAAAAGCTACACATCATGCCGAGACCCAAAGAAATTCAGGAACAATTGAGAAAGAAAGTAATTGAGATCTATCAGTCTGGAAAGGGTTATAAAGCCATTTCCAAAGCTTTGGGAATCCAGCGAACCACAGTGAGAGCCATTATCCACAAATGGCGAAGACATGAAACAGTGGTGAACCTTCCCAGGAGTGGCCGGCCGCCCAAAATTACCCCAAGAGCGCAGCGACGACTCATCCAAGAGGTCACAAAAGACCCCACAACAACGTCCAAGGAACTGCAGGCCTCACTTGCCTCAGTTAAGGTCAGCGTTCATGCCTCCACCATCAGGAAAAGACTGGGCAAAAATGGCCTGCATGGCTGAGTTCCAAGGAGAAAACCACTGCTGAGCAAAAAGAACATGAAAGCTTGTCTCAATTTCTCCACAACACATCTTGATGATCCCCAAGACTTTTGGGACAACATTCTGTGGACCGATGAGACAAAGTGGAACTCTTTGGAAGGTGTGTGTCCAAGTATATCTGGCGTAGAAGGAACACTGCATTTCATAAAAAGAACATTATACCAACAGTAAAATATGGTGGTGGTAGTGTGATGGTCTGGGGCTGTTTTGCTGCTTCAGGACCTGGAAGACTTGCCGTGATAAAAGGAACTATGAATTCTGCTGTCTACCAAGAGATCCTGAAGGAGAATGTCCGACCATCTGTTCGTGTACTCAAGCTGAAACGAACTTGGGTTCTGCAGCAGGACAATGATCCTAAACACACCAGCAAGTCCACCACCGAATGGCTGAAGAAAAACAAAATGAAGACTTCGGAGTGGCCTAGCCAAAGTCCTGACCTGAATCCTATTGAGATGTTGTGGTATGACCTTAAAAAGGCCGTTCATGCTCGAAAACCCTCTAATGTAACTGAATTAGGACAATTCTGCAAAGATGAGTGGGCCAAAATTCCTCCAGGACGCTGTAAAAGCCTCATTGCACGTTATCGCAAACGCTTGGTTGCAGTTGTTGCTGCTAAGGGTGGCCCAACCAGTTATTAGGTTTAGGGGGCAATCACTTTTTCACACAGGGCCATGATGGTTTGGATTTTTTTTCACCTTTAATAATAAACACCTTCATTTACAAATTGCATTTTGTGTTTACTTGTGTTGTCCTTGACTATTGTTTAAATTGGTTTGATGTTCCGAAACACTTAAGTGTGACAAACCTGCAAAGGAACAGGAAATGAGGAAGGGGGCAAACACTTTTTCACACCACTGTATATAGATGTCTGTGGCTGAAGACTCACTTAAATGTTTACTTCAAGTGAACCTGTGTCCGCCTAAAAAAATTACTGCAAGGAAATGCAAAAGGCATAACTTACAGAGTACTCCAAGGGCTCCAAAGTGTGGCACATACTAATATGAAATTTTCAATGTTACCTCCAAAACTTGAGTCCAGATCTGTCCCCCCCCCCATCTCCCATTCCTTCTTATTGGTTGTTGGGTCTTATGATTTACCTTATTAGTTTAAAATACAATTATTAACATATCTAGTTGCCAAACTGTCTACTTCCTCATCTGATAGCTTGAATTCACCATTCCATCCAAAAGATGCTTTTATTCTTAACATCAGGTTACAGCAGATGACAGGATATAAAAAGATTAATAGGTTGTAGTTCTAATGCGGTCAAAAGATGATATTGTCTGTAGCTTACAATGCAGAATACATGTACCATTCTACATGTGGCTTGTTAGCTGCATCCATGACACAGGAAGTACAAACTCAGGAAAAAGGGTGGAGCATTACATACAAAGGAAGCATGCCATAACATTAGGGAAAAAGAACATAAGAAAGACGTGCATTACCAAAAAAGGTCACTAGATGGCAGCATGTGAACTAAATATAAAAGTTCATAGAAAATGGTTAAGCAACAATCTATATAAATTATATGTCCCGTTGGGGCAACACACTCCCCATCTGGCATGGTAAATGTCACTATATACATCAGAACGGTAGTTATGCAACTGAAAATAACAAACAGTGTAATTTGCTAGATGTCTTAAAGACTTGAAAGACATAAAAAGAGCATGCATATAATGCAATAACCATAACTCTTAATTCAAGGCTTCAAGTTATGTCAACTAAAGTGCAAGACACTTCCTTCTTGTAGTCACAGGTAGGATCCAGCAGCGTAGGCAAACAAGTTCATTCTCCAAAGGGCAAGAACAGAATAAGTTCCATGATAGGCCTGATGAAAGTCTTTACAGTCCTTTGTCTTGAAACCTCCACCTAATGTACCTTACCATCATCACTAGGAATACTCTTAACAATAGGTCCCATGGGCCATTCAATTCTTTCAGCTTGTTGGTCCTTAAGCAGAATGGTATCTCCAACTTGCATGTTAGGGTTCAAACATTGCAATTTCCTGTGTCCTTGCAGAGTAGAAAGATACTCCATCTTCCAAAGATTCCAGAAGCAGTTGGCAAGGTGTTGTACTCACTTCCACTGGTCATAGCACAGATTTCCTGTTTTAAAGTTTCCAGGTGGAAGAGGAACACACCCAAACTTCTGGGTAAGAAGAGTACCTGGGGTAAGTTGGGGTCTCTGGATCTTTGGACATTGGAACAAGTGGTCTTAAATTAATTATGGCATATGCCTCTGCCAAGAAGGTGGTTAGAATCTCGTGGGTAAGTCTTGTGGAGTTAAAGTCCATAGGCATAAAGTCCAATATTTTAAGTGTAATGCCTATCATTCTCTCAGATGAGCCACCCATGTGGGAAGAATGAGGAGGATTGAAAATCCATGTACAGCCTTTTTCAGCCAAAAGGTTTTGGATTGGCCTAGAGTTGAGCTGTAACTCTCTACAGGCTCCAACGAAATTAGTTCCACAGTCAGATCTTAGTGTTTTGACTGGTCCTCTGATGGCTAGGAATCGTCGTAGAGCATTGATGAAACTCGAGGCATCCATAGATTCTATTACTTCAACGTGTACAAGCATCATGCAAGTGAACAGCACTGCCCATCGTTTGCTATTTGCTTGGCCACCTCGAGTTCTGTGGGCTGTTACAGTCCATGGCCCAAAGACATCCAAACCAACATGAGTGAAATGTGGGTCAGTACTTAACCTGCTGGCAAATCTGACATTTGCTGTTGCTGGTGTTTCCCTCTCAGTTTGCGGCACTGAACACAGCTGTGCAGTGTAGCTGTGATCTGTCTTTTTGCTCCTATAATCCAAGGCCTGCAGCTCTTATGGCACCCTCTGTGAAGTGTTTACCTTGGTGCTTAACCCCTTCATTGTGGTGGGTTATGAGCAAAGTGGTGATGTGATGACGAGCAGGTATAATGAGAGGATTCTGTTCTTGCTCACTCAACTCAGCCTTGTTTAAATGTCCACCAACCCTTAACATGCCATCATTGTCAATGAATTAATGCAGGTTGGCAATTGGACTGTTTTTTGCAATGTCCCTCTTGCCACTCTTGTATTTAATTTCTGAGCCAAAGACACTCTGTTGTACACTGTGTATTATAATCAGTTCACCTTCAGCAATGTCTTTTGCAGAAATACACTTTTGGCACATGTGCCAACCTTGACAGTGAGCATCTGTGAGCTTTGTGTGGAAGTAATCTGCGACATGAACTACCCTTGCAATGGTGCGTACAAGCCTTCTCCACTTGGAGAAACGTTCAAAGCGTTGACAGCCCAAGATGAGTCTTTGTTCAGTTCTGGTGACAAGGGTTTTAACTTCAGGATGAATCTCTGAAACCTTGTCAGGTTGTAGAAGACTGAAGACATCAGCTGTGGTTTCTTCTGGATGATTCAGCAGGAATTCAGGCCCTGTCATCCAAGAAGAATTTGCAAAGAGACTTGCAGACATTGGCCTGGTGGCATGACCTGCAGGGTTAATTTCAGATGGAACTTAATGCCATTGTTCAGATTTAGATTATTTCCTGATTCTCTCTACTCGGTTGCTGACATAGACACAGAAACATTTAGTCTGGTTGTATATGTAGTCCAGAACAACTTTGCTGTCTGTGTAGAATCTGACGTCATCTATCTGAATGTCTTGAAATCTGCTATTTCTACTCCTAGCACAGTCCCACACAGTTCAATCCTGGGAATCGTGTGTGCAGGCTTAGGTGCTAACTTAGCTTTCCCAAACAGAAGCCCTATGTGGGCTTGATTAAAAGGATCTCTTACCTTGAGGTAAGCAACAGCTGCTATGGCCTCAGTAGATGCATCTGAGATGTAAAGCTCTTTCATTTGACTTGTGACAAGGGAGGCAGAAGTGTAACAGCATGGTATACAGATTCCATCTAAGGCATGTAGAGATCATTTCCAGGACTCCCACTTTGAAAGCTGGTCTATTAGTAGTGGAGTTGGTTCTGTGTGATCATTGTCAAAGTTTCTTTTAATAAAGGCGATGAAATGGTCCTTCATTTCAAGCCTGTTCTTTAGTGTTTGTTTCAGTGAGTTGAAATGGATAGAGCCTATTCACGATTGGTTGGGAGTTTAACCATAGCAGCACAAAGAGGTAATGGTGCAACCCAGCTGTTAGACTCATCCTGGAAGAATTCCTTGTCCATTATTTTGATGAACGCTGTCTTCGACTGACAAGGCTATTTTGTTGTCATCATTTGTAGTACAAAACACTGTAGCACCTAAGTTGTCATCACAAAGTTTAGGAGTGACATCAGGTACTTGGATGATGTCAAGAGGCTTCTCTTTTACTTCATAATGGCGAGGGCACTGTTTGAAGTGGGATGCTTGTCCATTTCCTAACATGTAAGTTTTGAAGGAGTGGCTCTCGGATGATGTACGCATTCTATCCAAACATACGTCGCCCGCAATTACCCAGCCTAGATCAAGTTTCTGTGTGTAAGGGGCATCATCAGGTCCATTGCACTGCTTGTGTACTTTGTGTACTCTGACAGAGTCTCTTCCTAGCAAGATCAAGATTTCAGCATTCATGTCCATTGCTGGAATTTCATTAACAAGGTATCTCAAGTGAGGATGGTGATATGCGGCTTCTGGAGTAGGAATTTCTTCTCTTTTGTCTGGTATCTGGTCACACTCGATTAATGTTGGTAGGTATGCCCTCTCCCTTATTGATATGAGAGACCATTAACCCATTGGCCCTTCTATCAAGGGTCTCTTACCAGAACAGGTTCTAAGAGTATATGGTGATGCATGTCCCTCTATACCAAAGATCTCAAAGAATTTAGGCTTAACCAGGGATCTGTTGCTCTGTTCATCTATTATGGCATACATCCTAATAGCTTCCTCAGGTTGACCTCTTGGATTTATCTTGACTAGGCATATCTTAGCGCAGCATTTGTGATCTAAGCATTCTCCACAGACTGTGCATGAAGAAAAAACATTAGCTGTAGCTGGAGCATGATCTTGTTGCTCCCGCCATGACTTGAGACAGGACGGAAACTCAAACTGAACATACGTAATAATAATCTTGGGTATTTTGTGATCTGAGTAGAAAGTAATTAGATGTTGGGCCCCCTCCAACCAATTATGTCACACCTTCAACACCCATTTTACAGCCAGATGCTCTTAGTTGCAAATGTCAGCCCCAATTTTAGAAGCTTTGACCTTCAACAAAAATATAGGGCAGGGTAGAATGCCTTAAAACAGAAGATGAAGTTAACACCATCTTTATAGTTTTGATATCTTGAATTTCTTCTTGTGACCACAATTTAGGATTAGACAAAATAGACTTATGCCACGTACACACGATCGAATTGTTCGGCGGAATTGGTCCGGCAAACAATCCGGCAAACAATCCGCCGGACTTTATAATGAACGGACTTGGCCACACACGGACGCTCCAAAAGTCCGGCGATTTCTAACAGAATAACGTACAGCACAGAACTAGAAAAAGGAAGTTCAATAGCCAGTAGCCAATAGCTTCCTTCTCATACTTGCTTCAGAGCATGCGTTATTCTTAGTCCGCCGGACTAGCACACTGACGAACGGATTGTCCGGCGGACAAATTTTGAGTCAAAACTACTTCCTAAGTCCGCCAGACTTTACGATGAAAAAGTCCACTAGAGCCCACACACGATCAAATTGTCTGGCGTACTGTGGTCTGGCAGACCTAGTCCACCAGACAATTCGATCGTGTGTGCGCAGCATTAGGCAAAAGACACTGCAAAATAGCCTGGACCTTGATGGGATAAATGGCTAAGCTGGCATAGGAGATAATGTACTTCAGAAATGTAACTTTAGTAGCATGAAACATACACTTCTCCAGTTTGGCATTGGTGTTAAATTAGAATGCCATTCAAATATTAGATGAGGAACTTGCTTAGGTAGTCGCAGAAGAATTGTTAACCGATTCCTAAAAGACAGTTGAGACATTTTGTAAACTGAAAGGCATAACTAAGTGCCATCTTTGGTACTGAAGGCTGTCTTCCACCCACCCCCCTCATGGATCTGGATAAGTTATATGCCCCTGTGAGATCAAACATGGATGACATTTTTGCTTCCTGGATGTGGCTGAATAACTCTGTGGCCAAAAGGAGTGGGTGTTTGTTAGGAATAGTAATACGATTAAGGCCTGTATAGTCTGTACATGGTGTGACAGTGCCATCTTTTCCTCTACAAAAAAGAAACCTGCATCAGCAGGAAAAGATGAGGATTGAATAGACTCCTTTTGAAGGTTTTCTATTGTGGCCTGGTTTTCAGGTTCTGAGAGAGTGTGAACTCACCCCATGGGTGTTGAGGTACCAGGGAGTAAATCAACTGGGCAGTCAAAAAGCCGGTGCAGTGGAAGTTAGAAGCCAGATCTGGCACAGAAGCAGTCAGGAAGAGATTTAATGTCAAATGAGGGCATAACAACTTAGTAATATAGACAGTGGTCAATGCAAATGTCATTCCAAGCAACAATTGTCAACTGATACAACTGATAATCCTGGGATCATTCTGAGCTGAAATCATATGGTAAGCACCAGCATGACAGTCTGGAGGTTAACCGTACATTGAACAGTCCTACAATGCCACGACTGTGGCTTATATCAATCACCAAGGTGGCACCAAACATCTGGATGCACAGAGAGAGGTGAATCGCATACTTGTTTGGGCAGAAGGGCATGTTCCTTGCCTTTCTGCAGTCTTTATTCCAGGAGTAGAAAATTGGCAAGCGGATTTCTAAGCTGCCAACAATTATGCCCAGGAGAATGGTCTCTACACCCCAACATATTTCAGACCATATGTCACAGATGGGGTACTCCAGATGTAGATCTGTTTGTGTCCATATTCAACAAGAAGCTGGACAAGTTTGTGTCAAGAATAAAAGACATACTTGCTCAGGGGTCAGATGCACTGAAAATTCTCTGGGATCGGTACAATCTAATCTATGCCTTCCCGCCAAATCCACTTCTGCCGTGGTTCCTGGGAACAGTCAAGAGGGACACAAAGTTGGTTCTGTTGGTAGCCATGGGTTGACCCAGATGACCTTGGTACACAGAGATCATGAAGATTGCAGTAGGCAGACCTTGGATCCTTCCTCTCTGGCCAGATCTACTCTCGCAAGGCCCAATCTACCATCCTGCTTTACACAGTCTGAATTTGAAGGTTTGGCTGCTGAGACCCACATTCTGAAAGACCATGGACTCTCAGAGTCAGTCCTTTCTACTCTGGTCAATGCCAGGCTTTTATTCAGGGGGCCATGCAGTTAAAACTGCCAGTTAAACCTCCGGTGTGCCCATGGGATTTGAATTTGGTTCTGTCTGCATTACAGGGACAACCGTTTGAACCATCACACCAGGCTTCCTTAGACTAAGAAATTAGTCTTCTTGATAGCTATAGCCTCGGCTAGGAGTTTCAGAGCTAGCAGCTCTTTCAAGCCAGGAACCTTATTTGATTATTCACAAGGACCAAGTAGTGATGCATCCTAATAGGTCCTTCCTACCTAAGGTGGTTTCAGGATTCCATTTGAATCAAGATGTAATCCTACCATCCCTTTTTCCAGATCCGCAGTCCGCGGAAGAAGAGTCATTGCACACTCTAGATGTGGTAAGAGCAATCTGTAGGTAACCGCTCAGATAAGAAAGACTGCTTATTTATTTATTTCAAGCAAGGAACCTTATTTGATTATTCACAAGAACCGAGTAGTGATGCATCCTAATAGGTCCCTTCCTAAGAAATTAGTCTTCTTGATAGCTATATCCTCGGCTAGGAGTTTCAGAGCTAGCAGCTCTTTCAAGCCAGGAACCTTATTTGATTATTCACAAGGACCAAGTAGTGATGTGTCCTAATAGGTCCTTCCTATCTAAGGTGGTTTCAGGATTCCATTTGAATCAAGATATAATCCTACTATCCTTTTTTCCAGATCTGCGGAGTCATTGCACACTATAGATGTGGAAAGAGCAATCAGTATCTATCTGCAGGCAACTGCTCAGATAAGAAAGACTGATTATTTATTTTTCCAGAAGGCCCTAAAAGAGGCCAGGCAGCATCAAAGTCCACTCTCTCGAGATGGATTAGACAAGTTATTCTTCAGGTCTATGGTATAAAGGGGAAGACCCCTCCTTTTCAAGTGAAAGCGCACTCAACTAGGGCTGTAAGTGCTTCTTGGGCAGTGCATCACCAGGCCTCCCTGGCTCAGATCTGTAAGGCTGCAACTTGGTCTTCAGTTCATGCATTCACCAGATTTTATCAGGTGGATGTAAGAGGGCAAGAGGATACCGCCTTCGGGCCAGTGTACTGCGGGCTGCAGTTTAGTTCCTCTGGTCCATGGCGGTCTATAATCCTGATCTCCTTCCCCTCAAACTGAACATTGCTTTGGGACATCCCACTATGTAATGAAGGCTCTGTGTCCCGTGATGTATGATCAATAAAAGGATTTTTAAATACAGCTTACCTGTAAAATCCTTTTCTTGAGAGTACATCACGGGACACAGTGCTCCCGCCCTTCTTGGGTTTTACGTGGTTTCCTATTGCTTTGCTACAAAACTGAGGTACCTCCCATATGGGAGGGGTTATATAGGGGAGGAATTCTCCTTAATTGGGGTTAGCCAGTGTCCTTTCTAAAAATATATTTCTAAAGGTGCTATTGACATCAGTGCAATGCAATGACAACCATGCAATCCATACATACAAATAAACCAAAACAAATGAGTTTAGAAATTAAGTTATGTGTAATAAAATTAAAGGACACAGGGAAAAAGCATTGAACGCGCTAACTGAAATTTATTTAATACTTTGTACAAAATCCTTTGATGGTAATGACAACTTCAACACAACACCTGTATGGAGAAGCTAGTCACGTGCATTGCTCAGGTGTGATTTTCTGCAGCCCCTAATCCATTCCAACTCTGTTGATCTCAACAAGTTCATGAGAAACCTGACAGTTAAATGCTATTACACCATGAAAACTCACAAACATGAGACTATTCAATCCACCCAAGCTCCCACCTCCACTGAGGTCACTCCAGTACCTCATTCTCCCTCATAAAATACCCACAAATTTACTTCCTCTGAAATGACTGCCTTAGCCTATCTGGAACAAATATACGGAAGACAAGGGCCAATATGTCAATCTCCCTGTCTATCCAACACTTCACTTCGTTCTAAGTCAATTTTCAAATCCCACTTTTGCTAAAGGCCCTTATGTTTAAACCTTTTACCAGAGGGTGTACAAGGATATTCTTAGATTATGCCTAGATACCCCCAGAGTTTCTGCCTCATCTTCTAATCTTACCCATTCTGAACACACTGCTCTCATGGGTTTTACTCAGAATCACAACCTGATCATCACATCTCCTGATAAGGTTGGTGGTATCGTAGTCCAAAACAGAACAGACTACATAAAAGAGTCCCTTTGCCTACTTTCAGATACCAACACTTATACCATTTTGCCTCAAGTAGGGATGAGCTGGACACCCCCCCGGTTCGGTTCGCACCAGAACCTTCGACCGGACCGAAAATTCATACAAACTTTAAAACCCCATTAAAGTCTATGGGACTCAAACGCACAAAATCAAAAGTGCTAATTTTAAAGGCTAATATGCTAGATATTGTCATAAAAAGAGTTTGGGGACCCGGCTTCTGCCCCAGGGGACATGGATCAATGCCAATTATTTTTTTTTTTAAACAGCCGTTTTTTCGGGAGCACTGATTTTAATGACGATTAAAGTGAAAAAAAAAGGTGAAATATTCCTTTAAATATCGTGCCTGGGGGGTGTCTATAGTATTCCTGTGGAGTGGCACATGTTTCCCGTATTTAGAACAGTGCCTGCTCAAAATTACATTTAATGGAAAAAAAGTCATTTAAAACTGCTTGTGTTTTTTTTTATAATTGTAATTTTTATTAATTTTCATAGCAAATACACTATAATAATAACATTAACAGTGATTACAGAAGACAGAGAATAATGTCCACATATGCAGGCACAAGGGTGAACTACATATCCATATCTTAAACAGTGAGTAACAAGCACTTTGAGTAAACCAAAATGAATAATTCCGTTCAACAGAAGGTCTGAGGCCAGAGAAAGCCAAAGCAACCAAACAATTACATAGTCATTATGGTGAATCCCCGAAGGGGCTGAGTAACCTGGAGGATTATATGTTGGAAGATGGGAGAAGTAGCCAACAAGGAGGAGCTATGACCAACAGCTGTGATTAAAGGTTCTGCAAGTAGGGGGGAACCATATTCGGACCTATCCCAGGGTTCCCACACTTTGTCAAACTGGGGAACCAAATCGTGCACCGAGGCCGTCAGATACTCCATTCTCAGAATCTCAGACACCAATTGAAGAAATCTAGGCCAGGGAGGAGTTGCACCAGACAGCCAACACAACGGGACAAGCCTCTTAACAGCTAATAAAATGTAGGAGACCAGCCGGTTGGTATTTTTAGGTAGGCCCGGTACAGGGAGACCCAACAAACAATATAAGGGATCGATCGGGAGGGGCGCCCCCGTCACCTTCACTACCAATGACCCCACCGCTGTCCAAAAAAGTTGTATCAGGGGGCATTTCCAAAAAATATGGAACAGTGACCCAACGTCAAGTCCACAACGCCAACACCATGGGGAGGCTGGGGGGTCATATTTGTGGATGACATCGGGGTCCTATACCAAAACATGAGGATTTTTATTGCCGTTTCCCTTTGTGTGACACACTTGGAGGATTTAAAGGTAGAGGTCCAAATCCTATCCCATGTCTGTAGGGTGATAGCTTTGTCCAACAACTGAGACCATTTACCCATATATAGATGTGTAAGTTCCGTTAAAGGAGTCGACTCATGGAGGATTCGGTGAATAGAGGAAATTAAACGTAGTTGATGGGGGCCCTGAGCACAAAGGTGCTCAAAGGCAGTGGGACTGTCAAGGATTAAAGTTGGAGATTTGGAACTAAAGTTTAGCTTTGATAAAGCGCATGCGCGCGAAACATGTTAGCAGGCCGGTTGGCATGGTAACCCCCCTCGCTACGGAGCCTCCCACGTGACGAATAGTGACCCGCAAACCGCTCGGGCAAGCGGAGCGGAGCGCTGCGCTCCAAGCCTTCCGGATACACAAGGTGGACGCCACCTTGTGTCCAACTTGGACCAACACCCTCCAGCGCTTATTGCACCTCCGCCCCGGAGCACAGGAAGCACGATTGATCCTTTCTCTTCCACTCCTCCAGCCCAGCATGACGGTGCCCCAGCCTTACAGTCCAACCATTCATAACAGTGAGTGACTTTGGGAACACAGTTCTAATCATTTATTTTCATTTGCATATGAACTCTACTGGTTCCCCCTGCCTCTGGAAGTTAACCACCCACAGCCCTTTTCACGTGCACAATAGACTACACTGGTAACACAGCCTTGCAGTCACCAACATCTCAAAGTCACAAATAGAAGGTACCAGGGCTAATTTGTCATCAAGCAACTGTTGTTTTATTGCCGTGATTGACTGATGAAAAGGTTTTAAGATCCCAAGAGGATCAAACGTCCTTTATTGAGTCTTTTGTTTTTTTTATTTAATAAATTGTTGTTATGCTTTTTACATCAGACTATGAGTCTCTCTGATGCGCTGTCCTTTTGATGGTTCAATTTCTGCTTTCTTCCACCAAGTCCAAAGTGGTCTAGCAGCTGCACATTGAGACTTTTTACAGGTCCTCCTCGAGACAACAATTAACTTAACATTTGGACAAAGCATTCTCTACAAAAGGTTTTATTCATTTGTGCGCCAATAATTTTTGTTTTTAATACTGTGAGCTCAAAGGCAGTGGGACTGTCAAGGATTAAAGTTGGAGATTTGGAACTAAAGAAGTGTCTAACCTGTAGGTAAAAGTAAAACGAATGCTTAGGGATGTTATATTTTTCATGTAAAGTCTCAAAAGCATGAAGTCTACGTGAAACAGGGTGTACCAGGTTTCTGAGTTGAAAAAGGGGGGATCTAGCCACGAAGAAATCCTACCCAGAGACAGACCATCAGGAATGATAGGGTTAAACAAGACATTCGTAAGGGGGGGCAGGCTGAGGAGAGGGAGTACTTTTTGTTGCACTTTTGCCACAGGTCCATGGTAAAGGACATTGGGGCCGTGCATTGACGTCTAAGGTTAGGGTGTAGTGGGGATGGGGTTCCACAGATCAAGGAGCATGGGTGAACTGGCTATAGGACTCCCTTCTCAATAGCAGCCCACCGACTCGTGGCACTAAGAGAGGACCAGGTAGCAATGATTCGTAAGTGGGTAGCATGATAGTATTTCACGATATCCGGAGCCCCCAATCCTCTCCAATCTCTAGGCGCAAACACCACTGAACTGGCAAAGCGATGAGACTTGTCAGCCCATATAAATTTCAGAAAACGCCTTCGAAGAAGTTTAAGCTGTGGGGTTGGGATGGCAACTGGCAGTGTCTCAAAGTGGTAGAGCAGTCTGGGCAAAACTGACATTTTAAGGACGTTAATCCTGCCCAGTAAGGACAAAGGGTATTTAGACCAGGTCAGTAGGGAATTATTTATATCCTGAAACAGGGCAGGGAAGTTTGCACGGAACAGGTGGGAATAAGAGGGAGTCAAAAAGACCCCCAGGTATTTGAGGGAGTCATTGCACCATCTATAAGGATATGTTTCTTTCAGTCTAGAGAGATGTGTAGCGGGTATGTGAATGGGAAGGGCCTCAGTCTTGGAGGTGTTAACTTTGTAACCAGAGATACCCCCAAAGGATGACAATAACTTATGCAATGAGGGGAGGGAGACCTGAGGATTGGTAATAGTTAGCAAGATGTCATCCGTGAAGAGTGATAGTTTATACTCCCCCTGTCGCATCACCACCCCACTAATATCTGGGTGGGATCGCACAGCCTCGGCTAAGGGCTCTAGGCATAAGATAAATAACAGGAAGCGAGGCGACAAGAAGGACAACATCTGTACCTGGGCAGTAACCGTTGAGTACAAAGCCTCAAGTGCATTAAAAAAAGATACCTTAAACCCATATACTTTGAGCGTGGTGAACATATAAGGCCAGCTAAGCCTATCAAAGGCCTTTTGTGCGTCTAAACTAAGTAAAAGTGCTGATTTGTTGGTCCTGTCCAGAAGGTCAACCAGATTAATTGTGCGGCGAGTGTTGTCTCCGGCATGCCTGCCAGGGACAAAACCCACCTGATCTCTATGGATAAGTTTGGGGGCAAGGGCTGAATTTTCGTAAATATCTTGTAGTCCGAATTCAGAAGGGCTATAGGCCTATAATTATCTGGGATGGAAGGGTCCTTACCCGGCTTGGGAATGACTGAGATGAAAGAGTGTGAAAAGTGGGGGTGAGGAGGGGTGCCCTTTAGTAGAGAATCAAAAAGACTGAGCATGTGTGGTCCCAAAATGTCTAGGTAGGTTCTATAGTAGAAATAGGGGAGGCCATCAGGTCCGGGTGACTTATGTGGTGGTAGCTTCCGTATTACATCAGAAAGCTCTTCTGCCATTACTGATTTATTTAGGGCCTCTAAATCACTGGACGAGAGCTTGGGAAGTTTCAGGTTGGAGAAAAAGGACCTAAATTTCTCTTGTGTAAAGTGAAAATTATTTTCTGGGGATAGACAATTATAGAGTTTATGGTAAAAATCGCCAAAAATGTTTGAGATTGCACGGGGGCAATATGTCCTAGATCCGTCAGGCTGGGAGAGGAACTCAGGAAAGGAATTGAATGCGCGAGGACGTAATTTATTAACTAGCATTTTATGGGGTTTATTGGAAAATTCGTAGAATTTCTGCTTCATCCAGAGCAGCGATTTGGCTGCCCGATTGAGTTGTGCCGTTTTAATCTGTTCCCTAAGTAGAGTGACTCTCCGCAGCCTCTCCACTGTGGGGGAGCCCAAAAGCCTTCGCTCAGCCGAGAGAAGAGCAATAGTTAACGATCGAATATGTTCGATTCTGTCTCTCTTCAGTCTAGAACTCTCTGCAATGCAAGCGCCTCTAAAAACGGCCTTGTGGACTTCCCACAGGGTGGAGCAATCAGGAACCGACCCTTTGTTTAATTGGAAGAATTCCGTAAGGCTCTTCACAAGGACAGAACGGGAGCTTTCAGCCTGTAAGAGGTGATTATTAAGCCACCAATGGCAAGATCTGGGGTAGGCTTGGGTGAGCAAGAGGTCTAGGGTAATGGGGGCATGGTCAGACCAGGTAATCGGCAGCACCTCAGACTCAACCACGTGTGGAATGAGAGGAGCGGATATAAAAAAGTGATCAAGCTGTGAATACATTTTATGAACTGGAGAATAAAAGGTAAATTGCTGAGCTGTGGGGTGTTTAATCCTCCATGAGTCGAAAAGCCGGTGGGATCTAATAAGCTGACGGAAGGAGGTAGCTTGGGAGGCAATCCTCCTGGGGAGTGTTGATGAAAACAGAGTTTGTCTATCTCTGGAGGGAGACATTACCAAGTTAAAGTCCCCGCCGACTATCATAAAGGGATGTGATGGGTAATGGGAGTCAAACAGGCCACTAAGAAAGTCAATCTGACCAACATTAGGAGCATACAAGTTGACGAGGGTCAGAGAGGTGTTGAAGTATTGACACTCTAAGACTAGGAATCTACCATGGGGGTCAGCATGGGATTTTTTAACCTTAATGGGACATGACTTTTTGATCAGGATTGCAACTCCTGCCCTGCCTGTGGGATCAGAGGCTAGGAAGGAGATAGGGAAGTGTTTGGAGGCAAACTTAAAGGAGCCTTCTGCTTTAAAATGGGTCTCTTGCAACATAATCACGTCCGCACCGGAGGACCTGAATTCCTTCAGGGCCAGCCAGCGCTTACGTATGGAGCCCAAGCCCTTCACATTATATGACAAAAGTTTTAAGGCCATAAGGGCAAATCAAATAGATAAGCCTGTGTAAATACCGGGGGGTTATAGTACAACCAAATATAAGCAACATTGAACCAGGGCGTCATTCGACAGAATGTGACAATAGCGTCAGTTATACCCAGGCGATGGGAGAACAAAAGGAATATCCAGGGCCAGGGTAGCCTGAGGCCAAACCAACCTATGTAATGCATAAGAAACCAGTGAAACAGAGCTGTTAAAATGGACATTTTAGAACAAAATAAGTTGAACAGAAACATTAACAAAAGAATCAGAAAAATAAAAAAGAGAGAAAAAACAAAAAAGAATAAATCATCTGGAGGACCTGAGGGAATTATGTGCCTCAGGAGGCCCAGGGTACCAACCCAGGCCAAGAGGGTCATGGCTGGATGATCACCGGAGGTGGTCAAACTTAAAAGTGGTAGGGCCATCTACTCTCCTTATGAGAGTGGAAATTTGCATATAGCATTAACAACATATAATCATTTGAAAGGACGAAGCCCCATGGGATGGGGAAAAATAGTCCCAGCCTGAACTATCAAGACAAAGGACAAACTTAGTGTTATTATAGCAACAGAAACCTCTCCGTTCAAATTCACAGGGGAATGAGAAAAGATGAGGGAGTACAAGCAGCGTACAGAACTGAACCAAGTAGGATCTGGCGGGGGAGTTCAGGGGGGTTGTTTGGAGAACCGTGGGCGCTGAGGTGTATAGAGATGCCTCCTGGATTTGCTCCTCATGGGTGTTCAGATGCGGCTTTGAGTATTGGGGAGTGGGCGAATCTGGGCTTCAGCAGGGTGTATGTCCTCCTCAGGAAGGGGGGGGAGTCCAAGGCCCTTTAAAAAGGATTCACTCTCCTGCAGATCCCGTACGGTATGCTGAGCTCCATTTTTTGACACCAGCAGACGAAAGGGAAACCCCCAATAATACGGAACCTTATGGTGTTGCAAGTAGGAAGTGATCGGCCGGAGGTTCCTGCGTTTAGCCAGGGTGATGGGAGAAAGATCGCTAAAAATCTGCAGTTTCACCCCTTTGTAGAGGATTTGAGGTTTGTTACGCGTGGATTGGATCAATGCCTCTTTGCTTTCAAAGAAGTGGAACCGGACAACAACATCCCTGGGTCTGGCTCCAGCAGGAGGCTTGGGGGCCAGAGAGCGGTGGGCTCTATCAAGGCGCCAGTCTATGTCCACGAACATAGGGGCCAAGGTGTTAAAAAGGCCTAGGAGGTAAGGACGTAAGTCGGCGTCTCCCACAGTCTCCGGGATACCTCTAAAGCGCAAATTCTGACGTCTCTCTCTATTTTCCAGGTCCTCCTGTTGCAGCTGTAGTTGGGAGACTGAGAGGCGAAGGTTATGATTGTCCTCTTCGACGGCCTGGACATAGCTAACCATCTCGTCAAATTTATTTTCGAGTGTGTCAGAGCGCTCACCCAGCTGGTTAATCTCCTTTCTCAGTTCCACCGCAAGCTTGTTAACCTCGGCTGAGACATTAGTTGTAATCTGTTGGAGCAAAAGATGTAATTTGGCATCCAGCTTGGCATCCAAAATAGCAGGTGTAAGAATCCCCTGCTTTGGAGGCAGACCTGGTTCAGAGGCCTGGGAAACAATAGCTGGGGGGGTGTCAGAACCCCCGATTCCCAGAGGCAAATCCATGGCAGAGAAAGGATCTGGAGGGGAATGAGAGGGTATAGGTTGAGATCTGGTAACAAAACGATCCATGATAGGCCCTGTCTGCTGATCAGGGATTTGTTTGTAATGTTCCTGTTGCTGACCAATTTTTCTCATGGGGCGCTTTGGTACTGTAAAGAAAAGGAAAGCTTACCCCCGGAGCTGTTAATAGCTAGCGTGGCTTAGCCGGGGTCGTGGGGAGCAGATAGACCCTTTAACTCATTTAAAAGTCACAGTGGTGAAAGATGATAAAGATCATGGTGATAACTGATGAGGGATACAAACAATTCCAGGAGGAGCCACTTCCCCCACTCCCTGATAGGCTGAGGTAAAAGCCACTATGTGATGCTGGGTGTAGCATGGTGTAGCAATATGGCCTCCAGCATCCAGTGTAGGCCGGAGCCAGGGCCTTGCCTGGAGAGGGCAGCAGAAGGTACTAACTAGGCCCGCTGCGGACAGATGGGGAATTCAGCCCCTCAGAGATGACTGGTGGTGTCCCCAAAGATGCGCCCACCCTGCGATGGGGAGGGGGAGGGCTAAGATGACAGAACCAAACGGCCCCTTAGAGGACTCACCAGGCCGGAGGAAGGCTGAGTAGGGGATTCCCAGGAGGCTCCCGTTCTGGTGGATGCAGCGGCCGGGATCCTCCTCCCCGGATGACACGAATCCGCTGGTGGAGCGGTCCTCGGTATGCTCCGCAGGCGAGGCCGGTGCTCGAGTAGGCCTGGAAGGCCACAAAATGGAGTCTAGTGAGGCGGCTTGTAGCGGCCGCAACGGGCCAAATTCCGCGGCCCTCGGATGGCAGGGAATGTCCAAAACCACCCCGACTTGTGGAGCAGGGCCCTGTGGACAAGATGGGCTGGTTTATGGGAGTCTGTGACGATCCGCTGCAGAGGATGGCAACGGATTGCGGAGAGACCGACGGAGCTCTAGATACAAGCGTCCGTCCTCGGTTCCGGCCGGCCATGCCCCCCAAAACTGCTTGCTGTTTTAATGTAATGTCTGGTTCCAGCAATATGGATGAAAATCAGTGAGAAAAATGGCATGGGCAGCCCCCCTGCCCATTACCAGCCCCTTTGGGTCTTGTACAGATATTAAGGGGAACCCCATACCCAAATTAAAAAAGGAAAGGTGTGGGGCGCCAGGCCCTATATACTCAGAACAGCAGTATACAAGCGGTGCAAACAAGACAGGGACTGTGTAGGTTTGTTGTGTTAAGTAGAATCTGTTTGTAATTTTGAACTGGTACATTTTTAAAGTATAGCTCCAGTCAAAAAATCTATTTTTAAGCTTTCTGGAAAACATAGGGAAGGGTTATAACCCCTGCATAATTTTTTTTGCCGTCCATCTTTTTTCATCTCCCTTCCTGTTGTCTCCTTCCGTTTGCAAGTAGGGGACCTTTGTAAGTTGGATGTTAGAAAATAGGGGCCTGCCCTATATGCTCTGCAGAAATTTGGGCCTAAGGTGTTGGTGTTGGCACAACACTGTAAGCCCTCAAAGTGACTCTTGGTGGGCGCTGTGAACGATTATTTCAAGAATTGTAATTACATGCCATTGTTGAACAGTGGTAGTGGTGGGGGTGGTGGTGCTGGTGCCACAACACAAGTCCTCACAGTTACTCTCGTGGGCACAGGAACAGGCCCTGCTGTGAAATATTATAATTACAACTAATTGTAATTACATGCACCTGTTAAACAGATACTGAAATATAGGGCCTTAGGCACTGGTGCTGGTGCCACAACACTGCAACCTCTCCCAGATACTCTAGTTGGAGTGCAGGAATGAGCCCTGCTGCAAAGCATTGCATCCAAAATTATAATTACATGCCCCTGTTAAACAGGGGCTAATAAATTGGGCCTTAGCCACTGGTGGAGGCACCCAGAACCAAAAATGTTCTTCCAAGCTATCAGCAGGATCATTGAGGAGGAAGAGGATAGTCAGTCAACATAACAGGATAGTCACTCAGTATCAGCATAGGCCGTCTTGAAGGGATGTGACATTTCAAAAAAAATTATTCAGTTACATCACCTTCAGGTGCTTGGTAGCTGGTGATGATCCAAGACTGATTCATCTTTATGAAGGTCAGTTGATCAACCAAGTCGGTGGACAGGCGCACCCTGTGATCGGTTACAAAGCTTCCAGCAGCACTGAAGGTGAATTCTGAAAGAACTCTGGATGCAGGACAGGCCAGTAGCTCAATTGCATACTGTGCAAGCTATGGCCAGTGATCCATCCTCAAGACCCAGTAAGCCAGAGGATTTTCAGTGGGAAAGGTGTCCAAGTCTGACCTTGCCCCTAGGTATTCCTGCACCATGTAAATCAGACGTTGGCGTTGGTTGCTGGAACCAATCATACCTTGGGGCTGCGGACTAAAAAATTGTCTGAACACATCGGTCAGACAGCCACCTTCTCCACCGCTCCTTCTGTGGCTGACTGAAGCCTCAGCAACACGTTTTCCAGGACCAGCAGTTTGTAACCTCCCAGTCTCTGGGAACGCGTTGCACAGACCTTTCTGCAAAGCCTCCCGGAGATGTCTCATCCTCTGCTCCCTCTGTGATGGCAAAATAAGGACCGCAACCTTACCCCTTTTACCGTGGATCAAGAAGAGTGGCCAGCCAGTAATGGTCCCTCTCCTTGATCCGAAGAATACGAGGGTTTGCAGGATCAGGGAGGCCATGCAGCATAGGTTAGCTGAGGCATTCGGTCCGGAGTCCTCTGGGTCACTAAGGACAACATGATCCGCAGCCACCTCCTCCCAACCACGTACAAGTCCACGGGTTTCTTGGGACTGTAAATCATCCCTAAAAGACTGTGGCTGCTAATGCTGAGTGCCAGGCTCCACCTCCTTGCTGACACAATCCTCCTCCTCATTCTCTTCCTGTGTGATGGGTGGGACAGCAGGAACACTGTCTGGATAAAGGGGGCATTGAGAGGCAAAGAAGTCCTCCTCTTCATGCCTCTGTTCTGCCTTAAGTGCCCTGTCCATTATTCCACGCAGCATATGCTCCAAAAGGTGGACAAGAGGTACAGTGTCACTGATGCATGCACTGTCACTGCTCACCATCTTCGTGGCCTCCTCAAATGGTGACAGGACAGTGCATGCATCCCTGATCATGCCCCACTGGTGTGGTGAAAAGAACAAGCTCCCCTGACCCTGTCCTGGTGCCGTAGTCGCACAGGTACTCATTGATGGTCCTCTGCTGCATGTGCAGCCGCTGCAGCATGGCCAACGTTGAGTTCCAACTGGTGTGCATGTCATATTAAGGTGGTTATTGGGCAGGTTCAACTCCATTTGGAGCTCAGCCAGCTGAGCACTGGCATTATATGAACAGCGGAAATGCACACAGCCTTTCCTGGACTGCCCCAGGACATCCTGTAAGCCTGGGTACCTGCCCAAGAACCGCTGCACCACCAGATTAAGGATGTGAGCTACACAGGGAACATGGGTCAGTTATCCCTGTCGGAGGGGGCGGAGAGGAGGTTGGTGCCATTGTCACATACCACCATTCCTGGCTTAAGGTAGCGTGGCGTCAACCACCTCTCGGTCTGCCCTTGCCGAGCTGACAAAATATTTGCCCCAGTGTGGCTCCTGCCCCCCAAACAAACCAGCGCAAGCACGGCATGGCATCTTTTTGCCTGCGTACTTGTGTAGCCCCTTGAATGCCTAAAGAGCACCGCTAGTTCCGAGGACAAAGCACAGGAAGAGGCCATGGAGGAAGAAGGAGAGGAGGGGGTGGAGGAGAGAGGTGTGTCACAACCAGTAGTAGCATTTTGGAGGCGTGGTGGTGGAACAAACCTCCAACACTACTGCACTTGTCCTGCATCCTTCCCAGCTGCCAGAAGAGTTACCCAATGGGCCGTGAAAGATAGGTAACGTCCCTATCCATGCCTGCTGGACCATGAGTCAGCGGTAATATGCACCTTATCACTGACCACCCTGTTCAGCGAGGCATGGACATTGCCTTCCACATGCCAGTAGAGAGCCGGAATCTCCTTCCATGAGAAAAAGTGGCATTTGTGACCCTGCCACTGAGGAACTGCACATTGCACAAACTCACAGAAGGGGGCCGAGTCTACCAACTGAAAAGTCGGCAGTTGAAGTGCTAGCAATTTAGCCAAGCTAGCATTCAACCGCTGGGCATGTGGATGGCTGGGAGTGAAGTTCTTTAGACGGTCCAGCAGCTGGGGCAGGGAAATTTGCCTGATACAATCGGACGTCGGTGTACTGCTAGCAGAGTGCCTGCAAGTAGTTGGCTGTGACACACCTAATTCTACACCTTCTTTCCTCTCAGTGCAGGTTTGAGAGAGGACTAAATGTATAGTGGGGTTGGAGATCCCAGCTGATGAGGTGCAAGGAGAGGTCCGCTTTGTTCTTTGGTGTGGGTCTTTAAGATACGCTTGCCAACGAGCTGCATGGCAGGTCAACATATGTCTGGTCAAGCATGTGGTGCTCAAGCGGCTGATGTTTTGGCCACACGAGATACGCTTGAGACATATGTTGCAAATAGCAGCAGTGCTATCTGATGCACTCGTCTCAAAAAAGGCCCACACCAAAGAACTTTTGGAATAAAGCGCAGAGGCCGCACCCTGTACAGTCAGAGCTCTGCGGTATGATTCAGTCGATGTGCTGCCCTTAAGTTTGCCCCCGGAGGGAATCCTGCCTCATTGGAGATGTGCCTCCTCCTCTCTCCTATCAGGCACCCATGTGGAGTCAGTGACATCATCATCCCCTCCCTCTTCATCACTGGAGCAAACCTGGCAGGATGCTGCAGCTGGTGGAACATGACTGCCAGATTGCTGTCCTTCTTGAGCATCCCCTCTCTCTGCGCTCACGCTACTGCCTTCTTCTAGCTGGGTATCATCATCAGAGCCTTCAAAACGCTGGGCATCCTCCTGGAGCATGTACCCAACACTGTGCTCAAAAAATTCGGGGGACTCCTCAGGAGGACATGTGGGTCTAGGGAAGGAGTGACTGATGACATTGAAATGAGGAAAGAGGAAGCGTTGACAGTTGCTTGGCTAGTACCCTGAGCCTGGGTGAGAGAGGATGAGGAGGGCTTGGTCATCCACTCTACCAAGTCTTCGGCATGATGCGGCTCAACACGTCCAGCTGCCATAAATAAGGACAAGCATGTCCCATGGCCACGTGCTGATGATGATGCACCGCATCCACGACCAGCACTGTTGTCTCTAGACACAGAGCCTGCTTGCCCTCTTTTATTGGCTCGTGACTGTCTGCTTCTCCTTCTTGGCCTTCCAGACATATTAATGACCTGCAGGGAGATGGGAAAACCAGCAATTGGGGTAGCTTCAGGTGTATACTGTGCAGTAGGCACACTACACCCATTGTAAATGCTGCAGATACCTGTGTTACAGAAAAAGAACAACACCAGCAATAAGGGGTAGCTTCAGGTGTATACTGTGCAGGAGGCACACTACTGTCACTGTAACTTCTGCAGATGTCTGTGTTACTGAAACAGAACAACACCAGCAATAAGGGGTAGCTTCAGGTGTATACTGTGCAGGAGGCACACAACATCCACTCTAACAGCTGCAGATACCTGTATTGCAGAAACAGAATAACACCAGCAATATGGGGTATCTTCAGGTGTATACTGTGCAGGAGGCACACAACACCCACTCTAACTGCTGTAGATGCCTGTATTACAGAAACAGAGCACCGGTAATAAGGGGTAGCTTCAGCGCTATGTTCCCAAGTAAAAAGACACTGTCCCTGCCTATCTTGCTCTTTCCCTGCATGCCAACACACTACACAAGCCCACCACGCTGGCGGCCTTATATAGTGTGGGGCGTGTACTAAACCCCCCTGAGCTTTAATTGGCCACAAGCATCCTGCCTGTGGCCAATTATGGCTCTCCTCATTTCCGGCGCTGTGATTGGCCAAGCATGCAGGGTCACAGTGCATGCTTGGCCAATCATGAGCCAGCAATGCACTGCGATGGCGTAGTGCATTGTGGGCCGTTTGTGCCACACGAATATGGTGCAAACGGTCCAAAAATTCTGAATTTGCCGAACAGGCGAACGGCCCATGTTCAAGTCGAACATGCATTCGAGTCGAACACCGAGCTCCTCCCTAGCCTCAAGATCCACTTCCAAAATGTATCACTGAAGCACACAAAATTATAGATAGGGCTTCTTCTGAGAGTCTCCTTGAAAAATCTGAAGCCAAGTTTGTTAAACACAATTTTTACCATAGGCCGTATTTATTTATTTTTTAAATATTTATTGGGTTTTTCACAGTACAATTATATATCGTACAGTAGCTCTAAAGCATGTATACATATGTATTTGATTCATCAACGAAGGTAAAATTCTAAGTAAGGGGGATTGGGGAGAAAGGGGGAGGGGGACAGGTGAGTCATATTTACCTACACGACAGTAGAATAACAATGTAATGCATATAGAAGCGACAACTACCATATTACCATCAGGAGTGGAAGCAGAATTTGAATATGATTGACTAGTGATCTCAGGTAATGGCCTAGGCGCAACAATAATAACAAACAAGGTTACTGGTTTTAGATATAAGAGAGTCATGAATGTCAAAGAGCTGCAGGAATCTGTGGTTGTCCTATGACTTTAGAAAGACAGAGGGGTCAGACAGGTTGGATACTTTGAGATTGCCCAGTAAATTGGTGAGATCTCTTTTCATATACCAGTCCATATAGTGGAATGGTTGCATGATTTCTCGTAGGACTTTTGAGTGAATGTGGCCTCCATATATTTAAACCATCTTGTGAAAAAGCGTGAGGTAGAAGGAAAGTTCAGTGTAATGGTGTCCAGCCTCTCCAAGTAGAAGAGTGATATCATAGCTCTTTTCACTGCCAGTAGATTGGGTGGTGTTGGTGAAATCCAGTGGGACATAATAGTCCTGCGGGCAACCAAGACACATATATGGGCCCACTGTGGAATAGTTAGAGGTCCATTACTGGTGAAGAGGATGATGGTTATGCGTAGCCAAACAGACATAGTAGACGATCTTTCAGAATCCGTATTTTATTGATTTTGCAGATGTGGGCCAGCACAGAGTCCCAGTAGGTAGTGATAACTGTGTAGTCCCAGAGGTGGTGCAGCAACCTAGGGCAAGATAGGGAACACCAGGTGCATTGCGCTTGAGTTGGGTTCACCTTGTTGATGTGCAACAGGTAGTAAGCTCTGTGTATTAAATTGTGTTTCACGCCACATTTCTGATACAGTAGGTTTGCGATCGTGTCTGTATCCCTCAAGGATTTTTGTCCAGCAATTCATTGTCATCAAATAGGTTAGACCATTTTTGGAATGGTTTGAGATGGTATTTTTCTGATTGGTGTTGAATAAGGTAGGCATAAAGATTGGAGATGGAATAATCGTCTCTCTGAAGCACAGTGTCAATGAAGGACATCTGAAGGGGATCGGACTTAGGATCACAACAAGACCTCAGATAGTCAATTAATTGATGGTAGAAGAAGATGTGTGTTGGTGGCAAGAAAAATTCCCTCTACAGGGCATTGAAAGGTTTGAACTTGCCAGGTTTGTCATGGTACATGGAGGTTATTTTCGTGAGGTCCTTGGTTTGCCATTGATCAAATTCTTTGTGTAGAGTGGATGGGAGAAACATAGCGTTGCCTTAGATCGGTAGCTGGTGTGAAATACTCAATGGTAATCCCAGTAGTCTCTGTACTTCTCTCCAAGGGGTGACTGTATCTCTGACGAGTACGCTTGATTTGAGGTGAGGTGGTAGATTGTTAGGATAAGAGTGAAGGATGGCAGAAAGGGCTTGTGGGGAGGTCATAGCACCTTCGAGTATGATATTGGAGTCTATAGACTTTCCAGTGAGCCAGTCCAGGCATGAGAGATTATAACAATGTATATTGGGCAGACCCACCCCACCCTCAGACTTTGGGAGGCATAGTTTTTGTAACACAATGCGTGGCTTTTTGCAGTACCATATGAAGGTAGTTAATGCCCTGTGGATTTTTTGTACATCAGAATGTTGTAAAAGAAAGAGGTATGGTCTGCACTGGGTAGTGTAGGCATGCAAATGATGCCATTTTCAAAAGGTGACATCTCCCAAAGAGCAAGAGGGGGAGGGCCGCCCATGCTTCCAACGCCTTTACAATTTTGGTTATTAAGGGAGGATAATTGAGTACATATAGAGAGGAGGGCTCACGTCCTATAGAGATGCCCAGGTATGTGATATGTTGGGTCGCCAGGGCAAATGGGGATAAATGTTTCCAATTAGAAGACAACCGTGGGTGGAGTACTAGAATTTTGCTTTTGTCAAAATTTATTTGAAAGCCAGAGCTTAGTTGAAAGTCCGCAAAAAGTTCTCGGAGTCTGTCAAAGTCAGAGAGGGGGTCGGTGGAAAATAACAGTATGTCATCTGTGAATAGAGCGGAGAACTTGGTTACCCATGGTGATGCCACTAATCCCATCATGGGAGTTAAGTATTCTGGATAGGGGCTCAATGGCGATATTAAAAAGTAAAGGGGATAGGGGGCATCCCTACCTCCTGCCCTTTGTTAAGGGTATTGAGTCAGAGACAAAGTCAGGAGTGACAAGGCACGCAGTTGGAGATGCATACATTTGTTGTAGAAATCGCATGATTGGGCCAGAGAAACTGAATTGTTCCATCACTCTGAACAGCCAGGACAAACTAGCGTTGTCTTGATCGGGGTGCATGTTCTGGCATGTTTAGCATGCCAGATTGGGCTGGATGTAGTAAGGAGGGGAGTAAGGGGGCCAAGCATGATGCAATGATTTTAGAAAGGATTTTGACATCCACATTAATTAGGGAAGTTGGGCGGTATGAGCCCGGTAATAGGGGGTCTTTGCCTTTCTTGAATATCAGTCTGATGTGGGCCCATGTCCTGGTAGGGAGGTAGAGGCCCCCATCCCACATGGCTGCATATACATGTTTCAGGGTGTCTGGAATAAAGTCGTTGGTCAATTTATAAAATTCAAACTCAAATATGTGTCTACCGGCGCAAAAAAAAGTATATCTAAAAGTGCAAAATATTGTGATACACCCCTACTAAAAATCAGTTTGTTGCAGTCAAATGTGGTTGCACTTAAAGTGAAGACCTGAATAAAAGAAAAAAGATTATATGCTGACTGCGCTAACTTTTATACTTTATAACCTTATACCCAAACAATATACCACTATGTAAAACTTCTCTATACAAAAAATTACTCTAGAAAAAAACCACTGTGAAAAAAAAAAAATATATATATATATATATATATATATATATATATATGTATATACATATACATATCCTAAATGTATATGTATATATCACTCTAGAAGAAACCACTGTAAAAAAAAAAAATATATATATATATATATATATATATATATATATATATATATATATATATATATATATATATATATATATATATATATATATACCACTGTGAAAAATAAATAAATATAATACTGTATTTATACATGCATATATCTAAGTAATCCACCCGTGTCTATATTTTATGTGCAACTTATTTCGCTATTTATACAGAAAATTTTCAACGTTTAGGTTGGTATCTGAAAACCAACATATAAATAAATCCTTCTTTCAAATTTTCTGCTGTGAAAAAAGTCCAACTTCTTATATCCGTGATTCTGTGCGTTTCATATCCACCAATCCAGTGACAACACCACCACCATAAGAATTGGCCACTCACCAGATATTATTGTGAAAAGCATCTTTGGTTGATTGATAGGGATAACCAATCCACTCAGGGTCTATGCTGCTCCCAATTTACCAATCCACTCAGGGTCTATACTGCTCCCAGCTTATAGGTATTAAACAATGTTCACCCTCATAAAAAATGAACAGCAATCATTGCACAGTATATCTGTACATTTATTTGTGGAAAAAAAAGTAAAAACACAGTGTTTTTTTATAGAGTGATTTTTTTTATAGAGATATTTTACATAGTGGTGTATTGTTTTGGTATAAGGTTATAAAGTATAAAGTTAGTGCAGTCAGCATATAATCTTTTTTAATTTATAAAATTCAGCCGTGTAGACACCTGGGCCTGGGGCTTTGGCAGATGCCATATTTTTGATTGTCAGCCAGATGTCGTCAGTGTTGATAGGAGTCTCTAGGTGTGCATTTTGAAGTCTGGGCCGACGTATCTTAGCTAGCAGAGCATCTGCAGTAGCTTGGTCAGTCACGTCAGCTGCGTATAGATCTGTGTAGTTCCCTGAAATTAGGTTGCTAATTTCAGCAGGTGAGGTAACCGGGGAGCGGGCCGCATCTCTAAGGGTAGAGATATGGGTGGGTTGCCCGGGACCAATTTGCAGCCAAAGGACGAAGCCCCTTTTTGCGATTCGGCACTGCGTCACTTTAACTGACAATTGCGCGGTCTCCTAAACAAAATTGATGTCATTTTTTTCCCACAAATAGAGCTTTCTTTTGGTGGTATTTGATCACCTCTGCAGTTTTTATTTTTTGCGCTATAAACAAAAATAGAGTGACAATTTTAAAAAAAATTCAATATTTTTTACTTTTTGCTATAATAAATATCCCTGATACGTATTCTTCTACATATTTTTGGTAAAAAAAAAACGCAATTAGCAATTATTGATTGGTTTACGCAAAAGTTATAGCGTTTACAAAATAAGGGATAGTTTTATAGCATTTTTGTTATTTTTTTTTTACTAGTAATGGCGGCGATCAGCGATTTTTATTGTGACTGCTACATTATGGTGGACACATCGGACATTTTTGGAACCATTGTCATTTATACAGCAATCAGTGCTATTTAAATGCACTGACCCCTGTGTAAATGACACTGGCAGTGAAGGAGTTAACCACTAGGGGGCAGTGTAGGTGTTATGTAGGACTTTATGTGTTTTTTTTATTGTAGGGGGGCGTGGCCTGGCATGTGACAACACTGATCGTCCTTCACTATAAAAAGGAAGAGACGGTCGTTGACAGCCACACAGGGAAGCACGGGGAGAGATTTGTTTACACAGACCTCTCCTCGTTCTTGAGCTCTGTGACCTGATCATGGGACACCAGCGGCGATCAGGTCCGCTGGTCCCGCGGCCACGGTCGTGGAGCACAGGACCGTGTTGGTGAGCGTGCCCAGCCGTGCCATTCTGCCGACGTACATTGGCGTGAGGCGGTCCTTAAGTGGTTAACAAGTAGTTTGCCTGCCTTTTTACCAAACTTGTGGAAATGCAAAGTAGACTATAACATTTAGCTGCTTCCTGCTGTTCTCCCAAAAGTCAAAGGTACGTTTAGCCTGCCGCCACGTTTGTATGTTATCAGAGGTGCGGTTCAGAATTAGGTGTCCATATGCCAAGAGTAGAGCTTCACTGGCTTGTCTGAATTAATGCCTGGCATGTTTTTTTTTAATTGGGTGGTATAGGAGATGATTTTCCCCTTTAGGAAAGCTGGCATCAGTGATTTCCGAATCGCATAAAGTGGTTTTGCAGGGGAAACAAAGAAGTAATCGATGTGGGAGAAAGAGTTATGTGGGGGAGAAAAGAAGGTCTATTTCCAATCCGTCGGGTGCATTAAATGCCACAAGTCTATATAGCACATGGAGGCGATGGATTGTGCTAGAAAGGTAGAGTCAGGTATTGGGAGATAGATTTATGTGGTCTGTGAGTTGGGTCTCTTGTATGGTCTGCTAGTGTGGACATAACAGAGTTGAACTCTCCACCTACTAAGTGCAGGGTCTTGGGGGCCATAAGTGCCCACTGCACCATGTCTCTGTGGCCTTTCAGCCATTTCCAGAGCGGCCCTCCTTATTAGTTAAGCGACTGCGTTTATATGGTCGGGCAATGTTGTTGTTTAGGTGGTGAGGATGGAGAGGCCACTGATGTTGAGGTTGATCCCTCTGGAGAGTTGGTGTGTTCCATTTCCGTGCCCAAGGCATTAATGTAGCTTTCTGCTTTGTGAGGTGAGGTGAAAATGAGATGTTCACCCTCATGCGGTTGGATGCGCAGGATTGCCAGATAGGCTAAATAGAACAGGATTTGGTTGTTGTGTAGAGTTGAACAGATTAGAGAGAAGGCTTTATGTTGTTTCATTACCTCCATTGAGTAGTCCGCAAAGAGCAGTAATTTTGCACCATTTACAAACAGGGAACGTGTGCTGCGAAACTTCTGCAATAACAGCATTCTTATTAGCATAGTTGAGATATTTGACTATGACATGGTGAGGTTTGACGCAGCTTTCTGAGTACTGCCCAATGTGATGCACCCTTTCAGTAGTGCAGTGTTTGCGGAGGCCCAGTTGCTCAGGAATGATTTTTGCACAGATATTCGTGAGCTGAGTAGTGTAAACTGATTCATGAAGTCCAATTATGTGCAGATTGTTTCTTCTCAAATGATTTTCCAAACTGTCAAACTTGTCCCAGATATGTTTGTATCAGTCATGCGTGCCAGCATAGCAGAAGTAGCTGTGGATTCATCTTCCAGGGATGAGATCCTTTCCTCTGCATGTGTGAGTCTCTGTGCCTGGGCCTGTACCTCTATGTGGAGCTGTTCCAGCCCCATGTACTGCAGAATCCACAGTGGAAGTTAGTGTGGGGCCCAGCAGTGTAACCACTGCCTGTGCTATTCCTGCAGGAGAGGCAGGGTCAGCAGCTGTACCTGGGGCTGTGCCTGCAGCGTCTCTGCTGGACATTTTGTCTTCGCCTGGGGTATTGCGGAGGATGCTATTTGTGCGTACGATCGCTCTACAAGCGATCTATATGTGCCCACAGAGTAGCGGGGTGGAGGGGGTCTCCCCGAAGTGTTGACGGGTGTGAAAGGCAGGCTTTATGCAGAGCACGGTGGGAGCTGGGGATAGTTACCTTCTCCTCATGCGGCGCCAGGAACCAGAAGTAGGTCATATTTTTAATCATCTCCCAAAAATAGTTGCAGCCACGGAGAGTATTACTAGCTATTTTTCCATCTATATTGATTATTTCTTACAACCCTTGGCCCAAAACCTTCCATCTTATAGACAGCATACATCTTTTACAGGTGCTCCTCGACTATTCTTGGGAGCTATCATATCTGTGGCTTTCCCCAGATGTAGCCTCTTTATATACTTCTGTACCACATGATGTTGGCCTTCGTGCTGTCCAACATTTCCTCAATGAGGATCAATTCATTAATCCTTGCCAAGCTGCATTTATTTTGGAAGTTAACCAGTATTGTTTAACCCATAATTATTTTGAATTTGATGGGCACTTTTATCTACAGACCCACGGTACAGCATGATTTTGCCCCAAGTTATGCCAACCTGACCACGGGTCTGTGGGAAAACCACCATATTTGGCATAATAACTCCTTTGCCTCCAATGTAGTGTTCTGTGGAAGGTATATAGATGACATTGTCATTATTTGGGATGGCTCTGTATCTCTAGTTAATTCATTTTTTACATACTGCAATAATAATAACATGGACCTTTCATTTACCTCTGTCTGTGACAGTAACACCCTGGCATTTCTTGACCTTCATCTCAGCCATGACCAAAGCTCTATTCATGCCCAAAATTAGAACAAGACTACAGCAGCCAACTCGTACCTCCACTACAAAAGTTGCCACAATCCCAGATGGGTCAATGATGTCCCAAAGAGACAATATTGTCGCCTTAAACACAACTGCACAGGGATGCAGACTATGAGATCCATGGATTATTACTAAGGCAAAAGTTCTTGGAGAAGGGTTATCCTTTGACCATTGTAGAAGAGGCCTTTGCTTTTTATAAGCAAAATGAGGCTTCAGTTGATAGAAAGGTCAAAACAGGTCTGAGAACATAACCCATCAGATTTACTACCAATTTCCACTTCCAATTAAGAAATATGGAGCGCGTATTTATTAAACATTTGTCCATTCTGCAAGAGGATCCCCATCTCACATCCACCATCACAGATCAACTGCTTATTTCCTACAGATGGGCTATAAATCCATTTACTTGCATGACAAGCAGTGCTACATTAAAGTTTTTTAACATCAGAGGCATTTATCAGTGCCGAAAAGCACTATGCCTTACGTGCCAACATGTTTGTCATAAACAAAAAGAGTTCTCTTCTAAGGGTAAAACTTATATGTGATTTTTTACAAATGTTCGTCTGAATTTCTGGTGTAGTGCATGTCTTGTCCCTGTGGCCTCCTTTATGTGGGTTGTACCACCTGGACCCTATGTAAAATATTTGGTGACCACAGACGGTTAGTAGATGTGGGGTCTGATATACAGTGTCCCACATTTTCTCACACACCACCAGCAATCTTCCAAAGAATTGAAAGTTTGGGTGATTAAAGTTATGCCCAAGAATCTTCCTGCAGCAGAATGCTTTAAGCGTTTATGTGGCCGTGAATCATACTGGATATATCGGTTAGACACTTTGGCACCTGGAGGATTGAATGAAGAGTTGGAGATCAATCCCCTTTTATAATAACATCTATTGTCTTCTCACAGTGGGACTAAACCTGGAAACATGCGAGTCACAAATATGATCCCCATTGTCGGCTGGAACTTGTATGCTTGCTGGTGGAGTAATTTTTCTCACATCTGTCATCAATACATGTATCCTCTTAATTTTTTCCCACGGTCAAATATTTCACATTACTAGTTCTCAGATATCGAACTCTCATGGTTTTTAACTTAATCTCTGATCTCTAATAATCGTAAGTGTACTATGTCCACCCTGTTTATATCCATGTTTCACACATGCATTTTTTATGTATTATTATTCTTATGGCAGATGCTATTTTAATCCTGGTAATTAATATCCATTTTGTACAACATATTTTAAATTTTATCTTTATTTTTTACATCAGAAAATATCTTTTTTTTTTAAACTTTACTGTTTTTTTCAGTTATATTGCAAAAAATCAAAAACCCAGTGGTGATCAAATACCACCAAAAGAAAGCTCTATTTATGTGAAAAAAAAATACTAAAAATGTAATTTGTTTAAAATGAGTTGCATGACCGCACAATTGGCAGTTCAAGTAGCCTTCCTGAGGTCAAGTGGTTAAGATACTTTTGACCACTGTGCTAATAAATACACTAGTAGATAAAGGATTTCATAGATCCAAAATGAAGAGAGAGTATTCCATGTCCTAGAAACACGTTACATGTACATTTACTCAAGGACGCACATTAAACTAAGTGCAGGGAACTGCTATCTTAATGCCCGCAGCCACCACCACCCCAGGTGGATAAGGAATGTTTCCTTTGGACAATTTTTCAAGCTTCGATGGACATGCACTTTTAAGAAGGACTACAAGGAACAGGGACTGATTCTGAAGAAAAAATGTAAGAAAAAAGGGTATGATGACATCAATGAGGCCTTTTAGAAGAGCATCTCCATGGAAGTAGGAAAACTGGCAAAGCGTGATGCCAGTGATGAGAGCCCACAAGTGAGAATCTGTACAAGGTACAATAACAGAGTTCCCTTGAAGCAAAAAATATTTAGAAAGAATTAGAAGATACTTAGATCTGATCCAATCTTAAGGACTAGTCTGCCTCTAAAACCAAACCTGATATTCAGGAGACGGAAAGACCTAAGAAGTGTTATTGCCCCAAGTAGGGTTAAGAAAATCAGGAACAAAGGTCTTAATGAATCCTGGACAACCTTGTTCGATCAAAAGGGTAGCTACAAGTGCAGGATTAGTAACTGTGGTAATTACATACATATGAGCCATTAGAAGAGGAAGATAATTGGAGTGGATGGCAAAAGTCACAAGGTAAAACAGTTTATCAATTGTGGGACCCCATTCATGATATATGGTCTCCTCTGTCCTTGTGGATTATTATATGTTGGTTACACTTCACAACCTATGAAGACAAGGATGGGGGAGCATAGGAGTAGTATCACAACTGAGAAAGATAACTACTCCATACCACAACACTTCAAAGAGACCCATAATAGCTCTCTGAATGTCCTAAGAGTCTTTGGGATTGAGGCCATAACAAATGACCTTAATACTGACAAAAAACACCAAATATTATGCACTAGAGAGGCCCTTTGGATATTCACTTTAGGATCCTTGGTCCCTCAAGGCCTCAATGAGGAGAGTGAACTACATAATGTACTCTAACCCAGTCAGGGCTCCTGACAATCGGGTTAGTATGGTCCAGTCCCGCGACTCTTTAATCGATAAAATTTTGCATCCTTCTGAACCCCCCTTTGTATATCCAATTTCTATAATGTTTTTTTATAATGTTTTTAATATACAATAAGACATTAGTTCTATACACATATGGTTTATATTTATATATGCATTTTATATGTATATGTATATCAATCTGCATGCACCATTAGTGCCCACAGTGTACCACTACAATGGTCCATTGAGGGTTCACGTGTCTGGGGGGGACTTCTGCTATGAGCCGTTTTATGCTTGTCCTTCCATTCTGATAGATAGAGACATATATATAGTTTATATATTTTTTTATATATTTTTTATATATATTTTTTATATATATTTTTTAGATATATATACCTATTTACATCTCTATTTTTTTATATACATACCTATTTACATCTCTATGTTCATTTGTCTCTATAATTTAGCTGTCAACCATAGTCCAATTCCCCTTTATTTTCCCTTTGGAGTGGTGGTGGATACACTAGAGGCCTCACTTCTTGTGGGGAAGGGCGCTTTGCAACTGAGATACTCTGCTCTTTGGTTCTAGGGGAGAATGGTCACTTTCCCTGGTTAATACTAGGGCGCTGGGTATGTGTGAGCCTCTAGCAGCCCGTCAGGCCATAAGCTTGTGCAATAGGACATTGTACCACTAGAGGGAGAGGGGCTTTGAGAGCCAGATAGCTCAAGTCACTGTGTACTCTGAGCTTCTACGCGGAAAATTAGGTTGATTAGAATTTCCGGCGTGGCAGAAGTGACTGCTGCCGCAACCAGAAGTGGTGGGTGGGATGCAAATCCACTCACACTTCCTGGCTGCGGTATGACCTGTGTGCTACATGATTTGGATGGTGGTGGCGGACAGTGCCCAGTGTGGAGCGCAGACCCCACCCTACACTAATGTCACAACTTTGAGCTCCAATTAAGTGGTGGAGGTGCCCCACCTCTCCTGTCCATCACCTGCTCTTTCCCCTCCACTCCTTCTTCCAGCACCTCCTCCACCCCATCCTTGCCCTTCAATTAAATCCACTAGCAGGAAGGTGTACAGCAAGAGATGGGAAAATACAACATATATAAAAAAAGGGTAGGTGAATTTCAGAGTGATCGATGTTATGCTATAATGTGACATGGGGAGCTTTAGATCTGGTCGTTACATGTGATGGCGGTTTGGTGGATGCAGGGATGCACCCTGCCACTAGTGCAGGGACATAGCCTCCTCTCTATGGGAGTAAAGATATGCCTAGATGGTTGACAGCATGATTTAATATGTGGTATGTTTTGATGGATGGACATGGTAGGCGGCTCCCATCGGGATGGGTGTGGCAGGCCCCGGAGGGCATCCATCCAGACATGTGAATGTGTGCTTTATATAGAGGATATTTATAGAAAGTCAGTCTGCTATCGCCGTGGCTCTGATGAAGAGGGTATTCCCCTTGTAATGCGTAAGTCCATTGGGATGCCATCTGGTTCCTCCTAACATCTGGTCCAGGTTGCAGGTGTCTATAAGACCCAGTTCTGAATTTTTGGAACAATGTTAAGCCTTTTTAAACATCTTTTGTGAGTATTATTTTTGTTTTACTATTTAAATACATTTTATCTTTGGTAATGAACAAGGTCGGTGCACCCTCCCTGTTTTTCTATAATATAAGAGAACTAAATGCACTTCAGATCATTTTGGGCTGGGTCCATGTCTAATGATTGAGGTGATGCTCTGAAAATCAATTATTATGCTCTTGCTGAGGATACAGTGTAAGAAATATTTGTTCTTCTGGTAAAAGTTCAATCTGATCTAGTATTTTAAAACATCCTAATTTTCCAATCTTCCAGATTTTAATTGTTGTAAACCTTTCAGATTAAAAAAAAGTATATTCAAATGATCTTATGTAATATTTTTTCAAGCCATCCCTTCAATTAAAAATTCAGTCTTGTATAAAATCTGCCATGCAAAACTTTTTAAGGTTTGTTGCAAAATGACGTGATACACATCTAGAAAGGAATGCTCATTAACCTCCCTGGCGGTACGATTATTTCGGATTTTAGGTGCTAAAAGCGGTACCATTATTTTGCATGAAAATTTGGCGTTTTATATTGTAGTCCTGCAATTCTTAGGAATAACTCTCTTAAATCTGTCCAAACCAGAGTCTAGCAGACATCCCGGGTATGATAAAGTTTGAAAAATTAAATCATAAATTATAATATAATAAATAATTATAAATAATTGTACCAAATAATAATATAACAATAATAAAAATTATTCAATAATGTAATCAAATCAAAAACACTGAAATTTGCTCAGTTGCAGAATTGTCACTGTCATTACTTTTCAGTATTTGATGACGGATCTCCCCACAAATCGCTATCGCTCAATTCTGCGAGTGATTCTAATTTATTATCGCTGTTTTCTAGCTGGTCTAAAATCATTTTTGATGTAAAATGACAGTTTTGGTTGCTATGGGCAATCTCCAGTTTCCAGGCATAAAGAACAGTTTTTATTATATAAAACTGCATGCAGGACACTGGGCAGACCACTAGGGACAACGGGGATGTGAAATATTTACATACAGCAATGTAATCTGTAAGATTACATTATACTGTATGTTTACTGTTTGTTTCACTTTTTGAATTTGGCGCCGATCTCCGTGCCCGTGCGTCGCAACGCTCGCAGGGCACGGAGATCGGCGATGTAATGCATCGAGCGAGACACGGCTCGCTCGTACAGCGGGGAGACAACGCTGGATCCGAGGGAGAAGGTAAGTAATCCTCCTCCTGGATCCAGCGATGCAGTCCCGAGTCTGACTCGGGGATACCGCTCTTGGTATATAAAATCCACCCCGAGTCAGACTCGGGAATACCGTCAGGGGGGTTAAAGTGATTGTAAAGGATTGTTTTTATTTTTTTTCAAATAACAAATATGTCATACTTACCTCCACTGTGCAGCTCGTTTTGCACAGAGTGTCCCCAATCCTCATGGGGAGAGGGACAGCGCATCCTCACTGAGGAGCTGAAGCAAGTAAAATGGGGGGCTGGGGGGCCTGCGACTGCCAGGTGTTTTTTCACCTTAATGCATAGAATACATTAAGGTGAAAAAACATGAGGGGTTTACAACCCCTTTAACCACTTTCAGACCGGACCAATTTGCTGGTCAAAGACCAGACCACTTTTTGCGATTCGGCACTGCGTCGCTTTAACTGACAATTGCGCGGTCGTGCGACGTGGCTCCCAAACAAAATTAACGTCCTTTTTTTCCCACAAATAGAGCTTTCTTTTGGTGGTATTTGATCACCCCTGCGGTTTTTATTTTTTGCGCTATAAACAAAAATAGAGCGATAATTTTGAAAAAAACGCATATTTTTTACTTTTTGTAATAATAAATATCCCCCAAAAATATATAAAAAAACATTTTTTTCCCTCAGTTTAGGCCGATACGTATTCTTCTACATATTTTTGGTAAAAAAAATCGCAATAAGCGATTATTGATTGGTTTGCGCAAAAGTTATAGCGTTTACAAAATAGGGATAGTTTTATAGCATTTTTATTAATAATTTTTTATTATTTTTTTTTTTACTAGTAATGGCGGCGATCTGCGATTTTTATTGTGACTGCGGCATTGTGGGGGACCCATTGGACATTTTTGACACATTTTTGGGACCATTGTCATTTATACAGTAATCGCTGCTATATAAATGCAGTGATTCCTGTGTAAATGACACTGGCAGTGAAAGGGTTAACCAGTGGGTGGCAGTGTAGGGGTTAAGTGTTCCTAGGGGTGTGTTACTAACTGTGGGGGGGTTGGGCTTTCATTTAGTGTACACTGATCTCTGCTCCAATCACATGGAGCAGAGATCAGCGTCACTAGTTGCTAGGCAGAATGGAAAAATGTTGTTTATACAGCATTTCCTCCATTCGGCCGCTCCGTGAGACGATCGCGGGGATGCCCGCGGCGATCGAGTCCACGGGTCCCGCGACCGGACTCACGGGGGTCCCGACCAGCGCGGGAGCGCGCCGCCGGCGGCGCGCTCCCGATGGCACGGCGGCAACGAATATTGGACGTACATGTACGCCAATATGCCTGCCCGTGCCATTCTGTCGACGTACATCGTCGTGCGCTGGTCGGGAAGTGGTTAAGCTTCCACATCTACATGAATATTACGACATACTGAGGACATGGGTACACAAATGATAATTTAAACTGCTACTTATTACACACTACACCAGATCTAGGACGTGCGGTGAGGTCAGTGGCTGATGAGGCACTGGCTATTATCAGAGCCAGATACACACAGGTTATAGTTCCACAAGTTATGTATTTGATTCTCATTAGCTACCAACACTCCTTATTTTATTAAAACAAGTCCTTATGTTGGTTAAATTAGTAAACTATGAGAACTAATGAAAGTGTCACATATAATCTATATAATAAAATAATAGAACCTGAGCCATTCTCTGATTATATAGATTATAATATAGCACTTTCATTAGTTCTCATAGTTTACTAATTTAACCAGCATAAGGACTTGTTTTAGCATATGTAAATGGAGTTCAAACCACACATGTGAGAGTGAGAGCAATAATTCTATCATGAGACCCCCTCTGCAACTCTAAACATGTAACCTGTAAAAGTTTTTAAAGTGTCCCTTATGGAGATTTTTAAGTACTGAAGTTTGGCACCATTCCACAAGTGTGCGCAATTTTAAAGCACGACATGTTAGGTATCTATTTACTCGGCATAACATCATCTTTTACATTGTACAAAATAATTGGGCTAGCTTTAGTGTTTTGTTTTTTTTATTCATGAAATCAATTTTTTCCCCCAAAAAATGTTTTTGATAAATTGCTGCGCAACTATTATGTGAAATAAAATGTTGCAACAACCACAATTTTATTCCATAGGGTATATATATATATATATATATATATATATATATACAGAAGCTCTGAGATGTGGAGAAATGCCCCGGCTGGGTTTTGAGCCACAGGTGCACATCGACCCCCTATAATAAGGGGTCTACAGGATCTGGTAAGTAGTTTCTGCAGCTGGTGGTGGATTCACTGCAGTTTTTGGTGATGGATCATGGACACTGCCATTAAAGCGGTTCTGCACACATAATAATACATTTTCCCATTCTGTTGCCTCTAGACCGTACATTTGATAATGCCACATTTTTTTATTTTTTTATTAATCTACCTTTTGTAATTCGTAGTATTTGATTTTCCTCCCCTGCGGCGATGGGTGGTCTCTTGCGGGGATCAGCATCACTTCCGGCTGAACCCCGCACTGTCTCCTGGGATCTCGTCCAAGTAATCCCAGGAGACATTGCGGCTAATGCAGCCGAAATCTCGCGTGATTTCGGCTATTACAGCCGAAATCACGCGAGATTTCGGCTGTATTAGCCGCAATGTCTCCTGGGATTACTTGGACGAGATCCCAGGAGACAGTGCGGGGTTCAGCCGGAAGTGATGCTGATCCCCGCAAGAGACTGCCCATCGCCGCAGGGGAGGAAAATCAAATACTACGAATTACAAAAGGTAGATTAATAAAAAAAAAAAAAAATGTGGCATTATCAAATGTATGGTCTAGAGGCAACAGAATGGGAAAATTTATTATTATGTGTGCAGAACCGCTTTAAAGAGATTGATTCATTATCACATTGCTTGTGGACATTTTTGTACAGATAAAAATAATCCATATGGATTCACCTATGGACTACATATTTATTATTTAGCGCAATTATTATTTATTTTCTACATATTAGATACAAATTGCCTAATTTGCTTGTATGGTACGTACTCTATGTGGATATCTCAGACCACTTGGGGGGTGGGGGGGGGCCGCATGGGACCTAAATATGCCAGACAGTATGTGTCCTACCAACAGCATCAGTCCAGCTGGTTTAAGCAGTTTCACTTATCATAAGTTATTCACTTATCAATACGTTTTTCACTTATCATGTGAAATTCTTTATAACCAAATCATCCAGGAGATGATTGAATGTCTATATACCCCACACCTGCAGGGAAGGACCTATCCCTTCATGTGGCCAGCAGATCTGTGGAGTGGCAACCTCTAGTATCAAAGGGTATGTGCAACTGGAATGAATTCAGCAGCCCTATTGCTTATTGGATGGGATATATAGGCATCCAGTCATTTCCTGAGAGATTTACTCATATGGAATTTTAATTGATAGTTGAGTGTAACCACCAGATATGGCCTTGGTTCCATTTAGACAACAATTTTTTTTCCCTACTGTCATTACAAGTAAACATACAATAGAAATTGAAGACCGCAAAAAAAAAAGTCAATGTCAGTTAATGAAGCAGAATAACATGATGAGGTAATGATTTAATGTCTATGATCGGGAACATTTTCAACCAAAGTGTACCAGGTAGACATGCATGCATTTTGTAAAGTGTCAAAAATCAATAAATGTACAGCCTAGTTGATCAACATCCCACAAGACCAATCATTTGTACAGTGACATATGGAGTGCAGTTACCAGTAAATGGTAGCAAGGCAATTGTTGTACACAACCTAGATCCATTGCACATAATTCCTGAATTTGAAGAGGCTTCTAAAACTCAAAAAAAAAAAGATGATACTAAAAATTGAATTTTACACAAAGAAAATCAATGGCAGGATCCCAATATAAATAGCCAGCAATATTCTCATACATAAAGTGATACTTAACACAGGTAGCTTACTTTATCCCTTCAAATAATGTATTTTAAAGCTGCCAGTGTAGTTATTTTCAAAAAATAAAACTGGAAAGTACTTTTTTGCATCAGCAAAAGTGGTTACATGACATTTATCCGTCTCTTGCCTGTGTACAGGGAACCATCTAAGAGGAGCTTCTAATCCTCTGTGACGTATGTTCTATACGTCAGCAGAAGAAGTCTGATCAGTGACTCTGTTATATAAAAAAAAGTCTTTTTTTAGATTGTTAAATGTATTAACACATTGTGGGTGCTCTATTAGGTGTTCAATTTCTGTAAGCTTTAAAGAAGCCAAGAAGAATACAATCTAGTAATTGTTTTCTAAATAGTGCAGCGTTGTGTCTCATTAAATAATGTGCATACAAAATTTATATTAACCACTTTCAGACTGGACCATTTTGCTGGCTTAAGACCAGACCACTTTTTGCGATTCGGCACTGCGTCGCTTTAACTGACAATTGCGCGGGCGTGCGATATGGCTCCCAAACAAAATTGACGTCCTTTTTTTCCCACAAATAGAGCTTTCTTTTGGTGGTATTTGATCACCCCTGCAGTTTTTTTTTTTTTACGCTATAAACAAAAATAGAGCAACAATTTTGAAGAAAACATATTATTTTTTACTTTTTGTTATAATAAATATCCCCCAAAAATATATAAAAAAAATATTTTTTTCCCTCAGTTTAGGCTGATACGTATTCTTCTACATATTTTTGGTAAAAAAAAATCGCAATAAGCGATTATTGATTGGTTTGCGCAAAAGTTATAGCATTTACAAAATAGGGGATAGTTTTATGGCATTTTTATTAAAACATTTTTTTACTAGTAATGGCGGCGATCAGCGATTTTTATTGTGACTGTGACATTATGGTGGACACATCATGAATTTTTTACACATTTTTGGGACTATTGACATTTATACAGCAATCAGTGCTATAAAAATGCATTGATTCCTGTGTAAATTACACTGGCAGTGAAGGGGTTAACCAGGGGTGGCAGTGTAGGGGTTAAGTGTTCCTTATAGTATATACAGGCGGTCCCCTATTTTCAAACATCAGACTTACAAACGACTCCTACTTACAAACAGAGGGAGACAACAGGAAGTGAGAGGAAATCTACCCCTAGGAAGGTAAATTCTCTCCTGTAAGGCCGCGTACACACGCGCGGACTGTTCGCCCAACCTTGTTCGTCAAACAGTTTGACAAACAGTCCGCTCAAAATTAGCATGAGCGGACTTGACCACACACGATGAACGAACAGTCCGCTGAAACCGTGCGCGATGACGTGAACGGCACGTACGACGGGACTAGAAAAACGACGTCCTATACACTGCAATGCAACCTTCGGCGTGTAAATCCTTTCTGAGCATGCGCGGAACTTAGTTTGACGAACAAGCCTGCACACGAGCGGACTGTCCGCTCAAACCAAGTTTCAGCGGACAGTTTTACGGGATTTCCGAAAAACTTTGTTCGTCAGACTGTCCGCTGAAACTGTCCGATGAAGCCCACACACGAGCGGACTGTCCGCTGAAACACTGTTCAGCGGACAAAGTTGGGCGAACAGTCCGCCCGTGTGTACGCGGCCTGAGAGTTAATATGGGAAAAAAAAGTGTCTCCACTGATGCTTTATCACCAATCCTTTTTTCCCTAATAACCCAAAATTTTCAAAATTCAATTGTCATTGGGACAGAAAGTGAGGTGAAATCTTCTGAACAGGGGCACAGACAACAAAACAAATGTTACAGGGGTGATAACCCCTCCCTATGTTATCCAAAAAGCTTAAAAATAGATTTTTTGACTGGAGCTACACTTACCAAATGTACCTATTCCAAATTACAAACAGATTCAAGTTAAGAACAAAGCTACAGTCCCTATCTTGCCTATCTTGTTTGTAACAGCATCTCTGTGCAGGGGCTGCTATACAGAGATGGTGTTTTATCTTAAGGTATAGAATTCATTAACCTCCCTAGCGGTAATCCCGAGTCTGGCTCGGGTTGGGAATTTCATTACAATAGCGGTAACCCCGAGCCAGACTCGGGCTTGCACCGCTCGATGCAGGGGAGGACACAGGTAACGTTACTTACCTTGTCCCCTGGATCCAGCGATGTCCCCCGCACAGTGTGATCGAGCTGTCCTCCGCTCGATTCACAGTGCCGAATGCCGCCGAGCTCCGTTCCCTGCGACGTTACGACGCACGGGAGCGGAGAACGGCGGCAAATTCAAAAATGTAAAAAGACACAAAACACACACAGCACTGTAATCTTACAGATTACAGTGCTGTAGTAAAAAATACACACCCCCTTTGTCCCTAGTGGTTTGTGCAATGCCCTGCATGCACTTTTATATTATAAATACTGTTTTTTACTGCTTGGAATTTGGAGATTGTCCATAGCAACCAAAACATGTCCCTTTTTCATTTTTTTTTGGATTTGATTACATTATTGAATAATTTTTATTATTCTTTATTATATTATAAACTTTATCATACCCGGGATGTCCGCTAGACTCTGGTTTGAAGAGATTTCAGAGCGTTATTCCTAAGAATTACAGGACTACAAAATAAAAGCCAGATTTCCATGCAAAATAATTGTACCGCTTTCAGCACCTTATTCCAGACTGAATCATACCGCCAGGGAGGTTAAGATAAAAACCTTCTGACTTTTGAACTACTTTGACCCCTTCCCAACCAGCTCCTGAGGGAAATGATGTTACCTTACTTTGCTTCACCTTTTGACCAGTGGGGGGGGGGGGGGGGGGGGAATCTGTAAACACACAGATCCCAGTTCTCTCAGGGGAGAGGAAAGAGATTGTGTGTTCATACTAAGTACTGACTCCTAGCCAGATCCACCCCCCCCCCCCCACACAGTTAGTACACACACTAGGGAACACAGTTAACCCCTTGCTCCCCCCTAGTGTTAACCCCTTACCTGCCAATTGTCACTGGTCTCAAAAATGTGTCAAACATGTCCCATGTGTTTGGCGCAATATTGCAGTCCCGATAAATTGTTGATCACCGCCATCACTAGTAAAAAAAAAAATAATAATAACAAAATGCCATAAATCTATCCTCTATTTTGTAGATGCTATAACTTTTACGCAAACCAATAAATATACTCTTATTGCAATTTTTTTACCAAAAATATGTAGAAGAATACATATCGACCTAAACTGAGGAAAAAATTTGTTTTTGTTTTTGAAATTTGGGATATTTATTAAAGCAAAAGTAAAAGATATTGTTTTTTAAATTGTCGCTCTTCTTTTGTTTATAAAAACTGCAGAGGTGATCAAATACCATCAAAAGAAAGCTCTATTTGTGGTAAAAAAAAGGACATTAATTTTGTTTGGGTACAGCATGACACGACCGTGCGATTTTCAGTTAAAGCGACGCAATGCCGTATCACAAAAAATGGCCTGGGCATTGAGCATCCAAATCTTCCGGGGCTGAAGTGGTTAAGTTGACTAATGATGGGTATCTCATAAAGTTCAAACTTTCTCATTCAATAAACATAACATTGGTATTTAAAACTAACATTTTAGTAAGTTTACAAGTCTAAATACCAAAAAATGCTGACATGTCATAATATACAATATCCTTTAAAATAGCTGTACCGTATATTTTAGCTTTAATTTCAGTCCATTGACTTTCCAGAGGCTGAGATGATTATTATTATACAGTATTTTTTTTTTATTATTGCAAACAATTTTATTGATAAAGGGAACATTGTAAAGAGACAATCAATATAAGTTTTACAAACAATAGAACTTAGTGAGTTACAAAGAATCGGGTATACATAAATGTTCATATAGCTGACAATAAAACAAACCTTCTAGTATAAGATGTAATTTAGTAAGAAACAGTACGAATAAACTGCTACTGATATGTGACCAGGTTGGATATAGCATAAAACAAAGAGTTATGCCCTGTACACACGGTCGGACATTCCGACCACAAAATCCGTCAGATTTTTTGCAATGGATTTTGTCCGAAACTTGTGTTGCATACACATCGTCGCACAAAGTTGTCGGAAAATCCGATCGTTCTGAACGTGGTGAATTCAAACACGTACGTCGGGACTATAAACGGGCCAGTAGCCAATAGCTTGCGTCTCTTAGTTTATTCTGAGCATGTGTGACACTTTGTCAGTCAGAATTGTTTACACACGATTGGAATTTATGCTATCAGATTTTATTGTCAGAAAATTTTAGACCCTGTGTTGTGCGTTGGAAAATCCGACAGAAAAAGTCAGATAGAGCCCACACATGATCAGATTTTCCGACAACATAATCCAATCTGACTTTTTCCATCTGAATTTCTGATCATGTGTACAGGGCATTAGTCTACTTTAGTAGTAACCTATGACCTGAAATCTATAACCACTTTACCCTGTGCCATTAACAAGTATTGTGTAATGTATCAAATGGGAGTGATTGAGAAGGGTGTGAACACAGTTGGTTTTCAATAGAGCGAATGAGTTGAGTATAAGTGCATATCAGCTGGGGAATATGAATTAGTATAGGGGGGATGAGGTTGAATTTGGGGGAACCCCACACTTTTTTTTTTTCATCAATGACTTTCAATGACTTCTCTGTATTACGAGGAGCCGACAATTCAATATAGCCGCGAGTGATTTTAAATGACTTTTTTTCCTGCAGAATTGACGCTTTGTGCAGGGACAGTTCTAAGCACGGGAAACATGCACCCCTTTACAGGCATACTATAGAAACCTCCCAGATACGAAATTTAAAGGAATATTACAATTTTATTGTTTCACTTTAAGCATTATTAAAATCACTGCTCCCAAAAAAACGACCATTTTTAAAACTTTTTTTTGCATTGATACATGTCCCTTGGGGCAGGACCCAGGTCCCCAAACACTTTTTAGGACAGTAACTTGCATATTGGCCTTTAAAATTAGCACTTTAGATTTCTCCCATAGACTTGTACAGGGTGTTCCGCAGCTTTTCGAATTTGCTGCGAACACCCCAAATTGTTCACTGTTTGCCGAATAGGCGAACAGGCAATGTTCGAGGGGAACATGAGTTCGACTCGAACTCAAAGCTCATCCCTATTAGGGAGTGTCTCCATGTGCACGTTTTCATGGTGGGGAGCAAAGTTTCTCTCCTCTTAATTCTGATCAACTGAGTATGATGGGAGTTTGCTGAGATTTACTGTAGATATGTCAATAAAGTGGGTTGTGAGGTTTTTGTTTCTAAAGTTTGAGATCACTGGTGAAAAGGAAGGCCAATCTAGCTTTATGTATGGACTGGATGAGAGTGGCCTATATTCTGCATGTAATCATTAGTTGAGAGAAAGTACTTCCAGCTAACCCATGTATATGTAAATTTGGAAGGAGAGTCATGTTATATTGAAATTAGTTCTTCCATTTCTACTATTTTGTCTATGCGTTTGTACCAATCTGCAAAGGAAGGGACTCTTGGGGCACCCCACAACACACAAAATACACATTTTTGCTGCATTGATTAACATCATAGGTAAATATTTGAAGTATGGCATATCAATGGACTCTTGGTGGAGTAGAAGGTTTTGGGCAGGCATAAATTCTAAGAGATAGGTGGTTATTTTTACTTTTTGGTTGTGTACCTTTGTCCAGAAGGCTTTAATGAGTGGACATTCCCACCAGATATGAAGGAGGTTGCCATTTGTCTATTGGTAGTATTGATCAGAAATAGAGCTATCTAATTTGTGTAGGAGCGAGGGTGTGCGATACCAGCAGGGTAGAATTTTGTGATTGTTTTCCTGTATGGAAACATTAATGGACCCTTTGTAGATGAGTCTGTTTATTTTCTCCCATTGGACATTAGAGATTTCTGTGTGTAGGTCCATGCATTCCTGGATTTCCCTTCATTTGCTTTTGTATTGTTCAAAGTAAGTTATGCATACATAAAATAACAACATGATGTTGGGCCTTTGAACTGATGCATTTTTTTCAAAGAGAGTTAATAGGGCAGACAGTTTATGGGTGTGTTGGCTGGAGAGAATAAAGTGCCGAAGTTGCAGGTATTCCCAAACTGTTAAATGAGAGTTAGTCCATTCCAAATTAAAGTTTTCGTAAGAGGGGAGTTTACCGTTATAGAGAAGATGAGTAATCGTCAGTCCGATGTCAGGTTGTCCACTAGAACATGGGTGGTTAATCAATCCTGGAGGGAAGTCTGTCCAAAAAAAAGGGTGTCCAAAACCATAAAATCAGTTTAGTAGTTTAGTAGTAGTAGTAGTAGTATTGGAACAGCAAGCAGGATCCGGAGCCAGAAGGGAGATCAGCAAAGCCAGTCTTTAAACAGGAAAGCAGGAGATGTTTCTTGTGATGTTGACCAAGGCAAAGGCAGAGCTCCTGTGGACTGGACAGCTTAAGTAGGCAGGACTGATGAGCAGAATATCAACAACAGCTGAGTAACTGTGGAGAGAGATGGGAGCTGGCAATTAGCCGACAGCTGAGCGGCCAGCTCAGAGAAGGAAGGGCTGAGCCCAGCCCTGACAGTACCCCCTCCTCAAGGACTCCTCCCCCTCAGATGACCACCAGGCTTGAGGGGAAAACATCTATGGAAATCAGGGAGGAGGACAAGGCCATGTACGTCCGAGGATGAAACCCAAGAGCGTTCCTCTGGACCATACCCTTTCCAATGCACCAGGTACTGTATGCACCCATGGAACCTACGGGACTCAACAATGGACTGTACTTCATATTCCTCATGGTTCTCAACCTGTACAGGGTGAGGACATGGCACCAAGGTGGCAAAGCGGTTGCAGACCAAAGGTTTTAATAAGGAGACATGAAATACATTTGAAATATAAGAAGGAAGGTCTAATGCGTAAGCCACTGGGTTAATCCTGCAAAGAATACAGAAAGGCCCAATAAACCAAGGTGCAAACTTCAGTGAGGGAACATGAAGATTGTGAGGTGACAGCCAGACCCTGTCCCCAACTGGTAAGAAAGTGCAGGCAGGCGTCTGAGGTCAGCATGGAGTCTGTACCTATCATTATCATGACACAAAGGCTCCTAGACTTGTGCCCAAGTAGAATGAAGACCACAGAGATGCTTCTCTAACGCAGGAATACTCTGTGGAACAAACGAATCAGGCAACATGGAAGGTTGGAAACCATAATTCGCCATAAACGGAAACAATCGGGAAGCAGAATTCAAGGCACTGTTGTGAGCAAATTCTGCCCGTATTAGGTCTGACCAGTTGTTATGATGATCAGAAAAATAGTAACGTAGGAATTACTCCAAGAACTCATTGGCTCATTCTGCAGCCCCATTAGACTGCAGGTGATACGCAGAGGAAAAAGCAAGCTGAATTCCCAACTGTGCACAAGAGGCTCACCATAATTGGGACACAAAACTGACTACCCCTGTCCGAGACAATCACCTTGGGTAGCCCATGTAAGCAAAAGATCTCCCAAGCAAAAATGGAAGCCAGTTCCTTAGAAGTGGGAAACTTCTTAAGTGGAATACAATGACACATTTTTGAGAACTGATCAACCACCATAAGGATAACTGTGTTGCCCTGGGAGTTGGGTAACTCCACAATGAAATCCATAGACAGGTGGGTCCAGGGCCTCTTTCCATTGGATATGGGTTGTAGGAGGCCCACTGGAGAGTGTTGTGGAGTTTTAATCTGAGCACACATGGAACAGGCAGCTATGAAGGCAGTTACATCAGCACGTAGGCTAGGCCACCAGAATTGTTGGGAATTGGCCCAAACTAGTTGATTCTTCCCAGGGTGGCCAACTGCCTTGTGAGAATGGTAAGTCTGGAGCATGGCAGTACAGATATTCTCTGGGACAAAGCATCGGTCATAAGGTTTCTCAGGAGGAGCATGGACCTGAGCAGCAAGAATATTCTCACCCAAAGGAAAAGTGAGACTGGTGCAAACCGTAGCCAGAATATGATCAGGAGGAATCACAGGAACCGGAACTGACTCCAACTTAGAAGTGGAGGAAAATTGTCGTGACAAGGCATCAGTCCTTACAGTCTTAGTACTGGGTAAGAATTATGTAATTGAAACTTGCCAAGAAAAGGGCCCATTGCGCTCTTCCAGGAGAGAGCCATTTAGCCTCAGACAAGAATGTGAGATTCTTATGGTCACTAAAAATGAGGACCGGCACAGTGGTACCTTTGGGGAGATGTCTTCATTCTTTCAGGGCTAAAATGATCGCCAAAAGTTCTCTTTCACCAATCTCGTAAATGCACTCCATGGGTGACAATTTCTTGGAAAAGTAGCCACAAGAATGCATAGCGTTCTCAGAGGTTGGACATTGAGACAGAAGGGCGCCAACACCAGTCTCAGAAGCATCAACCTCAAGGATAAACGGTAACGTTGGATCAGGATGTGCTAATACTGGAGCCGAAACAAAGGCAGCCTTGAGACTCTCAAAGGCCTTAATGGACTCTGGAGACCAACTCTGTGGGTTACCATCCTTTCTGGTCATATCAGTCAGGGGCTTGACCAGAGACGAGAAGTTACGAAAAACCGCGTCAACGACATAGCACAGGAATTTAACCTGTTTACGATGGAACTCGCACTTCTCAGTTTACAATAGAGATTGTTCTCTCTTAGTTTCTGAAGCACATTACAGACATCTGTGTGGTAGCTCTCCAGAGACTTGTAAAATATGAGGATATCATCAAGATAAACCACTACACATACCTGCAACAAATCTCGGAGGACTCCACTCGTCGCCCTCCTTAATCCTCATGAGATTGTATGTCCCTCTCAAATCAACCTTTGTTCAAACCGTTGCTCCCTTGAGGCAGTCAAATAACTCTGTAATCAACGGAATCGGATAGGCATTCTTAATCGTGAAACGATTGAGACCCCTATAATCAATACAAGGTCTCAGTTCACCACTCTTCTTCTGCACAAAGAAGAAACCAGCACCATCAAGATACAAGGATTTGCAGATGAAACCTCAAGAAAGTGCATCTGCAACATTCTCCTCCATGGTCTTATCCGCCAATACCGATAAAGGATAAACCCAGCCACGAGCGGGTATGCCACCAGGTTGAAGGTCAATTGTGTAATCATACGGCTGGTGTGGAGGCAAACTAACGGCTTGACCTTTGTCAAAGACATCGCTATAATCACGGTACTCCTCCGGCAGGGAAGAGAGTGGAACGGTGGACCTTGGCAACCTTCTGGAAGCATGCCTTACTGCATTGTGGTGACCAGGAGAGAACGTTAGCACACAGCCAGTCAAAAGAGGGGTTGTGACTCTGCAATCAAGTATAACCAATAACCAGTGGAAACTTAGGTGAGGAAATAACTTGGAATTGGATTATCTCATGTTGAAGAGCCTCTACGGCCATTGACGATGGGACCGTCTCATGCACATGTATCCATTAGAGGTAGCAGGAGTGTTAGTATTAACAGGGATGTTGAAGTCATCAAGAATGATTGTGGGAATTTCAGAAGAGAGAAAGTAATGTAGCCTAGCAGAGAAATCATCAAAGTAAGTTAATAGTGTTCCAGGGGGGCAGTAGATCACAGAATTTCTTGAAGAGGAATTGTTGCTTGCTCACATAATTTGTAATAAAAACATATATGCCATTCTGAAGCTTCCCTCCAACCACTTTGCATATATATATATATATATATATATATATATATATATATATATATACTGTATATATATATATATATATACCGTATATACTCGAGTATAAGCCGAGATTTTCAGCCTCTTTTTTGAGGCTGAAAGTGCCCCCCTCGGCTTATACTCGAGTCATCGCTGTCTGCCCGCTCGATCAGCGTGTCGAGCAGACAGACAGCGGCCATTCTGATTCAAAAGCCGCGCCTCCGGCTCCGCCTTCGCCTGTGATAGGCGGAACACTGAATTTCCCAGCAGCCTGTGTTCCGCCTATCACGGGCATCCGCTCATCCTCGTACTACGGACGAGGATGATACGACGTCCGTGATAGGCGGAACACAGGCTGCTGGGAAATTCAGTGTTCCGCCTATCACAGGCGAAGGAGGAGGCGCGGCTTTTGAATTTTACAATGGCCGCCGACGAAGAGGGCACGGGACGGAGGCAAGGCAAGGCACGGCACGGGACGGGACGGGACGGGACGAAGGCAAGGCACGACACGACACGGGACGGAGGCTCGGGACAAAGGCTCGGGACACAGGTAGGCTGGACACACACACACACACACACACACACACACACACACACACACACACACACACACACACGGATGGAGACACACACACACGGATGGATGGATGGATGGAGACACACACACACACAGGGATGGATGGATGGATGGATGGAGACACACACACACAGGGATGGATGGATGGATGGATGGAGACACACACACACAGGGATGGATGGATGGATGGATGGATGGATGGAGACACACACACACAGGGATGGATGGATGGATGGACACACACACACACAGGGATGGATGGACGGACACACAGGGATGGACGGACACACAGGGATGGACGGACACACAGGGATGGACGGACACACACACAGGGATGGACAGGCATGTCTCACCCTCGGCTTATACACGAGTCAATAAGTTTGCCAGTTTTTTTGGGGGTAAATTGGGGGCCTCGGCTTATATTCGGGTCGGCCTATACTCGAGTATATACGGTATATATATATATATATATATATATATATACTGTGATTCTGTACTTTCCAAATATGCTGCAGAAATCTCCCTCCACTAAGTCTGGCTGCAGACATTTTAACTGTGGGCAGCTGAAGCTGCTGCCTGTTCACTTCCTGGATTTACACAGACACAAAGAAGCACACCTTCAGCTCTGCAGCCCTGCAGCTCTGATTGGCCCTCTCATGACTTACCCTCCCTCCCTTCCTGGCAAACTCTTAAAGAGTGAGAGAGAGAGAGCTGTGCACAATGTCATATGCCTAGGCTTATGTCCAGACAAGAAACAGGAAGTGGTCTGTATAATGTATTTACTGGCAGAAAAAAAAATGTTTTACTATCCAAAGATAAAACAACAGCAGAAGATTTATTAGATGGAAAGTTGAAAAAATGACTGAAGGTTGGCTTTAAAGAAATTAGAGAAAAAATACATATACAGTGTGCATCAAATGATGAGCAGGACAGAGAGGGAGGAACGTGAAGAGCCTGAAAGGTGCTGTGTGTCATTAGTATTCTACAGGCAGGGAGAAGCTATTACATGATCTCATCTCAGTCAATGATTTTGTCAGTTTTTTTATCTTTGTAGCAAGTCACATGGTGAAAGCAGATGCAGAGATAGGGTCTGATCTATGTCAGGCATGTGTAAACACAGCCAAGACTTGCACATGTTTCAGGATTTACATGACTGTGTAATCTCTAAGGCCCCTTTCACACTAGGGCAGTGGATGTGTCGGGAGTTAAACACAGCTATTTTTAGCAGCGTTTTACCGACAATTTCACGGCACTATTCAGCCACTAGCGGGGCCCTATTACACCCTTCTAGTGGCCGAGAAAAGGTTAAAACCCCTGCAAATCCCTGCTGCAGCAGTGCCATGCCAATGGTATAGCCACGCTGCCCCATTGATTTCAATGGGCAGGAGTAGTAAAGGAGCAGTGCTCCTTCACCACTCCAAAGATGCCGCTAGCAGGACTTTTTTTAGCATCCTGCCAGCACACCGCTTCAGTGTTAAAGCCCTTGGGGCTTTCACATTGGAGAGACAGTGGCAGCTTTTTCAGGGTGCTTTGCAGGCGCTATTTTTAGCGATGTAGCACCTGCAAAGCACCCCAGTATGAAAGGGGCCTAAGAAAGCATCTCAGTTCAAGAAATTTGTGCTCACCCTAACTAGTGCCAAAATAAAGATGGCTTTGTTCTTGATAAGAAAATCAATTGAATAAGTTTTCATGGGGTATATTTTGATCTTTGGAGAGGTAATAAATGCTTGTGAGCGTTAACGCTAAAACATTTATAATGCTAGTTTCACTTTAATATTGTACTTTTGGAATAAAAAGTATGTTAACGGTAAATTATTAATGTTATGTTGCTGCTACCACTATCTTTTCTGTAAAGCAAATGCAAAGATAACATATCATGTCATTGTGGTGGGAACATTGTTATACATCCAATCTGATGCATTTCTAATGCTTTTCTCCTGATTGCTCACACATGTGTAAAGCCCATAATATATGTATTGCTGATGGCAAAACATAGCTAAAATGTTTAACGTTTCTTGTTATCATTGTTCTGCCATCCCAGAAATGTCTGACAAATGCAGTTTACAACACAAGAGATTTATGTACAATAACTGGTGTATATGTCACAAGGAAGCCTGAAAACATGTCTGGTAAAGATCAGGAATGTCAACATTCTTTATGTTTAAATCAATAAGTATAAAAGTAAATTTAACAGGCAGAAAAACTCAAATAGAAAATACTGCCTTGAAGGAATTCAGCAAAGCATTTTAGGAGTAATAATCCTTTTTTGTATGGGTTAAAAAAGAAAAGTTTTTAAAGACTAAACTTTTTCTATTATTACATTTAGCCCTCTCAAGTTTCTATTCACTAATATTGTCAAGAAGATGTTTTAATGAAGTTAAAAAGTAACAAAGAACTCCGCTCAGAATTGAACATTTTACTCCAGGTTATAATTTCTTTATATTTGCAAAATTAGAAATCCTTGTTTGCATTTAATATCATTGCCACCAGTAAGAAAAACTGGTAGCTCTGAAAGATTTTTTGTTGTAGTACACACTGAAAATATTATGGAGTTAAGGTTTTTTTTTTTTAAGAATTGTGTTATTGCACTTTTTTCACACTATGCACACACAAAAAAAATAGATAAAATAGATAAAACAAGCTGTGACATTATTTATTTTTTATCTTAACACATTGTATATATTTTTTTAAGGCATTATTTCTTCCTAACCATGACAGGGGCTGTGTTCTCATTCTCCTTATTTCTTCTCTCAATTCTTCTAGAAGGGGGATATAGTTTATTTGGTATATTTTTTCTATTGATGCAGTCAGTTTAATCCCTAAATATTTAATTTCTTTTTGCCAAAGAAATGGGAATTCTCTCTTAATGTCAAGTTCTTCTCTCGGATTTATATTTACGTTTAAGATTTCTGACTTGCTTGGGTTAATTTTAAAGTTAGATAATTCCCCGTATTCCTGTAAAGCCTTTAACAAGTTTGGCATGGAGATTCGTGGGCTAGATACATAGAACAGAATATCATCCGCAAATGCGGCTGTCTTATGTATTCCCCCCTCTATCTCAACCCCCTTTATATCTGGGTTTCTCCTTATCGTCTCCAGGAGTGGCTCCAATGCCAAAACGAACAATAGGGGGGACAGCGGACACCCCTGTCTAGTCCCATTGTTCATTCATATATACATTTTTCATAATTTGGGAAGAAGAGATAGGAGCACGGGTGAAAACCAAAATATAGAAAAAATATTGAAGATGGTGCACAGATCCACAGAAAATAGTAAGACGATAGAAACAAATTATAAAATTTTAGTAAGATGGTATAGGACCCCAGATATAATGGCAAAGTACCAGGAGGGACAATCTGGGAAATGTTGGAGGAATTGTGGACAAACGGGAAGTTTGGCCCATATATGGTGGGATTGTCCCAAGATTAAAGAATATTGGAGAGAAATAATAAGATATATAGAAGTAATAGCTAAAATACAGCTACCTGAGAACCCATGGGTATGCCTATTCCATGCAGTAGATACCCCAATTAAGGAGTATAGGAATTCCCTTACAAGCTCATTAATAAACGCGGCAAAAAGTCTGATTCCGAAAAAATGGAAAGAAATAGAAGCACCCAAAGTAAAGGAATGGTTAGGAAAAGTTGAGGAAATGTACAGCATTGAAGGGCTGGGAATGGAGGAAGAAAGAGAAAGAAAGAGATTCCATGTGAAATGGAAATACTGGAAAATCTTTAGACAATCTATGATCTTTAATGAGGTAATGGGTCGGTAGGGGTGGGAAGAGGGGTGGGAGGGAGATATTTTAGAAGAACTCGAGAAGTAAAGAAAGAAAACCAGGATAATGTGAAAAATTGAAAGGCATGAATGTATATTGGTTCTATGGTTTTCTTTTAATACCTGATTATGTTTTGTACGCAACTTAAATGAAAAATTTAAATAAAGAATTAAAAAGTAACAAAGAACTCCGCTCAGAATTGAACATTTTACTCCAGGTTATAATTTCTTTATATTTGCAAAATTAGAAATCCTTGTTTGCATTTAATATCATTGCCACCAGTAAGAAAAACTGGTAGCTCTGAAAGATTTTTTGTTGTAGTACACACTGAAAATATTATGGAGTTAAGGTTTTTTTTTTTTTAAGAATTGTGTTATTGCACTTTTTTCACACTATGCACACACAAAAAAAATAGATAAAATAGATAAAACAAGCTGTGACATTATTTATTTTTTATCTTAACACATTGTATATATTTTTTTTAGAATTGTGTTATTGCACTTTCATACTGTGCATGCTCAAAAATATTAAACAATCTGTGCCATTATTTATTTAATGTTTGTCTTAAAATCTTGTATATTTTATTGAATATTTATTCTATGTTCAAGCCCATGATTTTTTTCCAAAAGGTAAGAAGAGTTTAATATGTAGGGTGATCTACACATTTTATATATTTTTTTTTTTTATATTAATTTTAAATCTATATTAACTATTATATGTACTGTATATAATAGTTAATATATAATTAATAATAAAATATAGTTAATATTTAATGTTAATAGTTGTTGTTCATATTAATAATTAACTAATGACTAACACTAATTAATTATAATATTTGGTATTCATATTTAATCATACATAACTAATTTAATATTAATATTTACTACACCTGAAAAAAATAAAAAATAAATATATATATATATATATATATATATATATATATATATATATATATATATGCTCTATGGTCTGCACTTCCGTTTGTCCCATGTTAGTTAACCACTTCCGCCCGGACCATTTTGCTGGCCAAAGACCAGACCACTTTTTGCGATTCGGCACTGCGACGCTTTAACTGACAATTGTGTGGTCATGCGACTTGACTCCCAAACAAAATTGACGTCCTTTTTTTCCCACAAATAGAGCTTTCTTTTGGTGGTATTTGATCACCCCTGCGGTTTTTATTTTTTGCGCTATAAACAAAAATATAGCGACAATTTTGAAAAAACACATTTTTTTTTACTTTTTGTTATAATAAATATCCCCCAAAAATATATATAAAAAAAATCATTTTTTTCCCTCAGTTTAGGCCAATACGTATTCTTCTACATATTTTTGGTAAAAAAATTGCATTGATTGGTTTGCTAAAAAGTTATAGCGTTTACAAAATAGGGGATAGTTTTATGACATTTTTAGTAATCATTTTACTAAATAGTGGGTGGCAGTGTAGGGGTTGAGTGTTCCTAGGGGTGTGTTACTAACTGTGGGGGCTGGGCTTTCTTTTAGTGAACACTGATCTCTGCTCCAATCACATGGAGCAGAGATCAGCGTCACTTGTTGCTAGGCAGAACGGGGAGATGCTGTTTGCAATGCCATCTCCCAGTTCAGCCGCCCGGTGAGACGATCGCGGGTATGCCCACAGCGATCGAGTCCACTGGGCCCGCGACCAGACTCACAGGGGTCCCGACCGGCATGCGAGCGCACCACCGGCGGCGCACTCGCGATGGCAGGGCAGCATTTAAGATTGGACATACCTTACGCCAATATGCCTGCCTGTGCCATTCTGCTGACGTACATTGGCGTGCGCCAGTCGGGAAGTGGTTAAACAGTTTGTTACCCCTTTTATTTTTAAGGAAATACATTACTTTCCATTACCCCCAACCAACACTCACATTAGAGAAAGCACTGGGATTAATTTATTAAAACTGAAGAGTGAAAAATCTGGTGCAGCTCTGCATAGATACCAGCTTTCAGTTTGTTTTTGTTAAAGAAAAAAAACTGAAGTTCAAAGCTGATTGGTTACTATGCACAGCTGCACCATATTTTGCACACTTCTGTTTTAGTAAATCAACCCCACTGTCAAGTGTGGGATGGAGTGGGAGAAAGGTGTGTGGAGGACACTCTGCAAAGGCATCAGTAAACATGTCAGGGGTACTGTAGTAGAGAGATGCAGACATCCACCAATGAGTTTAAATAATCTTTTCTATTTGTTTTTTTTGGGGGGGGGGGGGCAAGTTATTGTTTCCTGTCCATCAATCCTACTTCTTTTTGTGTTTTGATAATTTGTGGACGTTTATATCCATTTTGTTAAAATCTGTTTAATAACATACTAGATTTAGTATCCCATGATTATGCCCGACATGTTTCACGTTCCAATGACGCTTCTTCTGGGGTGCAATAAAAACTCTTGAAGAATGGAAAAAGGAAGAATAATTCTTCCTTTTTCCATTCTTCAAGAGTTTTTATTGCGCCCCAGAAGAAGCGTCATTGGAACGTGAAACATGTCGGGCATAATCATGGGATGCTAAATCAGCACATCATTTCAGTGAATATAAATGTGAATGTTTATCCTGAATGGGTTATGTTTAGCTATTATATACTTACCATCATATTGTGCTGTATTGTGATGTTATTGCTGATATAGGTCCCATTGAATGAACAGGATCTCTGTTTATGGTTTTTAATCTTCTCATTTTGTATCTTTTTGAATCAATTCATATAATTAGCCTATTGTATTCTGATTTATACTGGTGCCTTTAAAGTCCCCAAGTCCCGTTTTGCTTTGTATTGACCAGTATAGTTTGAATATTCACTGGGGGAATCCTAAGGAGTCCATCCCATTGATAATGGGGTGTCCTGGGAGTTTATGAATGTCCTTAAAGCGGAGGTCCACCCTAAAGTGGACCTTCCGCTCATCGGAACCCTCCTCCCCTCCGGTGCCACAATCGGCACCTTTCAGGGGGGAGGGGGGTGCAGTTACCTGGATAATCCAGGTAACTGCACCCACTTCCGGGACAGCTCTCTGCGGAAAGGGGCGTAACTTACGCTCCTTTCCGCAAGTGCCCGCCCCTTCCCGTAAGTGCCCCGCTGCCTGCTGTGAAACACACAGCTCCCAGAGGCAGCGGGGAGCGTCCTTATTGCGCAGCGCAATTCGCGCATGCGCAGTAGGGAACCGGGAAATGAAGCCGAAAGGCTCCATTTCCTGATTCCCATACCCAAGATGGCGGCGGCAGGACCCGACAGACGACCTAGCGATCGGCTTCGGGTGCCGACATCGCGGGCGCGCTGGACAGGTAAGTGTCACTATTTTAAAAGTCAGCAGCTGCAGTATTTGTAGCTGCTGGCTTTTAAAAAAAAAAAAAAACGCGGAGTCCCGGTGGACTCCCGCTTTAAGCCCCTGGAACAAGATATTTGGCTTCCTTTTTGTCCAATATGCCTTTCTTTTGGGCTTTTTTAACTTTTTTGGCAAGTATGGCTTTTAATCGGTTAGCGGGGTCTCCTTTTAATTTGTCCTCTATTAGGTGGTTTAATTCTTTTTGATAGTCTTTTTTATCTAATACTACTATTCCTCCCCCTCATCTGCCGGTCTTATAATAATGTCTTTCTTTTTTTCTAATTCCTTAAGACCCTGTTGTATTAATTAATCTAATGCGGTGTATATGGATATTTGAATTAGAATTAATAATTAATAATATTAAAAAGGGCTTTTGCAAGCAGTTTGTCATACCGTTTTAGAATATTCTATAATAGGGATCCTTCCAAACAAATTTTTTGTGACATTGATAGAGTAGAGAGACACTGGAGGGGCACCAATTTAAACAGGCTATCTCACAAAATGAAACTCAATGGATATACCAGTCATTATCACATAAAGGGTTAAACGTGGACTTAGATGTGAATTGCTTCTTAATTTATATTATTTTATGTCAATTGTATTATTATTTATTTTTTCAATGCCATTTATTTTTATATGTATTATTTTATCTTCCTTTTTGATAGTATTTAATATATATTAATTTTATATTAATATAGAATAATGACCAATCTGTATATGTTTACTAATCCGCATTTGATTTGTTGTTATTGGAAATAATTTGTAGCCATTGGAAATAAGTAAGGCACAATATTGTGTTTATTGATTGTATAGTCCCATTGTGGGAATTTTTTCATACATAGCTACCTAAAGTAAATTAGATAACATCTGTAGATAAAACACATGCCTGATATATTTTGAGGTTATCTGCAGTGCAAATATCACTCAAAGTACTACATATATATGTTAAGGACAACATTGAATACTACTATGATAGTATTCACACTTCCTGTGTATACAGGAAGTAGTCACATATAAGGAAGTAATAGCAGTAGGTGTAATGTTTCATAATGAGTACCAAGATGGTGACATGAGTACTTCCTGTGGAAACAGGAAGTGATCTCATTTTGATCACACATGCAGTGGGAGTACCAAAATGGCAGTCACAGCACTTCCAGTGGAAACCGGAAGCGGTGGAAATTATTACTGCACAATTAGTGAGAATAGTAGGCGTTATCGAGTGTAGTAGGCGGGACTAAATGAATAAAAGGCAACCAGTCACGGGCGGCACTAGCTTCTGATGATGCGCAGTGGAAGGGGCGAAATGTGTCAAGCTGAGGAGACCTAGTCCAAATCGCATATTCATGACATTATATATTTTGAGTCCATAGCGTGGGTTTTCTCAAACTTATTTACTTTACATAAGAGTATTAGAGCTTAAAGTCAAAACGGAGTAAAAGTTAGCACTTAGTAATTTTGTATCCATACAGCAACTGACATACTGTATGTAGGCCGATATACAGTCCAATAAAATCAAAATGTCATAGTAATTTATTATTTATGCAATCAAATTTCACATTAAAAGTACTCTAAGACAGCAACATTATATCTTAAATAAATGCAATTCAAAGCTTTTACACTAATTCAACCACCAGATAATTGTAAATCTCATCTGGTACTCACCAGCTGGCTCAGGAAGAAATGGAGAAGTTTTTTATACAATAAGCTGGAGGCTGAGCTTTTTATATGCATTTAGTGGAGGATGAGCCTGGATGGAGATGGACTGAGTACCATTAGGATCCCATAGAGAGAAATACCAGTACTGGGTAAAGCTTTAAAGAGGACAGTGCATGAAACCTTCATTTTTGGGTCAAAAAGATCAGGTAGAAGTATCAGAGTGAATTGACGAGCACTGTGTATGGCATAACGTATATATAGGATTTTCAGAACACATTGTATGGAATATGATTTCATCACACAAGTAAAAAAAAATGGACACATGGAACTGGTGGACAATATATGAACTTTATTATAAAGTGCATACCACACATCTTGGGTGATACAGACGTATATGAGAATATGGTGAGAGATGTGTCATCCTTCTGAAGAGATTTTATTGTATTTGCCTTTTTACACAGTTTCCACATTATTGCATGTGTTGTATCACAGGATTTTTTTCCTTTTCTTTTTTTTTTTCTTTTTACTGCATGGCATTGTTTTATACAATTATATCTATCCCTGGATTATCCTGTGTATTCTGCCAGCTGCAACCACCACTTGTCTGTGCATTGTTACTGTCCACTCACCTGCTGAGCAACACTCCATGTATAATACTTCTGAAGAACACAAGTCATTTTTTCTATATCCTTGCAAAGTCCATTGTGCCATTTGGCTAAAAACTATCTATACCAGTGATGGTAAACCTTGGCACAACAGATATTTTGGAACTACATTTCCCATGATGCTCCACTACACTGCAGAGTACATGAGTATCATGGGAAATATAGTTTCAAAACATCTGGGGTGCCAAGGTTCGTCATCCCTGATCTATACTATGGTGTGTTAAGCTCTAGGAGAAACTTGCCTTAAGAGAAAGGGGGGCTGCTATAGATGAAGCTACATTGCCAGCTATAATCTCTGACTCTAAGTTGTGGTGCAAGCTCTGCAATGCACTTATTGTGAACTTTAAATACTTTAGGGTTTGAAGTGACTAAAATAACAAAAGACAAGACAAAACATCCAAAATACAGCATGCAAAATGTTTTCACACTTACTCGTGTTTACATTGTGAAGCAGAGCAAAATATGGTATATCTAGAGAGAATGGCAGCGGAATGCTTCTGTATACTGTGTATTTTTCATGTAGACGCATAGGGACTGTGTTCTCATTAAGATTAAGTTTAACAATTACGTCACGTATTTACTATAGAACTTTATACATTTTAGACATGTTCAGTCTGCTGTGTTTATATATAGTCATCAGTTATGCTTAGTGCTACCATTTAGCAAAAAAAAAAAAAAAAAAACATATATACACTTACTGGAAGTGAGGTTTTGCCCAGATCATGCACAATATTTACATTTTCCGAACAAAGTAGTAGAAAAACTTTAAAACCCTCATTCATCTCTGTATCTACAAGAATTCTGAAGAAATTATTTTCAAATTTCACAACACAGGCACTATAAGAGCAATTCTCAGCAGGCTGCCAATGTAAGTAACCAGAAAGAGTTTCTAAACAGTTTGACTGAAACCAATGCAATGAGTTTTTTTTTGTGAGGTTTGGGGATCTTTGAGAATACATAACTTCACATTAATAACAGCTAAAGAGTCTAGTCACAGTCCAGCCAAAACTTTTTTTTTTTGATGAAGTAAGGATTAGAACCCTTGGCACTTGTTTAATGCTATCAGAGTTTCACTAGAGAAAGTTTCCCACCCTCACCCTGGTTCAGGACACTTCATGTCATAAACAGTTGCATATTTTCCCTCAAATGCTCACTTAACCACTTAAGGACCAGCCGCTACAGTTATAGGGGGGCTGTGTCAGGGGGCTCCTCAAGGCGAATCACAGTCATGGTACCTTGGCCGTTTTAAGAGCTCTAGGGGGCACCCATAGTGTGACACTGGAGCCAATGTGTGTGGCCGGTGGCCACGATGCCTGCTGGCCACCCGCAATCACTCCTGACAGAGACAAAATGGAGATCTGTCAATGTAAACAGACAGATCTCCATTCTGTCAGGGGAGGAGAGACTGATCTGCTGCTCCTAAAAATTAGGAACAGCGATCGGTCTTCTCCTCCAGGCAGTCCCACCCCCCCACAGTTGAAACACAAATGAGGGAACACATTTAACCCCTTGATTGCCCCCTAGTGTTAACCTCTTCCCTGCCAGTGACATTTATACAGTAGTCAGTGGCAATTTTTAGCTCTGATCGCTGTATACATGTCAATGGTCCCAAAAAAGTTTCAAAAGTGTCCGATCTGTCTGCCCCAATGTAATGGAGAGCTAGATCTGCTGCTCCTAAAGATTAAGAACAGCGATCGGTCTACTCGTCCAGGCAGTCCCATCCCCCACAGTTGGAACACACATGAGGGAACACATTTAACCCCTTGATCGCCCCTAGCGTTAACCCCTTCCCTGCCAGTGACATTTATACAGTAGTCAGTGGCTATTTTTAGCTCTGATTGCTGTATAAATGTCACTGGTCCCAAAAAAGTGTCAAAAGTGTCCGATTTGTCTGCCGCAATGTCACAGTCCCACTAAAAATTGTTTGCTCTTCGCCATTACGAGTAAAAATAATTAATAATAAAAATGCATAAATCTATCCTCTATTTTGTAGATGCTATACATTTTGCGCAAACCAATCAATATATGCTTGTGATTTTTCTACTAAAAATATGTAGAAGAATACATATTGGCCTAAACTGAGGAAGATTTTTTTAAATTTTTTGGGATATTTATTATAGCAAAAAGTAAAAAATATTTAATTTTTTCAAAACTGTTAATCTTTTTTGTTTATAGTGCAAAAAAACAAACCACAGAGTTTATTAAATACCACCAAAAGAAAGCTTCATTTGTGGGGAAAAAAAACTTCAATTTTGTTTGGGTACAAAGTCGCACGACTGCGCAATTGTCAGTTAAAGCGACGCAGTGCTGTATTTCAAAAAATGGCTTGGTCATTAAGGGGGCAAATCCTTCTGGTCCTTAACCACCTTCACCCTGAAATAATTTACCCCCTTCCTGACCAGAGCACTTTTTGCTATTCGGCACTGCGTCGCTTTAACTGGCAATTGCGTGGTCATGCGATGTGGCTCCCAAACAAAATGGACAATTTTTGTTCCCCACAAATATAACTTTCTTTTGGTGGTATTTGATCACCTCTGTGGTTTTTATTTTTTGTGCTATAAACAAAAAATAGCAACAACTTTGAAAAAAAAAGCATTATTTTTAACTTTTTGCTATAATTAATATTCCCAAAAAATCTTAAAACATTTTTTTCCTCAGTTTAGGTCAATACTTATTCTTCTACATATTTTTGGTAAAATAAATTGCAATAAGCATTTATTGATTGGTTTGTGCAAAAGTTATAGCGTTTACAACATAGGGGATAGTTTTATAGCATTTTTATTGATAATTTTTTTTTACTCGTAATGGCGGCGATCAGTGACTGTGACATTATGATGGACACATCAGACAATTTTGGCACAATATTGGGATCATTGGCATTAATACAGCGATCAATGCTAAAAAATGTCATTGATTACTGTAAAAATGTCACTGACAGTGAAGGGGTTAACCACTAGGTGGACGTTTGGGGGTTAACTGTGTCCTAGGGAGGGATTCTAACTGTGGAGGGGAGGGGCTGTGTCTGATATGTCATGATCAGCGCTCCCGATTACAGGGAGAGCTGATCAGTGACAGTGTCACTAGGCAGAACAGGGAGAAGCTTATTTACATTAACATTTCCCTGTTCTTCCTCACCGTGAGACAATCGCAGGTATCCTCATGGACATCAAGTCTGCAGAACCTGCAGTCACAGAGCTCCCGGCGTGCGTGCGTGCAAGCCGCCAATTAAAGGGCAATGTACAGGTACGTTAATCTGCCTGTACGTGCCCTTCTGCCGCACTATATCAGCGTGAGGTGGTCGGGAAGCGGTTAAGCGGTTAAGCTAACAAAACATTATTGCAAATTTTAGCATTTAGGCTAATTTGTACCCTCTTCCATCTAACTTAATATTATCTGAATGTTACAATAACAATTTACGTAAGCAATTTTTTTTACCCACATTAATCGTGATAAAGCATCAAAAGTTCAATAAAGCTCTCCTAAAGTAAAACACACATGCTCACTCTGAGGCCGCGTACACACGCGGGGACTGTTCGCTCAACTTTGTCCGCTGAACAGTGTTTCGGCGGACAGTCTGCTCGTGTGTGGGCTTTCAGCGGACAGTTTCAGCGGACAGTCTGCTGAACAAAGTTTTTCGGAAATTCCGAAAAACTGTCCGCTGAAACTTTGTTTCAGCGAACAGTCCCCTCGTGTGTAGGCTTGTTCGTCAAACTAAGTTCCGCGCATGCTCAGAAAGGATTTACACGCCGAAGTTTGCATTGCAGTGTATAGGACGTCGTTTTCTAGTCCCGTCGTACGTGCCGTTCACGTCATCGCGCACGGTTTCAGCGGACTGTTCGTTCGTCGTGTGTGGGCAAGTCCGTCCATGCTAATTTTGAGCGGACTGTCCGCTGAAACTGTTTGACGGACAAAGTTGAGCGAACAGTCCCCGCGTGTGTACGCGGCCTGAGCATTACCATTGTTCTTCTGTAGATAGAAGTAACGATATGTGTTATAATTTTAATCATATATTCGAGGGGTGCAAATTAGATAAATGTTGTATTGAAAAAATGTACACGAAAATGCATTTTTTGTTATTTTTTCTCAGTAAAAAAAGAATAATAAAAATGCCATAAACCTGCTCTATTTTGTAGACACTATAACTTTTGCACGAACCAATCAATATATACTTATTGCAATGTTTTGCCAAAAATATGTAGAAGAATACATATTGGCCTAAACTGAGGAAGAAATACATTTTTTTTTAAAATGTTTGGGATATTTATTACAGCAAAAAGTAAACATTTTTTTTTTTTTAAATTGACGCTCTTTTTTTGTTTATAGTGCAAAAAAAAAAGGAAATAAAACGCAGAGATGATCAAAAACCACCAAAAGAAAGCTCTATTTCTGTGAAAAGAAAAAGGCAGTCAATTTTATTTGGGTACAGAGTCGCACGACCGCACAATTGTCAGTTAGTAGTTAGTAACAGTTAAAGCGACGCAGTGCAGTATTGCAAAAATGGCCTGGTCATTAAAGGGGTGAATGCTTCCGGTCCTTAAGTTAACACAACATTATTACAAATTTTAGCATTTAGGCTAATTTGTACCTTCTTTCATCTAACTTAATATTATCTGAATGTTACACTAACAATTTATGTACCGTATATACTCGAGTATAAGCCGAGATTTTCAGCCTCTTTTTTGAGGCTGAAAGTGCCCCCCTCGGCTTATACTCGAGTCATCGCTGTCTGCCCGCTCGATCAGCGTGTCGAGCAGACAGACAGCGGCCATTCTATGATTCAAAAGCCGCGCCTCCGGCTCCGCCTTCGCCTGTGATAGGCGGAACACTGAATTTCCCAGCAGCCTGTGTTCCGCCTATCACGGGCATCGTCTCATCCTCGTACTACGGACGAGGATGATACGATGTCCGTGATAGGCGGAACACAGGCTGCTGGGAAATTCAGTGTTCCGCCTATCACAGGCGAAGGAGGAGGCGCGGCTTTTGAATTTTACAATGGCCGCCGACGAAGAGGGCACGGGACGGAGGCAAGGCAAGGCACGGCACGGGACAGGACGGGACGGGACGAAGGCAAGGCACGGCACGGGACAGGACGGGACGGGACGAAGGCAAGGCACGACACGGGACGGAGGCTCGGGACAAAGGCTCGGGACACAGGTAGGCTGGACACACACACACACACACACACACACACACACACACACACACACACACACACACACACGGATGGATGGATGGATGGAGACACACACACACACAGGGATGGATGGATACACACACACACAGGGATGGATGGATGGATGGAGACACACACACACAGGGATGGATGGATGGATGGATGGAGACACACACACACAGGGATGGATGGATGGATGGATGGAGACACACACACACAGGGATGGATGGATGGATGGACACACACACACACAGGGATGGATGGACGGACACACAGGGATGGACGGACACACAGGGATGGACGGACACACACACAGGGATGGACAGGCATGTCTCACCCTCGGCTTATACACGAGTCAATAAGTTTGCCAGTTTTTTTGGGGGTAAATTGGGGGCCTCGGCTTATATTCGGGTCGGCCTATACTCGAGTATATAAGGTAAGCATTTTTTTTTTACCCACATTAATCATAATAAAGCATCAAAAGTTCAATAAAACTATCTTAAAGTAAAATACACATGCTCACTCTGAGCTTTACCATTGTTCTACTTTAGATAAAAGTAACACTAATGTGATATAGTTTAACCAGTTGCCGACCGCCGCACGCCGATGTACGTCGGTACAATGGCACGGGCAGGCATAAGGACATACATGTACGTCCCTTGCCTCCCGCGGGTCGGGGGCCCGATCGGGCCCCCGCCCGGTGCCTGCGGCGGTCGGTATTCGTTCAGGAGCGATCCCGGACGAGGGGACGGCCATTCATTCATGGCCACCCCCTCGCGATCGCTCCCGACGAATATAAATCCCCGGTGACATCACTTCCTCTCCTGTAATGTAAACACAGGAGAGGAAGTGATGTATTCTCTCCTCCGTGTCGGTATTTTTCGTTCTGACACGGAGGAGAGCGGATCAGTAAGTTGCACCAACACTGACAAACACAGTAGAACATGCCAGGCACACTCACACCCCCCCTTTACCCCCCGATCACCCCCCCAATTACCCCTGCCCCCCAGTCACAGTGACACCAATGTCATTTTTTTTTTTTTTGCATTGGTGTCATTTGTGACTGTAATAACTGTTAGGGCAGTTAGAGTTAGCCCCCTTTAGTTCTAATGTACCCCCCTAACCCCCCCAATAAAGGTTTAACCCCGTGATCACCCCCCGTCGCCAGTGTCACTAAGGCTGGGTTCACATTGCAGCGGTTTATGAGAACGAATGTGATTCGCACCGCACTGCAGTGCAAATCACATCCGATCTCTGTGCGATTCGAGTTCAGCCATTCGCCGCACCCGCCACACCCGCCGCACCCGCCGCAAATTCGCACGGGACCCTTTTTTTGGCCCGCAGCAGAATCGGATCGCATGGGTGTTCACACCATGCGATCCGAGTTTGCAGATCGCACTGCGATATGCGAACTGATCTGGGGGTGTCAGTAACATTTCACTGACACTCCCAGCAGTTCGCATAGGGCAGTGTGAACTGCCGCCGGGAGGCATGCGATGCGGGAACCCGCCGCGGATTCGCGGCGTTTCCGCATCGCTCCAGTGTGAACCCAGCCTAATAAGCGATCATTTTTCTGATCGCTGTATTAGTGTCACAGGTGACGCTAGTTAGGCAGGTAGGTATTTAGGTTCGCCGCAGCTTTTTATAGCGCCAGGGACCCCCATATACTACCGCATAAAGCCCCCTGATTGCCCCCTAGTTAACCCTTTCACCAGTGATCACCATATAACTGTTACAGGTGACGCTGGTTGGTTAGTTCTTTTTTTATAGTTTCAGGGCACCCGCCATTTATTACCTAATAAAGGTTTAACCCCCTGATCACCCGGCGGGTGTCATTTGTGACTAATAACTGTTAGGGCAGTTAGGGTTAGCCCCCTTTAGTTCTAAGGTACCCCCCTAACCCCCCCAATAAAGGTTTAACCCCGTGATCACCCCCCGTCGCCAGTGTCACTAAGGCTGGGTTCACATTGCAGCGGTTTATGAGAACGGATGTGATTCGCACCGCACTGCAGTGCAAATCACATCCGATCTCTGTGCGATTCGAGTTCAGCCATTCGCCGCACCCGCCGCACCCGCCGCAAATTCGCACGGGACCCTTTTTTTGGCCCGCAGCAGAATCGGATCGCATGGGTGTTCACACCATGCGATCCGAGTTTGCAGATCGCACTGCGATATGCGAACTGATCTGGGGGTGTCAGTAACATTTCACTGACACTCCCAGCAGTTCGCATAGGGCAGTGTGAACTGCCGCCGGGAGGCATGCGATGCGGGAACCCGCCGCGCATTTGTGGCGTTCCCGCATCGCTCCAGTGTGAACCCAGCCTAATAAGCGATCGTTTTTCTGATCGCTGTATTAGTGTCACAGGTGACGCTAGTTAGGCAGGTAGGTATTTAGGTTCGCTGCAGCTTTTTATAGCGCCAGGGACCCCCATATACTACCGCATAAAGCCCCCTAATTGCCCCCTAGTTAACCCTTTCACCAGTGATCACCATATAACTGTTACAGGTGACGCTGGTTGGTTAGTTATTTTTTTATAGTTTCAGGGCACCCGCCATTTATTACCTAGTCTCACTAGTGTACCCCTAAATTTAGGGGTGTCTACTTTCCAAAATGGGGTCATTTGGGGGGGGTTTGTGCCATCTTGGCATTTTATGGCCTTCAAAACTGTAACGCCCTTAGAAAGCCTGAAGGCGGTGCTTGGTTTTCGGGGCCCCGTACGCGGCTAGGCTCCCAAAAAGTCCCACATATGTGGTATCCCCATACTCAGGAGAAGCAGCAGAATTTATTTTGGGGTGTCATTTCACATATGCCCATGGCATGCGTGAGCAATATATCATTTAGTGACAACTTTGTGAAAAAAAAAAAAAAAAGTTTGTAATTTTCCCGCAACTTGTGGCAAAATATAAAATATTCCATGGACTCAACATGCCTCTCAGCAAATAGCTTGGGGTGTCTACTTTCTAAAATGGGGTCATTTGTGGGGGTTTTGTGCCATCTTGGCATTTTATGGCCTTCAAAACTGTAATAGGTAGTGAGGAGTGAAATCAAAAAATTACGCCCTTAGAAAGCCTGAAGGCGGTGCTTGGTTTTCGGGGCCCCGTACGCGGCTAGGCTCCCAAAAAGTCCCACATATGTGGTATCCCCGTACTCAGGAGAAGCAGCAGAATTTATTTTGGGGTGTCATTTCACATATGCCCATGGCATGCGTGAGCAATATATCATTTAGTGACAACTTTGTGAAAAAAAAAAAAAAAAGTTTGTAATTTTCCCGCAACTTGTGGCAAAATATAAAATATTCCATGAACTCAACATGCCTCTCAGCAAATAGCTTGGGGTGTCTACTTTCTAAAATGGGGTCATTTGTGGGGGTTTTGTGCCATCTTGGCATTTTATGGCCTTCAAAACTGTAATAGGTAGTGAGAAGTGAACTCAAAAATTTACGCCCTTAGAAAGCCTGAAGGCGGTGCTTGGTTTTCGGGGCCCCGTACGCGGCTAGGCTCCCAAAAAGTCCCACATATGTGGTATCCCCATACTCAGGAGAAGCAGCAGAATTTATTTTGGGGTGTCATTTCACATACGCCCATAGCATGTGTGAGCAATATATCATTTAGTGACAACTTTGTGTAAAAAAAAAAAAAATTTTTTTTTTTGTCATTATTCAATCGCTTGAGGCAAAAAAATAAAATATTCAATGGGCTCAACATGCCTCTTATCAATTTCCTTAGGGGGTCTACTTTCCAAAATGGGGTCATTTGGGGGGGTTTTGTACTGCCCTGCCATTTTAGCACCTCAAGAAATGAGATAGGCAGTCGTAAACTAAAAGCTGCGTAAATTCCAGAAAACGTACCTTAGTTTGTAGATGTGACAACTTTTGCGCAAACCAATAAATATACAATTATTGACTTTTTTTTTACCAAAGACATGTGGCTGAATACATTTTGGCCTAAATGTATGACTAAAATTGAGTTTATTGGATTTTTCTAATAACAAAAAGTAGAAAATATCATTTTTTTTCAAAATTTGCGGTCTTTTTACGTTTATATCGCAAAAAATAAAAATCGCAGAGGCAATCAAATACCATCAAAAGAAAGCTCTATTTGTGGGAAGAAAAGGACACAAATTTTGTTTGGGTACAACATTGCATGACCGCGCAATTACCAGTTAAAGCAGCGCAGTGCCAAAGTGTAAAAAGACCTCTGGTCATTTACCAGCAAAATGGTCCGGTCTGAAAGTGGTTAAATCATATATTCAAGGGGTGCAAATTACATAAATGTTGTATTGAAAAAATGTACATGAAAATGCATTCATTTTTAAAATACATTTTTTGCTATTTTTTCTCAGTTAAAACCTTTTATATAAAAATACAGGTGTCCAAATTTTCTACAAAAGCCCTATCTGCCCCCAAAACTGATGTATAATACAATTTGGCAGACTAAAAAATCTTAAAGGTATAATATATAGAGCCAAGACAAAAAAAGGGGACTTTAGGAAGAAAAAAGCATGGGAATTTAAATAGATAAAATTAATGTACAAGCTGTATCAATCCTTAACCACTTCAATACTCGGCACTTTCGCTCCTTTCCTTCCCAGGCCAATTTTCAGCTTTTAGCTCTTTCACACTTTCAATAAGAATTGCGCAGTCATGCAACACTGTACTTAAATTACATTTTTATCATTTTGTTCACACAAATAGAGATTTATTTTGGTGGTATTTATTCACAAATCATTTTTTATTTTTTGCTATATAAGCGAAAAAAAGAGCAGAAATTTTGAAAAAAAAAAATATATTCTCTACTTTCTGTTTTAAAAAAGATCCAATAAAATTTAATTTTGTCATAAATTTAAGCCAAAATGTATTCTGATACATGTCTTTGGTAAAAAAAAAATCATGTAAAGTGTATAATAATTGGTTTATGTGATCACGAACATATGTACACAGATGATCATGTACAGATGTGTGCAGATGATCACAAAGATATGTGTGCAGAAGATTTTACTGTTACATATATAGGGGACAGGTGTTTTTACTGTGTGTGGACATGTGTGGGGACAGTGTTTTGGGAACACTATTTTGGGGACATTGTGTGTTTACATGTGTGGGAACACTGTACCAGTGATCAGTGTGTAAAAATCTGTAAAAAAACAGCTCATACTCACTGATCACCGGCTGGCCACAGCGATCTGCTCTCCTCTCCTCACTGACATTTTCTATGTGAGGAGAGGAGAGCTGATCGCCTAGCAACCAGCTCTCTATTTACATCACATGATGGCTCTAATTGGACACAGCCGTCATGTGATCAGGAGGGCCAATCACAGAGCCCTCCTGCAGATCGGAGATGCGTCGTGTCCGGGTGACGCACGCCTGATCCCCCTCCTTCTGAGGGAGGTGGTTAAGATATCAAAAAGCCTTTTTTAACTTTAAAACAATAACACTTGTGACATTTTATATACAGTTAGTTTGATTTACTAAGCCCTGATTCACACTGGAGCGTTTTGACATGCAATTGCCATTAATTGCCATCAATGGCACCGCCCTAATTGGTGCGACGACACATCTGCGGCGCTGCATTGATTTAAAAAAAGTAGTTTCTGTACTACATTTTGTGATTTTGGGCTGCGATTTACATTGACATCTTTCTCTGAAATCACGGCCGAAATCGGGGCTGACATGCGAGGGTGAAATTGTGCGAGTTTAGCTGAACTTGCGCGGCTTCATTCTCGCAGCTCAGTTTGAATCTGGGTTTAAACTGGGAAGTAAAAACCCTGGTGCAGCTGTGCATAGAAAGAAACCAATCAACTTTTATTGTCAAAGCATGTTTGAACAAGTTGAAGTTAGAAGCTGATTGGCTACCATCTACAGCTGCACCAGATTTTGCACCCACCAATTTTAGTAAATCAACCCCAGAATGCATTAGTGTTGAGTATTTGCTTACCCTAAATATTCCCCTTTTCTATATTTTCAATTCACATGAAGTCAGTAAAGGGATAAAGGAAAAGTAAATAATTTCTGATTATTCCTCTGAGCTCCCATATTTTCTATCAAACTTTTTTTTAAAATTTAATATCATTAAGCTAAGTTATGTTTTTATTGATTGTCTACTGAGATAAGAAAATGGAACCATGTGAGATGAAGGAAGGATACCAATTTATTGGATGAAAATAATGATTGATGAGAATGAATGAAGTGGGGAAAGCTGAGAACTAACAGATTTCAGACGCCGTCTGATTTTCCTATTCTGCCTGACGTCCTTCAACTGGATAGAAAGTAAGGGGATACCTTTTCCTTTGGAGACAGTAATACAATCCTGACAGGGATTCTTAGACTTCCGTATGCCTTTTTACTTATGCCTGTGTCTCATCGGGTGTTTTCTCCTCACTGTTTGTTCTGCCTATTCAAATAGACTGTAAATCTGGAAATTTCCCTTGCTTCATATTCTCTTTGATATAATAAATAGGCAGCAAGTATAGAAAAATCTTGCAAATGGGGGCATAGAGAGCAATGGTAGCTTCATTTTTCTTGCAGTACAGGCTTTAGGACCCCTTTTAGAAGGAAATGGTTAAAAGTCTTTTTTTTTTTTTTACCTTTTTTATTCAATTAGGTGAAGGAAAATCTATTCTTAGACAGTTCAACAAAACAGGTGTTCCTTTAGAAACAAATACCAATATATATTTTTCCAGTGACATCTATAAAATTTGGAATTCACCGTCATTTTATGGCCCAGTAAGACCCCTTTCACACCACACCACCCATAGAGTGGGCGGTAAAACGCTGCTATTTTTAGCGCCGTTTTACCGCCAGATTTGCAGCGCATTTCGGCTGCTAGCAGGGCGCTTTTACCCCCGCTAGCGGCCGAGAAAGGGTTAAAACTTCCGGCAATACGCCGCAATAGCGGCGTTTTGTGAGCGATATTTCAGCGCTGCCCCATTGATTTCAGTGAGGAGCAGCGGTTGAGGAGCGGTAAACACACCGCTCCTTCACTGCTCCAAAGAAGCTGCTGGCAGAACTTTTCCCCGATGTCCTGCGAGCGCACTGCTGTAGTGTGAAAGCCCTCGGGCTTTCACACTACAGACAATGGTGCATCTTTTTTTGGGTGGATTGCAGGCGCTATTTCTAACGCTATAGCACCTGCAAAACACCCTGGTGTGAAAGGGGTCTTACAATTGTTGCCTAGACAAATAAAGACTAATTCTTGTAGCTGGGACACCGATAGTAATGAAGCTCTAAAGAGTATGAGAAAAATGTGGGGAGCTGGATTGTTTTTATAGTAGATGTAACAGGGAGATTTACTAAAACTGGAGCAGTTGCACATAGTAACCAATTACTGTATTTATTGGCGTATAACACTACCTTTTTCACCATGAAAATCGGGTGCAAATAGAGTGTGCGTGTTATACGCCAATACAAAAATTTTAGTTTTTTCCTGAAACTTCCCTCTTAAAATTAATGTGCGTGTTATACACCTGTGTGTGTTATACGCCGATAAATACGATAGCTTCTAACTTCAGCTTATTCAATTAAGCTTTGACGATAAAATCTGAAAGCTGATGCAAAGCTGCACCAGATTTTGCACCATGCAGTTTTTGTAAATAACACCCACAGTAATTTTTTGGCATATGTTTCAAATCAGCTAATGTGCAATTAGAAATAAAAGATAGGTTGCCTTTACCAGCTTCTGAAGCAGATGCTTTATATCATATTATACATAAAAGATGGGAGGCTTTTAGGCCCCCATAATGCATTACCTTTGACTACGGGATTTTACAAAACACATTCCTTCTTGCACAGTAGTTGTTTTAGGTAAAAAGGTCTAAACGAACTCTACTCAATCCTAAAAGAAAAAAACAACACAATTATATTAGATTAAATTAATTATAACATAGTTAGTATTCCCCTTTTCAGCAGTAGTTCAAGTTGAAATTATCATTCACAAGTGCATGAGTCAGATAAGTGACCTAATCCCCCTCACTATACCCACCCACATATGAACTAGCCGTGTGCTTCAATCAAAGACTGTGCCTAAAAGCATTATGTGTAATAAGCTCTTTCTTCAAAACACCCATAATGGTAAAAAAAAATATATACTTTTAGTTCAATGCTTACACTTAAAGTGGTATTAACCCCCCCCCCCCCTCCAAAAAATAAAAAATATGCAAAAATGATTGCAGTTTACTTTCTTGTGAACAATCTATTTTTATTGAGAAACATTTTTTTAATATATACATAGAACTACAATACAAATATGATATATATATACAACTCTGAAAAAACAACAATTCTCAAATCTCTAATAAACACTTCAATATTATGCTGTATATATAATATTTGAGATAAAAACACCCTGTAGGAACCATTACATCTATATAATAACTGTAAATGCGGTGGCTGCATTTGTTTTCTTGTTTATGCCTATATTAACTCTATTTTTACCTGATCACCAGTCAGTAACACACTTCCTGTCTAAGGCCTGATGTACACAGGACACTGAGGCAACCTCTTCTGAATGATTTTTTGGACAGCTTGAAACTGGCAATTAAAAACGCCCATTTAGCCACATTTGCATGCCACGTTTAGTCATGTTTAGGTGCGTTTGCATCTAGGAGAATTTATTTAAGATAACTTTATAAGACCCTCCCAAAGCACAGAAAACAGTATTAACTATTCCAGCCATTTTGTGAGACCAGAATGACTAGCAGAAGCTGAGTGAGCAGCAGTGTACTTGTATCTACCTCAATTTCAGTGCTTTTACTATGGATCCCATAATAAGCACATGTGAGGAAATGCTCCTGATGTTGCTGTTTAAGAGGCTGTAAAGACGTCGGAAATTGCGTGCGAGGACCAGAGTTCATCTGGTTCAAATCTAACAACATATAGGTCAAATTCCAATTTTACTTTGGCTAACAGCAATTCTAGTGGTGTATTGGATTGGATCATGGGCTCATTAGGAGTATATACATGGTCTACAAAGCATTGAAAGCAATTAGAAGTTTTAAAAAAAAAATAATAGTGATTTTTCATCATTTGCTATCATTTTTAAGTTTTGTAATGTAAAAAAAAGGCACATTTAAAAATGGTTTTAAACTAAAACGTGACTACCCGTGTTTAGCTGCATGTAGACATGTTTGGCATCTGAAACGTCAGAAACTTTGGTGTCTGAACTCATTTTTTTGCCTTCAACGAAAAGCCTCTAAATGCAACGATATTAAACAAACCTGTATACATGTACACATAAGATAACATGGGATGAGTTCAGGGGCAGCTGAAAAAGACATTCAACTACCTCTGAACGTCCGTTTATCAGCAGCAGTGTACATGAGGCCTTAGTGTACCCCCACTGTTAATGAAAAAGCAGTGGAGACACCTTTGGACAGCAGCATTGTTGTTTTAGAGGGTAATGTTAGATTTAGATTAAAAAAAAATCTTTGATGTACTGTAAATGAATAAAACCTAACCATTGTAAGCATCCCTGCCAGTGGTAAATGGTTTGTTTTATCCTTTTAAAGAAATTTGAGAAAGTTACAAGGAAAAATGTTTTAAAAAAGAAAAATAATGCAGCCACCCCATTTAAGAACTCATAAGCTGCAATATATTAACTTTTAGCATTTGAGTTTAATACCACTTTAAAAATAAATAATGAACCACAAAGCATAATCATTTTCCTTTGACCACCTCAATACCGCAATACGTATATATATATATATATATATATATATATATATATATATATATATATATATAGATAAAACCTCATATTGATGTGGTTATACCAGGATCATGTAAAAAATCAATATATGGTGATGCACTCCTCAAAGGTGTTAACAAGGTCACACTAATATGTGTAATAAACTAATAAATTCTGTGCAATAAAGTGCAAATGTGCAAATATGATAAGTGTGCAAATATATGAATCCTTAGGAGGTCACTAAGGAATAAGCATACCCACACTTATATATATTAAATAGGAAGTAAACTCTCCCACTCTGATGCTTCTCTTCATTTAGTCCATTATAATAAGTAATTATCAGACTATAGCCACTGTAATCCAGCCCAAATCACATATTACTTACTGTTTAAAGAAACTTTAAAAAACTTGTTTCCAGGGGTTAGGCATTGCCATCTTAAGCATTGTCCACAGTGGAGTGTATTTCTGCCCTTGCATTGAGCACTTCCTGTACTGTTAACCAAGCCTCCTTCTCAATCCAACGTTTCTATGGCAACCCTGCTTCCCTGTTCATAGCTGACTTGTTTTATTTCATAGTATTTACTTGTGCTGATGTCAAATGTTTCCCTTTGTCAGTCTTATCAGCTTCAGCTGATAAGACTGCAGTAATGACCAAGTTTACACTGCACGTCATGTCACATGGTCACATGGTGTGTAGGAGGAAGCTCTGAATGAGTCTGAAGTCTCCTGGGAGTTCAGTGTTGTGCCGTAGGAAGTCCTGATAACATATAGATAAGCACATAGAGAGTGTGCCATAAATCAGGGGTGATCTGGGCATGCTCAGTGACTTCATTCTAAAGAACAAAAAGGATTACAACAATACTAAGCAAGTAAGGAAATATCTACAAGCAGTGTTCATTAGGGTTTTTTATGCTGATTTACATGTGAAAAAGTTGTGGGGGAGGGTTTACAACCACTTTAATAAAAGTTTCTACAATAAAAATATAGTGCAAAGAGACAGATTGCAGATAATGGAGCAATATACGAGTAAAAAAATAAATAAAATAAAATTATGGTAAAATATACTTGATTACTAAAAGTCCATAAAGTGAGGTAAAGTGCAACCAGTGCAAATAGTAAATGATTTCTAAATCAATATACAGTGCAAATGTGCAAATAAAGTGCTGTCTAACATTAAAAGGAGATGTTGTGACTTGAGTGAATAAAATCTTCGGTGTGTGTTAGGCCGCGTACACACGGGCGGACTGTTCGCCCAACCTTGTCCGCTGAACAGTGTTTGGGCGGACAGTCCGCTCGTGTGTGGGCTTTCAGTGGACAGTTTCAGCGGACAGTTGGACGGACAAAGTCTTTCGGAAATTCCGAAAAACTGTCCGCTGAAACTGTGTTTGAGCGAACAGTCCGCCCGTGTGTAGGCTACTTTCGAAATGAGCAAACTGTTCCCGCTCGGAAAGTCCGCCCATTTCGAGCGCGTGTACAGGTAGGCGGGGCCCGCGAAGGAGACGTCGCGGGCTCCGCCGCCTGGAATGGGCTTAAAGGGGAACCCCAACGCCGAAAAAAATCGGCGTGGGGGTTCCCCCAAAGTCCACACCAGACCCTTGTCCGAGCACGCTACCCGGCCGGCCAGGAAAGGGGGGCGAGTGAGCGCGCCCCCCCTCCTGAGCCGTACCAGGCCGCGTGCCCTCAACATGGGGGGTGCCTTGGGGAAGGGGGGGCCGCGCGGCCCCCCCACCCCAAAGCACCTTGTCCCCATGTTGATGAGGACAAGGGCCTCTTCCCGACAACCCTGGCCGTTGGTTGTCGGGGTCTGCGGGCGGGGGGCTTATCGGAATCCGGGAGCCCGGGAGCCCCATTTAAGAAGGGGGCCCCCGGATACCGGCCCCCCACCCTATGTGAATGAGTATACAATTTTTTCCCTGTGTTGTGTTTTTTTTTTGTACTTTATTTCACAGGTGAATGGGTAGGGGTACATTGTACCCCATACTCATTCACATAGGGTGGGGGGCCGGTATCCGGGGGCCCCCTTCTTAAAGGGGGCTCCCGGATTCCGATAAGCCCCCCGCCCGCAGACCCCGACAACCAACGGCCAGGGTTGTCGGGAAGAGGCCCTTGTCCTCATCAACATGGGGACAAGGTGCTTTGGGGTGGGGGGGCCGCGCGGCCCCCCCTTCCCCAAGGCACCCCCCATGTTGAGGGCACGCGGCCTGGTACGGCTCAGGAGGGGGGGCGCGCTCGCTCGCCCCCCTTTCCTGGCCGGCCGGGTAGTGTGCTCGGACAAGGGTCTGGTGTGGACTTTGGGGGAACCCCCACGCCGATTTTTTTCGGCGTTGGGGTTCCCCTTTAAGCCCATTTCAGGCGGCGGAGCCCGCGACGTCTCCTTCGCGGGCCCCGCCTACCTGTACACGCGCTCGAAATGGGTGGATTTGCCTCCTCCTTACGTGGGCGAGTCCGTTCATTTCAAAAGTTGAGCAAACTGTTTGGCAAACAGTTCGCTGAAACAGTCCGCTCATGTGTGGGCAAGTCCGCTCATGCAAATTTTGAGCGGACTGTTTGCCGAAACTGTTTGACGAACAAGGTTGGGCAAACAGTCCGCGCGTGTGTACGCGGCCTTACACCCATAGGTGTACTACCTTCTTACCTTTCTGTTGTAAGGTAATCAGTGTGTCAGAGTATAAGGCATGGATGATCTCACAGGGAGGGGTCCTTATTCACATTCCTTTCCAAGGTTCCAGTATCTCTAGAGCCTGATGCCTGCTTCCTCTTAATATCACCTCTCCTGGGAATGGGTTAGGTGATGTAGACCCACTCAGGTGAACCAGCTGGGCATATATATATATAAAAAGATCAGGAAGGAAGAGACTTCTCAACCATTATCTGTTTGAGCAGCTAATGCTCATTATCTGTAAAGTGTGTGATACTGCGCTGTCCCAAAAGGTATACTAAGGTGAAGAAACCCAAAAGAAAATAAAGACAAATAAAATATATCTGCTGCAACTAAAATATGTGAGATACACAAACCAAAAAAACAATGGAAAAATTAATTAGCTGCTCTGAAAATTTACAAATATGTGATAACAACTGAAAAAAATGATTATGGTTAAATGCGAGTTAACCATTCAATATAACTAATATAGTGACATAACCTGAAAAGAAAAAATGAATAATAAAGTCCAAAAAAAAGTCCAAATTCAATATTCCACCAGATGCGACTGGATCCTTAATGCTCTATTTACTAGTGACGTCACACAGTAGCACCCAAGAAGCAGTGACAGGTTCTGATAGAAACGTCCTCCACCACTGATAACACTGCCGCTTACCAGACTCTTTTTAGGGAGATCTCCAAAAGCTTGTGGCTTTTTCCCCAGCCAGGGTTTCTATATAGGACCAGGAGAGTGGTCTCCGCTATGCCGTCTCTGGTGGTATCAACAGGTTTTAGGCAACGCTCATCCCCCATGCAAGAGACAAAAGAGCCTCCATAGTGTAACTCTTAAAGAACTCTTTATTTTAAAACATAAATAATTCACTTACAAAATCTTCTTCATTCAAAAAGCCCTTCAAAATGACGAGCCGGCCGGCTCTCGATCGATTCTCCGGCGATATTGTTATCACATATTTGTAATGCTCATTATCTGCTCAAACAGATAATGGTTGCGAGGTCCCTTCCTTCCTGATCTTTTTAGTGTGATCTTGTTAACACTTTTGAGGAGCGCATCACCATATATTGATTTTTTACATTTTACTCTTTGGGTAGTGTTTGACCCTTATGGTGACTGCTGCACCTCCATTAGGGCCTTTTTATCACATATTAGCGTGGGAATACCCATTTACATATACAGATCATGGTTGAGACTAAGGATGAGCTAAACACCCCCGGTTCGATGTACCATGTGATGTCAGAGGAAGGCAGGGTCATCAGTTTATGTCCCTGAGTGGCCCCACCCTCAGCTATATAACAGCTGTCACAGAGAAGAAGCATCACTCTGTGAGAGCCTCCTATGGAAGCAGAGCTGTTGCGGCTTTTTTTCCCTCTTTTCAGCTTGCCGGACGGCATGAGATGGATCTACATTGTGGGACATCTTTATTTATCTTTATTTATTTATTTTCAATAAAGGACTTATCCCAAAGTGTCTCCTGTCCCCTTGAGGTCTGGTATGGATTTTAGGGGGACCCCTATGCCATTTTTTTAAATTTGGCGCCCCCACACAATTTTTGGTTCAGAGTTCCCCTTAATATTCATACTAGACCCAATGAGTTTTATCTATATTATTGAGACACGAAAATTCATTAAGCTGCAATCAGTTTTAAATTACTTTTTTTCCTTTAGAAATGTAATTTTGCTGTGGTACTGTTCTAAACATGGGAAAACTGTGCCACTTTACTGGCATACTATAGACACTCTCCAGGCAGGATATTTAAAGGAATGTTTCCCATTCCTAGTTGAGACTACAATTATAATAGCGGAACCATTTTTTTTATCCTAGTGATTCTCTTCTGTCTAGAGCCGCTGGATCACTTTTATAGTTGGTGCCCTTCCTTGACTCTCCCATCCCATTGGGGAGCCTGGGACCAATATGACTGCTGGCACGACTTCCCTGCACATCATGAGAGGTGTTCCCCCTACTGTGTGATTTCAGAAACTGGAAACAATGAGGATTTTGTCACTTACAGTTTTGTTTTGTTTATTTACAAGGCATTACTGCATGGTACAGCATCCGATGAAATGGATCTTAGTTTGATCAAATGCTTTGGATGCCAAAGGAGAAATATTGGGTCTAATAGATCCCAGCTCACGCTATAAAGATAACCTTCCATGGTCCATACTATCACAAGGAATGTTCTTTCACAAGGAATGTTGAGGAGGAAAAAAATGAAAAAATTAGAATAAAATAAATAATATATATATTTTTTTAATGTGCCCCTGAGCCCATGTGCTCACAAGGTGAATGTGCACCTAGGTCCCTGATGCATATGTAAACAGCAATCGTACCACACACGTGAGATTTCACTGTGAATCTCCAAGAAGAGCAATACTTCTAGGGCCAGACCTTCTGTAACTTTAAAGTGGTAACCTGTAAAGGCTTTTAAAGTGTTGTCTATGGATAATTTAGTGTACTGTAGTTTGTTGCCATTCTACAGGCTTGCACAATTTTAAAGCGAGACATGTTTGGTATCTATTTATTCTGCATAACATTATCATTTATATTCTATAAAAAAATTGTATATTATTTGTGTTTTTGTTCACTAAAATTCATTTAAGTATATTTTACACTTTACACATTCCTGTTCAAGTTGCATGCAATTCTTTTCAGTGCAATTTGAGCACATTAATTATGTATGGGCTCAAATTGCACTGCAAAGGTATTGATACTCAATATCAGCGAGTACTTGACCAACAATATCGGTACTCATCGGTAAAAAAATGGTATTGGTGCAACCCTGTAATCAAACTCTGAGATTTACACAACTCTCCTAAGAGACCTGATATTTCTCTGTTGCAGTTTTCTTTTACTTATAGGTCTCCTCTCCGCACTCAGCATGTGACTGGACAGTGAAAGGAGAAGCAGCAGAATAATTGCCTGCTTATGATGCTTCTTTATTTCCATTTTTCAGCTCTGCTCTGTATTAGTGATCGCAGATCTGCATTTACACATTTTTTTTATGTCCTGAGTTCAGCTTTAGGGAGAAATTCTACTTTTCTTAGGAAATAAATTCCCTCTGGGTGATCTATGTTCATTGCAAGAATTTTAACAAACTTTATTGCAGATTCCTGTATAATGGTTTCTTCTCGGAAGGCATAACACTTTATCTGATCATGTTGTTGCATAGGGTGTATTTGAATGGGAGTGAAATTTTTATGATCATTTAGCAGATGCACTTACAGGGTTGATTTACAAAAAATGGAGAATACAAAATCTCATGCAGCTGTATATGGTAGCCAATCAGCATCTAACGTCTGCTTGTTCAATTAAGCTTTGACAAAAAAACCTGCACGCTTATTGGTTTCTATGCAGAGCTGCACCAAATTTTAAATTCCTTTAAAAGTGATTTACCCCTTTATTAGCATCTCACCAAAAATGACATTTCTGTTGCATAAGATGCCTAAAACCTGAATTATATCCTAGTGCAGACTTACATATAAGCAGAAAATTATATTTCTGGTGGTGTAAGGTGTTCTGCACGTTAACTATGTACAGAACACCTTTAGGTCACCATATTGCATTGAATTTTGCTTCAGATTGAAAAGGAGAGGTAATTTTCAAAAATATTAAATTACACTATGGCTTGTATAATGACATATTATCATTATTTTTTTATTATTATTTGCAATATCTTTCAACAAAAGTAGAGTTAACCTTTAGGAACATTATGCAACAGTTTGAGGATTCAATACAGAGAAAAAAATAACCCGGATTATGCAACAGTTTGCCTCTGTATATTGATTTCAGACCAGTTTTTTTTCATTTTCTTTATCACATTCATGATGTCATATTAGGACAACGTTTCTTTTGTATAGTATATAGAATGCACTGTTGTTAAAGTATGAGTGTTTTATTTATTTGGATTGAATAGAGATGATTTGAGTATTGTTATAAATGAAGTCAAGCTTTGCTGCGGTATCATGTAGCTCTATGACTGTTACTGATGAACTTTCATAAAAATATTAGAGATGAGCAAGCTATTCAATGTCTACCCTGGCTGTTGATTCACTATGCAAAAGATATCATGGAAATTCCATTCTTTTTTTAATTAACATTCTGGCTACAGTTTCTATTCATGCTTTCAAATGTTCTGCACATTTATTGTACTTCTGTAAATATACCTAGATATAGGTGATTAGTGATTATGAAAACAAGGAGCAAAGGTGACATTACTGTTCGAGAATTCTATTAAAAGGACAAAACGGTGGTGACTTGGTAACAGAACAGATGAAGATGATGAACAGAACAGATTATACAGATGAAGACAGATCTGGGTGTGGTGGCAGATTGCAAATAATGAAGTATCTACTCAGGAATAAATGTATATATGTGTACATTTTGCATATAATAACAAACATGACAAAGATTTACAATATAATGGGGGTTATTTATGAAAGGCAAATCCACTTTGCACTACAAGTGGACTGCAAGTGCACTTGAAAGTGCACTTGGAAGGGCAGTCGCTGTAAATCTGAGGGGTAGATCGGAAATGAGGGGAAGCTCTGAGGATTTTATCATCCAATAATGTGCAAGCTAAAATGCTGTTTTTTATTGTCCTTGCATGTCCCAGCATGGATTTGCCTTTCGTAAATAACCCCCAATGTGCTTTTCTTCTATAGTGTCTAAAGTTAACAAGCATTGACAGCAAAATGTGATCAAAGATTGTGTTTTCATCTGTCTTTACAGAAGAATGAGGGTATGAAGAATGTGGACTAATATCTAATATCTACTATTCTTGGTGTGTAAAAGAGAAATGTGTCTGTCTTTATCTAAGGCCGCATCTCCACCTTACTTTTAGGAATTTGTTTCATATTAGAAATTGGGGAATCCTTAGTTTGTTCAATACTTCAAGAAGAGTTGTTTTATTGTTCAGAAAGATAAGCAAAGATAAGACATAGTGACATCTGGTAACATATGGTATGGTGATAACTTCAGAAGTTGGAAGAGATATCAGATGTTACATTCTCCAAAGTGTAGAGTTCTTTCCCTCTCTTACCACCTCTCTACCTCATTACCATTTGACCCTACTCCATTCTTATACTGTTTCAGAATATTATGTCAGCATATCCTAGAGTAACAACCATTTGTGCATATATGCTTTATATGGCTTTTAGTCTATAGATAAGTTGCATACCTCCACCCATTGTCCTGACATAGTAACTCAGAATAGAAGTACCTTCACAGCAAAACAATTTCTCTCTGTCTTCTGTCCTCCGTCCTGTAACCTTCAGAGACTAACGCTAATTACATTATAACATTCATATTAAAAAAAAAAAACATTTTCCCCAATATTCTTCTTTTGGAATTTTTCCCCCTTTCTCCTTATTATATGTATATTGTTTTAGATTATTCAGATATGCTATTGTAATACCATGTCTGTACTATTTAATAATGATAAATATATTAATTGTTATTAAAACTTTTGTTGTATATTGTGGGACTTTTCCTTGCCCAGACCTATCAGAGAAAAATCTGTCCTTCCTTCTTCTTTTTCCCCCCTTCCCCCCCCGGTGTAATTTCCCTCCCGTTATGTATTTGTTGGTGGAATCCCTGTTTTGGTATCTCCCCCCCAGCGGACATGTGCTCCCCCTGGCCTGGGGTGGTTTTTCGCTTCCCCCATGGCTTGCAGGTTTTAGGACAGTGACACCGGAGTTTCCGCTGTCTATCTATTCCTTCCTGCGCACTTCCGGTGCGGCGTTACTCTACGCCGCATCTGCGCAGTGTGGAGGGACTGACAGCGTGACGTCAGACGCCGCCGACGTTCCCGCCGGCGGCGACGCCTGACGGAACGCTCGTTGGGGGTCCCATAAAGCAGGGGTCTGTTTAGACCACTGTGTTTGGGCTGGCGTTGGCGTAGGACCGGCGATTATGTTTCAGTCATCTGCAATTGCCAGGTAGTATGCTTTTGAATACTATCTGGATCTTTACAAATATTTGTGACCATTATACATATCTTTCCCTGGTCTCTTTTTTGTAGACATATTGGTGCCTTACTTATAACCAGGATAGTGAACTATCTACAGGTCCAAATTACTGAACAGGCAACGGTATAGGACGGGTGGCTTTACCCGGTCTATACATACTTGCCAGGTAATATGTTTACTCTTTCTAGATTGTCTAAATATGTGCTACCGCTATAGAAAAGGAATATATATATGTTTTTTCCCTAATTTTTTCATATAGACGCAGTGATACCCTACCTTTATCCAACATGCAGAATCATTTGCAGTCTTATTAACTGCTTTCACCAACTGCTTATACCATCGAATTTTGTGTGATACCTCACTTTGGTTACCACAAATATCTGCATACTCTGTGACCGGTAAGCTCTTACTGTTATTTGACGGTAGGGAGTGGTGCTGTGTGTGCTTTTTTTTTTTGTTAATTGAGTCAAATACTTTATTCCTACTAGTGTCATACGCATTCCATCCCCCATGCCCGCCGGAGGGGGAATATAAAAGGGGCCCACTTATCCGAAGTTTGTTTTTTATCCTCCCTTTCTCTGATCCTCTGGGTGAGTAAATGTCCCCATATTTCCCTCTTTTTTACTTTTATATAACTATTGGCTGAACAATGTTCTATTTCTTTATCTGTATTAACTTGCTGATTGTTAATGAATTGTATATTATTCATCTATATAGATATCCTCCTGAAGAAGCGGATGATCCGTGAAACTAGTAGAGGAACCCTCCCTATACGCCACCAGAATTGAACTCTGTTATGAGTACTTGTATATGTTAATCTGGGGTGTATTATGATTTTATTTTTGATACCTTGTACTTTGTCTTTTCTGTAATTATTAAACATGTGTTAAATTTTACTAATACCTATCCTTTCTCTTTTCAAACACCAATTGTTGGTCTGGGTTGAGTATAAAAAGCTAGCGTGAACGGCCATCTTCAATACCCCCATACCAAAAATTCCATTCTCTAAAAACTTTGTGGATGATGGTACATCATACTCTGTTTATACTTATCTGAGGCTATACTCTTAAATTTTCCACAGTCAGGTACCTGGGTATGCAAATAGAAATATTTTCATTTAAAAATAACTATTTTTACAATACATTTTATCTCCGTTATCAGTCTGTACTAATTCTAACTAAGACAAAATTTCATAGTCCCTCTCTTTATCCTGTGACTAAATTAAATCTTGTAAAAGAATAATCTTACCAGACTATTGTATTTTTTCATCACACTGACAATTGTTTTCATTTTGTAAAAGAACACCAATTCGGTTGGGCTTTCCTAAATATTCTATTTCTGAGAGAAGATTGATCATGTTGAAGTCGATTCTTGTTCAGAACCTCTGACTGCAAAACACATGGCAGTGTTAAATTCAGTTTTCAGGGGGGCATGGCCTAGACATGCAGCGGTGAGGGTGCTTTTCTCCTGAGCTCCAGCACCAGCTCAATAATAATAGCACTCACCGGCCTTCACACTCTGAACACAGCTCCAGAACGATGGGCAAGAGATCCGGGAAGTCCCTGCCAAAAAAGGGGACGTTGGTAAGCTCCATTAAAAGATTCCTGACAGACCCAGAGGAGCTGACGGACGCGGACGGCCTGGGCCACTCTCCACGAGGTGTGGGCCCGGGAGCAGGCCCCACCCCACTTCATAGGGCGGAGGCCAGACACAGCTCGCCAGCCTCATCGACTGGCTCAGAGGGAGAGGGCAGTATATCCAGGACCTCCGATGTAGCTACTCTGGTGAGTGACCTGCCTACTAAAACGGACCTGGCCTCAATGTTAATGAGTCTGGAGCGAGTGATTAAAAAGGAGGACTCTGCGGTCCATGCGGACCTCTCGCAGGTACTGGACTGCGTGGAGGAGTCAGAACAGCGCTTGGACAGACACGCGGCGGCCATTAGAAGCCTGCAGTCCTCCATGCATTCCCTCACCATTGCGCATAGGACGGCCCTCTATAAAATCGAGGACCAAGAGAACTGCAACAGACGGAACAATATCCGTATCCGCAGCTTCCCTGAGGCGACCACCCCCTAAAAATTGACCGGGTGCACAGGGCCCTCCGTCCCCACAACCTCACAATGGATACCCCGAGGGATGTGATCTGCAGGGTCCATTATTATGAGGAGAAGGAACACATCATGAAAAAGGCCAGGGAGGCTTCCACCATAGACTTTGATGGTGCTGCGCTCTACTTCTTCCCTGACCTTGCTAGGGAGACCCTGGAGCGCCATAGGGCCCTGTGCCCCCTGACTGAAAAGCTTAAAGCAGCCTCCATTAACTACGGCTGGGGATTTCCAGCCACATTACTGGCACACTGGGACGGTAAAATGGCTGTTCTCCATTTCCCTGAAGATTTAGAGAAGTTTTGCTTAGATGTCAACATCTCCCCACCGGAACTTCCTGGTTGGCAGGATATTATTCCACCTCTTCCCAACACAGCGGAGCCTAGATGGCAGAAAGTGGATCGCAAACGCTGCACAATCTCCCCGGAAGCATCACCCCGGCCGGGCTGAAGCGGTTGGATGAGGGATAACAGCCCAATCTCCGTTCAAACGCTTTGGACTGTGATTGCCATGAACCGTGAACCACAATTATCCCCTACCCATTCTTGTTAAGAAATCACTTCCCTGCATGGATGACAATTCTGGTGGGGGGGGCTCTCTTACTGACTATTGACGGGTGGGATGTCCTTTAGGCTGGGTTGCACGGCTCAAAAATGGTTATTCAAATACCCGGAGTTGTGTTTTCAATATGCTTCCAGTCTGATATTGCGGGTTTTATGTGTTATCTCTCCGTAGTTTAGGTTGGTTTTACTTACAGTTTATTACACGAAGCTAGTGCTGAGTGCTGTTACATGATTGCGACTTTCTTTCGCTTGTCTTTAGACGGGCAGGCACCGGGGCATTGGGATGCCGCGGGCACTGTTTTGGTGAGCGACACCTGATGGCCTCTTTACTATTTTGCGGGGGGGGCTTACGTGGCCCCTCACACCCGGGCCCCTGCTCCTTTGGGAGGGGGGGTTCCGGGGCCTAGGATCACGCGACCACCCCCGCAGCGCACTGCAGACTAATGCGTGCACATGCAGACCGTGTTTATTTAAGGTCTGTGACCTACGAATCACAGGTTTCTGAATGTATATTTTCTAGCCTTTTCTTTTCCTTTTCTCTCGCTTTTCACCCCCCCTCTTTCATGTCCCACCCTTGTTCCCTCCCCTGTCTACCTCAGGTCCTTAATGTTAGGAATGCAATGGGTGTGCACCTCTTCCGTGGAACTCCATGGCTACTGTGAACCTACTCTCCCTTAATGTCAGAGGCCTCCATGCCCCAGGTAAGAGACACGCACTTTACAGAGAGCTGGATCGACTGTGGGGGGACGTTGTCTTCCTGCAGGAGACCCACCTCACCCACACCACATCTGTTAAACTATTCTCCCCATGCTACCCCACTTGGTATTACAGCCTAGTGGATATCCATAAAGCTAAGGGGGTGGCCATTGGGTTCCACGGGGGAACCTCTTTTATATTGGATTCCATGGTCAGTGATTCTAATGGACGCTTCCTGTTCCTGAGGGGTAGGCTGGGTGGCATGTCATGCACATTGGCAACCTTACACGCACCTAACCATGATCAGGCTAGTTTCATAGTGAACACTCTTAAAAAACTAAGGGAATTTGCCTGTGGGTGCATTATTCTCGCTGGGGATTTTAACATCCCCTTGGAACCCAGCCTGGACACATCCCAAGGGAAATCATGTGTATCGCAGAAAAGCCTGTTTTACATACGTAGGTGTGTGGAGGATGGCCCACCCACGGGCGAGAGATTATACTTATTACTCCTCGGTTCATCACAACTACTCCAGAATTGATTTTTTTCTTTGTTGACCACCACCACTTGCCACTAGTCAAGAGAACGGAAATGGACACTTCGACCATCTCAGACCATGCCCCGATCACATTGACAATAGACATACCTTCTATGCCCCACAGGTCTACTAATTGGAAGCTCAATGACACCCTCTTACAGGACGAAGTAGACAGAAAAATGGTGGCCGATGAACTGTCCCAATACTTTAGGGACAATGCATAGCCAGACACATCCCCTGGTATCCTTTGGGAGGGCCATAAAGCTCACATAAGGAGTAAACTCATAGAATTGGGATCTAGAAAAAAGAAGGAACGCACTCACCAGCAGACCGAATTAATACACAATATTAAAACTCTAGAACAGCAGCATAAGGCAAGTCAGTCTCAGGCTGTACTTCATATCCTCATGCTCCAAAGGGAGGAACTTAAGATCCTCCTTCATTTGGAACAGAAACATAACTCTTGCATAATAGCACAGCGTTTTCACAAACGGGGTAACAAACCCGGACGACTGTTAGCCCGTTCCCTACAACAGAAAAAAGCAGCTACATTCATTGACAAAATCAAGACCCCTGCCGATACCCTTGTCTACGAGACATCAGAGATAGCCAGAGAGTTTCAGGCATTTTACCAGCGCCTGTATCATGTTCAGCATACACTGACGGACCAGACTACTAGGACAACTTTAATTAAGGAATATTTAGACCAGGCCAACCTGCCAAAATTATCATCCGACAAGCTAAATGCCCCGGAAGGAGAATTCACCATATCTGAGCTGCACATGGATTGAAGGCCATGGCCCAAGGTAAGGCTCCCGGCCCTGACGGCTTCACAGTCTTATATTATAGGTCCTTTGCTGATATTCTACTGCCTCACCTTGCCTCCTATGCCAATGCGGACTCAGCAGGTGAAACTCTTAGGCCCAAAACCCTCCACACACACATTACTGTGTTGCCCAAGCCAGGCGAAGACCCAAGTAGCTGTGGGAGCTTTCATCCGATCTCACTTTTGAACATAGACACAAAGCTTTATGCCAAGGTCATTGCAAACAGACTTCTGCCCCTCATACCACAATGGGTCTCCCGATCAAACAGGATTTGTCCCGGGCAGGGAAGCACGCGACAGTGCCCTCTGCACTCTATCACTGATGTCTTACACAGGGGGTCCTCCCAGCCCCCCCTTCTCCTTTCCACTGACACGGAGAAGGCATTTGATAGGGTGGACTGGGAATAACTTATGGCTACATTATCCCATTTAGGTATCGGCCCTACCCTCCTCTCCCATATATCCACCCTGTATAATTCCCCCACAGCCCAAATACGCATAAATGGAACATTGAGTAATCCTTTCACCCTCTTTAATGGCACACGCCAAGGTTGCCCCTTATCTCCGATCCTATTTGTGTTATCCCTAGAACCTTTCCTTTCCTCGATTAGGCATAACCCCAATGTCCATGGAATCACTGTGGGTGGAACTGTGCACAAATACGCTGCTTATGCAGACGATATCTTGTTCTACACCCAACAGCCCTTAATATCCCTTCCTAACCTTATGCTCGCATTTTCTAAATTCAGTGCCATTTCCAATTTTAAAATAAATATGACGAAATCTGAAATTCTGAACCTTTTTGGTACCCGGAAAGATGGTCTCTCAGCTCAAAAGTGCCTTCTCCTTTAATTGGCAAAAAAATAAAATGAAATATCTAGGTATTTATCTCACCCCCAGCCCAACATCTCTATTTTGCACAAACTATCAACCACTGCTCAACACCATTAAATCAGATCTACAAAAAAGGTCCCAACTAGCGCATTTATGGTTAGGGTGGATAAGTGTGATAAAGATGAACATACTACCCAAGCTGCTGTTCTTATTCCAAATGATACCCTATAACATTCCTACAGACTTTGTTAGCTGGATTAGTTCAATGATAACTAAGTATGTGTGGAACAGGAGGCCTCCCAGACTGGCCAATGCTCTCCTTGTCAGGCCCACCTGGTAATACGCACCATACAACTCATGGATGGAACCTGGGCCCTTCGCCCCTACTCTACCAAGTCAACTACAATGGGTATTGTGCCCTTATCAACATTGCTGCCCAGCCCAACGATCACCCCTCTGGACCACTGGAAATACCGCAAACTACTCGACTTTGTTCATTCCCTCCCGAAACCTCTCCGAACCACTTAGGATCTGACTCCCTTGGAGTCTAGATTTGTTGAGCACCAACCAGTTGATAAACCTATTTCCTACTTTTACAAGGCCTTACAATCTATGGCCATCACCGGACACTCCACTTTCCTGGCCAATTGGGAAAAGGATCTCCATGAGGAACTATCAGAGACACAAAAAACTACCATATTATTATTAGCACACACTTCATCCATGGCCTCTAAAGTGGTGGAAGTGAACTACAAACTGCTCACTCGGTGGCACTATACCCCATTAGCGCTAAAGAGGATATTCAAGGACCTATCTTCTTTGTGTTGGCGGGGCTGCGGCGAACAAGCTTCACATGCCCATATCTGGTGGTATTGCCCACTCATCAGGCAATACTGGTTAGCTATATTACATTGGATGAATAAGATCCAGGGTTTTGATACACCTAATGACCCATGGGCGATATTGTTTCACTGTACAGGCTCGCCAGCAGGAGCATACAAAAAATCACTAACACCACACTTACTCCACGCAGCCAAAGCCCTCATACCATGCTATTGGAAGCTGTCTACCATACCCTCCTTACGTCATTAGCTGACGAGGTTGACAACACATACTATATGGAAGATCTCACCGGCTTCCTTAGGAACAGGTCTGATCAGGTAAAAAAGATATGGTCCTGCTGGTTTGCCTTTAAATTTACAACCCCTTATACTGAAATCATGTCACAAGCCTCAAGTGCTGGCTTGCCTATATGAACCCTGATGTTTGCTAATGATTGGACCGAGGTAGTCTCCCCATCCCACCCTCAGCTTACCTACACTGTTCCCCCCTTCATTTACTTTATCCCCCTCTTCCTACTCTTTCTCTCTGTCAACATTGTGTACAGTGAACTAGCTTACTAGTGATTCCCCCTGCGAGGGCTCTCGTATGGGGACTCTGGGTTACTTCCACACCAGATCAACAGGTTGTTAATTTTTCCGCAATAAGTCATAAGGTTTCTTGCATGTCTGATGGAGGCTCTTAAAATGTGCTTAGCTATGCTTTACGCACCACATGACTCACTGATGGTAACACAAGTACTGTAATGACTATGCAGTACATGATGTTATTAAAAAAAAAAAAACAGTTTTCAATGCAGACACATACAGAAAGTTTACATTCCATTGTGCCAATATTTGGATCCATCTATAGAAGCACAAGAAAATCGTTCCCAATAAATGTCCACTAAAAGTTGAAAAAGTGACTTTCATGATTTACACAACTGTGGCTCTATCACACTGCATCTATTTAGTCACCATGTTTTTATATCCCACTACAACTGAACTTTTTAACATCCAGTTGCCACTAGACAAAGCTGTGTGTATTGACACCTTCTGTTTTCCTTGTAATAACATCTTTAGTGTAACATAAGATGTTTTCAAAACAGATGGCGCAAAAACCCACAATGTCTCTGACATGTAACATTCGACAATGTACAAATGGGGGAAAATACTGCGCTGAACCTCAGTGAAAACTTGATAAATAAAAAGCAGCTAACACTCAAACAAAGTTCAAAATAGCATGTGGAAAAATATGTGTAGCGCTCAGACATGTAACCTCATAAATAGGAACATGACATCAATTAACAAGTAAAAAATTCAATACAAATGTGAAAATTTCTCAAACAATTATAGTGATCAAAGATTGTACACAGAAATGTGAAATAACAAAAAGAGAGTGAAAACACTTAATTGTGCTAAGTGGACCCAAATGGGATGTGAGTTCTAGTCCATATGTAAAATACATAGGAGAGTTCTTTAAGGTTTCGCTTCCAAAAAGACTTTACTGGAGTATGGTCCCAATTGGACAATGAATATGCCGATCAACCTTTGACAAAGATGAACACACAGACAGTTGTACAGACAGATGTAATGTCAGACCCTCGTCAGCTTCACCAATTTGTGACAAATGGCTGGTCAAACCCACACCATGCTATTAACCCCCCTGGCGGTATTCCTGAGTCTGGCTCGGGGTGAAAATTTTGTATCATTAGCGGTAACCCCGAGCCAGACTCGGGACCGCATCGCCAAATCCAGGAAGAGGTTACTTTCCTTGTCCCCTGGATCCAGTGATGTCCCACCGCTGTACGTGCTAGACGTCCTCCGCTCGATCTATCATGGAGCCAAGCTCCATTCCCTGATAGCATTTCGATGCATGGGGACAGAGAACGGAGCCAAATTCAAAAAGTGAAACACACAGTATACATACAGTATAATGTAATCTTACAGATTAGATAAGGGGAGAAATAGGCTTGGCGCTATACCTTTAAGTTAAAATATTGGATGGTGAAAAGCAAAATCAAAAATTGTGAAAGAAACTATAATTTAGCTACTGTATAAATTTTCCAGCGTGCTGGTAAGTGATAAAAAAACATAAACAATTCTATTTATAACAACCAATAGTCTTTAGTGATTTTTTTGAAGAAAAACCACATGCACCTGTGTTAGTATCATAAAAGTGCAAACCTTATTATAGGAAATAAACCATAAGTGAACATACAATTGCTAAAATTGATAATGGAAATGCAAGTGACAACCATGCAGATCCCAAGTGAAATTTGAGCATAAAATATCAAAAACAAATAAGAAAAGTAATTCTAAAAATTATTTTATATCAAAACAATATCAGATCCTAAAAATTTTTTTGATCGGTGAAAGTCCCACGTTTTCATAAACAGTGTACTGAGTGCCACATCCTAAATAGCACGTGAAAAATAACATTGAAAAATTAATCCGTAAATATCTTCAAAAAGTGTCTGCAACTGCTGCTCCCAGTGAATAATATTGTGATTGCTCTCACCAGAGGTTTTACCCCATCCGGGGTGGATCAGCCTCCACAGTATAAGCCACTGTGCTGCTCTCTGGCTTTAATCTGCTGTTGTCCTGGGAGACCCTCGTTGCTCCATTGATGTTACGTGCCCCGTTATATGTAACAAGGAAGAAGCATATCCATGGTATAGTATGTATGGAAAGGAGTTTAATTCAAAAACCAAAAGAAATTAGTCACAAACAACCGGTGATCAATCGCTTATTGTGGTAACAGAGTTTAAAATCCCGCCGGCCGTATTGCCGTCTGTGTAAGAAGTGCACGCTGTCTAGCCATGCCCTATGCGTTTCGTCACACAGACGTCATCATTACATTGCTGTATGTAATTATTTCACATCCCCTTTGTCCCTAGTGTTCTGTCCAGTGCCCTACATGCAGTTTTATAATATGAAAATTGTTCTTTATGCCTGGAAACTGGAGATTGTCAATAGCAACCAAAACTGTCCTTTTACATCAAAAATGGTTTTAGACCAGCTAAAATCATTCGCAGAATTGAGCGATAGCGATTTGTGGGGAGATCTGTCATAAAAATACTGAAAAGTAATGACAGTGACAATTCTGCAACTGAGCAAATTTCAGTGTTTTTGATTTGATTACATTATTGAATATTTTTTATTATTGTTATTTGGTATAATTATTTATAGTTATTTATTATATTATAATTTATTATTTAATTTTTCAAACTTTATCATACCCAATTTGGACAGATTTAAGTGAGTTATTCCTAATGCCGCGTACACACGATCAGACTATCCGGTGGACTTAGTCTGGCAGACAAACCGCAGTAAAGTCCGCCGGACTGTCCGAATGAGCGGACCTGCTCACTCACGGGACTTTTCCACTGGACTATCTGCCGCACTTTTGAAATGAACGTACTTGCCCACACACGGAGGAAAGTCCGTTCATTTTGAGCGTGGCTCCAGGTAGCCAGGACTAGCGAAGGAAGTCAATGTCGCCACCTTCGGCATGTCGCTGGCCCCGTCACCAGGTATACACTTCAAGAAAAAACGGTGTGGGGGCCCCCCCTAGGTCCATACCAGACCCTTATCCAAGCAAGCAACCCGGCCGGTCAGGAAAGGGGGTGGGGATGAGCAAGCACCCCCCCTCCTGAGCCGTACCAGGCCGCGTGCCCTCAACATGGGGGGTGCTTTGGGGAAGAAGGGGCGTGCCCCCCCACTCCAAAGCACCTTGTCCCCATGTTGATGAGGACAACCCTGGCCGTTGGTTGTCGGGGTCTGCGGGTGGGGGGCTTATCGGAATCCGGGAGCCCCCTTTAATAAGGGGGCACCCGGATTCCGGCCCCCCACCCTATGTGAATGAGTATGGGGTACAATGTACCCCTACCCATTCACCTGTGAAAAAATGTAAATAAAACACAACACACAAGGGTTAAAAATAATTTATTTCACAGCTCAGGAGTCTTCTTCCGTCTTGGGGGGGTCTTCTCGCTGGACTCCTCCGCTATCTTTTGCTAGCCAGAAGCCTGGCTTTCTTCTTCTTCGCCGACGCCCGGAGTTCTTCTTCCGACTTCGGGGGTCTTGTCCCCCTCTTCGGTCCTTCTTGCCAGGCCTCCGCTCCTTCTTCCAGCTCTTTTACTGGCGGTGGCCCGGTCTTCTGTTGCCGCTGCCGCTGTCGTAGTTGCAGGGTGTCAGACTGATTGTTACAACATGATGGGTATCAGATGGTTACTTCACCTAGGAGAGGTAATGTGTCCAGGTTGCCTTTGGGGCCTTCTAACATAGTGTTTGACTTTAACATTCTGATAATTAATTGAAACAGGGGAATGTGTCCCCTTTCTGACAGTACTGCTCCCCCGCTGTGTGCACAGTCCTCCCTGCATAGCAATATCGCTATAAGAGAGGGAGGGGGCAGGAGGGTGATGTGCATGTCAGCTCTACCATCCATGCAGTGGCTCCACTATCCCAGGCCAGCAGCAGCTCCACCATCCCAGCAGCAGCCCCACCATCCCGACTGCAGCACCACCACCCTGGTGGCAGCTTCACCATCCTTGCGGCGGCTCCACCATCCCGACGGCAGCGCCACCACCCTGGTGGCAACTTCACGATCCCGGCGGCCGCTCCACCATCCCGGCAGCAGCTCCTTGTAAACCCATGTGTGCAGACTGCACACCCTCTGTAAGTTAAAGCTGCTCTTTGCCAGCAGCCCCTCTATCCACTCGTCTGTCCTCTCTTCTGTCCTGTGAAGCATGCAGTACTTATCTTTGACCCTTATACATAGAGAACTCTTGAGCCATGCACCTTGTACATAGCAACCCTTGCACTCTGGCTGTACGTAGTAATCCTTGCACCCTGGCTATACATAGAGATCCTTGCACCCTGGCTGTACATAGCGATCCTTGCACCCTGTACATAGAAAACTTCTGAACCTTGCACCCTGTACATAGTGAACTTCTGAGCCTTGTACCCTGTACATAGCAAACTTCTGAGCCTTGCACCCTGTACATAGTGAACTTCTAAGTCTTGCATCCTGTACATAATGAACTTCTGAGTCTTACACACTGTACATAGCAAACTTCTGAGCCTTGCATCCTGTACATAGTGAACTTCTGAGCCTTGAACCCTGTACATAGCAAAACTTCTGAGCCCCACACCCTATACATAGCAAACTTCTGAGCCCCACACCCTATACATAGCAAACTTCTGAGCCTTGCACCCTGTACATAGCAAACTTCTGAATCTTGCATCATGTACATAATGAACTTCTGAGTCTTACACACTGTACATAGCAAACTTCTGAGCCTTGCATCCTGTACATACCCTGTTTCCCCTAAAATAAGACCTAGCGTGATTGTCGATGTTGGCTGCAATATAAGCCCTACCACCCAAATAAGCCCTACTCTGTTTCCTCAAAAATAAGCCCTACCCTGAAAAGAAGACCTACAAGGACTTTAACTAGGACTTATTTGGGGGTAGGGCTTTTATTGCAGCTATCACCGACAATCACACTAGGTCTTATTTTAGGGGAAACATGGTAGTGAACTTCTGAGCCTTGAACCCAGTACATAGCGAACTTCTGAGCCTTGCACCCTGTACATAGCAAACTTCTGGGCCCCGCACCCTGTACATAGTGAACTTCTGAGCCTTGCACCCTGTACATAGCAAACTTCTGAGCCTAGAACCCAGTACATAGCGAACTTCTGAGCCTTGCACCCTGTACATAGCAAACTTCTGAGCCCCACACCCTGTACATAGCGAACTTCTGAGTCTTGCATCTGGTACATAATGAACTTCTGAGTCTTACACACGGTACATAGCAAACTTCTGAGGCTTGCATGACATCCTTTACATAGCGAATTTCTGAGCCTTGCACCCTATACATAGTGAAATTCTGAGTCTTGCACTCTTTACATTGCGAACTTCTGATCCTTGCATCTAGGGATGAGCCGAACACCCCCCGGTTCGGTTCGCACCAGAACTTTCGAACGGACCCCAAATTCGAACGAACTTTAGAACCCCATTGAAGTCTATGGGACTCGAACGTTCGAAATGAAAAGTGCTAATTTTAACGGCTAATATGCAAGATACTGTCCTAAAAAGGGTTTGGGGACCTGGCTCCTGCCCCAGGGGACATGGGTCAATGCCTAAAATGTTTTTAAAAATGGCCGTTTTGGCGGGAGCACTGATTTTAATGACGATTAAAGTGAAAAAAAAAGTGAAATATTCCTTTAAATATGGTGCCTGGGGGGTGTCTGTAGTATGCCTGTGAAGTGCCACGTGTTTCCCGTGTTTAGAACAGTCCCTGCACAAAATGACATTAAACGGAAATAACACCATTTAAAACTGCTTGCGGTTTTAATGTTATATCTGGTTCCTGCAATATGGTTGAAAATCATTGAGAAAAATGGCATGGGTAGCCCTCCCTGCCCATTACCAGCCTATTTGGGTCTTGTACGCATATTAAGGGGAACCCTGTACCCATATTAAAAAAAGGAAATGCGTGTGGCCCCCAGGCCCTATATACTCAGAACAGCAGTATACAGGCGGTGCAAACAAGACAGGGACTGTGTAGGTTTGTTGTGTTAAGTTGAATCTGTTTGTAATTTTCAACTGGTACATTTTTAAAGTGTAGCTCCAGTCAAAAAAACTATTTTTAAGCTTTTTGGAAAACATAGGGAAGGGTTATCACCCCTGTATAATTTGTTTTGTCGTCCATCTTTTTTCATCTTACTTGCTGTTGTCTCCTTCCGTTTGCAAGTAGGAGATGTTTGTAAATTGGATGTTTGAAAGTAGGGGCCTGCCCTATATGCTCTGCAGAAATGGCGGAACAAGGTGTTGGTTTTGCCACAACATTGTAAGCCCTCAAAGTGACTCTTGGTGGGCACTGGAGCGCCCAGCTGTAAACGATTATATCAAGATTTGTAATTTCATGCCATTGTGGAACAGTGGTAGAAAAATTGACCTTTGGTGGTTGTGGTGCTGGTGCCACAACACTATAATTCCTCACCGTTACTCTGGGTGGGCACAGGAAGGGGCCCTCCTGTGAAATATTATATCAAGAATTGTAATTACATGTCCCTGTTAAACAGGGGCAGAAAAATTGGGCCTTAGGCACTGGTGCTGGTGCCACCACACTGCAACCTCTGCCATATACTCTAGTTTTATTGCAGGAATTAGCCCTGCTGCAAAGCATTGCATCAAAAATTGTAATTAAACGCCCCTGTTAAACAGGGGCAGAAAAATTGGGCCTTAGGCACTGGTGCTGGTGCCACCACACTGCAACCTCTGCCATATACTCAAGTTTTATTGCAGGAATTAGCCCTGCTGCAAAGCATTGCATCAAAAATTGTAATTAAACGCCCCTGTTAAACAGGGGCAGAAAAATTGGGCCTTAGGCACTGGTGCTGGTGCCACCACACTGCAACCTCTCCCATATACTCTTGTTTGATTGCAGGAATTAGCCCTGCTGCAAAGCATTGCACCAAAAATTGTACTTAAACGCCCCTGTTAAACAGGGGCAGAAAAATTGGGCTGATGGCATCAACCAGAACCAGAAATGTTCTTCCAACATATCACAATCCGACAATCAACATAACAGGACAGTCACTCAGCATCAGCATAGGCAGTCTTGAAGGGATGTGATATTTCAAACAAAATTATTCTGTTACATCAGCTTCAGGTGCTTGGTAGCTGTGGGTGATCCAAGACTGATTCATCTTGATGAAGGTCAGTCGATCAACTGATTCGGTGGACAGGCGCACCCTGTGATCGGTAACAAAGCCACCAGCAGCACTGAAGGTGCGTTCCGAAAGAACGCTGGATGCAGGACAGGCCAGTAGCTCAATTGCATACTGTGCAAGCTCTGGCCAGTGATCCATCCTCAAGACCCAGTAAGCCAGAGGATTTTCGGTGGGAAAGGTGTCCAAGTCTGACCTTGCCCCTAGGTATTCCTGCACCATGTAAATCAGACGCTGGCGATGGGTGCTGGAATCGATCATACCTTGGGGCTGCGGACTAAAAAATTGTCTGAAAGCATCAGTCAGACGGCCACCTTCTCCACCGCTCCTTCTGACCGATGCCTCAGCAACACGTTGTCCAGGACCAGGAGTTTGTAACCTCCCAGTCTCTGGGAACGCGTTGCACAGACCTTTCTGCAAGGCCTCCCGGAGATGTCTCATCCTCTGCTCCCTCTGCGATGGCAAGATAAGGTCGGCAACCTTACCCTTGTACCGTGGATCAAGGAGAGTGGCCAGCCAGTAATGGTCCCTCTCCTTGGTCCGAAGAATACAAGCATCCTTCCGCAGGCTTTGCAGGATCAGGGAGGCCATGCAGCGTAGGTTAGCTGAGGCATTCGGTCCAGAGTCCTCTAGGTCACTAAGGACAACATGATCCGCAGCTACCTCCTCCCAGCCACGTACAAGTCCACGTGTTTCTTGGGACTTCTGCTGCTGCTGCTGATGCTGATGCTGAGTGCCAGCCTCCACCTCCATGCTGACACAATCATCCTCCTCCTCCTCTTCCTCCTCCTCATCCTCTTCCTGTGTGATGGGTGGCACAGCAGGAACACTGTCTGGATAAAGGGGGCCTTGAGAGGCAAGGAAGTCCTCCTCTTCCTGCCTCTGTTCTGCCTCAAGTGCCCTGTCCATTATTCCACGCAGCGTATGCTCCAAGAGGTGGACAAGAGGTACAGTGTCACTGATGCATGCACTGTCACTGCTCACCATCCTTGTGGCCTCCTCAAACGGTGACAGGACAGTGCATGCATCCCTGATCATGCCCCACTGGCGTGGTGAGAAAAAACCGAGCTCCCCTGACCCTGTCCTGGTGCCGTAGTCGCACAGGTACTCATTGATGGCCCTCTGCTGCGTGTGCAGCCGCTGCAGCATGGCCAATGTTGAGTTCCATCTGGTGGGCATGTCACATATAAGGCAGTTCTTGGGCAGGTTCAACTCCTTTTGGAGCTCAGCCAGCCGAGCACAGGCATTAAATGATCGGCGGAAATGCACACAGACTTTCCTGGCCTGCTTCAGGACATCCTGTAACCCGGGGTACCTGCCCAAGAACCGCTGCACCACCAGGTTAAGGACGTGAGCTACACAGGGCACATGGGTCAGTTGTCCCTGTCGGAGGACGGAGAGGAAGTTGGTGCCATTGTCGCAAACCACCATTAATGGCTTAAGCTGGCGTGGCTTCAACCACCTCTCGGCCTGCCCCTGCAGAGCTGACAAAACATCCGCCCCAGTGTGGCTTCTGTCCCCCAAACAAACCAGCGCAAGCACGGCATGGCATCGTTTTGCCTGCGTACTTGCGTAGCCCCTGGAACGCCTACGGAGCACCGCTGGTTCTGAGGACAGAGCACTGGAAGAGGCCATGGAGGAAGAAGAAGAGGAGGGGGTGGAGGAGAGAGGTGTGTCACAACCAATAGTAGCATTTTGGAGGCTTGGTGGCGGAACAACCTCCAACACTACTGCACCTTGTCCTGCATCCTTCCCAGCTGCCAGAAGAGTGACCCAATGGGCCATGAAAGACAGGTAACATCCCTGTCCATGCCTGCTGGACCATGAGTCAGCGGTAATATGCACCTTACCGCTGACCGCCCTGTCCAGCGAGGCAAGGACATTGCCTTCCACATGCCGGTAGAGAGCCGGAATCGCCTTCCGTGAGAAAAAGTGGCATTTGGGGACCTGCCACTGAGGAACCGCACATTGTACAAACTCACGGAAGGGGGCCGAGTCTACCAACTGAAAAGGCAGCAGTTGAAGTGCTAGCAATTTAGCCAAGCTAGCATTCAACCGCTGGGCATGTGGATGGCTGGGAGTGAACTTCTTTCGCCGGTCCAGCAGCTGGGGCAGGGACAGTTGCCTGCTATAATCGGACGTGGGTGTACCGCTAGCAGAGTTCCCGGAAGCACTTGGCTGTGACACACCTAATTCTACACCTTCATTCCTCTCAGAGCAGGTTTCAGAGAGGACTGAAGGTATAGTGGGGTTGGAGATGCCAGCTGATGAGGAGCAACGAGAGGTCCGCTTTGTTCTTTGGTGTGGGTCTTTGAGGTACGCTTGCCAACGAGCTGCATGGCAGGTCAACATATGTCTGGTCAAGCATGTGGTGCCCAAGCGGCTGATGTTTTGGCCACGTGAGATACGCTTGAGACATATGTTGCAAATAGCAGCGGTGCGATCTGATGCACCCGTCTCAAAAAAGGCCCACACCAAAGAACTTTTAGAATAACGCGCAGAGGCAGCGCTCTGCACAGGCGGAGCTCTGCGGTGTGATTCAGTCGGTGTGCTGCCCCTAAGCTGGCCCCCGGAGGGCATCCTGCCTCGTTGGACATGTGCCTCCTCCTCCTCTTCCTCCTCCTCTTCCCTTCTCCTTCCAGGCACCCACGTGGAGTCAGTGCCCTCATCATCCCCTCCCTCTTCATCGCTGTAGCAAACCTGGCAGTATGCTGCAGCTTGTGGAACATGACTGCCAGATTGCTGTCCTTCTTGAGCATCCCCTCTCTCTGCGCTCACGCTACTGCCTTCCTCTAGCTGAGTGTCATCATCAGAGCCCACAAAACACTGGGCATCCTCCTGGAGCATGTACCCAACACTGTGCTCAAAGAGTTCAGGAGACTCCTCAGGAGGACGTGGTGGGTCTAGGGAAGGAGTCACTGATGATGACATTGAGAGGAGGGAAGACGATGCGTTGGCAGCTGCTTTGCTAGTACCCTGAGACTGGGTGAGAGAGGATGAGGAGGATAAAGAGGGCTTGGTCATCCACTCTACCAAGTCGTTGGCATGTTGCGGTTCAACATGTCCAGCTGCCGAAAAGAAGGACAAGCGTGTCCCATGGCCACGTGCTGATGACAATGCACCGCGTCCACGACCAGCACTGTTGTCTCTAGACACAGAGCCTGCTTGCCCTCTTTTATCGGCTCGCGCCTGTCTGCCTCTCCTTGCTGGCCTTCCAGACATGGTAATGGCCTGAAGGGAGTTGGGTAAAAAAGCAGTTGGGTAGTGTATATTGTGCTAGAGGCACACAACACCCACTAACTCCTGCAGATGCCTTTATTATAGAACACCAGAGATAAAGGGGTATATACAGATGTATACTGTGCTGTGCTGGAGGCACACACAACTTCCAATAACTCCTGCAGATTTCAAGTGGGCTCAAATAGAGAACAGCTATGTAGGTGGATATAGCGGTATGTACTGGGTACAGAGCACGCAGACAGCACGCACTATCTCCTAACACTACTGACTGCAAGCTCTATTATAAAAGATAGATCACTAGCTATATAGGTGAGGTGAATATAGCGGTGTATACTGCGGTCAGGGCACGCAGACAACAACCACTACACAACAGCAAGATCGAAAATCGTCCGAAAACGATCGGTGTGTACTGTGTTGAAGGTACACAGAACACCCACTAACTCCTGCAGATGCCTTTATTATAGAACATCAGAGATAAAGGGGTATATACAGATGTATACTGTGCTGTGCTGGAGGCACACACAACTTCCAATAACTCCTGCAGATGGCAAGTGGGCTCAAATAGAGAACAGCTATGTAGGTGGATATAGCGGTATGTACTGGGTACAGAGCACGCAGACAGCACGCACTATCTCCTAACACTACTGACTGCAAGCTATTATAAAAGATAGATCACTAGCTATATAGGTGAGGTGAATATAGCGGTGTATACTGCGGTCAGGGCACGCAGACAATAACCACTACACAACAGCAAGATCGAAAATCGCCCGAAAACGATCGGTGTGTACTGTGTTGAAGGTACACAGAACACCCACTGCTTCAGACGCCAACACACTACACAAGGCCGCCGCGCTGGCAGCCTTATATAGTGTGGGGCATGCACTACACAGCCTGAGCTATGATTGACCACAGGCATCCTGCCTGTGGCCAATCATGGCTCTCCTCGCTGCTGGCGCTGCGATTGGCCAAGCATGCGGGGGTCACAGTGCATGCTTGGCCAATCATGAGCCAGCAATGCACTGCGCCATCGCAGTGCATTGTGGGCCGTGAGCGCCACACGAATTTGGCGCGAACGGACCAAAATGTTCGGACTTCGCAGAACGGACGAACAGCCAATGTTCGAGTCGAACGTATGTTCGACTCGAACACGAAGCTCATCCCTACTTGCATCCTGTACATAGTGAACTTCTGAGCCTTGCACCCTGTACATAGCAAACTTTTGAGCCTTGCACCCTGTTCATACTGAATTTCTGAGTCTTGTTCCCTGTACATAGCAAACTTCTGAGTCTTGCACCCTGTACATAGCAAACTTCTGAGCCTTGGACCCTGTACATAGCAAACTTCTGAGACTTGCACCCTGTACATAGTGAACTTCTGCACTCTGTATCACATTCCTGAACGCTGCACTCTGTATGTAGTGTACTTATGAACCGTGTGCATAATGCACTCATGGTATTTAACAATGCCTTTATAAGGTCCTTCCATTGTTAGTGCAATTTGGCCACACCTACCATTTAATGCAGTGTGCTCTCCCCTTTGGGGGGGATTGTGGCGGGGGCGTGATTGAGCTTTGGGTGACACCATCATGTGCACTGTGGCAGGCTAGACAGGAGAGAGCCTTATGCGCTAGCCTGCCAAGTGTTTACTGCTCTGTCCCGCTTCTGCTGTCACTCCACAGTGGCAGGACAGAGCAAGGAAGGGAAAGCTGTGGCGGTGCAGTAAAACATGATATTTGAGGGGCAACACCATGTTTTACCGCACCAGGTGATAGCAACCATAGTTATGCTACTGTTTCAGGGTGTTAGTCAGGGAAAAAACCCCACCAACACCATGCAAATGGTAAACAGCCGAACAGGAAAATGTTTGCCCATCCCCATTCGCTGTAAATGTTGTGGTGGTAGCTATAGCGCTCTCATGTGACAGCAAATTGTATATATAAAATACACCATGAAAATGATCAATATATACTACATGTGGGTTACACATTAAAAGTGCTGATGATTATTAAAGTGCTAGTGCTAATGCAACAGGTGAACTCCTATATAATTACTACAGTGCAAATTGCAGGTTGCAAACAAACAATGCTGAAAAAATACAAACAGCAAGTATGCTCTATATTCCACAGCTATGTGCGATCAAAAGTGCTTTTGTGCTTTTAGTGCAAAATAAGTGCATATGAAACTTATAAAACTTATATCATCTTCACACAATAAAATCCATTGAAAAAACAAAACAAAATAACTTTGAAAAGTTCCACAAAAATTCAATCAAAGTGACTTGTGCTCGGTGTCTGGTGTATCCTGAATTGCAACCGGTGCATTTTCCGTGCAAAGACAAATTGCCGCACTCACCAGCTCCCCTGCCCCTGCAGGGGTTAACTCGCCTCCACAGTGTGAGCCCCTGTGTCGCTATGTAAAGCTGGTCCATTTAGTATTCAGTTATTCCTTGTTCCCTCGTGTTATATAAGAAAATAAAATATCCATAGTGTAGTATTGTTGAAACGTATTGCCTTTATTGTAATTCAAAAGGGGCTACTCACATAGATCAGAGGTAAAAGAACGCTATAAAATACAGGACTAGTGATATTGAATAAAGAAGACTACAAAAAGGAAATTGAAAAACTATTGAACGTGCCAGATACCTATAGAAAATTGAAGGAAAATCCGAACAGAGAATGACTGAAAACATTTGTTAAAAAAGGAGAGAATAAGGGAATACTCAACAAGAAGGAGGCAAAGTATCTAACCCCAAAAGCAGCAAAAACTCCTGTAATATATTATGTGCCGAAGATACACAAAGATCAAAAGAATCCACCTGGAAGACCCATAATCAGTGGCATTGAATCCCTGCTTTCAAGATTAGGAGCTTATATTGACGGTTACTTACAACTTCCGGTGGTGGGGGGAAAATCATACCTAAAGGATAGCAAACAGCTCATTGCGAAACTAAAAGATATGGACATAGCGGATGAAGATATTTTGGTCAATATTGACGTCGTCAATTCATTATACACCAACATCAAACAGGAACATGCCCTCAGCAGCACGGAATGGGTGTTATAACAACAGTCAGACCTTAAACAGGAACAAATCAATTTTATTGTGGAAGGCCTAAAATTGGCGATGACGCATAATTATTTCTGGTACCAGGGTACATACTACACTCAAACGAAAGGTGTAGCCATGGGAGCAAAGTATGCTCCCAGTGTGGCGAACCTTTTCCTTAATAGGTGGGAAAAAGAACAAATTTATAGTGTACCTAGGAAGAACCTGAAGCTTTACCGTAGGTATATAGATGACATTATTATCATCTGAAGAGGCTCGGTGGAGGAACTGGAATTTTTTTTTGATGAAATCAGCCAAAATGCATATGACATTTCCTTCACTGGAAATTGGAACATACAAAGCATAGATTATTTAGATCTACAGATTTTAAAACAGAATGGCCAAATAGGTACACACACTTACTTTAAGACCACTGACCGCAATGGGTATATCCCAACCAATAGTTGCCATCATCCAAAATGGATAAAGAACACCCCCAAAGGGCAACTAATGCGAATACATAGAAATTGTAGTAATCAAGCAGACTTTGACAAACAAGCCGATGAAATCATACAAAGATTTGTTGCCAAGGGATACAAAGCAAAGGAATTATGTGATCTAAAAGAAAAGGTAAGCCAAATGGAAAGGAACAGACTAATAGAAAGGATACCAAACAAACGACAACAAAGAAGCAGCAAAAAAGTGGAAGCCGTGTTCCTGACAGGATACAATCAACAATACAAGGCCTTAGAACATATTTTCAGAAAGTATTGGCCTATTTTACAATCAGATGAAACATTGAAAACCGTCCTTCCAAAAAAAACAGTTTTCATATATAGAAGAGCACCCACTCTCAGAAACAAACTAGCAAAAAATGTCATTGACCCCCCAAAGCATATAAAAATCTTTGAAAATCTAAAGGGATTTTTCAAGTGCGGAAGATGCCTCCCTTGTAGGACTAGTACAAAAACCAGTAAGAAGAAATCCTACTTCATATCTTTCACCAATGGAAAAGAATTTAAAATCAATGAGCTCATCACATGTAACAGCACTTTTGTAACCTATGTATTTGAATGTCCCTGCCGAAAATATATATATGTGGGGAGGACCAGACGGCAGCTGCACATAAGGATCAGGGAACATATTAGGAATATTAAGAAAGGATACAATAACCATAGTGTCTCTAGACACTTTAGAGACCACCATGGCTGAGACCCTAGACACATGACTTTTTATGCAATTGATAAAATAAAGGGCCATTGGAGCGGAGAGAACAGAAGAGTAAAAGTATCACAAAACGAAACCAAGTGGATATATTGTTTAGACACACTCCAACCGGCAGGTTTGAACATAGATTTCGATTTAAATTGCTTTTTAACCAACTACTAAGCATATTACCCTTTCTTTCCTAATGCAAATCTTTCCAATTATAAATTTACCATTCAATCTTAGGTGTATTTTACTTTTGGTTTAATTGCCAAATCAATTACACACACTCTAACCTGTAGGTTAATTTCCAAAATATTGTATCAATGTAATACATTCGACTAGGTCGAATGTAGTGCATTCATATCCACACTATTTGACCCATTAAATGGTGTTGGTAGGATCTATGTATATCAGGTGGCTTCTTGTCCAGCCCACAGAGAAAACAATTCTATAAATATCCCCTCCCCCCCTAGATTAAAGAATGAAATCTAAGAAGGGGTTTTCATTATTGGATCTTTTTTATCATCTGAATTTTTATATACATTTTTTACATATTTTTTATATACTTTTCATTTTTAGATTTTTTTATTTTATATTTTAATGCATTTTAGCTTATTTTTTCCCTAGTTACAACAAATAAATCTTGGAGTGTACCCCCCTTTGGTTTCCATTAGGCATTTTATATATTTCATTTTTATCTTTATTTTAATTTTTACCAAGTAAGGGAATTTTCATATAAAACTTCCAACGGGGATTGATATATATCTTACTGTATAAACATTCGGTGTAATATAGTGAAATGTAACATGTTGTTTTTTAAAATAAGCTGCCGCATGCATACATGTAATAAAGTCGCTGTTTAAGTTGTTTGAGCAGAATTATATGGTGGATGTAATGCAATACGTGCTTACATGCCGTAATACAACGGACCTCCACTAAATATCCTATTCCAGACACAAATATGGCATTTATGCGCTCGCGTATATGCGCAGTATATGCATTACACACTATAATAGGAGAGAGGTGCACCAAGATGGCCGCTCCAGACGACGTCCAATGACGAAATGCGTAGGGCATGGCCTAACGTGTACACACTCTCTCTCACAAGGCGGCGGCGGTGATTGTATTTTATAGCGTTCTTTTACCTCTGATCTATGTGAGTAGCCACTTTTGAATTACAATAAAGGCAATAAGTTTCAACAATACTACACTATGGATATTTTATTTTCTTATATAACACGAGGGAACAAGGAATAACTGAATACTAACCGGACCAGCTTTACATAGCGACACAGGGTCTCACACTGTGGAGGCGAGTTAACCCCTGCAGGGGCAGGGGAGCTGGTGAGTGCGGCAATTTGTCTTTGCAAGGAAAACGCACCGGTTGCAATTCAGGATACACCAGACACCGAGCACAAGTCAATTTGATTGAATTTTTGTGGAACTTTTCAAAGTTATTTTGTTTTGTTTTTTCAATGGATTTTATTGTGTGAAGATGATATAAGTTTTATAAGTTTCATATGCACTTATTTTGCACTAAAAGCACAAAAGCACTTTTGATCGCACATAGCTGTGGAATATAGAGCATACTTGCTGTTTGTATTTTTTCAGCATTGTTTGTTTGCAACCTGCAATTTGCACTGTAGTAATTATATAGGAGTTCACCTGTTGCATTAGAACTAGCACTTTAATAAGGTTGTTCACTATCATCAGCACTTTTAATGTGTAACCCACATGTAGTATATATTGATAATTTTCATGGTGTATTTTATATATACAATTTGCTGTCACAGGAGAGCGCCATAGCTACCACCACAGCATTTACATTCCCCCCAACCTATTAGGCTGGTATTATCTGGTAGTGCCAGCCTCCTTTCTATCTAATATACAATATACTATATATATTTTATAATTTCTAATTTCCTTTACCTCTTCCAATAAGTATTTGTCTCCATAGCGCAAACCTTACCCCCCCTTTTTCATCCCCATTCGCTAACCACTCCAGCTAAACTTTTCACAATGGGTGATTAATCTGTTACTATTACGAAGATGTTTTATCTACTTATAGTATAGGCAAAACAATTTCTTCTGTTTTAGACAGATTGCAGAGGGATTAGGATGCTTGTCAGTTTTTAATGCTGTCTGTGCCCCCATAATGGAGATTCATCCTCACTACCTGTCCTGTTTACAATTATAAAAGTGAAAGTAAATGAAAATCCCACATTTTCGGTTGTCCCCAGAAAAATAATAGAAAATCTTCCAATGGAGACACTAGTTCTGGTGATCCCCAAGGAATTCCCTTTATTTGCAGGGATTTAACTCTCACTTCCTGTTTGGCTATTGGACAGGAAGTGCAGGGAAATATCTGCAATAGGACCCAGATGGCAAAAAATAAAATAAAAAATCTGAAAGAGGGTTATAACACTATCTTACTTTATCCAAAATGAAAACAATTTTGCCTATAGTTCTACTTTGGTGTTGTAATTACTTAGCCTGGCTTGAAGTTTTTATGAAGGCTATTAGAGTGAGACTGGGATGTATACTGCTTTTTTTTTCAGCCCATTTTAGTATAAGGGATGAGTGAGTATTAGTAGCCCACACTGCAAAAAAAACGAAAATACTTATAAAATGGCAGGCAAATAGTTTTGTAGCCCCACAGTGGCAGTGTAGATTTTTTCAGCAGCTAGTTTAGTGGGATGGAGCTTGCACCACATAGGTCACAGTGAGGCCTTGGGTAGTTTCAGATCTCCCACATAATTGTTGAATTGGGCCACGAAATGATTCAGAGTGGATATTGGGGGTTTTTAGTCTTCCCAGCAATGGTTGAAAAAGAAGCCTGCAGGACATAAGCTGTTTCTGGAGTGAAGTGAAGCCTGGCAGAGCTTGCTAAAACAAGTCATCACTCTGTGATTTCAAAACCATGATCCCCTGATCAATATTTTCCAAGGATTTTGGACTTTTTGTGTGTTTAAGGCTCTCCTTGGAATCTGTACATGTGGCTCTTCAAAGCTGGATGCCTTGTTTGAGGGACACCCCAATTTAGTTGAGAGCTGCCTCACTAGAGCCACTGTGCCTACATTCTGACCAATTCTCTAATTACTTGACTCCAGTGCTTCATCTCTACTTTTTCCACTCGTCCTGTTCACTGGCAGCCATACGGAAAGCTTTCTGCATACAAACAACTTTATACCTTCATGTCTCATGAAGTAACTCTCTCTGTCTACTTGCCTTCCCAGTACTGCATTACAATTCCCTCTGCACACTCTCCTTAGCAATGTTACATTCTTTAACTGTGTGTTTGCTTCTCCTTTCCCTTTATTAAATTCTTAGGTCATCAAATAATTCATGATAACAAAACTCAGAAACAGAACACAAACAGACCACATACTCAGAAAAGAAAACAGACAGACCGCATACTCAGTCACAAAACAAAAAAAATTACAGCATACTCAGTTATAAAACAATGGAAGTCAGGATACTTAATCACAATACACAGATAAAGCTTATACTTAGCACAGCAAGCAGTCAGAGAGCATTAATGACACTTCAGAGCTATTACAGGGTCTAACCTTTAGTGCATCGGTACACAGAGCCAGCTCAGATGCCGATTAAAGACTTTAGGGTTGATTTACTAAAGGTATATATGCTGTGCTCTTTGCAAGTGCAGTTGCACTGTGCAAGCAAAGTTGCTCCAGGGCTTAGTAAATTAGTTAAAGACGGACTCCTACCACGCATGTGCACGCATATTGATGCCTTGTATGTGAACCCTTCAGCCAAAGTGAAAGTCAATGGCCTCCTGTCAGACGCCTTCTCCATCAGTAACGGGACGCGACAAGGCTGCCCCCTGTCGCCCTTAATCTTTGTTTTGACACTTGAGCCCCTGCTCAATAGATTAAGAGCCAACCCTGATATAAAGGGGTGTGTAGTGGGCGATAGGGAGTTCAAGGTAGCAGCGTATGCGGACGATATCATGCTCTCATTGCAGTCCCCACGCACGTCCTTGCCTAATCTCCTTAGTGATTTGAAACAGTTCGGTGAATTGTCAAACTTAAAGATTAATTACTCTAAATCATACGCCCTTAACGTCTCCCTTCCCCTGCAAGAAGCAACTCACTGTCAAGATTCCTTCCCATTTAGGTGGCAGAAGGATAGCATCCCTTATCTGGGTATCCAAATCACAAAGAAAATTTCTGAGTTGTACAAAAAATTTTTTCTACCCGCGCTCTCCAAAATTCAAACGGAACTAGCAGACTGGGCCAACTTAAATGTCTCCTGGTTCGGCAGGGCGGCGCTGGTAAAGATGATGGTCCTCCCCCGGCTTTTATACCTGATGCAAACGATCCCGATTCACCTCCCCCCCTCCTTTTTTGCAACGTATAAAAAGTCCTGCACTACGTTTATCTGGAAGAACTCGATCCCGCGTATAAAATATTCCCGCCTAACTCGGATTAAGACAGGGGGAGGGATTGGCCTCCCTGACCTTTCTAAATACTATTTGGCCTGCCACCTAACCAGGGTGGTAGATTGGCGGATCCACAAGGTCAGGAAGGCGTGGATTGCTCTGGAACAGCATTTTGCGAACGGAGTGCTCCACTCCCTCCCCTGGATTGCCCCGACCCATTGGAACCCGGCCATTAAGACACACCCTTTCATCTTTCCTTCCCTGGTGGCCTTCAACCAAGCGTTACGTCTATACAAAATCTCCTCGCGACCGGGACCCATGACACCCTTGCGCAGCAACCCAGAGTTCAGCCCGGGAGCAGGCACTGCATTCTTAAGCAGAGAGTGGCCTCATGCAGAGGTTCTAGCACACCACTTCTTTCACAAACATAGACCACGCTCCTATGACAACCTAGTGGCACTCTCCCCGACCCTCAGCTTCCCCTTCTGGTCATACAGACAACTGAGCCACTTCCTGGCCTCGGTGAACCCATCTACCACGTGGTCCAGACAACTTCTCCCATTTGAACGCCTCTGCTCAAGCACCACTCCTTTGCGACACTTAATCTCGAGCATATACGTACTTCTACAGGAGGAGACGAACCAGACACTGATGACTCCCACGCGTAGCTCCTGGGAAAAGGATTTGCAGGCCAACATTACTAATGAACAGTGGGAGGATATATTTACTTATGTCCATAAAGGCTCGATGAACGTGGCCATCCAAGAAAATGGGTATAAGATCGCTACTAAATGGTACAGGACTCCTGCCAGACTACACAAATTCTCTCCTACGATTCCCAACACATGCTGGAGATGCCACACGGCGATAGGCTCAATGATTCATATATGGTGGGAATGCCCCTTGATACAACCCTTCTGAAAGGAAGTTCACTCCATTATCGCACAAGTCACCACCTACACCTTAAATTATAATCCAGCGCAATATCTCCTTCACCTTACGACTCTACCTAAACGGACCTACCTTAAATCATTAGCCATGCATATGGTCAACGCGGCCAGGCTGTGTGTTCCTACACACTGGCGATCTACCGACACCCCTTCCATTAGGGAATGGTTGACCAGGGTCGCTAAGATAGAGGAGATGGAAGAGCTGATATACACCACTCAAGACCGATTACAGAAATTCTCGACTATTTGGGCGTGTTGGAAACATTTTCAAACCACGGATAGATACAAAACATTCTTTCCCCTACATATACAGTGGTGTGAAAAAGTGTTTGCCCCCTTCCTCATTTCCTGTTCCTTTGCATGTTTGTCACACTTAAGTGTTTCGGAACATCAAACCAATTTAAACAATAGTCAAGGACAACACAAGTAAACACAAAATGCAATTTGTAAATGAAGGTGTTTATTATTAAAGGTGAAAAAAAATCCAAACCATCATGGCCCTGTGTGAAAAAGTGATTGCCCCCTAAACCTAATAACTGGTTGGGCCACCCTTAGCAGCAACAACTGCAACCAAGTGTTTGCGATAACGTGCAATGAGGCTTTTACAGCGTCCTGGAGGAATTTTGGCCCTCTCATCTTTGCAGAATTGTCCTGATTCAGTTACATTAGAGGGTTTTCGAGCATGAACGGCCTTTTTAAGGTCATACCACAACATCTCAATAGGATTCAGGTCAGGACTTTGGCTAGGCCACTCCAAAGTCTTCATTTTGTTTTTCTTCAGCCATTCGGTGGTGGACTTGCTGGTGTGTTTAGGATCATTGTCCTGCTGCAGAACCCAAGTTCGTTTCAGCTTGAGTACACGAACAGATGGTCGGACATTCTCCTTCAGGATCTCTTGGTAGACAGCAGAATTCATAATTCCTTTTATCACGGCAAGTCTTCCAGGTCCTGAAGCAGCAAAACAGCCCCAGACCATCACACTACCACCACCATATTTTACTGTTGGTATAATGTTCTTTTTATGAAATGCAGTGTTCCTTCTACGCCAGATATACTTGGACACACACCTTCCAAAGAGTTCCACTTTTGTCTCATCGGTCCACAGAATGTTGTCCCAAAAGTCTTGGGGATCATCAAGATGTGTTGTGGAGAAATTGAGACGAGCTTTGATGTTCTTTTTGCTCAGCAGTGGTTTTCTCCTTGGAACTCTGCCATGCAGGCCATTTTTGCCCAGTCTTTTCCTGATGGTGGAGGCATGAACGCTGACCTTAACTGAGGCAAGTGAGGCCTGCAGTTCCTTGGACGTTGTTGTGGGGTCTTTTGTGACCTCTTGGATGAGTCGTCGCTGCGCTCTTGGGGTAATTTTGGGCGGCCGGCCACTCCTGGGAAGGTTCACCACTGTTCCATGTCTTCGCCATTTGTGGCTAATGGCTCTCACTGTAGTTCGCTGGATTCCCAAAGCTTTGGAAATGGCTTTATAACCCTTTCCAGACTGATAGATCTCAATTACTTTCTTTCTCAATTGTTCCTGAATTTCTTTGGGTCTCGGCATGATGTGTAGCTTTTAAGGATCTTCTGGTGGACCTTACTGTGTCAAGCAGCTCCTATTTAAGTGATGCCTTGATTGTGAACAGGTGTGGCAATAATCAGGCCTGGGTGTGGCTAGAGAAATTGAACTCAGGTGTGGACAACCACAGTTATAGTATGTTTTAACAAGGGGGGCAATCACTTTTTCACACAGGGCCATGATGGTTTGGATTTTTTTTCACCTTTAATAATAAACACCTTCATTTACAAATTGCATTTTGTGTTTACTTGTGTTGTCCTTGACTATTGTTTAAATTGGTTTGATGTTCCGAAACACTTAAGTGTGACAAACATGCAAAGAAACAGGAAATGAGGAAGGGGGCAAACACTTTTTCACACCACTGTATAAACCAAATAGGCGCACGGTCGGCGGGGGCTGGGGGGGACACCTACCCGCCCCCTCCTCTTCTCCCCCCCGAGTTCCTTTCTTTCTTTCTCCCTTTACCCCCCCCCCCCTCAATCCTTTTGCCCCCTCACATTTCCTCAGTCAAACCTGGAATATTTCATTTTATGGGGCTTGAATAAAGCAGCCGTTTGCTCTCCCACTCGGTCACGAGTGTCGGGAACTACGCCACCCCACGCACCCTAGCGGGTCCGGCGGATACCGGTCCTGAAGGCTGGGGACTCTGGCCCAGCACTACCCGGCACGACCTGAGTAAGCCTCTTTATAAGATAGGTCCACATTATTTCTGTGTTTGCTAATCAGTTGTGCCTCTGTATAGCAATGTTCTATTAGCCACGACCAATGTAGCAGGGTAATAGCGTTGTCTGTATTGCGAGTAGCTAAGGTCGTGGCAGCACCTTATGTTTAAGATGCTTATATGACTTGCACGTTTGTATGTCTTGCAGTTTTTCAATAAAATCTTTTTTGGAAAAAAAAATAAAATTAGTTAAAGACTTTACACAGAATACCCATGCACATGATTGGATTATGGAAATCAGCAGAGCTCCCCATTATTGACTGGATATTGTCCACTGTTATACAAGCCACACTTCTCTACTGCATATAGTGCCCACTAAACACTTCTTGTTTTATTACTCTTAACATTTCCTTCATTTGGTCAAAGCACACATAAACTGCTACTAATAATACTAAGGGGGGTTATTTATTAAAGGCAAATCCACTTTGCACTACAAGTGCACTTAACTTGAAAATGCACTAAAAGTAACCTTGGAAGTGCAGTTGCTGTAGATCCGAGGAGGACATGCAATGAAAATAAAAACAGCATTTTAGCTTGCACATGATTGGATGATAAAATCAACAGAGCTTCCCCTCATTTCATATCTACCTCAGATTTAGAGGGACTGCACTTCCAAGTGCACTGAAAGTGTACTTTCACATGCACTTGCAGTGAACTTGTAGTGCAAAGTGGATTTGCCTTCCGTAAATAACCCCCTAAGACCCCCTTCGAAGTGAGGTGATTTTCAGGCACTTTCACGTTAAAAAAGTGTCTGAAAAGCTTACAAAAACCTTTTTCCGTTCAAACCAATGAATGCTTTCACACTGGGACAGTGCACTGGCAGGGCAGTGAAAAAACGCCTCTCTCCATTGAAATGAATGGAAAGCTCTTCAAAAGCACCTGAAAACCTCTCCAAAAGCGCCTGAAAAGCTCTTTAAAGGGCTCAGGGGGTCATTTACTAAAGGCAAATCCACTTTGCACTACAAATGCACTGCAAGTGCACTTGGACGTGCAGTCACTGTAGATCTGAGGGGGACATGCAAGGAAAATTAAAAACAGCATTTTAGCTTGCACGTGATTGGATTATAAAATCAGCAGAGCTTCCCCTCATTTCAGATCTTCCCCTTAGAGCTACAGCGACTGCACTTGCAGTGCACTTGTAGTGCAAAGTGGATTTGCCTTTAGTAAATAACCCCCTCAGTGTTTTCTGGCAGTTTAGAAGTGTCTCAGTGTGAAAATGGCCTAATAGTTAAAAAAAAATTACAAATTAAAACAAAATTCAAAGAACTCCAGGTACAGATATTTTTATATTTCTTATCTGTAAACAAATAGTTACTTTTGGTTAGATGCACTAAATGTGGAAATAGCTCCTCTGTACTGTACAATTTAAACTTTTGTACAGCTAGAGATGTACTTTTGGCATGTTTTGAAAGTTGCAACATGGGAGCACAAGTGTAATTTAACTGCTCCCCTTGGCCACTCACAGAATGCAGTGTATTCTGTGAATGACTTGTGCCACATCCTGTATTTGCCACAGGTATAAAGATGTAATAGGATAGGAGCATTGCCTCAGGAAAACTGAAAATTTCCTATGTAATACTTACCATAATTTTCCTTTCCTAATGGACTCCATAGCAGCCTACGTATGAGTTAATCCCTCTCATACCTCATGGGATCCTTCTCCCATAAATCTTTGCTTATAGCCAGAAGCCGTGTTCCGTAACTTAGCCTACTCCAGCAAATGGGAGGAGGGAACTCTTGCTGCCATGGATTCCATCAGGAAAGGAAAATTACGGTAAGTATTTGATAGGAAATATCCTGTTTTCCTGATAGACTCCATGGCAGCCTACGTAAGGGGAAATAACTAGCCATACACACCCGAGTGGGCAATTGCTGGTCAAAAAAAAGAGGTTTAATTGGCACCGTCAACAGACAAAATATGCAAACCAAAATTAACCAAAGACAAAGAGGTTGGTTCTACTCAGTATAGTGCATCATGAATGTATTAATTGAAGACCATGGGGCCGCTTTGCAAATCACTTCTGGGGCGACATGTCTGGAAGCCGCCCAAGATGTATATACACTCCTGGTAGAATGAGCGGTCATCGCCTCCGGAGGTGCCAAACCCTTAGCCTTATATGCCTGAACAATCCAAACCATGCAATCCTTTGTTTTTTCCCATGGAAGAGAACAAACAAATGCTCAGACTGGTCAAAAGGAGCTGTGGCTTCTAAATACTGTTTCATAACTTCTCCAATATCTAGAGGGTGGATACTAGAGTCCTCAGCTGACCTGAACAATGGAAGAGCAATCTCCTGATTCTCATGAAAGACAGATGATACTTTGGGGTTTGATCCCAGCATAGGAATCAAGACTACCCGATCAGGAAAAAATGTTAGGTATGGCTCCAAGAGCCAATTTTGGAGAACCTCTTAGCCGATGTTATGGCCACCATGAAAGCAACTTTAAAAGAAAGCTCCTTAATAGATGTGATGTGTTACATCTCTCTTCTGAGAAGAAATTCAGGACAAGAGGAAGGTCCCACTTGGAAAACCTTGTCTTTCTCTGAGATCTGAGCGTTATTGTTCCTCTGAAGAACTTCCCAGTAAGGGGGTGTCTAGCCCAGGATATGCCTGTGAAAGCAGAAATTGAAGAAACTTGAACCCGCAAGGAGCTGACTGACAAGGAAAGATCCAGGCCTGTTTGTAGAAAGCCTAGGATGTCCTGTATATTTGAGTTATTGTAGGAAATTTCAGTGGTGGAAACATAGTCTGCAAATTTCGACCAAATCCTTTCGTAGACTCTGTTGGTACTTGTTCTTCTGGCATTCAGCAACATAGAGATAGCCCTGCTTGGACAACCCAGGGCCTCCAGCCTTCTCCTCTCAAAAACCAAGCCATCAGGTGCAGATAGGTTGGGCATGGATGTAGAGTCGTCCCTTCCCACAGAAGATCTGGCCTGGAGGGTAGAGAAACTGGGTCCCGGAAGCTGAATTGCATCAGCAGAGGAGCTGATCACCTGAGTCTTGACAGGAACTGGAGAATGACAGGAAGCAGGGGAGAAGCATAGGCCCTGTGAAATCTCCACTGCTCCGTCAGGGCATCCACTTCAAAGGCCTGGTGGCAACAACATCTGGTGTAGTACCTCTTCAGTTTGAAATTGCATGGGGAGGAAAACAGGTCCACCTCCAGTACAATTCCCAGAGCCGGGACCCAATTGAAGACCTCAGCATGGAGAGATGATTTGTTGTCCAGGGATACCCCCAAAAGAAAGTCTGCCTGGATGCTCTGAATTCCGAGGAGATAGACAGCTGTTAGATTTGACAAGTTTACCTGGGCCCAGGACATGATCGGCTCTACTTCCTTCAGCAGGGAGAGACTGGGAGTACCTCCCTGCCTCTTGATGTATGAGACTGCTGCTGTGTTGTCCAGAACTGAGGCTCCCACCGGCAGGTGGTGAAATGCTTTTGAGCACAGAACGCTGCCCGGAGCTCTAGAACATTTGAAACTACCCCTCGGGATGGAAAATTCCATTTGGTTTGGGTTACTTCCGCCAGGCAGACAGTGCCCCAGCCTTTTTTGCTGGCATCCGTTGTGACCGTAATCCAGGAGACAGGTGCGATGGAGTGGCAGTTGAGAAGATTCTTCCACTGCAGCCACCAAGGAAGGCTCTCCCGCATAGAATGAGTTATCCAGACAAAATGATCTCAGGACCCCGGATCCCACTGTTGGAGAAAACCCTTCTGGAAGGGCTGCGTCTTCCACTGAGCCCTTTTCACCATAGGCGCTGTGGCCACTATGGTGCCGATAATCTTCAGATACTGTGAAGCCTGATTCTGTCCTGAATCACTGGAATTTTCTCCAGGGGCAAGGACGTGGTGCTCTTCAGTGTGTCAAATTGAGCCACAAGGAATATCAGGGACTGTGTAGGTTCTAGATGGCTTTTTTCACTGTTCAACAGCCAACCAAACTTGGGCAGAGTAGAGATTACCTAAAATCTATGGACTAACTGCTGCTCCCTGTCTTGAGAAAGTAACAGCAAGTCATCCAGATAGTGATGTAGATGGATAAAGTCCTGATTAATGCCACAACAGCCAATAAGAGCTTTGAAAATACCCAAGGCGATGCTGTAAGCCCGAACGGGAGACAGGTAAACTGAAGGTGGACTTGTTCTATCACAAAGCAAAGATACTTCAGGAAATCTTCAGATATTGGGACATGAAAGTAAGCATTCTTCAGGTCTATGGACACGAGCCAGTCACCAGGCTGAATTGCTTTACAGATTGTGAGCAGGGTTTCCATCTTGAATTTCTCCTTCTTTTAAAGAATTCAAGTGAGTCAGGTCTATGACTGGTCTCCAGGAGCCGTTCTTCTTCAGGGCCATGAAGAGGTGTGAGTAGACCGCTTGAAATCTTTTGCCGGTTGGAACTTGTATGGAGGTGCCCTGAGCCACTAGAGAATCTGTGTACGATAGAAGGACTTGTTTTTTTCTCTTCTGAGTGAGGCAAGACTGTGGGTACAAACCGAAGTGTGGGTGGACTGCTGAACATCCAGGCATAACCTGAGGAAACCGTTTTGACGGTCCAGTAATCCTTGATTGAGGCTGCCCAGACGTGTTGAAACTAAAGTAAATGATTCCCAACTTGCTCCGCCTGGACAGGCCCTATATCAAAAGGACTTGGAGGCTTCACATCCACCGGAAGATGCTCCCTTTGAGGATTTTTTGGCCAGAAGGCTGGTTTCTCCAATAGTTCTTCCTGAACTCATGGTCAGATCTAAAGTGGTAAGCATCTCTTGCATGATCCATATCTTGCCTGGGTTTAGCTCTTCCCTGACCTAGCAGGCGACGGTCCTGGGGTAAGAACCCTGACTTGCCCCCCGTGGCATGGGTTATGGCACTGTCTAGCTTGTTCCCAAAAATAGAAGAGCCCTCCAAGGGAATCCTGCACCATGCCTGCTTAGAGGCAGGATCAGTTACCCATGGGTGCAGCCACAAGGCATGATTAGCCATGACAGATGCGAGCATGACGCATGCCATCAGGCAAATAATGTCAAGGGAGGCTTCCCCCAGAAAGACAAAAGCCAGCTTTAGTTCATGTACTGGTGTGCTCCTGGCCATCTCTTCAGAGATGCTTCCTAAGGATGAATCTATTTAATTTGTCCAGGCATCCATCGCTTTGGACAGGACTGGTTAACAGGCCATTCCCGCTGTAAAATAAATACATTTGAGGTCTCCAAGCCATCCCTGAAAGCAACAGTGTCTTCCAGTGGGAGCGTGACGTGCCTCACCAATCACATTAGGGCTGCGTCAATGAGAGGAGCTGACTTTAGATGTTTAACATCCTTGCTCTTGAATGGGTACATTTTTGCTACTTTAGTCAGTAGCAATTTTTTTCCTCTCAACGCCACCACATTCATCTGTAATAATTTTGCCAAGTTCACCCAGGAAGGGGAAGTATTGGCGCTCTTTCTTGAGGTGTTTGAAATGCTTCCTCTGCTTAGAAGGTGCTTCTACTGGCTCTTCCCACCTCAAAGCTTCTTTGACTGCCTTGACCAACTGTGGTACTAGGAAAAAATCAAAACCCATGCCAGGGTCATCCACCTCTACCTGACTGTCCGAGGCTTCACTTAAGGAGTGGCTATGCTGAGAGGGACCCAGAGCCTCAGGGTCATCCCACACAGAGGCTGATGCTGGGTCAACAGGAGAATTAATGGTACGGCCGGAGTCCATTCTGCTCAGGGATTCCTAAACCATCTTTCTGACCAGTGCTTCCACTTGTTGGTCTCAACCTCCTATTTCCCTCACAGCTCAGGAATAACATGGCTCACAGAGGGATTTAACCTTGGGGACCTGAGTCCTGCATCCCCAGGAAGCTTTTTTTTTAGAGTGGCTGGAATGCCGGTGGGAATGGTGCCCAGACATGGTTTTCAGTTACTCTCTGTGATGTCTGTAAGATGATCTAGAACCTCTGGAACCTGATGAGGAATGACGGCGTTGTGACCTACAATGGTCATTATCTTCATGTGCCACATGCTGGTCTTCAGACATAGAGGGGCTGAGGGGAAAGAAAGAGTTAACATGCTCCTGGTGAATAACCAAACAGACAGGCAGAAGGAAAATCCAATCCTACCTGCAGCGTAAGGGTTGGTCACTGGGGGCGGTGACACATTCATGGCAGAAATAGCTTGGTACCAACAATGCACATTCGAAGGGAGATGCTACAAGCCAGACCCTTTATTAGCAGCCAAGAAGTGCAGCATCAGCCTTTTACCTTGGTAACACTGAATATGTGCCCGGGGAAGCCGCCACCTAAGCCCGCAGAACATCCCAAGTAATAGCTGTATCTGACAGCTATTTAAACTTGTCGCAGATGATGATATCACTGCCTGCACTGGGACCGCCGCCGCCCGGTGGTGGGTTCCAGCCGCCATAGCCAGAAAACTGGAGCCAGAGCAGGAAGGGACAAACAATATACATACATACTCTGCTGCCATGTGTAATCAAATACATATACGCTACCACCAAGGTACAACCTCGATCCGGCCTGAGACTGGGAGCTGTGTTGCGCTTACCTTTTTCTTTCCCCTCTCCCCCCTCCCTCTCCCCCCCGTTTCCTTTCCTTCCCCCTCCCCCTCTCCCTTTTTGTCTCTCTCTTTTTTTCAGTGCACTTCTAAACTTTTGTTCACCCCTTGTGGGTTCCCAGTTTTTCCCTCTCCTTCCTTTCCCCCTCCCCATCTCTCCCCATTTCCCCTTGCTCCACTCCACCCTCCCTGCTCCCCTTTCCCCCTTCCTTTCCCTCCCCTGCTCATTGACTATTCTTATCTCTTATTCTCCTCTCCTTTTATTCCCCCCCCCCCCCATTTTATGATTATGATCCAATTATCTTGCATAAACCTAAATAGAAAGAAATCCTGCAAACCACCACTGTCTAGATGCTTAAAGTGGTTTTAATAACCCAAAGACTAATGGTATGAAGCCTGTCACATGTATCGTGAAAGATGAATAAAATTATCTAAAAGCTGCTAGCGTTGAACACGTCACATATATCGTGCAAAGATAAATACATTAGTTGAATACGCCACGCTAAAAAGTATATAGATTGTAGCGTATACTAAAACTATGTAAAATGAATCTAATTAATATATCTAATAAATGGATATGATATACACACAAAACCAATTTAAAGCGCCTCGTGCATAACTGTGTTTAAAACCATATACATAAACAAATAACATATAGAAAAAATGCTCCTGTGTCCTATATAGTGTCCAAATATGTTGTAAATGACCGTGCTGAAAATAAACAACACTGCAGGGGATATGTGATTAAAATCGACTTTGCAATTAAGCTAAGTCAAAGTACACATGTGGACCACCTCTGGGCTCTTTAGAATGTCAGGCTCCTGGGTTCCTCAAGACATCTTGTAAGCTAAGGAGGATTCTTGTAAAATCCCGATACCACCCTACTATAATCTGCTACATGTTCATCATAGAATGGTGCACTGACACACCTGATAAATGTGAGTACCCCAGATGGGGATCTTTGCTTTAGTGAAATACATTGTTTAAAATGTCATTGCACTATGACGTTTTTCCTTTCACATATCCCGAATAACTATGCTGGGGAACCCAGGTGCCTGACATTCTAAAGAACCCAGAGGTGGTTCACAAATGCGTGCTTTGACTTAGCTTAATCGCAAAGTCGCACGACCCAAGGTGAGCATTTACTACCTAAGGGGGGCACCTGAGTGAAGACACACCAGCACGTCTTGGATCACACTTTTATTGATCCTGAATTACACAAACTTTTATCCTGTTACTAGAGACGCAGTTGGATGCGATTTGGATGCGATTTATATGCACATGAGCACTTTGTTTTATGATTTGAATCACATATCCCCTGCAGTGTTTATTGTTCCTGAATTACACAAACTTTTATCACGTTACTAGACACAGTTGGATGTAATTTGGATGCGATTTATATACACATAAGCACTTTGTCCTATAATCTGAACCACATATCCCCTGCAGTGCTGTTTATTTTCAGCACGGTCATTTATGACATATTTGGACACTATATATTGCACAGGAGCAGTTTTTCTATATGTTATTTGTTTATGTATATGGTTTTAAACACAGTTATGCACAAGGCACTTTAAATTGGTTTTGGGTGTATATCATATCCATTTATTAGTTATATTAATTTGATTCATTTTACATAATTTTAGTATACACTACAATCTATATAATTTTTAGTGCAGCGTATTCAACTAATGTATCTTGTATAACCCTGCTGTACTCTACTGTTTGCAATTTTGAATATGTTGTATTCGATCTGTCTTATTTCATTATCTATTTTATAGATTAGTTCTCCTGAAGAAGCAGTCACCCGCGAAACTAGTAGAGAAGCAGATCAATTTCGAGAATTGCTTCAACAGCAGATACTTTTCGGGAGTACCCTGAATATTTGCTCTTTGAAATACAATTTGTTTCTAATTGTTTTTTTTATTTTTATGTACCCTGTATGTAATTTTCATGTAATAAATAGTCTTTTATATTACTTATGTTGTTTGTTATTAGTACCGAGATAGTCCATCACAATTTAATGAGTCTGGGATATTAGATTTATGGCCAGCTTCAGCAACTGTTCTATCTTCCCATTCTTATCCCCCTCTTTACGCTATATATGTTACCACCACGACACAACCTCAATTTGATTTGGGACTGGGAGTTGTGTTGCGCTCACTGCACGACTGGGACGTTCAGGAAAGGCCTCCCACTAATAGCTGGGACGTTTGGCCATGTTGCCGCTTGCCTGCCAATGGTCAGGCTAGTAATCTCTTCATGGCATCGCATTTATCACCCATGTCCACCCTGTTAATAGCTGGGATTGCTGGACTCCAGGAAAAAACTTCCATCATTTTACATGCAAACCACCAGGACTGACTTTTATGTGTATTGCTGGGACCGTCAATGTATTATAGCCGCAAGTACTTTTAAATGACTTTTTTCCTTTAGAAATGTCATTTTGCTCTTGGACTGTTTTAAACATGGGAAACATGGGCCACTTTACAGGCATACTATAGACACCCCCCAGGTACGAAATTTAAAGGAATATTTCACTTTTATTGTTTCACTTTAAACATTATTTAAATCATTGCTCCCAAAAAGTTTTCAGTTTTTAAAACTTTTTTTGCATTGATACATGTCCCCTGGGGCAGGACCCAGGTCCCCAAACACTTTTTATGACAATACCATCCATATAAGCCTTTAAAATTATCACTTTTGATTTCTCCCATAGAATTTTAAAGGGTGTTCTGTGGCTTTCGAATTTGCCGCAAACACCCCAAATTGTTCGCTATTCGACGAACAGGAAAATACCCGATGTTCGACTCGAACAACGGGATCATCCCTAATTGTAGACAACATACTTCCACTACTCGCTAGATTCCAAGACCAAAGTAAAATCCGGAATAAACGTCCTCTCTCGTTAATAGGCCATATTAATCTAATTAAGATGATATGGATGGCTCAGCTTCTGTGTTTCTTACATAATGCTCCGATCTCAATACCTTTACCGAGTTTTACTAAGATTAATAGTATATTTAGGGGTTTAATATGGCGGAATAAAACCCCGGTATTAAATCAGAGACTCTTCAACATCCCACAAATGCAGGTGGACTGGCAGTTCCTAACCCAAGGATATATTTCTTTGCATCACAACTACAGCATTTTGCTGGATGGGAGCTTGAAGAGCTACCCATTCCCGCTCGACGATTATTTTCCTATGTATTTAAGGGTTGGTAGGGTCTGTCACTACTGTATGTTCTAGAGGGGGTAAGAGGGGTTGTTTCATGTACGGATATGCCCACCTGTAAGTTAATGTGTAAAATATGGGATACAGTCAAAAAAATTATGGGTATTTCATACCCCACTAGATATACTCTGATATGGAAAAATGATAGACTCCCCCAACTTTCAGTTCTTAGAGGCTTTCAGAGGTGGGAGAGATCAGGAATAACAACATTAATTCAGCTGTATGAGAACAGTTTACTTAAATTGTAAGTAAACCCCCCTATCGTTTTCAGCCAAGGAAGCTGCCATCTTTGCCTCTGTTTAATCTACAACTGCTATGATGCTGCACATGTGATCAGTTTAGCCACCAGCCATTGAATGGCTTGACAGTTTTGTTGAGAGCACAATCAATGATAGTGGTACATTTCCGGTACATTTTATAAGCACGTGCCGGAAATGAAACTGTTTTATGGATGGGTTTACTTCTGCTTTAAGTCCTTTGAAGAGCTAAGGGGAGAGTTCCCTTTACAATCAAATTGGTTTTATCAATTCTTTCAATTAAGACGTGCTCTGCATGCTCAGTTTTCGTCCACTGAAATACTCTTTCCCCCTACCCCTGTTTTTGACAAGATCGTACAAACAAGGTTAACAAAAGGTCTTACCTCTGTTACATATATGGTGCTATTAGATAGATTTTGGTTGAACTTTACCATTCGCTCTAGGGCCAGATGGGAACAGGATCTTAGTCCCATTCTGGAAGAGGTCTGGGAAGATGCACTCTGGTCTCTGCCTTGAGTGTCCCTCTGTCCATCACACAGGCTGACCCAGATCTTTATCCTTCATAGGGCTTATAAAACTCCTAATTTGGTCATATGGTGGCCAGACGGCTTCGGTGGCAGCATGTAACAAAGACACCGCTCGCCACTGAGGGGGGTGAACAGTCATTGGGCATGGCTGCTTACCATGTGATTGCTGTTAAGGCCATCTGTGTACCCGAGTACCTGTCACAATCCATCAGAGTACCCAAGTACCTGTCACAGTCCATCTGAGTACCCGAGTACCTGTCACGGTCTTTCAGAGTACCCGAGTACCTGCCACAGTCCATCTGAGTACCCAAGCACCTGTCACAGTCCATCAGAGTACCCGAGTAGCTGTCACAGTCCATCTGAGTACCCCAGTACCTGTCACAATCTTTCAGAGTACCCGAGTACCTGCCACAGTCAATCTGAGTACCAGAGTACCTGTCACAGTCTTTCAGAGTACCCGAGTACCTGCCACAGTCCATCTGAGAACCCAAGTACCTGTCACAGTCCATTTGAGTACCCGAGTACTTGTCACAGTCCATCAGAGTACATGAGTACCAGTCACAGCCCATCTGAGTACCCGATTACCTGTCACTGTCCATCTGAGTACCCGAGTACCTGTCACAGTCTATCAGAGTACACGAGTACCTGTCACAGTCTATCTGAGTACCTGTCACAGTCCATCTGAGTACCCGAGTTCAGTAGGTGCTGCCGATATTGTGTTTCCAGCGCAATGGGATCACGCTGGAAATCACCGCTGCGAGCTGTGCTTCTCACGCTTGCCGTAACATCTCATTACCCCCTACAGTGTACACCAACACACACTGATTGCCCCCAAATAAAGAGGACCTGTCACCACCCATCAAAGTACCTGTCACAGTCCATCAGAGTACCTGTCACAATCAATCGGAGTACCCGAGTACCTGTCACAGTGTTTCAGAGTACCCGAGTACCTGCCACAGTCCATCTAAGTACCCGAGCACCTGTTACAGTCCATCAGAGTACCCAAGTACCTGTCACAGTCCATCTGAGTACCCGAGTACCTATCACAGTCCATCAGAGTACACGAGTACCTGTCACAGTCCATCAGAGTACACAAGTACCTGTCACAGTCTATCTGAGTATCCGAGTACCTGTCACAGTCCATCTGAGTACCTGTCACAGTCCATCTGAGTACCCGAGTACACTAGGTGCCACAGTGCAATGGGATCGCGCTGGAAATCACCACTGCAAGCCGTGCTTCCCACGCTCGCCGCCCCCGCGAGATGCCGCACATCCATAGGAATGTATTGGGTGCGCCGAGTGGGAGGAGCTACATAGCTCTGAGCTGGCTCCCATGAAGGAGCTCACGGTCAAAGTCCATCAGAGTACCCAAGTACCTGTCACAGTCCATCAGAGTACCCGAGTACCTGTCACAGCCCATCAGAGTACTCGAGTACCTGTCACAATCCATATGAGTACCTGTCACAGTTCATCTGAGTACCCGAGTACCTGAGTACATGTCACAGTCCATATGAGTACCAGAGTACCTGTCACCGTCCTTCATAGTACCCTAATACCTGTCACCAGCCCATCAGAGTACCCGAGTACCTGTCTCCAGCCCATCAGAGTAACCAAGTACCTGTCACCAGCCCATCAGAGTACCCGAGTACCTGTCACCAGCCCATTAGAGTACCCAAGTACCTGTCACTAGCCCATCAGTGTACCCGAGTACCTGTCACCAGCCCATCAGAGTACCTGAGTACCTGTCACCAGCCCATCAGAGTACCCGAGTACCTGTCACCAGCCCATTAGAGTACCCGAGTACCTGTCACCAGCCCATCAGAGTACCTGAGTACTTGTCACCAGCCCATCAGAGTACCCGAATACCTGTCACCAGCCCATCAGAGTATCCGAGTACCTGTCATCAGCCCATCAGAGTACCCGAATACCTGTCTTCAGCTCATCAAGTTACCCGAGTACCTGTCTCCAGCCCATCAGAGTACCCGAGTAATTATCTGCAGCCCATGTCTCATAGAATATACGTTGAGGTGTTTGTGTTACAAAATGGGGTCATTTGTGGGTAATTCCACTGGGCTGTTGCTCAAGGACCTTCAAAAGTGTGATGGGTAGGAATGAAATGAGATGTGTAATTTATGCTCCTTGAACGGGCAGAGGCTTCAGCAGACCCCAGGCCTTGGATCTGCTGCCCTTGTTCTTCATGCAAACCGTGCAGGACTCCACGTAAACTTTGCAGTCCTTTGCTAATTGTGGCCACCAAAAAGTGTGCTGGAGAAGTTGAAGTGTCTTGTGTACCCCAAAATGACCGGCTAACTTATGGTCATGGCAGGCACCGAGAACAGCTACCCGTACCCCCTGGGGTACAAAGATCTTATCCAGATGCCACGATAGATTGTCCCTCGCTTGCAGAGTGACACCAGAAGGAGGAGAGACATGAACCGAAGCCCGTTTGATCTGGTCCAGCAAGTTTTCCTGAAGTAAAAGGAAATTTCCAGGAGACAGGATGGTGTCTGGGGATGAAGAGGCCTCGGATCGGCTAAACATTCTTGAGAGGGCATCTGGCTTGGTGTTCTTTGACCCCGGTCTGTATGTTATTTGGAAAGAAAATTGAGTAAAGAAGAGTGCCCACCTGGCCTGACGTGGTTTCAACCTCTTAGCGACCTTCAAATACTCGAGATTCTTGTGGGCGGTATAAATGAGGATGGGGTGTGCTGCTCCCTCCAGAAGGTACCTCCATTCCTCCAGTGCAGACTTGATGGCCAACAGTTCCCGATCTCCCACATCGTAATTCCTCTCAGCTTCAGAAAGCTTAAGGGAGAAGAACTGCAGTCTCTGCGAAAGTACTGCCCCTACCGCAATTTCAGAAGCGTTGACCTCTAGAATGTAAGGTAGCGCCGGATCAGGATGCTTCAGGACTGATGCTGAGGTGAACAGGTTCTTGAGGCCCACAAAAGCTTCCTAGGCTTTAGATGTCCAATGTAAATGACAGCCCCGCTTTGTGAGTTTCGTAATGGGAGAGATGATAGCAGAGAACCCCTTAATGAATTTCCGGTAGAAGTTTGCGAAACCCATGAAACGCTGAACGCCCTTCTTATCTGTGGGAGCAGGCCAGTCCAAAATGGCGGAAACTTTCTGTGAGTCCATCTGGATGCCTTCCACAGAGATGATTAATCCCAGAAATGAAATACTCTGCTGCCCAAACACACATTTCTTGGGCTTTGCATATAGGCCATGGCAACGTAGTCTTGTTAACACCTTTTTAACGTGTTCTCGATGCTCGGACAGAGAAGGAGAAAAGATCAAGATGTCATCAAGGTAAATAATAACGAACAAATCGAGATAGTCCCTGAAGATGTCGTTCACAAAGTGCTGGAATGTAGCAGGTGCATTGCACAAACCGAAGGGCATGACCAGGTACTCAAAGTGCCCAAACCGGGTGCGGAAAGCAGTCTTCCATTCGTCGCCGCTCCGGATGCGGACTAGGTTGTAGGCCCCGCGGAGATCCAATTTAGTGAATACTGCCGCCGTCCCCAGTCTCTGGAACAGCTCGGGTACCAAGGGTAGATGATACCGATTCTTGATAGTAATCTTGTTGAGTTCTCAATAATCAACACAGGGGCGCAGCAAGTGGTCCTTTTTTTCCACGAAAAAGATTCCGGCTCCTGCAGGGGAGGTGGAAGGCCGGATAAATCCCCTTTCCAAGTTCTCATCGATATAAGTCTTTAAGGTCCCCAACTCCAGCTCTGTTATGGGAAAGATCCTCCCAAAGGGGATTTCGGCTCCAGGGAGGAGCTCGATTGGGCAATCGTATGGCCTGTGTGGGGGGAGAGTTTCTGCACCTTTCTTGTTGAAGACATCCAGGAACCCATGATAAGCTTCAGGAACAGATTGGTGGATTTCCTTGTCAGCTTCCAGGCATAATAAAAACGGAGAGTCATTGGTAATCTTTAACAGGCAGTGCTGGTTACAATAGGGGGGGGGAGAAGCTGATCTTCCCGGTGCACCAGTCAATCTGTGGGTTATGAGCCTTCAGCCAGGGCATGCCAAGGATGATAGGGAATAAAGGGGAATCAATAATGTCCAAGCATAATAGTTCCTGATGGTTCTCGGAGATGGTGGTTAGCAGGGGTCTTGTCTCCTGCGTAACTGGCCCGGATTTAAGAGCAGAACCGTCGGCCAAGTGCACTGAAAGTCCCTTCGCTCTGGGCCGCAAAGGAATGTGGTTTTTGATGGCAAAGGTCAAGTCCATAAAGCCACTGCAGGCTCCAGAATCAATAATTGCGGTGACCCGGATATTCCCTCCTGGAAGCTGTAAGAGAGCGGAAACAGCCAAATGAGAAGCATTGTCAGATGAAGTGGGTACAGGAACAGAGGTGGTGGCAAAGCACTTATGGAGCTTGGCTGGGCAGGTCCTCACATAATGCCCGGGTTCTTAGTTCTTAGGCACAGGTTGTTAGTCCTCCTGTGCAGACGTTCTTCTGTTGTGAGAGAAGGCCACAGGAGGCCAAGTTGCATGGGCTCAGTAGAATCAGGGGTAGAAGTCATCGGAGCAGGGGAAGCTGGCTGAGGGTAGCTGGTAACTCGGGGGAGCATCCAAACTGGACGGGAAGGACCGGCAGAGCGTTCTGATCTCCGCTCCCTTAACCTCCTATTGATCTGGATGGAAAGGTTAATGAGAGCTTCTAAAGTCTCTGGGACGCCCACTCGGGCCAGTCCCACACGAAATTGGTAGCGCAGGGCTGCGGCGTTCCAGTTGGTATCGGAACTCCAGCGCCTGAACTCAGATACATAGTCCTCTACAGGTCTGTGGCCCTGCTAAAAGGAGTGCAAAGCCGCCTCTGCAGTAGCTGTCAGTTGTGGGTCCTCATAGAGCTGGGACATGGCCTGAAAGAATGAGTCCAGATTATTTAGGGAGACGTGCTTTTGCTCTAGAAGACGGTGGGCCCAGGACTGTGGTTCACCCAGTAGCAAAGAAATGACGACCCCACTTTAGCAGATTTGAGAGAGAAAGTCCGGGGTTGCAGGGCAAAGAACAATTCACAGGCATTACGGAAAGTCCTGAATTTGCTTCGGTCTCCTGAAAACCTCTCAGGCGTGGGGACCCTTGGCTCGGGTGGCAGCATCACCACGGAAGGAGCGGAGGCTGGTCCCGATGAAGAAGGTGAAGGCGCCGACAGGGCTTGAACTTGCCCCTCCAGTCGATTGTAACCTTCTTGCAGGCTCTTCACAGCCTGAGTAAGCCCGGCTAGATGGCGGCAGAGTTCATCCATCGGAGAGGCTCCCGGCGTGGGCTCAGACATGGCTGTCCGGTACTGTCACGTACCTGGTGGCTGAGCCAACGGATGCTGGGAGCGGCAACTCGTATTCCTCTGGCTCAAGAACTCCTGGTAGAGAGGACAGATGTTCAAGAGCGCAGAAGGGGCACAAGCGCCTAGCAGGTCACTGATGCAAGGGCTAGTCTGGCTCCAGGAACAGAGGGGAACCAGATGCAGGCAGGAACTGAGGTCAGCAAGGAACAGGAGCTGCAGGAACACATGCTGGATAGAAGGGGAAGGTGTCTTGTAGTACAGCACACTCTGCGGACCTTCAAGCAGATGGAGTAGGATGCTGGAAGGCAGGAACACAGCGGGACGGCAGGCAAGGCGGGTATGGCACAGAATCAGCAGGCAGGAGAATCGTCAGACAAGCGTAGGCAGGCAGGCAGGGTCGTAGGCAGGCAGCAAGCAAGGGATCGTCAGGAGTAAGCCGGGTAACAAGAGTAAGCAGAAGTCACACAGGTACAGGGGGGTCTCTCAGGAACGCTGTAGACCGGACAGCAAGGAGGCAAAGTAACAGGTCCCTTTAAATAACCCCTTTGGCACCAAGAACTGTCACGCCGCATGCCCGTGCGTGTTCACGTGCATCCGCGCACGCACACGCGCATGCCCGCGTGCCCGCGAGCACGCACCAACCTCTCCGCACACCTGCGTGCGCCCAACATCACTAGCGCGCACCTGCGTGTGCCCGGCAGCAACAGCGCGCACCCGCGTGCGCCCACCAGCGTTAATGCGCACCCGCATGCGCCCATCAGAGCAAACGCGCACCCGCGTGCGCCCACCCACGTTAGCACGCACTCGTGTGCACTGACTGGCACTTTTACCAAGGACTTCACGGATAGAGCTTCCGAGGACAGACGGACGATCGGAACAACCTTCTTGACACCCACGTATTCATATGTAAACATATGAGATCATCTCTCATCGCCGGCTTTCCCTCCTCACATAGACAGCGCGTGAGGAGGGAGAGATGAATGGCTGCAGCGGCCGTTAGCTAAAAAAATAATCAAGTGCCCACAATGTCACTGCCACCTGTCCCCACTGCCATCTGTCCCCACTGTCACCTGTCCCCAGTGCCATCTGTCCCCAGTGCCACCTGTCAATGCCTTCTGTCCCCAGTGCCACCTGTCAGTGCCATCTGTTCCCAATGCCACCTGTCCCCAGTGCCAGCTATATGTGCCATTTGCCCCAGTGCCACCTGTCAGTGCCATTTTCCCCAGTGCCACCTGTCAGTGCCACGTATAAGTGCCACCTGTCATCAGTACCACGTATAAGTGCCATCTGTCATCAGTGCCGCATCAGTGCCACGTGTCATCAGTGCCATATCAGTGTCACATATCATCAGTGCCACATATTAGGGCCATTTGTCTACAGTGCCAGGTATCAGTGCCCTCTGTCATCAGTGCCACCTGTCAGTGCCACGTGCCATCTGTTATCAGTGTCACGTGTCATCAATGCCACGTATCAGTGGCACGTATTAGTGCCATCTGTCATCAGTGCCACGTAGTAGTGCCATGTGTCATCAGTGCCACGTATTAGTGCCACACGTTATCAGTGCCACATATTAGTGCCACGTGTCATCAGTGCCACGTATAAGTGCCATCTGTCATCAGTGCCACATATTAGTGCCATCTGTCATCAGTGTAATGTGTCATCAGTGTCACATGTCATCAGGGCCACGTATTAGTGGCATCTGTCATCAGTGCCACATATTAGTGCCATCTGTCATCAGTGCCACGTCAGTGTCACTGTCCTGGTGCTCCAGGGCCCTCAAAAGTGTAATAGGTAGTCAACAAGTTAGATGTGTAATTTATGCTCCTAGAACACCTGATGGTGCTCCCTGTATGTTGGGCCTCTCTGAGTGGTTAGGCTGTGGAAATGTGGTATCGTAATACTCAGGAGGAGTAGCAGAATTTATTTTGGGGAGTCATTTGTGGTATACACATTCCATGGGAGAGAAATAACCTATTGCAATGACAATTTTGTGAAAAAAAATATTCATTTTGCAAAGAATTGTGGGAAAAAATGACAACATCAAAAAGCTCACCATGCCTCTTACTAAATACCTTCGAATGTCTACTTTCAAAAAAGGGGTCATTTGGGGGGTATTTGTACTTTCCTGGCTTGTTTGGGTCACAAGAAATGAGATAGGCCACCAGTACATCAGATGTGATCAATTTTGTATGATTTGCACCACAGCTTGTGGACTCTCTAACTTTCACAAAGACCAAATAATATCCACTAGTTTGGGTTATTTTTACCAAAGATATGTAGCAGTATAAATTGTGGCCAAAATTTATGAAGACAAATTAATAATTTGCAAACTTTTCTCACAGAAACAAAGAAAATGCTTTTTTTCAAAATTTTCGGTCTTTTTTCATTTATAGCGCAAAAAATAAAAAACCCAGAGGTGATAAAATACCACCAAAAAAAAGCTCTGTTTGTGGGGAAAAAAAGGACAAAAAATTTATTTGGGTGCAGTGTTACATGACTGAGTAATTGTCATTCAAAATGTGAGAGCACCGAAAGCTTAAAATTGGTATGGTCACAAGGAGGGGTTTAAGTGCCCAGTTGTCAAGTGGTTAAATTCCCCCCATACTCGAGGCGGTCTTAGTGTACCAGATTTCACCAAATATTATAATGCAGCTCAACTAGCACAATTACCCAAATATGCCACAAAGGAAACTCCACTATGGGTATCATTGGTGTCAGTCGACTGTGATCCCCTTTCTATAACAAATTTACTATGGTTAGCTCCTACACAGTGGAAAAAAATCACAAATCCTATTACCAAACATAGCCTTTCAATTTGGGACATATTGAAAACCAGATTTGGATTTCAATCCAAACATAATCCCTTCCTCTCTTTCCTACTTAAGCCTTCCTTCTACCCAGCCTGGTCCTCCCCAAAAATCTTTTTCAGCGCGGTCACATATAGATTTGATCAGAGTTCCCCATTTCTTCAAATCCCAAAATATCATACCTTTTCCAGACTTAGGCAAAACACATTCTCCTCCATCCATTCTTTCGATATCTCCAAAATAATTTTTTTTTGAAACACAACATACCCACTGACACACAAACCTCTGACTTCACGGTCTTTGAAAATGCTTGCAAATCTGACCCCGATAGACGTGGATTTATTTCTGCCATTTATGTATAATTACTCTCTCACATACCCTTTTCTCCTCCAACCTACACAAACAAATGGGAAACTGACCTCCAGCTTCAACCAAACGTACTAGATTGGCCAAAAATTTGGCAAACAACTAAATCAGCCACACCAAATATAGTGGCTCTTGAAAAAAATGATAAGGTACTAACCAGATGGTACCTGGTCTCAACCAGAATATCTAAATCCCTCCTCCAATATCCCTCTCGCTGTTTTTGAGGCTGTACTACCCCATCTCATGTACATATCTGGTGGGAATGTCCAACAGTACGCTCCTTTTGGTCAGAAATATTCAGAATTCTTTTCATCATGTTCAGCGTAACCTTAACTACTGATCCCTCAGTAGCACTTCTGAATAGTAAACCACAAATCATAACACACTGTCAATTCAAATTACTACTTTTTATAACCACAGTGGCTAAACAAACTATAGCAAAAGCGTGGAAATCAAACTCACTTTGTATAGTGTGAGTCAAACAGAGAGTCACACAATCCATGATTTATGCAAAAACTGAAACAATCCTGCTAGACAAAGTTTCTAAATTTGAATCCTTATGGAGTCCTTGGATTAAACAGTACTGACCCCCTGGTCTTGACTGTTCACCACTTCTTCCCTTAGAGTCTTTGATCCCCACCCCGCTACTATGATCACCTCCACCTGGTTCTCTAAACCATTGGTCCCCCTTGGCACTTCCCTTCTTCTCCCTCCAATGCCCGATCCCCCCACTAAATGTGTTCCCTTTTTCATCAAATTGATCTACTAACTGTGGCAGAAGACGTTTTAAATGGCTGGGATTCTTGACTTATACACCAGATAAAGCCCAGCCAAAAGTAGGAACTTAGCCCCGATATAACCTAATATAACCCAATATATTCCCCCAAATATTCTACAACACCTTACCATTATATTTATTTATAGGCTCACTCCCATTTATTCTCTTCATTGAAGATCCAATCATATTATCTCATTTAATTTAAGCTTTCAATATTAACTGTTGTTGACAGAAGCACCGTGATAGAGAGCACTGACATCAGCAGCGTGACATAAAGCACTAACACCAGCACCGTGATATACAGCACTGACAGCAGCACCGTGATAGAGAGCACTGACATCAGCAGCGTGACATAAAGCACTAACACCAGCACCGTGAAATACAGCACTGACAGCAGCACCGTGATAGAGAGCACTGACATCAGCATCGTGACATACAGCAATGACACCTGCACCGTGATAGAGTCATCTGACAACAGCACCGTGATAGAGAGCACTGACATTAGCAGCGTGACATAAAGCACAAACACCAGCACCGTGAAATGCAGCACTGACAGCAGCACCGTGATAGAGAGCACTGACATCAGCAGCGTGACATACAGCAATGACACCTGCACCGTGACATAGTCATCTGACAACAGCACCATGATAGAGAGCACTGACATCAGCAGCGTGACATAAAGCACTAACACCAGCACCGTGATATGCAGCACTGACATCAGCACCGTGATAGAGAGTACTGACATCAGCACCATGATATACAGCACTGACACCTGCACCGTAAGCAGCCCCAGGAGGAAGTCAGCATAGCACAGGGATGGTGGGGGCCCCTCATAATGAGCATAGCACAGGGATGGTGGGAGCCCCTCATAATGAGCATAGCACAGGGATGGTGGGAGCCCCCTCATAATGAGCATAGCACAGGGATGGTGGGAGCCCCTCATAATAAGCAGCCCCAGGAGGATGTCAGCATAGCACAGGGATGGTGGGAGCCCCTCATAATAAGCAGCCCCAGGAGGATATCAGCATAGCACAGGGATGGTGGGAGCCCCTCATAATAAGCAGCCCCAGGAGGAAGTCAGCACAGCACAGGGATGGTGGGAGCCCCTCATAATAAGCAGCCTCAGGAGGAAGTCAGCACAGCACAGCACAGGGATGGTGGGAGCCCCTCATAATATGCACAGCAGAGGTACAGCCCCAGGAGCATGTCAGCACAGCACAGGGATAGTGGGAGTCCCTCATAATAAGCAGCCCCAGTAGAAATATGACACCGATCAACCTCTTCAAAGAGGAGGGTACGGGCATATAGTACGGTGTGCTTTTTTTGGACAAGGAAGTGAGCCAAATGAAGAAAGAAGGTCTCTGTGCTCGATTAAAAAAATTGTTTATAAACATATACATGGTCTACTGGTCACATGTGTTGAATTCCTCCGAGATCCATGCCTCATTCAGTTTTAGAAATGTGAGGTAGTTAACACTGTCATGAGCTAGGCGAGTACGCTTATCGGTCACAATCCCCCCTGCTGCGCTGAACGTCCTTTCGGACAGGACACTGGATGAGGGGCAAACCAACAGTTCGATTGCAAATTGGGCAAGCTCTGGCCAGAGGTCAAGCCTGCCCACCCAGTAGTCCAGGGGTTCATCACTCCTCAGAGCGTCCACATCGGCCGTTAACCTGATGTAGTCGGACACCTGATGGTCTAGGCGTTCCCTGATGCTGGATGACACCTGTCGATTGAAAGAATGACCTCATATCCGAAGTCACCAACACATCTTCAAACCGGCCTCTTCTTGCAGTGATGGCGCCATGGCTGCGACTGACCAGTTTGGTGATCTCCTCAAATGGCCACAGAAGTCTGCATGCGTCGCGCATGAGCAGCAACTGGTGCGGTGAAAAAAAAACCCAGCTGATTGTGTCACCGCTGAATGTCAGCAAGGCGAGCCATGGCCGTGTAAGATCTTTTGAAATGGGCCGAGATTTTCCTTGCCTGCTGCAAGATGTCCTGGACCCCAGGGTATTTGACAACGAATCGCTGCACGACCAAGTTTAAGACGTGTGCCATGCATGGCACGTGCATGATTTTGCCCTGTTTCAATGCGCTAAGCAGATTGGCACTGTTGTCACACACTACTTTACCAACTGTCAGATTGAGCAGTGTAAGCCACTGATCTGCCTGTGAACGCAAAGCTGAAAGGAGTGCCGGGCCTGTGTGGCTCTTGGCTTCCAGGCACAACAGACGCAGCACGGCATGGCAACGTCTCACCTGGCATGTCGAATAGGTTCTGGGGAGCTTGGGCGGCGCAGCGGAAGAGACATTAGCAGAAAAGGAGGAGTCAGCCGAGGAGGAGAGGGAGGAGGATGGAGTAGGAGGAGGAGAAGAAGAGTCAGGCCTGCATGCAATCCGTGGCGGTAAAACCAAATCTACACGGGTGCCACGGGTTACATGCTTGACGGCCGTCAGAAGGTTCACCCAGTGGGCAGTAAAAGAGATATACCTTCCCTGCCCGTGTTTGCTAGACCACGTGTCTGTGGTCAGATGTATCTTGGCACTGACACTGTGTGCCAGAGATACATTCACTTGCCGCTGAACATGGCCATATAGCTCTGGGATGCCCTTCTCTGAGAAATACTTCCTTCCTGGGACCTTCCATTGTGGTGTTCCAATGGCCACAAATTTGTGAAAGGCCTCCGAGTCCACCAGTTTATATGGCAGTAGTTGGCGGGCTATGAGTTCTGAAAAGCCAGCTGTCAACCGTTGGGCAATAGGGTTATCCAGCGTCATCATTTTTTTACGCTCGAACATTAGGCCCACGGAAGCCTGCCTCTTTGCAGAAAAACGTGAGCTTGGCGTGATGGAAGGTGGAGTGGAGGACAATTGGGAGGAGAGAGGAGAAGGAGAAGTAGAAGACGAGGCTGAACGGTGAGAGCCTGGAGTGTGGCTTTGTGTGTTTCGTTGCTCCCACTGGGCTCAGTGATGGCTGCTCATGTGCCTTCTTAAGGCGGTCGTCCCTAGGTGAGTGTTGGGCTTACCGCGACTAATGCGTTGACTGCAAAGATTGCAGATGGCAACGCTATTGTCAGCAGTGGACACGTTAAAAAAAGTCCACACTGCGGAGCCATGTGCCGGTGTCCTGGGAGCGCCAGATGTGACCGTACATGGTCGATGACTTGCTCCTGATACATTTGCAGTCTGCTTTGTCCCTCCTGTGCAATGTAAGTTATTCCTGCTTCTCTGTCCTATCTGCTGGTCCATATCTCCCTCTGAACTCCCCTCCTCTTCCTCTCTTGTGGGCACCCACGTGACATCACTAGACACGTCATCATCGACGTCACCTTCCCCGCCGCTATAAGTAGAGATTTCGGAGTAGGCAGCAACACCAGGGACCAACCTCCTCCTTGGGCTGATCTGGGTACTGTCGTCAGACTGCTGAGTAGCGGTTGTTGCTACCTCCTCTTCCTGATCCAATACCAAGAGTGGCTGCGCATCAGAAATGTCTTGATATGGATCGGAAAATAATTCCTGTGACTCAGAAGGTATGTGGTGGTGGGGGTGCACATAGGAGAGAGTGAAGAAGAGGGTGCAGATCGAGAGGATGAGGAGGGTGCAGAAGAGTAAGGCTGAGTGAGCCACTCAACCAAGTCTGGTGCGTCCTTTAAAGTAATTGAACGCACCTTCTGCAACTTCCCACTTTGGCTTAAACCTGTTGCTCCTGCCCTACCCCTACCACCCCTGTGTAAGGGCCTGCCTCTTCCTCTGCCTGTAATTTTTTAAATGACCCTGTGGCAAAACTCTCAGTCCCTATACCGATGTGGAACAAGTAGGTTGTGTGTGACTGATTAGCAGACTATACGTCCGTCCCTATACCGATGAAGGACTGCTGCAGTATAGGGCAGCGGTCAGCAGTAGTGCACCTCAACCCTATGTATTGTGGACCTATACCAGTCCTTACAGAATAGCAGACTGTACCTCACTCAACCCTATGTACTGTAGTACCTTATACCTTACTAGTCCTTATAAGGACCTTTGTGGAACAAGTAGGTTGTGTGTGACTGATTAGCAGACTGTACGCCAGTCCCTATACCGATGAAGGACTGCTGCAGTATAGGGCAGCGGTCAGCAGTAGTGCACCTCAACCCTATTTATTGTGGACCTATACCAGTCCTTATAGAATGGCACACTGTACCTGACTCAACCCTATGTACTGTAGCACCCTAGACAGACCAAGTTACCAGTCCTTATAAGGACCTTTGTGGAACAAGTAGGTTGTGTGTGACTGATTAGCAGACTGTACGTCAGTCCCTATACCGATGAAGGACTGCTGCAGTATAGGGCAGCGGTCAGCAGTAGTGCACCTCAACCCTATGTATTGTGGACCTATACCAGTCCTTATAGAATAGCAGACTGTACCTCACCCAACCCTATGTACTGTAGCACCCTAGACAGACCAAGTTACCAGTCCTTATAAGGACCTTTGTGGAACAAGTAGGTTGTGTGTGACTGATTAGCAGACTGTACGTCAGTCCCTATACCGATGAAGGACTGCTGCAGTATAGGGCACCGGTCAGCAGTAGTGCACCTCAACCCTATGTATTGTGGACCTATACCAGTCCTTATAGAATAGCAGACTGTACCTCACCCAACCCTATGTACTGTAGCACCCTAGACAGACCAAGTTACCAGTCCTTATAAGGACCTTTGTGGAACAAGTAGGTTGTGTGTGACTGATTAGCAGACTGTACGTCAGTCCCTATACCAATGAAGGACTGCTGCAGTATAGGTCAGCGGTCAGCGGTAGTGCAGCTCAACCCTATTTATTGTGGACCTATACCAGTCCTTATAGAATGGCACACTGTACCTGACTCAACCCTATGTACTGTAGCACCCTAGACAGACCAAGTTACCAGTCCTTATAAGGACCTTTGTGGAACAAGTAGGTTGTGTGTGACTGATTAGCAGACTGTACGTCAGTCCCTATACCGATGAAGGACTGCTGCAGTATAGGGCAGCAGTCAGCAGTAGTGCACCTCAACCCTATGTATTGTGGACCTATACCAGTCCTTATAGAATGGCAGACTGTACCTCACTCAACCCTATGTACTGTAGCACCCTAGACAGACCAAGTTACCAGTCCTTATAAGGACCTTTGTGGAACAAGTAGGTTGTGTGTGACTGATTAGCAGACTGTACGTCAGTCCCTATACCAATGAAGGACTGCTGCAGTATAGGTCAGCGGTCAGCGGTAGTGCAGCTCAACCCTATGTATTGTGGACCTATATCAGTCCTTATAGAATAGCAGACTGTACCTCACTCAACCCTATGTACTATAGCACCCTACACCAGGTTATTACCAGTCCTTATAAGGACCTTTGTGGAACAAGTAGGGTGTGAATGATTAGCAGACTGCAGCAGAAGGGCAGCAGTCAAGTATAATATTCTTTCTATATTTGGAAGAAAGAATATTATACTTGTACAAGCCTATTACCATACCACTGATACCAGTCCTGAAAAGAACCTTTGTGGACCTAATATAGTAATAGCTACTGATTAAACTGACCCTCACTGCCTCACACACTGCTTCCTGCCTGTCCCTATATAAACTGACAAAACAGAGGCTACTGGAACAATAACTGGAATAGCACTTTTGTGGACCTGATAGTAACAGCTAATGACTAAACTGACTGTCCCTACAGCAGACACACCGTCCTGTCCCTTTCTCTAAACTGACAAAAGACACTCAGGCTGCTGCAACAATCAGTAGCACAGCAAAACTATATACACCTAACACCTATACCAGTCCTGAAAATAACTTTTGTGTACCAAATAGCTAGCGATTTGGGTCACTGCAATCTCTACCTGCTCCACACAGCAACCTCTCCCTATAGTGACAGAAGAAAGAATGTAAAATGGCCGCCGGATCGGGTCTATTTATAAGTTAGGGGGAATGCCCAAGTGTCCATGTGCTGTAATGTCTCAATTGGCTGTCCTGTACCCCATGATGGATGTGTCATTATAGGTCAAAGTTCTTTTACACAGTAAACACGGAAGTCCGCCGGGCGAACGGTGCCAATAGTCCGCCGAACGGGCGGACCGCGAACACCCGAAATTCGCCGCAAAACGACCGCCGGGCGAACCGTTTGGCCATCCCTATTCTACACATTAAGAAATATGTACCCCTCATGTTTCTACTCCTCCTCTCGTACTTCACTCTCCTTATATTAGACTGTCTTCCTGTGTAGCCCTTTCTCTACCCCTTGTAAGATTTCTGGGTGATTAGCTCCAAGTGGTGCATGCCGTTTTCCAGAAATGTGCCACTCCAGACTGCAAAGGATTCCCTGAAGAAGGATCCACTGAAGAAGTCACGTGATTGATGTAACACGTAGGGATTGGCCCGGAACGAGCGTAATGCCGGAAGTGACTTAAGACTGGCGGAAGACACCAGACGGGCATTTTAATTGAGAGTTGTAATTTTTTATATGAAATGTGAGAGTCTTATTTAGCTTTTAACAAATTCAGTTATTTATTGAAGTACTACACTAGTGGAGGATCCTTTTCCCCTCTTTCTCCCTTTTTAATGAGTGATACATCATTGCAGAGGTGGTGACCTGGCATCCAGTATATTTACTGCACGGATGGATGGCCCCCTGGTGGCTTGATATCTGTGTTCACATCATTGTGCTAGAGAAGTAATGGAGTGGAAGACCCCCTGGTGGTGGAGAACAAGATAAACAGCAGAATTCCCTAAGTCTGATGCGATTTAAGGAGTGGAGGTGAGAGTTCTGGGAGCCCAGATTTGTATCTCCCTGATTATTTTGTTCTCTTCTATGTGTGGGAACCAGCTTTTTTTATATATATTCACTGAGATATCCTTTTGATTTATTATTTGAGAGACTTTTTATTCCGGCATTCATGAGATGGTGCATACTTTTTATATCATTTAGAATTATTACCAGTGTTGCCTTTAATCATTTTGTATATATTATATTATACATATCTTTTTATTACAAACTATTTTTTGCGCAGGATCACTATGTATCCTACTTAGATTTAGAGACCTCCTGTCGCTTTCTCCTGGAGCTGCCTCCTACTGGGACCCTCCCTACAGCCTAGGCCAGACTTCCTGTCTGCCAGGCGGAGTTGTCTTCAAGTCTGAGCACTGAAATCCCTGGGATGAATATAATCCAGCCCACAAGTGTGTAATAGCATGCCTGCTTCTGCCACAATCAGGCATATATTTCTAATCCACAGCTTGAGACAGGGTCGCCTCTCCACACCCTTTACTGTAATTTTGTTCTCAACTATGGCTTCTTCTCCCTGTCTCTCATCTGCCAATGGTGTGTTCTCCACAAATTTCCTCTCCCTGGTTTGTGTCTAATCTTCTCTAAATATTTTTTTTTCTTTTTGTTATTGTATTACTCTGGTGTATACTCCAGTAAATCTCCATCAATCCTAATGTCACTGCCTTCTTTTTATTTGCCTGCTTTGATCCTTCTCCCTAATATAATTAGTGTCTCTTTCTTGTGAACCCTCTGCTTATTCTTCCCAGGTTCTTCTGCCCTCCCCTAACACCTCTGCTCTCTCCAGCTCCACTGCCAATTCATTCCTTTCAGCTAATGTATAGAACTGTAGAATCTTCTGACCTAGATTTTCCGTACATAAGGCTATTGCAGGCACAGACATTTGAAAGAAGTGACACTTCATTCATGTAAGCACTGCTCCACAGCTGCTCCCTGCATATTGGAGCCAGATTCATAAACACAAGTGAAATGTTTCTTGACATCCTATAACTATGAGTGAATCCTAATCACACACATTTTTGTGTAACAAAGTAGACAGTTGCTAGGATATCGAAATCTCCCACACTTAGCTTACAAGGATAAAAAATTGATTAAACTTTAGTCACTATAGACATTACTCAAGAGCTCCACTTACTCCTCCTACTCCTCTATATTCTCTGTGCATCTTCTTTATCCTCCTCTCTTTTTTCTCTCTGTTTGGATTAGCAAAGTGAATAACAAGCAACCTATATATTAGCCACTACCCGCCTGCCGGCTGTCAAATTTCAGCTGGGCAGCTCAGCTCTCCTGCTGGGTGGATATGACGGCCCTCGAGAATGACCGCTCTCGCACATTCCTGGGGGCATGCATCACAGCAATCTCAGTAAAGAGCCTCTCACGGAGGCTCTTTATCACATAATCAGCCATGTTCAATCATGGCTGATCGTGATGTAAACAGAAAGAGCCGTTGATCTCATCTGACAGACGTGAGTAGAGGAGAGCCGAGTGGCTGCTCTCCTGACAGGAGGGCGGGATATGCTGATTGTTTATCAGCGCAGCCTCCCTTCGGATGCCCACCCAGGACCACTAGGATGCCGCCAGGACCACCAGGGATTGCCACCCTAGGCTGCCAGGGAAATGCCAATCAGTGCCCAGGCAGCTGCCAATCAGTACCCATCTCCAATGGCTGCCAGTTCCTGTGCCATCAGGGATGCCTATCAATGCCATCTATCAGTGCCCCATATCAGTGCCCATCACTGCCCAGCAGTGCCGCCTATCAGTGCCACCCATAAGTACCCATCAGTGCAGCCTTTCAGTGCCCATCAGTGTCACCTATCAGTGCCCATCAGTGCCCACCAGTGCCACCCATGAGTGCCCATCAGTGCCACCTATCAATACCCATCAGTGCTGCATATCAGTACATTTTTTTCAAAATTTTATGTCTTTTTTTATTGTTTAGCAAAAAATAAAAAATGCAGATGTGATCAAATACCACAAAAAAAAAAGCTCTATTTGTGAGAACAAAATGATACAAATGTTGTTTGGGTACAATGTAGCATGACTGTGCAATTGTCATTTAAATAGCAACAGCACTGAAAGCTGAAAATTGGTTTGGGCAGGAAGGGGGTGTAGGTGCTCTGTATTGAAGTTGTTAAAGTGGTACTCCTGGCTCCATGCATCTTTATGAGTATGGATCCCTCAGTTTGATTCCCACAACTCAATTTACTTGATATATTTCCATGTTCTTTACTATGTTATTTCTTGTTACTATTTTACTTTATAGATCATGTCTATGCATCAACCCCTGAAGAGTGAGATTGAACTCACAAAACATGTTGGGTCACCTTAAATGCTAAGACAGACCTACTCTGAATTATTTTATGACTGCATGTAACGATGTAATGGATATGGACATTTGGGCCAACTGTTTGGCATTGTGACATTTTTCCCAGTCCTATTGCTGTTATATTCAATAAATCTGTTTTTATTACTGACTGTGTGGCGTTTCATTTAAAGTCCCAATAGGCAAAACTCTGTATTTGAACCCTCAGAAAGAGAACCAATCCTACTGATTTTCATTGCATTATTGAAGGCCATTGTTGTCCTCAGTATGCAAAGAAATTAAGGCTATTTTTTATCAATATTTTCATTGTTGGCCTTGTTCAGAAGGATATGTTCACTGTGGACATGTGCAGATTTTTTCTTTGGTTTTTGCCCATCGGGTTTTTTTGAGCTGAGCTATATAATTGCCATTCAGCACACTGTCTGTATGGAATTTTTACGCATATATTATTTTCAGTATCTCCTCTTTATTGGATGATTTATTTGTATTTGTTTTACTGTATGTAGGCAAAAGTTTTGCTGTTACTGTCACCTAAGTCTATCCATTTTCTTGTGGATGACATTTAGCAAGCAGACTGAGAATGACATGATAATATTGTTATAAGTTATTAAACACGAGTCACACAGGTTTTGATCACATTCAAGGAGGGCATCTAGTGAAAAATCTTCAGTGAAATGTGGCACCTAAAACAGCATTGCCACCTGTCATATTCCTGTCATTCAGAATGTACGCTCTGTACATCCCAAACACTTTTTATACATGGTCCATCACTGCAGGAATAGCACATTTTGTCTATAAATCAGCATTTCAAAGTGTTGTTAAATCAATAACATTGTATTTATTTTGAACAGTCAAAAATGAGGGAAATTCTGAAAACTCTATAGATATACTTTATGTAGACTTATTGAAAAAAAAACCCACAGATTTCAATTTTTATAGGTGTAATATTTTCTTTATATTTTCAGCATTATGACATTAAATTGTATCTGATATTTTGTTAATTCAAACAGTTTAAGATAAATTCACAATAAATTAAAGTTTCCATGAAATTTACCTGATGTTACTATTTAAGGAACCTGTTTGCATACATGCTACTGACTTCCATTTAATACCCGTTTAATAGTTACTCACAAAACATTTTGGAACTAATATCCTAAAACTGGCACACAAAATAACCTGAAGAATGGGGGCGCATGCATTTAGTGGTACATGGCAGACACTTGATCATCCCGCTCTGCCTTACACTGGCCAAGTTTTACTGATCCCAGCAGCATTCAGGAACCCAGCTTACCGAAACTAATCTTGGCCGACTGCCTCTCTCCCCACAACTTGTCCATGGCAAAGGGCAAGCAAGAAACAGCTCCCAGAGGAGCTGCTCCCAGAGACCTCATAAGACAATATGGCGATTGCTTCTCCATACAGTGCCTCTGCTGAACATGGAGAGACTGAACTGCTGCTGTTGAACTAGCAGGAATCTCCCATCCAGCCATGGTTAAGCATATCCCCAGCCTTACACAACCTAGACCATGTTATAGCAGTGACTCTCCTGGCTGTGAGAGCTCCTGGGAAGTTGTTTAATTGCCAGCCCTGAGCTCCATAGCCTGCCATCACAGCCTCCACAACCTTAATGATCAGAGGACTTCATCATTTTGGCATGTTTTTCAGCTTTACTGGAGCAAGGCTCGTTCAGAAATCATGCGAGGATCCAAATATTTAAATAGCTGGACATAGTGTCCAAAGTTTTGCAGATATCTCTCCAACAGCTGTTCAGAAAAAGAGATCTTTCAAACCATTGCAGCAACCCTTGCAGGAAAAAGTGCTGGCATTGCTGGCATCTCCCATTCCACTTACCGTTTACCTATGTTGGTTTTATTTGTTTACTTTGGGTTTACTTTGGTTTCACGACTATATTCATCTTGACATCATACAGGTCTCATAGTTGGATATTCCCCACCTGTGGGACTTCCGTTTCCTGAGAAAGGTGATTTTATTTAGACTTCAGCAGTATGTTATTAATCTGTAGATTGTTTTGTTCTTTTCTATCTATTTTTATGTACAGTATAGGCCACATGGGTGAAGCATTCACCCTGTTCTGACTCCAACTTTGCCTGTGTGTCATTTTGGCTGATGTGGGCTCAAAAGCATCTCTGTGTTTTACGGAGTTGTTCTTCTTTGTAGAGTCATTGTGATGTGTTTGCCCTGTCTTTATAGCAGTTGAGAATTTGTTTTTTCACTGTTGTACTCTCCTTTCTACTTCATATGGTCTCTGTTCCTTCCACGTGTGAATGGAATAGTTCCTTTATCTTATCTGTATTTTTTCTGCCTTCTCCATTATCCCATTTGTCCTTTGTCCTTACCTCACTTCACCCACTTTCCTTGCTATCAGCTATCTGGGGTAACATTAGCTTAATTATTTTCACTCAAAATGGCCACATTCTCACAACCCAATCCCATTCTTAAAATATCCCTCAATACTCAAGGTTTGAATTTCCCCCAGTTAAAAGTCAGAAGGCATTTAATTTTTACCATTCTGTGGGAGTGGAGGGGGTGTTCTTGCAGGAAACCCACTTCCGTTCTACATATGCTTTCACCTTTATACATAATGAGTACCCCATTTTCAATGGGGCAAATGCCTCCAATAAAAAGCAATCTGTATCTCAGAGAGTCTCTCCTTCTCTCCCTCAAATGCTATCAAGTACTCAAATGTTCGATATCTGTTAGTCTTAGGGGAACTTGAGGGCTCAAAGGTGACCTTTGTAACTGAAAGCAGATCAGCTAACCTTTTTTTTTATTTCTTTGAGAGAGGGGGGAAATTGAATTGAATGGCTTTATAGTGAATTATATTCATATTGATCAGGTTGGCTTTGTACCTGAAGGACAGGCTTCAGAGCAAATCCAGCGGGCTGTGGATCTGATTTTGTTGCTCCACACTACCTGGGATTGGGGTGTCTTATGGAAGGGCATGCTGTTTTCGCTTGATTATCAGAAAGCTTTTGATACTATCTCTTGGATTTATCTATTTAGAGTTCTGCACAGATAAAATGTTGTCCCCCAATTTTTGTCCTTTCTCCATGTCTTATATACCCTGTTTCCCTGAAAATAAGACCTAGCATGATTATCGATGATGACTGCAATATAAGCCCTACCCCCCAAATAAGCCCTAGTTAAAGTCCTTGTGGGTCTTATTTTCACGTTAGGGGTTATTTTCGGGGAAAGAGGGTAGGGCGTATTTGGGGGGTAGGACCTATATTGTAGCCACCACTGACAATCACGCTAGGTCTTATTTTCAGGGAAACAGGGTATCAATCTGTCTGCCTGCATATGCTTAAAACAATATCTTTCTGATCCTATTTCCATCATTTCTGGCACTGGACTGGGCTGTCCCCATCACCTATTAAGTTCATCATTGCCATTGAGACCCGGCCATATCGATTTGTTCTCACCCGAATATCCTGAAAGTAAATAGTGGGGGTAGACAGCAGAAATGTGCATTCTTTGCAGATGACTTTTGCATACTCACCTTATTGCCTGGGAGCAAAACTTAAGAGAGGAAATTGATGAGGCAGACTGGACAAATTGGTCCCTAAGGATGTATAAGGGTATCATAAATTTTTCTCTTGTGGAGGTGGGTTTTAAGGTGTTTTCCAGATGGTATCTTGTCCCCGGCCATCTCTCAAAGATATACCCGGGGTCCTCTCCACTTTGCTTCTGGGGCTGCTGGTACCAGGTACCATACTTGGTGGATGTGTGCCAGTGCCAAGTTCCGACTATTCAGAACGATAGTACATTATTTGATTTATTCAATGACAATAGTGAATATTGTCAAGAACCCTAAAATTGCCCTTCTTAACCACTTCAATACCAGGCACTTAGACACCTTCCCGCCCAAGCCAATTTTCAGCTTTCAGAGCTGTAGCAATTTGAATGACAATCGCGTGGTACAACACTGTACCCAAACAATTTTTTTATCATTTTGTTCCCACAAATAGAGCTTTCTTTTGGGGATATTTTATCACCTCTTGCGATTTTTATCACAGAGGTGATAAAAATCACAGAGGTGATAAAATACCCCCAAAGAGAGCCCAAATTGTGAAAAAAAACATGTATTTCTTTGTTTCTGATATATTGTTTTGTAAATAACTATGTTTTCTTCTTCAATGATGGGCACTGATATGGCTGCACTGACGGCACTGATAAAGCGGCACAGATTGGCACTGGTGAGGTGACACCAATGAGGTGGTACTGATGAGGCGGCACTGATGGGCACTGGTAGGTGGCACTGATGGGCACTTATAGGTGGCACTCGTATGTGGCACTGATGGGCACTCATAGGTGGCACTGATGGGCACTCACAGGCGGCACTGATGTACACTCATAGGCAGCACTGATGGGTAATTATGGATGCCACTGATAAGTGGCACAGATGGGCACTGATGAGCGCAGATAGGTGGGCACTGATGGTGGCACTGCTGGATACTGATGGTGGCACTGCTGGGCACTGATGGGGGCACTGATAACACAGATGGGTGGCATTGCTGCTTTAATTTGTTTCATCATGGTGCCAGTCAGTGACCATTTGTGGGCATTGATTGGCACAAATTTGGCATTCATTTGTACATGTGGATGGCCATGGGGTACATACCTGGCCATCCACATGTTGCCCATTTCTGTGGTGGTCCGGGGGCTTTTCTGGTGGTCTAGTGTGGGCATCCGAAGGGGGTCTGTGCTGATAAACAATCAGCACAGACCCCCACTGTCTGGAGAGCCGCCGATCGGCTCTCTTCTACTCATGTCTGTTAGATGTGAATGAGGAAAAGCCGATCAATGACTTTTCCTGTTTACATCGTGATCAGCCGTGATTGGACACGGCTGATCACATGGTAAAGAGCCTCTGCCAGAGGCTTTCTACCGAGATTGGTGTATCGGTGTGTCAGACTGACACACTGCTCCACCAATCGGCGCGATGCGTGCCCCCACAGGCGCGCGGCGGCATGTTATCCTGAAGGACGTCATATGACGCCCAGTCAGGATAACAGAACCACTTCTCGGATGTCAATCTGCTATTGACCAAGAGGGAAGGGGTTAATGAACCGTGTAAGGTGCTCCCAGACACTCTCAGACCTTGATATTTTTTGTATGTTTCTCGCAGTAAAACAAATTGTCATAGTATCTGCCTGGAAAAAACAAGTAGTGGATCTGGCACTTATGAAATGTTGAAAAGTTGATGAGGATCATAAGAACTTGGTCAGCATTTTGAAAGATACATCCTCGAGGTTTGAGAAAGTTTGGAACCCCTGGATTAAATAACTTCAGATTCCTGCGTGGCATAACGGTGGACGAGTTCAGCCTTTGGATGGCTTATACTTCTCTTTCTCTCTTCCTTTCCTTCTATCCTCTTTCCCTTTTTCTTGAATCTGCCATAGCATTTTGTTACTGATTGTATATTGCATTTTCAGCACTCATCATGCCTGCGTTGGGTGACCGGTAGGGTGTGATAATGCCGATTTACCTTTGCAGGTTCCACTTGTAGGCTTGACATATATTCCAATGGTCATTCTCTTATGTTTTTTACATTTTCCTGCTCTCATTTGCATCCAACTGCACCTGCATTTTGGACTTATCACACTTACTCTTCTAAGCAAGAACACTTTCTATGTTGTGGTTATTAAAAATCTAATAACTAATACTAATAGTAATACTAATTACTAATAACATAACATATTGAAACCAAAAAGGCATAAACATTGTTTCCCACAACAGCATGATAGATTATTTGTCTAATTATCTTTTTATCACAATATTTTATATATTGAAGGTATTTATAAATGCAAGATCAGGCAATCAAACAAAAATATGTAAAACATATAAAGGTGAGAAAATTACCTCATCCACCCTGCACTTACATCATGTTTAATCCTGTTTCTTAAAATATTTGTAAAATATGTAGGCATGTCTTTATTTACAAATAATATTTTTTTAGTTGCTACCAAGATTGATGGTTTAATGTATATTGATAAGTCTCCCTCCTCCCCATGCTGACCATAGCATATATGTACTAACAACACTACAAAGAGCTTCACTCTACAGCTTTACCAACTAGGCATTGCACAGCCCATTGCACAGGCATTCAGCCTTTGGTGAAACTTTCTGATTTTATAAATATTTTTCTGGTTCTTTCACACATCAGTCTTCATTCATTGCAATGAGAAACCCGTTTATCAGTCCACATATGACCCATTTATCAGTTTACTTGAATTATGTAAGTTTTATAAAACAAGTGAGTCAATATAATTGGAGCTCTGGGTTTGAATGATTTGGATTCTTTGAGTGCTGCCAATATTTCCAGTTTTAAAATTGGAACTGCCAGGGAATCCAGGACTACTTGTGAAAGAATAAAGATTCCTTTTGCTTGTTATAATAAGTTGTTTTGTGCTCTGCATAGAGACGTGTAAAATGTTTTAAAGGTTTTGTAAAGCCCCATACACACTATTAGATTTTTCTGAAGATTTCTGTCTTCAGATTTAACAAAACGTTATAATATGAGGTCAAACCTTAAGAGTTTCAATTTGTATGCAATCAGGCAGGCCCTTGCACTACATGGTTTTGGTAAATCTGAAGACAAAAATCTGCAGAACATCTAATTGTTTTTGAATATTTTCTATCTGTTCCTGACAAGAATAAAATATCTGATGGACTTTTACGCAAGAGTTTAGTTGTTTTTACTAGTTACTTATTATTTGTGAAATGTATTTCTCTTTTATCCCTTTGAGAATAATGTACCTCTAATATGGCTTTAAATGACAACCATACTGAAAACATTGATATGTATTCATTTGAATTGTTTTGGACAATCTCTATCCCCTCCACTTTATCATGCCTGATATGCTGAGAGCCATGAGGCATATTAAGGAAAATTGTTGTCCATACTTACCGTAATTTTCCATTCCTGGATCCTCCCCATATCAGCCTACTATGGGTCAGCTCCGCCCTCTCAGACCCCTCCAGGACCATCTTTTTCTTAGCCCATAAAGGGCAGCTGTCTGCCCACACCAGTGTTCAAAAAATACCCGTCTCGCAACAAATAAACTGGGTGGGAATCCTCCGGCTGACATGGGGAGGATTCAGGAAAGGAAAATTACGGTAAGTATGGACAACATTTTTCCTTATTCCTGGACCTCCCTATGTCAGCCTACTCTGGGATGTACCAAGCAATATTAAAAAGAGAGGGAAGACAAAAAATAAGCCAAACCCTCAATGCAATGCTACTCAAATTTTTAATGGGCAACAGCCGCAGTAATAACCATAGAGCCAAATTTTTCCTCAGGCTAACAAGCCAAATTAAGCCTGTAATGCCTAATAAAAGGTGTTGGGCACACTCCAGCTTGCTGCTCTGCAAACTACCTCAGGGGCCACCTTTGCGTATGCTGCCCAGGATGCTGCCATACCCCTCAAATGTGCTTTGATCTCTGAAGGAGGAGGAAGGCCCAGCGTTTTGTATGCAATATGTATGGTCTTTGACAAATCAGGAAGACACAACTCTGGCTGTTGCCTGCATAACCTTTTAGGCCCCATTGGGAAAAAACTACAGCTGATCTGCTTTTAGTCCATTTCAGGTAGGTTGAAACCGCAGAGACCAGGTCTAACCTACTCCACTCATCATCAGCTGTATCCGCCAGAAAGGCTGGGAGAATGACCTCCCAGTTCATATGAAATTATATGGCAACCTTAGGTAGTAAGCTTGGTATTGGCCTAAGCACTATCTTGTCTGGGAGTACCAAACAATATGGTTCTTTAGATGAGAAGGCACACAACTTGGAGACTCTTCTGGCTGAGGCAATAGCTAGTAAAAAACAAAAACAAAAAACTGTTAAAAGAAATGATGAACAAGAGAAGGCTTGATCAAACGGAGGAACGAGCGATGTTCTCAAAACTAGTGTTAAGTCCTCTTTTGGAAAAAACGATTTCAATGGAGGTCTGATTTCTATGGGTGCCCCTAAAATTCAGATCACCAACGGATGTAGAGCATATCTTGTACACGACATAGCCGACAAAGCGGGGATTTGATGCTTTCAGGGAATTATAAGCTAACCCTTAGAGACCACTCTGCAGAAACTCCAAAATGTTAGATACTGAAGGAGATACAAGGTCCCAACCCCTTTCTGTATTATTCCAGATCTGGTGATAGGTTACATTTGTGGGCCTCTTACGAGCCTGTAATAATGTCTCCACTACACCACCCAAGAGACCCACGCCAGTTAAAGCCTCCCTCTCACTTCCAAATTATTAAATGCATCCTCCTGCGGTTCGAGTGTCAGGCCCCACTCCGCAGAAGGAGATTTGTGGGATTGGGGAGCCCAACTTTATCCTCCAAGCCAGAGGGAACCATGGCTCCCTGAGCCAGTAAGGTAAGACTACTATTGCTGTAATCCTTTCTCGCTGAATCTTCAGCAGGATTTTGAGAGCCAATGGAACACATACACCAAGGGGAAGTTCCAAGACCTGGACAGAGCACCCTGACCCAACGCCTGTGGATGCCAGGTCCAGGAGAAGAAGCAAGACAGTTGACAATTCTCCTCCAATGCCATAAGATCTATCGATTCAGGCCCCCTTCATTGTGATCCTCAAAGCCTTGACTCAAGTGATCTGCTAAAACCTTCCCAGGCCCTAGGAGATAAGATGCTGTAAGAGAGCCAAGATTCTTCTCTGCGCATAGGAAGATTGACATGCCACCTGAAGGAGAGGGCGACTCCCTGTGCCCCCTTAATGAGACACATAATGCACCGTAGTTGTTGTCCAAAGAATCTTGACAGCTTGGTTGGAACGCTAGGTTGGAACGCTAAGAGAGCGCATCTGACAGCATCCAATCCCAGGAAATTTGAATTCTTTGCCCCACAAAAGTTCCATTGGCCTTGAACCTGCTGTCCCAGGCAGTGTGCCCTGCAGCCTGCCAGACTGGCATTGGCCATCACCACCATTGTTTCTGAGGCCTTCAACGGAACTCTGCGGGAAAGCTTGTGAGCTACTGACCACCAAACCAGTGACCAGATTATTGGAATTTTCAGATAGGTTTTCTGGAACAAGGAGTGATGATCCCACTGAAGAAGAAAGTTACATTGAAACCACCTTCTGCACCACCTGACCCATGGGACTACTGGAACTGTGGCTGTTAGAACCTCCAGATACTGCATGCATTCCTTCACCATCATAGAAGGCCTGGCTATCACTGCTTTTGTCTAGGACTGGATCTCCTGGACCTTCCTCTAAGGACGAGAAACACCACCCTGATCCATGTTGAATTGTACTCCTAAATACTCCAACATTTGGGTCGGATGCATCTGGCTCTTCTGAAAGTTGAACAACCAACCGAAATGAGCTAGTGTTCTGCAGGTGAAATTCACATGAAGTTGAAGGAGCTCATTTGATGGACCCAGAAGTAGCATGTCGTCTAGATAATGGAATATTTGCACTCCCTTGACCCTGAGAGTCGCAACGACAGCAGATAGTAGCTTTGAGAATATTCTCAGAGTTGTGCAGAGACCGAATGGGAGACATTAAAATTTAAAATGAGAGCCTTCCACGGAAAACCTGAGAAAGCGATGGTGAGATGCGTCTATGGAAACAAGAAGTTACACATCTGCTAGATCAATGGAAACCATCCAGTCTCCTGAGTCCACAACTGAAATTATCATTTCCAATGACTCCATTTTGAATGGTGGAGCCTTCATGTAAGATTTCAGGACTTTGTTTTTGGTCCCAGAGGCTTCAGGGGGTTTCAGAACAGTTTTTGACCTCAGAGGGGAACATACTCTTTGACCCAATTTGTGCCTTGGAACCGGAAGGTTGGCCCTTGCTGCCAACGGCTCCCCTATATATCCTCTCAAACATGTGTAGGAAGCCCAGTTTCTAAGAACAAGGTCTGAGGGGGCCTTGTTCTGAACTCGAGACGATAACGTGATCAAACGATGGCTACAATCCATGCATCCTGTAATTTGTCCGCCCAAATCCCCCCAAATTGGGCTAGTCTTACTCCTACTTGAGAGGGTTAAGTGGAGACACCTTCAGAAGGACTTATTTGAAGCCTTAGAAGCTTTGTTGGCCTTGGGCTTGGAACGTTTCTGGAAGGTTGCACTAGCTCCCTTCCATGAAAAACTAAGTACTGGCCTCTCTGAATCCTTCTTTGGATCTCTTGTTAAACCGAAAGGGCTGCTGTTTTTTTTTTATCTTCTGCGGGATAAGGCTAGATCTGTCGCCGGAAAAACCCACTGAATTGCTGATTCTAAGTCTTCCCGAAGAGTAGCTTCCCGTAGAATGGAACTGAACATACTGTGCTTAGAAGCCTTAACGGCTGACCAATGCTTCAACCATAAGGCACTGCGGGCTGTGATGGAATGAGTCATTATCTTTGCTGTCATCTTTTGAACCGGCTCCCTGATCTGGTCAACAGCCACTTCAGCTACAAACGCTACTGCAGTCTTGAAAACTGCAAAAGAGAAGAACTGCTACTTCCCAGACTTTAATCTGAACATCCATCCACCAGCTCCGCTACCCACAGTCTAAGGGTGGATTGACACCCATGCACTCCCAGCGCTCCCTGAATTCCACAGACCATAGAACACGTCTCATAGGAGACCATGGTAAATGAACGGTAGCTCAAAACTGCAAAAAGCATCAAATATGCACAGGTGCCAATACGACCCAAGTGCTTCTGCCACAGAAGTCAGCACTACCGCCGGCCTGCAGGCTGCCAAACTATACAACCTTTTTAGGTCTGCATTTATTCTGCAATCCATAGGATCCCTAAAGGAGACCGAATCCTCCAGCGGAAGCGGAATGTGGCAGGCGAATCTAAGTAATGAAGCATCCACCTTAGGTGTGGTGTCCCAAGGGTTACAGCTTTGATACTCTATTATGCACATGGAGCTTCTTCTCAGGCCCTGCCCACTCATCCTCAAATACTTCCTTAATTTTAGAAATTAATGGGAAGGAAAGTAAAGATTTCTTTAAATATGGGTAGTATCTCTGCTGTTTCTTTGGAGATGACAATTCTTCCTGTCACTTCATTGCCTCCTTAACAGCCTCCACCAAGGGGGGAACCCATGCAAAAATCAAATGTATGCGATTCTGAGACCATCTCCCCACAGATGGATCTGAATCGCTATCGACGTCAGAGTTAAAACACACTGAAAACACATGATCTGAATCTGCACATGCTGAAGATATAGCAGGATGAACAGGATTCATTGAAACACTGATTAAGCCTTCCTTGACTGCGTGCTTAATGTAGGATTTAACTTGGCGTGCATTCGCAGCATTGTTCTGAGCCGCCTCCTTGAAGCAAGAGGCAAACCTGCTTTCCTCTGATGACTCAAGCTGAGCAGCCCCAACAGGATCCTTCTTCTGCCTGGGCTGGCGATGAAGACCTATCCAAAGAAGAGGATCTTCTTCTCTCTCTGTGCCCGGATTTGCTCTTTCTAGAGGCTTTCTGATGTCTTGACCTCTCTTGGCTCGGGTCCGAGTGACTAAAGTGAGGTAAGGGCGAGGGAGATCTGGAATGCTGTGACAACAGGCATCTATCCAGCTGCATGCGACTCTGCTATTTGTCATGTCTAGTCCTCTTTTTACACCTTTGAGGCTGGAATGCTGATTAGGAACCTCTTTGTGGGCATTTAGCTTACACTGGGCCCTTCTCTTTGTAAAACAGAGGATGCGCTCTCTTTTAAAAAAATAAAAAAAAATAAATAAAATAAACTTCTCCATCTGAATCTTCAGTGCTAAGGCAGCTAGGCAGGCAGGCAAAACCCCAGATCTATAAAGGCACAGGATAATAAAAACACTCTGACAAACAAATAACACAGCAGTAAGTAATGAGAGTCCTGGAAAGCAGGCTTACCAGAGCAGAGTAGCAGATTGATCAGCTGGAGGCTGAGATGAACCTAGAGGACAGAGCCTGCTGCAAATCAGCAGTGAGCATTCTGGTGTTTGCTAGGCAATCCAAGAGGAAGCTATCTCTGACCTCACCTGCTCAACTCTGAGCTTCCTGAAAGGAATACATGTGGAGGTGGTGAACTACAAGTCCCAGTGAGCCACAACCACTGCCTGAACACATACAAATACGGAAGGAGAGAGTGCCAGCACCTGCCTAACGAAGGTATATACAGTCATTTATACTACCAGTGACCTTTGCCAGTAATACACAGTCATTTATACTGTACCATACAATCTCTGCACCACAGGAACCTTCCTCCTCAGGAGATTTACAGTCTATATGTGGGGGGGGGTCTTCTGATCCAGGAGAGGCTGAACCCAAACAGGATGGATGGCGGATGGAGAAAATAAATAACTAAATAAATAAAAATTAAATTAAAATAAATAAATAAAAATAAACGTTAAAAGGCATCCAGAGCAAGGACGAAAATAGAACACTGGAGCCGGCAGACAGTCGCCCTTTAGGCTCCATGCACACTGAAGCTCAAAAAAGCTATTTCTGGACGCCAGATTGCTGGCAGAAAACGCTGGTTGAAAAACCTGCTTTTAACAGCGTTTTATACTAGCGTTAATGAGCGTTAATGAGCGTTTTACAGCGTTAGCGTTAATGGGCGTTTTTTATAAAAATACACAGAGGACACTCCAAAAATCCCACAATGCATTGAAAAATAGAATGCCGAACACTAATGAACGAGCGTTAATGAGCGTTAATGAGCGTTAATGAGCGTTTATGAGCGTTTGTCGTTTTTTGCCGCTGAAAAACGGCACTTTGAACGCGAATTTCTGGCGTTCAGAAAAAAGCCCATAAACTCCACTGCTCATTAAAGCTGAAAAACGTCCATGTGTGCATGGACACATAGGCTAACATAGAGTGGAGTTCATGGGCTTTTACAAAAAACGCCCAAACGCCAATAAACTGCAGTTTATCAGCTTCAGTGTGCATGGAGCCTTATGGGCTAAGAAAAAGATGGTCCGTGAGGGGCCAGAGGGGGTGGAGCTGACCCATAGTAGGCTGACATGGGGAGGTCCAGGAAAATTCTTTCTCCACATGATAGAAGTGTAGTCCCGTATATCTGTTTTCAGTTACATATATGTTTGATTAAGATCCTACCAAAAATAGCCTGTTCAAACATTCAAAATTGTATTAGGTGAGCAGTTTAGGCCAAGCATAGGTTCGGCCTGAATATCGCCTGTTTACATATTCAGCAAACACCCGAATTATTGGGGGCATTCGGTGGGATGTTTGCCCTCTGAGAGCACGGTGAATTGCTCTGCCAGTTGTTAAGGAGTGGCCCGTATGAGTCATCATCTGTCAGCACGCTTTCCCGCTGACAGCTAAATAATAAATAAAAAAAACATTGCCGGCATAAAAAGAATATTTAAAACAATGACATGGGCCCCCCAATCCATACCAGCCCTTTGATCTGGTATGGATTTTAACCACTTCAATACAGAGCACTTATACCTCCTTCCAGCCCAAACCAATTTTCATCTTTCAGCACTATCCCATTTTAATTGCGAATTGCGTGGTCATGCAACACTGTACCCAAACAAATTTTGTTTCACTTTTTTTTACACAAATAGAGCTTACCTTTGGTGATATTTGATCACCGCTGTTTTTTTTTTACTAAACAAATAAAAAAATACCAAAAATGTTGAAAAAAAAAAGTTTTTCTTTGATTCTGATATAAAATGTTGTAAATAAGTAGGTTTTCTACTTCACTGATGGTCACTGATAAGGTGGCCCTTATGGGCACTGATGAGTTGGCACTGATGGACACTGACGGTGAGGCACTAATATGCAGCACTGGTTGGCAGCACTGATGGGATTGCTAGGTGGTATTGATGGGCACTGATAGGCTGCACTGATGGACACTGATAGGTTGCACTGATGGGCACTGATAGGCGACACTGACAGGTACTGATGGATGGCAGTGATGGACACTGATAGATGGCACTGATGGGCACTGATAGATGGCACTGATAGGCAGCACTGATGAGGAGGCACTGATTGGCATCTCTGTTGGGCACAGATTGGAATACTTGATGGGCACTGATTTTTATCCCTGGTGGACATAGGTGGGTATCCCTGGTGGGCATGGGTGGGCATCCCTGGTGGGTCTGCACCGATAATCAATGCACTGATTATCAGCGCACACCCCCCCTGTCAGGAGTGCCGCTGATCAGTTCTCCTCTACCCGCACCTTATTAGTGCGAATAGAAGAAAAGCTGATAAATGGCACTTCCTGGTTAGGATGTAACCAGCTGTGAGTGGACACAGCTGATCACATGGTAAAAAGCCTACATCATAGGCTCTTTACCAAGATCAGAGTTGCAGTGTGTCAGAGCGAAACACCACAGCATCGATCGCTGTGCTGCATGTCCTCTTGGGCTTATCCTGCTTGATGTCATATAACAAGGGGACCCCCAGATCCCAGCCCCCCATATGAATGAGTATGGAAAACATTGAATTTCTTAGGCATAATCAGGCATCAAAGAACATACAATAGTAACAGAAACAAGAAGAAAACAGTACTACTGCACAACTTATGTGGATCATTATATAAAGGCATTGAGACCAGAATTACGTTGCCATTACCAGAATTCCTTTCTACCCAAGGTTTCCAAATCTTGGAGAAGGACAGGTGTGAATTATTACTTATGGTAAGGGCTTTTTCATAAGAGAATTTAATGTTGGCCAAGGAGTGTACTTTTGTAGGGTTAGAGGATAGTTGGGATTTCCAATTTAGTACAATAGTAATTCTGACTGTCAATAGGACATGCAGAATAGTGGTGCAATATTCCCTTGGCAATTGATCCACTGCTAAATTAAGTAGTGCTAGGGCTGGGGTTAGAGGTAGTAGGGTTCCAGTGATGTCAGATATAATGCTGGATATTTTACACCAAAAACTAGTTAAACATTACAGTCCCAAAGTGTATGGTACAGGGATCCTATCTGTCCGCATTTCTGCCAGTACGTAGGGGAGCTTCCAGAGGAAATTTGCTACTACACTCCAGTACATATATCCATCTGTGTGCTATTTTTTGGGGTGCTCCCAGTGCTTAACATTTTGTGTTGTAGCGTATAGGGAGCCAAAGGCCTTAAGCCATTGTGCATCTGTGAACTGATGGTTGAGATCTCACTCCCACTGTATTATAGCAGGAGATTTAACAAAGGTCAATTTGTCTTGTAGCAGGGCATAGAAAAGGGATATGCCTCCACGTGTAGAGTTCGGATCAGTAAAGCAATTTTATTTCAAGAAGGAGATTATGACTTAAAAATTGGGGGGTACGCAATAGCATAAAATAATGATGGCTCAGAAGTTTGAATTCCTATAGCAGTGCCCTAGCTGGTTTGGGAATGCAGTTACATAGTAGATTGTGTACTGTCTTAATACCATTTGTAATCAGTCCACATACTGAAACATCAGGGATTAACAAGTCTAGGATTTGTACAGGCAATACTAATTCCTAGGTTTGGATAGAATTCATGCCCATAAAGCCCTCCAGGCTAGTAAAGATGCTTTCATAGGCAATAGTAACCCTGATAGTACATGTGGCCACCAACTATAAGCTAGCAGTAGAGTAAGCAGATCAGGAACTTGTTCTATGTCTAATCAAAGGATTTCCACAGAGGGTTTAAACCAGTGTTTCAGTTGGTCAAGTTGTGTGGACCAATAATAATCCTTGATATGTACTAATCCAATGCCTCCAGCTTTTCTGTGTTTAAATAGCCAGATGCATGGACATCTAGGCCACATTCCTTTCCATATATAGTGATGGGGCATAGAAGTTAAGGACTTTAGGCTTTAGAAAACTGTTGGCATTTCTTAGTCAATTTACAGATAAGGGATTTATAGTTAGTGTGTCCTAGAATTGATACTTTTGGTGTTAAGATAATTCCCAGATAGGGTATTCTGTCTGCCACCCAGGAATAGGGATGAGCCGAACACCCCCCGGTTCGGTTCGCACCAAAACCTTCGAACGGACTGAAAATTCGTACGAACTTTAGAACCCCATTAAAGTCTATGGGACTCAAACGTTCAAAATCAAAACTGCTAATTTTAAAGGCTAATATGCAAGATATTGTTCTAAAAAAGGGTTTGGGGACCCGAGTCCTGCCCCAGGGGACATGGACCAATGCCATTTTTTTTTTTAAATGGCCGATGACAATTAAAGTGAAAAAAAAAATTGAAATGTTCCTTTAAATATCATGCCTGGGGGGTGTCTATAGTATGCCTGTGAAGTGGCACGCGCTTCCCGTGTTTAGAACAGTCGCTGCACAAAATGACATTTAACGGAATAAAAGTCATTTAAAACTGCTTGCAGTTTTAATGTAATGTCTGGTTCCAGCAATATGGATGAAAATCATTGAGAAAAATGGCATGGGTAGCCCCCCCTGCCCATTACCAGCCCCTTTGAGTCTTGTAAGGGTTATTAAGGGGAACCCCGTACCCAAATTAAAAAAAGGAAAGACGTGGAGCCCCCAGGCCCTATATACTCAGAACAGCAGTATACAGGCGGTGCAAACAAGACAGGGACTTTGTTGAACTGGTACATTTTTAAAGTGTAGCTCCAGTCAAAAAAACTATTTTTAAGCTTTTTGGAAAACATAGGGAAGGGTTATCACCCCTGTATAATTTATTTTGCCGTCCATCTTTTTTCATCTCCCTTCCTGTTGTCTCCTTCCGTTTGCAAGTAGGAGACATTTGTAAGTTGGATGTTTGAAAGTAGGGGCCTGCCCTATATGCTCTGCAGAAATTTGGGCCTAAGGTGTTGGTGTTGCCACAACACTGTAAGCCCTCAAAGCGACTCTTGGTGGGTGCTGGAGTACCCTGCTATGAACAATTATATCAAGAATTGTACTTACATGCCATTGTTGAACAGTGGTAGAAAAATTAGGCCTTTTTTGGTTGTGGTGGTGGTGGTTGTGCTGGTGCCACAACACTGTAAGTCCTCACAGTTACTCTTGGTGGGCGCAGGAACGGGCCCTTCTGTGAAATATTATATCAAGAATTGTAATTACATGCACCTGTTAAACCTTAGGGCCTTAGGCACTGGTGCTGGTGCCATGACACTGCAACCTCTCCCAGATACTCTAGTTGGAGTACAGGAATGAGCCCTGCTGCAAAGCATTGCATCAAAAATTTTAATTATACGCCCCTGTTAAACAGGGGCTGAAAAATTAGGCCAGAACCAAAGAACCAAAAATGTTCTTCCAAGCTATCAGCAGGAACAGGACAGTCACTCAGCATCAGCATAGGTAGTCTTGAAGGGATGTGATAAGCTCCCCTTACCCTGTCCTGGTGCCATAGTCGCACAAGTACTTATTGATGGCCCTCTGCTGCGTGTGTAGCCACTGCAGCATGGCCAACGTTCAGTTCCACCTGGTGGGCATGTCACATATAAGGCGGTTCTTGGGCAGGTTCAACTCCTTTTGGAGCTCAGCCAGCTGAGCACTGGCATTATATGATCGGCGGAAATGCACACAGACTTTCCTGGCCTGCCTCAGGACATCCTGTAAGCCTGGGTACCTGCCCAAGAACCGCTGAACCACAAGATTAAGTACATGAGCCACACAGGGCACATGGGTCAGTTGTCCCTGTCGGAGGGTGGAGAGGAGAGTGGTGCCATTGTCCAAACCACCATTCCTGGCTTAAGCTGGCGTGGCATCAACCACCTCTTGGCCTGCCCCTGCAGGAGGCACACAACACCCACTCTAACTGCTGCAGATGCCTGTATTACAGAAACAGAACAACACCAGCAATAAGGGGTAGCTTCAGGTATATATTGTGCAGGAAGCACACAACACCCACTTTAACTGCTGCAGATGCCTGTGTTGTTGAAACAGAACAACACCAGCAATAAGGAGTATCTTCAGGTGTATACTGTGCGGGAGGCACACAACACCCACTTAAACTGCTGCAGATGCCTGTATTACAGAAACGGAACAACAACAGCAATAAGGGATAGTTTCAGGTGTATACTGTGCAGGAGGCACACAACACCCACTCTAACTGCTACAGATGCCTGTTTTACAGAAACAGCACAATACCAGCAATAAGGGGTATCTTCAGGTGTATACTGTGCATGAGGCACACAACACCCACTTTAACTGCTGCAGATGCCTGTATTATAGAAACAGAATAACACCAGCAATAAGAGGTATCTTCAGGTGTAGTGTATACTGTGCAGGAGGCACACAACACCCACTTTAACTGCTGCAGATGCTTGTGTTACAGAAACAGAACAACACCAGCAATAAGGGGTATCTTCAGGTGTATACTGTGCAGCAGGCACACAACACCCACTCTAACTGCTGTAAATGCCTGTATTACAGAAACAGAACAACTCCAGCAATAAGGGGTCGCTTCAGGTGTATACTGTGCAGGAGGCACACAACACCCACTCTAACTGTTGCAGATGCCTGCATTACAGAAACAGAACAACACCAGCAATACGGGGTATCTTCAGGTGTAGTGTATACTGTGCAGGAGGCACACAACACCCACTCTAACTGCTGCAGATGCCTGTATTACAGAAACAGCACAATACCAGCAATAAGGGGTATCTTCAGGTGTATACTGTGCATGAGGCACACAACACCCACTTTAACTGCTGCAGATGCCTGTATTACAGAAACAGAATAACACCAGCAATAAGAGGTATCTTCAGGTGTAGTGTATACTGTGCAGGAGGCACACAACACCCACTTTAACTGCTGCAGATGCTTGTGTTACAGAAACAGAACAACACCAGCAATAAGGGGTATCTTCAGGTGTATACTGTGCAGCAGGCACACAACACCCACTCTAACTGCTGTAAATGCCTGTATTACAGAAACAGAACAACTCCAGCAATAAGGGGTCGCTTCAGGTGTATACTGTGCAGGAGGCACACAACACCCACTCTAACTGTTGCAGATGCCTGCATTACAGAAACAGAACAACACCAGCAATACGGGGTATCTTCAGGTGTAGTGTATACTGTGCAGGAGGCACACAACACCCACTCTAACTGCTGCAGATGCCTGTATTACAGAAACAGAACAACACCAGCAATAAGGGGTATCTTCAGGTGTATATTGTGCAGGAGGCACACAAAACCCACTCTAACTGCTGCAGATGCCTGTATTACAGAAACAGAACAACACCAGCAATAAGGGGTAGCTTCCGGTGTATACTGTGCAGGAGGCACACAACACCTACTCTAAGGCCGCGTACACACGCGCGGACTGTTCGCCCAACTTTGTCCGCTGAACAGTGTTTGGGCGGACAGTCCGCTCGTGTGTGGGCTTTCAGCGGACAGTTTCAGCGGACAGTTTGACGAACAAGGTTTTTCGGAAATTCCGTAAAACTGTCCGCTGAAACCTTGTTTGAGCGAACAGTCCGCCCGTGTGTAGGCTTGTTCGTCAAACTAAGTTCCGCGCATGCTCAGAAAGGATTTACACGCCGAAAGTTATAATGCAGTGTATAGGACGTCGTATTTTTCGTCCCGTCGTACGTGCCGTTCACGTCATCGCGCACGGTTTCAGCAAACTGTTCGTTCGTCGTGTGTGGCCATGTCCGTCCATGCTAATTTTGAGCGGACTGTTTGCCAAAACTGTTTGACGGACAAAGTTGGGCGAACAGTCCCCGCGTGTGTACGCGGCCTAACTGGTGCAGATGCCTGTATTACAGAAACAGAACAACACCAGCAATAAGGGGTAGCTTCAGGTGTATACTGTGCAGGAGGCACACAACACCCACTCTAACTGCTGCAGATGCCTGTATTACAGAAACAGAACACCAGTAATAAGGGGTATCTTCAGGTGTATACTGTGCAGGAGGCACACAACACCCACTCTAACTGCTGCAGATGCCTGTATTACAGAAACAGAACAACACCAGCAATAAGGGGTATCTTCAGGTGTATACTGTGCAGGAGGCACACAACACCCACTCTAACTGCTGCAGATGCCTGTATTACAGAAACAGAACACCAGTAATAAGGGGTAGCTTCAGGTGTATACTGTGCAGGAGGCACACAACACCCACTGTAACAGTGCTAGGTTCCCAAACAAAAAGACACTGTCCCTGCCTATCCTGCTCTTTCCTTTCACGCCAACACACTACACAAGGCCGCTGCCCTGGCGGCCTTATATAGTGTGGGGCATGTACTAAACCCCCCTGAGCTTTAATTGGCCACAGGCATCCTGTCTGTGGCCAACTATGGCTTTCCTCGCTGCTAGTGCTGTGATTGGCCAAGCATGCGGGGTCACAGTGCATGCTTGGCCAATCATGAGCCAGCAATGCACTGTGATGGCGTAGTGCACTGTGGGCCGTGAGCGCCACACGATCATGGCAGAAACAGCCTACAAAGTTCTGGATTTTCCGAACGGGCGAACTGCCGGTGTTTGAGTCGCACATGCATTAGACTCGAAAACCAAGCTCATCCCTACCCAGGAATAAGGAAACCTTCCTAGTGTGTATGAGGACATTTAGATTCAGGATTAGCGATTTAGAAACATTTACATTATACTATGAGATATTACTGAAGTGAGTGAGCATTGGATATGGAGATCTAGGTATTCATAAGGAGTAATTTCATCTGCGAAAAAGGTTTATCTTGTGTTGTCTAAAGTGTAGCTGAAATCATAGAATAATTGGGTAGTATTGTATTTTCTCAGCTAAGGATTCAATCATAAGATTGAAAATGGTCGGTGACAGTGGGCATTCTTGGTATGTTCCGTTTGTAATAGTGAAGGGTTTTCACAGCATACCAGAGGTGTACATCTGAGCAAAGGGCTGGGAGTAGAGCGCTAAAATAGCAGAAAGGATATTTCCACAAAATCCAAATTTGAGGAGCACCTGGGTCATGTAAGTCCAATGTACTCTGTTGAATGACTTCTCCACATTTATAAATAGAAGCAGGGAGGCACAAGCAGGGAAGCTCTGCAAAATCGATTATGATGATAATACGCCTAGTGGCATCCTAAGAATGTAAATCCCATTTGGTCCAGCTGAATATGTGTTGGTGTTATGTGTGTGAGGCAACAGCCAATAATCTTAGCATACAGTTTTATGTCTGATTTTAGGCGAGATATGGGTCTGAAATTGGAGGGGGTTATTGGATCCTTACCAGGTATCGGCAAGGTTACTACTTATGTTCTTAGCATTTCGGGAGGAAATGCAGCAGCCGAGGCTGCTGCTGTAAAGAGATTAGCAATATGGGGAGAAAGCATAACCTAAATGGGCTTATAGTATTTGTTTGAGAAACCATCAGGTCCAGGGGATTTGTTGTGCGGGAGAGAAGCTATACCCTTTTGTATTACCCACTCACTAAGGCCCCTTTCACACTGAGGCACTGGGCGCGCTGGCGGTAAATCGATGCTATATTTAGCGGCGCTTTACCGTTGTTTTAGTGGCACTTTTTGCCCACTAGTGGGGGTTAAACTGACCCGAAAAAGGGTTGAGATCGCTGCACTTTGCAGGTGGGTTTGGGGCATTGCCCCATTGTTTTCAACGGGAAGGGGCGCTTTAGGAGCGGTAAATACACCGCTCCTACAGCGATCCAAAGATGCGGCTTGCAGGACATTTTGCAGCGTCCTGCAAGCGCACCGATCCAGTGGTTCCTTCCAGGGAGAGTGTGGGGTCCCGCAGCATGGTCCGAGGCAGCCTAGGACTTTGCAGAGAGACAGCAGCGGCTGTTTGAGGGCCTTTTGCAGGCTCTATTTTTAGCACTCTAGTGCCTGCAAAGCTTCTCAGTGTGAAAGGGGCCTTATTAAAGCGTTTAGTGTTTTCAGTTGCTCTTGCATCAGCCAGGGGAGATTGACTGATGATAGAAATGAGTTGATGTCAGTTTCAGAGGGTTGTGGAGATTTTAAGTGGTAGAGGCCGCTTTAGGAATCAGCGAGCATATCTGATATTTTTTTCAGGTTGACGACCTTCTGTTGAGTGGTAGGGTGGTTAAGGTGAGGTTTATTATCAGAGGCATAGAAGCTCAATTTAAATTGATTGCAAAGTATTGTTTAAAAAAAATAACAAACGTGTTATACTTACATGCTCTATGCAGTAGGTTTTGCACAGGGCAGCCTGTATCCTTCTCTTCTCGGGTCCCTCTTTCCTGCTCCTGGCCCCTCCCTCCTGTCGAGTGCTATGGGGGCAACTCAGCTGAGCTGAGCACAGAGTTGTCATTCGGCCCCACCCCCTCCCTCCCCTGATTTGCTTACCGACTTTGATTGACAGCCACGGGGGTCAATGATGCCTCTGCTGTGTCTCAGCCAATCAGGAGGGAGAGTCTCGAATGGCTAAGGGATTCATGGACATCGCTGGACAGAGCTGGGGCTAAGTTGAGCTTACTTGGGAGCTCTCAAAGAGCCTGGTTCCTTCCAGGGAGAGTGTGGGGTCCCGCAGCATGGTCCGAGGCAGCCTGAGCCTTTGCAGGGAATGGCCGCAAGTTCCATTTTGGCAGAGACCAGCCGAGGCTGAATAGAGGAAGCTTTCCAGCTTGCAGAGCTGCAAGACTTTCTTTCTCCTGTGGGGCATAGCTAGTGATTATTCAACGTTGTGGCAGCAAAAATCGCCACGTTTAGGAATCGATGTATTCTCTGGCAGCCAAACGGAGCTCTATAATCAGATTGCCTTTAAACAGTGCAGTTGGCCGGAATTTTACATTTTTTATTGTTTTACTTTAAACATCATTAAACTTACTGCTCCTTTAACCACTTGCTTACTGGGCACTTAAATCCCCCTCCTGCCCAGACCAGTTTTCAGCTTTCAGCGCTGATGCTCTTTGAATGACAATTGCGCAGCCATACAACACTGTACCCAAATTAATTTTTCATAATTTTTTTCCCACAAATAGAGCTTTCTTTTGGTGGTATTTAGTTACAGCTGGGAGTTTTATTTTTTGCTAAACAAACAAAAAAAATGAAAAATAAAAAAAAATAAAAAATCATGTTTCATAGTTTGTTATAAAATTTTGCAAACAGGTCATTTTTCTCCTTCATTGAAATGCGCTGATGAGGCGGCACTGGTGGGCACTGATAGGCTGCACTGGTGGGCACTGATATGCACAGTTAAGGCATCACTAATAGGCACAGATAAGGTGGCACGATAGGCACAGATAAGGCAGTACTGATGGGCACAGATAAGGCGGCACTGATGGGCAAAGATGGGCACAGATACGATGGCACTGATGGGTGGCACGGATGGGTGGCACGGATGGGTGGCACTAAGGGGCACTGATAGGTACCACCGATAGATGAGACTGATGGGCACTGATAGGTGGCACTGATAGGTGGCTCTGATAGGTGGCACTGCTGGGCACTGTTGGGCGGCACTGATGGGCACTGATGGGCACTGGTAGATGGCACTGATGGGCACGGATATGTGGCACTGGGGTGCAGCACTGTTGTTGAGGCAGATTGTGGGCACTGATGGGTGGCACTGTGGGTACTGATGGGTGGCACTGTGGGCACTGATGGGTGGCACTGTGGGCACTGATGGGGGGCACTTTTTTATTATATAGATGGCACTGTCAGGAGGCAGATGGGCACTGATACGCTGGCCGTGATCGGGACTGATGTCCCGATCACGGCCGCCGGTGATCAGCTTTTTTTTTTCTCCTCGCGCTGTCAGCGTGAGGAGGAAAAATAGCCGATTACCGGCTCTGTTGTGTCACATGATCAGCTGTCATTGGCTGACAGCTGATCACGTGGTAAGGGGTCGGGATCGACCCCTTCCTCCGATCCGTGATCAGGCGAGTCTCATAGACTCGCTGATCACAGAGCGCGCCGCGCGTGCCCCTCAGAGGGCGCGCAGAGTGCTCGTGCACGGGACGATGTCAATAGACGTAGTCCCGGCAAAGCAGGTCCGTGCTGTAGCCATCATTCGGCTATAGCGCAGATCTCTATAGGTTAAAAACAATCTTATTTAAAAACATTTTTTGCATTGATACATGTCCTCCAGGGCCCCCATAGCATTTTATGTCCAATAACTTGCATATAAGCGTTCAAAATGGGGACTTTTTCTATGTTTGGGAGTTCTGGTGCAAACCGAACAGGGGGTGTTCAGCCCAACTCTAATTCAAAACATAAAACCATATACATTATTACTACAGTAATAATCTGAATAAAATTAGAAGATTATGAAACTAACTTATATGGAACGATATATGGTGTTATATTTGAAATTATCAACTGTCAGGGGCATGTAACGCTCCTGTTCAATGGGAACCGCTGGACTTATTTCAGCATTATGGTTTTGGCTGAATTGCTCACAGCCTGTCTAACTGTCCACCTGCAGGGTGAATGATACAGGCACAGCCACTGAGCAGTGACTAAACCTCTTTTAAGCCTGCCAAGCCCTTAGTGTCATGCTTGTAATATTATTTGCAACACATACTGCAAGCTCAATGTTTGCCTGCCTTGTTCCCTTGTCTTGACCTTTGCCTTCATCTAATCCCTGCCCGGCCTACTAATTTGGATTTCCTTGTTATCAACCTCCGATTGGATGTTGGACTAAACTCTGCCTGCCTGCGCCTCCCCTAGGTAGTATCCAGGCACTATAGCACTGTGTATAAGGGCAACTGCATACTTTTAGGCCTGCTTGTCTTATAAGGAAAGTGGGCTGTTATAGGTGAAGAACAGAGCCAGCTATAGTGCCTGACCATCAACGCTAGGGGTAAGCATAATACCAACAGCCCAATCAATTGGTAACACCATACATAGAAAAAAGAAAAAGGTATTTTTGGATACTTATATGTCTTGAATCAATCAACAGATTATTTAAATAAAAATCAATAATTGTATTACAATTTTGAATAAAATAGTTTTAAAACAGTGCTTCACAGTTTTCCAGAGACCCCCGTATTGAACCCTATAAGGAAGTCACAACACTTACTGAACACATTTGTTGGATCTTAATTGCAGATTATGCATAAAACGACATTGCAAAAACGAAAATGGCAGCTTTGTCTCTGAGCTCCCGCCGTCACCACAGCTAACACCGAACTGCAGGAGGTGAGCACTCCCTAAACACACCCGGACGAACCTCAAACACATGGGAACAGCTTCCCACGCGTCCTCGGCGTCTAGATCCCACTCCCCGCACAAACAGACCGGAGGTATGAGAAACCACATTTCGGAGATGTTCCGGACACAGAGGGGGAACATGAGAAAGAGAAAAAGTCTGGATACTGTCCTCTAAACATGAAACACCTCCATCCCTAAATTACATAGAAAAAAAGCAAAGGTTGCCCATGGGACTTTAAATGAAGTGTTCATGCTGATCAGAGGGTAAACAAGTATGAGTAAAAAAGTAACAACGTTTATTTAAATAGTAACAATGGCATCCAACACAGAACATGATCATGGGTGGCAGGTAAATAGCAACATAACATAATAGTCCTATAGGCATATCCATAATGATATAACATCACAGATTATTAATAGTACAAATATGCATGGTACATCTCTAACCCAACGCACTTCGCGAGCTTTCTTCGCATCTTCAGGGGCTGATGTGCATATCTAATATCTGTAACAACAAATAGAATATATATTGGAGTATAACTTATGATTTGGACATGAGCATGAGAACTGATCTCATCTCATCTCAGACTTACTTGTCAGACAGTTGGCCTTAAGGGCTGATCCCCAATAAAGGTCAGCGGAGGACCGGAGGTATGAGACACCACATTCCGGAGATGTACCGGACACAGAGGGGGAACATGGCGGCTTCCTGCCACTGTCATCCCCTGAAAACATCAGCGGGGACTGTAGACTCTGCTTCTGATGGAGAAATGTGGGGCTCTCCCGAGTTAGAAAACCACTCTGCTCAGCCCCAACAGCACTTAAGCATTCAAGATCTTAAGACAATAGCTGCGGACATAAAGGATACCCTGTCAGCAGCCATCTCAGAGCTGCATCTGGACATTCATGCACTGACTGACAGGGTCCATGAGGCAGAGAGGACAACAGCACAACAGGGCACAGTTCTGAGGAGAGCCACTCTGAAAATTGATTCCCACACACTTCAGCTGAGAGATCTCCAGCGACACATGGAAGATCATGACAAAAGAGGAAGAAGACACAATTTGCGGATTAGAGGACTCCCTGAAACAATTGAACCTGATCAACTTACAGCATCAGTCACTAGAGTGTTCAATGATATCCTGGAGTGCCCTGCACACACAGAAATAAACATGGAATGGATCCACAGGGCTCTTAAGCCAAATGGGAGAAACACAGATAGGCCCAGGGATGTCATATGCTGTATAGTAGATTTCAAAATTAAAGAAATACTTAAAAAGGCAAGAAACAGACCGCAGCTAATTTATGAGGGAACCACTATCCAAATTTTCCAAGACCTTTCCAGTATAGCACTGCAACACCGCAGAGATCTTAAACCCCTGCTGGATGCACTGCGTGCTGCGGGCATAAACTATAAATGGAAGTTCCCCTTCTGCCTCTCTGCTACTTTTCAAGGGCAGATGTCACTGTTGAAGGTACCCGCGGACTTACCATCATTTTGTAACATCCTGGGTATCCCAATTGTAGACATCCCACAATGGTATGCCGAATTTCACGGTGCAGTCACCAGAAAGGACTCACACCCGGAAGAGCCCATGGAAGCTCAAACCACCCATCATCGCAGATGCAGATCCCCCTCAAGCCCTAGAATCCAATCTACACCTCGTGGACTCCATATGGACCCCCACTCGCCTGAAGTTACACGACAAAGGCGCGCTCACCGAGATTACTAAGCCTTAACAGGATATCTCCCATGCATGCTTACAATGGATATTGTCTTCTCCGATGGGATCACAACCTGCTTCACAATACTGAAACCTCTTTTCGGTTAAGCTGTTACTAACTGTTTAAGTTTCCAAGTTTTGAAGTTTGAAAGGAACCTGCATTTTCTCTTTTTCTGGCTTAGCCTGCTGTGATCCCTATACATGGGACTGCGACCTATACACCTTTCCCACTTGCCATAAGTGGTACTGCATACCTTTATACTACCCTCTACCTAGAAGCAGGGAATTTATACAACAACCTACTGCAGACACTAACGATGAGCAGATACACGGCTTTCTGCGTTTAGCAGATACTATATTTAACGACAAACCGGTTACCAAACTGTATAATTAAACAGTCTGAACCTACAACCCTTTTTATTCCGACTCCTAAGGTTGTACTGTTTAAATGATAGCAATTCCGGTATGTTGACCTCACAAGGAGAGCTCACGGCTGTGGTCTCGCTCTAATTTTTGATGTGGACCTATGCATAGGTGCACGTCCTAACGAGAGACTTGCTTACATAAACTTTTCTAGCAGCTAAGTATTATTACTGTGTTGTGGCATTAACTTAGTTAAGGTTTCCCTCTAACATTAGCCATGGAATGTTTTTGCTTAGGCCACATTTTTTCAGGTAGCCTCTATTAGCGGGTTGGACTCTATAATAAAACAGCACGACTCAAACACATTATTTATTGTGGGCCAGTTATGCAATTGCGTAGTGGGTTACTGCCTATAAAGGCCCCCTGTGCTTGGGCTATGCTCAGAGCACTGCTTTCCAGTACAGTTGCCACTGTGAACGGATATTTGAGAGGTATTGACAAGAGCCCCCACAGAGACTAAACATCGTCTCTACTATATTCTCAAACTCTTGATGATTTCAAAATCCATTTCTTTCTTCTCAGTATCCCTAGGAGTAGGTGCCAGAACACCACAGTTGTGAGTTTTACAATAATTGCCTCTGTGGGTGGCAAACTTGGCTAGATTGAAAGGACTGTTATTTTACTGATATGGGTTATGTTGTCAACTTCCTCCCCCCCCCCCCATGCTCTAAATGTTGTGCCATAATTTTTCTTAAGGGGGGCTGGATCTGATTCTAGGTTCTATACTCCATCCGGAAATATACTTTGCTGTGACCTGTGCCCACATTATTAATAACTAATAAGTGGTGATTACAACACTTACACAAATATGATCTACACCTGACCCCCCCATCCCAGTGTTTTCTAACTTACCCTCACCATGACCTACCCCCCTTTCCTTTGATGGGAAATCATACCTACCTGCAACTGGACTGAATATGATTACCCCCCTCGCTTATGTGAGGAGCATAATAAATTGTTGCTTCTTAATCCCACTACGCAATGGCACTCCAACACGATAACATCTCACAATGATTTCTCTTAAAGGCATATAGTTCAATACCCTACTCGTAATAGGCTGGAAACACTTGGATTATAAATGTTATACAATAACCCTCATAGCAATACACAATACTGTACCTGCTAAATGGTTCTTGGTCTGATATGTGGTTCCTAATTAACAAATATTATTAATGTTATATGTTGTAAAGTACATGTACATATGTATCAAATTTGATTCTTTTGTACTCTTGCTTGACTGTCATTTGTGAATAGATGTCCACTATACCTTCACTATTCCTCCACTTCTTCCCCTCCAGATGTGGTGGCGGTGGGTAAACACTATCTTTACACACCACTCACTAGTCAACCTTTACCAACCCTCACACAGTGCTCCACTATGGTATATACTACCTAGTGGCTAGTATCAGTGGAGAAAGCACTGTATTTTGCCAAATGTATTCACCCATAAGTAGGATAGGCAGGAACCTTTCCTCTTTTCGGTAAACTAGTTCACAAGCCTTTATACCCCTGCGACCTGAGGGGGACACATATTATCCTTCCCTCAACCCTAGTATTGCCCTTCCTTGTACTCGGCACCCCATTCGGATACAATAATCTTATCATGCCGCTGAGAAACGACATAAGTCCTGCTCCCACGGTCCGATTATACTCATTTAATACTAGGGGATTAAACACCCTAGAAAAGAGAAAACAAACATTACTACACATACAAAGATCAAAAGCCCACATAGTCTTTTTACAAGAGACTCATTTTCGATCAGACAACATCCCAAGGCTTCATAACCATTTCTACCCACTGGCATTTCATGCCACCAATCCAAATCTAAAGGGGTCTCTATACTAATATCTAAACACTGCCCTTTTCAATTACAAGATATAGAACGAGATGAGGAGGGTAGATACGTATTTCTGAAAGGAACGCTACACAATAAGCCCCTTACTCTGGCCAATATATATGCGCCCAATAAAAATTAAGTTAAATTTTTTCGTAAAATTGTGAATCAACTTACATCCATCCAGTCTGGGATCCTCATTGTCCAGGGGGATTTTAACGTCGCTCTATCACCCACATATGATCCCTCCTCTGGATCCTCCTCCTTGACCTACAGAGCCCTTTGTGTGATTAGGACCCAATTAAGCGATCTCACACTATATGATGTTTGGCGTATCCTTCAACCGAACGAAACGGATTATACTTTTTTTTCCCCGTACACAACAAATATTCTAGGATTGACTAATTTTTTATCTCACAAGCTGACTTACTACTCCTCAAGGACAGCTCAATCGAGCCTATGCTTTTATCTGATCACAATCCTTTAATGATGACACTAACCTTCTATGCCTAGTCGGTGGCCTCACCTATTTGGTACTTCAATAATTCCTTACTGACAGATGCCGACATTACACAAATGATTGCGACATGTCTTATTCAATTCTTTCAAGAGAATGAATCCACGGCTACCTCTCCTACCACTCTATGGGCAACACATAAATGTTTACTTAGAGGTGAAATTATTTCTCTGGCTGCACGCTGCCACAAGATCCGAAAAGAATATATTGACAATCTGTCCAAACGCATTCATAATCTTGAAAGAATACATAAACAAACTTTAGCCACAAAAACCCTTGAAGACCTAAGGTCGGCTAGAGAAGAACTGTTAATGGAACTAGGGAAAACAGTGAAACGTAAATTTGCCCTAGTAAAATGGCAATTCTACGAGTTCGGCAACAAGGCCGGTAAAATGTTGGCTAGGGCTCTACAAACTAAAAAGGCATCCTCCACCACTCATACCATCAAAGACCCTTCTGGCAACTCTATAGTAACCAGAGATGGCATAGCGGTGCACTTTGTACATTATTACACTAAGCTTTATAACCTTCCTCCATTTTTGGAGCACACACAACCTTCTGTAAAGAGGCGGGAGATCGAAAACCTGCCTGCCCGCTATTGCCCCAAACCCATTGTGCCAGAAGAGGTTGCATTACTACAACAGCCAATCACCAACAACAAAGCTATTCAGGCTCTAGGACAGTTGAAAACGGGCAAAAGTCCAGGCCCTGGCAGCCTAACCGTTAGCTACTACAAATCCTTCACAGATATTCTAATCCCTAATTTTACTACAGCATTTAATGTATTACCTTCCTCAACTATCGCTAGCAAAGATATACTAACTGCACATATAACGCTTATACCTAAACCCGGAAAAGACACTACCCTGGTAACAAACTATAGACCCATATCTCTCCTAAATGTAGATGTAAAGTTATACGCAAAGATCCTGGCCAACCATATCTTACCCTTGTTGCCTAACCTAATCTCACTGGATCAGGTTGGTTTTGTCCCTGGTCGAGAGGCCAGGGACAATACCATAAAAGCCATTAACATTCATCATTGGCTGTCCCAATCCTCAAAGTTGGGCTGCTTCTTATCATTAGACGCGGAGAAAGCGTTCCACAGGGTGGCTTGGGATGACATGAGGGCTACTTTACAAACGACGGGTTTCCCTAACCATTTTCTTCAAATGATTTTCGCACTTTACTCTACGCCTACGGCAAGGATAAGAGTCAGAGGCTGACTGTCGGACGCCTTCTCCATTTCGAACGGTATGCGCCAGGTATGCCCGTTATCTCCTCTTCTCTTCATACTGACTATGGAGATACTACTTCACAAAAACAATGACAATCCTGACATTAAAGGCGTGCATGTCAACCATAAACAATATAAAACAGAAGCATATGCCGACGACATTTTGCTCTTTCGCACAGACCCACTAATATCCATCCCCAACCTATTGAAAGATCTCTCCCATTTTAATATACTCTCAAACCTACAAATCAACCTTTCCAAATCTAAAGCATTAAATATATCCCTTCCGCCCCCCTTAGAAGCACAATGTCAGGCTAATTTTCCCTTTGAATGGGAACTAAACACTATCACATATCTGGACATCAAGATCCCTAAAAATCTGGCAAATCTTTATGCCTGTAACTTCCCGACCATTCTACATTCTATCCAGCAAGATCTTCAGAAATGGAACACGGGACTATTTTCCTGGTTTAGGAAAGCTTCCATCATTAAAATGAATGTATTACCTAGGATCCTATGCCTATTTAAAACCCTCCCAATATGCATTACCCCAGCATTTTTCTTGACTTGCAAGTGATTATGCAGAAACTTCCTCTGGTCTTCCTAGATTGAGTTGGGACAGACTGTCTCTTCCCAAGTCGAAAGGGGGAATTGGACTCCCAGATATCTTTAAATACTATTGTTCCTGTCTTCTGACTAGAATAGCAGACTGGCACATTCACTCCGACACAAAGGACTGGGTTACATTAGAAGAAATTATTGCAGGTATCCCAATTGCACATCTTCCTTGGATCTCACAAACAGCTATCCCAACAGCATGTAAAAACCACCCACTTATTTCTCCAACCCTCTTTTATTTTAAGAAGGCTTGCTATAACCACAATTTTGTGTCCTCTTTAGGACCCTTAAAACCTATTGGCCAGAATCCAGATTTCCCCTCTGGACTATCTCAATCTAACACAGGGCCTCTGAAATGGAATTCAACTCTTAGAGCGGAACATCTCTTTCATGATGGAGAATTCATGACTTATGAGTCTCTATCCTCCGGCCACCCTGAGATTTCTCTCCCTTTCTTCAAATAATTACAGAGTTCCCATTTCATGCACGGATCTACACCTCTTAGCCAGTGGTACCAGGAACACACCCCTTTCGAGCAAATCTGTACCCCCTCGGAGCCCCAAAGACATCTGATTTCCACCCTATATATGCTTCTATTTTACGATTGTAGCCCCAAATCCAATACAATAAGTCAATGCTGGGAAAAGGAACTGGCTATTAACTTATCTGACACCGAATGGGAACGGATTTATGACCACATTCATAAAGGTTCCACCGATGTATCTACCCAAGAAAACGGTTATAAAATTTACTCAAGGGGGTATAAGACACCGGTAAAGATACATAAATTCTACCCAAACCTGTCTCCACTATGTTGGCAATGTACTGAATCTCCAGGCTCCCTTCTCCACATATGGTGGAATTGCCATAGGTTGCAAACTTTCTGGACGGAGGTACGCCATCTTATCACCGAAATTATGACCTACAAGCTATATTTTACCCCTTCTCAATATTTGCTCCACCACATGTCCATACCCTTCTCCACATATAGAAAATCCATCATCTTTCATCTCATTAGCGCAGCCATGCAGTGTATACCGGTGCTTTGGCATCAAACCAACCCCCCAATGATTTCTCAGTGGTTTCACTGCATAGAAAGAATTGCTGAAATGGAAGACATTGTTCACCAGGCTAGAGAAAACCCTGCAAAATTCCAGAAAACATGGGCGTGCTAGACACACTTTAAAACAACCGCTGCTTACCGCAATTACCAGGACTGACTAAATACAATTATACCCAAGGTCCCCTAGGATATGGTATTCACTCAATCCTCGTAACTCCTGGTATACTTCTTCTGCCTAACTCCTCTTCCCTACAACACCACACTTACTGTTTACAAACGGAGGTCTCCTTTGGACTTAAGCTAGAAGTTACCCACATTCTTCCCCGCTTTAGACCTCCTTACTGAAAGTAACTAAACTCCTTTTGGCCTTGCTCCCATAGGCCCCCTTCCTAAAACTTCCATACAGACCCAACACTCATGAACACCTGTGTACAGATATTTTCCCCCATGGTGGCAATGCTTGGACTAATGCATACACCCCCTTGTACAGACACAATTAGAGTCCGATAGGGGTGTCTGACTGTTCACGTGCAATACACAATGAAACACAAACCTGTGTCTAAACAATTACACCCTCAGGTCGAACTGAAACTACAGTGAACCTTATTTTACCCCCTTTACGAAATGTTTATGAACAAATGTGCAAACAAAGGTTATATGATAGAACTCTTATGTTAGATACTCAATTCATGAGTTTCAGATTAACAAGTATTGTTATGTTCTGTATCTCAAAAATATCATCTCTGCTTTTATTGTACCATTTTAAGAGTTCGCTATGCCTTATAATGTTATACTGCTCATTTGGATATTCTTAATAAAAAAATGTAAACAAAAAAAAGAGGATTGTGGGTGTGTTCGGTCTGAATGGTTTAGGATCAGGACGTCATTCATCTGTCGGTTTGATCGTTACTGAATTCCCATGCTGATGTCCTGTAGCTGCTGAGCTTAAATCTGGATTTAATTATTTATTTTTAGGAGTTTGGTGAATGTAATTCTTATAGGGAGTGGAATCACATGGTGCGGTGACGGTGGTTTTGCTCATACGTTCTTTACATCAGAGGGGGGCGGGGTCACCCACATGTCTTTGGGGAAGACAGGCTTTCCCACTTGTGTCAGAGTGGGGTGGGGTCAGGTGACGGGTGGCCCCGCCCTCCTCATATAAGAAATGTCAGGATGCCGGGATCCCGCGCAGTGTCTCCGCCAGTGGAGACAGAGGATGGATGCGCTCCGCTTGCGTGAGAGATCACCTGTCGCTGGATCAGATCAGCCATCGCTGGACCCCAGAGAGATGATCATCCGTCACTGGATAGCAAGAATGGATTACCACCGCTAGAATATATATATATATATTTTTAATAAAGGACTTTTGCAAAGGTGTGTGTGTCTTTTTTAACATTCTTTTACACTTTCTTTGTGAAATGGTAGCCCCTTACCATTTCAAACAGGAGGGGCGGGATCCGGGGGTCCCCTTGTTAAAGAGGGCTTCCAGATTCTGATAAGCCCCCCGCCCGCAGATCCCCACAACCACTGGCCAGGGTTGTGGAAATGGGGCCCTTGTCCTCATCAACATGGGGCCAAGGTGCTTTGAGGGGTCACAGACCCCCAAAGCATCATCCCAATGTTGAGGGCATGTGGCCTGGTTTGGTTCAGGAGGGGAGGCTGCTCTCTCACCCCCCCTCTTTTGCTACGGCCTGCCAGGTTGCGTGCTCAGTTAAAGGGTCTGGTATGGATTTTAGGGGGAACACGCATCATCCTTTTAAAAAAATTGACACGGGGTTCCCCTTAATATCCATACCAGACCTGAAGGGCCTGGTAATTGAATTTGGGGAAACCCCACGTTTTTTGTTTTTTTTTGTCTATGACTTTCAATGACTGTTCTCTGTATTACAGGGAGCCGACAATTCATTATAGCCGCAAGTGATTTTAAATGCCTTTTTTTCTGCAGAAATTACACTTTGTGCAGGGTAGGGATGAGCTTGATGTTCGAGTCGAACATGCGTTCGACTCGAACATCGGCTGTTTGCACGTTCGGCGAATACCGAACGTTATGGGCCGTTCACGCCAAATTTGTGTGGCGCTCACGGCCCACAATGCACTGCGCCATCGCAGTGAATTGCTGGCTCACAGCGCCGGCAGCGACGAGAGCCATGATTGGCCACAGGCAGGATTCATTATCGGCCGATTTAGCATTCTTGCTCTTCTGTAATTGAGCTTTTAGCAATCTGCAGGAGTTTGTGGGTGTTGTTTGCATGCCCTGAGCGCAGTATACACCATTATACCCACCTATATAGCTAGCTATATTGCTCTTCTGTAATAGAGCTTGCAGTCAGTTGTAGGAGATTGTGCGTGTTGTCTGCGTGCCCTGACCACAATATACACCATTATATCCACCTATATAGCTAGCTATATTGCTCTTCTGTAATAGAGCTTTCAGTAAGTTGTAGGAGATTGTGCGTGTTGTCTGTGTGCCCTGATCGCACTATACATCATTATATCCACCGATATAGCTAGCTATATTGCTCTTCTGTAATAGAGCTTGCAGTCAGTTGTAGGAGATTGTGCGTGTTGTCTGCGTGCCCTGACCACACTATAAACCATTATATCCACCTATATAGCTAGCTATATTGCTCTTCTGTAATAGAGCTTTCAGTCAGTTAGTTGTAAGAGATTGTGCGTGTTGTCTGCGTGCCCTGACCACACTATAAACCATTATATCCACCTATATAGCTAGCTATATTGCTCTTCTGTAATAGAGCTTTCAGTCAGTTAGTTGTAAGAGATTGTGCGTATTGTCTGCGTGCCCTGACCGCACTATACACCATTATATCCACCTATATAGCTAGCTATATTGCTCTTCTGTAATAGAGCTTGCAGTCAGTTGTAGGAGATTGTGCGTGTTGTCTGCATGCCCTGAACGCACTATACACCATTATATCCACCTATATAGCTAGCTATATTGCTCTTCTGTAACAGAGCTTTCAATCAGCTGTAGGAGATTGTGGGTGTTGTCTGTGTGCCCTGACCGCACTATACACCATTATCCACCTATATAGCTCTTATCTAATTGATGTGGGTGTTGTGTGCCTCCAGCATAATATACACTACTCAATTGCTGGTTTTCCCATCTCCCTTCAGGCCATTACCATGTCTGGAAGGCCAACAAGGAGAGGCAGACAGGCACGAGACAATAAAAGAGGGCAAGCAGGCTCTGTGTCTACAGACAACAGTGCTGGTCGTGGACGCGGTGCATCGTCATCATCAGCAAGTGGCCATGGGACACGCTTGTCCTTCTTTTCGGCAGCTGGACGTGTTGAGCCGCATCATGCCGAAGACTTGGTAGAGTTGATGACCAAGCCCTCTTCATCCTCCTCATCCTCTCTCACCCAGGCTCAGGGTACTAGCAAAGCAGCTTCCAACGCATCATCTTCCCTTGTCTCAATGTCATCATCAGTGACTCCTTCCCTAGACCCACCACGTCTTCCTGAGGAGACCCCTGAACCCTTTGAGCACAGTGTTGGGTACATGCTCCAGGAGCATGCCCAGTGTTTTGTAGGCTCTGATGATGATACTCAGCTAGAGGAAGGCAGTAGCGTGAGCGCAGAAAGAGGGGATGCTCAAGAAGGAAAGCAATCTGGCAGTCATGTTCCACAAGCTGCAGCATACTGCCAGGTTTGCTCCAGTGATGAAGAGGGAGGGGATGATGAGGGCACTGACTCCACGTGGGTGCCTGGTAGGAGAGAGGAGGAGGAGGCAAATGTCCAACGAGGCAGGATGCCCTCCGGGGGCAACCTTAGGGGCAGCACACCAACTGAATCACACCGCAGAGCTCCGCCTGTGCAGGGCGCTGCCTCTGCGCGTTATTCTAAAAGTTCTTTGGTGTGGGCCTTTTTTGAGAGGAGTGCATCAGATCGCATCGCTGCTATTTGCAACATATGTCTCAAGCGTATCTCGTGTGGCCAAAACATCAGCCGCTTGGGCACCCCATGCTTGACCAGACATATGTGGACCTGCCATGCAGCTCATTGGCAAGGGTACCTCAAAGACCCACACCAAAGAACAAAGCGGACCTCTCCTTGCTCCTCATCAGCTGGAATCTCCAACCCCACTACACCTTCAGTCCTCTCTGAAACCTGCTCTGAGAGGAATGAAGGTGTAGAAGTAGGTGTGTCACAGCCAAGTGCTTCCGGGCACTTTGCTAGCAGTACACCCACGTCCGATTATAGCAGGCAAATTTCCCTGCCCCAGCTGCTGGAACGTCGAAAGAAGTTCACTCCCAGCCATCCACATGCCCAGCGGTTGAATGCTAGCTTGGCTAAATTGCTAGCACTTCAACTGCTGCCTTTTCAGTTGGTAGACTCGGCCCCCTTCCATGAGTGTGTACAATGTGCGGTTCCTCAGTGGCAGGTCCCCAAACGCCACTTTTTTCTCATGGAAGGCGATACCGGCTCTCTACTGGCATGTGGAAGGCAATGTCCTTGCCTCGCTGGACAGGGCGGTCAGCGGTAAGGTGCATATTATCGCTGACTCATGGTCCAGCAGCATGGACAGGGACGTTACCTGTCATTCACGGCCCATTGGATCCCTCTTCTGGCGGCTGGGAAGGATGCAGGACAAGGTGCAGTAGTGTTGGAGGTTGTTCCACCACCATGCCTCCAAAATGCTACTACTGGTTGTGAGACACCTCTCTCCTCCACCCCCTCCTCTTCTTCTTCCTCCATGGCCTCTTCCCTCTTCCAGTGCTCTGTCTTCAGAACCAGCGGTGCTCCGTAGGTGTTCAAGGGGCTACGCAAGTACCCAGGCAAAACGATGCCATGCCGTGCTTGCGCTGGTTTGTTTGGGGGACAGGAGCCACACTGGAGCAGATATTTTGTCAGCTCTGCAGGGGCAGGCTGAGAGGTGGTTGACACCACGCCAGCTTGAGCCAGGAATGATGGTTTGCCACAATGGCACCAACCTCCTCTCCACCCTCTGACAGGGACAACTGACCCATGTGTCCTGTGTGGCTCACGTCCTTAACCTGGTGGTGCAGCGGTTCTTGGGCAGGTACCCGGGCTTACAGGATGTCCTGAAGTAGGTCAGGAAAGTCTGTGTGCATTTCCGCCGATCATTTAATGCCTGTGCTCGGCTGGCTGAGCTTCAAAAGGGGTTGAACCTGCCCAAGAACCGCCTTATATGTGACATGCCCACCAGGTGGAACTCAACGTTGGCCATGCTGCAGCGGCTGCACATGCAGCAGAGGGCCATCAATGAGTACCTGTGCGACTACGGCACCAGGACAGGGTAGGGGGAGCTCGGTTTTTTCTCACCACGCCAGTGGGGCATGATCAGGGATGCATGCACTGTCCTGTCACAGTTTGAGGAGGCCACAATAATAGTGAGCAGTGACAGTGCATGCATCAGTGACACTATAACTCTTGTCCACCTATCGGAGCATACGCTGCGTGGAATAATGGACAGGGCACTTGAGGCAGAACAGAGGCAGGAAGAGGAGGACTTCCTTGCCTCTCAAAGCCCCCTTTATCCAGACAGTGTTCCTGCTGTCTCCCCCATCACACAGGAAAAGGACGAGGAGGAGGAGAAGGAGGATGATTGTTTCAGCATGGAGGTGGAGGCTGGCACTCAGCATCAGCAGCAGTCTTGTAGGGATGATTTACAGTCCCAAGAAACTCATGGACTTGTATGTGGCTGGGAGGGAGTATCTGCGGATCATGTTGTCCTTAGTGACTCAGAGGACTCCGGACCGAATGCCTCAGCTAACCTACGCTGCATGGCCTCCCTGATCCTCGTATTCTTCAGATCAAGGAGAGGGACAATTACTGGCTGGCCACTCTCATTGATCCACGGTACAAGGGTATGGTTGCCGACCTTATCTTGCCATCGCAGAGGGAGCAGAGGATGAGACATCTCCGGGAAGCCTTGCAGAAAGGTCTGTGCAACGCATTCCCAGAGACTGGGAGGTTACAAACTCCTGGTCCTGGACAACGTGTTGCTGAGGCATCAATCAGAAGGAGCGAAGGAGAAGGTTGCTGTCTGACCGATGCGTTCAGAATTTTTTTTAGTCCGCAGCCCCAAGGTATGATCGGTTCCAGCAACCATCGCCAGCATCTGATTTACATGGTGCTTGAATACCTAGGGGCAATGTCAGACTTGGACACCTTTCCCACTGAAAATCCTCTGGCTTACTGGGTCTTGAGGATGGATCACTGGCCAGAGTTTGCACAGTATGCAATTGAGCTACTGGCCTGTCCTGCATCAATCGTTCTTTCGGAACGCACCTTCAGTGCTGCTGGTGGCTTTGTTACCGATCACAGGGTGCGCCTGTCCACCCACTCAGTTGATCGACTGACCTTCATCAAGATCCAGTCTTGGATTACCCACAGCTACCAAGCACCTGAAGCTGATGTAACCGAATATTTTTTTTTTAAAATATCAAATCCCTTCAAGGCTACCTATGCTGATGCTGAGTGACTGTCCTGTTATGTTGATTGTCTATCCTCTTCCTCCTCCGCTGATATGTTGGAAGAACATTTTTGGTTCTGGGTGATGCCAGCCCAATTTTTCAGCCCCTGTTTAACAGGGGCCTTTAATTACAATTTTTGATGCAATGCTTTGCAGCAGGGCTCATTCCTGCACCACAACTAGAGTATATGGGAGAGGTTGTAGTGTCGTGGCACCAGCACCAGTGCCACCAGCCCAATTTTTCAGCCCCTGTTTAACAGGGGCGTTTAATTACAATTTTTGATGCAATGCTTTGCAGCAGGGCTCATTCCTGCACTACAACTAGAGTATATGGCAGAGGTTGCAGTGTCGTGGCACCAGTGCCACCAGCCCAATTTTTCAGCTCCTGTTTAACAGGGGCATTTAATTACAATTTTTGATGCAATGCTTTGCAGCAGGGCTCATTCCTGCACTACAGCTAGAGTATATGGGAGAGGTTGCAGTGTCGTGGCACCAGCACCAGTACCTAAGGCCCAATTTTTCAGCCCCTGTTTAACAGGGGCCTTTAATTACAATTTTGATGCAATGCTTTGCAACAGGGCTCATTCCTGCACTACAACTAGAGTATATGGGAGAGGTTGCAGTGTCATGGCACCAGCACCAGTGCCTAATGCCCAATTTTTCAGCCCCTGTTTAACAGGGGCATGTAATTAAAATTCTTGATATAATATTTCACAGCAGGGTCAGTTCCTGTGCCCACCGAGAGTAACTGTGAGGACTTTTAGTGTTGTGGCACCAGCACCACAACCACCAAAGTTCCAATTTTTCTACCACTGTTCAACAATGGCATGTAATTACAATTCTTGATATAATCGTTCACAGCAGGGCGCTCCAGCGCCCACCAAGAGTCCCTTTGAGGGCTTACAATGTTGTGGCAACACGAACACCTTGTTCCGCCATTTCTGCAGAGCATATAGGGCAGGCCCCTACTTTCAAACATCCAACTTATAAACGTCTCCTACTTGCAAACGGAAGGAGACAACAGGAAGTGAGATAAAAAAAGACGGACGGCAAAACAAATTATACAGGGGTGATAACTATGTTTTCCAAAAAGCTTAAAAATAGATTTTTTCACTGGAGCTACCCTTTAAAAATGTACCAGTTCAAAATTACTAACAGATTCTACTTAACACAACAAACCTACACAGTCCCTGTCTTGTTTGCACCGCCTGTATACTGCTGTTCTGAGTATATAGGGCCTGGGGGACCCACATCTTTCCTTTTTTTAATATGGGTACGGGGTTCCCCTTAATATCCGTACAAGACCCAAAGGGGCTGGTAATGGGCAGGGGGGCTACCCATGCCATTTTTCTCAATGATTTTCATCCATATTGTCGGAATCAGATATTACATTAAAAACGCAAGCAGTTTTAAATGACTTTTTTTCCGTTAAATGTCATTTTGTGCAGGGACTGTTCTAAACACGGGAAACATGTGGCACTTCACAGGCATACTATAGACACCCCCAAGCACGATATTTAAAGGAATATTTCACTTTTTTTTGTTCACTTTAATCAAGCATTGACCCATGTCCCCTGGGGCAGGAGCCAGTCCCCAAACCCTTTTTAGGACAGTATCTTGCATATTAGCCATTAAAATTAGCACTTTTTATTTCGAACGTTCGAGTCCCATAGACTTTAATGGGGTTCTAAAGTTCGTACGAATTTGTGGTCTGTTCTAATGTTCTGATGTGAACCGAACCGGGGGGTGTTCGGCTCATCCCTAGTGCAGGGACAGTTCTAAGAACGGGAAACATGCGCCCCTTTACAGACATACTATAGACACCCCCCAGGTACGAAATTTAAAGGAATATTATACTTTTGTTGTTTCACTTTAAGCATTATTAAAATCACTGCTCCCGAAAAAAACAGAAGTTTTGAAAACTTTTTTTTGCATTGATACATGTCCCCTGGGGCAGGACCCAGGTCCCCAAACACTTTTTAGGACAATAACTTGCATATTAGCCTTTAAAATTAGCACTTTAGATTTCTCCCATAGACTTGTACAGGGTGTTCCGCGGCTTTTTGAATTTGCCGCAAACACCCAAAATTGTTCACTGTTCGCCGAAAAGGTGAACAGGCAATGTTAGAGTCCAACATGAGTTTGACTCGAACCTGAAGCTCATACCTAGTGGCCACACAAAATATTGACACTATGGGCAAAATTTGGACATTTTCACTTAGGGGTGTACTCACTTTTTTGGCAGCGGTTTACACGTGAATGGCTGTGTGTTGAGTTATTTTGAGGGGACACACATTTACACTGTTATATAAGCTGTACACTCACTAATTTACATTGTAGCAAAGTATAATTTCTTCAGTGTTTTCGCATGAAAAGATATAGTAAAATATTTACAAAAATGTGAGCTACTGTATATAGCACTGCTTCACTTTATTGCTAGTAGCATAAGAGAGACATTGATCAATGGGCATCTCATCAATGATATTTTGAATAAATTATGTTGTAATATGCATAATCTACAATTAAGATCCAATAAATATGTTCAATAGGTTTTATGATTTGGTTACAGGTTTCCTTAGGGGAATTCTGGTAAACTTTATGTGCACGTCTGTAATTTCTACAAAGATTTTTATTTTTTTATGCTTCAATACATACTGTATGAGTAACTAATAAGTCCCTTTGCTTAGCTCCTTATATAACAAAAATTATGAAAACAAGGCTATTGAGGAGACCTCCCCAGTGTTAAAGCGGTAGTAAACCCGCACATTTTTTTTTTTTAACCTGCAAAGCAAAGGGCATAATGAGCTAGTATGCACTGCATACTAGCTCATTATGAAATACTTACCTTAGAACGAGGCCCCGACATCTGGCCCGATCCACGCCGAGGGAGCTGACATGCTCCCTCGGCGTTTCTTCCGGGTATCGCGGCTCCGGCGCTGTGAGTGGCCGGAGCCGCGATATCGTCACTCCCGCGCATGCGCGCGGGAGATTTCAGTCCGGCCGCTCGGCTGCTGCCGGATTTTGACGGCGAGAAACCCCTTGTGCGCATGCGCCGCTGCAGTTAGCGGCGCATACCGAGGGGAATATCTCCTAAACCGTACAGGTTTAGGAGATATTTTTTTACCTACAGGTAAGCCTTATTATAGGCTTTCCTGTAGGTAAAAGTTAAAAATGTGGGTATACAACCACTTTAATACCAAGTGATCAATCCAATTACTCGGCAAACAGCCTTTTAGCTAAAGAATGTTGACAATGCTGACAAAATGGTTATCCAATGCTCGATTATTAAATGTGCTAAAGTACTCCCCTATGTTAACATGTAATCAACTTGATTACCATTTAACATTTTATGAAAAAAGTATAGCCAAATGATGACCTGTTGTCATTTAGATCATAAACCGAGTTCAGCAACATTTTTTGTTTGAGACAAATTCATGTAACAATAAAAAGCAATCATAAGAATGCTATAGCTGAAAAGATTTGTTTCAGAATGGCTACAGCTAAGGCCGCGTACACACGCGCGGACTGTTCACCCAACTTTGTCCGTCAAACAGTTTCGGCAAACAGTCCGCTCAAACTTAGCATGGACGGACATGGCCACACACGACGGACGAACAGTTTGCTGAAACCGTGCGCGATGACGTGAACGGCACGTACGACGGGACGAAAAATACGACGTCCTATACACTGCATTATAGCTTTCGGCGTGAAAATCCTTTCTGAGCATGCGCGCAACTTTGTTTGACGAACAAGCCTACACACGAGCGGACTGTTCGCTGAAACAAGGTTTCAGCGGACAGTTTTTCGGAAATTCCGAAAAACCTTGTCCGTCAAACTGTCCGCTGAAACTGTCCGCTGAAAGCCCACACACGAGCGGACTGTCCGCCCAAACACTGTTCAGCGGACAAAGTTGGGCGAACAGTCCGCCCGTGTGTACGCGGCCTTACTTTTTCTCATTTGCGGTGCGATTTTCCGAAAAATGTAATTCAAATTAAAAGAAGCATCTAAGACTGGAGTGTCAAACCAAAATAAAATATCTAAAACCTTGTTAGGATCTTCACACAGCTTAATGGGAAAAATCCCAGCTGCTTGTAAAGAAGTAATCAGTAATCTGGAGCATCTAGGTCAATATTGGGGCACATGTATGTGATGCCTAGTCTTTTCAGGTTTAATGATACCTACATCTTGACAGCATTGGAAAGACTATGAAGAGTGAAAATTAGACACAAAAAAAAACAAAAAAACAATATTGGCCTTCCATTTACATCAATATTTAATAAAATGTTATGAGATATTAACCATTGTGATGAGGCAAAATTGGCTACCATATTTATATCTGCTATTATTCTCCCTCTGTGTATCTGGTGTAATAGTTTTTTTTTTTTTTTTCTATCAGAATATTTAGGCAGAGGTTGGTAGGTACTTGAGTCTTGGTTTGTTTAACCACTTCCTGCCCAGCCTATTGTAAAAAGATGTCTGGGTGGGACATTCATCCTGTCACGGGCCAAGCTGCAGAACTATTTGTCACTGGCCGTGTCCACAGGACACAGCCAGAGACGGATTAGTATACCATCCCACTGCCGGCACTGTGTGATTGCTGTAACCAATCACAGCAGAACACATGACAGTTGTAAAACATTGGATGGGTTCTTTTCATGGCATTTATTGTGTATAGTTGTGTTGTTAGCTGTGATTGGTCAAATTCATAAAATGGTACAGACAAGGCCAATCACAGCCCATATGTACCATGTGATTAGTTGTAGCCAATCCCAGCTAATCACAACAATACACACTGAAAGAATGAATTTTATTCAGTAAAAATTCAGTAAGAAATCATAATGTGTACAAAAAAAAGTCCAGATCACTTCCACAAAATAGTACAGTGTTACTATGGTACACTATATTGCCCTGGTCACAGTGTGTTAAAAAAACAGAAAAAAAAGAAAAAAAACATATAATAAAAAAATAAATAAATTATTATTTATTATTATTATACATACTGTCACCAGTCAGTGTCCCTGATCAAACCAATTATATGATGACGCTGTACTGCACTGGTGACAGTATGCAAAAAATAGTAATTTTAGGGATATATTTGTACTGTCCTGGCATTTTCTGGCCTCAGGAAATGGGATAGGTTGTCAGTACATCAGGACTGATCAAAAGAAAGAGAGCGCGACCGGAAAAAAAAGGGATTATTGTGGTGCCAAATTCAAAAGAAGAATAGAAAGAAAACCATAAATTATATTATCACAATTTTTAATAAATATCACACAGAGTAAAAAAGTATAACAATACAATAGACAATATAAATCCAACATAGACAAAGATACAGTGACATACTAAAACATACAATGTATATATTCTATCCAATTAGCAGACAGCCTTAAATATAGAGCATGTTGGGCACAGATGGTATTGGCCTTTAGATTCTGTCTGATCAATCTTTCCCTACATGTTTCGCCATACCGATGGCTTCCTCAGGGGTGAATAGAAAACAAATCCAAGGAGGATAGTAGAAGTTCTATAAAAAACAGAATATAAAAATAAAAGGGAAAACAAATCGAAAAAAAAAAAAAACATATACTGATTAGAATATATGAAACAAGAATATTGCACAATACATGTGGGCCAAGGACATAGACCTAGAAACATCAGTTCAATCACCCCACATCCCCCACCCCTCAAATAATCCCCCCCATGGCCAAATACCTACCCCTTAATGGCCTCGCATGAAAGACCGCCGGGACGCAATCATGCAAGCAGCGACCACCCCATAGCCACCTTAGTGTAGCTGCAGGGGCTATAAGAGCTGAAGTAAAACATAAAAAAAGAGAAAATAGAGAAATATAAATATAAAAGGAGAAGAAATAAATGAAAAAGGAAAAAGAAGTATATAAATATATAACTTTATAATGTCCATGGTAACAAGATTACCCCAAACCTTTGGGGCATCAAGAACTTAAGACATAAATAAATAGTATAAATATAAACGAGCCAACATGGCCTTCATTAATTACCTACCAAATTCACAAAAAAAAAAAAAAACTGAAGAAAAAGACAACGAAGGAGGCGCTGGAGAAATCGCACTGAACAGCAGGGGTCAATTAACAGCAATAGAGATAATCAAAGGTCAAACCTCAATGTTGTTAGACGGTAAAAAACTGAAACAAAAAAATCAAAACAAAAAAGAATGAATTCATGGGTCAAACCCCAAAATCATTTAACAACAAGAAAAAAAAATGATTAAATGATTTTAGGGTTTGACCCATGAATTCATTCTTTTTTGTTTTGATTTTTTTGTTTCAGTTTTTTACCATCTAACAACATTGAGGTTTGACCTTTGATTATCTCTATTGCTGTTAATTGACCCCTGCTGTTCAGTGCGATTTCTCCAGCGCCTCCTTCGTTGTCTTTTTCTTCAGGTTTTTTTTTTTTTGTGAATTTGGTAGGTAATTAATGAAGGCCATGTTGGCTCGTTTATATTTATACTATTTATTTATGTCTTAAGTTCTTGATGCCCCAAAGGTTTGGGGTAATCTTGTTACCATGGACATTATGAAGTTATATATTTATATACTTCTTTTTCCTTTTTCATTTATTTCTTCTCCTTTTATATTTATATTTCTCTATTTTCTCTTTTTTAGTTTTTACTTCAGCCCTTATAGCCCCCTGCAGCTACACTAAGGTGGCTACGGGGTGGTCACTGCTTGCATGATTGCGTCCCGGCGGTCTTTCATGCGAGGCCATTAAGGGGTAGGTATTTGGCCATGGGGGGGATTATTTGAGGGGTGGGGGGATGTGGGATGGTTGAACTGATGTTTCTAGGTCTATGTCGTTGGCCCACATGTATTGTGCAATATTCTTGTTTCATATATTCTAATCAGTATATGTTTTTTTTTTCTTTTCGATTTGTTTTCCCTTTTATTTTTATATTCTGTTTTTTATAGAACTTCTACTATCCTCCTTGGATTTGTTTTCTATTCACCCCTGAGGAAGCCATCGGTATGGCGAAACATGTAGGGAAAGATTGATCAGACAGAATCTAAAGGCCAATACCATCTGTGCCCAACATGCTCTATATTTAAGGCTGTCTGCTAATTGGATAGAATATATACATTGTATGTTTTAGTATGTCACTGTATCTTTGTCTATGTTGGATTTATATTGTCTATTGTATTGTTATACTTTTTTACTCTGTGTGATATTTATTAAAAATTGTGATAATATAATTTATGGTTTTCTTTCTATTCTTCTTTTGAATTTGGCACCGCAATAATCCCTTTTCTCCCCGGTCGCGCTCTCTTTCTTTTCATACAATTTGGGGATGAGGTGCAGTATTGGTTAGTTGACTCCTTGTCACGCACAACCACACAAATGATCAGGACTGATCAGTTTTCAGACGTACAGTATATATTATATTTTGTAGACTCTATGACTTTCCCACAAACTAAATGACAAACACCAATTTGGGTTGTTTTCACCAAAGAAATGCAGCAGAATACAGTTTAGCCCAAATTTATGAAGACAGGTTATTTATTTGCAAACTTTTATAACAGAAATGAAGAAAAACTATATTTTTTCAACATATTCAGTCATTTTTTTAATTTATTTTATTGATTAGATATCACCAGATGAAAGCTTTATTGGTACAGAAAAAAATTATAAAAATGTCATATGGGTACAGTGTTGCATGACCAATGTGTCATGCAAATTGTGACAACGCTGAAAGCTAAAAATTGGCCTTGGCAAAAAGGGGCTGCTACAAGTGCCCTGTATTGAAGTGGTTCAAAAATGATATTTTTTGTCACCTGTAGTTATGGAGATGCATAATCACATCTCTTAACAGTTTAGTTGGATCAGAATAAAGCTCTCTGTGTCCCATCAGATCTCATTCTGTCTGGCATGCATGCCATAAATAGTTTAAAAAACATCTGTTAAGATAAGTTGACCAGATTTTTAAAATGAAATCCGGGGACATATTTTTTTTACTAGTAATGGCAGCAATCAGTGACCCATAGCGGGACTGCGATATTGTGGTGGACAAATCAGACACTAATGCCGCGTACACACGCCCGGTTTTCCCGTCAGAATAAACTCGGAAGGTTTTTCCGACGGAGTTCCGCTGAAACTGTCTTGCCTACACACGATCACACCAAAGTCAGACTGTCTAGAACGCGGTGACATACAACACATATGACGGGACTAGAAAAAAGAAGTTCAATAGCCAGTAGCCAATAGCTGCCGTCTCGTACTTTCTTCAGAGCATGTGTCATTTTTGGTCTGTCTTAACAGCATACAGATGAGAAGTTTTCCCGACAGAAATAAGTTCTGTTTAAAACATGTTCTATTTCTAGGTCCGTCAGAATTTTCGAAAAATAAAAATGGCAGACGAGGCCCACACACGGTGCTGATTTTGTTAACTTATGATGAATAAGTGCCCCCCCGCTGCCTGTGAGTTCTGATACCATCCATTATGCCAGAGAGACAGACACAGTAGAACGTAGTCTATTCACAGACACCCCCAAAGCACACGTGTGTTGAAGCCTTGAAGGCACTGGCAGCCCCACGATTGGATCTGCTTCCCCTCTGTTTTTGCTGCTGGACATCGTCAGCTGAGCTCAGCTGCATCTCTCTGACTGTCGTCGCCACCTTCCTCACAGCCTCTCAGGTCTCACTCTCCCGGCCCCGGCTACTACTGGGTGGGGAGCGGAGGAAAATGACTCTGCCGGGGAAGGCAAGGAGATAATCAGGCAGGTGGCTAGCTGGGATTTGAGCCAAGGCAGAAGAACATGTGAGCAGAGCTCAATGGGCATGTGCTGTAAACTGAAGAAATAGTCCATCCGCTCTGACCAGCACATCATCATCATCATAAAGGGACACAGATAATAAAAAATACACCCCCTAAGCTAGTAGGAGCGGGGGTGTTTAATTCCGATTTTTTTTTTATTCTGCACTGACTGTCTTTGAAAATTGCTTGGCCCAGGGACAGTGTCCTCAATCCGGGGACTGTCCCCTGAAACCGCGGACATCTGGTCACCCTATGTTAAGATCACTTACAGTCTCAGAAACACCACATACATGTAGTTTTTTTTCATCCAGTCCAGGTATCTAGATCTTCTTAGCATTTTAATATGAAGTGCACTTTTTTCTTCCACCCTAAAGCCCCATACACACTAGCAGTTTTTCTACTGAGTTTTTCCTTCAGATTTACCAAAACCATATAATATGAGGTCAAACCTTAGGAGTTTCAATTTGTATGCAATCAGGCAGGCCCCTGCACTACATGGTTTTGATAAACCTGAAGGAAAAACTCAGCAGAAAAACTGATAATGTGTATGGGGCTTCACTCAGAGTCTGTCACAAGATACATTTACTGATGACATTAAATCCTACTGCTTTTTTTTGTTTACAAACGATTTTTATTTGGTACATAGAGAAAATACAGGGAGTAAGCATAGATATAATATAATAAATGCAATGTATATCAAAACAGACATAGAAAATCACCATAGATACAAAAAATTTTTTACAAAATACCGTGCATATATATTGCAATAGTTTGTGTTTTCATTTGGTAAAGTGATGGGCTAGAGCCATAATAGTGCAGTGAACCGTAGATAATCATGTATAAGAGACCCAATTTCAGGGAGTATTAAAAAAGGAGGTAGAGTGGTTAAACCAGGGATCCCATTTCTTCCTATATAAATGTGTGGAATTCTGTGTGGTATGGAATATCTTTTCCATCAGATTAATGTTATTAATTCTGATTTTGAGGTGATCCAAGGGGACGGAATGCGATTTCCAATGAAAAGCAATTAGCCAATGAATTGCGACACAGATTGTATGAATCAATCTCATATTGTAAGTGGATAGAGAGGGGATAGGGGCATATAGGAGGCAATTCTGTAGGGTTAGTTTTATGTTTTTATTTGAGATCACTGAGGCAAAATTTTCTAACTGTTTCCATATGTATGTAATTTTGGAACAATCCCAGAAGATATGTGAGAATGAGCCCAGGGAATTACAGCCTCTGAAGCATGTATTAGGTGTTATGGGGTATATTGAATTTAATTTTACTGGGGTATAGTACCATCTGGTAAATAATTTAAGTGCTGTCTCTTTGACTGTGATTGATCTCGTGCATTTGTGTAGATTGCTAATACAAATGTCCCAGTCGTGAGAAGAAAGCAAGAGATTTGTTTCCTGTTCCCATTTGGTCATGTATGGGAGTTTGGTCATTTCAGTGTGATTGAGAAGGTTATGATATATCTCTGATATGAGTCCGGGATTCCTTGGTGTTTTAAGGCAGATATTTTCAAAAAATGAGGGGGGAGGGGGATTTGTTGTTTGGAAATATGTGTTGAAGAAATGTCTAATCTGCAGATATCCACAGAATTCTGTATTTGGGATCTGATGTTTTGATTTAAGAGATGCAAATGAGGAGAAATTGTTATTTTCTAAAAAGTTCTTAAGGGAGGTCAAATTATGATTGATCCACCATGACAAGTCCACCATATCATTGTCGTTCTGTGGGGATCTTGGGTCTCCTACAAAGGAAGCGTGGGGTGGGGATCTAGAAATAAGATTGAATTTTTTATTGTGTAAAGTCCATAAACGATAAGAGTGTGCGACTATTTGGTTAAGAGCTTCGATAGTGTTTATTGGGATTTTGTTGCCCCAGAGAATACCAGAGATAGATAGTGGTTTGATAGACTCTTGTTCAAATCTGACCCATGGTATCTTAGAGTTGTGAATATGCCATTGGGCCATTTGCGCCCATCTTGCAGATAGATAATATAACCAAAAGTCCGGAAGGCCTAATCCTCCATTTCTCTGTGGTTTATATAACACCAGTCTGGGTAGGCGTGGGTGGGAGTCCAGCCATACATATTTATTAATAATTGTCTGGAATCTTGAAATCATTATTTTATTTAGTCTGATTGGTATTGCTCTAAATAGATATAAAATTTTTGGTAGAATGGTCATTTTAACTGCCGTGATTCTGCCTAAGAATGAAATTTTAAACGATTTCCACATTTTGAGGGTAGATCTTATTTTATTAATTAAAGGTATATAATTTTTGGAATACAAATCATTTATATTGGGGGTAAGGAAAATGCCCAAGTAGGGGAGTGATTCTAGTGACCAGGAAAAATTGAATGTAGCGCGTAGGGTATCTAATTGAGATGGCGGGATATTAATCGGCATACCTACAGACTTGGAAACGTTTACTGTTAGCCCTGATAGAGATGCAAAGGTGTTAAGTGTTTGAAGCAGGTTTGGTAGAGAAATATTTGGTTGTGTAAGAAAAAGGATCATGTCATCTGCATACATACTTAATTTGTATGTGTTGTTATTTGTAGTATAGCCTTTAATGTCAGGGTTTAGTAGAATGGCTGTTGCTAAAGGTTCTATCGCTAAAGCGAAAAGTAATGGGGAAAGGGGACAGCCTTGCCGAGTGCCTCTCCCTACATTAAAAAAATCTGAATTACAACCTGGTAGTCTAATTCTGGTGGATGGGTTATGGTATAGTGCATGGAATGCATGTGTAAATTCCCCTTTAAAACCGTATTTATCTAAAATTATATCTAGAAAGTTCCATGATACACTGTCAAAAGCTTTGTTAATGTCCAGACTAAGCAGGAGAACTGATTTGGAGTTAATATTGGCATCTTGAACAACATTTGTAACCAATCTTATATTGTCCGTGATTTGTCTGCCTGGGATGAAGCCTGATTGAAAGGGAGAAATTAAGGAGGGGATTATTAAAGCCAATCTATTTGACATAATTCGACTGAATATTTTAAGATCATTGTTTATTACTGAGATTGGTCTGTAGTTCTGTGGTAATGTATGGTCTTTATTTGGTTTCGGAATGAGTGACATATTTGCATGTAACATCTCTTCTGGGAAGTGGTTCCCTTTTAGAACATTATTATATAACTTTATCAAATATGGCATTAAAACTTGGTGGAATTGTTTGTAATAGAAGGAGGAGAATCCGTCCGGGCCTGGGGCGGAATTTTTTTTGAGGGATTTAATTGTTGTAAGTAATTCCTCTTCTGTGCATGGCACATTTAAAGTATCTAATTGTGTTTGTGTAAGTTTGGGAAAGGGAAGGTTGTCTAACCAAGAGAGTGATGTGGGAGGGATAGGTGAGGATGGGGTTGACAGCAAATTAGAGTAAAAATTCCTGAAAATGGAGAGTACTTCTTGTGGATGAGTGATTATTTGATTGGAATCATTTTTGAGTTTATAAACATGTGTAGGCTTGATGGATTGGTTAAGCTTACGTGCAAACATTGTGGAGTAATTGTTGCTAGATAAGAAAAATTTAGCCTTCGACCATCTAAGTGCCTTCTCGGCTTTAAACGTTAATAAGGAATCCAGTTCGTTACGTTTTTGGGATATCATATTAAAGATGTCAGGGTCATGAGTGTTTGTATGGACTTTGTATAATTTGTTAAGGTCTTTAGTGATAGCATGGATTTTTTCCCATTTCAGTCTGTTACTTTGAGCTGCACGTTTGATAAGGTGACCTCTTAGAACTGCTTTGTGAGCCATCCAAAGCGTAGATGGGGAAATATCTGGTGTTGAGTTTAATGAAAAATATTCTTTTATTTCCGTTTCAATTTCATGTTGGTGGGTGGGATCTGTTAGTAGAGATTCGTTGAGTCTCCATGAGTAGGGGGTGGGGGTTAAGCCAATAAATTGGGTACTAAATGTGACAATATGGTGATCTGACCAAGAGCAGGGAAGTATATTGGCGTCTTTCGCATTAGCTAGAATTATTGGGGTACATAGTATGTGGTCAATCCGGGAATAAGAGTCATGTGGATGAGAGTAAAAAGTGTACTCTCGTGCACCTATATTCAGTGCTCTCCAGGAATCAATCAGTTGTAAGTCATTAATGTGTGAGGTGGTTGTTTTGGAGAAAGTTTTAGAATTTGGGTTTTGTCTGCTGCGGTCGAGATTGGGTTGGGGGACTGAGTTAAAGTCTCCTCCTAAAATAATATGTGGTGAGTGAAATTGTTGAAGTGTATTGAAAAATTGTAGGAAAAAAGAGGATTGGGCATCGCTAGGGGCGTATATATTAGCAATTGTGATATCTCTACCTGAGAGGGAGCCTTTGATGATTATAAACCTACTGTCTGGATCCTTGTAAACCTGTTGAACTTCTAGTGGGATGGAATGGTGTAAAAAAATAGCGACTCCTTTGGTCTTGGAGGAGGAGGTTGTGTAAAAAGATTGATTGAATGTTTTATGGAAAAAGGTAGGGTGATTGTCCTTCATGAAATGAGTTTCTTGTAACATTACTATTTTTGCATTGAGTTTTTTATATTGAACAAAAGCTTTTTTCCTTTTGTTCGGGGAGTTGAAGCCCTGAACATTATGTGATACTATTGTAATAGTCATTGTAATTTTTTATGGGTCTTGGGATCAGCTGTAAGTGAGGGTAATGCAAAGTATTCGGTGAACTCATACCACCAATAATGAAGCGTGATTGGGTGTATTAATGTGTATGATGAATTAGTCAATATTTTTCTTCTTAAACTATGCATATCTAGGCTTAATAGAAAAATTGTACCATATCTATAATTAAACAAAAACATTAGAAATGATTCAGTAGATTTTCGGTTTTGCCAAATATGAACATGTAATAATAACCAGAGTAATAACAATGGACTTAATGATAATAATAAAAAAAAAAGTTGTAAGGGGTTGAGAAAAAAAAAGTTTCTCAACCGACCGAGAAATTTGTTTAGACCAATTAGTCTAAAACTCAGTGTAAGAAAATTACAAAAAAGAACCAAAAACAGTATAATATATCTGAATGTATAAACTTTGAAATCAAAAAAAGGTAATAGTTGAGAAGTCCCCACGTGTAGGGAGAACTTAGTAACTGAGTGGGGGTAAATCATGACGGCATAGGGCGGGGCAGCCACCCTGGTTATAAGTGATATATTATTTTGTGCTGCCTGAGAGAAACGGGTGTAAGTAGTGAAAATGAGAGAGAAAAAAAAAAAGAGAGAGAAGAAAGAAAAATAAATAAATAAATAAAAAATTGTGTGTATAAGTAAAAGGTAAGCCAGAATATGAAAAAGCTTACATAAAAATTAAATAAGGGACAGGGTGGAGAAGAGAAGGGAAAAAAAATAAAAATAAATAAATAAATACACAAAAAAAAGGGAGGAGGGGTAAGTGGAGAGGAATTCTTGATGAATTAAATAGAACAAACAGCATATTCAGCAAAAATCTATCAAAGGCTCCGCAGCACCTCTAAATAACCACAAGATGGCAGCATTAGGTGAAACAGGGCTCTGGTAGAAAAAAACATATGTAAATAAGTGGTATTTGTAAAATCAAATATAGCTAATACATGTAGTATCGAGAACAATTTTGCTCATTATAAAATCTAGAATATCAACCTGTATGTTGCAAGGCTGCATATGTATAGGGAGAAAACAAGAATATATGAAAAAAGTGTAGACCGAAATTAAGGGGGAAAATAATAAAAAGTTAGGAAAAAGAAAGAAAAAAAAAATAAATAAATAAATATGTATATATGCAGAGAGTAAGTTTAGGTGATAAAAGAAGGTTTAAATTAAGCTAAATAAGGCAAAAGGTGTGAGTGAAGAGGTTCTCTTATTAATTAAAAAAAAGCAAACCTAATGTGTTCAGCCAAAATCTGTCAGAGGTTCTGCAGTTCCCCTAAACAGACACAAGATGGCAGTATTGGGTAAACCAGAGCTTTGGTAAAAAAACAAAACATAAATATGAGTAACTTTTGTGAAAAATCAATCCAACTACTAAATGTAGTATTGAAAATAGCTCTGAACACTATGAAGTCTGGGGTAATAACCTTTGTATTGTTGGGCTGAACATACGGAGGAGGAAAAGGAGAACATATATAATATAAAATAAAAAAAAAAAAAAAAAAAAAAATTAAAAAAATTAAAAAGAAACAAAAAAAAAAAAAAAAAAAATTGGATGGAAAAAGGGAAAAATTATTAGAATTAGTGAAGTCTGAAAATGCAAAACAGAGGGAAAAAAATGGAAAAAGTTCTGTTTGTTGGAGGTAGAATGGTATACCCGTAAAGAATGTTTAGTCAATCTTCATGTAAGAGAGGGGAGACCATCAGTTCCGTTGTGCGCTTTCATGTCTCGCTCTGCGACCCTCTCTCCTTGATGCTGGAGTGTTCCATATTGGAGCAGGGCGTGGTGTAACTGGGGTGCGAGGAATGTTGCTGGGGTCCAGGAGGCCTAGTTTGGTTAGGATGTCTCTTCCTTCTGATATGTTGGTAGCTATATATGTGGTGCCATTATGAGGGATTACCAGCTTAAAGGGAAAGCCCCATCTATATCTGATTCTGGCTGTGAAGAGAGCCGAAGTAATCTCCTTCATATTTCTGCGTCTATCCAGCGTTGCTTGGGAGATGTCTGGAAAGAGTTGCAGCTGTACCCCATCCAATGTAATATTCCTGATACCACGTGCTGCCCGCATTATTTCTTCTTTAATAAGAAAATCTTTTAGACATAAGACAATGTCTCTTGGGGGTTTGTCAGGAGGAGGTTTAGCCCTCAGAGCGCGGTGAATACGGTCACATTTAAAGGAGATAGGGTCTTGGTCTGGTAGTAGAGAATGGAATAGTTTAGTGGAATAGGCGATTAAATCTGTGATCGATTCTGGAGCGCCTCTGATTCTAAGGTTGTTTCTTCTGTTACGATTGTCCAAATCTTCCACGTGCGCTTGTAACTGTGTAAATGCAGAAGAAAGTGTTTCATGTTCTCTTGAGAGGTCATTAAAAGCGATTGCAAGCTCATCATGCTTGTTCTCTAATAGGTCTGTGCGTGTTCCAATGGCTGCTATTTCCTGAGACAGCGTGTGTGTAGATTTTTGTATCTCAGTTTGAAAGTTGGAATGTAGTTTAGTATATAACGCCTCTAAGCTAGCATCCAGTTCAGCTTTTGAAAGTGGATTGTACTCACTGTTATTTGCGGGAGTTGAGTCATGTTGCTGAGGCTCTATAGTGTGAGGGAGGGTAGCAGATGGCGGAAGACCGCTGCCAGCGCCATTTTTTGCCATGCTTCCTGGAGTCTGTGATCTGAGAGGGTATAAAGAACGGGACTTCTGGTGGCTCCCACGTCTCCCTTTCTGCGAATTAGGCATGCACAAAGTCTTATCGTCGGGGGTGTGTATAAAACAAGCGTTATCTGGTGTTTATAGCCCCGGGATTGTGGCTGAAAGCCCCGTGTATGCTGGGGCTCTCCTTAAGTGCGGCTGCCCCGCTCCACGCCGCGCATGCTCCCCATAACTAAAAAATAAAAAAAAAGGGGTAGAGAGGGTGTCTCAATCACCCAAGCCTGGGGTGCCCGTTGATTCCGTGAGGCTTTGAATATTGGGGTAGCAAGTCTTCTGCTGAGCCTCTAAGTGAGTTTCATTAAAAGAGGATTGCCTGTTGTGGGTTACTGTATAAGGCCAGGCCGGTTGTGGAACCCTTCCCCGGGTAGCCTATTTAGGAAAGGCCGGGGATTCTGAGGCCTAATTAGGCCGCACCAGGCCGGGGCCTGCAACAGTGCTAGTGGGAATGTAGAAGATCAGGGCGGCCTCCGGGTCCTATATCCAGATAGGATGAGTGGTTTGGAAGGACAGATGAACGTCCAACGAGGTACGGGCCCGCCGCTATCCGCTCTTCCGGGTGACTGCTCTAGGAAAGTCCGGGGATTCCTAGGCCCGAATAGGCCGCGCTAGGCCGGGACCAGCCACGGCTCCCCCGGGGATCAGAAAAGCCCTGGGCGGTCACCGGTCCCTATGTGGGGTGCGGGAGAGTGACGGAAGGTGGGCAGATGGTCGTCCCTTACCTTCAGGAGGGTGTCATTAGCGGGATCTCCGGGAGGCCTCGTGTAGCCAAGATGGCGGCGGACAAGAAGGATCCTCGGCGAGGGGACAAAGGCGTCCGTGGAGCAGCTGTGCTCAAAATAATTGCCCAGGTATGAGCTGCTGTTTGTGCTGATCACTGTGGTGGTATGATTTTGATAAAAAGTGCCGTTAATCACGCGGATGGCGGTGGATTTCTTCTTGGGTCTTGGGAGCTGTTGAAATCCACGTCCGCCGCCATCAACGTCAGGACACGCCCCCAAATCCTACTGCTTTTATTCTGTCTTTGTGACACCTTCTCCCATGGGTATATCTCCATGCTCAGCTCTTTGTGATAAAAACAATTTTAAGTCAGACAGATCTTTTATTTTGTAGGGGAACTCTTTGTGCCTTCTCTAATTTCTTGTTCCTCAAGTCTCCCCACCTATAATTTCCACTAAAGACATCCTGTGGGCTTTCTTTATCCTCTTTTTGCAGCTCATAGATGCCATCCTGAGATCCCCACTGGGGTTAATTTACTAAAGCATTGCCTATCCGCCTCAAGCATGCCACTGGCACATCTGTGGCAAAAAAGGAGGCCCAGGTATATATATCAAGCTGCACAACAGCATAAATGCAGTCCTCCCATATTTTCTAACAGACCTACAATTGTACAACTGCGCTTAATAGAAGATAACACTGATCTCACAAAAATCCTTATTTAGGGACAACAGCATGCACTTTGTACTCTGATAGCAATTGTGAGCTCGGGAATGAGGAAATGCATGTATCACATGTGATAAATATATGATGTGGCAAATCAATTAAATTACAAGCACATACAATTAGCACATACATGACCAATAGCACACACCAGAGAAGATGTCTGTTGTGCTACTGTGCATGTGTTGAAGCTCCTATGGTTATTTCTACTGCAACTCACTGTCACTAATGGATTTTTTTTGGTAAATATCTATGTTGGAATACATCGTAATTGTATTTTTGTGCAACAACTATTACTATAAGTATTCATGCACAAAAGCTATCCTCACTGCAAGATGGAAGCACTGACACAAGGCTCTCTTCCTCTCACCTGACTGCTCAACCACCCTAATTACTCAGTGAACAACCTTTACCATACTAGCATTCAAGAGATGTGAGATTGTTGTTCATTTGAGCACTTACTGTGACTATATTTGGTTATGGTGGAATCAGAGTTTCTATTTAAAATTTTGCAGAGCCCGCAGTGTAGCCCTATTTTCCTGAAGAAACTGCCTTTTTGTACCCGTGAAACAAACCTGCGTTGAAGTGAAGTTACCGCAAGCTGATCACCACCCAGCTGCAGTAGGGTGATGATAAATGTACAGCATTATCCCAGGGAATTTTTTTCTACAATTGTGTTATGTATTTACATGTTTTTCTGTGTAATTGAGATGATTTTAACCTTTATACAATACAATTCATATTTTATTTCAATAGTACCATAAAAGTCCTTTAGAGAGTAGTTAGGGTTCCTTTTGTGCATGATATAATTTGGATGTGGTACTGGACAAATACTATGTCCATTTAAAGTGGTTGTAAACCCTTACAAACCACTTTGACCTACAGGTAAGCCTAGATTAAGGCTTACCTGTAGGTCCAAGAAATATCTCCCAAACCTACACGGTTTAGGAGATATTTGCCCGAAGACGGGCACCGCTGTCTACGGCGCATGCGCCGTAGACAGCGGCGCGCAGGCCCACTGAGCGTGGCATCTTCGATGCGCAATGCTGCGTGTCTCGGCTCCCGTGCACATGTGCGGGAGTGACGTCATCGCAGCTTCGCCGAATGACAGCGGTGGAGCTGCGAGACTCCACTGAGAAGATAGATGCGCCGGACTACAGGGGACAGCGGTGACTTCGCTGGCTCCTGTGTCAGGTAAGTGACACATAATGGGCTAATGGGCGATGCATAGTAGTCCTTTATGCTTTGGTTTACTTCCTCTTTAATAGAGGGATCTCCCTAGTGACCCCTCTGCCCAAATCCTTGGTTTCAGTTTAAGTATTCAGTACAGATATATTCTTCAGCCAATAGATGGCAATGTTTATAAGTTTTTAGCTGCATTTATGGTAAACTCTGTGTCTTTTCTTTGTATAATAAAGTTCCTGTTTACTGTCTGCAGTTAAGCAGCAATGCCCATGTGGACCATGCACTCTCTTTTCAGTAGGGCTATGTACAGAATTTCTAACAGTCTGACATTGTGTTTCCCAATGCAGTGCAACTCATGATTGGTAAAAAGTGTATTTGTGCTGCTTCATGGGACCTTGCTTGTGTCATTTTTATAGTTAATAAGGAAAACTACTGTAATTGGTTGCCATGTAGAAAAATATTTTTTATTTTTTTTTCTATAGGTTTTTCAAATCCGCCCTTCTGTATTGCAGTCTGTAATGATATCACATTAGAGTTATCATGCAAAACCATGTCATTATTGGTATTCCTAATCTAAATCATGAGCCTTTTTTAACATTCAGTGCAGATCATATGAATCACAACTAAAACCTCTAACCCCCACCTTGCCTTTGAGCATTAATATAAGCATGTAACATATTTATTCCAGCTCCTTATTTTTGAATGTCATAATACAAACACCAAAGCACTGCTACCAAACTTTGAGTCAGAGCTGCAATTTATTATAGCAATTGTGTGTAACCATATTTGAATAAATGGCTGGAAATATACTATCATTGTGGAAGATGGAACATCATTTTTCTGCCTGCTGACAGAATGTTGATATCCCTATATACCGGGAAGTAAGTGCATACTTCAGGTGGTGAAAAAAGATAACTGATGTTTATTTGTCTGGAAACTTCTTATCATCCATTTTCAGCAAGCTTAAAGGGGATATGTTTTTCTATGTGCTTGTTAGGTTAGGTAGCTTTATTTTATATTTTTCCTTTGGGGCCTAATAATTTAGAGCACTGCATAAGCTATAACATGTTTCTTACTTAACTAGCTGGAACACAGTTTAATGTTTTCTAAAATACCTTAAGTTGTTTTATTTCTTTTTACAAAATTATCTAAACAGAGCTTGCATAAAAACAATTATTACAATTAAATATATTGGTATTTCTTAATCCATATGTGAGTTTCAAGCCTTTTACTGTTTTCAGAACACGGACAGCCTAATTTTATTTCAACTACTATAATTGTGAAATTTATTTAGAAGAGAATAATGAAAGTAGAATAATGGGCAAAGCTTTTAATTTTGCACAGAGTAAGAGAGGGTTATAGCCCTGTCAGTTAGTTTTTTTTTTGCCATTTGTGTCCCATTGGAGAGATCAACTGTCACTTCCTGTCCCATAGACAAAACAGGAATTAAGAGGAAATCTCTGAAAATTAAGGGAATCCCTTGGGGCCCCTGAGGTCACCAGAACTAGTGTCCCCATTCCCAGGACAGCCCAAAATGTAAGTTATAATGGTAAACATGGCATATAGAGAGGATGAATCTAACTAACAGCAATACAAAACTAAAAGCATAGATAGCAATAAAAAATAAACGAATAGGGATTTAACCCCCCCTTGACTCTAAAACTAAAAAGCAAACGCTACTATCTTATCATGGGGACATGTGTGGGAATAAGCATTTTTTTTTCCTGAGCACTTTTTTGAAGATAATTTTTGCACAAGAGATTGTTGAAAAAGTTTTTATGAACTGCATTATCAAATCAGTCTTTAAATTCCGTTAAAGATTTAGCGTGCTTTCATATGATATTTTGTATATATGCACTATGCATAATTATAGAGGAAAATAATTGAGGTGCTTTTTAGCACAGCAGGAGGGATATGCATCATAGCACAGAGAATAATCATACACGTTTGCTTTTTATATGATTTTTTTATATGGTTTATATACTGAACGTTTTCGGTGCTTCTATATATTGCAAAATAATTTATTCATACACCATTGGAGGTAGGGTATTGTAGTACACCTTGACTTAATTTTTATATACATATTTTTTATTTTATTAATATTATTATTATTATTTTTTATTATTCTTTTGGCCTATATAATTCTGATCCGGGGGGTATAAAGTAAGTGTGTTAGCAACTGCAAAAAAGACACCAGCGTTGTAATCACTCAAATTGTAGTTATCTGAATTTGTCAAAAACAAATTCCTATTTACTTGTTTCATCTACTTTAAATATATATATTTTTTTTTGCATCAGTATATAGCACGCCATAATCTCTCGTCAACAAATTGTGGCTAACTTTGCGCCCTTGTTACTTTAGTTCCCTTCTACTTATCGCCACCATTTTGCCTGTTGGCAGTGCTATTTTCACATCACATGCAAACCTTTTCAACATTTTCCTCTATTTAATTCTTTATTTATTTTGTTGAAATTTCAAAAAAGAGATGTATTACAAAAAATATGCTTCCTATTCCATTTCCTTATCTATCCCCGACCCCCCCCCCCCCAATCCCTCGCCCCCTCCCTCCCCTCTCTCTCTCCCGCTCTCCCTCTTATTTCCCCTCGAATCCACTCATTCTGAGATATTCCCTTGTTTTCTTGAACTCCAACCATTTTCCCCATTTACTATAATAAGTTTCCACTTGGTCTCCTCTTCTAGATATTGATTCCTCCATTGATCTTAACCACTCTATTTTACCTAACCATTCCCTCATAGATGGGGGTTCGGAAGTGCCCCATCTCTTTGGGATCAGGCTTTTTGCTGCAATCAATAAGTGAGGAATCAATGAGTTTTTGTATTCCCCCACTGTTTTGTCAGTATCGTGAAACAGACATGTCCACGGTTCCTTCTTTACCTCTTCCCCTGTTATCCGGAAAATGTTTTCTATTATTTTCTCCCAGTATGGGCCAATCTTTCCACACTCCCACCATATATGTGCAAAGGTTCCCACCTTATCGCAGCCCCGCCAGCATAATGCTGATATGCCTGCTCTACTCTTATGCGCTCTTTGTGGGACAATATACCATCTTGCCATTAATTTAAATGACATCTCTACCGACATATTGTCCTTAGATATTGTACCTGCTATTCTTAAGATCTTCTTTCTACGTTCCTTATCCCCCACGGTGCCCAACTCTTCTTCCCATTTTTTCAGGAATAGTGGTTCCCCTGGTTCCTCTTCCTCCTGTAGGATTTTATAGATTTTGGACATACTTTTTTTCTTGCAGCTCGGGTCTGAAAGCATTCTCTCCATTGGTCTAAGATCTCCTGCCCCACGGAGTGGCCGAGGCAGAGTCTGAACAAAATGTTTAATTTGTGCATATCTCCAACTATCTAAGTTCCTACGTCCCCATCTTTGTCTTATTTCTCCTAAAGTGCCAAATCTGTCCCCATTCATCACATCTTTCAGCAAAATATCATCCTTTTTTGCCCATCTGGTAAAATAAACAAATTCCTCCTTCCCTGGTTTAAAAAAACTTGTGTCTAATAAAGAAATTAAAGGTGAATTATACTGCCAGTGATTTGATTCTCCCACTTTATCCCATATTTTAAACAGATTAATAGTTAGTGGGTTGGTGCTACTCCCCAGGTCGCGATAGTCCCGTGGTATCCAAATCCTTTTTCCTAAATTTACTCCGCTTTGTGTTTTCTCTATATTTACCCACCCTTTATCCCCTTTGTCATACACCCAATCCACCACTCGTGAGATTACTGCTGCCTGGTAGTATCTTCTGAGGTTTGGGGCTGCTAATCCCCCTCCTACTTTCCCCCTTTCTAGAGTCGCATAAGACATCCTGGGATTCCTACGTCCCCATATATATTTTAAAGTTAGAGTTTTAAGTTTCGTGAAGAACTCCTGCGGAACTTTTATTGGGATCATTTGGAACATATATGTCAATTTTGGTAAAATGAACATTTTTAACGCGTTTACGCTCCCTATTAATGACAAGGGTTTATGTCTCATACTTTTAATACATTCTTTAACCTTATTTAATATATATGTGTAATTGGCCGCGTATATGGATGACAATAAAACTAAAAAGCAAACGCTACTAACTTATCATGGGGACATGTGTGGGAATAAGCATTTTTTTTTCCTGAGCACTTTTTTGAAGATAATTTTTGCACAAGAGATTGTTGAAAAAGTTTTTATGAACTGCATTATCAAATCAGTCTTTAAATTCCGTTAAAGATTTAGCGTGCTTTCATATGATATTTTGTATATATACACTATGCATAATTATAGAGGAAAATAATTGAGGTGCTTTTTAGCACAGCAGGAGGGATATGCATCATAGCACAGAGAATAATCATACACGTTTGCTTTTTATATGATTTTTTTATATGGTTTATATACTGAACGTTTTCTGTGCTTCTATATATTGCAAAATAATTTATTCATACACCATTGGAGGTAGGGTATTGTAGTACACCTTGACTTAATTTTTATATACATATTTTTTATTTTATTAATATTATTATTATTATTTTTTATTATTCTTTTGGCATATATACTTCTGATCCGGGGGGTATAAAGTAAGTGTGTTAGCAGCTGCAAAAAAGACACCAGCGTTGTAATCACTCAAATTGTAGTTATCTGAATTTGTCAAAAACAAATTCCTATTTACTTGTTTCATCTACTTTAAATATAGTTTAAAGAAGATTCATCTAAAAAGATCTAGTTGAAAGACTAATGTATAAATACAAACAGTAAATCTTTAAAATCGTATACACCACAATTAAACAGTGCTACTGTCGGGTTCCCCCGTAGAGTTTTCTGTTGAAAAGGGATATACAAAATGCCTCTGGAGGAGGCATTTTGTAGGAGGAATTTTGTATATCCCTCTTCAACAGAAAAATCTACGGCTGAACCCGACAGTAGCACTGTTTAATTGTGGTGTATACGATTTTAAAGATTTATTGTTTGTATTTATACATTTCCTGTCTTCATTAAATATCATATTTTTTATTATTTCCTTTCATTTGTTATTCACTACCAAGCAGGGCTCAAGTCCTGCGGGAACGCATGGGAGCGGAGTTCCTGTACTTTTTCCACAACAGGAACTCAGTTCCCGTTAGCAGCCGTGTCCTGCAAGACTTTGAAGTATGCGAGGTGTGTGGAAGGTGCTACACCAGCAGCCACCGAAACAGCTCGACCATTCAGGCATTGCCAGTAGGGGGTCCCATTACAGCTTCTGCTTCGATCTACCTGTCAATCACAGCTAGCTGACGGGTAGATCAGGTCTAGGTCTAGATGACAGGTAGATCAGCTATTTTGCTCACAGGACATGCAGGGAGAGAGGTGAGCTGAGGGAGGTACATCAGTTTGGGGTGCTAAGCTGGGCACAATACCTGGCAAAGTTTAATGCCAAGAGGGAAGTTTATGTGGAAATATGTGAAGGCTTGGAATAGTAGCGAGTGTGTGTTGGAGCCCTGCAGGGTTTGCAGCCCCCCAAGCTAACATACATCTCCTAAGTAGGAACACATCACTATCACCCCAAGCATTCTGTCCAGATAATGTGCAGTTCATTTATGACCTTTCCGTTTAACTCTGTGTTATCCAAACCAAACTCTGTTCAATGAAAAGTGTAAGCTCACCACATAAACACTCTATATACAAAATAACATTCCCAATAAAGATCAGAACATGATGTTCACATTTGCATGGAAGCACAATGAATGAATGCTGATTACCGTATTCATGTTTATTGAGGATTGTTTTTTTAACAGTTAAGCTTCATACACACAATACGAAAATTGGATGAAAAATACCACTTTTGAAGTGCTCGTGCATATGAGCGTATCATTTTTAATTTTTTTTAGTGGGGGGAGTGGTTCTTGGGTGGGAGTTCCCACACTTTTTTCCCCAGGACTTGACCCCTGCTACCAAGTACCGAGATAGTCCATTCAAACCCAAAGCCTTTTAGATGTGCATGTTTAGGGGTCAGCATCAGCAACTGCCCAGACACTTCTTTTAGCATTCTACAATTACAAATTTGAATGATGGTACTTTTATAAGTTTGATGTATGTTCTAATTGAACCTGAGGCTATACTCACTATTTGGTCATGGTATGTTGAAGATATAAACTATTTTCAATACATATTTTGCATTCTATATTTCTATTCTACTAAATTCTATTTTATGCCTGATACTTTCTCCCCATAAAAACCTGATGAATTAGCTATTGTTTTAAACTATCTGCTTCTAGGATATTTTTTTTTTTGGGTGCACTTGTCCTAACTTACAATTTAACTAAAATTAATGTTTTCGACTGACTGATCAGAAAATGTTACAGTATCTCATGCAATTACAGTCTGACTGTACAACTTCCTTTTTTTTAATCTATCAACAATTATGTGTTACGAGGGTCTGCCTGGATTTAGCAAGAACCAGACAAATTTTGATCAATGTAGGGCCCTGCCTATTGATGAGAATTTAATCAATCAACTTCGAACAAGCATATCTGCTGGAAAATTTCAGTTCGATCTGCATTGCAATCAATAGGCTGCAGCCCTGATCAATGTATTCTGACAGCAGGGAGGCACGGGAGTCTTTCATTTGTTAGAATAAAATGACACAGCAGGCTGCTTCCACATTGAATGTGTGGATGGGAGAATTAGTTCAAGTTTTTTTTTGTTCTGTTGCCTGGTTAAATGAGAAAAACTGAACTATGTATGGCCAAGTTTAGACATTTTAAGACTTCTTCAATTAAAAGTTCAACTACACTTCAACAAGCCAGTGTCTATTTATGTTATCATATTGGGATGTGTTATGCTGTGGGTGTTGTTAGCACTCTCTATTAGTCATTTTAAATATTATGTTGTAATGTTTGGAAAAAGAAAACAATAAATATATATTAAAAAAAAAAAAAAAAGTTCAAAGAGTAATATGATGAGATGTAGAGATGGCATTAATCCACAGCAACCAATCAGATTTAAATTTACTGGAATCAGGTGAACTAAAACAGGGGTCTCAAACTGGCGGCCCTCCAGCTGTTGAGAAGCTACAATTCCCATGAGGCATTGCAAGGCTGACAGTTACACAGGCAGAGGCATGATGGGACTTGTAGTTTTGCAACAGCAGGAGGGCTACCAGTTTGAGACCCTTGAACTAAAATATTTGATTTTTCAATAATATGGAATATTATATTTTGTGCATCACTACTCTACACAATCTTATTAAAAGGCCATTAAGATCATTATACCAAAAATATTGTATTCTCTCAACTGTATTACGCTAACACGTGAAATAATATCATTGAGTGCATTCTTTTTTTAATATTTTTTTAAATATTTTTCCTTTAAATTAGACATACTTTTTTTCATATTGCCTCCATATTTATTCCCCTTTTACATGCAGGCCAAGCTTCTCAGCAAAAGTGACAGTTACAGAAGTTGAGACAAACTATTATGCTAAACTTTGTAACACCTGCCCATTGTTATCTGAATATTGCCAGTGCCACAATTGCCTCTTTCTTGCTGGCATATTGTCTCGACAGCCAGTTTGTTTCCCATGTATTAAAACAATTGCCTATTTGTTGCCCACATATTAAAATAACTTTATATAAAAAAAGATAACCGAGGTTGAAGTCGGAAGTGACGAAACGCGTCAGGGCGTGGCCTACACGACGCTACCGGAAGTGAGGTGTGCGCTCCACCGCTGACCACAGACCAGGAAGTTATGCCCAGTGTATACAGCGGAACACTGGTGGATGACTGGGAGATCTGAAAATTCGGTGAAGTACATACTTTAAAATGCTGACGAATTTTTATACAATGTACGCAGTTATCTAAATGGGATTTTAGTGTTTGTCTGTGAACCTTTCAAAAATAAAACAGTATTATGCTATGTGCACACTTTGTTTTACTTTTATGAGAAACTGGGAGGACTGTTTGGGACTGCAACGCTGAGGTGACATATAGGAAGTTTTCTATACCAAAAGAAAGGAATACTCCTTAAAGGCCTATTATACCAGCAGTTTCTGGTGAGTTTAACCCCTTAGGGGGCACGCATCGCATGTGGTGAAGCACTCCCGGTTTATGGTGGAATGAAGGTTGACAGCACTTTGATCACCTTGCAACGCTGAGTAGATCACTGTAAACACCCTATCTGCACAATAAGAACTTTCTAGTGATCTCTTGTACATTGTTGCTTCTGTTAAGGACTCTTCATTAAGCGCTGTTGTAATACGATTATTCTCAGATATATATTGATGAATTGCTAGTATTATCTTTTTTTATATAATTTTATTGTTCTTAACGGCTGCTATTTCTGTCCACATTGCTGACTGTTAATACACTCAGCAGTTATCATTTTATTTGTATTTGTGATTGGTTTTATTATTATTATATATGCAGTGATCTCCATATAGAAGAACCTTTTGTATGTACGGGTGTACTTGTACCATATAGGTGTGTGCATATATATATATATATAATTTTAGAGGTGTGTGAAGGTCCCAGTTTGGCGCTGAGAGGTATACGATAGGCCGGCATTAAAATATACCTTTAGTTTTTCTTTTTGGTGATATTAAAATAACTGCCTGTTTTTTGTCATGACTACTAGGGATGAGCCGAACACCCCCCGGTTCGGTTCGCACCAGAACTTGCGAACGACCCCCGCGTTCGGTACGAACGTTAGAACCCCATTGAAGTCTATGGGACTCGAACGTTCGAATTGGAAAGTGCTCATTTTAACGGCTAATATGCAAGATAGTGTCCTAAAAAGGGTTTGGCGACCTGCCTCCTGCCTCAGGGGACATGGGTCACTGCAAAAAAAAGTTTTAAAAACTACCGTTTTGGCGGGAGCACTGATTTTAATGACGATTAAAGTGAAAAAAAAAAGTGAAATATTCCTTTAAATATGGTGCCTGCGGGGTGTCTGTAGTATGCCTGTGAAGTGCCACGTGTTTCCCGTGTTTAGAACAGTCCCTGCACAAAATGACATTAAACGGAAATAACACCATTTAAAACTGCTTGCGGTTTTAATGTTATATCTGGTTCCTGCAATATGGTTGAAAATCATTGAGAAACATGGCATGGGTAGCCCTCCCTGCCCATTACCAGCCTATTTGGGTCTTGTACGCATATTAAGGGGAACCCCGTACCCATATTAAAAAAAGGAAATGCGTGTGGCCCCCAGGCCCTATATACTCAGAACAGCAGTATACAGGCGGTGCAAACAAGACAGGGACTGTGTAGGTTTGTTGTGTTAAGTTGAATCTGTTTGTCATTTTCAACCGGTACATTTTTAAAGTGTAGCTCCAGTCAAAAAAACTATCTTTAAGCTTTTTGGAAAACATAGGGAAGGGTTATCACCCCTGTATAATTTGTTTTGTCGTCCATCTTTTTTCATCTCACTTGCTGCTGTCTCCTTGCGTTTGCAAGTAGGAGATGTTTGTAAGTTGGATGTTTGAAAGTAGGGGCCTGCCCTATATATTATAGCGGTATGTACTGGGTACAGAGCACGCAGACAGCACGCACTCCTAACACTACTGACTGCAAGCTCTATTATTAACCACTTGTTAGCCCAATGTTTGCATAAAGTGAAAGATGAAGTTATGCTGAGTAAATAGATATCAAACATGTCACTCTTCAAAATTGCACATGCCCGTGGAATGGCGCCAAACGTCGCTACTTAAAAAATCCCCATAGGCGACGCTTTAAATATTTTTTTACTGGTTACATGTTTTGAGTTGCAGAGGAGGTCTAGGACTAGAATTATTGCTCTCGCTCTAACATTCTCGGCGATACCTCACATGTGTGGCACATGCGAGCACATGGGGACATGGGCGCTTTAATTTTTATTTTATTTTTTTATTGTTCATTTTACTTTATTTATTTTAGTTTGACATTTTTTTTCCCAAAAATATATTTTTGATCACTTTTATTCCTATTACAAGAAATGTAAACATCCCTTGTAATAGGAATATGGGGTGACAGGTCCTCTTTACAGTGAAATCTGGGGGGGTCAATATGACCCCACATCTCACCTCTAGGCTGGGAAGCCTGAAATAAAAAATAAAAAAAAGATTCTGGCTTTGATCGTACTGGCGAGTTGGTAGAAGCACCGGAGGGCGGTGAGGGGTGGGGGGCGTCTATGGCTGGGTATTTCAGGATATCACCGAGTATGGCTGGGTATCTCTGAGTATGGCTGGGTATGGCAATTTATGGCAGGGTATTACAGAGTATTGGCGGGGTATTGGCGGGGTACTACAGAGTAATAGCAGGGTACTGCACTGCAGAGTAATGGCAGGGTACTGCACTGCAGAGTAATGGCGGGGTACTGCACTGCAGAGTAATGGCGGGGTACTGCACTGCAGAGTAATGGCGGGGTACTGCAGAGTAATGGCGGGGTACTGCACTGCAGAGTAATGGCAGGGTACTGCACTGCAGAGTAATGGCGGGGTACTGCACTGCAGAGTAATGGCGGGGTACTACAGAGTAATGGCAGGGTACTGCACTGCAGAGTAATGGCAGGGTACTGCACTGCAGAGTAATGGCGGGGTACTGCACTGCAGAGTAATGGCGGGGTACTGCAGAGTAATGGCAGGGTACTGCACTGCAGAGTAATGGCGGGGTACTGCACTGCAGAGTAATGGCGGGGTACTGCAGAGTAATGGCGGGGTACTGCACTGCAGAGTAATGGCAGGGTACTGCACTGCAGAGTAATGGCAGGGTACTGCACTGCAGAGTAATGGCGGGGTACTACAGAGTAATGGCAGGGTACTGCACTGCAGAGTAATGGCGGGGTACTGCACTGCAGAGTAATGGCGGGGTACTGCAGAGTAATGGCGGGGTACTGCACTGCAGAGTAATGGCAGGGTACTGCACTGCAGAGTAATGGTGGGGCACTGCACTGCAGAGTAATGGCGGGGTACTACAGAGTAATGGCAGGGTACTGCACTGCAGAGTAATGGCAGGGTACTGCACTGCAGAGTAATGGCAGGGTACTGCACTGCAGAGTAATGGCGGGGTACTGCACTGCAGAGTAATGGCGGGGTACTGCAGAGTAATGGCGGGGTACTGCACTGCAGAGTAATGGCAGGGTACTGCACTGCAGAGTAATGGCGGGGTACTGCACTGCAGAGTAATGGTGGGGTACTACAGAGTAATGGCAGGGTACTGCACTGCAGAGTAATGGCAGGGTACTGCACTGCAGAGTAATGGCGGGGTACTGCACTGCAGAGTAATGGCGGGGTACTGCAGAGTAATGGCGGGGTACTGCAGAGTAATGGCAGGGTACTGCAGAGTATGCACTGGTATTGCAGAGTATTGGCAGGGAATTGAGGGGTTAAATTCGGTGAGCAGCGATGTGGGCACTGCAGATGCAGCCCACATCGCTGCTGACACCGATCTCTTTCCCCTCCGCTGTACCGATCGGTACAGAAAGGGGAGGTAGGAACAGGCGTCATAACATGACGCCGGTTTGTTTCCAAGTGATCACTCCGTCATTTGACGGAGCAATCACGTGGTAAACGGCCGCTATGAGCGGCCGTTTACCGTGATGCGCCGGGTCCTATGGACCCGGCGGTCACGGATGCTCTCGAGTGCGCACACCTCGGGGCACGCGAGAGCAGAATTCTGGGAGGCCGTTAATTAACGGCCTCTCTGAGTTAAACAACCGCCCTGAAGCCGTTAATCGGCAATGGGCAGTTGTTAAGTGGTTAAAGCTAGATCACTAGCTATATAGGTGAGGTGAATATAGTGGTGTATACTGCAGTCAGGGCACAGACAACAACCACTACACAGCAGCAAGATAGGAAATCAGCCAAAAACGATTGGTGTGTACTGTGTTGAAGGTACACAGAACACCCACTGCTTCAGATGCAAAGTAACACACTACAGGAGGCCGCCTTAAAGGCGGCCTTATATAGTGTGGGGCGTGCACTACACAGCCTGAGCTATGATTGGCCACAGGCAGGATGCCTGTGGCCAATCATGGCTCTCCTCGCTGCCGGCGCTGCGATTGGCCAAGCATGCGGGGTCACAGTGCATGCTTGGCCAATCATCGGGCAGCAATGCACTGCGCCAACGCAGTGCATTGTGGTCCGCGCGCGCGTCACTCGAATTTTGACGCGAACGGCCAAAACGTTCGGAATTCGCCGAACGGCCGAACGGCCAATGTTCGAGTCGAACGTACGTTCGACTCGAACACGAAGCTCATCCCTAATGACTACTCATTTACCACCTGCTTATTGTCATAGTTTCATGTTTATTGTCCTTGTAATATAAGGATTACCCATTTGTTACATACTTAAATAGTTGATCAAGTTGAACAAAGACACTGGTCCATTTAGTTCAACTAATAGAAAAAAAATTCAAAACTTCCATATACACAATACCATACTCACCAATGTTCCAGGGGAAGGCAAACGACCCCAATAAAGCATGATTCAATTTGCTCCAGTGGGGAAAAAAAGTCCATCTTGATCCCCAGAATGCAGAAGAATTGGATATTCCCTAGATCAATTATCCCTGTTGTTATTATCTATAATTGTTAGTGTCCAGTTATATTTTGTGCATTTAGGTATGCATCCAGATCTTTTTTAAAGCATATTACTGAACTGGTCAGAACTAGTTAATGAGCGAGTCTACTTCACATTTTCACAGCTCTTACTGTAAAGAAGCCTTTCTGTATGTGGAGATTAAATCTCTTTTCCTCCAGATGTAATGAGTGCTTGTCCTCTGTAATGACCTGAAAGTGAAAACCTCTACACCAAGTTCAATACATGGACTACTTATGTATTTATACATGGTGATCATATTCCCATTTAACCTCTTCTCAAGAGAGAATACATGCACTTTAGCTAATCTTTCCTCATATCTGAACTCCTTCATGCTTCTTTTCAGTTTGGTTGTCCTTCTGTGCATTTTCTTCAGTTCTCCAACATCTTTTTCAGTGAACTGGTGCCCAAAACTGAACTGCATATTTAGGATGAGGTCTTACTAATGATTTGTATGGGGACAAAATGATATCTCTCTTTCTGGAGTTCATACATCTTTTAATACAAGAAAGTGGCTTGCTAGCTTCAGAAATTGTAGCTTGGAATTGCATGCTATGATTAAGTTCATGATCCACTAGAACATCCAAATCCTTCTCCATCATTGATCCCCCCAGCCTTTCCCTACCTAGAATGTATGATGTAGCACAGGTATTGTTAAAATTGCCCATTTTCTTGCCCACATTGTCATGATTGTCTGTTTTTGTTTTTCTTCATGCATATTGCAGCCATTGTCAATTTGGCACCAAAGTATTGTAACTATTGCTAGGTTGTTGCCTGGAACTTTTGCCTGTTTGTTGCCCACATGTCCCAATTAGCAGTTTGTTGCCTGCATGTTGTAAAGACTGCCTGTGTATTGCCCACACATTGACATTTGTAACCTGCATAGTTTAGTGATTGCCTGTTTGTTTCCCATGTATTATCAGGATTGGCATTTACACCTATGTGATATCCAATAAGAGTTTAGAGGACCAAATACCGTATATACTCGAGTATAGGCCGACCCGAATATAAGCCGAGGCCCCCAATTTACCCCCAAAAAAACTGGCAAACTTATTGACTCGTGTATAAGCCGAGGGTGAGACATGCCTGTCCATCCCTGTGTGTGTGTCCGTCCATCCCTGTGTGTCCGTCCATCCCTGTGTGTCCGTCCATCCCTGTGTGTCCGTCCATCCATCCCTGTGTGTCCGTCCATCCATCCATCCCTGTGTGTGTGTGTCCATCCATCCATCCATCCCTGTGTGTGTGTGTCTCCATCCATCCATCCATCCATCCCTGTGTGTGTGTGTCTCCATCCATCCATCCATCCATCCCTGTGTGTGTCTCCATCCGTGTGTGTGTGTGTGTGTGTGTGTGTGTGTGTGTGTGTGTGTGTGTGTGTGTGTGTGTGTGTGTGTGTGTGTCCAGCCTACCTTTGTCCCGAGCCTCCGTCCCGTGCCTTGCCTCCTTGCCTCCGTCCCGTGCCTTGCCTCCTTGCATCCGTCCCGTCCCGTGTCGTGCCTTGCCTTGCCTTGCCTTGCCCCCGTTCCGTCCCGTCCTGTGCCGTGCCGTCCCGTGCCCTCTTCGTCGGCGGCCATTGTAAAGTTCAAAAGCTGCGCCGCCGCCTTCGCCTGTGATAGGCGGAACACTGAATTTCCCAGCAGCCTGTGTTCCGCCTATCACAGACGTCGTATCATCCTCGTCCGTAGTACGAGGATGATACGATGTCCGTGATAGGCGGAACACAGGCTGCTGGGAAATTCAGTGTTCCGCCTATCACAGGCGAAGGCGGAGCCGGAGGCGCGGCTTTTGAATCGAATGGCCGCTGTCTGTCTGCTCGACACGCTGATCGAGCGGGCAGACAGCGATGACTCGAGTATAAGCCGAGGGGGGCACTTTCAGCCTCAAAAAAGAGGCTGAAAATCTCGGCTTATACTCGAGTATATACGGTAACTATAATTAAATTCCATACAGGCATGTCTCTATCAAACTATACAGCATTTAGCCTTTAAAGTGGTTCTAAAGGTGCAAGTTTTTTTTACCTTTATGCATTCTATTCATGAAGGTAAGAAACCTTAAATGTGCAGCACCCCCTCCCCCAGTCCCCCTAATACTTACCTGAGCCCCATCTCGATTCAGGATTGTGCATGAATAGCTCAGAACTGATATCCTCATTGCAAGCTGCTTGCTCTGGTGGCACTTGGCAGGAAGGAGGGGCAAGGAGCTCCGGCAAGGGACCTGAGAAGAGGAGGTTGCTCTGTGCAAAACTGCTGCATAGAGCAGGTAAGCATACAATGTATGTTTTTTTGTTTTTTTGTAAAGAGACTTTAATATCTCTTTAATATTGGGCTCTGGAGACAAGAATAGTTGGGAGTAATATACATGCTGGAGTGGTCACTAGAAACTGGGCAGTGAGCTGTGTCTGTCTGGGGGCAGATGCCATTTCTGACAAAGATTCAAGATATTTATTAATTTATTTATGTATTTCAGGTACTTATATATAAGTACATAAGCTGATGATAGGCATACTGAGATATGAGACATATGTACTGATGTTCAAATATCTGAGAAAAGATGCATGTGATGGGGGTGGGAATTCACTGGTGAGGCAAACTTTGGTTAGTTAAAACTTACTGTACCACTGGAGAGAAATCCAGCAGGAAAACAGGACGTTGCATTAAAAAAAAATATATATATATATATATTTTCCAACCCAATATATGGTACTTACACACACACCCACATACTCACGCACATGTGAGACCGGGTTCTAACTGTGTTACTACATCTAAAGTCATTTTAACTGGAAAATAATGGTAACAGAAGCCCACTGCATGACTAAGGGAAATATTCTGGATATCTCAAGTTAGGAAAAATGAGACACCTTATAACTTCCAGATCTTAAAATAATCATGTTTTCCTATTAAGGTTTCTGCTAATTATGTAGCTTGCCTGAACTGATGGCACTGCCATATTACTGTAGCCAGCAATGACAGATGACAGCAGCTGACTAATAACAAAAAATGTACTGATAATTGAAAACTGATGATTTTATTAGGTTATTTTAAATTTTTTTCAAGTAAAATGCCATATGAGTATGTTTTAATTGGATGGCAATATTGTGTGGGTACATTTTGTTGCTACTCTGCTAATTTATAAGCAGACTCTAGCATATTAGGATAATGATACCAAGTTATGTTCAGAAAAACCTCATCAAGAAATACATACTTAACAACAGAGGTTTAATCAAGTAACATGCATTTCTTTTTAGATGCTACAGTTCTAATTTTTACAGAATATCAATCATGAAATCACATTTATAGTTTCAACATTATGTACTTGAACATTATATGCATTCAGGCATGATGTAGGGCATGTGAAACCAAATAAAATTGTCTGGTTTACTCTTCTTAAAAGGATTATTGATTTAAAATCTTTTCCTGTAGGCTTTTATTTTACCTCTATAAAACTGTATTTCAACCCTTCTTGAGGAAAATTAAACTGTTCAGTTTTAACGTTCATTTTAGTCAATATTTAAATCACGCGTCAGATATGATTTAAAACGAAATACAGGGGACAACATTGTCATGTTAATTAGTGGTAAAAAAATAAAAATAAAATGTGAATGTGTGCTCATATAATGAATTATTTCTGGTTCATTAATTTTCATTTGTGGGTTGTCAAGGTTCTTTACATCATGCCGTGTTACGACATGTACATGTGTTCTGATCTGATCATACCAAAATTATATGTATTAACATGCAGCATATTGCTGAACATATTTCAGTTTACGAAATTCAATTTCCATAATATAATATACTAGTTAAAGTAAGTTATATAATGTTATTAACCCTTTCAAGCATAAGCTTATTTCTGATATTTATTGCTTGCAAGTTAAAATTCGGATTTTTTGCTAGAAAATTACTTAGAATCCCCCAAACATTATATGTATATATTGTGACAGAGCGAGGCTCTGTCCCTATGAAATTGGAGGAAAACGAGACGCAGACACAGAGTTTGCATATCTCCAGCCCTGTGTCTGGGTCTTGATGTTAACGAGCAGGGTGTGTGCCCAGCTGCATATAAGCCATATAAATGAAGGGCTGTTGGTGTGGAAGGTGGAGGAGTGTGAACAGCTTGCTGCTGGCTGAAGAGTGGTTTGCCCTGTGGGAGACTGTAGTCCGTGTAAGGGACTGGGAAAGGCTGACAACCTTGAGAGTCAGGAAGACTAAGGAAGTCGGTGAGTCCAGGGGGCTGGAAAGAGTTGACAAATCTGTTGGGAGCAAGCAGAGGAACTGTTGACAATTGAGAGCCAGGTGGCTTGGTATGTTCATTTGTGTGCTGAATGAATTTAAACCCCTGCGTGGGATTACTGGATGAACTAAATATTTTTGTTTTCTTATAATAAACGTGGGCTACCAGGCCCTTAACCATAAAACGCCTGCCTGATGTAGACTAAAACGTGCATCTACCAATTGTGCTTAATCACCCCAACATTACAAGTGGTGTTCGAATGCGGGCATGTAGACGGTGGAATCCGGGTCCTTGCTCCATGGTGAGTCGCATCAGGAACTACTGCTAGCTGTGTGTGGCAGCCAGGCGAACAGCATTGCGTATACGTTTATTTGATGGACTGTGTTGCATGCGGGTTGTGTACCTGTGAAGGAAGAATCAAACCTCAGATTTTTTTTTTTTTCTTTCTCTGCTGAGAACTGTTACAAGCTGCTGTGTGCATGTGATTGCAAGGATGGGACGGTCAAAGCAAAAAAAGGAAGCAATCCTTGCTAAAGCCAGGGAGCGGCTATTGTGGCTAGAGGGTATTTCACCACATGCCCCAGCCACACCAGAGAATTTGTCTGAGTCTGACATCGCTGTGATCTGGGGTAAATTGATCATGTCACCCCGAGTTAAAGGAGAAGTGAAAGAGGATGTTGTTCCTGGCAGCCTGAGCCCAAAGGTGCCACAGCATGACGCAAGGAGGCCTCTGCGCTGCATTAGTTGTAGTGAGTGGGGACATGCTGTTGCCCATTGCCCCTTGTCACAGGAATGTTTGTGGAATAACCAAGCTGGATGGGAGGTTGATGAATTCTGGAGCTCATCTACTAATGATTGTGATCAGCTGTGTCCTCAGAAGTGGTATCCAATGGCAACGAGTGAGAGCCAGTCATGGAGGAGATGCCAAGAAGTGAGCTCAGCATGGCCTGAGAAGATGTCTCCACCTTGTAGGACCAGTAAAAAGGGGCCAGTGACATGTGAGACAGCGAATGAATGGTTCAAGCGGAATCGCAAAGAGTCGGGTGCACTGCAAGGGGCTGAGATCTTGGCCTCTGACTATGTGCAACCCATGCTGCCTACAGAGGAGGTGGGAGACTTCCTTGTAAGATTTGAAAAAGTTGCTGTAAAGAGAAAATGGCCTAGGGACCGGTGGCCAAAACTGCTGCAAACCTTATTGCGGATAGAGTTCCGGTCGGTTTACCATTTGATGGATGGGGGCCAGGATGACTATCGCAAGTTTAAAGAGGAAATCCTTCTTAGAGGAGAGTTCCATCGTATCATGGGCCGCCAGCAATGCTCCAGGATGGGAGAAGTGTCGCCGGAAGTCCTAGGAATTGGAAATCCAGAGAAACGTAAGGTTTTCTGTCATGGCCACTTAGGCAAAGGGGTCAGTCCAGAAACGAGAGTATATCAGCCTGAATCCTGCATGAGGTATAGCCAACCAGCTTTGGAGCGCAAGTCTGCAGTTACCCCTAGCAACAAGGATCTTGTGTTACCTACAGGGGGCGTCAGTGGGTCCAGAAAGGCTGCAGTTTTGCTCCCTGGCCACATGGGGGAGTCAGCCTGTGGAGACACCACACCAGTGAGACAACGCACTCAAGTGAAGGCTATGACATCAGCTGCAGGAACTGGTAAGACTGTTTCAGTTTATGATGCTGAATCCAGTGAAGTGGGAGTATGTCCAGTGGGGAGATCCGCAGTACAAATGGACATAGACTTTCTGCATTGTGCTACCCAGAGCAGTGGGGAGGCGCAGCGTAAAGCCCAACTAGACGCAGGGCTAAAGACTGAAAAGGACATGGGGACTCTGCATATGCCTGCTATGATCCAGCAGATGGCTGGGAAAATTGAGCTAGGGGTGACCAAAACAGTGCTGGTACCATGTTCCCTAGTGACAGCTGCTGCAGGGTTGCCCAGGGAAACTTCCAAGGAGCTTGCAGTGTTAGAGCAGAGAGTTTCCCAGGTCAGCTATGGAGCTGCCCAAATAGGCAAAAGTGCCCCTTTACAGAGAGCAGGTGCTGTGAAGAGTCGCTCAGAGGTTATGGTGGCTCATAAACAAACCACAAAAACAGCAGTTGTGTCTACATGTAATGAGAATGCTAATGATCGTACTAACAAAAGTGATACTATTGCTAAACGTGATGAGTGTAATGACATTGAAGCATGTATTTCTTGTAATGTCATATATGAGAGTGAGGTTGGTAATGTGTTCACTACCAGTGATGAGAGTAGGAGATCTCCCATGACAGGCAGAGGCACAGGATTGTCCATGGAAGTCTCATGGGGTTTCCATGTGTTGGAGTCAGAGGCTGCCCAGGATGGCTCTGGTGCTATGCTGGTGGAACAAGGGGGGACTAATTCACACAGTGAGAGCGTGTGGGCGCAGCCCCACAACCCTACATGTAGCCCAGTGGGCAAGGGGTTAATTCAGCCTGCAAAAGTTGAGTGTACAAAGCTGAATGTGTCTGTAATGCCACCAGAAAAAGGTGTTCAAAATGGTGTGCTGCACCAAGCTTTAGGTGATGAAGCATCACCCCAATGCAACGTTGATAAAAGTATGGTGTTACAAAATGATGTATATAGAAGTGAGGAATGTGCAGTTAAAGCTAATGAATCCCATGTTTCTGTGCGGCTTTCTACAGCAGGTGATGCAACACTGTGGAACGCCCATGGTGGAACCACAATGGACTGGGACAGCTGGGCCAAACAATTGCTAGCCATGCTGGATAGGGCTAGCTTAAGTAACAAGGGTGTGGACACAACTGCTATGCCAGACAGGGGGATCGCAGAGCCGCCGGTGGTTGAGGGCGTCCTGGTCCCTGCAAAGGTTGATGCCCTCCCCTCTGAAGAAACAGTTCAGGGCACTGGCATCGCAGATGTGTTGTCCACAGCTCCACAGCTAAATGATATTGAGTATCAAAGTGATAGTGTGACTTGTAATGACCTGCAGAGGCTCACCAACACTGGTGCAGAAGGGATAAGTGTGAGACATGTGTCTGACAGCTCTCCAGGGGAGCAACAAGCTGTGATGATGGGTACCTCCAAGGAGGATGAGGTCTCTTCAAATGTCTCACCCTCTCAACCTGCAGTCGCTGAGCCCCTCCATGTCTTGGACAGGGTAAAAGACCCTAGAAAGTTCTGTTGTTTAGACATGGGATGTTTAGAGATGACAGAAACCTTACTGGAAATGCTAGAGTTGGTAAAAATGAACTTGCTGTATACTTGGGTATCTCCACCGCAGTTGGACCAGGTGGTGCTGCGTAGCACCAATGGGTGGAGCCAAGTGGTACAGGCAGTGCTGGGAAACCTTGACCAACAGTGGAATTGGTGGGACCAATGGTTACCCATTTGGCACAGGATCTCCAGATTCTCTGTGAGCGTACTTCTAGTTATTGATTGGTATGGAAGGCACGCGAGAGAACTGCTTGAGATATCAGAGGTCTCTCCGTCTGATGCGGTGACTAGAAACATCTCTGCTGGTGTGGTCCGAGGTGTGGCGGAGCAGTTGTCAGTAGAGGGCGCAGATACTGCCTTACCCGCTAGGCCTCATGAGAAAGAACGGCCCAGAATGGACTCGGCAGTAGCAGAGATGCTTTCTGTCACTGGCCCAGAGGTACAAGTTAAGGTGCCTGGAGACACTGTGGAAGAAAGTGTTAATATTGGTTGCCATAACAATGTAATGTGTATACCTGAAAAAAATGGTTTATGCTTAGGTCAGGGTAGTTTGTTAGAACAGGTAACCATGGAGTGTTGGACAACGGGTGAGATGGAGCTGTGCTATGGTCCCGTCGGATGTAGTCCCTCCTCAGGTCTTCTTCTAACAAACACTGAATTGGAAAGCTGTGATCTGTTAAGAGTTCGTTCTGTAAACAATGATTTGGTTGCAGTGGGTACCAAGAGAAACTGTTTTAGACCTGAAATACCGATGGTGAAGGGTAAAATGGGTATTTGTAAGGTGAAAGGAGGGCTCAAGGAAGGCAGAGTTCCCCCAAGAAAAGTGAATAAGCCCAGGGACCCCAAAAGAAGAGGAAGGCTGAGTATAGGAAAATATAGGAACCTGTTAAGATCCAGGGGGGAATGTTCCTGGAAGCGCACCCGGAAAAAAGGTTGGGCCTACGTGGCTGACAGCCAGCACAGAGGTGTCCCAACCATCATGATGGGTGCTGGTGTTCCTCCCTCCGGATCGAAACAAAGGGGGGGGATATGTGACAGAGCGAGGCTCTGTCCCTATGAAATTGGAGGAAAACGAGACGCAGACACAGAGTTTGCATATCTCCAGCCCTGTGTCTGGGTCTTGATGTTAACGAGCAGGGTGTGTGCCCAGCTGCATATAAGCCATATAAATGAAGGGCTGTTGGTGTGGAAGGTGGAGGAGTGTGAACAGCTTGCTGCTGGCTAAAGAGTGGTTTGCCCTGTGGGAGACTGTAGTCCGTGTAAGGGACTGAGAAAGGCTGACAACCTTGAGAGTCAGGAAGACTAAGGAAGTCGGTGAGTCCAGGGGGCTGGAAAGAGTTGACAAATCTGTTGGGAGCAAGCAGAGGAACTGTTGACAATTGAGAGCCAGGTGGCTTGGTATGTTCATTTGTGTGCTGAATGAATTTAAACCCCTGCGTGGGATTACTGGATGAACTAAATATTTTTGTTTTCTTATAATAAACGTGGGCTACCAGGCCCTTAACCATAAAACGCCTGCCTGATGTAGACTAAAACGTGCATCTACCAATTGTGCTTAATCACCCCAACATTACAATATATATATATATATATATATATATTAGCAGAGACCCTAGAGAATAAAATGGCAATCCCTGCAATATTGTATGTCACATGGTATTTGCACAGCGGTCTTTCAATGCAATTTTTGGGGAAAAAAGAGACTTTCATGAATTAAAAAAAAAATAAACAGTATAGTTAGCCCAATTTGTTTGTGTAATGTGAAAGATGATGTTATGCCGATTAAATTCATACCTAACATGTCATTCTTTGAAATTGCACACACTTGTGGAATGGTGACAAACTATTTCTCCATAGGCGATGCTTAAAAAGAAATGAAAGGTTACCAGGTTAGTGTTACAGAGGGAGTCTGGTACTAAAATTATTGCTCTTACTCTGATGATCACAGCAATACCTCACATGTGTGATTTGAACACCGTTTACATATGCGTGCGCGACTTACGCATGTATTTTCTTTGCTGAGCAAGCTTGCGGGACGGGTCCCTTTATATTTTTTATTTTTTTTCTAATTTATTTTATTTCTTTTTTTTTGGTTTACATTGTCTCTTTAAAAAAATTGTACCACTTGTATTGCTGTCACAAGGAATGTAAACATACCTTGTGACAGTAATAGGTGATGACAAGTACTCTTTAAGGAGGGATTGAGGGTCTAAAAGACCCCAAATTTCTCCTTTGCACTTCATAGTATTCAGATTCCCAAAAATGGCAAATCTGAATACTGTCATTTTTTTTTAAAACCGGCGCCATTGGCAGGTGAGTAAACCGAAAGAGACGTTGCTTCCGTGTGTACACATAGAAGACTCAATCAAAGCTGTTTCTGGCTTTGTTCCAGTCTATCTCTAGCCACTGGAAGTGCCATATCATGGCTTGGGTCAGTGCGGCAGAAGTATCCCCTTCCATCCCTTGGGGATACCTGCATTGGTTTTAGTGGCATTGATTGTTACTCCTAAAGAGCCCACCACCCACTCTAAATACGGTATCGGGATGATCATCCCAGTATAACCCCTGAAATGCGAGGCCACATATGTGTGTAGTCGGCGCTAAGGGGTTAATGCTTTAACAAAATACTTCAAAACATTTACTGGATTTATCAGCGTATAACACGCGCCGGTGTATAACACGCTCCCCAAGTTTAGGAGGGAATTTAAAAGAAGAAAACGTTTAGGAGGGAAGTTTAAGGAAAAAAACTTACATTTAAATGCCCATCAATGTCGGTGTCATTTGCAGCCTTCCATTTAGCCTTGTCAGTCATTTGCAGCCTTGCATTTAGCCTTGTCAGTCATTTGCAGCCTTGAATTTAGCCATGTCAGTAATTTGCAGCCTTGCATGTAGCCTTGTCAGTCATTTGCAGTCTTGTCTGTGTGTTTGCCATTTAAAAATGGCACCGCCGAGATACAGAGCCGATGTCCTGTGTATCTTGGCGGTGCTCGGTAGTTCCCAGCCGTTCTCGGCGGCTTTCAGATATTTTTGGCCACACTCAACCATTCTCTGCTATTTTCGCCCGTTCTCGGTGGCTTTCGGCCGTTCTCGACAGAGTGCGGCCGAAAATAGCCGAGCACGGCCGAAAATAGCCAAGAAGGGCCGAAGATAGCCGAGAACGGCCGAGTGTGGGGGCTCGGCGTATAACACGCACCCCGATTCCCCCCTGATTTTAGGGGGAAAAAGTGTGTGTTATAAGCCGATAAATACGGTATGTGTTTGCTCTACTTGCAATAGTACATGGACCAAGCTCTTTTGATAAAATGTCAACTATATTATTTTCCTATTTTATTTTCAGGCATTATATAATTGATAAATTAAAGGGTTGAGTTAACCCTATAAGGAATGGAATATGGATACCATCACTGTTGATCTTCTAAAATGAAACTGTCTAAAGAGAAATAAATTACCTTCTGAATAGACCTAGATTTTTCCTCTGCACCTGGCTTCAATGACAGCTACATTTTCATCGTTTTATACACCCTTACCTTCTAGAAAGACCTTGAATCTGAACTTTGAAAAAGTATGACAGTGTATTCAATAGTTAAAGTGCTTATTGAATGCCTATAAAGGACATAATAGGAAGGCTCCACTGCACAGAATCGTGAAAAATGATGATTATAGCAGTCCTGCAGGAGCATTTTTAATCTTGGGGCATGGTATTTAATAAAACTCAAAATATGTTTGAACAAGTGGGTGTTTTGTTTGTGAACTGTATTAACAGTGTACAGTTTACTTGTCAGCTTGTAGTCTAATAAGAGTAATTAATCATGCCACCTAATCAGCATCTTGATATGCCACACCTGTGAGGTGGATGGATTATCTTGGCAAAGGAGAAGTGCTCACTAACACAGATTTAGACAGATTTAGACAATATTTGAGAGAAATAGTCCTTTTGTGTACATATAAAAAGTCATAGATCCTTGCGTTCAGCTCATAATAAATAGGGGCAAACAAAAAAGTGTTGCGTTTTATAATTTTGCTCAGTGTATAAACTGATAGATGCCAAGACATCTAGCTTAATTGCCTCAGTCATCTGTTCAGCATGTCATATCATATTCTCATAATAGTGACCCTGTGATAATTTTTAACAGGCTGTTTGTTAATTATAGATATAAAACAAATGCTTCCAATGCTGGAGCACATGAAAAGAGTGACCAGAACAAGTATTAAATAAAGCAACAACATTTCAGCAATAGTTTATAAGGAAAAATATTTAAACGCTATACTCATTAATTTCTATAGTGTTGTAGTGGAAGTCAGAACTGTATGTTTACTTCTAAACAGATGTCACTCTCATTTATCAAAAATAAAGTCTGTGAAATGAAATTAAAACATTATGCACAACAGAATGCAATGTGCCACAGTGCATTGAGATGTGTTAAGCATGCCTATTAAAACGAATGGGGTGTAGTGCTTGGTAACACATACAATAATAGGTTTTGCTGCATTTTTTGCAGTGCAATGTAGCCTCAGACCGGGCTCATCAATGTGCCGCCGCGGTTCCCAGCATGGGGTCTGGTGCATTCCTGTTCACCGGTTCAGGTGCGAATCAGGTCCGAATTTTTGCCTGATTTCACACTTGAACTGGACCCACACAGGACTCTTTTGAAATTAGAACCGCGACTGGCCCTGACCTGTGTGAACCGGCTCCATGAAAGCTGGTCACATTGCATGTCATAGAAATTGGATGAGGGGAAACTCGCATCCAATTCACACATATGTGAAACCAGCCTTACTCAATGCATGCCATTCAATGTGGTGTACTGTGATGCATTTTAACACAGTTGCTTTGTGTATGGATTTTAAGGGGAACCCCGTACCAAAAAAAAAAGGGCGTTGGGGTCCCCCCAAAAATCCATATCAGACCATATCAGATCCGAGCACACAACCTGGCAGGCCGCAGGAAAAGAGGGCGGGGCGAGAGAGCGCCCCCCCTCCTAAAACGTATCAGGCCACATGCCCTCAACATTGGGAGGGTGCTTTGAGGTAGCCCCTCAAAGCACCTTGTCCCCATGTTGATGGGGAAAAGTGCCTCATCACCACAACCCTTGCCCGGTGGTTGTGGGGGTCTGTGGGTGGGGGGCTTATCGGAATCTGGAAGTCCCCCTTTAACAAGGGGACCACCAGATCCCGACCCCCCCGTGTGAATTGGTAATGGGGTACAAATGTTCCCCTGCCATTTCACACAAGAAAAGTGACAAAAAGTTTAAAAAAGACAAAAAGACAAAAAGAGACGGTTTTTGACAAGTCCTTTATTAAATTCTTCTTTCCACTTCTTCTTTCATCTTCTTTCTTCTGGTCTTCCTTCCATGTTCTTCTTGTTCCTCCAACTTCTTCTTCTCCATCTTCTTCTCCATCTTCTTCTTCATCTTCATCTTCTTCTTCCTCCGCTCTTCTTGTCTCATCTGTGGGCGTCTTCAGCCGTGTAATGCTTTGATTCTTCTGACACTTCTTAAATAACGGAGGGCGGGGCCTCTGACATCACAGGAAAAGCCATAGGGAAGCCCCCGTGCATCAGAGGGGGGCGGGGTCACTGGGTGGCCCCGCCCTCCATTATTTAAGAAGTGTCAGAAGAATCAAAGCGTCACATGGCTGAAGACTCCCACAGAGGTGGATCGTGCAGAAGGATAGGAGAAGAAGCTGGAGCAAGATGCGGGATGAGAAGAGCTGAGGAAGAAGAAGATGAAGAAGAAGATGGAGAAGAATAGGAAGTTGGAGGAACAAGAAGAACACGGAAGGAAAACCAGAAGAATGAAGATGAAAGAAGAAGCGGAAAGAAGAAGAATTTAATAAAGGAGTTGTCAAAAACCGTGTGTTGTCTTGTCTTTTTTAACCTTTTTATCACTTTTTTGTGAAATGGTAGGGGTACATTTGTACCCCATTACCAATTTACATGGGGGCTTCCAGATTCTGATAAGCCCCCGACCCACCGGCCCCCACAATCACCGGGCAAGGGCTATGGGGATGAGGCCCTTCTCTCCATCAACATGGGGACAAGGTGCTTTGAGGGGCTACCTCAACGCACCCTCCCAATGTTGAGGGCATGTGGCCTGGTACAGTTCAGGAGGGGGGCGCTCTCTCGTCCCCATGGGGAACCCATGCCATTTTTTTTTAATTTTGGTGTGGGGTTCCCCTTAAATTCCATACCAGACCTGAAGGGTCTGGTATGGATTTTGAGGGGGGGGGGGGGCCCACGCCATTTAAAAAAAATAAAAATTGGCGCAGGGTTCCCCGTAATATCCATACCAGACCTGAAGGGCCTGGTATGGAATTTAGGGGGACCCTCACACATTTTATTTTCATTTTGGTTCAGGGTTCCCCTGTGGGGAAATCCCCATGCTGTTTTTATCAATGAACTTTTATGTGTATTGCGGACCGACAATTCATTGTAGCTGCGAGTAGTTTTAAATTACTTTTTTCCTTAAAATTTTTCCTTTAAATTTAATTTTGCTGTCAGACTGTTCTAAACATGCGAAACATGCGTCCCTTTACAGGCATACTATAGACACCCCCAGTTACGAAATTTAAATGAATATTACACTTTTATTGTTTCACTTTAAGCATTATTAAAATCACTGCTCCCAAAAAAATAGGTGTATTTAAAACTTTTTTTTGCATTGATACATGTCTCCTGGGGCAGAACACAGGTCCCCAAACACTTTTTATGACAATATCATGCATATAAGCCTTTAAAACTAGCACTTTTGATTTCTCCCATAGACTTTTAAAGGGTGTTCCACGGCTTTCGAATTTTCCACAAACACCCAAAATTGTTCACTGTTCAGCAAACTGGCGAACAGCCAATGCTCGAGTCGAACATGAATTTGACTCGAACATGAAGCTCATCCCTGCTTAGCAGGGAATCGCTATTAGAATCAGCTTCTAATTTAGCATATATTTCCATCATCCCCAAACCTGGCAAGGGCCCAAGCCAAGTATGCAATTTTAGGCCAATCTTGTTAATTAACAACGACCTCAAGATAATGATGAAAATTCTATCCATAGGGTCTTATGTACATAAAGACCAGGTTGGTTTCATCCCGGGGAGACAGAGCCCAGCCCAGATAAGAAGGGCAGTTGACACCATATCCCTTCTAAAGTCAGGCTGGGATGACAGTCCCCCGCAAGAGGGCTTTCTCTTGTCCATAGAACTCCAAAAGGCCTTTGACAAAGTCACCTGGCCATACCTATTTGGCACTCTGGAAAGGTGGGGATTTGGCTCAAAATTTCTCAACTTATTAGAGGCCCTTTATTCCCTGCCCAAAGCACAGGTTAGACTCCAAGGACACCTCTCCCTATTACAAAAGGAACACGACAGGGCTGCCCCCATCCCCCCTCCTCTTCACCATTGCAATAGAAAATCTAGCTATTTTTATAAGAGGTCACCCAGATATTCACTCAAATGTGGCCCAGCAATACACAAATATGCACTTTTCATGGATGATGTCCTCCTTTTCATCACTTCTCCTCTCACTTCAACCCTTAATGTCTTGCAGTTGTTAAACAAATTTGGACAGGTCTCAGGATTGCGAGGCAATATGTCCAAATCTGTCTATCTGTCAAGAAGGACGTTCTGATCACCCAGCTGTTCCCAGAAGTCTTACCTGCAGAATCCCCAGCAGAAGAGGCAACCGGCGCACACTGGTACGCATTAACACTGTCGGGCACACGCAGGTGCACGCTAACGCTGTCGGTGCATGCGGGTGCGCGCTAACGCTGTTGGGGCACACGCAGGTGCGCGCTAACGCTGATGGGCGCACGCGTGTGCGCAAGGGCACCAATGGGTGCACGTGGGTGCTCGGCAATGTTAATGTATGCACGCGAACGCTCATGAGTATGTGTGGGTGTGCGCGGACGCACAGTATGACAAATCTTGTCGCCAAAGGGGCTATTTAAAGGGACCTGTGACCTTGCCTCCCTGCTGTCCAGTCTACAGCATTCCTGAGAGACCCCCCTGTTATTACCTTGTTTGTTACCTGATTCCTGTTACCCGGTTTGCCTCTAACTACTCTCTGCTTGCTGCCTGCCACTGACCCTGGCTTGTCTGACTATTCTTCTGCCTGCTGTCTTGGTACCATACCTGCCTGCCTGTGTTTGACCCGGCTTGACTATGACTACGCCTTGCCTGCCGCGTTGGTGCTGTTCCTGTCTACCAGTGTCCAACCTGGCCCATTTGAAGATCCGCTGGGTGTCCTGATCTACAAGACACCTTCTTCTCTGATCCGGTGTGAGTGTTCCTGCTACTCCTGCTCACCGCTGATCCCAGTTCCAGCCTGCATCCCCGTCTGCTTCTTGGAGTCTGGACAAGCTCTTGCATCTGTGACCTGCCAGGCAGTTGTGCCCCTTCTGTGCTCCTGAACATCTGTCTGCTCTACCAGGAGTTCTTGAGCCAAAGGAATATTAGAAGCCACTCCCTGCATCCGTGGGCTCAACCACCAGGTACGTGACACTATTTCCTAATATGGTGGCCCCCTAGATCTAGGCTCCTGATTGTATCTCCTACCCTATCCCAATCTGTAGCCTTATGTGGCTCCATACATAAATTGAACACCATAACATCTAAGTGGCATCCCTTAGCCCATATTTTTCACAACCCCCTATTCCCCTCAGACATTTCAGTGGTGGCTTGATATATGTTCCTATCAAATCGGGCACTACTTTAACTCAAATGGTCCCCTTAAACTAAGTTACTGCACTACAAAACTAGAAAATGCCTTCCTCAGAAAAAATGTTCTTCCACCAATTAGCCCACTTTCTACACTCAATCTCTTCCCAAGATACACTCCCCCTAGCTATTACCCCGTATGAACAATGGTGCTCCATAGCTATGGATATGGGGGGGGGGGGGGGTTTCCCTGATCTACTCAGCTTTAGCTGAACTGTCAGGGAAGGCATCTTACATGCATAGCTGGGAATGTGACCTTGCGATCGAGTGGGATTTGGACACTTGGCACTCTCACTTCACTAGCTCATTCAAGGGGATCCTTAACATCTCCTTGATTGAAGCAGACCTCAAGGTCATGCCCTGTTGGTGCCTGGTTCCAACATGTCTAACTATATTTTATCCACAGTCATCACCTCTGTTTCAGAGGATGCGGTCACTTGGGATCTCTCCTCCATATTATGTGGCAATGCCCCAGAATCAGGGCTACTGGAATTATTTAACCTAATCCGCAAAATCACTAGAACAGCGGTTACCCAAGATGCAACAATAGCCCTTCTAAACCAAAAGAACCCAAAACTTCCAAAATACACCCAAACTCTGATTCATTTTATCCTCCTAGGAGCTTAGCTAACAATAGCTTGGGCTTGGAAGTCCTCAACGGTTTCCTTTCATTTAACCAAACAAAGAATTTCCTGAATTTCAGGAGAGAACTTCTAATACTATCCTTGACAAACTTGAGACTTTCAAATGCATTTGGGAACCCTGGGCCCAACATATTGGAGCTTCCCTTTAACCCCAAGGTCATTCCTTCTCACTGACAGCCCTCCAGAAGTCAGCCTACCTACATCCCTTAGCTCTCATTGAAGCCCGTACCCTCACCCCCACGCCTTCTTCTTTGCTCCTTCCCCCTTTCTCTGTCTCAATTTCTCTACTTCTACCTCCTCTTTCCTATCCCTTTTCCCATCACTCCTAACTGTTGGGCTATGATCGTGACAAAAATCCTTCTTCCTCTCACAAATGCTCTTGATTGTTTACAGAAAATAAGCTGAAATTTCTCATCCCACAACTCAGGTCTAGATGTCTTTTTGTCACTCGTTAAACATACCATAATTGGCCTGACAGTTTATTAATGGTTTACTTGCTTCTTCCTATGAGTATTCACTGAATAATTCTGCAATCGGAGGTCAAGTGGTCTTGCTGCCCATGGCACAGTTTGATCCCATATGGGGTGCAGGGGTGGTGAGATGACTGGCAGTTAAGTAATACAGATGGCAGTGTACTACACATTGCTGTTACAAGTATATTCTCCTCTGTATTCGTTACCACACCTGTGGCAGAATTGACCATTTGGTGTTTATATCTGTAAACTCTCCTGATAAAGGTTATTTTACCGTTTTATATTTTATATTGAACCTTTAAAAAAAAAATACATAAAGTGCATAAGGTAGGAATCCATACCAATATATACATATAGTGCATAAAAAAAATCATAAAAATAGATACATAAAGTGCATAAAAAAGTTCATAACACTACACACTCAAAATGTATAACCCCTTAACAGCAACCTCACACAAATATCTGGCCTAACTAGACTGGGCTTTTTTTCTTTTTGTATACCTCCCTTTGTGCTGGGAGCACGCCACATGGTGAGAGAGCGGGGTCTCACCGAGAGCCATGGGCCCCATATCAATGACTGGGCCTTGGAACTGAGGATTCCAGGACACCTGATGGCTCTGATTGGCTACCACAATGATCAGCCACTGTCAAACCCGCCCCCATGTTTTCTCTCTCTGTGAATGGAGGAGAGAGAAAAAAGTGTAAAAAAAAAAATATAATAATAATAATAAACTAAAATAAAAAAAACGAAATTAAGGTTTGAACTAGGTCAGTGTCAGGGTTAGTGTTTGAGTCAAGGTCAGTGTCAAAGTATCAAAGTGTCAAAGGTCAGTATTTTTTGGGACAGGTTTTTTTTTAATTAGTAGTAGTGGCAGTTATGCCACGTACACACGATCGGACTATCCGGCGGACCAGAGTCCGCTGGACCATAGTCTGCTGGACAATCCACCCATGTGTGGGCTCCGGAGGACTTTTTCTTTCCAAAAATCCGGCAGACTTAGAAAGAAGTTTTGACTCAAAGTTGTCTCAATCCGCCCGTCTGTGTGCTAGTCCACCGGACTTTTGAAATGAACATACTTGCCCACACAGAGAAAAATCTGTTCATTTTGAATGTGGCTCCAGGTAGATGGGACTAGCAAAGGAAGTGAATGTCGCCGCCTCCATCTGTGAGATTGACACCTTGCTCGCCCCGTCACTTGGTATGGATTTAAAGAGGAACTCCTATGCTGAAAAAACGGAGTGGGGGTCCCCTCAAAGTCCACAGCAGACCCTTATCCCGTGTTGATGAGGACAAGGGCCTCTTCCTGACAACCCTGGCCGTTGGTTTTTGGGGTCTGAAGGCAGGGGGCTTATCGGAATCTGTGAGCCCCCTTTAATAAGGGGGCCCCCAGATACCGGCCCCCCACCCTATGTGAATGAGTATGGGGTACATTGTACCCCTACCCATTCATCTGGTGAAAAAGGTGTAAATAAAAAAACAACACAAGTTTTTAAATAATTTATTAGACAGTTTCGGTGGTCTTCTTCCGTCTTGGGGGGTCTTCTCGCCCGGACTCCTCTGCTATCTTCTGCTAGCTCTTTTACTAGTGGAGGAGCCCGGATTTCTTCTTCGTCGTCGTCCCCTTCCCCAAAGCACCCCCATGTTAAGGGCACGCGGCCTGGTACGGCTCGGGGGGGGGGGGGGGCGCTCGCTCGTCCCCACCCCCTTTCCTGATCGGCCAGGCTGTGTGCTCGAATAAGGGTCTGCTATGGACTTTGGGGGGACTCCCACGCCATTTTTTTGGCATAGGGGTTCCCCTTTAAATTTAAATCCTCGGCTGCAAAGTCCGGCGGTTTGTCCGCCGGATTAAGTCCGCCGGATTAAGTCCGCCGGAAAGTCCGCCGGAAAGTCCGATCGTGTGTACGCAGCATTAGTGGCAGTGTCAGTGTGTTTTAGGTAGGACAAAAAACAAGCAAAATGTGCACTATTGTTTCTGGACTGTACTATGGGTACAAACAACAACTAACATACACATACAGTATGTGGTATTTCTGCGATTGTCAGGAGCAAGATAATTTATTTTGGGTTGTTTTTTGGTGGAAGGTTATGGCAGCAGCAAGAAGTATGCAGCTAAATTTTGAATTTTTTTTTTTTTTTTTTTTTTTTTACTATTTTGGGCCAGTTTTCCTTTGATAATAAAAATATAAAAAAAATTAGGAGATAACCATTACCATTTACCACTAAATGAATGCCCAATTTGTATAATCCACCTGGATGCACAAAGTTGTGATGATATGTACGGCTTTACTTACACATGGCAAAGTTGCAAAGTTGTGCCTAGGCATTAAGATTTGTTTTACCATTAGGCGTGAAAGGAATAAGGAAAAAATCATATAAAGTGCATAAAAAACATACCCAAAACAATATCCAAAAAATACATCTGAATATTATGCAAGCAAAAATGTATAAACATATAAAGTGTCTCTCAAGCGCCCAAAAAAGTGCTTATGCTGTGAAATATATTATGAGTTCAATAAATGTCCAGGATGACATACATTGAAAGTAGTTTCCAATAATTGTTCTTCCTGTTGGCATAGGGTGGAGACTTACATGCTGACGTCACACCATAGTTTCAGGGGCTTGGATCGGTGGCCATCTAAGTAAGTTTGGCCGCATTTGTTTGTATATTTCATGTGGATTTTATGTTTGTTTTTAAAGCTACTCTTAATGTCAAATACAAACCATACCATATATCATACATTTTGGTCCATATGGGGAGCATCTCTCATATAGGACTCCATCCTGGCCATATGTTATCTGGATTGGCAGGATACTATGGAGGCACTGTGAGGCTAGAATACTTCAATAGTCAAATATATTTTAGCTTTCTGGTGAGTGCTTAGTGATGGAGGATTTGGACAGTTTGATGCACCATGTTTTTTGTTGCTGCACTGGGAAACACTATTATTGGAAACTTTTAGTTGATGTCATCCTGGACATTTTTAGGACTGATGATATATTTTACAGCATAAGGCACTTTTTGGCCACTTAAAGTGGTTCTAAAGGCAGAAGTTTTTTTGTATCCCCCCTTGGCCCCCATAATACTTACCTGAATCCCATCTCAATCTAGCAATGTTGAACAAGAGCCTCGGCTGTCTGGGGACTCTCCCTCATTGGCTGATACAGTAGTGGGCCCCATTGGTGTCAATCAAAATCAGTGAACCAATGAAGAGAGAGTGGGGGCAGGGCTAAGCCGTGGCTCCATGTCTGAATGTACACACAGAGCAGCGGCTCAGCTCGGGTGTCCCCCATAGCAAGATGCTTGCTGTGGAGGCACTTAGCAGGAGGGGGCCAGGAACGCCAGAGGGGAACCCAAGAAGAGGATCTGGGCTGCTCTGTGCAAAATCACTGTACAGAGCAGGTAAGTATAACATGTTTGTTATTTTTAAACAAAAAAAAGAGACTTTAATATAATTTTGGGTATGTTTCTAATGCGCTTTATAAAGTTCCATGAACTTTTTTATGTACTTTATCTATAGATTTTTATTAAGTTTTTTTTTACACTTCATGCATTTATTTGTATGAAATCCTTCCTTATCCACTTTATTTTAAGTGATGTACTGTTTTTGACTTATTGATATTTGAATGTTTTTCTGATGATCTGTATGATCAGTGAAGGATCATGTAATTCAGAAAAACACACAATCTTGGTTCAAAGACTGAAAAAATCATTATACATATGTTTGAAGGATTCAACAAATTTAAATGCCAATGATTCACCTGTTTTGTGAATAATATTGCTCATTACTAATAATTTAATAAGGATGCTTTTGAAAGTCCTACCTATGGGTATGGGTAAGGGTATGGGTAAAAGCATTACAATTACATGGTTGTAGGGTTACTATTACTCCAGAGATCGGTTAGCCCAATTTCCTGTATATATCTGGCAAATGCAGTATGAACTGAGGCTATTTGTCTCTCAATGGTATTTGTCTAACGAAGCAGTCAAATAATTGTTAAAGTCCCCTACTATTAACCATGGGATATCTGGTTTGTCTGACACAATATTTGCTATCACATAGGGCTTTCTAAAGAGAGTGCAATATAAAAATATAAACCACCCCTTACCATCCTTCGCACTTGCCTGCAGGAAAAGTCCACACCATTAACTATAAGAAGAGAAACTCCTCTGGAGTATGCGATATATGTATAATGGTACTGTATGTTGTATTGATTCCTTTTCAGCTAGTGTAATTTATCTTTTCAGAGAGGTAAAAATAGCCTGTCTTTTAGAAGGGTCACTCAGGCCTCATACATTCCATGAAATTAGGAAATCACTTGAATTAGGCATAAAATAAGATACAATATATGTATAAGCAGTAACCTTTTTTCTCTGGATTATAGAGGAGGGCTCAAAAATAACACAGGTCATGTAATGGTACTTCTGGCCAGAGAGTTCCACATGGTCAATTAGTCTGTGAAGAGCAAAAAAAAAATGAAAACATAAACAAAAAAAATATGCAGTGTAGATAGAGTCAATAAAACAAATAACTAAATTCAAAGAACAACTATAGAACTTGCTCCATGCAGGAGCCACTACCTGAGGGAACATGTGACTCGGGAGAACACCTGAAATGCACCATATCTGAATACCAAACAAGGCCCATATTATGGTAATTTGGCAGTGCCTGTAACCAGGCATTATCTTGACTTTGTGATTTGTAAGACAGGGTAAAGCTGTACTCTAGCCTAGATGTAGAACAAAACATCAAATTGGGTAAAGTATCCCTATAACACAGGGATTCAAACTTTATTAGGAGATTGAGCTGACCACCTGTAGGTATTGAGCCATTGGGCTGTGGCCTAAGAAATGGGTATTGCTTTGTGCCACTACCCACAATCTGGCCAGGTACAGTATTGAATATGTGAGTTCTGCCTGTCGTAGGCAACATTTCACATCAGAAAACTGTGCACGCTGCTGCTGTACTTCTGTGCAAAAGTCAGGAAAGAAGAAGATCCTGGAGCCCTCCATCTTTATATCCAGCAGTTGTCTGGCTTTCTGGAGGATGATATCCCTGCCTTTGTAGTTTAGCATCCAGATTATGAAGGTTCTGGGCCTGATACTGTTGGCAGTGGTCTGGCTGTAACCATATGCGCCCTCTCTGGTGCAAATAAAGGAGTAAAGTTCTCAGCGCCTAGCGTGTTTTTAAGCCATTTTCAATTAATTCCACTGGTACCACCCATTCAGGCATCCCTACAACTCTGATGTAGTTCCGGTGAAGCCAGTTTTCCAAATCTTCCAGGCAAATGTCACGTGCGGTCAATTTCTGTGTTATATTTTTAAAAGCTTGCATGATAGGGTGCTTACCGTAGTACCTTAGAGTCCTCTAAGGTACTAATGCGCTCCTCTACTCCCAAGACCCTTTATTTAAAGTTGCAGAAAACTTGCCCAATTAAAACTATGTCCTCCCTCATGTCATAAAATCCCTGGGTAAGGGTAGACAGAAAGCTGTTACATGTAATAATTGCATTCGTAATATGATGTGGGTTCTGGGTCTGCAGCCAGAGAGGGAACAGGCAAAACATCAAAGACTAAAGTAGGATTACTCGGTGCAACATCAGGTAGGCTCCATGAGGTTGAGGCCTCCTCCCATGCTGGAGATGCTGCAGCACCCATGCCCTCCACTATCACCCCCTGCACTGGTACTGGAGTTGCAGCAGAGCTGCCGGAGTCCCCAGCTGGTGTTCAGGCAAACTGCTCCAGATGAGTGGCAGTGTCTCAGAGCTTCTCCTTTGCAGATCTATGTGGCTGTGTACTACATATTCCTTGTTCTTTCTAATCATGATGACAGGTAACAATATCCTCCCAGGAGAGAGCTGAGATGTTGTAGACAGACCAGTGACTGAAATCAGACAGTTTAGTGAGGATTAAACACCAATATCAGGATTTGCAAGCAGGATAAGCAGAGGAGCTCTAGCCCACGCGTCCGTTAACATCTCCGTCCAAGCCACACCCCGCAGCAATTTTTATTGTTACCACAAAAACCACATACAAGAATGGACACTTGTCAATAAAGCTTATACTCTCCTGAACATAAGTAAACAGATGTACATATTAAAATAATCAGGGTTTTGTTGTCATTTCCTAACTCATTCTGAGTGTTCTTTCTTTCTCAGGGGAACACAGTGATCAATATCAGTGAGAAGTATATGAAATCAGCCTATAAGGATTAAGACTAGGGATGAGCTTGGTGTCGAACACCGGTTGTTCGCCCGTTCGGCAAAGCCAGAACTCTGTGGGCCCTTCGCGCCAAATTCGCGTGGCGCTCATGGCCCACAATGCACTGCGCCAATTATAGCTCAGGCTGTGTAGTGCACGCCCCACACTATATAAGGCCGCTAGCGTGGCTGCCTTGTGTAGTGTTGTGGATGTTGTATGTGTGCTTTCACTGCATAATACATCTGTATCTACCCTTCATTGCTGTTTGGAGTGTTCTCTAATAGTGATGGACGAACTTCCGATGGGACGTTTCGCGAACGCGGACCGCGAACGCGGCCGATAGTTCGTGAACCGGAACATTCGCGGCGGGCCCCATTGACTTCAATGGGAGGCGAACTTAGCAAACCTACAGGTCAAATTTGCAGCCACAAAATAATTAATAGCTGTGTAAACATAGTCCCACCACATGGCCAATGACATAACACATGTATGAGGTGAATCTGGGATCGACAACTACAAGCATTCTTTTTTTATATGGGAAATTGTTGTGACAATTCAGGACTGTGGAGCGCATGAAGGCAATGGAGGAGAGGGAAGGTCAGGGTAGGGAAAGAGGGTGAAGGAGATGATCACCAGCAGCGTGACAAACAGCAATGACACCTGCACCGTGATAGAGTCATCTGACAACAGCACTGTGATAGAGAGCACTGACATCAGCAGCGTGACATAAAGCACTAACACCAGCACCGTGATATACAGCACTGACAGCAGCACCGTGATAGAGAGCACTGACATCAGCAGCGTGACATACAGCAATGACACCTGCACCGTGATAGAGTCATCTGACAACAGCACCGTGATAGAGAGCACTGACATCAGCAGCGCGACATACAGCAATGACACCTGCACCGTGATAGAGTCATCTGACAACAGCACCGTGATAGAGAGCACTGACATCAGCAGCGTGACATAAAGCACTAACACCAGCACCGTGATATACAGCACTGACAGCAGCACCGTGATAGAGAGTACTGATATCAGCACCGTGATATACAGCACTGACACCTGCACCGTAAGCAGCCCCAGGAGGAAGTCAGCATAGCACAGGGATGGTGGGAGCCCCTCATAATGAGCATAGCACAGGGATGGTGGGAGCCCCTCATAATAAGCAGCCCCAGGAGGATGTCAGCATAGCACAGGGATGGTGGGAGCCCCTCATAATAAGCAGCCCCAGGAGGATGTCAGCATAGCACAGGGATGGTGGGAGCCCCTCATAATAATCAGCCCCAGTAGAAATATGACACCGCTCAACCTCTTCAAAGAGGAGGGTACGGGCATATAGTACGGTGTGCTTTTTTTGGACAAGGAAGTGAGCCAAATGAAGAAAGAAGGTCTCTGTGCTCGATTAAAAAAATTGTTTATAGACATGTACATGGTCTACTGGTCACATGTGTTGAATTCCTCCGAGATCCATGCCTCATTCATTTTTAGAAATGTGAGGTAGTTAACACTGTTGTGAGCTAGGCGAGTGCGCTTATTGGTCATGATCCCCCCTGCTGCGCTGAACGTCCTTTCGGATAGGACACTGGATGAGGGGCAAGCCAACAGTTCGATTGCAAATTGGGCAAGCTCTGGCCAGAGGTCAAGCCTGCCCACCCAGTAGTCCAGGGGTTCATCACTCCTCAGAGCGTCCACATCGGCCGTTAACCCGATGTAGTTGGACACCTGATGGTCTAGGCGTTCCCTGATGCTGGATCCGGGTGACACCTGTCGATGGGTCGGCTGAAAGAATGACCTCATATCCGAAGTCACCAACACATCTTCAAACCGGCCTCTTCTTGCAGGCGCTGTTGGATTGGTACCCGCAACTCCTTCTCTGGGAGTGGGAATTGCTCCTCTGCCAGCGCACGCAAAGGCAGAATGCAGCATTTCTCGAAGCAAGGCCTGGAAGTGCTCCATTCTGCCACCCCTTTGTGATTGCGGTAACTTTTCCGCCATTTTGTGTTTGTACCGGGGGGTCTAAGTACGTTGCCACCCAGTACTGGTCCTTGACCCTTATGCTTTTTATACGGGGGTCCCTATTAAAACACTGGAGCATGAAGGCCCCCATTTTCACTAAAGTGGAAGCGGTGCGGTGGCCTAGCTCCTGCTCATCATCCAGGATAATGTCGTCCTCTTCATTCTCCTCTCCCCATCCACGCACAACAGGGATCTCAGAAAGGTTTAAAGCATGCTCTTCTTGCTCCTCCTCATCCGCCCCGGCACCATTCTCCTCTGACTCCTCTTCAGACTCCTGTTCTTCACTTGTCTCAGATAGAGTAGCCCCCCCTGGGAATTCATCCAGCATTGCAACTTCCTCATCTTCCCGCTCCTGCTCATCCACAGCTTGATCAATGACACGACGCAATGCACGCTCCATAAAGAAGGCATAAGGTACCATGTCACTGATGGCGCCATGGCTGCGACTGACCAGTTTGGTGATCTCCTCAAATAGGCGCAGAAGTCTGCATGCGTCGCGCATGAGCAGCCACTGGCGCAGTGAAAAAAAAAACAGCTCCCCAGAACCTGTTCTGCCGCAGAGTTCATACAGGTAGATGTTAACTGCACATTTCTGCTGGAGCAGCCTATCAAGCATATGGAAGGTTGAACTCCATCGTGTCGGGCAATCGCAAATAAGACGTCTGACCGGCAGATTGGGTCACCGCTGAATGTCAGCAAGGCGAGCCATGGCCGTATAAGATCTTCTGAAATGGGCCGAGATTTTCCTTGCCTGCAGCAAGATGTCCTGGACCCCAGGGTATTTGACAAGGAACCGCTGCACAACCAAGTTTAAGACGTGTGCCATGCATGGCACGTGCGTGATTTTGCCCTGTTTCAATGCGCTAAGCAGATTGGCACCGTTGTCACACACCACTTTACCAACTGTCAAATTGAGCGGTGTTAGCCACTGATCTGCCTGTGAACGCAAGGAGGAGAGGGAGGAGGATGGAGTAGGAGGAGGAGGAGAAGAAGAGTCAGGCCTGCATGCAATCCGTGGCGGTAAAACCAAATCTACACAGGTGCCACGGGTTACATGCTTGACGGCCGTCAGAAGGTTCACCCAGTGGGCAGTAAAAGTGATATACCTTCCCTGCCCGTGTTTGCTAGACCATGTGTCTGTGGTCAGATGTATCTTGGCACCGACACTGTGTGCTAGAGATACATTCACTTGCCCCTGAACATGGCCATATAGCTCTGGGATGCCCTTCTCTGAGAAATACTTCCTTCCTGGGACCTTCCATTGTGGTGTTCCAATGGCCACAAATTTGCTAAAGGCCTCCGAGTCCACCAGTTTATATGGCAGTAGTTGGCGGGCTATTAGTTCTGACAAGCCAGCCGTCAACCGTTGGGCAATAGGGTTATCCGGCGTCATCATTTTTTTATGCTCGAACATTAGGCCCACGGAAGCCTGCCTTTTTGCAGAAAAACATGAGCTTGGCGTGATGGAAGGTGGAGCGGAGGACAATTGTGAGGAGAGAGGAGAAGGAGAAGTAGAAGACGAGGCTGAACGGTGAGAGCCTGGAGTGTTGCTTTGTGTGTTCCGTTGCTCCCACTCGGCTCGGTGATGGCTGCTCATGTGCCTTCTTAAGGCGGTCGTCCCTAGGTGAGTGTTGGGCTTACCGCGACTAATGCGTTGACTGCAAAGATTACAGATGGCAACGCTATTGTCAGCAGCGGACACGTTAAAAAAAGCCCACACTGCGGAGCCATGTGCCGGTGTCCTGGGAGCACCAGATGTGACCGTACATGGTCGATGACTCGCTCCTGATACATTTGCAGTCTTCTTTGTCCCTCCTGTGCAATGTAAGTTATTCCTGCTTCTCCTCCCTATCTGCTGGTCCATATCTCCCTCTGGACTCCCCTCCTCTTCCTCTCTTGTGGGCACCCACGTGACATCACTAGACACGTCATCGTCGACGTCACCTTCTCCACCGCTTTAAGTAGAGATCTCAGAGTAGGCAGCAACACCAGGGATCAACCTCCTCCTTGGGCTGATCTGGGTACTGTCGTCAGACTGCTGAGTAGCGGTTGTTGCTACCTCCTCTTCCTGATCCAATACCAAGAGTGGCTGCGCATCAGAAATGTCTTGATATGGATCGGAAAATAATTCCTGTGACTCAACCCGAAGGTATGTGGTGGTGGTGGTGGTGTTGTTGGTGGTAGTGTCTTTGGGGGTGCACATAACAGAGAGTGAAGAAGAGGGTGCAGATCGAGAGGATGAGGAGGGTGCAGAAGAGTAAGGCTGAGTGAGCCACTCAACCAAGTCTGGTGCATCCTTTAAAGTAATTGAACGCACTTTCTGCAACTTCCCACTTTGGCTCAAGCCTGTTGCTCCTGCCTTACCCCTACCACCCCTGCGGAAGGGCCTGCCTCTTCCTCTGCCTGTCATTTTTTAAATGACCCTGTGACAAAACTCTCAGTCACTATACAGATGAAGGACTGCTGCAGTATAGGGCAGCGGTCAGCAGTAGTGCACCTCAACCCTATGTATTGTGGACCTATACCAGTCCTTATAGAATAGCAGACTGTACCTCACTCAACCCTATGTACTGTAGTACCCTATACCTTACCAGTCCTTATAAGGACCTTTGTGGAACAAGTAGGTTGTGTGTGCGTGATTAGCAGACTGTACGTCAGTCCCTATACCGATGAAGGACTGCTGCAGTATAGGGCAGCGGTCAGCAGTAGTGCACCTCAACCCCATGTATTGTGGACCTATACCAGTCCTTATAGAATGGCAGACTGTACCTCACTCAACCCTATGTACTGTAGCACCCTAGACAGACCAAGTTACCAGTCCTTATAAGGACCTTTGTGGAACAAGTAGGTTGTGTGCGAGTGATTAGCAGACTGTACATCAGTCCCTATACCGATGAAGGACTGCTGCAGTATAGGGCAGCGGTCAGCAGTAGTGCACCTCAACCCTATGTATTGTGGACCTATACCAGTCCTTATAGAATAGCAGACTGTACCTCACTCAACCCTATGTACTGTAGTACCCTATACCTTACCAGTCCTTATACGGACCTTTGTGGAACAAGTAGGTTGTGTGTGCGTGATTAGCAGACTGTACGTCAGTCCCTATACCGATGAAGGACTGCTGCAGTATAGGGCAGCGGTCAGCAGTAGTGCACCTCAACCCTATGTATTGTGGACCTATACCAGTCCTTATAGAATGGCAGACTGTACCTCACTCAACCCTATGTACTGTAGCACCCTAGACAGACCAAGTTACCAGTCCTTATAAGGACCTTTGTGGAACAAGTAGGTTGTGTGTGAGTGATTAGCAGACTGTACGTCAGTCCCTATACCGATGAAGGACTGCTGCAGTATAGGGCAGCGGTCAGCAGTAGTGCACCTCAACCCTATGTATTGTGTACCTATACCAGTCCTTATAGAATGGCAGACTGTACCTCACTCAACCCTATGTACTGTAGCACCCTAGACAGACCAAGTTACCAGTCCTTATAAGGACCTTTGTGGAACAAGTAGGTTGTGTGTGAGTGATTAGCAGACTGTACGTCAGTCCCTATACTGATGAAGGACTGCTGCAGTATAGGGCAGCGGTCAGCAATAGTGCACCTCAACCCTATGTATTGTGGACCTAAACCAGTCCTTATAGAATAGCAGACCATACCTCACTCAACCCTATGTACTATAGCACCCTACACCAGGTTATTACCTTACCAGTCCTTATAAGGACCTTTGTGGAACAAGTAGGTTGTGAATGATTAGCAGACTGCAGCAGAAGGGCAGCAGTCAAGTATAATATTCTTTCTATATTTGGAAGAAAGAATATTATACGTGTACAAGCTTATTACCATACCACTGATACCAGTCCTGAAAAGAACCTTTGTGGACCTAATATAGTAACAGCTACTGATTAAACTGACCCTCACTGCCTCACACACTGATTCCTGCCTGTCCCTATATAAACTGACAAAACAGAGGCTACTGGAACTATAACTGGAATAGCACTTTTGTGGACCTGATAGTAACAGCTAATGACTAAACTGACTGTCCCTACAGCAGACACACCGTCCTGTCCCTTTCTCTAAACTGACAAAAGACACTCAGGCTGCTGCAACAATCAGTAGCACAGCAAACCTATATCCTGAACTACACCTAACACCTATACCAATCCTGAAAAGAACTTTTGTGTACCAAATAGCTAGCGATTTGGGTCACTGCAATCTCTCCCTGCTCCACACAGCAACCTCTCCCTATAGTGACAGAAGAAAGAATGTAAAATGGCCGCCGGATCGGGTGTATTTATAAGTTAGGGGGAACGTCCAAGTGTCCATGTGCTGTAATGTCTCAATTGGCTGTCCTGTACCCCATGATGGATGTGTCATCATAGGTCAAAGTTCTTTTACACAGAAAACACGGAAGTCCGCCGGGCGAACGGCGGCAATAGTCCGCCGATCGGGCGAATCGCGAACAGCCGAAATTCGCCGTTAAACGACCGCCGTTCGGCCATCACTATTCTCTAATTGAGCCATCTGCCATCTGCAGGAGTTAGTGGCGACTGGGTGTTGTCTGTGTGCCTGCACCGCAGAATACACCTGTATCTACCCATTGTTGCTGTTCTCTAATTGAGCCATCTGTCATCTGCAGGAATTTGTGGACGACTGAGTGTTGTCTGTGTGCCTGCACCTCAGAATACACCTGTATCTACCTATTGTTGCTGTTCTCTAATTGAGCCATCTGGCATCTGCAGGAGTTAGTGGGCGACTGGGTGTTGTCTGTGTGCTTCCAGCACAGAATACACCTGTATCTACCCATTGTTTCTGTTTTCTAATTGAGCCATCTGCCATCTGCAGGAGTTAGTGGGCGACTGGGTGTTGTCTGTGTGCCTGCACCGCAAAATACACCTGTATCTACCCATTGTTTCTGTTCTCTAATTGAGCCATCTGCCATCTGCAGGAGTTAGTGGGCGACTGGGTGTTGTCTGTGTGCCTGCACCTCAGAATACACCTTTATCTATCCATTGTTGCTGTTCTCTAATTGAGCCATCTGCCATCTGCAGGAGTTAGTGGGCGACTGGGTGTTGTCTGTGTGCCTGCAGCGCAGAATACATCTGTATCTACCCATTGCTGCTGTTCTCTAATTGAGCCATCTGCCATCTGCAGGAGTTAGTAGGCGACTGGGTGTTGTCTGTGTGCCTGCACCACAGAATACACCTGTATCTACCCATTGTTGCTGTTCTCTAATTGAGCCATCTGCCATCTGCAGGAGTTAGTGGGCGACTGGGTGTTGTCTGTGTGCCTGCACCACAGAATACACCTGTATCTACCCATTGTTGCTGTTCTCTAATTGAGCCATCTGCCATCTGCAGGAGTTAGTGGGCGACTGGGTGTTGTCTGTGTGCCTGCAGCGCAGAATACACCTGTATCTACCCATTGCTGCTGTTCTCTAATTGAGCCATCTGCCATCTGCAGGAGTTAGTAGGCGACTGGGTGTTGTCTGTGTGCCTGCACCGCAGAATACACCTGTATCTACCCTTCATTGCTGTTCTCTAATTGAGCCATCTGCCATCTGCAGGAGTTAGTTCATGTTGTGTGCCTCCAGCACAGCACAGTATACATCTATATCTACCCTCTATTGCTGGTGTTCTATAATAAAGGCATCTGCCGAAATTAGTGGGTATTGTGTGCCTCCAGCACAGCACGATATACACCTCTATCTGCCCTTTATTGCTGGTGTTCTATAATAAAATGAAAAATAATAAGCCGCGCTTGACTCACACAAACATCTAATTGTGCAAAAAATGAAATAAATCGTGAACCAATATTAGCAACTATATATAGATTAATATATGCCTATATCGTGCATAGTAAAAAACACAAATACATTAGTAGCTCAAACCATACAACTTATTCCTTGCAATATGAAATTCCATTTATATAAACCTATAACAACATGGAAAAAAGAGGGAAAAAAAAACACCCAGTGTATAACCAATAAGTCCGTATATATGACCCACAAGGAACTAGTTTTCAAAAACTGTGAATGAAGTCCTCCACAGATGAACCACAGAAATCATAGGAGATCCACTACTGGGTCCAATGAAACAGTGCTCGATCCACCACCAACATGCGATAAAATTTGCAGCTTACCAGAAAAACATGACCCCCTGCTACAGAGGGTCACACAAGACCTATAAGAGTAGATTCAACCTCCAGCCAAAAAGGGGTCCTCAGTATTCTCCTGGTTTCACCACTCCAATGAGAGTTAAGTGGAAACTGCTCCCAGACGTCTTCCTCATAGGTCCAAAGGGACTCAAAGCAGGGACATCAGAACCATAAAGGAAAAATAGAACTCCAAATAGTGTAAAACCCTTTATTACTGAAGATAAAAAAAGTAAAATTGCACTTACAATGTGTAGAAGAAAAAAAGCCTTAAGTCCGTTGCGCCGGCCGGACGCACACGGACAGACCCGTTCTCCTGGAAACCGTCACAAACACGAGGTGATGTATAGCGTACCGCTCATCCCTACGCGTTTCGCAACAAAATTGCGTCATCCAGGGGCACCTATAATAAAGGCATCTGCAGGAGTTAGTGGGTATTTTGTGCCTCCAGCATAATATACACTACCTAATTGCTGGTTTTCCCATCTCCCTTCCAGGCCATTACCATGTCTGGAAGGCCAACAAGGAGAGGCAGACAGGCATGAGCCAATGAAAGAGGTCAAGCAGGCTCTGTGTCTAGAGACAACAGTGCTGGTCATGGACGTGGTGCATCGTCATCAGCACGTGGCCATGGGACACGCTTGTCCTTATTTTCGGCAGCTGGACGTGTTGAGCCGCATCATGCCGAAAACTTGGTAGAGTGGATGACCAACCCTCTTCATCCTCCTCATCCTCTCTCACCCAGGCTCAGGGTACTAGAAAAGCAGCTGCCAACGCATCCACTTCCCTCGTCATCATCAGTGACTCCTTCCCTAGACCCACCACGTCCTCCTGAGGAGTCCCCCGAACTGTTTGAGCACAGTGTTGGGTACATGCTCCAGGAGGATGCCCAGTGTTTTGAAGGCTCTGATGATGATACCCAGCTAGAGGAAGGCAGTAGCGTGAGCGCAGAGAGAGGGAATGCTCAAGAAGGACAGCAATCTAGCAGTCATGTTCCACAAGCTGCAGCATGCTGCCAGGTTTGCTCCAGTGATGAAGAGGTAGGGGATGATGAGGGCACTGACTCCATGTGGGTGCCTGGCAGGAGAGAGGAGAGGAGGAAGCACATCTCCAACGAGGCAGGATGCCCTCCGGGGCAGCACACTGACTGAATCACACCGCAGAGCTCCGCCTTTGCAGGGCGCTGCCTCTGTGCGTTATTCTAAAAGTTCTTTGGTGTGGGCCTTTTTTGAGATGAGTGCCTCAGATCGCACAGCTGCTATTTGCAACATATGTCTCAAGCGTATCTCACGTGGCCAAAACATCAGCCGCTTGGGCACCACATGCTTGAGCAGACATATGCTGACCTGCCATGCAGCTCGCTGGCAAGCGTACCTCAAAGACCCACACCAAAGAACAAAGCGGACCTCTCCTTGCTCCTCATTAGCTGGCATCTCCAACCCCACTATACCTTCAGTCCTCTCTGAAACCTGCTCTGAGAGGAATGATGGTGTAGAATTAGGTGTGTCACAGCCAAGTGCTTCTGGGAACTCTGCTAGCGGTACACCCACGTCCGATTGTAGCAGGCAAATTTCCCTGCCTCAGCTGCTGCACCGTAGAAAGAAGTTCACTCCCAGCCATCCACATGCCCAGCGGTTGAATGCTAGCTTGGCTAAATTGCTAGCACTTCTACTGCTGCCTTTTCAGATGGTAGACTCGGCCCCCTTCCGTGAGTTTGTACAATGTGCGGTTCCTCAGTGGCAGGTCCCCAAACGCCACTTTTTCTCACGGAAGGCAATTCCGGCTCTCTACCGGCATGTGGAAGGCAATGTCCTTGCCTTGCTGGACAGGGCGGTCAGCGATAAGGTGCATATTACTGCTGACTCATGGTCCAGCAGGCATGGACAGGGATGTTACCTGTCTTTCACGGCCCATTGGGTCACTCTTCTGGCAGCTGAGAAGGATGCAGGACAAGGTGCAGTAGTGTTGGAGGTTGTTCCACCACCACACCTCCAAAATGCTACTACTGGTTGTGACACACCTCTCTCCTCCACTCCCTCCTCTTCTTCTTCCTCCAAGGCCTCTTCCAGTGCTCTGTCCTTGGAACCAGCGGTGCTCCGTAGGCGTTCAAGGGGCTACGCAAGTATGCAGGCAAAACGATGCCATGTCGTGCTTGCGCTGGTTTGTTTGGGGGACAGGAACCACACTGGGGCAGATATTTTGTCAGCTCGGCAGGGGCAGGCCGAGAGGTGGTTGACGCCACACCAGCTTAAGCCAGGATTTGTGGTTTACGACAATGGCACAACCTCCTCTCCGCCCTCTGACAGAGACAACTGACCCATGTGCCCTGTGTGGCTCATGTCCTTAACCTGGTGGTGCAGCGGTTCTTGGGCAGGTACCCGGGCTTACAGGATGTCCTGAAGCAGGCCAAGAAAATCTGTGTGCATTTCAGCAGATCATTTAATGCCTGTGCTTGGCTGGCTGAGCTCTAAAAGGAGTTGAACCTGCCCAAGAACTGCCTTATATGTGACATGCCCACCAGGTGGAACTCAACATTGGCCATGCTGCAGTGGCTGTACATGCGGCAGAGGGCCATCAATGAGTACCTGTGCGACTACGGCACCAGGACAGGGTCAGGGGAGCTTGGTTTTTTCTCACCACACCAGTGGGGCATGATCAGGGATGCATGCACTGTCCTGTCACCGTTTGAGGAGGCCACAAGGATGGTGAGCAGTGACAGTGCATGCATCAGTGACACTGTACCTCTTGTCCACCTGTTGGAGCATACATTGCATGGAATAATGGACAGGGCACTTGAGGCAGAACAGAGGCAGGAAGAGGAGGACTTCCTTGCCTCCCAAGCCCCCTTTATCCAGACAGTGTTCCTGCTGCCCCCCATCACACAGGAAGAGGAGGAGGAGGAGGAGGAGGATGATTGTGTCAGCATGGAGGCAGAGCCTGGCACTCAGCATCAGCAGCAGCAGTCTTGTAGGGATAATTTGCAGTCCCGAGAAACCCGTGTACTTGCAAGTGGCTGGGAGGAGGTAGCTGCAGATCATGTTGTCCTTAGTGACCCAGAGGACTCCAGACCGAATGCCTGAGTTAACCTATGCTGCACGGCCTCCCCGATCCTGCAAAGCCTGCGGAAGGATCCTCGTATTCTTCGGATCAAGGAAAGGGACCATTACTGCCTGGCCACTCTCCTTGATCCACTACACAAGGGTAAGGTCGCGGATCTTATCTTGCCGTCGCAGAGGGAGCAGAGGATGAGACATCTCCGGGAGGCCTTGCAGAAAGGTCTGTGCAATGCGTTCTCAGAGACTGGGAGGTTACAAACTCCTGGTCCTGGACAACGTGTTGCTGAGGCATCGGTTAGAAGGAGCGGTGGAGAAGGTGGCCATCTGACCGATGAGTTCTGACAATTTTTTAGTCCGCAGCCCCAAGGTATGATCGGTTCCAGCAACCATCGCCAGCATCTGATTTACATGGTGCAGGTATACCTAGGGGCAAGGTCAGACTTGGACACCTTTCCCACCGAAAATCCTCTGGCTTACTGGGTCTTGAGGATGGATCACTGGCTAGAGCTTGCACAGTATGCAATTGAGCTACTGACCTGTCCTGCATCCAGCGTTCTTTCGGGAACGCACCTTCAGTGCTGCTGGTGGCTTTGTAACCGATGAAAGGGTGCGCCTGTCCACCGACTCGGTTGATCGACTGACCTTCATAAAGATGAATCAGTTTTGGATCACCACCAGCTACCAAGCACCTGAAGCTGATGTAACCGAATAATTTTTTTTTAAAATATCACATCCCTTCAGCCTATGCTGATGCTGAGTGACTGTCCTGTTATGTTGACTGTCTATCCTCTTCCTCCTCCGCTGATATCTTGGAAGAACATTTTTGGTTCTGGGTGATGCCACCAGCCCAATTTTAACAGGGGGAGTGTAATTACAATTTTTGATGCAATGCTTTGCAGCAGGGCTCATTCCTGCACTACAAATAGAGTATATGGGAGAGGTTGCAGTGTCGTGGCACCAGCACCAGTGCCTAAGGCCCAATTTTTCAGCACCTGTTTAACAGGGAATGTAATTACAATTTTTGATGCAATGCTTTGCAGCAGGGCTCATTCCTGCACTACAAATAGAGTATATGGGAGAGGTTGCAGTGTCGTGGCACCAGCACCAGTGCCTAAGGCCCAATTTTTCAGCCCCTGTTTAACAGGGGCGTGTAATTACAATTTGTGATGCAATGCTTTGCAGCAGGGCTCATTCCTGCACTCCAACTAGAGTATCTGGGAGAGGTTGCAGTGTTGTGGTGGGAAGTTTTCTATGTCTATATATAGTAATGCCAGAGCTGGCGAGGAAAGGGAAGATAGTATCCCAGTGAGGGAGGAGATTAGATCAAACACTTGGTTCCATAAGCTTCACACATTTGGACAATCCCAAAACATATGCAGCAGATTTCCTATTTGTCTGTAGTGTCTACAGCAGTGTGGCAATGAGCTTAGAAAATATTTTGACAGTCTATATGGAGTATATTGCCACCTGTTTACAATTTTTATTGTCATCTCCCAATGTTTAAAAGTGCGTTGATTTATGAATTGCTCTGAAAGCTGATTGCCATTGGCTGTCAGAGAATGTAGTGTTTAGGTCTGTTTCCCAGTTGTGCATTGCTTTCGTTTTTTTAAAGGTTAGTTTATTCTGTAGGTGATTATAAAAAAAAGAAATATCCTTCATGTTTATATTTGGATTAGTGTAAAATTGCCAAATTTTTGGTGGGACACAGACTTCTGGATTTGGATGACTTTTGATGAAATTTATAATGCGCAAGCAGGAGAACATTTTAGTACAGGGTAGGTTTTATTGAGTTAGTAATTGTCCTATGGATTTGGGTTGGCGGTCGTTGTATAAGTCCGATATCAAGGAGATACCATGTTCTGTTAATTCTTTTACTGATATCATTTGGATTTTGGCTTCGAGTAACACCAAAGGTAGCTGATAAGTTATAGCTTGGGCTTCACTATTTTTCAAATTAAGGTAAAGCCTCCATGCTAGTAAGGAAGTTTGCAAGGGCGGATACAGGGATGCTAAGTTCCAGGGAGACCAGCTATCACTTAAAAGGAGTAGTTTTAGGTCAGCAGTAGGTGATATTGATTTTTCAATATTGACCCATAAAGGGGGCTCCTGGGCGTCTAACCAACATTTGATGCTGTCAAGTCTGACTGCATGAAGGTAGTCCTGTATATCCACTAGTCCTGCTTCACCTGCCTTCTTATGGGCGATAAGGTAATTTCGTGAGCATCTGGCTCTTTTCCCTCCCCAAATGAATGACCAGGCTATACCCGAGAGCTTGTTAAGGTATTTAATAGAAATATGAACTGGAATAGTACAAAATAAATATAGAAATTGTGGCAATATCATCATTTTGTAATTTTCCCCATCCATGAGATTTCTCTCTTTGACATTTCTTTAAGTTGGGCGTCTTGTTTAGGTATTAGCTTAGCCATATTAGTCTTAATGAGAGGGGAAATGTTATTGGTTAGAGTAATACCTACGTGCACAATACCTTTCTCACTCCAAGTATAAGGTAATTGATTTTGCAGTAAGTGTCGTATTTTAGGGGGTACTCCTAGATCTAGAATCAGGGATTTACTAAAGTTCACCTTATAGTATGATACCTCCCCAAAATCCATTAGGATTTTATGCACCTGTTGTAATGATTGTTTTGGGTCGGTTAAAGAGTAGGATGACATCATCCACGAAAAGGTTAATTAAGTGTATACTGGGTCCACATTGAAACCCTTTTATAAGAGGATGGGCTCTAATCATTTCAGCTAACGGTTCTATCATAAGATTGAAAATGGTAGGCGATAATTTCCTTGTCCCATTCGTTATATTGAAGATTTTGGATAAAAACCCGGCTGATTTTATCTGAGCTGAGGGATATTAAAGAGCGTATATAGCCGTTAGGATATTGCCTTGAAAACCAAATTTTGTTAAGACTGAATGCATATATTCCCATTGAGTCCCATAGACTTCAATGGGGTTCTAAAGTTTGCACAAATTTTAGGTCCGTTCAAAAGTTCTGGTTGCGAACCGAACTGGGTGGTGTTCGGCTCATCCCTAGTGGATATTGCTTTTTTAATAAATGTTATGTTGATACATATTCAGAGGCGCCCCTCTCCTTGTTTTTTCTCAGCTCTTTGGACCTTGCTTCTGGTCTTCTCGGTGGCAGCCCTGACAGACTCCTCTATGTATATTTTCATATATATATATATATATATATATATATATATATATATATATATATATATATATATATATATATATATATATATATATACATATATACATATATACCAATTTCTGCCCCTTTGGACTATTAAGGAACACTGTATTGAGGTATTCTTGCATTGCGCCTTTTTTTTTTTTTTACTTGTTTAAAACTCCTAAGGTAAGGAGGCCAAGTGTCTTCTGCTGGGGGAGTGTTGCTGCTGTTCTTGGTGTTCCCTGCAATCATGTCCATTTCCCGGGGGGGCATTGCCTCATCTCCCGCTGAGGGGGGGGTGGTTTGCTGCCCCCCCTGAATTATTAAGCAACAGCCACCAGTGCATCTGAGCATGATGCAAAGGAAAGAGGGTGGTGATAAATGGGGAGTACTCGGAATGGTCAGGGGTGGGTAGTGGGGTCCCCCAGGGTTCTGTGCTGGGACCAATCCTAGTGTTGGGTCAGACACTTATAAGATGAGTGTACTTTTTACTACATTATTACACTATGGGAGCTTTTCTTATTCTGTTTTATATGATCGTGGGACCTGTACCTGTAGAGGACAATCTGAAGTGGAGCATTGGAGTGGAGATCTTTAGAAGATTGTTCAAAGGAGCAATAGACGGTTTATAATCTTACCAGCAATTAATTATGGTGAGTTAATTTAGTGTGATTGTTGGAGGAACACATTGGGTGATTGTTTGTTTCAAGCACAGCAGCACTTTTCACAGAAGGAAATATTGAGTTTTTTCAATTCATTACATTGTTTGGACTTTTTTTTAATCAAATCACTGGACTATTATATTGTAAAGTTTTCACATATTTTGCATATTTGCACTGGCATTTTATGTATGAGATTTTACAATTTGTTGAGTTTTTTTTTTTTTAACTCATTATATTGCTGTTGTTAAGTTGGACAAATTTGGCATATTTGCACTGGTACTTAATTATCATATATTTGCACTTTATTTATGAAATTGCACAATTAATTTTATATATTTTTTTATGTAATTGCATATGCAATTGCATTTATTTATTATTTTGTACATTAAATGATTTATCATTAATAGTATTTAGAAGTTAAGTCTTATTAAATTATGTGTACACACAGAATTTGTTTTGTGTTGTAGCTGAAGGAATATAGGACCAGCTATGCTATTTCTATGTGAGGTACCTGCAAGTGCTATTAGTCTTATAGCCAGTCCAGATTATGGTTTTTAGCTGCAAAAGACATAGTAAAACCATTAGGATTTACATAAAAGTATTTCAAGTGATATATGATAGAGGCTCATTATGGAATCCTATTTTAAATTATACCTGGTGCACACCTGCTAATCCACCATAACAATCACAAAGCACACTCCCAATTTCAATAGGAATTAACCACTTCAGCCCCGGAAGAATTTACCCCCTTCCTGACCAGAGCACTTTTTGCGATTCGGCACTGCGGCGCTTTAACTGACAATTGCGGGGTCATGCGATGTTGCACCCAAACAAAATTTATGTCCATTTTTTCCCACAAATAGGGCTTTCTTTTGGTGATATTTGATCACCTCTGCGGTTTTTATTTTTTGCGCTATAAACAAAAAAAATTCAATTTTGAAAAAAAACACATTATTTTTTACTGTTTGCTATAATATATATCCCCACAAAATATATAAAAAAAGTTTTTCATCAGTTTAGGCCTATACGTTTTCTTCTACATACTTACGGTAAAAAAAATCGCAATAGGCGATTATTGATCAGTTTGCACAAAATAGGCAATAGTTTTATGGCATTTTATTAATATATATATATATATATATATATATATATATATATATAGATATATATATTTTTTTCTTTTAAATGGCAGCGATCAGCGACTTTTATTGTGACTGCGACATTATGGCGGACACATTGGACACTTTTTAAGCATTTTTGGGACCATTGTCATTTATACAGCAATCACTGCTATACAAATGCACTGATTCCTGTGTAATTGACGCTGGCAGTGAAGGGGTTAATCACTAGGTGGCAGTGTAGGGGTTAAGTGTGTCCTAGGGGCGTGTTGCTAACTGTGGGGGGCGTGACTGTATTTTACAGATCACTGATCTCTGCTCCAATCACAGGGAGCAGAGATCAGTGTCACTGTTGCTAGGTAGAACAGGGAGATGCTTGTTCACTTTAGCATCCCCCCGTTCTTCCTCTCCGTGAGACGATCGTGAGTACCCCTGCGGCGATCGAGTCCACGGGACCCCTGACTGGACTCACGGAGCTTCCCGCAGGTGAGCGAGCATGCCGCCGGCGGTGCGCGCCCCCCCCGCTGCCTCTTAAAGAGCAATGTACAGGTACTTGATTTTGCCTGTACGTGCCCTTCTGCCAACATGTATCGGCATGAAGTGGTCGGGGAGTGGTTAAAGATCACCTAATTCTATATACCAGACCTCCTAAAATTAGAGATGAAGCTATACTAGTAATTACATCCCCACATGGAGTACACGGCACACGGAGTACTGAGTGTCAGAGTCCGTATCTGAACATGGGACAGGTGACTAGTTGTAGCTATTCTTGCTTGGCCACCTAAAATTCTGGGCAGCTCCCTAAATAGTCCCTTGTACAACCTTGTCTTGTAACCTTTTTCTGGTGAATCCCTTTGCTCCTCCCATGGATTTACTGATTTAAACCATGTCCCTAAACATACAGTTTGCCAGATTATCGTGATCTTTCCAGCTGATATCTTGCTCCTTGCATACCTGCAGCTGTCCTTATCCACTTGTTATCAACCTTGGCATGTTCATTGACTACTTTTCCATCTAAACCCATCCAGCTACTACTCATTACTGACCATTTGCATTAGCAGGCAGTGAAATCCATCTCCACAATCAGGAGCTCAGGTGAAGATTGACTGGTGCTTAGACCCCATACCTCGGGTGAACCAGCATAATCTACAGGCATACCCCACCTTTAAGTACACAATGAGGTTTATTTACTAAAGCTTCTACCCCCAGCTTATTTAATTAGGTTTAGGTAATAAATCTGGAAGCTCATTGGTTTCTAGGCAGAAGTGAGCCTGCTTTGCACTTTCCAGCTTTAGTAAATAAACCCCATTGTGTACTTAAAAGCGGGGTATGCCTGGACTAGCAAATCTGTTTGTGTATTAATCCAGCTGACTACTCAAGAATCTCTCAACTACTACAGCCACTGGCCTCTGAGCCTGACTCCAGACCGTCACAGGAATTGTTTGTTGGTACAGATGGCAGGAGAGGTATATAATGTGGCATACAATGTATCTTTAACCGCTTGCCACCCGCCGGCCGTCATATGGCGGCCAGACGGCACGACTCTCGTTCTGGGAGGGCGTCATATGACATCCTCTCACTTAAATGGGGAATGTTCCTGTTCCTTCGGTGGCGGCGTGTCACGGAGACACCGCTCGCCGCTGAGAGGGGTGGACAGCCATTGGGCATGGCTGTTTACCACGTGATTGGCCAATCACAGGTGGTACTGCTCCACTTTGCAGGGTGCATGCGTACAATCGGGAGCGCACTGCACGTGCACGTCGGTGGCGGCGTGTTCCCGGGAACACTGCTTGTCACCGACGGTGGTAAACATGAGTATCTGTCACAGTCCATCAGAATACCCGAGTACCTGTCACAGTCCATTAGCGTACCCGAGTACCTGTCATAGCCCATCAGAATACCCGAGTACCTGTCACAGTTCATCAGAGTACCCGAGTACCTGTCACAGTCCATCAGAGTACCCTTGTACCTGTCAGTCCATCTGAGTACCTAAGTACCTGTCACAGTCCATATGAGTACCTGTCACAGTTCATCTGAGTACCCGAGTACCTGAGTACCTGTCACAGTCCATATGAGTACCGAGTACCTGAGTACCTGTCACCACCCTTCACAGTACCCAAATACCAGTCACCACCCCATCAGAGTAACCGAGTACCCATCTGTAGCCCATCAGAGTAACTGAGTACCTATCACAGCTCATCAGAGTAACCAAGTACCTGTCACCAGCCCATCAGAGTAACGGAGTACCTGTCACCAACCCATCAGAATAACGGAGTGCCTGTCACCAGCCCATCAGAGTAACCGAGTGCCTGTCACCAGCCCATCAGAGTAACCGAGTACCTGTCATCAGCCCATCAGAGTAAACGAGTACCTGTCACCAGCCCATCAGAGTAACTGAGTACCTGTCACCAGCCCATCAGAGTAACTGAGTACCTGTCACCAGCCCATCAGAGTACACGAGTACCTGTCACCAGCCCATCAGAATAACCAAGTACCTGTCACCAGCCCATCAGAGTACCCGAGTACCTGTCTGTAGCTCATCAAGTTACCCGAATACCTGTCTCCAGCCCATGAGAGTACCCGAGTACCTATCTGCAGCCCATGCCTCATAGAATATACGTTGGGGTGTTTGCTTTCCAAAATGGGGTCATTTTGTGGGTAATTCCACTGGGCTGATGCTCAAGGACCTTCAAAAGTGTGATAGGGAGGAATGAAATGAGATAATGAGTGTAATTTATGCTCCTATAACGCCTGAGGGTACAACTTTAATGTTGGTCCTCTGTATGTGGCCAGGCTGTGTAAAAGTCTCACACATGTGATATCGCCATACTCAGGAAGAGTAGCAGAATGTGTTTTGGGGTGTAATTTTTGCTATATACATGCTATGTGTTGGAGATATATTATATTATTAATTGACAACTTTGTGTAAAAAAAAATGCGTTTTCATTTTTATTTTTTTCACATTTTCCAAAAACCTGAAAAAAAATAAACTGTTCAAAAGACTAATTCTGCTTCACAGATTATACGTTGGGGTGTTTGCCCACAAAATTACCCCATTTTGGAAAGCAATTACATTGTCCTGGTGCTCCAGGGCCTTAAAAATTGTAAGCCCTTGTACACACGGTTGGACATTCCGAAGGAAGATGTCCGATCGGACCGTATTGTTGGATAATCCAACCGTGTGTGGGCTCCATCGGACTGTTTCTGTCGGAATATGGGCTAAAACTTTGTCCGACCATGTGTATGCAACACCAATTTCGGACAAAATCCGACGGATTTGGTTGTCGGAATGTCCGACCATGTGTACAAGGGCTAATAGGGGGTTGAGAAATTAGATGTGTTATTTATGCTCTTAGAATGCCTGAAAGTGCCACGTCAATGTTGGGCCTTTGTATGTGGTCAGGCTGTGTAAAAGTCTCACACATGTGGTATCACCATACTCGGGAAAAGTAGCAGAATGTATTTTGGGGTGTAATTTGTTGTATGCATATGCTGTGTTTGAGAAATAACCTGATAATATGACACTTTTGTAAAAATAAAAATAAAAATCTTCATTTTGCAAAGGATTGTGGGAAAAAATTACAACTTAAAAAAACTCACCATGCTACTTACTTAATACCTTGGAATGTCTACTTTCTAAAAATGGGTCATTTGGGGGTAATTGTACTTTTCTGACTTGTTAATGTCTCAAGAGACGTGAGATACACCTGATGTAATGAAGGCCTGATCAGATGTGATCAATTTTCAGTGATTGGCACCAGAGTTTGTAGACTCTATAACTTTCACAAATACCACATAAAATACATTAATCTGGGTTATTTTTACCAAAGATATGTAGCAGTATAAATTTTGGCCAAAATTTATGAAGAAAAATTACTAATTAGCACAATTTTATGACAGAAACAAAGAAAAAAGCATTTTTTTTCCACAAAATTGACTGTCTTTTTAGAGCACAAAAAATAAAAAAACCCACTAGTGATTGAATACCACCAAAAGAAAGGTCTATTTGTGTGAAAAAAAGGATGCAAGTTTCATATGGGTACAGTGTTACATGACTGAATAATTGTCATTCAAACTGTAAGAGCCCTGAAAGCTGAAAATTGGTCTGGGCAAGAAGGCGGTGTAAGTGCACTGTATTGAGGTGGTTAATGGATACAGCTTGCCTGGAAAATTTTATTATAGCAGCATAGTTGCACTAATGAATTGGATTGTCCTTTTATTATTATTTTTACTAATGTAATAAATGAATATGGATACCTAAGCCCTCGCTGGTGTATTAGAAGATATTAATGAATATACTGCTTTTTAGATGTATTTATTTTTCATAACTTTATAATTAAATATGAATGCATTTGTCCCCTTGTGTCATTATAGTGGAGATTTTTTTTGTTCTTTGTCTTTATCGTTTTCTGGTTGCAAATATTCAGGCAGGGGTCTATATGTCATAGAGAGTTCATTATATAGGCATGTCAAATGCTTTTGTGGCAACCATAATACGTATCAATTGAGAACTTGTTGAATGTAAGGAATTAATCATGTCGAGTTTTTAAGATGTTATCTTTTGTAAATGTTCAGCTTATTAAATATAGATGTTAAAACATATTACAATAAACAAGCTAGTTATCTGGTGATTTACATAGTGTCGGAGGCTCCTTCATTCATTGTTATTTTGCAATAAGCAACAAAATGTAAATGTGTCACTTTTTAAAAGGTGGGAGTAAATACTCAATTGATTAATGTTTTGTTTTGTATTGAAACCATCAGACTAGCTTTGAATTGTAGCAGTGTGACAGGCTTTCTTTTTACTACTATCCTTATCTCCTGGGATAGTAAAAACCCGATAATGAACTTGTCTCAGTCTAGAAATAGCAGTTCTGACCTTGTCCTCTTGAAGTGTAGAGGACAAAGAAGTGCATATAGTAAGTCCTTGATTCCTTTTATTGTTATTTCTAGGTCTCACTTTGAATACTTTTGTGAATAAAACTATGGATCTTGTACGTCTCCACTAAAAACGGTGCCTTTAAATCCCAGGGCTTGTGTAATTCTTAGTTTTCAAATTTTGCTCTAATGTATAGGACTGCTAAAATATTTTTTGTATTTGTGGTATATTATTAGCAGTATTTATAACAATGCTTTTCTATTTTTTATTTTGCATAATTCCTGTAACTGTACATATATACAGTATATATAACACACACACACACATATATATATATATATATATATATATATATATATATATATATATATATATATATATATATATATATATATATATATATATATATATATATATATATATATTCCAAGACGATTAGTGACACTTTTCCTTCTGAGTGATTAGTCATTTCTATGTTGAAAATTGAGCTCTGTAGTGACCATTCATAGTGCACAGCAGAGGACCACACATCTGATACACACAAAAGTGTGTTGGATCTTGAATATTATGTTGGTCGGTTTACTGTGCATGAGAGCCAAGATTTAAAAGATAAGCAAAAGGACAGGTAAGTATAAATAATTTGCTTTCAATTATTTTTTTTTTATTCTGTCAGTGATAGTTTAATTGGAACTGCTTTACTGCAGCTGGGTTTCAGCATCACAAGAGATCACATACAGCGAGGGAAAAAATATTTGATCCCCTGCTGATTTTGTACATTTCCCCACTGACAAAGAAATGGTCAGCCTATCATTTTAAATTGGATGTAAACCCACTCTCATCATTTCTAAATGACCGCCATAGTGCTGATCTATAAGGATATACATGCCTCCTGCATGCACCATGCTGAAAATATAGGTTGTACAACCTGTAGTTTTAAGTCTCCCTGTCCAACAAAAGACTGAGCAGACACAATGCACTCAGCAATCACCTGTGAGGAACAGGCTGAATAGTGCTCACAAAAATCAGTGGGATCATCTTCAAAAAGCCACACTAGGGATACAACCTGATTCATATTAAAAAGAGGAGTGAAATCATCACGGCCCTCTGGGATACAGGGCAGGGCCAGCTCAGTACAGATCTTGAGCTGCACCTCCCCAACAATATATAACCCTGATCGACCAGGGAGTGAGCCAAATGTATAGTTGCAAACAACTGGTCAATAGATCATACTTTCAAAGCCTGGCAGCAATAATCACCACTTTCAGATACCAGCAGAAAAAAAAAAATAACCTCATCGGCATTCATGTTTGCAACCAAACTGAATCAAATGGTTCCCCTGTGCAGCCACTTCTGGTCAAGGATGGCCCTGGTATTCTGTCATAAACTAGATGTGACCAGAATGGTGTGACTGCGACAGAGTGAACCAGACATAAATAAGTGAAAGTAAGTTTATTAAAGTAAATGCATATAAATGTGAACACACCACCAATACAAACTGAGTGAACAAACCAAACAACCAAACAGTGATAATAAACCAACCAGCATATGTAGCAAAAGGGAGTACCAGAATTATAGTCAAGCCAGGCCAGGGTCATAAACAGGAGATCAGTAGATGGGGGGCCAGGAGTAAACAGACAGGGAACAAGATGGAGGGATCAGGCTGCAGAGAAAGGATCCAGGAATACAGGAACAGATGCAAACAGGTCCAGGATACAGGAATCAGGGTTCAGGTTCAGGCTCAGGTTCAGGCTCAGGCTCAGGCTCAGGCTCAGGCTAACAGATAAACAGGCTGCAGGTCAGGGCACAAGGACAATACCAGGGCAAGGTTGTGTGTGCACTTGCCAAGTATTTATACTATAGCTGCTATCAAAGTCAGGTGATGCCTAATTCCAGAAGGTAATACCTGCTCCACACTGCCAGGATCCCTCCGCTGATGGACACCAGTACTGCGGCCCAAAGATGACATAATACCAGTAGGGAAAAGCCCTTTTGACAGCTCCAAACTACCAGGAGACACCTGCTGGTGGACCTCAGTACTGCACGCCAAAGGATCGATATTGCCAGCGGATGGAACCGTTCCTGACAACTACAGTGATTGCCACTGTCTTCCAGGTTCTTTCCCGAGTAAATGCCTTGTTTCATAGTAACCATAGGTTGTTGCTCAATTGACAGGGGCAGCATTCACAGAATGCCTTGCATTTTTCTCAATTAATGCAAGGCATTATCTGATTAGATGAGGTGGACAGGGTGAGCAGTGATGTCATGATCTCCACCTAGTTCAATTAGACAACAACTTTCATTCAATTACAAAAATGCAAGGTGTTTTGTGAATGCAGGCCATGCCAAGAAAGCAACCTCCTGTTGTTACTATGCAGAAGGGCACCTGTTCAAGAAGGAAGTCAGGAGACAGCAGCAATCACCATAGCAGTGACTACTGCAGTGATTCTCCACTTCCAAATTGGTCCCTCAGGTATGACCTATTAATACGTGCATTGGTCCATCCTGAACCAATGCAACTATGTAATAAAATCCCTTATTAATGGATATACCCTTACTAAATAGAGTGGGAGGGGAGTAGATCAGGTCCACATCAAAGATTACTACCTGGCAGCATTTCTTACCCAGCTGAAAACTTGGTTTCCTACCGATTCTCAGACATTATGGGTGGAATTAGAATGCTCCCATTTCAGGAGACAACTTATATAATTACCTATTAGCCAACCATTTTAAAGTGTCTATACCAGCTTCTCCCCCAATATACAAGCAGCATTGTTTGCATGGCAATGACTACTGAATACTCTTTTGGTGCAACACCACGCACAGACTTTCCACTCCCTATTTCTAGCCTTTCAGGCATCATAAGTGACCTTAATATTACACACTGGATACCTAAATGCATACTTAAGGTAGATGACCTCCATATAGAGCCAGCCTTTAAAACCTTTAGATCTACACAAGTAGAATACGGTATTCATACCCATTGCTACTATAAATACATGCAGGTACCACATTTTCTAAGAACAACCCATGTACCACTCTATCTTTACCTTGGCCAATCTTATAAATCAACGTCTGCTAAATCCCAAGGTATTCACTTATTCTAAGTTACTCTTAACTAGAAGGATACCTTTATTAAATCTACAAAAGGCTCTATCTACTACATATTTAAAAACTAAGAGTGTTAAACCTTGGGAGTTAACCCAGAAAATCCTTTTTCGGTGGTACCTTACCCCTCAATGCCCTCAACACACCCTCTGAATTTTGGCAAAATTGCAGATGGGAAGGCTCCCTAATTCATATATTGTGGTCATGTAACCTTCTTACCTTTTTTTGGAAAAGAATCTTCTCACATATAACACAAGTGCTGGGGTTCAAAATCCAAATGTCATCAGGTTTGGGAATATAACTAGTCCATTTGTATCCGAGAACTGTACTCATACATATCTTATTAGCAGCCTGACAATAGTCAGACACTGGAAAGACCCCAAGCCTCCCACAATAAGTGAAATTATCCAAACCGCCCAAACACATGCTACATATGAATTGATGTTTGACTCAGCCAATGGCAACCTTCAGAGAGCCTCTAGGGTATGGGAACCATGGAACATCTGGTAAAAGAAAGCTATTGAACAGACGAATAGGTATATAATCAATTCTGTCTGAGTATGCCCTTCTGATATGAGAATATTCTTACTCAACAAGTGTTATCATTATTCTTATCTTCACTAACTGTCACATTGTTTTTTCCCTTAAAACACCTTGTATGCTACTGTATGCTTTATTTACGTTACATTATTACTATTGTCTCTTTATTTTATACTTTTTCTTTGTGAATTGCACTGGAAAACCTATGTGTGCCTTAAACACTGTGGGGGTTATTTACCAAAGGCAAATCCAATTTGCACTACAAGTGCAAACTACAAGTGCAAAGTGCACTTGAAATTGCACTAAAAGTGCACTTGGACGTGCAGTCTCTGTAAATCTGAAGGGTAGATCTGAAATAAGGGGAAGCTCTGCTCATTTAATCATCCAATCATGTGCAAGCTAAAATTATATTTTTTATTTTCCTTGCATGTCTCCCTCGGATCTACAGCGACATTTCCAGTTTAATGTTCCGCCTACAAGCTTCGTCGAATCTTCATGTCAAATCTTTTCTCTCTATGTTGAATAATCTTAGACTAATAGAGTTAGGTTAGGCACATTCGTCCTTTTTTGCTATTGTCTCTATATGTCAAATCTTTTCTCTCTGCAGTTTTACCTTTATACTTCAGGGTATAGAGGGCTACTCACCACTTCCTCGCTACTTATACTCCCCTTCACTTAACCAAGCTCAGATTGTTTTTAAGCACTTTCAATATTTTTTATGGAGATTTATCTTCCTTTTTCTTTTTTCAGGGGTTGTTGTGTGCGCTCGTTCTGTGTGTGGGATCAGCCACCTCAGTTCCTGTGTCAGGCTCACTTAGCAGTTCCCATTTCATCACACCACATACCCCTTAAAGATCACAAGCAGCCTGCTGCTGCTTCCTTCTCTACAGTGAGTTTCTCTAGGGCTACTTCTAGGAGGGCTTCCTCTGCCTCTAACTGTGCCTCCTGCTGCGCTTTCTCTGTCTTTAGCCTCACTTTCTCCTTTTAATCTGCATTTCTTGCTCGGCAAAGGCTGTTCGCGCCTTGACGGCTTCAGCTTTTGCACGTGCGATGACAAGTGTATTGCTTGTGGAGGAAGATCTAGAGGAGATAAAAACTTGGGACCTTGTCTTCAGTGAGAATGCTTGGCTATGTGACATGTTGCTCGCAGGAATGCTTGACAGTGTAGAGAATGCTGTATTGCCATAAGCAGGTGACTGCTCTGACAGGGTAGCAGGCCTCTGTGTAGTCACAGTTCTAAATCCCACTTGCTGGATAGCTAAACGTTTGCCCCTGGCATATATGTAACTCAACATACAGCTTAAACCTTAAATCCTAAAATAACCAGACTGTCTGTAACTTTGGAACTTTATTACAATGAACGATGGTGGCCGTATAAGAATATATGCATACATGGTGAAACTAGAAATAAACAGATAAAATGAACATATAATAATTACATGAATATAAAGAAATGTCCATTGGGTATACAGTTAAACAATCTTCTAGCATACCAGTGATGCTGCCTTAGAAGGACCAGAATTTTCCTCGGGGTCTTAAACTGGTCACCTTTAAAGATCTGAAAATATAAATTTATTGGATTTAGAAATACTTCTCTGATCTTTGTAATGTATTGAAAGATTTGGGTTAAAAAAGAAAAAAAAACATTTTAAAGATATATTAGAAGTAATAGGAATGAGATTAGCATCAAAAAGGTTAATTAACTCAGAACACCTAATTGCCTAACAAGACACACCCAATTAGATGAAATTATCAAAATGTATTGGGCGTGCGCTATTATCAATGAGTTACCCTAGTGCCAGTTGCAGTTTACATATGCAGGTATTTATTATCGCTCTTTGAGCTTCAATGTGCGCTGGTTCGCACATTCGATTAATCATTTTTCCGGAGCACCAATTTATGTATGAACTGGTGCAGCGCCTTCTTCTTAGTGAATGACCCTCACTATCTCTAGCGGTTTTTGCAGGGATAAACACTACAAATGCATAGATTCTGAGTGACTCCTACTAGTGCATTAGGAATATACAATTTGAGTTTTCGATTTTTTTTTCAAATGCATTTTTTGTATGTTCCCATATACTGTAAGTTGCATGTCTTATGTGCAGCAACCAAGTAAATATGTATCATGTTTTTTTTGGAGATTATGGATATGTGTGGATATCTCTGTTACATCCGTGTGCTGAGAATAGAATTCATTAAAGCACTGCACACTATGTAACTATATAACTATACTCTCAGTATGTATCCTTGTGTAAGCTGCCTAATGTTTTAATATATTAACAGTGAGGTACAGTATATTTGGTATTATAGATGGAAATTTTGATGCATAGAGATAAAAATGCACAATAGTCATTGTATTTTTCCTGTGACCATTTTACGCCATTACAAACATGTACTAGACACTACAGTTCCCTTTACATGACAACATATTGATGTAGCCTCTCAGCACAGTTCAAAATAAATCACTATCCTTTGTACCCCTAACAAAGGCACAGCAGTTCTGTAAGGCAATTGCATAGTCAAACTAAAACCCTTTGCATTGTGTTTTAATGTCCCAGAGTTTTAATTTTTTTTAAGGAGAGATATAAATGTTTTTATGTTGTACAAGTGTGCTGTTTTTTTTTTTTTTTTTTTTTAGTTCGTGAGGAATATTTAATCATGACTGTGAATATAAGTAGCTATAATTACAAAAGCTAATGTATTTGAATAATAATAAAAAAAATAAAAATAGTACATTAAATAGAACATTATTCAACAATTGTGTGTGTGTGTGTGTGTGTGTGTGTGTGTGTATATATATGTATATATATGTGTATATATATGTATGTGTATATATATATATATATATATATATATATATATATATATATATATATATACATATATTGTGGCCCCTAAAAGTTTAAAGATGTAGGGAACAATATCCAAATTAAACTACAAAATATTAGTATAGCAAAATAATGTGTCATTTTGTAGAATGGATATTTTCTATATTGTTTTTATGTAGGGCCCGGGGATGTTCGTTGTATTCAGAGCTTCTTAAGAATGGTTAATTACCTTTCAAAACTTTGTAGTCATTTATATGATATATGTGAACTACCAAGACAATTAACTCACGCTGATGCACTCTGGGAATGGGCTGGAACACAGCAAACTGTTTTTGTGTCAATAAAACAAGCTATTGCAGAAACCATTACATATTATAACCCACTACAGTTCTGGGCTTTACAATCAGATCAGACAGCTGAAAACAAGCTTAGTATAGCCAGTATTAAAGGTGGAATAAGTTATTATAAGAACAGCATAACAATGGCAGAAACATATTTATTAATTTGTATCCAAATATAAGGCAACACAAGAAAATCTGAAATGATAAACAGAAAGAGTACAGACAGACAGGGTGTTATGTATTTTAATGTATTTTAGTTGTATTATTAATAATTAAGGTTGGATTTAAAAACAATATTTTTTTCACTAACAAATAATCCAAAAATTAACCTAAAGTTGTCTCTAAATAATTAAAATGTACATCATGTCAGTAATAGTAACCTATTGTTATTTTTTTAGCATATTTATGTTATCTTGTTTTTAAAAAAAAAGGCAAAAAAAAAAAAAAAAACGGGATAAAAACATTTTTTCATTCACTTTTAGTGTGATATCTCTACTCACAATTAGAGTTAAGTAAATAACTGAAATTCTGCTCTAATGAGGATTTGATATACACCATTATCTTTACCAATAATAGTATTAGTGAACTGGCAAACTTTTGTCCCCTTTAGAGTGCCCTCTTAACCGAAAATCTGCCCATCAGCATTCCCTTTACTTTCGGTTAAAGGGCACTCTGATGGGTACATTTACGTTAAGGGGTATGCTAATGGGCACATTTTGTTGTGCCTATCAGAGTGTCCCTTAACATAAAATGTGGCTATCAGAGTGAACTTTAACATAAAATAAGGGGCATGCTGATGGGCATGTTTTATGTTAGCGGCACCCTGATGGGCATATGTAATGTTAAGGGGCACTCTGATGGGCCCATTTTATGTTAATGAGCACCATAAAATGTGCCCATTAGTGTGCCCCTTAACATTAAATATGCCCATCAGAGTGCCTGTAATATAAAATGTGCCCATCATTTTATGTTAAGGGACACACTGATGGACGTATTTTATGTTAAGGGGCACACTGATGGGCATATTTTCTTATAAGGGACACACTAATGGGTACATTTGTGCCGAGAGAGCCGCGAGGGGTGGGGGCATGCACGGGGTGTCATGGCGTATCTCGTGGCCCAGCCAGGAGCCGTGAGATTTTAAATAGCAGAGGGCGGGGCGCACACACAACGTCATTGGTTGCAGGGGCAATTGCGGTCCCAGCAACCAATGACTGCTGAACAGAGGAGTGGGAAATGACGGTGTACACTGGCAGCCTGATGAACCAGACAGGAACATCACTCAGTCCGAGTTCAGACCGTGGCCCGCCATTTAGTGACAGATGCTCTATTGTATAGTTGAGGTTGTCAGTTACCATTATTTATTCTTTGTTTTTCTCTTGAAAACAAAAAGTTACATTTGCCTTTTAGCTTTTGTTAAGATGAAGGATACAACTATATAGGCACCTTAGTTAGGTAAATATGTCCAATGTTTATAAAGCTATGATGGGCTTTAAGAGAGCAGTGCTACTGAGCAGGAGAAGAAGAGCCTGGGTAATAGGACTTGTCTTATTTGCCATGTTGGCAGTGGCAATTGAGGAAGTGGTGGTAGTTATGCCTGTCGGAGATATGATGATGGGTAAGACCCCTTTCACACTGGGACGGCGGGTCCATTAGCAGTAAAGTGCTGTTAGTTTTAGTGGTACTTTACTGCTGATAAAGTGGCACATGTAAGATGATGTGAAAAAAAAAAACAATACACCTTAATTCCACCACTGTTGTGACACAGGTGAACCCTTCTCCCTCTGGGAACTCACTCACCAGATCACATTGCCTCCCACCCTCATAGGTACGCTTAAGAGTTTTGATAATAGTTGAATCTCAGAAGCATTAGGTCACACTTTCCACATTAGGATGTCGCTCACCTCCCGTCCACCGTCCTCCTCCGTTCCTCCACTCTCTCTGCACACACTGCATGTCTACCCATGAGAGTGTGAGGCAATGTGATCACAACACTAGTGGAATCAAGGTGTATTGATTTTTTTTCACATTATCTCACATGAAGGGTGTGATTGACAACATTTCAATTTTGACTTTATATTGGTCACAACAACTTTTCTTTTGCATGTGTTTTTGTTAGAACAATGGGGGTTATTTACGAAAGGTCCACTTTCCACTACAAGTACACTTGGAAGTGCAGTCGCTCTAAATCTAAGGGGTAGATCTGAAATGAGGGGAAGTTCTGCTGATTTTATCATCCAATCACGTGCAAGCTAAGCTGTTTTTTATTTTCCTTGCATGTCCCCCTCGGATCTACAGCGACTTTACTTCCAAGTGCACTTGTAGTCCAAAGTGGATTCACCTTTTGTAAATAACCCCCAATGTGTACTATGTTTGCACTTATATAATTTTTCTCCAGTGTTTCTATAATTCTTCTTAATGTAATACACTGTGGAACATTTGATTGTTTGAACACTAATAAGGGTTTCACATATTGTTTGATTATTTTGACATATATTTTGTGGTCAGAATGTGGAAGATTTAAGGTAAACAGAAGCTGATATCAAAAGTGATTGGGGAGGAAAAAGAACAACTGGTGGAACATACTATGAAAAGGAGAAGAGAGTTGTCTTTAGTAGTAGCCTTTTTTTTGCAGGGGCAAAGAAGGCAATTGCCTAAAACCCCAGAGCTTTTAGGATCCCATGGATGACTGCTGCACATAGCTAGCTCATAATCATCACATTTAAAAGAGATGCATGAACAAAGCTTTTCTGGCCATACGTCTCTTCTGGGTCACAGGAATGCACTTACCTTTGCACCCTTGTGACCCAGAATAAGCCTGCAGAGGGCTAAAGTCCTGGGTCAACTGACATCACATTAAACTTTAGTTTCTGGGAGAATCTCAGCCATATTGTCCAGATCCACCAAGTGGCCTGATTGACAGCTCGCTCTGGCTCTCAGCGCTTGACTGAAAGCCAAAGCCAGCTGCACCCACCCCCTTTTCTGACCAGCGCCCCAATTAGATGACAGAGAACTGAGTGAAAATTGTTCACGTAATTACTCAGTTCTCAGGCTTAAAGCCGGTGGGGACAGCTGCAGCATCAGACCAATGCTGCAGCATAGATATAAGCATGATGTTTGTATTTATATAAAGAGAAGAGAAACACAGGCGCCTCTAGGTCAGAACTATAAACATTTTAATGAGATACAGGTGCAATATCCACTTACATGGAGGTTAGGGTAGTAAGGCACAAGTCCACACTGGCGTGGTCTTCACTGCAGAGAGTCGTTCCAAACAGTATATTTTTGCCCGTAGGGGAGAAATCCTAGCCAGCATGATCTCTAGGCCCCTGGTGGTAAAACTGAGGCTTTGATCAGGCCAATAGTGAGGGCTGGAATGTGGTGCAGAGTGGGATGACATCAATGGTGACCTACCAGTGACGTCATCACACCCCGTGCTGTGTTCCAGCCCTAACCATCGGCAGCCTGATCCAAGCCTCGGTTTCACCGTCGTGGTCCCAGGGATCCTGCTGGCTAAGATTTCTCCCCTACAGGTGAAAATCAGCTGTTTGGAACGCCACTCTGCAGTGAACACCATGCCAGTGTGGATGGACTTACTTCCCTAACCTCCATGTAAGTTGATAATGCAACTGTATCTCATTAAAATGTTTACAGTTATAACCTAGAGGTGCCTGTGTTTCTCTCCTCTTTGCATATCTGGAGTCTGCTATCAAGTCCCCCCTCAAAGGCTGCCACGGTTCTTTGGACTACTAAAGTAATCTCTCCCCTTCTACATATACTGAGTATTCGGCTTCAAGGACTTACTGATGGACTAATGTATTAAATCTCATACTATTTAGCAGAGCCTCTACCCATTAAAAGTGAAAATAGTGACAATTGGATAAGCTAGGTGACTTACTATAGAAGGTGGGCTTACAGTAACCATATTGTCAGTAATTCTAGGTTGTAAGTCTATGGGTGCATTCACATGGATGGCAGCCCCTGTCACCAATTTTAAAAGAAAACTGTGGTGAAGCAGCAGTCCCTATCTTACATGCACACACATATTAGGGCCAATTTGAGACAGGAGTCAATTATCCTATCACCGTATCTTTGGATCATGGGAAGAGACTGGACTACAAAGGATAAACTTATGCAAATACAGAGCAAACATGCAAACTCCATGAAGAATTTCCTGGTCAAGATTCAAACGGAGGACCTCAGTGCTCCATTAATTTTAATGTGAAATTCATGTCTTGTGGTAGTCATTGTGACATGAGTTATGTCCTTGTTCATGTGAATGCATAGCAGAACAGATTTTCAATAAGTAACGGACACAAAAGATGGTGTCAAATGTCTATAATTGCTGTACAGCTAACTGTAAATACAATTTGTTTTCCACTTTTTTCTGTAGCTGCATTTCTTTAATTTTTTAAAACTACATATTTTTCTACAGTGTCCATAATAAGCTATGCAATAAGTTGTAACTCATAAATCCAAATTTTCAGTTTAAACAAAATGGCAAAATGTTAAATATTTTGCCAATACTGCACTTTGCTGCAAGCAATCTCGCCCATTTTAAAATATTATGCTCTTTCGTCGTTCTCATTTTCATTATTTATTTGGTTGAGCACAGGACACAGAGAGCAAGGAAGCTTGTTAATACAAGTTTGAAACAGATATTTTGCCATTTTATTCAAGGAGAATTATTGATTTTGACAGCTTTGCCTTTTTATAAAGCTGCTCTGGATCATTATTTTATTTTGGCATGAGTGAAACCTCAACTATATATACAGTATCACACACAAGTGGGTACACCCCTCACATTTTTGTAAATATTTTATTATAGCTTTTTAGGTGACAACACTGAAGAAATAACACTTTGCTACAATGTAAAGTAGTGAGTGTATAGCTTGTATAACAGTGTAAATTTACTGTCCCCTCAAAATAACTCAACACACAGCCAGTAATGTCTAAACCGCTAGCAACAAAAGTGAGTACACCTCTAAGTGAAAATGTCCAAATTGGGCCAAATTAGCCATTTTCCTCCCAGTGTCTTGTGACTCATTAGTGTTGCAAGGTCTCAGGTGTGAATGGGGAGCAGGTGTGTTAAATTTGGTGTTATCGCTTTCACTCTCTCATACTGGTCACTGGAAGTTCAACATAACACCTCATGGCAAAGAACTCTCTGAGGATCTGAAAAAAAAAATGTTACTCTACATAAAGATGGCTATAAGAGGCTATAAGAAGATTGGCAAGACCCTGAAACGAAGCTGCAGCACGGTGGCCATACAGTGGTTTAACAGGACAGGTTCCGCTCAGAACAGGCCTTGCCATGGTCGACCAAAGAAATTGAGTACACATGCTCAGCATCATATCTAGAGGTTGCTGCAGAGGTTGAAGGGGCGGGGGGTCAACCTGTCAGTGGTCAGACCATACACCGCACTGCATCAAATTACTCTGCATTGCTGTCTTCCCAGAAGGAAGCATCTTCTAAAGATGATGCACAAGAAAGTCCGCAAATAGTTTGCTGAAGACAAGCAGACTAAGGACATGGATTACTGGAACCATGTCCTGTGGTCTGATGAGACCAAGATAAAAGTATTTGGTTCAGATGGTGTCAAGCGTGTATGGCAGCAACCAGGTGAGGAGTACAAAGACAAGTGTGTCTTGCCTACAATCAATCATGGTGGTGGGAGTGTCATGGTCTGGGGCTGCAAGAGTGCTGCCAGCACTGGGAAGCTACATGAATGCCAACATGTACTGTGGCATACTGAAGCAGAGCATGATCCCCTCCCTTTGGAGACTGGGCATCAGGGCAGTATTCCAACATGATAGCAACCCCAAACACACCTCCAAGACGACCATTGCCTTGCTAAAGAATCTGAGGGTAAAGGTGAGGGACTGGCCAAGCATGCATCCAGACTCAAACCCTATTGAGCATCTGTGGGGCATCCTTAAATGGAAAATGGAGGAGTACAAGGTCCCTGACATCCACCAGCTCCGTGATGTCATCATGGAGGAGTAGAAGAAGACTCCAGTGGCAACCTGTGAAGCTCTGGTCAATTTCATGCCCAGGCAGTGCTGGAAAATAATGATGGCCACACAAAATATTAAAACTTTGGGCCCAATTTGGATATTTTAACTTAGGGGCGTACTCACTTTTGTTGCCAGCGGTTTAGACATTAATGGCTGTGTAACTAAAAATGCAAAGAGCGAGAAATTAGAAATATCCAAAATCGCACTCCCTCAGCGCTCACAGTGAAAACTAAAATATAGCTGCTGCTATCTTACTATTTCAAAATCTTAATCATTTGCAGAAGCAATTACCGATGGTCAATAAACTAAGGCACTAGCAGCGTTCGATTATAAAAAATAAATAAAACAACCTTTATCTAAGTACATACAAGTATATGGGATGAATATATAATACACTCAATTGCAACTTTTCTCTATATGAGTAAATAATTAATTCAAAATAATCTCTGAAAAAATGTCATAACACTTTCAATCACAATAGATAAATCTCAATTGAATTTTTTTCTCCATATGAGCAGATAATTATTTCAGCGTAATCAAATCATTGCAGATGTATCTAATCATATGTATAGTTCATTATAAAGTGAAAGTAAAGAAACAATTTAACAAGTGTTGATAGGAGATTCGGCACTATTCAGCAATCCTCCACCACACCTCCTGTGCAATTCCATATGGTTCTTGCACTTACCAGAAACCCCTGGTTCAAACGCTTATCTTATAAACAGATGACCGCTCTCACTTGCTTACACATTTCTCATTGATTGAATTCCGTTAATCACTCTCTTTAATAAAAAGCCATCACATATGTCTCCTCAAATATGTCTCAATATCTCTCCAATGACAATAAGCTTCAAAGAAACAGCGCAGATAGGAGCAGACACCTTAAGCATGGTGGCCATCTGACCAATGGTAAAAAAATTTTGTATGATCGGTTCCAGCAACCATCGCCAGCATCTGTTTTACATGGTGCAGGAATACCTAGGGGCAAGATCAGACTTGGAGACCTTTCCCACCGAAAATCCTCTGGGTTACTGGGTCTTGATGGATCCCTGGCCAGAGCTTGCACAGTATGCAATTGAGCTACTGGCCTGTCCTGCATCCAGCATTCTTTTGGAACATGCATTCAGTGCTGCTGAAGGCTTTGCAACTGATCACAGAGTGTGCCTGTCCACCGACTCGGTTGATCGACTGACCTTCATAAAAATGAATCAGTCTTGGATCACCACCAGCTACCAAGCACCTGATACTGATGTAACCAAATAATTTTTTTGAAAATGTCAGATCCCTTTAAGACTGCCTATGCTGATGCTGAGTGACTATCCTGTTATCCCGAGTGACTATCCTCTTCCTTTTCAATGATCATGCTGATAGCTTGTAAGAAAATTTTTGGTTCTGGGCACCGCCACCAGTGGCTAAGGCACAATTTTTCAGCCCCTGTTTAACAGGGGCATGTAATTATAATTTTTGATGTAATACTTTGCAGCAGGGCTCATTCCTGTGCTCCAACTAGAGTATCTGTGAGGGGTTGCAGTGTTGTGGCACCAGCACCAGTGCCTAAGGCCCAATTTTTCAGCCCCTGTTTAACAGGGGTTTCTAATTACAATTTTTGATGCAATACTTTGCAGCAGGGCTCATTCCTGCGCTCCAACTAGAGTATCTGTGAGGGGTTGCAGTATTGTGGCACCAGCAACAGTGCCTAAGGACCAATTTTTCAGCCCCTGTTTAACAGGGGAGTGTAATTACAATTTTTGATGCAATACTTTGCAGCAGGGCTCATTCCTGTGCTTCAACTAGAGCTTCTGTGAGGTGTTGTAGTGTTGTGGCACCAGTGCCTAAGGCCCTATTTTTCTGCCCCTGTTCAGCAGGTGCATGTAATTACAATTCTTGATATAATATTTCACAGCAGGGCCTGTTCCAGCACCCACCAAGAGTAGCTGTGAGGACTTACAGTGTTGTGGCACCAGCACCACCACCACCACCACCACCAAAGGCCCAATTTTTCTACCACTGTTCAATAATGGCATGTAATTACAATTCTTGATATAATAGTTCTCAGCAGGGCGTTCCATCACCCACCAAGAGTAACTGTGAGGGCTTACAGTGTTGTGGCAACACCAATACCCTAGGCCCAAATTTCTGCAGAGCATATAGTGCAGGCCCCTGTATACTGCTCTTCAGAGTATATAGGGCCTGGGGCCACACACCTTTTCTTTTTTTTTATTTGGATGCGGGGTTCCCCTTAATATCCATACAAGACCCATAGGACCTGGTAATGGACTTAGGGGGGCACCCATGCCATTTGTCTCACAGATTTTCATCCATATTGCCGGAACCAGACATTATATTAAAGCCGCAAGCAGTTTTAAATGACTTTTATTCCTTTAAAAAGTCATTTTGGCCAGTGACAGTTCTAAACACAGGAAACATGCTCTACTTTACAGGAATACCATAGACACCCCCCGGGTATGATATTTAAAGGAATATTTCACTTTTTACACTTTAAGCATCATTAAAATCAGTGCTCCCAAAAAACGTCAGTTTTTAAAACTTTTTTTGCATTGATACATGTCCCCTGGGGCAGGACCCAGGTCCCCAAACCCTTTTTAGGACAATAACTAGCATATTAGCTTTTTAAAATTAGCACTTTTGATATGAATGTTTGAGTCCCATAAACTTTTATGGGGTTCTAACGTTAGCATGAATTTTCTGTCCGTTCACAGGTTTTGGTGCGAACCGGGGGGGGGGGGGGGGTGTTCGGCTCATCCCTAACTCCATGTTCCCTCACATAAATTGGGTTAACCCAGTGGCTTGCGCTTTAGACCTTCCTTCTAATATGTGTATCTCAAATGTATTATATGTCTCATTAAAACCTTTGGTCTGCAACCGCTTCACCACCTCGGTGCCACATCCTCACCCAGAACAGGTTGAGAACGATGAGGAGTATGAAGTACAGTCCATTGTTGAGGTTTCTTGGGCGAACACAGTACCTGGTTCATTGGAAAGGATACGGTCTGGAGGAATGCTCTTGGGTCTCATCCTCAGATGTACATGCCCATATCCTTCTTTCCATAGATGTTTTCCCCTCAAACCTGTTGGTCCTCTGAGGGGGAGGGGTCGTTGAGGAGGGGGTACTGTCGGGGCTGGGCTCAGCTCATCCTTCTCAGAGCAGGCCGCTCAGCTGTCAGTTAATTGCCAGCTTCAATCTTTCATAGTAACTCACCTGGTGATGATATCCTGTTCGTCAGTCCTGCTGGCCTTCACCTTGGTCAACATATCAATAGACTCTCTGCTGTGTTCCTGTTTAAAGAATTGGTTGGCTTTACGTCCCTTCTGGTTCCTGATCCTGTTTGCTGTTCCACTACTCTGATTTCCCGTTTTATGATTTCCTGGCTTGTTCTGAAGTACGCTGAACTCTGGCTCCCTGATGTCCTGGCTTGTCTGACCATCTGTTCCATTTACCAAAATTCCGGCTATGTTTTTTACTGCATTTTTGTCAGAGTCTTATTCATGGTTCCTGATACTAATGGAGGTGGCTCCCACCAAGGAAAAAGGTCTCTTGTCCTTCAAAACGTATTGGGTGCTATCTACTGTGAGCCACGCATGTTCAGAGAGAGACAACTACCTGTTGGTATCCATAATTGAATGCTGGCCGCAGGCTGGGTGAACCTGTGGAATTGAATGTCCCTGTAGAGATCAACACCAAGCAAAGATAACATTTAAATTGTGCATTGTGCACTTATTATCTTACTCCTCAGTACTGATTGCAAACACCTCTTCCTTAGCCATAATGAATTGTAATGGATCATAATCACAGTTTCTCCCGTGAGCCAAGCTAATTTACCTGACCTGGGCACCAGACATTATTTCCTACTCGTTATCTTCTCAGAGACTGGTCTCCTCACCTACCCCACCCACATGAGTTCTCCAGCCTCCGAAGCCTAGGAGAGATAACCCAACTGCTGGATGTGTTACCACCCATGGGAATGTCCACATTATGCAGGCAATGATGTGGATACCGAAAGAATCACCCAAAGAAGTAACAAAAGAAAAAAGTACAATCCTAACATGATCATGGCTTTAGGTAATTAATATGGGCATTTACATTTTTATTTTTTTTTTCATAACAGCAGTTAGGGTGGGGAGGAAGGGGGTTGCTAATAACCCGGAGTTGAGCTTTAAAAGTGCTGTGACTTCTATGTTTGTATTTTTTTAGGAGTATGCTTAATGTGTTTTTAGTGTATTACACGAAAAGAAGTGTGCTTTTTACATCTGTAAATGCGGATTGAATTACACCATGATATGTTTGTTTAAAAAAATAACTTCTGCTACCAGTTTACTTATACCCCTAAAAATCATATACATAAAATATGAACACAGCCTCTCATTTTTTAAGTGTTATGCCACTATGTTTTTAATTTAAATATTCATTGATTCTTTTGAGGTGAATGCTGTGCACTATGCAGTCATAAACGCATGACATACTAGGTGGATTTTGTATATATCTACACTGTTGGTCCTAATTTCAGTAATTACTATTGACAGTACAGACGTTATTACTTTCATAAGGCAATAAAGAGAATTAGCTCCATCTGGTGGTTACAATTTATAGCAGTCATTTATTCAAAAAATAAAATTTGCCTGATGATGCCTAAAGTCAGCAATCTTTTTGGTGTTTTCATTTTATGTCTATTTTATAAAATGCCTACTTTAATATTTTACACTTTTTTCATAGACAGTATTAATTGAAACTGTTTTATCTAGATGTTTCAGCTTTAGGACGTTTCTCAACTCAAACCAAATTGGTGTGACAAAGAAAAATATGGAAATACATACTTTGTGGTCAGATTTTGCTAATATTTAAATACACTCTCTTCATTTCTCCAACATGTTTCAGACAAATTATGTAATGTTAAAACTGGTATACACCAATACTTCAGAGGAAAGTCTGAGTCTATATTTAACCACATCAATACTGAACACTTTCACCCCCCATAATGTCCATGCCAATTTTCAGATTTTAGCGCTGTAATTGACAATCACTCAGTCTAAAAATCAGTACTCAAATGAAAATATAATTTTTTGAGACAGATAGAGCTTTCTTTTGGTGGTATTTAATCACTGCTGGGTTATTTTATATAAATGATAAAATACAGAAAACGCTGAAAACAAAAACACAGTTTTCTGCTTTACAATTTTGCAAATAAATACTTTCTTCATAAATTTAGGCCAAAATGCATTCTGCTACATTTCCTTGGTGAAAAAAACAAAGCAAAAACACATCAGTGTATATTATTGAGTCTGTGTGATATTTTTAAAGTCTACAAACTATGCTATATAAATTTGAAAATTGATCAGTCCTGATGTATTGACTGACTACTGTATCTCATTTCATAATGCCATAAAATGCTAGGACAGTAAAAATACATCTCAAATTACCCTTCCTGGAAATTAGAAAGTCCAAGGTATTTAGTTAGAGGCATTTTGTGTTTTTGAAGTTGTATTTTTTTTTGTCACAATTTTTTGTAAAAGTAAGAAATTAAATAAAATGTGCCAAGTTGCTAATTTGACAAACTTCTCACATACTGCATAGGCATAGTTATAATTATACCCCAAAACACATTTTGTGCCTTCTATGGGGATAAAACACATGTGACATTTTTCACAGCCTAGATGCATTGAGGAGCCCAAAACTCAAGAAGCACCTGTGGGCTTTCAATTATACATAATTATGCAAATAATTTCCTAAATATTTATTACATTTTTGGAGGTCCTGGAGCACCAGGGCAGTGGAAACACCTACAAAATATTCCAAAGTTTTTTGAAAGGCATAGTGAGTCTTTTTAAAATGTCATTTTTCTACACAAGTTTTTGAAAAATGCAGGAAAGACAGTAAAATGTTTTTACACAAAGTAGTCAATTATTAAGTTATTTCTAACATATATCATAGGCATACTTAGTATTACACCCCAAAACATATTCTGCTACTCATCCCCAGTATGGTAATATCCCACATGTGAGACTTTTTCACAGCCTAGCCATATAAAGGGGCCCAAAATCCAAAGAAGCACCTTCAGGCATTTTAGATACATAAATTATCTAATTTCCTGAATACTCAGCACATTTTTGGAGGCCCTGGAGCATCAGTCTGGTAGAAACATCCACAAAATGACCACATTTTGGAATGTGAACACCCCAAGGTATTTTGTAACTAGAGATGGACGAACTTCCAACGGGATGTTTCGTGAGCGGGAACCGCAAACGTGGCCAAAAGTTCGTGAAAGTTCGCAAAGTTTGCGGCGGGCCCCATTGACTTCAATGGCAGGCGAACCTTAAAAACCTACTGGTCATATTTTCAGCCACAAAATACTTACTAGCAGTGCACACATAGTCCCACCACATGGCCACTGACATAACACATGTATGAAGTGAATCTGGGATCGACAACTACAAGCATTCTTTTTTTATCTGTGAAATTTTGACAATTCAGGACTCAGCAGCGCATGAAGGCAATGGAGGAGAGGAAAGGTAATGGTAGGCAATGAAGAGGGTGCAGGAGATGATCACCAGCACCGTGATAGAGAGCACTGACACCAGCACCGTGATATAAAGCACTGACACCAGCACCATAATATAGAGCACTGACACCAGCACCGAGATAGAGAGCACTGACACCAGCACGTGATAGAGTGCACTGACATCAGCACCGTGATATAGAGCACTGACACCAGCACCGTGATATAGAGCACTGACACCAGCACCGAGATATAGAGCACTGACACCAGCACCATGATATAGAGCACTGACACCAGCTCCATGATATAGAGCACTGACACCAGCACCATGATATAGAGCACTGCCACTAGCACCGCGATAGAGAGCACTGACACCAGCACCGTGATAAAGTGCACTGACACCAGCACCGTGATATAGAGCACTGACACCAGCACTGAGATAGAGAGCACTGACACCAGCACCGTGATACAGTGCACTGACACCAGCACCGTGATATAGAGCACTGACACCAGCACCGTGATATAGAGCACTGACATCAGCACCGAGATATAGAGCACTGACGCCAGCACTGTGATATAGAGCACTGACACCAGCACCGTGATATAGAGCACTGACACCAGCACCGAGATATAGAGCACTGACACCAGCACCGTGATATAGAGCACTGACACCAGCACCGAGATAGAGAGCACTGACACCAGCACCGAGATAGAGAGCACTGACACCAGCACCGAGATATAGAGCACTGACACCAGCACTGTGATATAGAGCACTGACACCAGCACCGTGATATAGAGCACTGACACCAGCACCATGATATAGAGCACTGACATCAGCACCGAGATATAGAGCACTGACACCAGCACCGTGATATAGAACACTGCCACTAGCACCGAGATAGAGAGCACTGACACCAGCACTGTGATAAATTGCACTGACACCAGCACCGTGATATAGAGCACTGACACCAGCACTGAGATAGAGAGCACTGACACCAGCACCGTGATACAGTGCACTGACACCAGCACCGTAATATAGAGCACTGACACCAGCACCGTGATATAGAGCACTGACATCAGCACCGAGATATAGAGCACTGACACCAGCACTGTGATATAGAGCACTGACACCAGCACTGTGATATAGAGCACTGACACCAGCACCGAGATATAGAGCACTGACACCAGCACCATGATATAGAGCACTGACACCAGCACCGAGATAGAGAGCACTGACACCAGCACCGAGATATAGAGCACTGACACCAGCACCGAGATATAGAGCACTGACACCAGCACCGTGATATAGAGCACTGCCACTAGCACCGAGATAGAGAGCACTGACACCAGCACCGTGATAAATTGCACTGACACCAGCACCGTGATATAGAGCGCTGACACCAGCACTGAGATAGAGAGCACTGACACCAGCACCGTGATACAGTGCACTGATACCAGCACCGTAATATAGAGCACTGACACCAGCACCGTGATATAGAGCACTGACATCAGCACCGAGATATAGAGCACTGACACCAGCACTGTGATATAGAGCACTGACACCAGCACTGTGATATAGAGCACTGACACCAGCACCGAGATATAGAGCACTGACACCAGCACCGTGATATAGAGCACTGACACCAGCACCGAGATAGAGAGCACTGACACCAGCACCGAGATATAGAGCACTGACACCAGCACCGAGATATAGAGCACTGACACCAGCACCGTGATATAGAGCACTGCCACTAGCACCATGATATACAGCACTGACACCAGCACCATGATATAGAGCACTGACATCAGCACCGAGATATAGAGCACTGACACCAGCACCGTGATATAGATCACTGACACCAGCACCGAGATATAGAGCACTGACACCAGCACCATGATATAGAGCACTGACACCAGCACCGAGATAGAGAGCACTCACACCAGCACCGTGATAGATTGCACTGACACCAGCACCGTGATATAGAGCACTGACACCACGCCCGTGATATAGAGCACTGACACCAGCACCGGGATAGAGAGCACTGACACCAGCACCGTGATAGAGTGCACTGACACCAGCACTGTGATATAGAGCACTGACACCAGCACTGGGATAGAGAGCACTAAGACCACACCAGCACCGAGATCGAGAGCACTGACACCACACCAGCACCTAGATAGAGAGAGAGCACTGACACCAGCACCGTGATAGAGAGCACTGACAGCAGCACTGATACCAGCAACTCGCTGCTGGGCACCAAAAATATGATACCGCTCAACCTCTTCAAACAGGAGGGTACGGGCATATAGTGCGTTGTGTGCTTTTTTTGTACAAGGAAGTGAGCCAAATGTAGAAAAAAGGTCTGTGTGCTCGATTAAATAAATTTCTTATAGAGATATACATGGTCTACTGGTCACATGTGTTGAATTCCTCCGAGATCCATGCCTCATTAATTTTTTATAAATGTGAGGTAGTCAACACTGTCATGAGCTAGGCGAGTGCGCTTATCGGTCACGATCCCCCCTGCTGCGCTGAACGTCCTTTCGGACAGGACACTGGATGAGGGGCAAGCCAACAGTTCCATTGCAAATTGGGCAAGCTCTGGCCAGAGGTCAAGTCTGCCCACCCAGTAGTCCAGGGGTTCATCACTCCTCAGAGCATCCACATCGGCCGTTAACCCGATGTAGTCGGACACCTATCGGTCTAGGTGTTCCCTGATGCTTGATCCGGATGAGACCTGTAGATGGGTCGGCTGAAAGAATGACCTCATATCAGAAGACACCAACACATGTTCAAACTGCCCTCTTCTTGCAGGCACTGTTGCATTGGTACCCGCAACTCTTTCTCTGGGAGTGGGAATTCCTCCTCTGCCAGCGCACGCAAAAGCAGAATGCAGCATTTCTCAAAGCAAGGCCTGGAAGGGCTCCATTCTGACAGCCCTCTGTGACAGTGGTAACATTTTCTCCATTTTGTGTTTGTACCGGGAGTCTTAGTACGTTGCCACCCAGTACTGGTCCTTGACCCTTATGCTTTTTATACGGGGGTCCCTGTTAAAACACTGGAGCATGAAGGCCCCCATTTGCACTAAACTGGAAGCGGTGTGGTAGCCTAGCTCCTGCTTATCATCCAGGGTAATGTCGTCCTCCTCGTTCTCTTCTCCCCATCCACGCACAACAACAGGGATCCCAGAAAGGTTTAAAGCATGCTCTTCTTGCTCCTCCTCATCCACCCCTGCACCATCCTCCTCTGACTCCTCTTCAGACTCCTGTTGTTGACTTGTCTCAGATAGAGTAGCCCCCCGGGAATTCATCCAGCATTGTGACTTCCTCATCTTCCTGCTCCTGCTCCTCCATGGCTTGATCAATGACACAATGCAATGCACGCTCCATAAAGAAGGCACCATCAGTGACATGGCTTCGGCTGACCAGTTTGGTTATCTCATAAAATGGCCGCAGAAGTCTGCATGCGCCGCGCATGAGCAGCCACTGGCGCGGTGAAAAGAAAAACAAGCTCCCAGAACCTGTTCTGCCGCAGAGTTCATACAGGTAGACATTAACTGCACGTTTCTGCTGGAGCAGCCTATCAAGCATATAGAAGGTTGAGTTCCATCACGTCGGGCAATCGCAAATAAGACGTCTGACCGGCAGATTGTGTCGCTGCTGAATGTCAGCAAGGTGAGCCATGGCCGTGTAAGATCTTCTAAAATGGGCCGAGATTTTCCTTGCCTGCCGCAAGATGTCCTGGACCCCAGGGTATTTGACAACGAATCGCTGCACGACCAAGTTTAAGACATGTGCCATGCATGGCACGTGCGTAATTTTGCCCTGTTTCAATGCGCTCAGCAGATTGGTCCGGGCCAAGCTGGCCGGTTTGGAAGATCACTCCAGGCGAAATAACGTAAAATTAAGGGGGGTCCCTAAAAGTGTTCTTCAGACAGACCTACCCAAATACTCCAAAGACCTGATTCGCACCATTCTACCAGAAGCTACACCACGCAACATTGTGATTGACAGGATCCATAGACTTGCAAAACCTTCGCATCTGGCAGCTACGGTGCCAAGAGATGTAATTTGAAGATCCATTTCTACCACATCAAAGAAAAAATGATGTATGAAGCTAGATCCAAAGGCCCCCTACCACGCCCGTTCAAGGGAGTGCAAATATTTCCCAAACTCTCTAAATACACTCTGCAACTCAGACGAGATCTGATCCTGATAACCAAAAGAAGGCTCCACAATCACAAAGTCCTTTATAAATGGAGATACCCGGCGACTCTACTCATCACCAAGAATGGTACGACACATGCCATCAGTGATCTGCAAAAGGGCATTCGGCTCCTACAAGAGTTTGAGATAGTACTGGATCTATCCAAAGTTGCTGTACCTCCTCTCCTTCAGCGGCATCCACCATCATCCCAACGCACAAGGGCCCAGAAACCACCAACAATGGAAACCTCCAGCTCTTATGGGGTCCAATAACCACCTTTACATCACCCTCTTGGAAGATGTCCTGTTTTTCCGTTCCACTGGTAGTAACTGTTCCTCTTTAAAGCTGACTACGGCATTTCCTATGTGTAACACAAGCCGCCACATTCCGTTTGTTACTTTAACCACTCGGTTCACCACTTGTTGTTTTCTGTATTAATATTTCATTTTAGGGACAATCACAGTGTACCTACATCCAGATGCCAGATAACCTGATCCGTATACACAAAAAGACTCGACCGCTGACACCGCAAACCACCTATTACCTATAAACTGTAAGTGTTTCTGCTCTTCCCAAATCACCCTTTGGTCATAGCCTCAAATATTCCATTCACAGTCATCTCTCTGCACGGCAAAGGGCTTAACCACCCGGCAAAGAGACATTCTCTAAGACATACAGCGGAGAAACTGGGGGGCGACATTTTGTGTGTTCAGGAAACTCACCTGATACCAGCATCAGCAAACCTGTGCTATAACAGCAAATTCTCTCATATATACTGCTCTAACTACACCTGTAAAAAGAGGGGCATACTCATAGCAATTAAAAAAGACATAGACTTTAATCCAATCCAGGAAATCTTTGACACCAATGGCCACTTCTTGATCCTGATATGCATGATTAATGGGCCCAAATACACAATACTGAATCTATATGCCCCCAACTCCCGTCAAGATAATTTCATCAAGAAAAAATTATCCAAAGTAAAGTAAAGGTCATATCCTCATCTGTGGAGACTTCAACCTGGTAGCAGACGTCCATATGGACACTACCTTCTCCCCTGGGACAGCTCCTGATGTCGTTTTGATCTCTATGATGTCTGGAGATGTCAACACGGATCAGAGAGGGACTATACCTATTTTTCCCCGCATCACAAGTTCTATTCCAGACTTGACATGTTTCTTGTTGAGAAATGGTTGTTAAAAAATGTAAGCACATCTGCTATCCACACCATGGCATGGTCAGATCACAATCCTATTTCAATATCCATCAACGACACTTCCCCCCAGCGGAACAATTTCCTCTGGCGAGCCAACAACTACATATTGCAACACCCCTCCTACTCATTTAAGAGAATACTTTGAAATAAATGCTGAATCGGTCAAGGATCCTGCCATGGTGTGGAACGCACATAAAGTAGTTATACGTGGTATTATTATGAAATTCAGCCCAGTTAGTAAAAGGAAAAGGATGCAGCAAAATGACTCCCTCACCTCCCAAATAGCTAAAATATAGAAGGAACACAAATCCAACCTGCGCCCCGATATACTAGCCCAACTAATGGCACTTAGACATGAACTTAGGTCGCTTCTCCTCTACACACATGAACATATTCAATGTAAACTAAAGGCCATCTCCTACTCCAAATCCAATAAAGCTGGCAAGAAATTAGCACAAAGAATCAAAGGGGCACGCATCAAATCTAAAATCCATCACCTAGTCCACCCGCATTCCAAAGAGAAATTGTTCAACCCTCAGGACATAGCAAGCGCATTTAGCAACTTTTACAGTGACCTATACAATCTAAATAAAGACCCATCGACTCACCAACCTTCCCCGGCTGAAATTGACGAGTTTCTTAATCGAATTAACCTACCTACACTGACAAAAGCCCAATTGACCTCCTTAAACGCACCATTCTCTGCCCCAGAAATCATTGCAACCATCACGTCGCTACCACTTAACAAGGCCCCTGGTCCTGATGGCCTCACAGGGGAATACTTTAAACAATTCTCTACACACCCACTTCCTCACTCGATGAAACTCTTCAATGATGCTGCATCCTCGTCCATGTTCCCTAGAGAATCATTAAACGCTTAACCTTGACCTAAAGATCTATGCCAAAACCATTGCTAGACGTTTAATGACGATTATGCCAGACCTGATACACAAAGATCAGGCCAGCTTCATTAAGGAGAGACAAGCACCAGACGCAGCGAGACGTATGATAGATCTGATACCATGCGGAATCCAGCTCTCCCAACCTTTCTATATAGCAAACAGTACACGACAGGGTTTCCCCCTTTCACCTCTAATATTCAACCTAGTCATGGAGCCCTTGGCAGAACACATACGCGCGAACCCCAATATAGTAGGGATGACTGTGGGAACCACCTTTTTGTGGATGATGTGGTACTGATTCTAACTAACCCCACCTCATCACTAGCCGCAGCCCACGAAACATTGGATTGGTTTGGACACATCTCCCACTATAAACGAAATACCACCAAATCTCCTGGATCTAAAATTAGACGCCACTACTAAACATATACTACAAGCCCAGTATCCCTTCACGTGGTCAGACAAGCACATTTCTTACCTAGGAATACAACTCACAAGATCCACTAAACAGCTCTTCTCATCCAATTTTAAACCCCTTCTCCACAAAATACGTCTTGACTCTCAGAAGATCACTAACCTAGAACTATCATGGTCTGGCAGACTAGCTTAGTTCAAAATGATACTGTTACCCCAAATCCTGTACCTATTCAGAACCCTTCCTATTCTCATCCCCAAATATTACTTCACATCATTACAGAGCCTACTTAACTAGTGACACTTTGTGCAGGGACAGTTCTAAGCACCAGAAACATGCACCCCTTCACAGGCATACTATAGATACCCCCCAGCTACGAAATTTTAAGGAATATTACACTTTTATTGTTTCACGTTAATCATTATTAAAATCACTGCTCCTGAAAAAACGGCAGTTTTTAAAACTTTTTTTTGCATTGATCCATGTCCCCTGGGGCAGGACCCGGGTCCCCAAACACTTTTTAGGACAGTAACCTGCATATTACCCTTTAAAATTAGCACTTTTGATTTCTCCCATAGACTTGTATAGGGTGTTCCGGCTTTTCGAATTTGCTGCGAACAGCCCAAATTGTTCACTGTTCGCTGAACAGGCGAACAGGCAATGTTCGAGTCGAACATGAGTTCGACTCGAACTCGAAGCTCATCCCTACCCCTGACCTATCACTGCTACATTGGACTAGGAAAGGCGTCACTTCCATTACCCAGCTGTTCCAGGGAGCTCACCTAAAATACTTCTCTATACTCCAAAACGAATTCAATTTGTCCCAGTCGGACCTCTTCACGTATATCCACGTAAAACACTGCCCTGGCAACATCAAACTTCCCTTATACACAATTTCAGCAGCAATATGGGAATATCTAACTGCTTCCTCCCCTAACTCAAAGGGTCTATCCCTCGTGTACAATACCTTACACCTAAAATGTAAATTCACAAAATCAACATCTCACACACATTGGGAAAATGACTTGAATGCTCCCTTCATGGAACAACAATGGGAAAGTGCTTTAAGATCCATATACAAAACCACAAAGTGTTCCACACTGTGAGAACTGACTCAAAAGTTGTCAATTAGATGGTACTTAACCCCATCACGGATAGCATCATATAATCCCAAAGGGTCAGATATCTGTTGGAGCAACGCTACCAGAGGAGATTTATTCCACATATTTTGGGACTGTAAACAAATCCATACCTTCTGGAACGTAGTGTTTCAAATTATAGCAGACATAACACAACTCCATATTCCCCCTACCCCAAGCTTGGCTCTCCTAAACCTGACAATAGAAGACATATCATACTCATATAGGCATGTAACGACCCACATCCTCCTGGCAGCCAGATTGTCCATAACCATCTACCTACAATACAGCTACAAATTAATGATGGCTTCCAGTGAGGGTATGTTACCCAAAGAAAAAAATAGGTGGTCACCGTGGGAAAAGTGGTCGGGAGCCGCTGATTTCCTACAAAGACAAACACACAACTAAAACCTCACTTTAGACCTACAGCAATCCCAGGTTATTTACTGCACAGTTCTTGAGCAGGACGAATTTAGGTACCTAGTTATATTCAACTTTAACGACACCACCCTCCCCCCAAGACACAGGTGTGTTCCCAATGGGTTGTCTAGGGGAGGCAAACATATATACAACATTAAATATACCTGTTGATTGTCATTATAGTACAACGTAGTATGTTATACTGTTTCTTGTAATAAATGTACGAATACTAGATGAGAAGGCATTATGTAAATGCCATGCTACGATAAAAAGTACACCGTTATGTAATGTACACATTGTATTTCTTTGTTTCTTTGTAAATCAATAAAAATTGAATGATCAAAAAAAAAAAAACAATGTACTGTAATGTTCACCTTTATACAAGTGATCAGGGAATATAGCTTAGCATAGCATCATCTATAGCAGTCCCAATTCCTATAAGTCACGCAAGCCTAGCCTACTGGTACATGGCTACCCTCAGGAATGCCATGTCCATTGGACTGGTGCCTTGCAGGAATGTAGTCAGCGCAATTGGGGAGAGGGTCCGTTCAGGCCAGAGGTAGAGACATGGTCAGCAAACAGGCATAGGATTGGTTGCTTCATACTTTTTCCATCAGATAATCCAAGGCATATCCCATCATTTGTGCCTCATATGACTACTTCCTCTTGAGTGTTGCTCATGGTTCTTTTAAAGACCTGCTGGAGAGGAAGCTATACTTGAGGACCTGCAGTACATAATTCCTGTTTCTTCTTCAAGCTGAAGTAATATGGCCATCAATTATGTTTCCCTGGATACTGCAGCACTTGTTACATTTCTAACTTTTACTCAAGCAGAAGTCTACAGTCACTACCAAATTGATCACTGTGGGTCACTCACTCTACACCTCCCATCTTCATAAAAAGCCTTGCATTCCTTTAAATTAGTAGAAGGCACTCTATGATTAGAAGAAGCACAGATGAATGTCACATTCTTCCCTACTTCACTTTATAGTTTTCCTCCTATTTATTTAAAAAATGTGTAAACTGGACTAGAAAAAAACCTGCTGTAGCTCTTTACACCAGGACCACCTTCTCATTTTTTTTGTAATACCATACGTTTGTATTGAGATTGCCATCATAGTAAAGGATAAGGCTTAGTTGGTCATGTCATGTCTCACGGCTGATTGATTTATTTTGTAAATTGTGTGTGGAATTTACTGATTGTGTACCTTGAAGTGTTAAGTAGGAGTGCCCTAGTATTTGCATATATGCTTCTATCTTTCTTTCTTCCTCTAGCTCTATGATTAAGCTCCATTAGAGGGTGCAACCCATCAGTGGAAGGCGTGAGTTGGAGTGTCAGTGCTCATGCTTGAAATTTAAAGCTGTATTAAATCTGAGAGAGAAATTGAAACATCCATTTTATTTATTGGAAATTTGGTTTTGATTGAGCAGATGTATTGCATGTAAATTGTGTATTTAGAAAACCTATTGTGTAACATCTGTATGTCTTGTGTTAAAATGCTATTTACATCTCCAGCTGGTAGATTGTTCTCTGTCTTTTGAAGATTTGTTCTCTGGAAGAACTGGTATAAGTAACAAGTCTGTGTGAATAAATAACAATGAAAACTATGCACCACAGACAAAGACAAAACCAAACAAGAGTACACAGATGAATGTGATTATGGCTGCTGTAGTCTTTAAAATGTGTCTAACTTCCATGTTTGTGAACCCCATAAATGTGTATACAGTGGGGATCGAAAGTTTGGGCACCCCAGGTAAAAATTTGTATTAATGTGCATAACGAAGCCAAGGAAAGATGGAAAAATCTCCAAATGGCATCAAATTACAGATTAGACATTCTTATAATATGTCAAAAAAGTTAGATTTTATTTCCATCATTTACACTTTCAAAATGACAGAAAACCAAAAAATGGCGTCTGAAAAAGTTTGGGCATCCTGCAGAATTTATAGCATGCACTGCCCCCTGCAGAATTTATAGCATGCACTGCCCCCTTTGCAAAGCTGAGACCTGCCAGTGTCATGGATTGTTCTCAATTATCGTCTGGGAAGACGAGGCAATGTCAATCTCAAAGGTTTTAAATGGCCAGACTCATCTGACCTTGCCCCAACAATCAGCACCATGGGTTCTTCTAAGCAAACTGAAAATAGTTGATGCTCACAAAGCTGGAGAAGGCTATAAGAAGATAGCAAAGCATTTTCAGATGTCAACATCCTCTGTTCGGAATTTAATTAAGAAATGCCAGTCATCAGGAACAGTGGAAGTTAAAGCAAGATCTGGAAGACCAAGAAAAATATCAGACAGAACAGCTCGCAGGATTGTGAGAAAAGCTATTCAAAACCCATGTTTGACTGTACGATCCCTCCAGAAAGATCTGGCAGACACTGAAGTTATGGTACACTATTCCACTATAAAGAGATACTTGTACAAATATGGTCTTCATGGAAGAGTCATCAGAAGAAAACCTCTTCTACGTCCTCCCCACAAAAATCAGCTTTTGAACTTTGCAAATGAACATATAGACAAGCCTGAGGCATTTTGGAAACAAGTTCTGTAGACCGATGAGGTTAAAATAGAACTTTTTGGCCGGAATGAGCAAAGGTATATTTGGAGAAGAAAGGGCACAGCATTTAATGAAAAGAACCTCTGTCCAACTGTTAAGCATGGGGGTGGATCAATCATGCTTTTGGGTTGTATTGCCGCCAGTGGCACTGGGAACATTTTACGAGTAGAAGGAAAAATTGATTCAATAAAATTTCAGCAAATTTTGGATGGTAACTTGATGCCATCTGTGCAAAAGCTGAAGTTAAAGAGAGGATGGCTTCTACAAATGGATAATGATCCTAAACACACCTCAAAATCCATGGGGCATTACATCAAGAGGTGTAAACTGAAGGTTTTGCCATGGCCTTCACAATCTCCTGACCTCAACATTATTGAAAATCTATGGATAGACCTTAAAAGAGCAGTGCGTGGCAGAGAAGGGGCAAAGATACATCAAACAAGAATTGAAAGACTCTGGCTGGCTACAAAAAGCGTTTACAAGCTGTGATACTTGCCAAAGGGGGTAGTACAAGATATTAAAGCGGGACTGTACTGGGAAAAAAAATATTAAAAGCCAGCAGCTATAAATACTACAGCTGCTGACTTTTAATAAATGGTCACTCACCTGTCCCGGGGTCCAGCGTTGCCGGCAGCCAAGGCCGATCGATCGCTTAGCTCTCGGCTGCTGCCGCCACCATTCTAGGTGAGGGAATCAGGAAGTGAAGCGAATCGGCTTCACTTCCCGGTTCCCTACTGCGCATGCACGAGTCACGCAGCGCAATAGGAATAGTCCACGCTGTCTCTGGGACCCGTGTGTGTCCCAGCAGACAGCGCGGCAGGACAGGAAGAGGCATAGACTCCCACGGGAGTCTATGCCCGGAAGTGGGTGTAAATACCTGTCTTTGACAGGTATCTCCACCCCCCTCCCCCCTGAAAGGTGTCAATTGTGACACCGGAGGGGGGAGGGTTCCGATCAGTGGAAGTTCCACTTTAGGGTGGAACCCCGCTTTAACTCTGCAGGGTGCCCAATATTTTGCAGACGCCATTTTTTTGTTTTCTGTAATTTTGAAAGTGTAAATGATGGAAATAAAATCTAACTTTTTTTTGACATATTATAAGAATGTCTAATCTGTAATTTGATGCCATTTGGAGATTTTTCCATCTTTCCTTGGCTTCGTTATGCACATTAATACACATTTTTACCTGGGGTGCCCAAACTTTCGATCCCCACTGTATATGAAGACTGCACTGCCAAAAATGGGAATCAACCTTACTAAACTGTTTGCCACATTTAAAAGTGCACAAAATGAATAAACAACACTATAAAAAAAAAAAAAAAAACTTATATCCAATGTATCAATAAGTCAAATTCAAATAATAGTTACTTAAAAAACAAAAAGTAGGTGAACAGGTGCTGGTGCCATTAGTAGCAGATAAACACCTGACCACTTTCAGGATCTCCAGGTGACACCACATGCATTTACACTCACCACAATGGATGGACCTTCTATTACTAGATAGATCGCACCTGCACTTTTTTTGGTTGAACCCATTGCATATCTTGTCACCAACTTGACCATTCACATGTAGGATGTGATTCCTTCCAATGCCATAAAGCACTACTCAAAGATCAGTATCAGGGAAAAGGTTAATTGTGCAGTCGACTATATTAAACCATGTAAAACCTTACAATTACACCACAATCAGATGTATGTGTGCTATGGACTGGCATCAGGTACATACAGTGCTTTTTTTTTTGTTAAGATGGCCGCTGCTGCCCTGAGACCATAAACTGAGGGGGGGGGGGGGGGGGGTGACATCACTAAAAGTGACATATTGGCTAGGGAACACTGCCTCAACTAGTTTCTTCTGTGGTTGGATGTCTTCAGGGAGCTCAAAATGAATTGATGGGTTTTTGACATTATCTATGTATATCATGTCTTGCATTGATGGAGAGGCCTAGTATTAGCAGTTTTTGACATTATCAAGTATATTATGTCTTTCATTGATCATGGGGGCCTAGTCCCTAGATCAGGTTTGATATCCAGGTAATTTGTGTCTATTTGACACTGTGGGGGCCCAGTAATAGACTCATTCTTGAAGAACGTTGTTTTTTTTTGTCTCAGTTTCTGGGTGTAGCTATGTGTCTGGTCTCCTCACCGCTGATTCCTGACATAATAGTGATGCGTATAATAGTGATGCGCACGACCAGATCTGCTACACATAGGAACAGAGAGACAGTTATTTGAGTTTTTTTTGCCTTTGTCAGAATGCTGAGAGTGAAGATTATTTGTCATGTGCAGCTTGCGGGAGGGGATAAAGATTTGTGTCGTTCACTTTGGCAGGATCTCACTGAGGAAAAGCTGTTGGGAAGCATTCTGACAGCACATGCTTTAGCTGTTGAGGGCAGATTCTCCCTTAGTAACTTGCAACCCTTGATTCAGGTCTGTTCTGTGCTACTATTTTAGTGTATCTCTCAGGCCCATAATGTCTTCACTCCTCTATTTACTATACACCAGGCAGGATTTTTGGGATGGTTGCTGAAACATTGTGCAGGTTCTTTTTTCCAGCAGTATTCAACCTATTCACAACAGGTGGTGTTGGATTGCATTGCTGCTGTGCACTGTTTAATTGAACAATGTGAACAAGGGAGAGACAAACTAACTTTAGTTCACCCTCTGCTACAAGCTTGGTCAGAGTTCATATCCCCAGTGCTAGATGAGTCACATAAAGTCAAGTCTGATGCTAAAGATCAAGAATCTGTTCCTGTTGCTCTTAGCAACCTCTGATGATACTGAGTGTTCCTTACTTCCTGTAGATCAGTACCCTGCCACCAGTAATCACACTTCCTCTGTATGCAATTCATTGAAAGCTCCCCCTGCAGTACCGTTGTCCATAGCAACGTCACAGGCCTCTTCCTGTACTTCCCTCTGTTTCCCCACTACTCTTACTACCTTCCCATCAGCAGTACACTCTGGTCAGCACAGTGCAACTACGTGCAGGACTCCAGTATCCAAGCCCAAAAATAAACACAATTTTTCTCTTGCTCTTACAACTCTGCCCCTATCTATGTTGCCTGCTGATGGTGCCCAGTCCTCCTCCATGCTGATGACTGCTGCTGATGTGATCCAGTCCTCCTCCATGCTGATGACTGCTGCCGATGCAATACAGTCCTCCTCCTTGCTGATGACTGCTGCCGTTGCGATCCAGTCCTTCTCCATGCTGATGACTGCTACTGATGTGATCCAATCTTCCTCCATGCTGATGATTGCTGCGATGCGATCCAGTCCTCCTCCATACTGATGCCACCTGCTGATGGTGCCCTGTCCTACTGCATGCTGATGCCGCCTGCTGATGGTGTCCAGTCCTCCCCCATGCTGATGCCGTCTGCTGATGGTGTCCAGTCCTCCTCCATGATGATGCCGCCTGCTGATGGTGTCCAGTCCTCCTCCATGCTGATGCCACCTGCTGATGGTGTCCGGTCCTCCTCCATGCTGATATCACCTGCTGATGGTGTCCAGTCCTATTTCATGCTGATGCTGCCTGCTGATGGTGTCCAGTCCTCCTCCATGCTGATGCCACCTCCTGATGGTGTCCAGACCTCTTCCATGCTGATGCCGCCTGCTGATGGTGCCCAGTCCTTCACCATGCTGATGCCACCTGCTGATGGTGTCCAGTCCTCCTCCATGCTGATGCCGCCTTCCGATGGTGTCCAGTACTCCTCCATGCTAATGCTGCCTTCCGATGGTGTCCAGTCCTCCTCCATGCTGATTTCGCCTTCCGATGGTAGCTGCATCTGACATCATGGCCCTGGTTGTGGTAAGCTCCCGAGGGAATGGCAGAGTACAGTCTGTGCCTTGCCATGATCCAGATGTGATTTCCACAGCTCTGGGTGTACCCTCAGAGAGACATAGGTGTTTTTTTATGTGCACATATACGTTGGCAGAATGGCATGGCTGGGCACAAGCACGTACCTGTACTTTGCTCTTTAAGTGCCCAGTCGTGGGACGGGAAAGCGCTCATGACCCAGTCCTCAGCTCTGTGACCGTGGTCGCGGGACCAGCGGACCCGATCGCTGCTGGTGTCCCACGATCGGGTCACAGAGCTGAAGAACGAAGAGAGGTCTGTGTAAAAAAACCTCTCCCCATGCTTCCTACTGTGGCTGTCACCGATCATCCCTGTTCCCTGTTATAGGAAAAGACGATCAGTGACATCACATGCCAGGCCACGCCCCCTACAATAAAAAAACACATAACCTCATACATCACCCCTACACTGCTCCCTAGTGGTTAACTCCTTCATTGCCAGTGTCATTTACAGAGGAATCAGTGCATTTAAATAGCTCTGATTGCTGTATAAATGACAATGGCCCCAAAAATGTGTAAAAAATGTCCAATGTGTCCGCCATAATGTTGCAGTCACAATAAAAATCGCTGATCACTGCCATTACTAGTAAAAAAAAATATTAATTGTGATTTTTTTTACCAAAATATGTAGAAGAATACGTATCGCTTAAACTGAGGAAAACATTTTTTTTATATATTTTTGGGGATATTTATTATAGCAAAAAGTAAAAAATACTGCAGTTTTTTTCAAAATTGTCGCTCTATTTTTGTTTATAGTGCAAAAAATAAAAACCACAGAGGTGATAAAATGCCACCAAAAGAAAGCTTTACGGAAAAAAAGGACGCCAATTTTGTTTGGTAGCCACGTCGCACAACCGTGCAATTGTCAGTTAAAGGGACGCAGTGCTGAATCGCAAAAAGGGGATTGGTCCTTTGGTTGCAAATTGGTCCGGGGCTTAAGTGGTTAAGGCCCCCCCCCCATTAGCTAATATTGCTGTATCTGTTTGAATTTAGCAGTTAGTTTATATCTATTGTTGAGTTTGGGGCTAGACTCTCTTTGTTGTGTATTCGGATCTGACATGTAGGGGCATTAACAAGTGGTATTAACAAGTTTCTGTGCCCCAAGAGTTCACAAAACCAAATTTATAAAGCCAGCATTACACTATTATCAGTGATAATATGATTAAGAATTCCCAGGCTTATATATTTTTTTTATCATTATAAGATGGCAGTTTGATTAATATTCCACTAAATAATTCTTACTCTAACACTTAAATTATGCTAAGAAATATAATACATCTATGTCATTGTTACTACATTGATTGTTAAGATTTTAAATTAGGCCTATGTCACAGATTTTCAGCATTGCTGCAGATCTGTCTTCTATATTCACAAAAATCAGCAAGCATGCTGGTAAATGTAGTTCCATTTGGTACATGTAGTTCTATGACTTTAACTTGTAAAGCTCTGCTTATACCTGTTATTCCGCAAAACTTGTGTTCAGACTAGTGAACCTCCTACTCTTCAATCATTTAGCTACACATCCAGTCTAACCAGGACATCTCATTCTATTCAAACATGGCCCATTACCTCAGGCTTTGCCTGAACAGCAGCTAGTGTTCCTAGCAGGCTGTTCATGTGTCTCCAATAACATTTCTAGTCTGTTTCCTGCTCAGTTGCACTGTGCACCTCTTCCTGCTCTTAGAGATTCCTGTTTATCTTTTTGCATTGCTGCTCACATCTAGTTGTCCTGTCTTTGTGCACCTGTTCCCATTGTCTGTGTTTTTCCATGCACACCTGTCAGCTTCAGCTGTACTCCCAACTGTCCAGTTCATCAGCCTTTCATTCCCAGTAGCTGCCTGCTCCGGTGAGTCTGAGAATCGAAACCTAGGAATTGTTTGCAGTGAAACCCACCTCCAAATGCAGGAGCTCTGGAGAAAACAAGGTGATTCTTTAGACTCTGCCCTTGGCACTTTCAAGGACCCTCACCTTTGATGTATGTGTGGGCATGCTGTGATCTCCCCAAATAGTACCAATAGGTGTCCTTCTTGTCCTAGAATCCTTGTACACCGCAACCGTATCCTGTGTACCTGCATTAACTTTGAGCCCTATGCCCCTTAGTTTTCTTATATAATATAGTTACTTCTGTGTTCTGTAAGCTCAGTATCACAATGCTGGCAAGATACTCTTGTTTCTCTGTCTCCCTGTACACCCGTGCTATAAGTGTTTCTTACTAGTATTTTGTGTCCTGTCTGCCTGTAAGACCAGCATCCCAGTCCTGCACTACACTAATGCCATTCCTGTAAGTCCTGTATTCTGTCCTTTCTAAGACTCTTGTCTTTGTCCTTCCCAGTTCTCCCTCAGCAGTAGGATATACAATCCCAGCCATACATGATAGTCCACCTTCTAGACAACCTATTGTTTATGATAGATGTTTTATTGAGTTCAGAATAGTGTAGACAGTTTGGGTGATAGTTGAGTAATGCCGCGTACACACGGCCGGACTTTTCAAAATCAAAGGTCCGACGGAACAATTCCGGCAACCATTCGATCGTGTGTGGGCTGCAGTGGACTTTTGATTTGCAAAAGTCTGACAGACTTTAGAAATGGAACATGTTTCAAATTTTTCCGCCGGAACTCCGCCGGACCCAGTTCCTACCAAGAAATCTGCTCGTGTGTATGCTAGTCGGATGGACAAAAACCGACGCGAGGGCAGCTATTGGCTACTGGCTATGAACTTCCTTATTCTAGTCAGGTTGTACGTCATCACGTTCGAATCCGTCGGACTTTGGTGATTGTGTGTGGCCAAGTCCGTTCATTCGGAAAGTCCGTCACAACTCTGTCAGAACTCCGTCAGAACTCCGTCGAAAGTCTGTCGGACCTAGTCCCTCGAAAAGTCCGGTCATGTGTATGCGGCATTACACATTAAAAAAATGAGAAATGTTTCCATTTACTAAGACATTTTTCTTTTCTTTTCTTCTGGGTCTTTTAACATCCATGACTTAGATTTACTTCAGCAGAAAAAAACGTAAAGTCTCTATGGGTATTTTTGTCAATTATCTAATGTTGGACTAGCAATCTGAGCAATGCCATTCTAAAAAAATCAAATTTCTAATTTCTGGAATTTATGACATTAGCCACAAACAACATCGATGAACAAAAGTGCTTTCTAAAGCATTTGGATATCTCACAAACTTTGATTCTTATAATTTTAACTGTCTGAGAATATATGTCAAATCTGAGTTTGCTATGATTGGCACACCTACAGGAAATGTCTTGCCACTTGGACTGCAAGGGTTCTGAAGTTCTAAAGTGTTGCAGGATAGTCTTATGGAGGAATAGCTGTTAAAGATACATCAGAAGAGTCAACTAAAGACTAGGCGTTCATAAACTTTTAACCCAACACACATATTTTTAGATTTTTAGCTTTTTGTCACATATAGTATTTTTTTTTTTTTTTTTTCAGACTTGACAAAGAACAATGCAATTTTACTGCAAAAAGTCAATGTAGGATATGTAAGGACATTTTGAGAAGGGTGGGAGGAATTGTAAACTAATGCCATGTGCACACAACCGGATTTTTTGTCGGACTGAATTCCGTCTGACTTTTCGACAGACTTTCAATGGACTTTCGATGGACTTCTGTTGAATCAGACTTGTCTACACACAATCACACCAAAGTCCGATGGATTTGACCGTGATGATGTATGACCGGACTAGAATAAGGAAGTTCATAGCCAGTAGCCAATAGCTGCCCTAGCGTCGGTTTTCGTCCATCGGACTAGCATGCAGACGAACTGATTTTTCGACCGGACTCCAGTCCATCGGAAAGATTTGAAACATGTTCTAAATCGAACATCCATCTGATTTTTCGACAGCAAAGGTCTGCTGAAGCCCACACATGGTCAAATTTTCCGACGGATTCGTTCCATCGGACCTTTGCTGTCGAAAAAGTCCGGTCGTGTGTACATGGCATTAGTGTTTTTTTTTATCAACCTTTCTTCAAAATATATTTTATTATTACATCTTGTATGTGCTAGGAGACCTAGTAATTCTAGGTTTGTTCTTTTTTCCCTTAATATCAGCACATCCAATATCCACATCTAGCTAAGTCATGCATAGCTTTGACTGTCACCAAAGAAACCTCTACAATTGTCAATAACCCAGCTTTTCACTACAACTAGTGTATGAATTGTTTGCTATAGCACCGTTATGTTTTCAAATTCTTTTTTTAGGAAGGATTAGTTGTGTGCCCAGTATAATGGCTAAGAGGAGGGACTGAGGGGGAAAGCAGAACAGTGATTTGGTTTATCGGACGTTTGGTTTTGACTGAGCAGATGTATAGTATTGCTTGTATATTTTATATTTAGAAGACCTATTGTGTAGCATCTGTATTTCTTATGTTAGAACAAAATTGACACCTCCAGCTGGGAGATTGCTCTCTGTCTTTTGAGAATTTGTTCTCTAGATGAACTGATAGAAGTAACAAGCCTGTGTAAATTACCGTTATCATCTCAATGAATTCCACCAGAAACAAGGATAAACGTCAAAGCATTTAGTCAGGTATCATCCATCTCAGGACATGTATAATAAATACATTTTCTTTTAATTTTTGCTTCAGTAGTCATGTTATTAAAACCCATGATTTTGGGTTTCCCTATCAAACGCAAAACCAAAAATGTATTGTATTGCAGCTTCTAACTCGTGGATTTGTTGACTGAATTTGTTTTCTTTTTTTTTTTCATCTGTAGTCACCTAGTGATCCAGCCAGTACCACACCTCCTGTATTAGGGTTCCTATACTCTGGATAAAGGAGAACAGAAGCACCTAGTGATCCAGCCAGTACCACACCTCCTGTATTAGGGTTCCTATACTCTGGATAAAGGAGAACAGAAGCATCTTTGGACAACAACATATGGTGTACAAACTGCGAGTGAACTAGTTGAACTAGACTTAAGCATTTCAGCTTAATTACCATCTGAATGTACACATATTGTGATGATTACATCCAGTTTTTCAAGATGCAGCTATATACTACAGTTTTGGAAGCCTGTTGGATATAAAAAAGTTCACAATCTATGCGATATACAGCAAAAAGTGAATCTGCTGGTCCTGCTGAATTTGAACAGGGGAACAATTGAAGAGCCATTTTGAATGTGTGTTGTGAATATGAAGAGATGTAAGATCTATGTGATATACAGCATACACAAATTTGTTACTCTCACTATATGTGAATATATCAAGTAAATCTTCTGATCACTCTGATTGTGACCTTATCTGGGAAAAGATTACACAGCAGCTTTGGATGCTTGTTGAGATATAAATAGTTTTAAGGTTTCTGTGATATACAATATGACTGAAGTCACTAATCCCACTGCATGTGAGTATATAAAATACATTTGTTGATACCACTACATGTGAGGATATCAAGATTAGAATGTGCAGTAGTTTTCAAAGCTTTTCAATGATATGAAGTGATTTAAGAACTACAGTATGTGATACTCAGCTCAAGTGGATTTGCTGATTTTCCTGCATGTGATTATATCAATTGGATCTGCTGATCCCACTGTTTGTAAAAAATATCAAGGAAGAGATCACACAGCAGTTTGAGATGGAGTAAAGGTTTTATATTTTGAAAGCTTTACAATGCAGCACCTGATATAGGGATGTTTTTTTTTTTTTTGTGGAAGAGCATGATTATTAAATAAAATTGTCTAGAAAGTAAGTTAAAAGTGACATATAGCCAGGATCATCCTCTGCATTATTGATATAAGCTTTATCACAAAATTAAAGGACTACTCAAAACAATACAATTTGGATTGTGAGGGCCAAAATCTGTGTAGTCCTCGTAGTACAAACTGCTTCATAATACATTCAATAAGATTTTAAGACCTCAGTTTTGGATTATGTTTAAGTGGGAAGGCTGGCCGTAGGCCAGCCTGTATTTGTGGGAGGAGTCTGAGAGACTATTTAACCCTCCTCCTCTGTCAGGGCCAGGGTTGGTGTTTTCTAGGTGCCCACCCACCCGTTTCCCCCAGTTTTGTCACTCATACTCATAGTATTATTTCTTATTCTTACATTCAGGGTATGTCCTCTTGTCCTGCCCGCCTGTCTCTCCCGGATGCTGGCGTGGGGCCGTCCATTCATCCTCCACTACCCACGGCTCCCTTTGTATAGCATTCTGCCCGCCTCTCCCGACGTCCATGCTGGGGGTGGGGGGAGGGGCCATCCATCCATCCTCCACCACCCATGGCTCCCTTTGGCTTGAATGCCGCCCGCCTCTCCCGGCGTCCATGCCGGGAGTGGAGGGAGGGGCCATCCATCCATCCTCCACCACCCATGGCTCCCTTTGGCTAGCATGCCGCCCGCTTCTCCCGGCGCTCATGCCGAGGGCAGCGGGGTGCGTCCTTCGTTCCAGGTGCATGGCTGCACTCTCCCTGCCCGCCCACTCCCCATGCGTCTAGCTCCACGAGGGAGCCAGCCACCCGCCTCCTCTGTCCCCAGGCTCCTGGCACTCCACGTGGTGACCCCGGCAAGTCTCTGGTGCGTGGTTGTGTGTGGGGGGGGTGACAGCTCTGCTCCCCACACATCTGCAAAAGGGGGGGCGCCTGCCTAGTTGTTCGGCCGCACGCCAGATCCCCTCTCCCCTTGTTTTATGTGTGGGGGGATTGGCCGGTGTTCCATATGTGCATCCATCTTCACTATCCGCATGCCTGGTGGGTCCCGGTGCTCACTGAGGGGGGATGGGCGGTCACCCGCCTGTCGTTCTTTTTTTCCTTCTCAGTTTTACTTGTTCTCATATTCGTTGGTAGCGTTCTGTCAGCGTTCTGTCACAGCGTTCGGTCCAGCATTTCTGTGGCACCGTTCTGCTCGGCATTTCTGTGGCACCGTTCTGCTCGGCATTTCTGTCTCACCGTTCTGCTCGGCATTTCTGTTGCACCGTTCAGTCCAGCATTTCTGTCACAGCGTTCTGCCCAGCATTTCTGTCACAGCGTTCAGTCCAGCATTTCTGTCACAGCATTCAGTCCAGCATTTCTGTCACAGCGTTCAGTCCAGCATTTCTGTCACAGCGTTCGGTCCAGCATTTCTGTTGCACCGTTCTGCTCTGCATTTCTGTCGCAGCGTTCATTCCAGCATTTCTTCACAGCGTACAGTCCAGCATTTCTGTCATAGCGTTCTGTCCAGCATTTCTGTCACATCGCTCTGCCCAGCATTTCTGGCACAGCGTTCGGCCAGCATTTTTTCTGTCATAGTGTTCGGTCCAGCATTTTTTCAGTCATAGCGTTCGGTCCAGCATTTCAATCACAGCGTTCTGTCCAGCAGTTCTTTCTTAGCGTTTCTGCCCCGGCATGTCTGTCATAACGTTTCTGCCCCGGCATGTCTGTCATAGCGTTTCTGCCCCTGGATTTCTGTCTTAGCGTCTCTGCCCCTGGATTTCTGTCTTAGCATCTCTGCCCCTGGATTTCCGTCTTAGCGTCTCTGCCCCTGGATTTCTGCCTTAGCGTTTCTTCCCCTGGATTTCTGCCTTAGCGTTTCTTCCCCTGGATGTCTGTCTTAGCGTTTCTACCCCTGGATGTCTGTCTTAGCGTTTCTGCCCCTGGATTTCTGTCATGGTGTTCTGCCCCTGGATTTCTGTCACGGTGTTCTGCCCCTGGATTTCTGTCACAGTGTTCTGCCCCTGGATTTCTGTCATAGTGTTCTGCCCCTGGATTTCTGTCGTAGTGTTCTGCCCTGGATTTCTGTCATAGTGTTTCTGCCTCTGGATTTTGTCTCAGGGTACAGTCTCTGCATTTCTGTCATAGCATTTCCTGCCCCAGTATTTCTGTCAGTGTTCTGTCTAGCATTTCTGGCTCAGCATTCAGTCTCAGCATTTTTTGTCATAGCGTTTCTGCTCCAGGATTTCTGTCATGACATTGCTGCCTCAGCGTTTCTGCCCCAGGATTTTCTGTCATGACTTTGCTGCCTCAGCGTTTCTGCCCCAGGATTTTCTGTCATGTCATTGCTGCCTCAGCATTTCTGCCCCAGGATTTTCTGTCATGTCATTGCTGCCTCCGCATTTCTGCCCCAGGATTTTCTGTCATTGCATTTCTGCCTCAACGTTCAGTCTCAGCGTGTTTTTTTTTGTCATTTGCGTTTCTGCCAGGATTTGTGTCATTTCATTTCTGCCTCAGCGTTCTGTCATTGCGTTCTGCTTCTGGGTTTCTGTTTCGTTTCTGCCTCAGCATTCAGTTTCAGCGTTTCTGTCATGGCGTTGCCTTCTGTCATAGCGTTTCAGCAGACGTCAATTTTCTTCAGTTGACATCCTGTTGCATAGAGGCCCTGGTTACCTGGGATTTATACTCTCTCAGGGTCCTAAGCCACGGTCCTTAGGTGGTAGGTTGGGCGACATCGTCATGATTCTGGATTCCACTCTCAGTTCCGATCTCTTGTCTAGGAGGTTGCCTGGAGTACTGCTCAGGGACATCGGTCCAGTCATCTTTGCTGATCCCCGGTCTGTTCCAGGTGGGGAGGGGGGGCTTTAGTCACTTTGGGCATGGCTGGATCATGCTTTGGGACTTATTTCCCTGGGTTGGAGTCTGTTTCTCCTTCTTCGGTTCAGGATTTGGTCTCGGTTGGTAGGTCTCAGGCAGTAGCATGACCTGTTTGCATCCGGTGGGACCAGTCTGTCTTGGTGTCTCCATGTTGATGATGCTCATTGCCACCTACTCCATCACATCAATCGGGCAGCCAGGTTTTCCTCTCCTATCACTTGTATTTTTGGCACTCACCCTCTCACTTCCTCTTACCAGGTATGGGTAGGCCGGGGGGGTTTCACGGTGCTTCTTCTGGTGTCCGTTGTAGGTTTTTCAGTCTGCTCAGCCATCTTCTAGCAGGGATTCCTCGGGTCAGCCCTTGCTCCCTTTTCTCCACGTATCCTCTCATTCACAAGCAGTTCATTCTCATGTCTGGGTTACCTTGGGCATCAGGCTCATCCTATCCTTCACGGGACGTTCAATTGGGTTTGCGTAGCTTTCAGGCTCTAAGGGGGTTCCTTCTGAACTCCAGGTCAGGAGTCGGTGGGTTCTACTCTCACAGCGGATACTTACCGGTTACTTATGGTTGGCGTTTGGGCATACGTCATTTTATGGATGGGATCTTTACCTTCCCTTTTCCACCTAAATTTGTGTCTTTTTGCCCTCTTTTCAGGCATACTGACCATCCAGGCCATGGCACACCTCAGGCCTTGTTTCTTAAGTAATATTGCATTGCCCACTTGAAGACTCAGATTACAAGTGGGAAGGCTTGATTATTAAATAAAATTGTCAAGTAAGTTAAAAGTGACATATAGCCAGGATCATCCTCTGCATTATTGATATAAGCTTTATCACAAAATTAAAGGACTACTCAAAACAATACAATTTGGATTGTGAGGGCCAAAATCTGTGTAGTCCTCGTAGTACAAACTGCTTCATAATACATCCAATAAGACTTTAAGACCTCAGTTTTGGATTATGTATAAGTGGGAAGGCTGGCCGTAGGCCAGCCTGTATTTGTGGGAGGAGTCTGAGAGACTATTTAACCCTCCTCCTCTGTCAGGGCCAGGGTTGGTGTTTTCTAGGTGCCCACCCACCCGTTTCCCCCAGTTTTGTCACTCATACTCATAGTATTATTTCTTATTCTTACATTCAGGGTATGTCCTCTTTTCAGGCATACTGACCATCCAGGCCATGGCACACCTCAGGCCTTGTTTCTTAAGTAATATCGCATTTCCCACTTGAAGACTCCGATTACAAATAATAATAGATGACAATCCACCACACATAATCATGCTCTTGCAAACATTTGGAGATGATGATAATAAGATGGTGGGTAAGAGGCATATTTTTGTAGCAAAGGTCATGAGATTAAGGAGAATTTTACTCCAATTTGATAAATAAAGACATTAAATTGTAGTAGGGCATAGCTTCCCTAACATTATATTTGTTTATAACTACGGGTTTGAGGATTTGCAAATTCCTCTGAAGCCAGAAATGAACTTTCTAAGAGAGGATGGGCTGGTACTTTAGATATAGCATATTTCAAACTGATGCACATGTTTATTAAATATAAGCAAGTGAATTTTCACAAACTACAGATGGATGTTCAATCAGAAGAGGCAAAGATGTTTAAACAATTAGATCAAAGATCAGCTACATTCTTAAATTTGGAATATTTGTAGAGGAGATAACAGCCCCAAATATTCCAAATATGTGGGAGGTAAGGATGATTATGAGAATGGGAGGGTTTATCTGTGGAAAAAGAAAAGTTAGAAGGAGTGTAAGTACAAGGTAATACACAAGGTATTAAATCTATTTTGTGGAATAATTCAACCCCTAGGAAGCCACAAAAACATGTGAGTTTTTCAAAATTAGAAGAGAATTCATTTGCATCCATAGCTAGCTCTGGAGATATGAGAGACACTGTAATTTAACAAAAGAGAAAACTCCTAACCACTTCAGTCCCAGAAGATATGGCTGCTCAATGACCAGGCCATTTTTTTGTGATACAGCACTGCTTCGCTTTAACTGACAATTGCGCGGTCATGCAATGCTGTACCCAAACAAAATTGACGTCCTTTTTTTCCCCACAAATAGAGCTTTCTTTTGGTGGTATTTGATCACCTCTACATTATTTTTTGCTCTATAAACAAAAGAAGAGTGACAATTTTGAAAAAAACACAATGGGGGATATACGAAAGGCAAATCCACTTTGTACTACAAGTGCAAACTACAAGTGCAAAGTGCACTTGAAATTGCATTGAAAGTACACTTGAAGGTGCAGTCATTGTAGATCTGAGGGGGCATGCAAGGAAAATAAAAAACAGCATTTTAGCTTGATTGGATAATAAAATCAGCAGAGCTTCCCTTCATTTCAGATCTACCCCTCAGATTTACAGCAATTGCACTTTCAAGTGCACTTTCAGTGCAATTTCAAGTGCACTTTGCACTTGTAGTTTGTACTGGTAGTGCAAAGTGGATTTGCCTTTCGTAAATAACTCCCAATATCTTTTTGCTATAATAAATATCTCACATTTTTTTTCCAAAAAAATTTTTTTTCCTAAGTTTAGGTCGACATGTATTCTTCTACATATTTTTGGTATTCTTGTCACGAGCAATCGCGGGGGCCCGGTGGTCATCAATTCCAAATCTCTTACAAGCCCTACAAAACTTTCAATCTATATCAAATTTAAAAATCAATGACTCTAAATCAAATGCCTTAAATATCACACTACCCTCAAACTCAGTGTCACTATATCAAAAAAAGGTTCCCGTTACATGGGCCAAAAATACAATAACCTATTTAGGTATCCAAATTCCCACCAAATTATCAGATCTAATCAAACATAACTTTACCCCATACTTAAAGAGACACATGAGGACCTAAAACATTGGAACTCTTTAACCTGTTCCCGACCAGCTGCCGCAGTTATACTGCGGCAGAACGGCACGGGCAGGCGAATTGCCCTCATGTTACATCAGGCGCGTGGCTGCCGAGGGGGATAGGGGAAGTAATGTCATCTCTCCTCATGTTGGTCTTTTCCATTCAAGACCAAGGAGAGATAACATCTAATAGTAAGTGCACCAACACTACCCTGACACCAGGTCACGTAGGCACACAATTCAACCCCAATCACCCCCCCCCCCCCCCAGTTAACCCCCCTCACCCCCTGTCACTGTGTCACCCAGTGCAGTGGTCCAATTTTTTTTGATCGCTGTACTGGTGTCATTAGTGACAAAAATAAGCGTTAGGGTAATTAGTATTAGGCCCAGATAGGTCTAGGGACCCCCCAACCCCCCCAATAAGGGGGGGTTGGGATGGTTGAGAGTAGTACTAATAAATTCAACTTTTTAGCTCTAAATATACAAATGAAAGATGGTGCATTCAATCTGTCTACCTTTTTCAAAAGTACTGACAGGAATGGGTATATTGGGCAAGGGAGTTGTCACCATCCCCCTTGGCTAAAATCTGTACCCAAGAGCCAATTTCTTCGGCTACGGCGAAATTGTACTCTTAAAGAAGATTTTCAGGTACAGGCTGCCATGTTAAAAGAAAGATTCATTGATAAGGGTTATACCGCTGACGACTTAAAGGTAGTGATTAGTGAGGTTGAAAATATGGATCGTGCCCTCATCCTTCAAGATAAAAAGAAGGTCCCTAACAACGAAATGGATCATAATTTTTCAATGATTACCATGTACTCATGTCAATATTTTGATATCAAGAAAATCTTAACCAAACATTGGAACTTTTTAAGAAATGATAAGTTCTGGGTCCTGTGCTTCCAGAACGGCCTCAGGTTATTTTCCTCCACTGAAGCTTCAGATAGCACCAAACATTTTGGATGCTCCTAATAGAGTTTTGTTTTTTTCAAAAATCTAAATGTTACTATTCATGCCACTATTGTAACGTTGTGTTATCAATAAGGATAAAAGTAGGAGAATTTGCCAGTTCAAATCTCATGCTACTGGGTGAAGTTTTGACATTAACACTTTCATTACTTTTACATCCCTTAATGTGGTATACTTGTTAATTTGTCTATGCGGCCTACAATATGTGGGCCGCACAACACGTGCCATGCATATGCGGATTAACGAGCATATTTGTAATATAAAGAGGGGCTTTTCAAAGCACATTGTCTCACTGCATTATTTGGAGCACCATAATAAAAATGGAACCACTTTTGTGGCTATTGACTATTTTAATCCTCATTGGCGAGGCAGTGTATCCAAGCGAGAAATTTCTAAACTTGAAACTCGCTGGATATATGGCTTGAAGTGTTACACCCCCTTTGGCATGAACGTCGAATGGGATGTAAATAGTTTTATTAATAATAGTTAGCGTTTTTTTATTCTTTATTTTAAAATGAAACTTTTGCATGTATTTTCTTCTCTGGACACTAGTGGGCAGTGTTCATAGTTTGTTATTCCCTATACTAAATGTTAATACATTTTGATACATAATTCATGTGAATATATATATAAGATTCAAATATCAGAATAATATTTTGGGAAATTGATTATATATATATATATATATATATATATATATATATATATATATATATATATATTTATTTTTATTTTTTCTTAAGTTTTATTCATTTTGCATAGCGCTGCACTATTGGACTTTATACTATTGTTTGATGAATCAGCAAACTGTGCTGGCCACTGTGTGTATGTTTTTTTTTTGGTTTAGCGCAGATATTTGTTCTCCTTGATTTAAATCCCCCCTAATAAAGGTTTAACCCCTTAATCACCCCCTGTCACCAGTGATTTATTTTCTATAGCATCAGGGCACCCACCGTATTTTACCTAAATAAAGGTTTAACCCCCGATCACTAAGTGGGTGATCAAAGTTAGGTTTTAGCATCAGTTAGGCTCTGCATCACCCAAGGCAGTGTCAGATTAGTGGCAGTAGCGCTAATACCTATGCACGCACCATACACCTCCCTTTAGTAGTATAGTGTCTGAACGGCTTGATATCTGATCTGATCAGAACTATATTAGCGTCCCTAGCAGTTTAGTGTTCCAAAAAATGCAGCGTTAGTGGGATCAGCCCAGATACCTGCTAGCACCCGCATTTAGCTCCTCTGCCCAGCCCAGCCCAGCCCACCCAAGCACAGTGTCAATCGATCACTGTCACTTATAAAAACACAACACACATAACTGCAGCATTCGCAGAGTCAGGCCTGATCCCTGCAAATGCTAACAGTTTTTTTGGTAGTGTTTGAATCAGTCGCTGACAGTCAGGTGCTTTTTTCTTGAAAGTCTCACTAGTGTACCAGTAAATTTGGAGTCCAAAATATCAAATCGAAGGTACACTAGTGAAGAGGTCTACATGTTTCTGAGCATGACAGATAGTGAAGAGGAAGTCACTCATGTGTCAGATTCAGGTTCAGAATATGAACCTGTAGACAATGGAGTTTTGGTCTTGTTCCGTTCTTCTGCTGTCTTTGAGGTGTAAGGCCGCGTACACACGCGGGGACTGTTCGCCCAACTTTGTCCGTCAAACAGTTTCGGCAAACAGTCCGCTCAAAATTAGCATGGACGGACATGGCCACACACGACGGACGAACAGTTTGCTGAAACCGTGCGCGATGACGTGAACGGCACGTACGACGGGACGAAAAATACGACGTCCTATACACTGCATTATAACTTTCGGCGTGAAAATCCTTTCTGAGCATGCGCGCAACTTTGTTTGACGAACAAGCCTACACACGAGCGGACTGTTCGCTGAAACAAGGTTTCAGCGGACAGTTTTTCGGAAATTCCGAAAAACCTTGTCCGTCAAACTGTCCGCTGAAACTGTCCGCTGAAAGCCCACACACGAGCGGACTGTCCGCCCAAACACTGTTCAGCGGACAAAGTTGGGCGAACAGTCCGCCCGTGTGTACGCGGCCTAAGAATCGCAGGTCCCTCATATGGAACAGAGAGCCAGTACTAGTGCCGCTCATCTTTCTGTTGAACTAGCAAGCACCAGCGGCCTAGTACATCCTGGTAGTACATCCAGCACTGCAGTTTCAGTTGGTGATGTGGCAAGTCCCATAAGTGCAGTTCAAGCTGGTGAGGTGGTAAGCAAAAGTAGTGTCCCGCTGCCACCAAGAAGAAGAAAAAGACAGGCCTGTCGAGTCCTAATTGGGAGCCCACCACTTCTGCAGCACCCCTACTTCCCCCATTCACTGACCAACCTGGAATTCAGGTGGTAGTACATCCAGCACTGCAGTATCAGTTGGTGACGTGGCAAGTCCCATAAGTGCAGTTCAAGCTGGCGAGGTGGCAAGCAAAAGTAGTGTCCCGCTGCCACCAAGAAGAAGAAAAAGACAGGCCTGTCGAGTCCTAATTGGGAGCCCACCACTTCGGCAGCACCCATACTTCCCCCATTCACTGACCAACCTGGAATTCAGGTGGTAGTATATCCAGCACTGCAGTATCAGTTGGTGACGTAGCAAGTCCCATAAGTGCAATTCAAGCTGGCGAGGTGGCAAGCAAAAATAGTGTCCCGCTGCCACCAAGAAGAAGAAAAAGACAGGCCTGTCGAGTCCTAATTGGGAGCCCACCACTTCTGCAGCACCCGTACTTCCCCCATTCACTGACCAACCTGGAATTCAGGTGGAAACAGTTGATTTTATGTCACTTGATTTTTATTCGCTGTTTTCCACCAAAGATCTCTATAGATCTATTGTGGACCAAAGTAATTTATATGCTGGTCAATTTGTCACCGCTAATCCCCAGCTGACCCTTGCCAGAGATTGGCAACCAATTAGGTTTCTGAATTTAAGACCTTCCTGGGCCTATCCCTCCTCATGGGCATAACTAAAAAGAGTTTGCGGTCATATTGGTCCACTGACCCAATTCACCATATACCCGTGTTCTCTGCCTCCATGACCAGGACACTATATGAACAGATCTTACGGTTCATGAACTTCAATGATACTGAACTTTGTCATCCTTGCGGTGACTCTGAATTTGATTGGCTCTACAAAATTGGCCCCTTGTAAACCACTTCAACCAATGTTTTGCAGCCTTGTTTACTCCCCATCACATTGTCTGCATTGATGAGTCCCTGATTACGTTTTCTGGCTGCTTGTCTTTCAAACAGTGTCTTCCCAACAAGCTTGCCAGATATGGGGTCAAGATGTATAAGCTCTGTGACAGGGCCACAGGCTATACATATCGTTTTATGGTTTACGAGGGAAGAGATAGTTATGTAGAGCCGGAGAACTGCCCAGACTACATAGGAAGCGCTGGTAAGATTGTGTGGGACTTGGTGTTACCCTTATTCAGAAAGGAGTACCAATTATATGTGGACAATTATTACACAAGCATCCCACTTTTTAGTCACTTGTTTGATCACCAAATTGGCACATGTGACACCGTGCAAACTAATCTCTGGGGCTTTCCCCAGTGGCTTGTAGATTCCTGTCTAAGGCTGGGGGACAGAGCCTGCTTGAGATGTAATAATTTGCTTGCTGTGAAGTGGAGGGATAATAAGAATGTTTTAGTTCTCTCCTCCCTTCACGCAGGCGCAACATTCAAAATTCCTACAGCGACTGGTGTTGTGGAGAAACCCCACAAATATAACCTTAATATGGGAGGGGTGGACCTCAACGACCAGTTGTTGGCACCATACACGATTGCCCGTAAGGCTAGACGCTGGTACAAAAAGTGTCTGTATACTTATTTCAATTGGCTCTACTGAATGCTTATGTGCTATACAAAGCTTCAGAACAAAATGGATCCTTCCTTAAACTCCAGGAAGAGATCATCAATGCCCTTCTGTTTCCAGACGGTGCTGTGGACCAACTTCCCACTCCAAATGCAGTAAGCCAGCTGCATTAGAGGCATTTTCCACATGTCATATCTGGTACCCCTTCCCAAAGAACACCCCAAAGAAGATGTTGTGTCTGTAGAAAGCACAGATCTAGGCATGACACCCACTTTTATTGTCCCTCCTGTCCTGACCAACCTGGTCTTTGCATTACACAGTCCTAGGCACACGTACACAGGGTCTCGAAAGATGTGATGGCGATCAAATGTTGAGAGACCCTAATCTGCAACGTTCAGTTTACAGTTTTTTTACAGTTTTTATAAAAGTGAAAAAAGTGAAAAACACACACACAAAAACACAAAAAAAATAAAATACAAAAAAACAAAAATAGTTGTGGCTTTATTTTTCTTCTCTCTCTCTATTGTTCTCTCTCTTATGTTTGCTCTCTACTGTCCGCTCTACTGTTCACTCACTATGGTTCTATATCTATCGTTCTCTCTCTGTTTTATTTTTACTATGTTTTATTGTATTTGCTTTGCAGGTATGGTATGTTATACTGTATAGCTTGTTGTATTATTAACCATCATTTGCTTAGCAGGTACGCCACTCAACTGCAGCACAGGTTTATTTATCTTGATAGCAACAGCCATGACTCCAGTGCTGTCGGAGGTGATTTCACCACCACAGTTAAAAAAAGAGCATATATGCCGAAGCATGGGGCCAGGGGTGGGGGAGAGATTTGTTCCTAACATCAAGGGTGGATTGCCCCCATGCTTTGGCATATATTTTTTTTAGGCACAGATTGCAATGTTTTATTTTTACTTTATAGTTTACAGTATTGTATTTGCTTTGCATGTATGGTAAGTCTTACTGTTATAATGTAATGTTACTTTGTTTTATTGTTAACCATCATTTCCTTAGCAGGTACGCCATTCAGCTGCAGCACTGATTTGTTTATTTTGACAGCAATAGCGTTTGCTCCCACGATACGTACATCAGTGACTCCAGTGCTGTAGGAGGTGATTTCACCACCACAGTTAAAAAAAAAATGGCGAATGTATGCCCATCATTAGAAGTGGCTGGATGAAGGGCGGTATTCTAATGATGGGCATACCCACTGATCAATCTCTTTTTTTCATTCAGCCCACAGGCTGCATGAAAAAAAGTACATTACAATGTATACCCAACAAGGACCAGCAACGTACTGGTATGTTGCTGGATTTTGAGTGGTTATACCAGAATGACGCCCAGAGGTTTAGTTATCATCTTAGTATCATTCTTTTCAGCCAGCAGTTGGCTTTCATGTAAAAGCAATCCTACTGGCTAATTAACCTCTAGACTGTTTCTATAAGCAGTGGGAGGGAACGTTCCCCCCCACCATCTTCCATGGTTTTCTCTGGCTCTCCTGTCCAAACAAGGACCCTGAGAATGCAGCCAGTGGTTCTGCCAGCAGACCATAGAGCTGATCAGAGACCAGAATGGCTCCAATCATCTCTATGGCCTAAGAAACCGGAAACTGTGCACATTTCCGGTTTTGCCTGATATAAACAGCATCATTGGGAAATTGGCAAAGTATTTTATCACACCGATCTTGGTGTGGTCAGATATTTTGAGGGCAGAGGAGTGATCTAGGGTCTAATAGACCCCATTTTTTTGAAAAAAAAGAGTACCTGTCACTACCTTTTGCTATCATAGGGGATATTTACATTCCCTGAGATAACAATAAAAATGATAAAAAAAGAAAAAAGAAAGGAAACATTTAAAAATATAATAAAAAAAACAAAATAAATAATAAAAAAGCACCCCGTCTCCCCGTGCTCACGCGCAAAGGCGAACACAAGCATAGGTCTGGTGTCATGTTTAAACAGCAATTGCACCATGCATGTAAGCTATCACAGGGAAGGTCAGATTGAAGGCAGTCATTTTAGCAGTAGACCTCCTCTGTAAATGTAAAACTGTAAACGCTTTTAAAAATTTATGTAGTTTGTCGCAGAAGTTTGTGCACAAGTTTCGGGAAAATTGCAATTTTTTGCACAAAGTTGTCATTAAATTATATATTGTTCAAACATGGCATGGTTATATGTGGAATTACAACCCAAAATACATTCTGCCGATTCTCCTGTTTACGGGGATACCACATGTGGGAGATTTTTTTGTAGCATAGCTGCGTAAAGGACCCCAAAAACCAAGCACTGCCTTCAGGCTTTCTAAAGGCGTAAAATTGCAATTTTACTCCTCACTAACTATCACAGTTATGGAAATGTCCAGATAGCATAAAACCCCCCAAATTACCCAATTTTGGAACGTAGACAGCCCAAGGTATTTTCTAAGAATCATGGTGAGTATTTTGCAGATCTCATTTATTTTTGAAAATGAAGAAAAAAAATAGAAAATTTATTTATTTTCCTTTTTCAATTTTCAAAACTTTGTGACAAAAAGTGAGATCTGCAAAATACTCAACATGCCTCTCAGCAAATATGTTGGGATGTCTACTTTTCAAAATTTGGGTAATTTGGGGTGGGGGGGGGGGGTTGTGCTATCTTGTAAGTTCATGGCCTCCGCAACCCTTAGAAACCCTGAAGGAAGTGATTGTATTTTGGGGTCCTGTACGTGTATAGACTGACAAAAAGTCCCACACATGTGGTATCCCCATACTCAAGAGAAGCAAAAGAATGTATTTTCAGGTTTAATTCCACATATAACCATGCCATGTTTGAACAATATATCATTTAGTGATAACATTGTGTAAAAAATAAATAAATAAATACATTTCCCGAAAATTGTGGCAAAATATAATATATTCCATGGACTCAACAGGCATCAACAGCAAATAACTTGAAGTGTCTTCTTTCCAAAATGGGGTAATTTGTGTGTGTGGGGGGGGGGGGGGAGGTTGTGCTATCTTGTATATTTCATGGCCTCCAAAATTTTGATAGGTAGTGAGGAACTGAAATCAACATTTTACGCTTTTGATTGGTTTTCGGGGTCCTGTACACAGCTAGGCTCCCAAAAAGTCTCACACATGTGGTATCCCCGTACTCAGGAGAAGTAGCAGAATGTATTTTGGGGTGTAATTTAAAATATGTCCATGGCATGTTTGAGCATATATATATGTAAAATGGTGACTGTACAGCTTGTATAACAGTATAAATTTGCTGTCCCTTCAAAATAACTCAACACACTGCCATTAATGTCCAAATTAGGCCCAATTGGCCATTTTCCTCCCCGGTTTCATGTAACTCATTAATTTTACAAAGTCTCAGGTGTGAATGGGGAGCAGGTGTGTTAAATTTGGTGTTATCGCTCTCACTCTCTCATACTGGTCACTGGAAGTTCAACATGGCACCTCATGGTAAAGAACTCTCTGAGGATCTGAAAAAAAGAATGTTACTCAACATAAAGATGGCCTAGGCTATAAGAAGACTGCTAAAACCCTGAAACTAAGCTGCAGCACGTTGGCCAAGACCATACAGTGGTTTAACAGGACATGTTCCACTCAGAACATGACTTACCATGGTCGACTAAAGAAGTTGACTGCACATGCACAGCATCATATCCAGTGGTTGTCTTTGGGAAATAGACATATGAGTGCTGCCAGAATTGCTGTAGAGGTTGAAGGTGTGGGGGTTCAGGCTGTCAGTGCTCAGATCATACTCTGCACACTGCATCAAATTGGTCTGCATGGCTGTCATCCCAGAAGGAAGCCTCTTCTAAAGATGATACACAAGAAAGCCTGCAAACATTTTTTCTGAAGACAAGCAGCCTAAGGACATGGATTACTGGAACCATGCCCTGTGGTCTGATGAGAACAAGATAAACTTATTCGGTTCAGATGGTGTTAAACGGCAACCAGGTGAGGAGTAAAAAGACAAGTGTGTCTTGCTTACAGTCAAGCATGGTGGTGGAAGTGTCATGGTCTGGGGTTGCATGGGTACTGACTGCACTGGGGAGCTACAGTTCATTGAGGGAACCATGAATGCCAAAATGTACTGTGACATACTGAAGCAGAGCATGATCCCCTCCCTTCAGAGACTGGGCCACAGGGCAGTATTGCAACATGATAACGACCACAAACACACCTCCAAGACGACCACTGCCTTGCTAAGGAAGCTGAGGGTAAAGGTGATGGACTGGCCAAGCATGTCCCAACCTAAACCCTATTGAGCATCTGTGGGGCATCCTCAAACATAAGGTGGAGGAGCTCAAGCTCTCCAACATCCACCAGCTCCGTAATGTCACCATGGAGGAGTGGAAGAGCACTCCAGTGGCAACCCATGAAGCTCTGGTGAACTCTGTGCCCAAGAGGGTTAAGGCAGTGCTGGAAAATAATGGTGGCCACACAACATATTGACACTTTGGGCCTAATTTGGACATTTTCACTTAGGGGTGCACTCACTTTTGTTGCCAGTGGTTTAGACATTAATGGCTGTGTGTTGGTTTATTTTGAAGGGACAGCAAATTTACACAATATTGTGTATTATTTAAACAAATTGTACACTCACTACATTGTAACAAAGTATAATTTCTTCAGTGTTGTCACATGAAAGGATATAATAAAATATTTACAAAAATGTGTGTACTTACTTTTGTGAGATACTGTATATACAGTAAGACAGTCTTATATATATATATATATATATATATATATATATATATATATATATACTGTATATACACACTGTGCAGTCAGTGTACAGTATATAATACAGTGCATTGAAGTGGTTAATGAATTAAGATAAAGAAAAAACCTTCTGCTTTTACAACACCTTTAAGAGTTGGCATAGAGATCTATTCACTGACACAGACACTGACACATATGCAGACACACACTAGGACACATGAAGACATGGAAGACTATCCATATACTCTTTGACTTTTTCCTGCTCCTTCTTGGACGTGCTGTTTTAGAGCAGAAGAACATGGAGGGGTACACATGCTTACATAAGCTGGACACATTAGTAAAACTACTGCTTTTATTTCTTATATTTTTTACATTGTATTTATGATACCAATTGTGTGATAATAAAATCACACTTTGTTTTTAAGTCAGCCTTAGTATTAAACGATTTACATAATTGCCTAAAGAAAAATATTATATTTATTTTCAATATTTTACAGAGGGACAACTTTTATTGGTATTCAACACCTCTTAAGCTATGGAGACACTAACATAACATATACAAATGATGTGCCATTGGACCATACATGTTCATTTCCAATTTATAAAAATGAAAAAGCCACATGCATTTAATAACAGGAAACTGACAGAATAAAACATGCTATATTGAATTATGAATTTTGCTGGTGGAGATTATTAATGTTTTTTCTTACATTTGTTGACTGGTTCATCCGTAAACTAGAAATATTTTAGTTACATGTTTCAGTATAATTACAAAACATTCTAAAGAATGACTAAATTATTAAAGGTAATTTGGCACAAATAGAAAGCACTGAATAAAATATATGGATGTACATAATTAAAACAGTTGTATAAATTATTCCATAATAAGTGACAGGGTAGCACCATCAACAAAGAAAGTGGTTTTACATTTTTTTCTGTGGGAGCTGTTCATATATATGTGTGTGTGTGTGATTTGAGTTCAGGCTAACAATTGTGATTTTGTAAAAACTAAAGAGTGATAATATCCCATGATCTCATGCTTCAGTTACCATGCCAGTTCTGATATATATACATTCATAAACAATTTAACATGTTCTTTTACAATAGCAAAAGCCCAGCGTGGAACAGTGAATATAACAGACATGTACTGTATACGTTTTTTTTTCTTTTTTGTGCAATGTAGCACTGGTAAAGGGTTCAAAATATGTATTTGTGAGTTATTTACTAGTTCACTTTTCATATGAGGCACAGGTATGTTCACAAATAGTTTGGGTATTTGAAAAAAAAATAATTAGGTTGGTGAGAACAGTCTATGTGGACATTACCTCTGAGCTTAATATTGATATTATTTTAATCACAGCATGCTAAAAAAAAGCACACACACACACACACACACACGCACACACGCACACACACACCCAATGCACAGTACCCAGCACTTATGTGAGATTGGTGAATATCTGTATATATAAGAGCCAGTTACTTAAAAACAAACAGAAACATTATTAAAAGTTCAAAGCCCTCCACACAATGGGGGATGAAAAGGTGCAAACAAAGTAGTCAGTAGGATGTTTTCTCTAGGTAGGATAATTCCCTATTTCAGTCCTCCACATTTAACAGGACAATCACCCTTTGTGCTTAGTGGACTTAAACCCCTAAGGACACTGCACTCACGGCAAACAAATGGCTGTCACATAATGATAGGCACACAACACGTTTGTTTAAATTTACATTTGGGTGGATCCACCAAACATCTTTCTTCCCCACAGCGGTTACTTATATATCACTAAAACTTAAGGCAAAGAGACAAATCAACACACATAGAATAATCCAGTTTAACTAATTTATTGCGTGCTTCTTCCCATTAAAAAAAATTACTCACATACAAAAAAGTTTATTGCTTTCTTAAAATCATTTAAACAGAAAGAATGCATACTGAATCTGGCAATAAAAACATAGTGTCTTTATTCCGAGACTGAAGATGGAAACATCTTACAAATTGCAATTGGCCTTATGAGCCGAGGCACCATTTCAGACTATATGTCTTCCCCAATAGGCATATAAACGCTATAAATGTCTTATATCTTAATGTGCAAATAAATAAACAACATTGTGCAAATATAGAAACTATGTTCCACAAAATTGTTAAATGTGTATATAATGTGCAAAAAACATTTGCTGAAATGTCAAAAAAAAAAAGTTCTCCAACTTCAAATCCAAATCCAGTGTGTAGCTAATCAGCGTGGTGTTCTTCCATAAACAGACACCTCCAATTCACCCAAAAAGCATGCACACACCCCAGTGGACATTAACTTACCAGATTAAATCTTAAAGCTTTTAGTACAAATATATGTATTTTATAATACAGATGATAACCACCCGGAACTTTCATATGAAACAGAAAAATACAAAGAAGGACCTATCATGGTGTAGACAAATGTATTAACAGTAAAAAGAAAAATGAATGGAGAGACACTTAAAATACAAATCTACAATCCCACTACTTAGAGTAAAATGGCTGCAACTGTTTGGTTCGGGGAAGCACCCAGGCAACAAAGGTTATTTTTATTGAAAAGATAAACATTGTACATATTTGAACAACACCTTTGAAACCTTGATTAAATATGCCTCTCTTTGGGGGGGGGGGGTAAGCAGATTTCATTTTGCAATAAATAATTAGGACGATCTTCATAGGTTTGCTGCACAGATTTTCATCCCTTTGGCACTATTTCTAATAGTAGGTAATTAGTAAGTAAAGAGAGAGCGAGGGAGTAACAGATTTATCATAGCTTTTAAGCCTGTTATGGGCAGGCTACCAAATAATAGGTGAGCCAGAGAGCAAGATGATTACATCTTAGGTTCCATGCACACTGGCAAAAAAAAACTTCATTCTACAGGCGTTAGACGTTTTTTTCACCTGTCTGTAGAAGCACTTCTATTGTATTCTATGGGTATTTGCACATTATGATGACTTCAGGCATTTTTTGACAGGGACGTACAGAGGCAGGAAAAAAAAAACCCTTCTCGATCACGTTTTCTGGAGAAATTTAGGAGCTGTAAAAATGTCAATCGCTCCTAAATTCCTGTTATCTCTTGTGAAATAGGAGAATGCCCCAAGGCATAGTATGGACAAGGGACCATAAACAGAATAGTCAGAAAAATACAAAAAATATAAAAATATCTTATCATATATTTTTAGATATTTTGTATTTTTCTGACTATCCTGTTTATGGTCCCTTGTCCGTACTATCCCTTGGGTGCATTCTCCTATTTCAAATATTTTTCTGGGATGTGGCAAGGACCTTCAGGATCAACTTCTAGATAGTCTCTTCATTATTATTGTTATCTCTTGTGAACATCAAGTTTAAACTTTTTTTTTATTTGCTTTGGCTGAGGGGAGTTTTAAGTGCAAAAAAATCCCTGTAAACTCATACGCTCATAAACTGACCAAAACTTTGTACAGTATGCTCTCAATTTGCATTTTTTTATGCCATGCTTTTCCAACTAAAACGCTGACTTTTTTTATGCTCCTAATGTGCATGGAGCCTTATACTGCGTACACACAGGAAATGTTGCATGTGAGCTTGTTGGTGCTAAGTCTGACCGTGTGTATGCTCCATTGGGACATTTGGGACATTTCCCACCAACAAAGGTTGGCTAGCAGGTTCTCAAATTTTATGCTAAGAAATGTTTGTTGTTTTGTTTTTCTGATCATGTGTACACAAGTCCGTCGCACAAAAGTCCACATATGCTCGGAATCAAGTATGAGCCAGAAGCACTCGGTCTTGTAAATCTAGCGTTTGTAATGGAGATATCACAATCCTGACACAGCAAATTATGAAATCTTTCAATGCAGCACATTCTCTTCTTCTGTATAATGGTATAATAATGAAGTTGCTTTGCTGCTGATATTTAGACATGTGCATTTGTTTTCGTCCGAATGCATTTTCGTTCGAATTTCAGCTATTTTCGTTTTCCTTTTGACAAACGATAACGAAAGCACAGAATCCGAAAAACGAAAGATCCGACATAAATAAATGCTTTATTTTCATTTTTGTTGTTACAACAGTTCGATATAGAATAGGAAATTCGACATGACTCTGACAATAACAATCTGTGTCTATAGAACCTGTGGTCGAATGTGCCTAACCTTACCTCTATTAGTCCAAGATTATATAGAGAAAATATTCGACAGAGAAAAAAGATTTGACAGAGAGAAAAGATTCTGCAAGTTACTGTCCTAAAAAGTGTTTGGGGACCCGGGTCCTGCCCCAGGGGACATGTATCAATGCAAAAAAAAGTTTTAAAAGCGGCCGTTTTTTCGGGAGCAGTGATTTTAATAATGATTAAAGTGAAACAATAAAAGTGTAATATTCCTTTAAATTTCATACAGGGGGGGGGGGGGGGGTGTGTGCTTAGAACTGTCCCTGCACAAAGTGTAATTTATGCAGGAAAAAAAGTCCTTTAAAATCACTCGCAGCTATTATGAATTGTCGGCTCCGTAATACAGAGAACACTCATTGAAAGTCATTGATAAAAAAAAAAAAAAAAAAAGTGTGGGGGTCCTCCAAATTCAATTACCAGGCCCTTCAGGTCTGGTATGGATATTAAGGGGAACCCTGCGTCAAATTAAATAAAAATTGACGTGGGGTTCCCCCTAATGCTGATGTGGAGAAGGGCCTCATCCCCACAACCCTGGCCGGTGGTTGTGGGGGTCTGCGGGCGGGGGGCTTATCACAATCTGGAAGCCCCCTTTAACAAGGGGACTCACAGATCCCGCCCTCCCCTATTTGAAATGGTAAGGGGGTACAAAAGTACCCCTACCATTTTACAAAGAAAGTGTAAAAAATAGTTAAATCAGACAAACACACTTTTGAAAAATTCCTTTATTAAAAATTTAAAAAAATTAAAAAAAGATTCCAGCGGTGGTAATCTTCTCTTGCTATCCAGCGACGGACGATCATCTCTCCGGGGTCCAGCGATGGCTGATCTGAATCAGCGCAGCGAATCCATCCATCTTCTGTCTCCACGGAGGAGACACTGCGGGGATCCCGGCTGCCTGATGTTTGTTATATGCGAAGGGCGGGGCCACCTGTCACCAGACCCCGCCCCCTCTGACGCAAGGGGAAACCCGGGCTTCCCCGTGAGGTATGGGTGACCCTGCCCCCCTCTGATGTAACTCAGGCAGGTTTCCGTTACATCAGAGGGGGGCGGGGTCACCCATACGTCACGGGGAAGCCCGTGTTCCCCTTGCATCAGAGGGGGCGGGGTCAGGTGATGGGTGGCCCCGCCCTCCGCATATAACAAACGTCAGGCCGCCGGGATCCCGCAGTGTCTCCTCCGTGGAGACAGAAGATGGATGGATTCGCTGCGCTGATTCAGATCAGCCATCGCTGGACCCCAGAGAGATGATTGTCCATCGCTGGATAGCAAGAGGGGATTACCACCGCTGGAATCTTTTTTTATTTTTTTTATTTTTAATAAAGGAATTTTTCAAAAGTGTTTTTGTCTGATTTAACAATTTTTTACACTTTCTTTGTGAAATGGTAGGGGTACTTTTGTACCCCCTTACCATTTCAAACAGGGGGGGCCGGGATCTGGGGGTCCCCTTGTTAAAGGGGGCTTCCAGATTCTGATAAGCCCCCCGTCTGCAGACCCCCACAACCACCGGCCAGGGTTGTGGGGATGAGGAGCTTCTCCACATCAACATGGGGACAAGGTGCTTTGAGGGGTCACAGACCCCCAAAGCATCCTCCCAATGTTGAGGGCATGTGGCCTGGTACGGTTCAGGAGGGGGGCACTCTCTTGTCCCCCCTCTTTTCCTGTGGCCTGCCAGGTTGCATGCTCGGATAAAGGGTCTGGTATGGATTTTTAGGGGGACCCCCACGTCAATTTTTTTTTAAATTTGACGCAGGGTTCCCCTTAATAACCATACCAGACCTGAAGGGCCTGGTAATTGAATTTGGGGGACCCCCACACTTTTTTTTTTTATCAATGACTTTCAATGAGTGTTCTCTGTATTACGGAGCCAACAATTCATAATAGCTGCGAGTGATTTTAAAGGACTTTTTTTCCTGCATAAATGACACTTTGTGCAGGGACAGTTCTAAGCACCAGAAACATGCGCCCCTTCACAGGCATACTATGGACACCCCCCCCCCCTCGTATGAAATTTAAAGGAATATTACACTTTTATTTTTTCTCTTTAATCATTATTAAAATCACTGCTCCCGAAAAAACTGAAGTTTTTAAAACTTTGATACATGTCCCCTGGGGCAGGACCCGGGTCCCCAAACACTTTTTAGGACAGTAACTTGCATATTAGCCTTTAAAATTAGCACTTTAGATTTTGAACGTTGGAGTCCCATAGACTTTAATAGGGTTCTAAAGTTCACACGAAGTATGCTATATACTAGCTCCGTCAAATCTTCTTTATACATTCGACAGACACCATAAGCCTTCAAAGACAGATTCGACCGGAATTCATGTGGATTTTCGGACGAATGCAATTTTTGAACGAAAAAAGAAATAAATAAAAACGAATTTCGGGAGTAACTAAATAAATAAATTTTTTCGGACGAAAACTAAATTCCAAAACAAAATATTTTACTCTGCACATGTCTACTGATATTCAGAGTTCTGACAAACATATTTTTTTATATTTCTAGTGATCTCCAGAATAATATTTTTTTTCTTTCTTTTTTTTATTGATCCCATAATTTTTTTTTGTGTTTTTTTTTTTCTAGTGATCTCCAACATATATATATATATATATATATATATATATACATATATATACATATATATATATATATATATATATATATATATATATATATATATATATATATATATATATATATATATATATGTATGTATATGTATATATATGTATATATATATATATATATATATATATATATATATATATATATATATATATATATATATATATATATATTATTTATTTATTTATTTATTTATTTATTTTTTCCTAGAGATCTCCATAACATTTTTTTTCTAGTGATCTCCATAATAATTTCTTTTTTTTGTTTTGTGTGTCAAGTTACCACAGCAAAATTATTATCTTATTTAACTTATTTTTTTTACCTCAAAGATACAGCTATGTTGGTGTCCCTTGTTAATTTGACATTGTATTTTTGAAAATGTACCCACCTTCTCACAAACAAACTGTCCTTTTTGAAGTAAAACATATAGCTAAGTATTTGTCCCCCAAAAAATGTTAATTTAATAGAGAGCACAAGGTTATAACAAAATAAAGAGGAAGGCAACGATGGAGAAACAGTTGGAATTGGTGTAGCCTTTTTAACCCCAGGGCAGACATCAATTATTTGACTATTATTTGACTGTCAAAATTGGTAACCTGAGGAGTCCATTTAATAGGGAGCACAATACAGTCCAGGACTCAGAGAGACCGGGAGCAGCAGTAGATGACATATATGTCCCGAGGCTGTGGTCTTACAACAGCCTGCATTTTTTGCCAGACCACACCAAACCCAGGCCATCACTCTCATTACTTCCTTCCAGACTTCCTTTCATGCTGCTGTGGTGGGTGGGGAGGCTGTGGTGTTGGTGGAGGAGCATGGTCCAACTCACAGAGGTGTGTTTGACATGTGCGTTTGCCTCTCGTCTCCTTATCTAGGGTCTGCAGAATTATCTCCTCTCATACAGTGGTGTGAAAAAGTGTTTGCTCCCTTCCTCATTTCCTGTTCCTTTGCATGTTTGTCACACTTAAGTGTTTCGGAACATCAAACCAATTTAAACAATAGTCAAGGACAACACAAGTAAACACAAAATGCAATTTTTAAATTAAGGTGTTTATTATTAAAGGTGAAAAAAAATCGAAAACCATCATGGCCCTGTGTGAAAAAGTGATTGCCCCCTAAACCTAATAACTGGTTGGGCCACCCTTAGCAGCAACAACTGCAACCAAGCGTTTGCAATAACGTGCAATGAGGCTTTTACAGCGTCCTGGAGGAATTTTGGCCCACTCATCTTTGCAGAATTGTCCTAATTCAGTTACATTAGAGGGTTTTCGAGCATGAACGGCCTTTTTAAGGTCATACCACAACATCTCAATAGGATTCAGGTCAGGACTTTGGCTAGGCCACTCCAAAGTCTTCATTTTGTTTTTCTTCAGCCATTCGGTGGTGGACTTGCTGGTGTGTTTAGGATCATTGTCCTGCTGCAGAACCCAAGTTCGTTTCAGCTTGAGTACACGAACGGTTGGTCGGACATTCTCCTTCAGGATCTCTTGGTAGACAGCAGAATTCATAGTTCCTTTTATCACGGCAAGTCTTCCAGGTCCTGAAGCAGCAAAACAGCCCCAGACCATCACACTACCACCACCATATTTTACTGTTGGTATAATGTTCTTTTTATGAAATGCAGTGTTCCTTCTACGCCAGATATACTTGGACACACACCTTCCAAAGAGTTCCACTTTTGTCTCATCGGTCCACAGAATGTTGTCCCAAAAGTCTTGGGGATCATCAACATGTGTTGTGGAGAAATTGAGACGAGCTTTGATGTTCTTTTTGCTCAGCAGTGGTTTTCTCCTTGGAACTCTGCCATGCAGGCCATTTTTGCCCAGTCTTTTCCTGATGGTGGAGGCATGAACGCTGACCTTAACTGAGGCAAGTGAGGCCTGCAGTTCCTTGGACGTTGTTGTGGGGTCTTTTGTGACCTCTTGGATGAGTCGTCGCTGCGCTCTTGGGGTAATTTTGGGCGGCCGGCCACTCCTGGGAAGGTTCACCACTGTTCCATGTCTTCGCCATTTGTGGATAATGGCTCTCACTGTGGTTCGCTGGATTCCCAAAGCTTTGGAAATGGCTTTATAACCCTTTCCAGACTGATAGATCTCAATTACTTTCTTTCTCAATTGTTCCTGAATTTCTTTGGGTCTCGGCATGATGTGTAGCTTTTAAGGATCTTCTGGTGGACCTTACTGTGTCAAGCAGCTCCTATTTAAGTGATGCCTTGATTGTGAACAGGCGTGGCAATAATCAGGCCTGGGTGTGGCTAGAGAAATTGAACTCAGGTGTGGACAACCACAGTTATAGTATGTTTTAACAAGGGGGGCAATCACTTTTTCACACAGGGCCATGATGGTTTGGATTTTTTTCACCTTTAATAATAAACACCTTCATTTACAAATTGCATTTTGTGTTTACTTGTGTTGTCCTTGACTATTGTTTAACCACTTCAATACCGGGCACTTAAACACCTTCCTGCCCAGACCAATTTTGAGCTTTCAGCGCTGTCGCACTTTGAATGACAATTGCGCGGTCATGCTACACTGTACCCAAATGAAATTTGTATCATTTTTTCCCCACAAATAGAGCTTTCTTTTGGTGGTATTTGATCGCCTCTACGGTTTTTATTTTTTGCTAAACAAATAAAAAAATACCGAAAATTTTGAAAAAAAAAATTTTTTTTTTGTTTCAGTTTCAAAACTTTGCAAATAAGTAAGTTTTCTCCTTCACTGATGGGCACTGATGGGGTTACGCTGATGGGCAATGATAAGGCGGCACTGATGGGCACCGATGAGGTGGCACCAATGAAGTGGCACTGATGAGGTGGCATTGATGGACACCGATATGTGGCACTGATAGGCGGCACTGATGGGTGGCACTGATGGGTGACACGGATGGGCACTGATAGGTGGCACAAATTGGCATGGATGGGCATGGATAAGTGGCACAGGTGGGCATGGGTAGGCGGCACAGGTGGGCATGGGTAGGCAGCACAGGTGGGCATGGGTAGGCGGCACAGGTGGGCATGGGTAGGTGGCACAGGTGGGCATGGGTAGGCGGCACAGATGGGCATGGGTAGGCGGCACAGGTGGGCATGGGTAGGCACTGATAGGCGGCACAGATGGGAACTGATAGGCGGCATTGTATTATAATATATTGCACTAATGGATGCCAATCAGTGCCAATCAATAATGCATGCCAATCAGTGATGCCCATTGTGGGCACTGATTGGCATCCATTATGGGCACTGATTGGCATCCATTGTGGCACTGACTAGAATCCCTGGTGGTCTAGGGTGGCATACCTTGTCCTTGGCATCCCTGGTGGTCTGGTGGCGTCCCTCGTGGTCCAGTGTGGGCATCCTCGGGGGGGCTGTGCTGATAATCGATCAGCACAGACCCCCCCTGTCAGAGGAGCAGCCGATCGGCTCTCCTCTACCCGTGTCTGACAGACGCGAGTGAGGAAAAGCCGATCACCGGCTTTTCCTAATTACACTGTGATCAGCCGTGATTGGACACGGCTGATCACGTGGTAAAGAGTCTCCGTCGGAGACTCTTTACCGAGATCGTAGTTGCCGGGTGTCAGACTGACACCCTGCAACAACGATCGCCGCGATGCGCGCCCCCGGGGGCGCGCAGCGGCTCATAATCCTGATCACGTCATATGACGTCCGGTCAGGATTATGAAACCACTTTGCCGCCGTCCATTTGCTATAGGGCGGACGGCAAGTGGTTAAATTGGTTTGATATTCCGAAACACTTAAGTGTGACAAACATGCAAAGGAACAGGAAATGAGGAAGGGGGCAAACACTTTTTCACACCACTGTATAGTACATTGGGCCTCCTCCATCTGTTGTAATTTACTGACAGTGACGCATCCAAATGCCTCATGGCCATCAGGGGCCCTGCTAATTGCCACAGTAGCATGTTTTAGGAAAGCAGCCATGGCCTTCTCCAGGTTCCTTGCCTTCCTGATCCTTTTGGTTGGAGGGAAGGAACCTGTAATAAGTTAGGCTGCTTGCCACGGCCTCCTCCTGGCTGAGACTTTCCTGTCTATGAAAATGGCACATAGTTTTATGTTTTTGGTCATCAATCACACACAATTTTGAGCTCATGACTGTTGCAAATTGAATGTTAACAAATAGAAAAGACTATCATTCTGACCCCAGCATTTTTCATTCTTGTCCCAATCATTTTTGGCCACTACTGTCCATTGATATGTAAACCACTTTGTTAGATCAGAAATTTGTAATCAATAACATCTAGTTAACATCATTACATTTTTGACAAGAAATATGTTCAACAATGCTATACCTGGCTCAAGCTGGGCTCCTCCACATCTTCTTCCTGGGTGGAAGGCCAAGATTGGACCTCAGAATCCTCAGCTGATGTGGAAGGAAGAGTTGATAGCGATGGCCTGAATTCCGTCTGGTTGGACAAAAAATGTAGGCTGTGCTCCCTATTATATGTGCTAGACATGTTTGGTTCATTTCGTACAAATTGAAAATTCGTACGGATTTCCAAAAATTAGTACATTCAGAAGCATCCAGAATATGAATTTCTATGCTTACAAATTGTATACGAAATATGAAATTTAGTTGATGAATTTCGGATCCAAATTTCGTTACAACGGAAACGTGACTGGTGTTTTGTTGACCAATCAGAGATTTTCTTCTGCTGCTGAGTAGGGATGGGTGAACGGTTTGGCCTGAGCTTAAGTTTGGGCCGAACTTTGTTTGTTTGGATGTGCTGCAGAACACTGAACAATATGCAGTGTTCAGGGCAAATTCAAAAGCCGCCGTAACACTGTTAAAGTCTATAGGACATTAACATGAAAAATTAAAAGTACTAATTTTAAAGGCTTATATGCAAGTTATTGTCATAAAAAGTGTTTGGAGACCCAGGTCCTGCTCCAAAACAAATGCAAAAAAAGTTTTAAAAATTACCATTTTTTTGGGAGCAGTGATTTTAATAATGCTTAAAGTGAAACAATAAAAGTGAAATATTCCTTTAAATTTCATACCTGGGGGGTGTCTATCATATGCCTGTAAAGTGGCGCAACAGTCCAAGAGCAAAACAGTCCAAAAGCAAAACAGTCCGAGAGCAAAATTACATTTCTAAAGGGAAAAAAAATTAAAACTACTCCAGGGCATTTAGCCTGGTATGGTTCAGGGGAGGCACTCTTGTTGGCCCCCCTTATTTTCCTGTGACCTGCCAGGTTGCGTGCTCGGATAAGGGTCTGGTGTGGACCCCCACGTCATTTTTTTTTTTATTTTGGCACGGGTTTCCCTTTAATATCCATACCAGACCTGAAGGGCCTGGTAATGCACTGTGGGGGAATCATAGGCCGTTTTTTTCAATGACTTTTATGTGTATTGCAGAGACCCAACAATTCATTATAGCCGGCGCTACCGCTAGTACTTTTAAATAACTTTTTTTTCCTTTAGAAATGTCATTTTACTCTCAGACTGTGTAAACATGGGAAACATGCACCAATTTACAAGCATACTATAGACATCCACCAGGTACGAAATTTAAAGGAATATTTCACATTTATTGTTTCACTTTAAGCATTATTAAAATCACTGCTCCTGAAAATGTCAATTTTTAAAACTTTTTTGTGCATTGATACATGTCCGCTGGGGCAGGACCCAGGTCCCAAAACACTTTTTATAACAATACCATGCATATAAGCCTTTAAAATTGGCACTTTTGATTTTTCATGTTCGTGTCCCATAGACTTAACAGTATGAGAAAGGTATTTATTTTTTTGCTTTTTAAATTCATCAAAATGAATGTTCATAATTGTTATGAGAAGTTAACGAACCTAACTAAAATTCGTATGTCGTACGAATCCAAATTAAATTTCGGACACGAATTACGAAATACGAATTAACGGCCAATACGAAACTGAATGAAACAAATTTATTGACGGCGCACATGTCTAATACGTGCTCCTCAGGCTACCAATTTTGCCCTTCAAATAGGTGATGTCTGCCGTGGGATACACAGGCTTCACTAATCCCAACAGTTTCTTCAGCGCTGCCTTCCCCTTTAGCTTGTTAGAATAGTCCCTGCATTGGACTTGCCAGAGACATGGCAAGTCCATGAGACTTGTATTTGTCTATGAAGTTTGGCAGGAAATCGGGGGGTGTAAATTTATCAACCATTTTATCTGTGAGATACAACACAAGACAAACCCTAATGTGAGGCTAAACTCTCCTAATATCTATATCAATCAATCTTTAAGCAGTATAGGCCACTAACTACTGATGCCCCAAGTTACAATTGTACCTTTGTTTGAACAACGATCCTCCGTCCTCCACTCACAGATCGTACGTACATCACCTGTGTGTTATGCTTTATATACACTGCGCATGCGCGGAACTCCGCCCCTGTCCTTCTTTCTAGTGTATTCTCACCTCTTCTCTTTCGGTGCAGTGGGAGAGCACATGGCAAAGACGCAGCAAGTGTGTGCTGAGAACAGCAATGAAGAAAGCCAGAAGCAAGGCAGTTCCAGATCTAGGAGGAGATATAAGGCCTCAAATATGTCCTTTGAACAGATGGTGGACATCTTAAAGAGGACAGACTATGATGGGCATCATAGGCTGTGCAGAAACCCTAATGTGAGAAAGGCCAAGATCATGGCTAAAGTTGTGAGAAGTCTGCACAGAAATGTTGTTGTACGGCGATCCAAGGATCAATTGAGGAAACACTGGTCAGACCTGAAATTGAGGGAGCAAGATCAGTATAGAAAGATCAGGAAAGAGCTGCAAAAAAGTATTTGTCATGTATTCAGCAGTTAATAATCAATGGACCACTTTAAATGTCATTTACATTTCCCAAAAACATGCCCAAATTCCTCACTCTATCTTTTTCTAACTCTTCAAACTGTTCTGGTTGTTGAGGTTGTAACAGACACCTTTCGGGCTGTGTGTCCCCTTCTTCTGACTTCACTTTCTATAACCTGTGGTGACTTGCCAACCTCAAGTTTAACTGGGTAATGCACATTTAATCTGAATACCAACACATCTGTAATCTCCGCTAACAAGGGTTTATAGCCAAGGCATTCTCTTTTATGTCTTGGCTCTACCACTTTAACCAGCCCCCAAGCTTCCTCATGTATACCGAATAATAGGCCACAAACACACTTAGGACATGACATTACCAAACACAATATGTGGCAACTGCAGTGAAATACAGGATTGCTCAAATCCTCACGGAATTCCCACACTGCTGGGTGTATTCCTGATGCCCCCTCCCGGTCCTCCCGTTCTTTACCACACAATTATTATTATTTATTCCTCACATCAACATTTTTCTCATCCGTGACTATATAATTAATAACCAACAGCTGCCACAAGACAAGAAGTTCAACAGAACAGGACAGACAAGGCAGATATAATTGCAGGCTCCTTATTATATCAACAGACTCAAGGCAAGATATATACCTGTCTTTGTGGACCACAGAAAGCTGATATGGACACAGAGATTAACCAGCCATGGGTGCAGTATAAACAGTAGACTAGATATTTAAAACTGTCTTATCGTTTTCCCAGAGGTGATCAGTCTTCATCCTGCCCATGTTGATTTCTCTCAGTCTCCTGTCAGTCGGCTGTCCTTTGGGCCTAGCCTCGAGCCCCACGTTGGGCGCTAAATGTTTTGGGTCAAATCAGAACCGCTCGATATTTTGCAGGTTAAATACATTTGTTCATGCCTATTTTGATTAAAATAAGTTTATTACATTGTTGTCTAGATGTATTTGTAACTATAATGAAATGACAACTTGATTCAGTGTAAGAGGAGGACACTCAGCAGCTGTTTACACATCTGGACGCAGGAGCACTAGTGTGGGACAACCTTGTTATGGTGTCCCACGTAAGTGCTCCAGTGGATTCTAGGGGTCTCTTCATGTGTGAAACTTGCACAAAACAGGTAAGTATTCCAGATTTTGAAAGTGAAAAAAATCATGTATTCAGCTTGGAACTCTGCCAAAACAGACAATTGGAGGACACTTCCAAGCAATGTTTCATATTACCATTTCTAGCCTAACATATCTGTTTGCTAAGTATAACTTTTTTGTATTCACATAGAGGAGAAAAGAATAGGGACATCTGAGGACACCAGTAACCTCACACCAAATGAAGAAAGGCAACTCACCACACAACATAAGGATGTGGATGCAGAGGTTCAGGAAGTGCTGGGTGAAGTGGTCGAAATGGTGTCAACAACAGGTCAGTGTCTGAGACCACACCTTCAGGTAATAGATGGATGCCTGCATATTTATAATACATGGTGTGTTTTTTATTTTTAGGTGATGTGGAAGTTGTGGAGGAAGAAACTCACATCAGCAGTGCAAGTGCACAAATACTCATCAGTGAGATCATGGTGTGCAATCGTGATTTGAAAAAGATGAAACAAAACATCCACGATGTTCAAAAAAGATTGAACAACATCATCGATATTTTAGGGAACATCTAAACCAAAAAAACATTTTAAAGTTGTCATTATGTTGTATGTTTTAATGCTTTTAAATGAATGGCAAAGCAACCATTGCAATGGGGTGCAACCACTTCCTTTTACCTACTTTAGTTTGGAGGAAGGGGTTGCACCCACAAAACGTGTACATTGGTATCCCATGATGGGAGATAGCACATGCTGACACACTGTGTTTTGTGGCTTTATCAAAATAGATTTAGGGAAAATGCACACATTTTAGGCATGGGATCATGAGTGAAATCCAAATTCTGAGTCCCAATTTGTGTGCATCTTCACAATTTGGCTTTTGGAGGGATGAGATCACTCCATCTGATGAAGGCAAAATCAACAGTTTTGACATACTAATGTCTCATATGGCCTTCAAAGTCGAACTTTGTAAGTTCCTGAGTTGGGGATGTGTACAGTATGTTATGTTTTTAAACATGCCCGTTTAGGCTCAAAAAAGGCAAATTTATGTCAAACATACATGTTATACACCAAGATGTTGGTTTGTTCCAAAATCGCTTATAACGCTCATGTGAATGTGCTTGGAGTAAAATGTTTTATACTCAACAATGTGTGGCTTCTTATTTCAATGCTCAATACCAGTTAATTTTTGAAGTTGGTGTAGTTACAGTGACAACGGGGTTAATTACTAAAGGCAAATCCACTTTGCACTACAAATGCACTCTCAGTGCACTTTCAAGTGCACTTGCAGTGCACTTGTAGTGCAAAGTGGATTTGCCTTTAGTAAATAACCCCCACTGTGTGGTAAAATTTGCCAAATTCAGGCCATTTTAGGGACTACAAGCAATTCATTCATAGAGTTGAAAAGGATGATTATTTTTATCATTAATGCACTATTGAAGAAAATGGTCAAAAATAAAAGGCCATTTGAGAACTTAGGAGACAGATAAGAAACACAAACAATAATTCAAATGAAATATGAGTTTAGTTTAAAAAATATATATATATTATACAGTTGCAAGACTTGTTTGTAAATCAATTGCCCTCACCCACAAAGTAATCAACATAGTTTTGCCAGACTTTGTGGGTGCTTTGGGGGGGGCAATCCAGGATGACCACTTTCAAGCACCGTCAGTGATGTAGGTTCTGGAGAAAAGTCGGCCTCAGTCGCAACTGAGGCCAGATAGCCAGCTGCATTCTTGTGAAGGAAGTTGTGCAGAGTGCAGCAGCTCAACACACTGTGATTCATTTTGTATATTTGGCCATGTTGATGGCCGTAAGGAAAAGCCTGAACCGGCTGGCCATTAAGCCAAAGGCATTCTCAGCCTCTCTTCTGGCACGGGCCAGCTGGTAATTAAAAACCCTCTGCTCTGGGGTCATAGTCCTCATGGGGAACGGCCTCATCAGATATTCCCCCAAAGCAAAGGCCTCATCCGCCACAAACACAAACTTGAGACCCACAACATTATCCTCCGGAGGTGGCAACTCCAGGGTGCCATTTTGGAGACGCCAGTAAAACTCTGTCTTGGTGATCACTCATCCATCAGATATATGGCTGTTCTTCCTTATGTCCACATAGATGAATTCATAATTGGTCGTCACCACCACCAACATCACTATACTACTGAATCCCTTATAGTTAAAGTAGCATGACCTGGAGTTGGGTGTCAGGATGATCCTGACATGCTTCCCATTGATCAATGGAATTAGGAAGCCACAATCTGCCATTCCTGTGGGTTGGAAGGAAATTGTAGCGCCAAACTGGTGGCATATTGGAAAAATGCTATGTGGTGGGGTAGGGGGGTAGATGTTTTGGACAGGTAACCATTCCGCTTCATGTAGAGCTGAATGCATAAATAATGTGTGATACTTTGGCCATCCCCTCCTTACTTACACTATTGGCAGCCCACTGGACAGGTAAGACGTTTCCTAATCCAAAAATATGAATACACACTGTCCAAATTGAAGCACATATTTTACCTATTTTACCTATCAAGATAATAGGAGAACAAAACTTTAAACAGTACCATTTGAAAGTATTCTGGCAGGCACTTGTTCTACATGCTTTGGTGAATTCATCCATAAATATGAACACAAATGAGGTAGATATAGTGTTTATGGGTTTGGCAAAGTCAGCAGATAGAGTATTGGTATCGGTTGACTTAGCAGTTGGGGGGAGGAAGGTTACAAAATGAGTTTGGGCCCCCCAAAAAAGCCTCTTGCACTCTGCCTGAATTTAACCACTTGAGATCCGCGCTATAGCCAAATGACGGCTACAGCGCGTATCTCCGTTTCCGGGATGACGTCAATAGACGTAGTCCCGTGTACGAGCGGCCTGCGCGCCCCCTGAGGGGCGAGCACGGCGCGCTCTGTGTTTGGCGAGTCCATGAGACTCGCCTGATCACCGATCCGTGCAAGGGGTCGATCCCGACCCCTTATCACGTGATCAGCTGTCAGCCAATGACAGCTGATCATGTGATATAACGGAGCCGGTAATCGGCTATTATTCCTCCTCGCGCTGTCAGCGCGAGGAGAAAAAAAAAGGCCGATCACCGGCGGCCGTGATCGGGACATCAGTCCCGATCACGGCCAGCCCTGCTAGCGCCCACCTGCCCCCTGCCAGTGCCCACCTGCCCCCTGCAGTGTCACACTTATTAAAAGTAAGTGCCCCCCGTCAGTGCCACCCAGCAGTGCCCACAGTGCCACCCAGCAGTGCCACCCACAGTGCCACCCACAGTGCCACCCAGTAGTGCCCACAATCTGCCTCAAAGGTGCTGCACCCCAGTGCCACATATCCGTGCCCATCAGTGTCATCTACCAGTGCCCAGCAGTGCCACCTATCAGAGCCACCTATCAGTGCCACCTATCAGTGCCCATCAGTCCCATCTATCAGTGGTACCTATCAGTGCCCATCCGTGCCACCCATCTGTGCCACCCATCCGTGCCACCCATCCGTGCCATCTTATCTGTGCCCATCTTTGCCCATCAGTGCCGCCTTATCTGTGCCCATTGGTGCCGCCTTATCTGTGCCTATTAGTGCCGCCTTAACTATGCCTATCAGTGCCGCCTTAACTATACCTATCAGTGCCCACCAATGCAGCCTATCAGTGCCCACCAATGCAGCCCATCAGTGCCCACCAGTGCAGCCTATCAGTGCCGCCTAATCAGCGCACTTCAATGAAGGAGAAAAATGACCCGTTTGCAAAATTTTATAACAAACTATTAAAACATGATTTTTTATTTATTTTTTTTGCATCTTTTTTTGTTTGTTTAGCAAAAAATAAAACTCCGAACTGTAACTAAATACCACCAAAAGAAAGCTCTATTTGTGGGAAAAAATGATAAAAATTTCATTTGGGTACAGTGTTGTATGCCCGCGCAATTGTCATTCAAAGTGCATCAGCGCTGAAAGCTGAAAATTGGTCTGGGACTGAGGGGGGTTTAAGTGCCCAGTAAGCAAGTGGTTAAGGACAAAAATAACATTCAAACACACTTTAGGGGGTGTTTAGGGTAAACAATCATGGTAATTATGGAATGATGGCATGAATACAATACATTAACAAACATTAAATACATAGAATGTGATGTTAAAGGATAAAACTTACCCTAATATAGTCCTTCTGCAGGACTTGAATGATGGCAGAACAGGTCTCTGAAATAATGATTCCCAGAGCTCGGGGGGAGATCCCAGTCTTGAACTTCAGGTCCTGGAGACTTCTCTGTTACCAAGCACCACAAGGTGGCAATGAGCCTTTGCTCAGGAGAGATGGCTTGCCGTGTCCTGCTTTGTAATATAAGGGGACAACAAAGCCAATAGATGGTGAAATATGGGGTCGGTCATCTGGAGATAATGCCTGAAATCATTAGGATTATTCTCCTGTTGCTCCCACAGCAAAGGCATATGACAGAATTGGTCACTATTAACCACTTAAGGACCGCCGCATGTAAATATACGTTGGCACAATGGCACCGACAGGCACCAACAGGCACAAGCACGTACCGGTACGTGCTTGCCTTCCAGCGGGTGGGGGGTCCGTTCGGCTGCGGCGGTCCGTTCCGCTTCAGGATGAGGGGATGGTCAGTGTGAACTGACCCTCAAACCAAATGGAGTTAAGAATCTATCACCAATTATATAGACAAGTTTAAAAGGATATTGCATAGGACAATACGTAGGACCATTTATTTAGCTAGTAGCGCGAAGGCCATTTTTACTATTTGACAGAATTTTCTCATATGCATTTGCTCTGTGAGATCCGTGAGAATAATCCTGATGATTTCAGGAATTATCTCTGGAGGATGTACCCCATTTTTCACCATTTGTTGGCTTTGCTGTCCCCTTAATCAGGAGGCAGGACACTTGCATGCGGCAAGCCATCACTCCGGAGCAGAGGCTTGTCGCCACGTTGCGGTACTTGGCGACTGGGAGAAGCCTACAGGACCTCAAGTTCTATACAGGCATTTCCCCCCAGGCTCTGCTATCATTCAGGTCCTGCAGAAGGACTATATTAAGGTAAGTTTTCTCCTTTAAAATCACATTATATGTATTTAATGTTTGCTAATATATTGTATGTCTTTCCTCATTCCCTAATTACCATGATTGTAATATGCTGTGAATGGCCCCTTTGTCCTCATGCATGCTGTAATCTTTTAATGCTCCTTTTTTGTCCTTCATGCATATTTGCCTTCACTAAACCCCCCAGCATGCAATCCTGGGCCCATATACACCTATATGCTAGTCACTTAATAATGTATTTTGTCAGCTCCATTGTAGTGCTTTACCCTAAACACCCCCTAAAATGTGTACAACTATTGTTTCTGTTATTTCTGCTATTTCTGTCCTAAAATTCAGGCAGGGTGCCAGAGGCGTTTTTTGGGGGTCCCAAAATCATTTGGAACCCTCCCAACCGCTAAATCAGCCATACCAATCCTCTATCTGCTGGCATTGCTAAACTCATACACACTATACCTACTACCTCTTTTGTGGTTATATTTATGGATGAATTCCCCAAAGAATGTAGTGAAAGGGCCTGCCTAAATACTATCAAATGGGTACTGTTTAAAGTTTTGTTCTCCTATTATTATCTTGATAGGTAATTGCAGAATGTAAAAAAGTGCTTCCATTTGTACAGTGTGTATTTATACTTATGTATTATGACACTTCTTACCTGTCCAGTGGGCTGCCAATAGTGTAAGTAATGAGGGGCTGGCCAAAGTAACACACATTATTTATGCATTCAGCTCTAAATGAAGTGGAGAGGGTTACTTGTCCAAAACACCCCCCCCCCCCTAAAATGTTTACAATGGGCCATCAGAGGGATGGAGGAATCTGATAAGTGGGCCTTAGATTTTTGCCTTTAAATACTCCTTAAAATAAATGTTATACTGATGTTGGCCAAGAATTTTTGTGACTAATCTGCTTGCAATGTTTATGTGCAAAATGACAATTTTTTTTCTTGTTTTCTTCAATGCCACAGGAATGGCAGACTGTGGCCTCCTACTTTGCCACCCGTTGGGACTTTCCCAACTGTGGTGAGGAAAATTATGGAAAGCATATGATGCATTCGGTCTGTGTTACCACGTGATGAGGCCATTCCCCCAAAGGACCCTCACCCCGGAGAAGATGGTTTTTAATTACTGACTGGCCAGAGCCAGAAGAGTAGTGGAGAATGCCTTTGGGATAGTGATAAATATTTCGGAATACAAACTGAACCATATAATTTTGAGTTGCTGAATCCTGCACAATTTTCTCAAAAAACCAAATCCTAGTTATGTTGCTTCTGTTGGGCCTGAGGCTGGACTTTTAGAAGTTCCAATGATGGCCCTGGAAGTGGGTCGTCCTGGCTTGCCCCCCCCCCCCCCCCAAAGTGCCCGTGAAGTGAGAGAAAATGATGTCCAATATTTTACAGGTAGGGGAGCCATTGCTTTGCCACCAAATTTTCAATATATTTTATTTTTTCTCAGATAAAATCTTGATTTTCATTTACTGCTTGGGTTTATTTTTGATGACTCCTAGGTTCTCCTAGTGCACTTGTAGTGCCTAGTGTTTTTTCCTTTATTAAATAACGCCCATTGTCACTGTATAAACACCAACTTTACACAAAAACTGGTATTGATCATTGAAAGAATAAAGACACACATTGTTGAGTATAAAATCTTTTATTCTATGCACATTCACATGTCGGTTGTAAAACATATTTTTTGTAAAAACACCAATTATTGTTTTTCTTCTTCTTTTTTTTTCTTTGGGTACATAAACAGGCATGTTTCAAACATAACATACAAATTGGGAGTCCAAATGGGTAATGTCAACATGTGCGATCTGCCATCATGGGGGATCAATGGACGTGTTTTGGGGGTGCAACCCCTTCTTCTCACCTACTAGAGTCATGAGGAAGGGGTTTCACCCACAAAACCCATACATTGAGATCCCCTGATGGCAGATAGCACATGTTGATGCACCGCGTGCATCTTCAAAATTTGGCTTTTAAAATGTACAAAGATTAAACATAGAATCTGGTCATCGAAAAAGAAAAAGAAGAACATGATCGATTTTGTTTTAGGGAAAAGGGGGTTGTATTCTCCCCTAAACATCGATCATGTTCTTCAATTCCTGCTACATGATGTCAAGGTGATTGGGCATTGCATCTATCTCCCCATTCCAGGCCATGAGTTTGGTAATGAGGGTTTGGGCACTGGCCCTTAGTAAAAGGTTCCGACGCTTTTCCTTCCACAACCAGAACATCACCTAAAATTGATGAAAAAACATGTATTTAGAAATATGCAGGCATACATAGATTACCTGAAGCTGGGTGTCAGACACTCACCTGGTGGGGTGCCCATGTCGCCCACTTCCTCCACCTCTCCTTGATCCACATCCTCAGGGTGGCTCAGGCTTACTTCCCAATCAAGCTGCCGTGGTCGGGGGTTCCTGGGATCCTGTTGTCTGAGTCTTTTCTCCCATATGAGAATGAAACAAAAGGTATACTTACCACACAGATATTTGAGTCCAGAAATAGGAATATGAAACATTGCTTTGAAGTGGTGTACAATTGTCTGTTTGGGAAGAGATCCAAGTTGAAGACATGATTGAAATTCCCTTTTAACCAAGCTGCAATATTTACCATTTACCTTACCTTCACAGATGGAGACACCCCAAGTATCCACTGGAGCACCTGTGTGGGTTACCCTAAAAAATGTGCTCTGGTGTGCCACACTAGGGCTTCTGAGTCCAGATGTGTAAACAGCTGCTGAGTGTCCTCTCCTTACATTCCACTGAATCAAGTTTGCAATTCATTCAAGTTTCAAAGACATCTAGACAACAATGTCCTAAACTTCTTTTAATAAGACAAATTAGCATGACCAAAATGTAGTTAAAACCTTGTATAAGCTAAATACATTGTATTTATTTGCAAACGAACAATGTTTCCTATGAACAATGTTTCATACAAATGTTTACTGTGCCCACGAACATGAAAGTTGCCATTTCAAACTGTACAACAGTAAAAAAAAGCACATGGAGCAGCATGCAAGTTAATAATCTTAATAGAAGCACACAACAAGTACTTACTTTTTTGAAGCACCTTCTTTTTTCTTCAATACTGATCTGGCTCCATCAGTTTAAGGTTGGACAAGCTCTTTCTTATTTTCTTAAATCAAGTCCTTGGACCATTGTACCCCAAAATGCTGCTCCAGAGTGGTCACAACTGATGTCATGATTTGGTCCTTGCGCAAATTGGGATGGGTGTACGGACCATGTTTCCCATCATAATCCTCCCTCCGCAAGATGTCCACCATCTCCACCATTTCTTCAAAAGCCATGTTGGTGGCCTTAAATCTCCTTCTCCTGGATCCGTATGTTTGGGGCTCCGGGCTTTCCTCCACGCTAGATGAAAAAATAGCCACCTCTGTCTCCGCCATGTTGCTCCTAATGTGCACTGAAGAGAGAAGGGGCGGGGAATATTCGTGAAAAAAGAACGTCAGGGCGGGTGATGCGGGTGGAGTTTCACGCATGCGCATTGTCTAAAAAGTATGTATGTTGTAACTACGTTCTGTGTGCGGAAGAAGGAACAGAAGCAACAAACATAATAATGAATAGTGATGGCCGAACGGTTCGCCCGGCGGTCGTTTCGCGGCGAATTTCCGACTTTCGCCGTCCGCGGGTTCGAACGCCTTTTTCCGTCGTTCGCCCCGGCGGACTTACGTGTTTAATGTATACAAGAACTTTAACCTTTCGTGACACGTTTATCATGTGTTACAGGACAACCAATTGAGACATGACAGCTCATGGACACTTGGACATTCCCCCTAACCTATAAATACACCCGATCCGGTGGCCATTTTACATTCTTTCTTCTGTCACTGTAGGGAAAGGATCCTGTGTGGAGTAGGGACAGAGAAAACGCTAGCTATTTGGTACACAAAAGTTCTTTTCAGGACTGGTATAGGTGTTAGGTCAGCAGCCTGAGTTTCTTTTGTCAGTTTAGATAAAGGGACAGAGCGCTGTATGCTGCTATTTTAGGGACAGCTCAGCCAGATTAGTCTTTCTTCATCATCATCATCATCATCATCATTAGCTGTTACTATCAGGTCCACAAAAGAGCTGTTCCAGCTAATCGTTCCAGCCTACTCTTTTTTGCCAATTTGTATAGGGACAGGCAGGAAGCAGTGTGTCAGGCAGTGAGGATAATTTTAAAGACTTGCTGTTACTATTAGTTCCACAAAGGTTCTTTTCAGGACTGGTATCAGTGGTACGGTAATAGGCTTGTACACGTATAATATTCTTTCTTCCAAATATAGAAAGAATATTATACTTGACTGCTGCCCTTCTGCTGCAGTCTGCTAATCATTCACAACTCACTTGTTCCACAAAGCTCTTTATCAGGACTGGTAACTTGGTCTGTCTAGGGTGCTACGGTACATAGGCTTGGGTGCGGTACAGTCTGCTGTTCTGTAAGGACCGCTATCGGTCCACAATACATAGGGTTGCCGTGCACTACTGCTGACCGCTGCCCTATACTGCAGCAGTCCTTCATTGGTATAGGGACTGACGTACAGTCTGCTAATCACTAACACACAACCTGCTTGGTCCACAAAAGTTCTTATAAGGACTGGTAACTTGGTATAGGGTGCTACGGTACATAGGCCTGAGTGCGTTACAGTCTGCTGTTCTGTAAGGACCGCTATCGGTCCACAATACATAGGGTTGCCGTGCACTACTGCTGACCGCTGCCCTATACTGCAGCAGTCCTTCAGCGGTATAGGGACTGACGCACAGTCTGCTAAACACTAACACACAACCTGCTTGGTCCACAAAAGTTTTTATAAGGACTGGTAACTTGGTATAGGGTGCTACGGTACATAGGCCTGAGTGCAGTACAGTCTGCTGTTCTGTAAGGACCGCTATCGGTCCACAATACATAGGGTTGCCGTGCACTACTGCTGACCGCTGCCCTATACTGCAGCAGTCCTTCATTGGTATAGGGACTGACGTACAGTCTGCTAATCACTAACACACAACCTGCTTGGTCCACAAAAGTTCTTATAAGGACTGGTAACTTGGTATAGGGTGCTACGGTACATAGGCCTGAGTGCGTTACAGTCTGCTGTTCTGTAAGGACCGCTATCGGTCCACAATACATAGGGTTGCCGTGCACTACTGCTGACCGCTGCCCTATACTGCAGCAGTCCTTCATTGGTATAGGGACTGACGTACAGTCTGCTAATCACTAACACACAACCTGCTTGTTCCACAAAAGTTCTTATAAGGACTGGTAACTTGGTATAGGGTGCTACGGTACATAGGCCTGAGTGCGTTACAGTCTGCTGTTCTGTAAGGACCGCTATCGGTCCACAATACATAGGGTTGCCGTGCACTACTGCTGACCGCTGCCCTATACTGCAGCAGTCCTTCATTGGTATAGGGACTGACGTACAGTCTGCTAATCACTAACACACAACCTGCTTGGTCCACAAAAGTTCTTATAAGGACTGGTAACTTGGTATAGGGTGCTACGGTACATAGGCCTGAGTGCGTTACAGTCTGCTGTTCTGTAAGGACCGCTATCGGTCCACAATACATAGGGTTGCCGTGCACTACTGCTGACCGCTGCCCTATACTGCAGCAGTCCTTCAGCGGTATAGGGACTGACGCACAGTCTGCTAAACACTAACACACAACCTGCTTGGTCCACAAAAGTTTTTATAAGGACTGGTAACTTGGTATAGGGTGCTACGGTACATAGGCCTGAGTGCGTTACAGTCTGCTGTTCTGTAAGGACCGCTATCGGTCCACAATACATAGGGTTGCCGTGCACTACTGCTGACCGCTGCCCTATACTGCAGCAGTCCTTCATTGGTATAGGGACTGACGTACAGTCTGCTAATCACTAACACACAACCTGCTTGGTCCACAAAAGTTCTTATAAGGACTGGTAACTTGGTATAGGGTGCTACGGTACATAGGCCTGAGTGCGTTACAGTCTGCTGTTCTGTAAGGACCGCTATCGGTCCACAATACATAGGGTTGCCGTGCACTACTGCTGACCGCTGCCCTATACTGCAGCAGTCCTTCAGCGGTATAGGGACTGACGCACAGTCTGCTAAACACTAACACACAACCTGCTTGGTCCACAAAAGTTTTTATAAGGACTGGTAACTTGGTATAGGGTGCTACGGTACATAGGCCTGAGTGCGTTACAGTCTGCTGTTCTGTAAGGACCGCTATCGGTCCACAATACATAGGGTTGCCGTGCACTACTGCTGACCGCTGCCCTATACTGCAGCAGTCCTTCATTGGTATAGGGACTGACGTACAGTCTGCTAATCACTAACACACAACCTGCTTGGTCCACAAAAGTTCTTATAAGGACTGGTAACTTGGTATAGGGTGCTACGGTACATAGGCCTGAGTGCGTTACAGTCTGCTGTTCTGTAAGGACCGCTATCGGTCCACAATACATAGGGTTGCCGTGCACTACTGCTGACCGCTGCCCTATACTGCAGCAGTCCTTCAGCGGTATAGGGACTGACGCACAGTCTGCTAAACACTAACACACAACCTGCTTGGTCCACAAAAGTTTTTATAAGGACTGGTAACTTGGTATAGGGTGCTACGGTACATAGGCCTGAGTGCGTTACAGTCTGCTGTTCTGTAAGGACCGCTATCGGTCCACAATACATAGGGTTGCCGTGCACTACTGCTGACCGCTGCCCTATACTGCAGCAGTCCTTCATTGGTATAGGGACTGACGTACAGTCTGCTAATCACTAACACACAACCTGCTTGGTCCACAAAAGTTCTTATAAGGACTGGTAACTTGGTATAGGGTGCTACGGTACATAGGCCTGAGTGCGTTACAGTCTGCTGTTCTGTAAGGACCGCTATCGGTCCACAATACATAGGGTTGCCGTGCACTACTGCTGACCGCTGCCCTATACTGCAGCAGTCCTTCAGCGGTATAGGGACTGACGCACAGTCTGCTAAACACTAACACACAACCTGCTTGGTCCACAAAAGTTCTTATAAGGACTGGTAACTTGGTATAGGGTGCTACGGTACATAGGCTTGAGTGCGGTACAGTCTGCTGTTCTGTAAGGACCGCTATCGGTCCACAATAGATAGGGTTGACGTGCACCACTGCTGACCGCTGCCCTATACTGCAGCAGTCCTTCAGCGGTATAGGGACTGACGTACAGTCTGCTAAACACTAATACACAACCTGCTTGGTCCACAAAAGTTCTTATAAGGACTGGTAACTTGGTATAGGGTGCTACGGTACATAGGCTTGAGTGCGGTACAGTCTGCTGTTCTGTAAGGACCGCTATAGGTCCACAATAGATAGGGTTGACGTGCACCACTGCTGACCGCTCACCTATACTGCAGCAGTCCTTCAGCGGTATAGGGACTAAGAGTTTTGTCACAGGGTCATTTAAAAAATGACATGCAGAGGAAGAGGCAGGCCCTTCCGCAGGGGTGGTAGGGGTAGGGCAGGAGCAACAGGCTTGAGCCAAAGTGGGAAGTTGCAGAAGGTGCGTTCAATTACTTTAAAGGATGCACCAGACTTGGTTGAGTGGCTCGCTCAGCCTTACTCTTCTGCACCCTCCTCATCCTCTCGATCTGCACCCTCTTCTTCACTCTCTGCTATGTGCACCCCCAAAGACACTACCACCAACAACACGACCACCACCACCACCACCACATACCTTCCGCTTGAGTCACTGGAATTATTTTCCGATCCATATCAAGAGGACATTTCTGATGCGCAGCCACTCTTGGTATTGGATCAGGAAGAGGAGGTAGCAACAAGCGCTACTCAGCAGTCTGACGCCAGTACCCAGATCAGCCCAAGGAGGAGGTTGGTCCCCGGTGTTGCTGCCTACTCTACTTATAGCGGTGGGGAAGGTGACGTTGATGATGACGTGTCTAGTGATGTCACGTGGGTGCCCACAAGAGAGGAAGAGGAGGGGAGTTCAGAGGGAGATATGGACCAGCAGATAGGGAGGAGAAGCAGCAATGACTTACATTGCACAGCAGGGACAAAGCAGACTGCAAATGTATCAGGAGCGAGTCATCGACCATGTACGGTCACATCTGGCGCTCCCAGGACACCGGCACATGGCTCCGCAGTGTGGGCTTTTTTTAACGTGTCCGCTGCTGACAATAGCGTTGCCATCTGCAATCTTTGCAGTCAACGCGTTAGTCGCGGTAAGCCCAATACTCACCTAGGGACGACCGCCTTAAGAAGGCACATGAGCAGCCATCACCGAGCCCAGTGGGAGCAACGGAACACACAAAGCCACACTGCAGGCTCTCACCGTCCAGCCTCGTCTTCTACTTCTCCTTCTCCTCTCTCCTCACAATTGTCCTCCACTCCACCTTCCATCACGCCAAGCTCACATTTTTCTGCAAAAAGGCAGGCTTCCGTGGGCCTAATGTTTGAGCGTAAAAAAATGATGACGCCGGATAACCCTCTTGCCCAACGGTTGGCGGCTGGCTTGTCAGAACTCATAGCCCGCCAACTACTGCCATATAAACTGGTGGACTCGGAGGCCTTTCGCAAATTTGTGGCCATTGGAACACCACAATGGAAGGTCCCAGGAAGGAAGTATTTCTCAGAGAAGGGCATCCCAGAGCTATATGGCCATGTTCAGCGGCAAGTGAATGTATCTCTGGCACACAGTGTCGGTGCCAAGATACATCTGACCACAGACACGTGGTCTAGCAAACACGGGCAGGGAAGGTATATCAGTTTTACTGCCCACTGGGTGAACCTTCTGACGGCCGTCAAGCATGTAACCCGTGGCACCCGTGTAGATTTGGTTTTACCGCCACGGATTGCATGCAGGCCTGACTCTTCTTCTCCTCCTCCTACTCCATCCTCCTCCCTCTCCTCCTCAGCTGCCTCCTCCTTTTCCGCTGCTAGCGTCTCTTCCACTGCACCGCCCAAGCTCCCCAGAACCTATTCCACATGCCAGGTGAGACGTTGCCATGCCGTGCTGCGTCTGTTGTGCCTGGAAGCAAAGAGCCACACTGGCCCGGCACTCCTTTCAGCTTTGCGTTCACAGGCAGATGAGTGGCTAACACCGCTCAATTTGACAGTTGGTAAAGTGGTGTGTGACAACGGTGCCAATCTGCTTAGCGCATTGAAACAGGGCAAAATCACGCACGTGCCGTGCATGGCACACGTCTTAAACTTGGTCGTGCAGCGATTCCTTGTCAAATACCCTGGGGTCCAGGACATCTTGCGGCAGGCAAGGAAAATCTCGGCCCATTTCAGAAGATCTTACACGGCCATGGCTCGCCTTGCTGACATTCAGCGGCGACACCATCTGCCGGTCAGACGTCTTATTTGCGATTGCCCGACGCGATGGAACTCAACCTTCTATATGCTTGATAGGCTGCTCCAGCAGAAACGTGCAGTTAACGTCTACCTGTATGAACTCTGCGAAAGAAACGGTTCTGGGGAGCTGGGTTTTTTTTCACCGCGCCAGTGGCTGCTCATGCGCGACACATGCAGACTTCTGCGGCCATTTGAGGAGATCACCAAACTGGTCAGTCGCAGCCATGGCGCCATCAGTGACATGGTACCTTATGCCTTCTTTCTGGAGCGTGCATTGCGTCGTGTCATTGATCAGGCTGTGGAGGAGCAGGAGCGGGAAGATGAGGAAGTCGCAATGCTGGATGAATTCCCAGGGGGGGCTACTCTATCTGAGACAAGTCAACAACAGGAGTCTGATGAGGAGTCAGAGGAGGATGGTGCCGGGGCGGATGAGCAGGAGCAAGAAGAGCATGCTTTAAACCTTTCTGGGATCCCTGTTGTGCGAGGATGGGGAGAGGAGAATGAAGAGGACGACATTATCCTGGATGATGAGCAGGAGCCAGGCCACCACACCGCTTCCACTTTAGTGCAAATGGGGGCCTTCATGCTCCAGTGTTTTAATAGGGACCCCCGTATAAAAAGCATGAGGGTCAAGGACCAGTACTGGGTGGCAACGTACTTAGACCCCCGGTACAAACACAAAATGGCGGAAATGTTACCGCCGTCGCAGAGGGCTGTCAGAATGCAGCACTTCCAGGCCTTGCTTCGAGAAATGCTGCATTCTGCTTTTGCGTGCGCTGGCAGAGGAGCAATTCCCACTCCCAGAGAAGGATTTGCGGGTACCAATCCAACAGCGCCTGCAAGAAGAGGCCGGTTTGAAGATGTGTTGGTGACTTCGGATATGAGGTCATTCTTTCAGCCGACCCATCGACAGGTGTCATCCGGATCCAGCATCAGGGAACGCCTAGACCGTCAGGTGTCCGACTACATTGGGTTAACGGCCGATGTGGACGCTCTGAGGAGTGATGAACCCCTAGACTACTGGGTGGGCAGGCTTGACCTCTGGCCAGAGCTTGCCCAATTTGCAATCGAACTGTTGGCTTGCCCCTCATCCAGTGTCCTGTCCGAAAGGACGTTCAGCGCAGCAGGGGGGATTGTGACCGATAAGCGTACTCGCCTAGCTCACCACAGTGTTAACTACCTCACATTTCTAAAAATGAATGAGGCATGGATCTCGGAGGAATTCAACACATGTGATCAGTAGACCATGTATATGTCTATAAACAATTTTTGGAATCAAGCACACAGACCTTCTTAATTCATTTGGCTCACTTCCCTGACCCAAAAAAGCACACCGTACTATATGCCCCTACCCTCCTCTTTGAAGAGGTTGAGCGGTGTCATATTTCTACTGGGGCTGCTTATTATGAGGGGTTCCCACCATCCCTGTGCTGTGCTGACTTCCTCCTGGGTGTTCTTATTATGAGGGGCTCCCACCATCCCTGTGCTGTGCTGACTTCCTCCTGGGGGTTCTTATTATGAGGGGATCACACCATCCCTGTGCTGTGCTGACTTCCTCCTGGGGCTGCTTACGGTGCTGCTGTCAGCGCTGTATGTCACGGAGCTGCTGTCAGCGCTGTATGTCACGGAGCTGCTGTCAGCGCTGTATGTCACGGAGCTGCTGTCAGCGCTGTATGTCACGGAGCTGCTGTCAGCGCTGTATGTCACGGAGCTGCTGTCAGCGCTGTATGTCACGGAGCTGCTGTCAGCGCTGTATGTCACGGAGCTGCTGTCAGCGCTGTATGTCACGGAGCTGCTGTCAGCGCTGTATGTCACGGAGCTGCTGTCAGCGCTGTATGTCACGGAGCTGCTGTCAGCGCTGTATGTCACGGTGCTGCTGTCAGCGCTGTATGTCACGGAGCTGCTGTCAGCGCTGTATGTCACGGAGCTGCTGTCAGTGCTGTATGTCACGGAGCTGCTGTCAGCGCTGTATGTCACGGAGCTGCTGTCAGCGCTGTATGTCACGGAGCTGCTGTCAGCGCTGTATGTCACGGTGCTGCTGTCAGCGCTGTATGTCACGGAGCTGCTGTCAGCGCTGTATGTCACGGAGCTGCTGTCAGCGCTGTATGTCACGGAGCTGCTGTCAGCGCTGTATGTCACGGAGCTGCTGTCAGCGCTGTATGTCACGGAGCTGCTGTCAGCGCTGTATGTCACGGTGCTGATGTCAGTGCTCTGTATTACGGTGCTGCTGTCAGTGCTCTGTATCTCCTGCACCCTCTTGTTTGCCTACCCTGGTCCCTGACCTTCCCTCTCCTCCATTGCCTTCATTAGCTCCATAGTCCTGAATTGTCAGAACAATTTCCCAAATAAAAAAAAAATGCTTGTAGTTATCGATCCCAAATTCACCTCATACATGTATTATGCTATTGTCCAGGTGGTGGGACTACGTGCTACCCCCTAATAATTACCCCGTGGCCGCAAATTCGACCTAAAGGTTTGCGAAATTCGCCTCCCATTGAAGTCAATGGAGCCCGCGGCGAACGGTCGTTTTCGCGAACGTTTGTGTCCGTTCGCGTTTCGCGTTCGCGAAACGTCCCGTCGGAAGTTCGTCCATCACTAATAATGAAGGTAACTTTTTTTATTAGTTACAATTTATATGGCGCCAACAGTTTATGCAGCACTTTACAATGTATAGGGGGGACAACATTACAGTTGAATTCTGGAAATGTTGGGACATGAGTGGCCTATACTGATTCTAGATTGAGGCCTATTGTCACGTACCTGGTCGGAGTCTGAAGTGACAACGTCGACCTCCCTTGTATCTCCAACCTGGGTCCCGCTGATGATGGGGACAGAAGGACCCAAGGGAAAGGAGGAATACGGGTGCCTGCGGATGTAGCTCAGGAAGCTTGCGGCAGGTGATGTGACTTTGGGGATGCAGGAAGTCACAGCTGGTCACAGGAATGGAACTGCGGACACCCGGATGACAGCTTGGAGCCAAACAGGAGACAGGAGCGTAGTCACAGGAATAGCCAGGTTCGGAAGCAGGCGGGCAGCAAGGTATCATCAGGCAGGAGCAGGGTCAAACAGGAAGCCCAAGTCAGGAGCCAGTAGTTAGAGATAGGATCCAGACCCAGGTCAGGACAAGCTAAGGGTTCAGCAATGGGTATCAGTCAGGGAATAGCAGGAATAACAAGGAACAGGATTGGAACAGCTGAAGATCGGTGTGCATCTGCTACAAGTCAGTGTGCCCCTTAAATAAGTCCACTGGCGCCAAAATTCAGAAAAAAATTATTTAAAATAATACATATAATAATAAAACCGGCTAGTGATCTCTTGTGGGCTAACTTGAAAAAGGGGGCGAGCACCCACCTACATTCTCTGATACTTGCCTGCTGCCCATGTGGAGGTTGAGACATTGTTGCTGAAATCTTGTTTTGGTGGGTACGGCTCCATGCATATGGCTCAATGACTAGTAGTTGGTCCTGAACAGCTGTTGTTATGCTTATCCTTCTATTGCCAAGCTGCTACACGAACATTTTGAATATAAGTGTGGATATTTGTTTGTTAGATCAAAGTGATACAGTTTACCTATCCTGCATTCTGGAATTCTGATATCTTTGCATGTTCTACCATATGAGAAATTGAGAGTGAAGAAATATGGAAGAAAAGGTTGTTAAGCCAGTACTGTTGCGCAAAAAAGGGTTGTGCCACATCCGGTATTACAAGAAAAAGGAAAAAAATCCCCTGTGTGGTGGACTTTTAAGGCACAAACTAAGTCAAAAAGTTTAAATAATGTATATGAGTAATTTCAAAGTATTTATTTCGAAAAATATAAAGAGTAATGTGTATTAAAGCATGAAATGTTAAAACATCTCTTAGAGCTAATACACTGTCATACATGTAAATATACAAAGAAATTGTTGGTTTCTCACACCCGATGTGTTTCGGAGTATGTAATTTCCTCCTTCTTCAGGGGGTAAGAAGGAGAAACTGTGTTTCTAGAATAGAATAATAAATAAAATGAATATATAATATAATAACACTAATATTTGATAAGATACAATGTCAAACAGAACTTGGTGGTGTGTTCAACACTTCAATACCCCTGCATGTTTTTAAAGTTATAACTATTGAAGTGTTGAACCAAAAATTGCTTTGTATATTTACATGTATTAGCTCTAAGAGATGTTCTAACATTTCATGTTTTTATACGCATTACTCTTTATATTTTTCTAAATATATACTTTGAAATTACTCATATACATTATTTAAACTTTTTTATTAAGTTTGTGCCTTAAAAGTCCACCACACAGGGGATTTTTTCTTTTTCTTTTCGATTGAAGAAATATGGACCAAATTATTTTCTTACTACCAATAATATACAAAGCTATAGGGAGTAAAGCATTATTATGCCAATGTTGTGGGCCAGGCAACTAATTTCTGCAGAGACAGAAATGTTATCTCTTGATGAAGTGAAAATTGAAAAAATTCACCTGGAGGGTTTTGTTCATAATTCTTAGGACCAAAAATGCAAACGTAAAATAACCATTTTGTACTGAAGTCCTTTTAAGTGTTGATGGCTATACTATTTCAGTTCTCCAGTCCTACTTTTGTCAGTTTTACTTGTCTATTTCAATGAAAACTTGGTACATAAAGTTATAAAAGTAACTTTAGAAAAATAAAAACTATAAACATGGTCATTTATTTTCTTTAATACCATTCTGGCAACATGGCATTTAGCTGGCACTGCATTAAAATGTGATAAGAATTGAAAGTATTTCCTTTCTTACAACAGCCTCCCATCATTTACATTTTGCATAGTTATTTTCCATTCCAACTTTTTTCCACACTGCTGCTAAGAACAAAACCCTCCCACTATTTCTACAATAACCTTTTTCTTCCTGAATCAGAAAATGCTCTTTTACGCACAGCTACTTTTATGCTATAATCAAACTGACTCTAAAGATTGTACAACTAATGGAAATAATGGACCACCTGTCAACAAGCTGTCACAAATGTTTTAAATGTTTTAATATTTTTCCTCCCAACGCCTGCACAGACTCCATCTCATTCTTTTGCTCTGCACACAGTAGTTTCCCTATAGTGATATTGAATACTGTTGATTAGCTACAAAATATTCAATGCAATTGCACGTGGTCCCAAAAGATCAGAATGTTCTGTAATTCTGTGCTTTCCTTTGGCCACCCTCTATGATTTATTGCTATTTATTCTTACAATGTACTCTGACTAAAAAACATACTTACCAAGAAAAATCCCTTTAAGTTTTATATGTTTAAAAAAAAAAATCAACAATTCATAATTCAGATGTTTTGATTTTTAAATAATAAAATAAAAATATGAATGAAATTAATTTATACACTAAACAAAAACATATTCATTTTTTGTAACTGTGTGTTTTTTGATTAAAACTACAAGATCAGATGTTTTTCAAATTTTTTTCAAATTTCAAAGACAAAGTAGTTTAAATAAAATTTAATGAAAAATGTTGCAAAAATGTTAAAGTCTAATATATAGATAGATCGATATATATATATATATATATATATATATATATATATATATATATATATATATATATATATATATATATGTGTGTGTAGAGAATCGGACTGGGACTTTAAATGAGGCAAGTCAATCATTAATCAGCTGTTTCTAATGTCTAAATAATAAGGTCATATTGTAACATATTCCACAGAATCACAACTATATCAATAATTTAATAATACTTATAATAATATCATAATCACAAGATTTCCAAAATAATATTCGTATAAAATATTTAATATAATTGATCATTGGACATGGTGATGCAAACGATAAAAATAGTACATCATACAGAAGGCAATTGATGTGGTTAATACAGCCATATATGTAGAAAGAATCAACAAAACAATAAATTTAATGGTTATATAAGAAAATTAAAGCATCCATAAGGTGTTAACTCTACGCGTTTCATGGTTTTGTACCAATCTTCAGGAGTCAGATGCATAAAGATATGGACTGGAGAGGAAACATTATTTTTTTTTATTTTTTTTTATTAAATAACAAAAGAAATCCTCTATTTAAGTAGAGGATAGGTCTAAAGAGATAAATAATTTCCAGAATACTCACTAAACACCAAAGGATGGGAACAAAACTCTTAAGGTGAAATTTAATGGTGGTCTGGGCTACATATGGTCTCAACAGGGGTTGAGGCAAAGAATATCCCCCAAATGGGTGAACCCCGGGCCAGGGAAAACCAGCCAACACAATCACCGGAACACCACACCGCATCATCGCTCGGGAATGTTTAACAATTTACATGTGTCACTCTCTGGTTAATCACACTTTATAGCGATCACATTTACACTCTCATGGCACTAACATCTCAATCTAACAATTACTCCCCTTATTTTTTATTTCTATCATTAGAATTGCAAGTTCACGGTGGTATATTTGTACATTCCCGAGCGATGATGCAGTGCATATATATATATTGTATATCTATCCACTACATATAATCTCATCCACTACTCATCAATTAAGAAAAGTAAATATATGAATCAATAGTAGTCCACATAGATGTAATAATCATGATGTGAGACAGTGTATATCTTCCAATATTCTGAAGTCAGAATCAATGCTGCTTACCAGATTCGTAGGATCTCAGATTGTAGAGATCAAAGATGCCTGTGCACAAGCCTGCCGGCGGGAATACAGTCCTCCTGTGACTCATTTCAGGGGAAAGAACTTTTTCACATTGATTATTATATTCATCATGTTATGTTAATTTTGTTGATTATTGGCACCTTAAATATTTTTTTTTCCTTTGACATATAACACTTCAATCCCCCTTTTTGGTACCATTTTACAATTTTTTCTTACTTGATTAGTAGTGGATGCACGTTTGTTTCCTTTTTTTATATGTTTTTAGCTTCAGTGTTTAGGCTATTTACGAGCTGTAGCACCCTGTTTTATATATTTTGTTGAAGTTAGGTCAGATATTTCTTTTATACTTATTCTCAGTCACCCATTGATACGGATATAATTGTTGTAGAGTCCTCAGATTATGTGATGGGATCCACATTGGCAATATTACTGATTTAGTCACATTAAGTTTATAGTATTAGATATTCCCAAAGTGTTCTAACACTTGTATCCTAGACAGGGAAGAAGCCGGGTTAATTAGGGTGAGAATCACATCGTCAGCGAAAAGGCTGATTTTATGAGTATATTCTGCCATTTTAATTCCATGTATCAGTGGGTCTGAGCATATCTTTTCATCTAATGGTTCCATTATCAGGGAAAATATAAGAGGTGAAAGAAGGCAACCTTGATGGGTATCTTTTGTTATATAAAATTTGCTGGACATAGCATAAATATAAAGCCCAAGAAACCAAATTTGAAAAGGGTCACCCGTAGATACCCCCAGTGCACTCAATCAAATGCTTTTTCTGCATCTAAGGTGAGAAACACTGTTGGCACTCTGCAGGATTCCACTATTTTAAGTAAGTTAAACAAGTGACGGGTACCGTCTGGAGCCTGTCTACCTTTAACAAACCCCCCTTTGTCAGGTTTGAATAAATTAGGGGTAATGTTAGCTAGGCGATTGGCCAATATTTTAGCATATATCTTTTCTTATATCACCCCTTCCCTATCGGTGACATTTATACAGTAATTAGTGCATTTTTACAGCACTGTTTACTGTATAACTGTCAGTGGTCCCAAAAATCTGTAAAAAGTGTCCAATTTGTCCACTGCAATATCACAGTCCCAATAAAAAATGCAGATTGCCGCCATTACTAGTAAAAAATATTTTTTACTTTACTTTACTTTTTTTTATAGCGCAGGCTTACTGGTGCCCATTTATTCAGCTGTTACATCCAGGTCACACTATGACAAGTCATGTGCTTCTTCGATTTCAGCGATAATTCAAAATGCCCTCCCCAAAATCAGTCTGGCTATGATAAGCTCTACCAAACTTGGCCACTATTTTTTCCCCAGAGATTCACTGAATTGTATGCCCCTGACAAAAACATCTGTGTGGATGAGTCCCTTGTCCACTTTACTGACAGACTGGGAATTAAGAAGTATATTCCCAGTAGAAATGGGCCGAACACCTCCCAGTTTGTTCAAGACAGAACTCTTAAACATAGTAAAAGTACGGACCTGAAGTGCATACCCAATTAAAGCATATGAGACCTGAGATTGAAAACTTAAAATCCCATTGTGAAGGCTTATATGCAAGTCATTAGCCATAAAATGCCCTGAAGGACATGTACCAATGCAAACATTTTTTTTAAAAGATAATTTTTAAAGAAGCAATGATTTTAATGATGTTTAAAGTGAAAAATTAAACTGAAAAATTCCTTTAAATATAGTGCCTGGGGAGTCGCCCTTATTCTGCCTGTAATCTGTACCATTTAAAGAACATGCTGCAGAAAAACTGACATTTATAAATAAATAAAAAAAGACATTTGAATTATTTTTTCCCTGCATGCTTTCTTTATTTAGTAAACAATGGTTTGGGGGTGGGGGGTCTGTATGATGAGGCCACATTGGATAACTATGTCTTTTGGCATACTTTGGATGGAAATAACACATCTTTGCACCACAGTGAGCAAGCATTATGTGAAGAAGCCAAATTATGGTATACAAAGAGCAAGATTAACATTTTTTTTAGATAAAGGCTGGTGCATCTTTTGCAGACTTTGGATAGAAATAACAGATGTGGAAAAATTGGGCTTTGGGTGTTGATGGTGCCTTTACACCGTAACCCTATAGAGGTACTCTTGATGAAAGCTAGAATTGACCTTGCTGTAAAAAATTTTAAATTTGTTGCCTCTGTCACACAGTTGCAGAAAAATTGGTCTTTGGGTGTTGGTGGCGCCTTTACCCCATAACCTTCTAAAAGTACTCTTGATGAAAGCAAGAATTGGCCTTGCTGTAAAAAAAAATTAAATTTGTCGCCTCTGTCACACAGTTGCAGAAAAATAGGTCTTTGGGTGTTGGTGGTGCCTTCACCCTGTAACCTTCTAGAGGTACTCTTGATGAAAGCAAGAATTGGGCTTGCTGTAAAAAAATGTAACTTGCACCTGTCACTCAGGTGTGGAAAAATTGATCCTTGGGTGTAAATTGTGCCCATGAAACCTATATCAAATATTACTTCTAGATAAAATCAACACCCACAAAGCTAGGCAGCCTAGACAGTCTTGCAGAGATTTAAGATCCCAATAACACTTAATCAGAAACATCGGCATCAGGGGCTTGATAGCTGCTGCTAATCCAGGACTGATTAATTTTGAGAAATGTCAGCCAGTCAATGGAGTGTGGACAGATGAGCTCTTTTATCTGTCACAAAACCACTGGCAGCACTGAATGTCAGTTCAGAAAGCATGCTGAATGCAGGACAGCCCAGTAGCTCAAGTGCACGCTGGGCAAGTTATGGCCAGTGATCTATTCTCATGACTAGATATGAGCCAAATACCCCCTGTTCGGTTTGCAGCAGAGCTCCCAAACAGGGGAAAAGTTCTAACCTGAACAGCAAACGTCACTGAAGTCTATGGGAACCGAACAGAAAAAAATCAGAGCAAGCAGCCTGCCAGGTCAGGGAGGGGGGACAAACAATAACCGGGTTCCCGGTGGCCCTTGTGGCTGCCAGACCTGCTGACCCAGCTGGAGTCACTGGTGGCCAAGAGCCAAAGATGAGATTCAACTACAGGTACCTGATTGTGCGCTAAAGGGCTACCCTGCCGCAGTAATTGTATGTGGGTGGTCCTTAAATGGTTAAATACCAACAAAAGAAAGCTCTGTCTGTCCCCAAAAAGTGGTACAGTGTTGTGTGATTGAGTAATTGTCAATCAAAGTGTGAGAGTACTGAAAGCAGAAAATTGGCCTGGTAGGAAGGGGGTAAAAGTGCCTGGTATTGAAGTGGTCAATAATTGGCACATTTTGGGGGAAGAGGGGAAGAGTGGGTACCTGGTTTTAACAGGTACTCACAGTGGGAAGGCACAGTGGGAAACTGGCTAGGAAGCTGTAAGACATCACTCCCGGTTGGCCTTAGTTAAGATGTTGGGGCTTGGACCAGAATCCAATGAAGAATCGGCTCGGGAGAGAACAGCACTGGATCCCTGGACAGGTACGTGTCCTTATATTAAAAGTCTGCAGGTATAGTATTTGTAGCTGCTGACTTTGTTTTTTGGGGGGAGACTAGAGCTGATCTTTAAGTCTCGCTTTGAAATTCCATTAATTTAAACTTCCAATTATCCATATAGAGCAGTACTGTTAACTCTTTTCCACACTTTAGCACCCTGATGTTACTAGGGATCAATGGCTATCCAAAATATAGTCCTACTCTTAATAAGGTGCTGTAGAAAACGATGTAATTTAATAAAGGATTCCTGAGCTTGCTATAACTCATTTGACTGACATTTATTTAAAGCGTTTTAATAAAAAATGGATCCTGTTATACAGCACAATGCTATTGCTGTGTAACTCCCCCCCCCCCCCCCATATCACCTGAAATACCTGGCTGATTCTGCCTGGATATACCTTCCTCTCTGTTAACTGACCATGGTTTATCATGGCTGCTGAGCCCTGACACCATGGTCAGTTTACGTGCCTTCATAATCCGCAGCTCTCCTCTCTGCTCTCATGTGTCCTCCTCTGTCCTCCCCCCTTCCCTCCCTGCCTGTCAGTTCTGTCCACTCCATGATCCTCCCCTCCTGCTGCTTTCATATTTATTGTATAAGCATGGCATCCCCTCTGTTATATAACGCTATGTGTCCCTGTGTCTGTGCTGTATAAAAAAGCTGCAGATTATACCTTATATCAAAGTGTCTCCAGGCGCTCAAGTGATTCCTTGGATCTCTCTCCTCTCTCCTCTTGGCTCCTCTCAGTGCTGCCCCATCCACTATAACTGTCAGCCGGCCAGAGGAGAGAGCAGAGGAGTCACATGAGCAGCGGGAGCTGATCTGATATAAGGTATAATTGATTTTTTTTTATACAGCACAGGCACAGGAACACATAGCGCGTGGGTTCGGGATCAGTCATGCAGTGAGTGAGCTCCGTGCACAGTGGGCAGAAGCAGAGCAAGAGACTGCTTACCCACCCGCCCACCATCCTAGGAGGGTGATGCAGTGCCGGGGATACAGACAGCCGAAACTGCCATATAAACAGGACAAATGGAGCAGAGCAGAGCAGATCGGCACACCCCCTCCTATCCCTGCATAGTTTTCCAAGATGGCGGTGAAAGATGATATAAACAAACATATGTGCAGCGTTTAAGCACATAATAAACGTGTGCCAAAATGAATAAAGTCCAAAGACATTAATAGTGTACAGTGTAGAGTCCAGTGGCCAGTCCAAAACTGGTTGATATAAATCTTTCTGAAAAGCTTGAATGTAGATGGGGATTAGCAATAATGTCCCAGACACAATAACTGTAAAAGGATGTACTGTACTGCTTATAACACGGGGAACACCGGTACTGTAGACACACAATGAGGTACTCTTACCAACAGTGGTGGATGCACATACCATATGACAGTGAATCAGATATGCTTGTGTTTCTCCTGTTGGGTGTAACAACAAAATCCTGATCAGAAGGGCACACCATAAGACTGTGGACTCGTGGCCAGAGATGGTCTTTATGCTCGTCCGGGACCTCGAACTCCAACTCATCAGTGATCACCGATGATGGAATGTGGTATAAAAGATAAAAGAAAAAAGTGCTCCATATAGTGCAGATCAACCAATAATGCTTTATTGGGATATATTCTCGCAATCAAGGAGACAAGAAAAAGGTCCAATAGTCCAATAATGATAACATGGCATAAAAAAAATGTTAAAAAGCAATGCAGGAATCTCAAATAAGTAGTCCTATGTTTTTTCGACACGAGTGGTCTTCAACGAGTGGTCTTCAACAGAGATATACTATGATGAAAGATGATAAACACGAGGCAGCCTGGGCCCCTCTCAACACCTATCACCATCACCTTCACCTCCATCCAGATATGAGCAACAGATGGAGGCAGTGCAGGACCTATATTCCTCACAATCTTCTGGAGAACAGGACACTGACCAGCGGGGTGAGTCATTTACACTGTCCCACACCCCTGGTAATCCTCTATGTGCTATTGAGGCTGCAGATTCCCCAGTGTCTTCTATGGACAGAAATATGGCTAAGACTGCTGACTTGCTAAAAAATAGTAAAGGTCTTGCGAGCTACCAAATTAAAGTTCCCCTATCTTATAATAGTATAATGACAGCTGCTAGCACTAATCACGTCCCATACTAATGTGTAAGAATCATAGATAAATAAATACATCATGTGCTGTGCTCCTTAATGATCTGCTGAACCTGCAGCAAAAGCCTAAAAAACAAAATAGTTAATTAAAGTGATGTGCCTACAACTCAAATTCAAGAATATAATAATAATAATATTTAAGTGACTGAAGTCATCATTCAGCTTTCAACATCATACAGCTTAAATATATACACATACTGTATCATAAAATATAAATATTGATACAAAAGGGAACCATAAAGTGCTCAAGTGCATATAAATCTGTTATACTCTGACCACCCTTGATCAGTTTGCAGTGTCCTTAATACAGCAATAATAAACGGGACTTGATAGGTGACTGTGACTATAGCGATCTGCAGCAGTGATTACACTCAGGCGCTCCCCACCCCAAGATAATGGCCACTCACCTCAGAGCGTGTGACCTCGCTCAGTTTGTATATCCACTGTATACAGTTTAGCTATATCTCACTGCAGTCCGTTCCTGGTGTACTCACTGTTTCTACTATACTTCTGACAGGCAGGTGATTCAGTTAGCTGCATTGTATTTCATATATATTTTTATACATACATACATATATACAGTCAGTCTAGTATATATTTATCCACTGCATACAGTTTATCTCACTGCAGTCCATTACTGGTGTACTGTTTCTAATATACTTCAGGCAGGCAGGTGATTCAGTGATCTGCAGTGCATAAAATATATATACAGTCTCCTACATACATATATCCACTGCATTCTAGTCTAGCCAAGCCCATATCTGACTGCAGGTAGTTCTTGGTGTAAGTTTTCAAATACACTTTCAGGCAAGCAGGCAGGTGATTCAGTGATCTACAGTGCATAATATATATATATATATATATATATATATATATATATATATATATATATATATACAGTCTCCTACATATATATATCCACTGATTTCTAGTCTAGCCAAGCCGATATCTGACTGCAGGTCATTTCTGGTGTACATTTTCAAATACACTTTCAGGCAGGCAGGAATGGTGATTCAGTGATCTGCAGTGCATAAAATATATATACAGTCTCATATATATATATATATATATATATATATATATATCCACTGCATTCCAGTCTAGCCAAGCCTATATTTGCCTGCAGGCCATTACTGGTGTACGTTTTCAAATACACTTACAGGTAGGCAGGTGATTTAGTGATCTAGGGTGCATAAAATAGATATACAGTCTCCTACATATATATATATCCACTGCATTCTAGTCTAGCCAAGCCTATATCTGACTGCAGGCCATTGCTGGTGTACGTTTTCAAATACACTTAGAGGCAGGCAGGTGATTCAGTGATCTAGGGTGCATAAAATATATATACAGTCTCCTACATATATATATATATATCCACTGTATTCTAGTCTATATCTGACTACAGGCCATTCCTGGTGTACTTTTTCTAGTAAACTTCAGGCAGTGTTTTGCTAATAAAATTTTACAGCATGTCTGGAGGGCCACCAAGGATAGGTAGACACTCTCAGGTCACTAAAAGAGGGCAAGCAAGCTCTGTGTCTACAGCCAACAATCCTCAGCATGTGGCCTCTCTTGGACTGTTCACACAAGAAGGATTACAGGCATGCCTATTGCCACAGAACCATACACAAGAAGCAATGTGGACTGCTCAATTATAGATTCACATGGTCACCTGGTCTTTACCTGTCTGCTGTTTCTGGTTTGGATGGGACTCCTCACTCGGGGAGATGATCATCCTTGTCCCCTGTCTTCCCTTGGATTTAAGGTTAGGCGCCACCATTGGGCCGCATTAGCATTTACTCCTGATGATTGGTATGAGCCATGAAACGTGCATCGAGATATATGAGTTACATTGAATTGATGCTTTGGCAAGTTTGGCTCACCATGAGCAATCGATTTATATTCATTGTATTTATATGGATGGATGAGTGTTTTTATGTAATTGTCATGCTGATTATGTTTTACCTTACTTTGTTTAATAGATATGTATTTTTATGGTGTGCTTTTAGATTGACACTCTCTATAGTGTGATAGGTTATTAATATATAATTGTATTAAATAATTTGATTAAGGTATCCATTTAAGTAACCTGCCTCACTCAAAGTCCCCATTTTCCTTTACTTTTCTGCTGCTTGGTCATGGACACGGTTCATCCTCAGCACATGGCTGTGGGACACGCTTGTCCTTTTTTGATCCAAAAAATGCAGAATAGTTGGTAGAGTGGATATCTAAGCGGCCTATTCCATCGGCTCAATGTCATTAGTTACTCCTTCCCTAGCCCCACCCTCATGCACGAAGACTGTTTGACCACAGTGTCAGGTACATGCTGCAGTGTTGTGCAGCGTTTTCAAGGCTCCTATGATGGTACCCAGGTTGAGGAAGGCAGTAACGTGAGCCCAGAGAGAGGGGATGCCCAAGAAGGACAAGAAACTGGGAGTCATGTTCCCCCAGCTGCAGCATACTGCCAGGTCTGTTCCAGTGATGAGGAGGGAGGGGATGATGAGGTGACAGACTCTAAGTGGGTGCCTGATAGAAGAGAGGGGGAGGAGGAGGCACATCTCCAATGAGGCAGGATGCCCTCCAGGGGCCAGCCTAAGCGTGGCCACCCAACTGCATCACATAGCAGAGCTCCGCATGTGCAGGGCACTGCTGACTCCCTGCGTATTTTGAAAAGTTCTTTGGTGTGGGATTTTTTGATACATGTGCAGCAGATCACACCGTTGCTGTTTGCAACATATGTCTGAAGCGTATAAAGCTTGGCCAAAACAGCAGCTGCTTGGGCAACACATGTTTGACCAGACATACGACACCCTCCCATGCAGTTCATTGGCAACAGTACTTAAAAGACGCACACCAAAGAATAAGCCGGACCTCTGTTTGCTCCTCATCAGCTGGGATCTCCAACTCCACTATACCTTCAGTCCTCTCAGTAACCTGCACTGAGAGGAATGAAGGTGTAGAATTAGGTGTGCCAAGTACTTGCGGGCAATTTGCTATCACTACACCAACATCCGATTGTAGCAGGCCAATTTCCCTACTCCAGTTAGTAAACCATCAAAAGAAATTCAGTCCCAGCCATCTACATTCTCAGCGACTGAATGCTAGCTTGGCTAAATTGCTAGCACTCAAATTGCTGCCTTTTCAGCTGGTAGACTCTGGCCCCTTTCATGAATTTGTGGAATGTGCAGGCTATGGTCATGGAAGGCCATTCCGGCTCTCTAACGACATGTGGAAGGCAATGTCTTGGCCTCATTGGACAGGGCAGTCAGTGGTAAGGTGCATATTATTGCTGACTCATGGCCCAGCAGGCATGGACAGGGACGTTACCTTTCTTTCACAGCACACTGGGTAAGTCTGCTGGCAGCTGGGAAGGATGCAGGACAGGGTTCAGTATTGTTGGAGCTTGTTTTCCGCCACCACCCCTCCAAAATGTTAGTAGTGGTGATTCTGTCACACCTCTCTCCTCTACCCTCTCCTATTCTTCTTCCTCTATGGCCTCTTCCTCTGCATATTTCTCCTCTGAACCAGCAGTGCTCTGTAGGCATTCAAGGGGCTATGAAAGCACTCAGGTAAAAAGATGCCATGTGGTGCTTGAATTGGTCTGCTTAGGGGACAGGAGCCACACTGGGGCAGAGATTCTGTCAGCTCTGCAGGGGCAGACTCAGAGGTGGTTGATGCCATGCCAGCTTCAGCCAGAAATGGGACACTTGATCCATGTACCCATCCATGTACCCTGTTTGGCTCACATCCTTAATTTGGTGGTGCAGCAGTTCTTGTGCAGATACCCGGGCTTACAGAATGTCCCGAGGCAAGCCAGGAAAGTCTGTGGGTATTTCCGCCAGTCATATAATGCCAGTACTCGGCTGGCTGACCTTCAAAAGGAATGCAACCTGCCCAAGAACCGCCTCATTTGTGACATGCCCACCGGGTGGAACTCAACGTTGGCAATGCTGCAGCAGCTGCACATGCAACAGAGGCCCATCAATGAGTACCTGTGTGAGTTTGGCACCAGGACAGGGTGAGGGGATCTTGGCTTTTTTTCGCCAAGCCAGTGGCTACTGATCAAGGATGCATTCACTGTCCTGTCAGCATTTGAGGAGGCCACGAGGATGGTGAGCAGTGACAATACATGCATCAGTGATACTGTCCCTCTTGTCTTCCTGTTGGAGCACATGCTTCATGTAATAATGGACAGGGCACTTGAGGCAGAACAGTGGGAGGAAGAGGAGGACTTCCTTACTGCTCAAGGCCCCCTTTATCCTGACAGTATTCCTGCGGGCCCACCAATCACACAGGAAGAGGAAGAAGAGGAGGAGGAGGATGAGGATTGTGTCAGCATGGAGGTGGAGCCTAGCACTCAGCATCAGCAGCAGTCTTCAAGGGATCGTTTTCATTCCCCAGAAACCCATGGACTTGTACATAGCTGGGAGGTGGTGGCTGTGGATCATGTCATGCTTAGTGACCCAGAGGATTCTGGATCGAATGCCTCAGCAAATCTTCACTGCATTGGCTCCCTGATCCTGCAAAGCCTTTGAAAGGACCCTTGGATTTGTGGTATCAAGGAGAGCGTTCATTACTGGCTGGCAACCACCAGTGCCTAAGGCCTAAGGCCACATTTTTCTGCCCCTGTTTAACAGAGGCATGTAATTACCATATTTGCTCTAATATTTCACAGCAGGGCCGGTTCCTGTGCTCAACAAGAGTATCTTTTAGGCTTTGCAGTGTTGTGCCACCACCACCACAACCGTCTAAGGCCCAATTTTTCTGCCCCTGTTTAACAGGGGCATGTAATTACAATATTTGCTCTAATATTTCACAACAGGGCTCATTGCTGTTCTCAACAACAGAATCTATTAGGGTTTACAGTGTTGTGGCACCACCACCACTGCCTAAGACCCAATTTTTCTGCCCCTGTTTAACAGGGGTGTGTAATTACAATTTGTGATCTAATATTTCACAGCAGGGCCCGTTCCTGCACCCAGCAAGAGTATATGCAAGGGATTACAGTGTTGTGACACCATCACCACCACCTCTGCCTAAGATCCAATTTTTCGGCCCCTGATTAAAAGGGGCACGTAATTCTAATTTTTGATCTAATATTTCACAGCAGGGGCCATTCCTGCTCCAAATAAAAGTATCTGTGAGGGGTTACAGTGTTGTGCCACCACCACCACCATTGCTTAATGCACAGTTTTTCTGCCCCTGTTTAACAGAGGCGTGTAATTACAATTTGTGATCTAATATTTAACAGCAGGGCCCGTTCCTGCGCCCCACAAGAGTATCTGTGAGGGGTTACAGTGTTGTGCCACCAACACCACCACCACCACCACCTAAGGCCCAATTTTTATGCCCTTGTTTAACAGGGGCATGTAATTACAGTTCTTGATATAATATTTCACAGCAGGGCCCGTTACAGCGCCCACCAAGTGTAAATGTGAGGGCTTACAGTGTTCTGGTACCACCAAAATCTAAGGCCCAATTTTCCACAGAGTGTATGGGCAGGCTGTACATTATACACAGGCGGTCCCCTATTTTCAAAGATCAAAATTACCAATGACTCCTACTTACAAATGGAGGGAGACACCAGGAAGTGAGAGGAAATCTACCCCTAGGAAGGGAAATTCTCTCCTGTAAGTGGCCGTTCACACAGGGGCGACACGACTTGCAGCGCGACTCACAGACGCGACCTGCACACGACTTCAGTAGCGACTTGCAAAATGACTACTGTATAGAAGTCAATGCAAGTCGCCTGAAGTAGCCCCAAAAATAGTACAGGAACCTTTTTCTAAGTCGGAGCGACTTGAGTCGCTCCTATTAGAACGGTTCCATAGTATATAACGGAGCGCGACTTGTCAGGCGACTAAGTCGCCTGACAAGTCGCGGTAGTGTGAACGGGCACTAAGAGTTAATATGGGAAAAAGGTGTCTCCACTGATGCTTTATCACCAATCCCTGTTTCTACAACAACCCAACATTTCAAATTCTCATTAGGACAGAAAGTGAAGTGAAATCTTTTGAACAGGGGCACAGACACCAAAACAAATGTTACAGGGGTGATGATAACCCTTCCCTATGTTATCCAAAAAGCTTTTAAATAGATTTTCTGGCTGGAGCTACACTTGGAAAATGTACCTGTTCCAAATTACAAACAGATTCAACTTAAGAACAAACCTACAGTCCCTATCTTGTAACCCTGGGACCACCTGTATACTGCTGCTGCCTTTTTTTCTTAATTTGGGTGTGAAGTTCACCTTAATATTCATACCAGACCCAAAGGGCCCATTAATGGGCTGGGGGGGGGGGGCAACATTACATTACAGCTGCAAGCAGTTTTAAATGACTTTTTTTCCTTTAGAAATTTAATTTTGTGCAGGGACTGTTCTAAACATGGGAAACACGTGCCACTTTACAGGCATATTATAGACACTCCCCAGGTATGATATTTAAAGGAATATTTCACTTTTATTTTTTAAGCATTTTTAAAATCACTGCTCCCGAAAAAACGTCCATTTTTAAAACTTTTTTTGCATTGATACATGTGCCCTGGGGCAGGACCCTGGTCCCCAAACACTTTTTAGGACAATAACTTGCATATTAGCCTTTAAAATCCGCATTTTAGATTTTTCATGTTCAAGTCCCATAGACTTTAATGGGGTTTGCACAAATTTTTGGTCTGTTTGCATGTTCTGCCGCGAACCGAACCGGGTGATGTTTAGCTCATCCCTAGTCATGGCACATCTACATTCCAAATTTGACACTTACGATAGTCATGCACTATGCAATCTGATTGGCCAATCTCTGTACAACTCAATATTTCAGCAAAATAGGTAATAGGAAGACGCAGTTGAAAAATTAATTCAAATTATAAGAAATCAAACGGACTCTTGCAATAAATCTATTTTTTTTAGGATCTAACTGATTGCAGTGTATGGTCACCTTTAACCGCTTACCGCCCGCCGGCCATCATATGACAGCCATGCAGCGCGGCTCCCGTTCTGGGAGAGCGTCATATGACGGTCTCCCATTTAAACAGGAAATGTGTGCGATTGTGTGCACGCATTCCTGTTCATTTGGTGGCGGCGTGTCACGGAGACACCGCTCGCCACCAAGGGGGGTGAACAGCCATTGGGCATAGCTGTTTACTTAGTGATCGGCTGTGATGAAGTCACGGATGATCACAGGTGGTGCCGCCCCACTTTACTTCACTTTACACGGCGCGTGCGCTGCCTGTGCACGTCGGTGGCGGCATGTTCCCGGGAACATTGCTCATCACCGATGGTGATAAACATCCATTGGCTCCATTGGTAAACAGCTGTTTACCACGTGATCGGCTGTGATCCTTTCACAGCCGATCACTAAATGTAAATAAACCACGGTACCAAGATGTTACCGGGTTCTCCTCCTCACACACCGATTGTGTGTGAGAAGGAGATTGCGGTAACATCTCGTTACCGCCTACAGTGTACACAAATCACACTGATTGCCCCCCCAATAAAGAGGACCTGTCACCACCCATCAAAATACATGTCACCACCCATCAAAGTACCTGCCACAGTTCATCTGAGTACCTGTCACAGTCCATCAGAGGACCCAAGTACCTGTGAAAATCCAGCAGAGTACCTAAGTACCTGTCACAGTCCATCAGAGCACCCGAGTACCTGTCGCATTCCATCAGAATACCCCAGTACCTTTCACAGTCCATCAGAGTACCCGAGTACCTGTCACTGTCCTTCTGAGTACCGGAGTACCTGTCGCAGTCCATCAGAGTACCCGAGTACCTTTCACAGTCCATCAGAGTAACAGAGTACTTGTCACAGTCCATATGAGTACCTGTCACAGTTCATCTGAGTACCAGTGTACCTGTCACAGTCCATATGAGTACCGAGTTCCTGAGTACCTGTCACCACCCTTCATAATACCCGATTACCAGTCACCAGCCCATCAGAGTACCCGAGAATCTATCTGTAGCCCATCAGAGTACCTGGGTACCTGTCACCAGGCCATCAGAGTACCCGAGTACCTGTCACCAGGCCATCAGAGTACTCGAGTACCTGTCACCAGCCCATCAGAGTACCTGAGCACCTGTCACCAGCCATCAGAGTAACCGAGTACCTGTCACCAGGCCATCAGAGTACCCGAGTACCTGTCATCAGCCCATCAGACTACCTGATTACCCGTCACCAGCCCATCAGAGTAACCGAGTACTTGTCTCCAGACCATCAGAGTATCCGAGTACCTATCTGCAGCCCATACCTCAGAATATACGTTGGGGTGTTTGCTTTCCAAAATGGGGTCGTTTTGTGGGTAATTCCATTGTCCTGGTGCTCAAGGACCTTCAAAAGTGTGATAGGTAGGAATGAAATGAGATGTGTAATTTATGCTCCCAGAACGCCTGAAGGTACTACTTCAATGTTGGTCCTCTGTATGTGGCCAGGCTGTGTAAAAGTATCACACATGTGGTATCACCATACTCAGGAAGAGTAGCAGAATGTGTTTTGGGGTGTCATTTTTGCTATATACATTGTATGTGTTGGAGATATATTATAAATTGACTCCTTTGTGTAAAAGAAATGCGTTTTAATTTTTTTCCACGTTTTCCAAAAACTTCTGAAAAAAAATGAACCGTTCAAAAGACTCATTCTGCCTCATAGATTATACGTTGAGGTGTTTGCTTTCCAAAATGGGATAATTTTGTGGGCAATTCTATTGTCCTGGTGCTCCAGGGCCTTCAAAAGTGTAATAGGTGGTTGAGAAATGAGATGTGTCATTTATGCTCCTAGAACGCCTGAAAGTGCCACGTCAGTGTTGGGCTTTTGCATGTGGCCAGGCTGTGTAAAAGGCTCACACATGTGTTATAGCCATACTCAGAAAGAGTAGCAGAATGTATTTTGGGGTGTAATTTGTTGTATTCATATGCTGTGTGTGAGAAATAATCTGATAATATGACAATTTTGTAAAAATCTAAATTTTGCAAAGGATTGTGGGAAATAATTACAAGTTAAAAAACTCACCATGCTTAATACCTTGGAATGTCTACTTTTCTAAAAAGGGGTCATTTGGGGGGAATTTGTACTTTCCTGACAAACTTGTTAGTGTCTCAAGAAATGAGATACACCTGATGTACTGAAAGCCTGATCAGATGTGATCAATTTTCAGTGATTGGCACCATAGTTTGTAGACTCTATAACTTTCACAAAGACCAAATAATATACACTGATCTGGGTTATTTTTACAAAAGATATGTAGCAGTAAAAATGTTGGCCAAAATTTATGAAGAAAAATTACTACGGTAATTAGCTAAATGTTATGACAGAAACAAAGAAAAAAAGCATTTTTTTCACAAAATTTACAGTCTTTTTTTATTTACAAAAAAATTTAAAACCCACTAGTGATTAAATACCACCAAAAGAAATCTCTATTTCTGCGAAAAAAAAAGGACATAAGTTTCATATGGGTACAGTGTTGCATGACTGAGTAATTGTCATTCAAACTGTAAGAGCGCTGAAAGCTGAAAATTGGTCTGGGGAAGGGGGTGTAAGTGAAGAGAGAGAGACGGTGCCCTCTAAGTGCAGTGATAAACTGGCTAAAATGTATTAAAAAGGTTTAAAAACACTCACATTCGGTTAGTGGTGTAAAGGCACATCTTAAATACAACATTTCATCCATCTATCCCTTGGGACTCAACTCATGGGGGCTATAGTGTAGGGATCCCAGCATCTGTCCTTTAGCCGATGGTTAGTAGCTTGATCCATTCCATGACAGTTTTAGGATGGCCGGAGCGGTGCTGATCACTGTAGTGCCCTTAGCTTAGTGTTCAGGGAGTCTGTCTTCTGGGAACGGGCTGGAGTAGGCGGCGCTTCGGAGCATGCATGCTCCTTCATCAGGCTCTAGTAGTGGCCATATTGGTTGAGGGACATATAAATAGTGAGCAGGAGGGGTGGGTGGGCGGTAAATGAGAAACAATAAGATGTGTGTCACGCAAGCTGGAATGGTGCGTAGTGAACGGAGATGCGTCATACAGAGAGGAGAGTAGGTAACCATGGGGACAGAACACGAGCAGTGACTAGCTAGGTTTCTCTATAGGAAGGAATAGACTACGTAAGCGTGGCTGTGCTAACAGTCATGCACAGTGGCTACAGATAAAAAAGCATCATCAGAAAAACAGACAAAGCTCATAGGAACAATTAAAAAATAGGCAGAAGGGGAAAAGGTGAGAACATACTATTACAGTAAGCAATTGGATTAATAGATAGTGCAAATGTTAATAAAGAATAATGATAAATAAATAAATAGATATAAAAATGAAAATAAAAATAAATATAAATAAGAATGAAAATAAAAATAAAAATAGAAATAGAAATAAAAAATAAATAAAAAATAAAAATACAAATAAATAGAAATAGAAATAAAAAATAAATAAAAAAATAAAAATAAAAAGGAAAAGGGGATTTAGGTTTATGGACGCGTGTGGAGGCGTGAGTGTATGAAAATAGAGGCCAGTAACACAGGACTCATAAATGCATAAATCTGAATATGAATGTAAATGTACATATGAAAATATCTAAGTACATACACAATTAAATGTATACCCTAATAAACATATAAAGCAGGAACCAAAACAGAAAAAAGTAAGAGAATAAAATAAAATAAAGTAAAGCAAAATAAGAGGGCCATACATAATGTGTAATTTTTTAGAGGAGAATATTAATTTCAATTCCCTCATTAAGGCAGCCTGGGGCTAGGGTGTCTAATTTATAAATCCAGAAATTTTCTCTTTCACATAGGCGTTTATAGTGCTTGGTAGTAGGAAAGGTTGGCGGGATGGATTCTATAACCCAGACACGTAAACCTATGGTGGATTGTTCGTGATATTCTTTAAAGTGTCCGGGGACGCTATGTTTGTCCTTACTTTTCTCAACTAAATTACAACGTTCACCAAATCTTTTGCGAAGTGCACGTATAGTAGGCCGCAAGGGCATGTGAGGCAGTAGATTACGTACTCTGAGCTGCAGTTGAAAAATTCAGGGATAAGGTATTGTTTTCCTTTATAGTAAAAGTTTTTTCGTCTATGGTTGACGTAAGCACAGGTAAGACATAGCGTTTTTTTACACAGGTACATGCATTTGATGTCAAAAAAGGTTGTAAGAGTGTTGGCAGGAGGGCCAGACCTTTTAATTTTACTGGGTGCTATCTGTGATTTAATCTTTTTGGCACGTCTATAGGTAACAACTGGTTTTTCACTTAGACTATGTTTGAGGTCGGGATCTTCCTGTAAGATGGACCAATGTCTGTTGAGAATCTTTTCCATTGTCCTAAATTTATTGTGAAATTTGGTAACAAACCTTATTGGTTGAGCGATGTTACTTGTACGAGTTTCAGTGGGGTGTAATGTGCGAGAACGTGTCTCAGGAGTAAGATCATCAAGGTAATATGAAAAGGCCTCATTGATAATCTGATCAAGGTAACCTTTGTCTTTGAATTTCCTTATCAGGGTTTGGCTGTGGGTGATGTAGTCTTGTTTCAGTGTGCAATTCTGTTTTAGATGACAGAATTGGCTTTTCAGAATATTTTTCAGCCATCTTGGGTGGTGGCAACTGTCGAAATGTGGATACGAATTTCCAGAGGTGGGCTTAGTGTAGTTTTGGGCACAGATGGTTTTACCTTTATGGGAGAGTTCCAGATCTAAAAATGCCAAAGTGTCACTGTCTGTGACAGAGGTAAACGAAAGGCCCATGCCATTGTTGTTGCAATGGTGAACAAAGGATGGGATGAGGCTGTCCCAGATGATAACTACGTCATCTATGTAACAGCCATAAAAGATTATATTGGCGGCATAGGGATTGTTGGTGTGTATGTATCATGATTCCCAAAGGCCCATCGTGAGGTTGGCATAGCTGGGAGCGAAGTTGGCCCCCATAGCTGTGCCTTGTATTTGGATGTAGTAATTTCCCTCGGATTCTAAATAATTATGTGTTAAACAAAATTTCAGGATTTCCAATAAAAATAAACTTTGACGGGAATTGAGTTGTAGTTCATTGTTGAGAAAGTATTGTACGGCTTGCAACCCAATCTCGTGGGGAATGGAAGTATATAAGGATACAACATCCAAGGAAAGCCCGCAATAGGTCGATTCCCAAGAATAATGTTGCAAGGTATTCAATAGATGAATGCTATCTTTAATATATGAAGGTAGATTTTGGACTATACTTTGCAGGAAGTGGTCAAGATAGATAGAGAAATAGCTGGTGACACTATCCATTGCTGCCACTATGGGTCTTCCGGGGGGGTGTGTTGGGTCTTTATGAATTTAATAATAATACGTTCTCACCTTTTCCCCTTCTGCCTATTTTTTTATTGTTACTATGAGCTTTGTATGTTTTTCTGATGATGCTTTTTTATCTGTAGCCATTGCGCATGACTGTTATCACAGCCATGCTTACGTAGTCTATTCGTTCCTATAGAGAAACCTAGCTAGTCACTGCTCATGTTCTGTCCCCATGGTTACCCACTCTCCTCTCTGTATGATGCATCTCCGTTCAATACGCACCGTTCCAGCTTGCGTGACACACATCTTATTGTTTCTCGTTTAGCGTCCACCCACCCCACCCCTCCTGCTCCCTATTTATATGTCCCTCAACCAATATGGCCACTACTAGAGCCTGATGAAGGAGCATGCATGCTCCGAAGCGCCGCCTACTCCAGCCCGTTCCTGGAAGACACAGACTCCCCGAACACTAAGCCAAGGGCACTACAGTGACCAGCACTGCTCCGACCATCCTGAAACTGTCATGGAATGGATCAAACTACTAACCATCGGCTAAAGGACAGATGCTGGGATCCCTACACTACAGCCCCCATGAGTTGTGTCCCAAGGGATAGACAGATAAAATGTTGTATTTAAGATGTGCCTTTACACCACTAACCGAATGTGAGTGTTTTTAAACCTTTTTTAATACATTTTAGCCAGTTTAACGCTGCACTTAGAGGACGCCGTCTCTCTCTCTTTATTTATTGTCTCCTAGAGCTTCTTCTTGCTTTAAGACTGGCAGCCCACTAGTGCACAGCTCTTATTACAGACCACTTTTATGGACTATTTTGATGAACTACATATACTGCAAACCCCTTATTGTGAGCATTGATTTTATTTTTGTTTTATTTGTAGGTATGTGTGGACATATATAACCCACATAAAGAGATATACACACATATTATATTTATATATATATATATTTTTTTTGCTAAATTCCAGAGTGCACCATATTACCCTCTCCTTTCATTAGGGGGTGTAAGTGCACTGTATTGAGGTGGTTAAAGGACAAGATCTGAAAATATAAATTTATTGGGTTTAGGAACACTTCTCTGTTCTTTGTAATGTATTGAAAGATTCGGGTAAAAATATAAAAAGCACATTTCAAAGATATATTAGAAGTCATAGGAATGAGATTAGCATAAAAAGAGTTAATTAACTGAGAACACTTACTAATTGCCTAACAAGACACATCCAATAAGATGAAATCAATGAATTGTATTGGGCGTGCGCTATTATCAATGAGAAAACCGCCATTACCCTAGCACCGGTTGCAGTTGGTTGATGCGCGGTTAATACAGTACATTATTGTTGCAGAGTGGAAGTGCCCAGTTAGAGGACATGTTGTGTGTATAGAGTTTGTAAGCTAACCTGACCTAACATATAAATATATATATATATATATATATATATATATATATATATATATAAGCTCTCCTCTCCTCACTTAATGACCAGGTTCAGTTCCAACAACCAGGTCGTTAATCAAATTGGTCATTAAACGAGGAGCCACAAGTAATCAATATTTTATATTATTTTATTTTAAGCATTCCTAACTACTGTACTGTATTGTGAAAAAAAGGTCTAAACAGAAATCTTTAGCTCAATAATGCTGTTTTAATTTGGATAAGTACAGAACACAAAGAAAATTCTGTACTGTACTGTACAATACAATGATTTATAGCGGGTCGATAGGGTGGGGTGAGCTGGTTGTAAGTCGGAGTGGTCGTTAAACAGGTAAGTCATTAAACGAGGAATATCTGTATTAGTTTACATTCAGGGAAAAAGGCAAGTGGGATTCATCACCTAGTACCATTGTGAATGATTTGGAATGGAAGCACACAAGGCCCAAGGGAGTGTTACAATGCATAGTGCAAAAAAAATTGTCATAGATACATTTTAAGTATAGACTGTGTGTGCAGGATGGAGTGAATTGGTACTGCACATGAAGTGAAAGGTATTGGAGCATGGATTATTATTATTATACAGGATTTATATAGCACCAACAGTTTGTGGCACGCTTTAGAATGTTAGGTAAAACAGTACAGTTACAGTACAATTCATAACAGGAGAAATTAAAGGGCACTGCTCATTAAGACATTTTTTAATGCATGCTACTTTATTTTGTATATTTAATTAATATGGTCAGGGAGATATGTGTATTTGTATTAGCACAAGGTGGTTTCATATGTGTACTTTCAAAGGAAGCACTGCACTACATACACCATTATATCTTTTGGTATTTTTTTAAATAAATAACTGAAAAGGCAATATTTTACCTCTACCTTTATTCAAGCATATCACTTTTATATGTTTCCATGAAGATATGTTTGTTATATTATGTGGAAATGATCAACTATATTCATGGGATGTAGTTAATTTTGAATAGTTTTTTAATAATTTTGTCAAGAATGCTTGTTAATACTCACCAATACAATATCAAAACACAAACATTCAATATCATGAGTGCTTTAATAATGATAAAAATAGAAGACAGTAAGAATTCAATAAATTCAGCACTTTGTCCAGTGTTTAATCTTTACAGAATCTTAATGGAATATCTGCTCACTGGTATGTATTATCAAATAATCCCTAGCATTTATCCTGGCATTTATTTTAAGACAAAACAAAAGCTTCTTTGAATGTAAATTTATTCCATCATGATTTGTCACAATACAGCTTACAATTTACTGATAGCTATACATATTAACTAGTCCTATAGTAAACAAAACCCTGTTAAATTAAATATCATATGGTAGCTGCTTGGAAACAATCACAGCACTTTGCATACTAATCAACATGTAGCTGTAGATGCAGTGAGTAAATATTATGATCTTTTATATCACTTCATAATTTATTTATTATATTTAGCAATGGCTTGCTATGCTTTATTTAATTTCATTCAAAACTATCTGCAAAACTGGCCTTTTACTATAAATATTTTATTGACTTTAACAGATTTACCACTATAATCTTTCCTTTATAGATATGATCTCAGCTTTGTTAATATACATATACACCCAAAGTCAATGATCCCTTCTTTTGCTGAAAAATATTTAGCAACTCTCTCTAGTTAATGATATTGTAGAAGAGTGGTGACTAATCTAGTCCTCTTACTGTATATAACCGCTAACCAGTAATGGCTACAAACTAAGGAACTGTCACAGTAACTAGCCCATCACAATACTATGGGGCAAAAAGCATTTCAGAAAAAGTGTTATAGATTTAGGCACCAGAACATAGACAGGTAGCTGTCAGCAGACTGCTCTGATCTTTTGGCAAATATTTATTTTTAGCAACCTCCATTCTTGTATTTAGGAACTGTTGATTTAGTTGCTAACCCTGCTCTTATCCTAATAATTAGATTTCTCCTATTTTGAAACAAGGTGTTTTAGATAAATTTGACATGTTTTTTAAACATTTGCTACGTTATACAGTGTTTTGAAAAAGTATACATACCCCTTGAAATTTTTCACATGTTGTCATGTTGCAACCAAAACACTTAAATGTATGTTATTGGGGTTTTATGTGATAGGCCAACACAAAGTGGCACATAATTGTAAAGTGGAAGGAAAATGATAAATGGTTTTCAAGTGTGTCATGCATATGTATTCAGCCCCCCTGAGCCAATATTTTGTAGAACCAACTTTCACTGTAATTACAGCTGCAATTCTTTTTGAGGATGTCTCGACCATCTTTGCACATTTACAGTGTGACATTTTTGCCCATTCTTCTTCTGCAAAATAGCTCAAGCTCTGTCAGATTGGATGGAGAGCGTCTGTGAACAACTTGTTTCAAGCCTTGTCACAGATTCTCAATTGGAATTAGGTCTGGACTTAGACTGGGCCATTCTAACACATGAATATGCTTTGATCTAAACTATTCCATTGTAGCTCTGGCTGTATGTTTACTGTTAAAAATATATAAAACTATACCCGCACTTAGGGAAACAAAAAAACATCAGCTGGACACTATAACCCAGATATTGAGCACAAACAATGTAATTCAAAATATGTAAAATTAAACTAAACAATTCATGATGACACACTGCATATAGCATGTGATAAACATAAGGTGCATGCGTGCAATAAAGCAATATATGGTGTCAACTATGATGGATATACAAAGTGCAATAATTAATGACAAAATAATGAGTGACAACAAAAATTGGGCAAAAAGTTCATATGTGAATGATATTCAGTAGCTGATATTCAATGAAGGAGATCCCATATAGGTGTAGAGCATAGATCAGATACTTAGCAGTGTGATACCCATCACCATAGTAGGATTAAAGGCTTACCAGAAAGCCTTCGACCACCCTTACTCAGGGGGGTCACAAAGCTCTTTGTTGGATCAAAAGATCCACTGAAGAGGTGTCCAAGTGTCTTCCACCAGCAGTCTCTGTGTTCATCAGGAAATGATCAAAAGCCTGAAGTGCAGACAGCCTCAGCAACAAGATGTTTGTCCCATTGACTTGTTTTATACATCTTGTTGCTGAGGCTGTCTGAACTTCAGGCTTTTGATCATCACCCGGTGCACACAGACACTGCTGGTGGAAGACGCTTGGACATCTCTTCAGTGGATCTTTTGATCCAACAAAGAGCTTTGTAGCGCCCCCTGAGAAAAGGTGGTCGCAGGCTTTCTGGCAAGCTTTTAATCCTACTATGGTGATGGGTATCACACTGCCAAGTATCTGATCTACACTTTACACATATAGGGGATCTCCTTCATTATATATCAGCTACTGAAGTGAATATCAGACATATATGAACATTTTGCCCACATTTTTGTTGTCACTCAATTTTTGTCGTTATTTATTGCACTTTGGTCTTAGTTGTCATTGCACTTTTGCACTTTATGGTTTATTATATGCTTAATACTCATTGTGCTATTGATACATGCATTTCATTTATTTATTTTTTAGTTTTACTGCATATCAGTCATAGTTGGCACATACATTGATTTATTGCACGTATACACCTTATGTTTATCACATGCTATATGCAGTGTGTCATCATGAATTGTTTAGTTTCATTTTAGCGCTGCACTTTATACATTCTGTATTTTTAGGGTTGTCCTGCTGGAAGGTTTTGCAGGTATTCTTCTAAAGCCACGTATCAAACAATCTGGTGGAAAAGTCCGGCGGACTCAAGTCAACTGGACAATCCGCCCGTGTGTGGGCTCCGGCGGACTTTTTTTACCCAAAAGTCCGGCGGACTAAGAAAGTATTTTTGCACATCAATCTGTCCACTGGACTCGCATTTCGGCGGACAATACGGCCGTATGTGTGCTAGTCCGGCGGACAATACGGCCGTGTGTGTGCTAGTCCGGTGGACAATACGGCCACGTGTGTGCTAGTCCGCCGTACTTCTGTCGCCGCCGCCGCCTTCTGTTCTTCTGTTCTTCTCTTCTTGAGCTGTTGCCTCGTTGCTGTCTCTGGTCACAATGACAGGCACACGGCATGCGGAGACTTATATAGGGACATCACCGGATGATGTCCCCGCCCATTATGATGTCACAATCCCAGAGGATGCTTGGACTGTTCCTCTGCTATTAAAAGAGCTAGCAGAAGATAGCGGAGGAGTCCAGCGAGAAGACCCCTGAAGACAGAAGAAGACCCCCGGAGCTGTCTAATAAACTATTTTAACCCTTGTGTGTTGTGTTTTTTTTACATTTTTTCACAGGTGAATGGGTAGGGGTACATTGTACCCCATACTCATTCACATAGGGTGGGGGCTCACGGATTCCGATAAGCCCCCTGTCCGCAGACCCCAACAACCAATGGCCAGGGTTGTCGGGAAGAGGCCCTTGTCCTCATCAACATGGGGACAAGGTGCTTTGGGGTGGGGGGCGCACGGCCCCCCTTCCCCAAAGCACCCCCCATGTTGAGGGCACGCAGCCTGGTACGGTTTAGGAGGGGGGCGCTCACTCATCCCAACCCCCTTTTCTGACCAGCCGGGTAGCGTGCTCAGATAAGGGTCTGATATAGACCTAGGGGGGACCCCTACGCCATTTTTTCAGCGTAGAGATTCCCCTTTAACTCCATACCAGGTGACGGGGCCAGCGATGCTTCCTTCGCTGGTCCCGGCTACCTGGAGCCTCGCTCAAAATGAGCAGACTTTCCTCCGTGTGTGTGGGCGAGTCCGTTCATTTCAAAAGTACGGCGGATAGTCCGGCGGTACGGCGGATAGTCCGGCCTACTTAGTCCGCCAGACCTAGTCCGCCGCAAAAGTACCGTGTGTGGGCAGGTAGCTCGTTCGGAAAGTCCGGCGGACAGTCCGACGGTTTGTCTGCCAGACTAAGTCCGCCGGATAGTCTGATACCTGTGTACACGGCATTAGATTGCCCTGTATTTGGCTCCATCCATCTTTCCACCAACTCTGACCAGCCTTCCTGTCCCTGCTAAAGAAAAGCATTGCCACAACATGATGTTGCTACCACCATGTTTCACGGGGGATGGTGTTTTCAGGGTGATGTGCAGTGTTTGTTTTCCACCACATATAGAGTTTTGCTTTTTAAGCGAAAACTTTGATTGGGTTTTGGTCTCATCTGACCAGAGCACCTTCTTCCACATCAAATTCACGTGATAATAACCTGTAACCTGTAACTGAAAATCCAAGAGTCCATAAAAAATATATAAAAAGTGATTAATTAAAATCCCCAATAAAAAATGAAAGAGCTTCAATGTGCTGTGCAATATTCAAAAGTTTATAAGTGCTCCAAACTAATCCATGCGATTCACTAGATGCTGTGAAAATGATCCAATAAAGTGCTGTATTTACACTCAAGTGCTCACCCCTAGGTATTGGACGCTCACCTTAGAGTGTATGACCTTGCTGTTAAACTTGGTCAATACACACCAAAGAACAACTTATGGGTTCAGCAGTATATCCGGAATCCTGGATTGGTTCCCACTTATGCCTCGGTGTATCAATATAATGCCATTTGTGCCTCGTTAAATTAATAGAAAATGGAGGACTTCATGGTGCAGTATGTAAAAACAATTTATTTTAAACACAATAAAATCCCACACAGGATACTCACAATAGCATGGCGCAACAGTGGCCACTCTAAAAACAGCGTGATTGAGCGGGATAAACCGGCCGATAATGGGATGGTGTGCTGATCATTCCTGGCAGATAGTCTGCCTAGCATTCCATACTGTCCCCTTCCCCAATGCATGCCGATACAAGGGGTTTCCGTATCTTCCTCAGGGGGTAATATGATTGTACGGTACAGCTGTCAATTAATATAGAGCTTCTGTGGCCATTTTGTCATGGCACAAGGACACTCTAGTGATGGATCAATGTACTTCAATGGTAATAACACCTACGTTTGTACTGCTTGGATACAATACTGTAGGTCAAACCTATTATGTGGTGAATTTCCATTTTGCCTGCACTATACGGTGGTCTAAATATGTCACCAAGCATAGCAAACTTATGTAAACAGACACATGCAAAACGAACGTGGAGAGATCAGCTCAACATCCCATTTGCTAATTGGCTATCATATTAACATACCCTGTTTCCCCTAAAATAAGACCTAGTGTGATTGTCGGTGATAGCTGCAATAAAAGCCCTACCCCCCAAATAAGCCCTAGTTAAAGTCCTTGTAGGTCTTCTTTTCAGGGTAGGGCTTATTTTTGAGGAAACAGAGTAGGGCTTATTTGGGTGGTAGGGCTTATATTGCAGCCAACACCGACAATCACTCTAGGTCTTATTTTAGGGGAAACAGGGTATCAGAATTTAAAATATCTAGAGATATACTATTACTCAAAGACAAATATGAGATTAAAAATATTAAAATTATTAAAATTGTTAAACGGAACCTCACTGGGTATTATTTAATGATTTTAAATGTCACTCTGGGAACTTGTTGCTAATTCCTCTGACCACTATATAGGGACAAGTGGTGGATAATCCAATCACTTATATAATTAAGCAAAAATAAATAAAAAAAATATTAAATAAATAAATAAATATATGTATATATATATATATATATATATATATATATATATATATATATATATATATATATATATATATATATATACAGTGGTGTGAAAAAGTGTTTGCCCCCTTCCTCATTTCCTGTTTCTTTGCATGTTTGTCACACTTAAGTGTTTCGGAACATCAAACCAATTTAAACAATAGTCAAGGACAACACAAGTAAACACAAAATGCAATTTGTAAATGAAGGTGTTTATTATTAAAGGTGAAAAAAAATCCAAACCATCATGGCCCTGTGTGAAAAAGTGATTGCCCCCCTTGTTAAAACATACTATAACTGTGGTTGTCCACACCTGAGTTCAATTTCTCTAGCCACACCCAGGCCTGATTATTGCCACACCTGTTCACAATCAAGGCATCACTTAAATAGGAGCTGCTTGACACAGTAAGGTCCACCAGAAGATCCTTAAAAGCTACACATCATGCCGAGACCCAAAGAAATTCAGGAACAATTGAGAAAGAAAGTAATTGAGATCTATCAGTCTGGAAAGGGTTATAAAGCCATTTCCAAAGCTTTGGGAATCCAGCGAACTACAGTGAGAGCCATTAGCCACAAATGGCGAAGACATGGAACAGTGGTGAACCTTCCCAGGAGTGGCCGGCCGCCCAAAATTACCCCAAGAGCGCAGCGACGACTCATCCAAGAGGTCACAAAAGACCCCACAACAACGTCCAAGGAACTGCAGGCCTCACTTGCCTCAGTTAAGGTCAGCGTTCATGCCTCCACCATCAGGAAAAGACTGGGCAAAAATGGCCTGCATGGCAGAGTTCCAAGGAGAAAACCACTGCTGAGCAAAAAGAACATCAAAGCTCGTCTCAATTTCTCCACAACACATCTTGATGATCCCCAAGACTTTTGGGACAACATTCTGTGGACCGATGAGACAAAAGTGGAACTCTTTGGAAGGTGTGTGTCCAAGTATATCTGGCGTAGAAGGAACACTGCATTTCATAAAAAGAACATTATACCAACAGTAAAATATGGTGGTGGTAGTGTGATGGTCTGGGGCTGTTTTGCTGCTTCAGGACCTGGAAGACTTGCCGTGATAAAAGGAATTATGAATTCTGCTGTCTACCAAGAGATCCTGAAGGAGAATGTCCGACCATCTGTTCGTGTACTCAAGCTGAAACGAACTTGGGTTCTGCAGCAGGACAATGATCCTAAACACACCAGCAAGTCCACCACCGAATGGCTGAAGAAAAACAAAATGAAGACTTTGGAGTGGCCTAGCCAAAGTCCTGACCTGAATCCTATTGAGATGTTGTGGTATGACCTTAAAAAGGCCGTTCATGCTCGAAAACCCTCTAATGTAACTGAATCAGGACAATTCTGCAAAGATGAGAGGGCCAAAATTCCTCCAGGACGCTGTAAAAGCCTCATTGCACGTTATCGCAAACACTTGGTTGCAGTTGTTGCTGCTAAGGGTGGCCCAACCAGTTATTAGGTTTAGGGGGCAATCACTTTTTCACACAGGGCCATGATGGTTTGGATTTTTTTTCACCTTTAATAATAAACACCTTCATTTACAAATTGCATTTTGTGTTTACTTGTGTTGTCCTTGACTATTGTTTAAATTGGTTTGATGTTCCGAAACACTTAAGTGTGACAAACATGCAAAGGAACAGGAAATGAGGAAGGGGGCAAACACTTTTTCACACCACTGTATATATATATATATATATATATATATATATATATATATATATATATATATATTAATTTTTTCCAAAAAAAGCTGCGCTAAAATGATCCAAAAATACCATGTGAGATAGATAAATAAATAAAATAAAATAAATAAATATGTCCAACAATATTTAAACAAAAAGTAGACCAAAAATATATATGTGTTCAAATGTTAGTCCATATTCCCCATCAGCAAAAATTCTGATTGTAGTCTCCAACGTGTAACACACCACACCAATAAAGGAAAAAGTGTCATCAGAGTTGCAGGGACAGGCTTCCACCACCAACACTACTGCCGCTTACCAGCTAGACTGGTCCCATCACAGAGACCAGATATCGCCACAATGAGAACACTCCCTCTGCAAATGGACCGCCTGGAGGATATATCGCTATTAGGCACTCGATTCAACTGGTTGAAAAGATCGATATAAAGGGCCGCGGTGGCCTGTACAGACTGGGTAGCAACTGCTATTGTGTTCCCACCAACTGCTGGTGGGAACACAATAGCAGTTGCTACCCAGTCTGCCAGTCTGAAGGGCATGTGTTTGTGTCATTGCAGGGCGCCAAACTCCGCAAGTCAGTACAGGCCACCGCGGCCCTTTATATCGATCTTTTCAACCAGTTGAATCGAGTGCCTAAGATAATTAATAGCATAGAAAAATAATCAACTAATGAATTAATTAATATAAATTCATAGGTGATTGAGATAAAAATAATATATCTATAAGTATTTATTTTTCTTAATATTTGTGTTTTCCACATCTTTTCTCTGCATATGTTTCTGTAGTTCCCCCATTTGTTTAATATAATCATTACTATCTCTAAAAGGTAAAACATTTTCCCAAATGTCCTTTTTTTGACTTTCTATTAATCTCATTTTGCGCTGTTTCTTTTTGACTAAAAACTCCATAACTTCCCTACCTTTATCATTAAAAAAATTCATACCAATGGCCGTGGATGCTCTATATTAACTAGTTGCTGACTGCCGGCCGTCAAATGATGGCCAGGTGGCGCACCTATTGTGGTGGGAGGCCGTCATATGACGGCCTCCCATTTAAACAGGGAATGCGCGCGATCGTGCGCGCGCACCCCTGTTTCTTCGGTGGCGGTGTGTCACGGAGACACCGCTCGCCACCGAAGGGGGTCAACAGCCATTGGTTATGGCTGTTTACCACGTGACTTCATCACGGCCGATCACAGATGGTCACACCCTGACTGTGCACGGCACATGCGCGCGATCGCTTACCCGAGTACATGTCACAGTTCGTCTGAGTACCTGTCACAGTTCATCTGAGCATCCGAGTACCTGTCACAGTCCATATGAGTACCTGTTACCGCCCTTCAGAGTACCCAAATACCAGTCCCCAAGCCATCAGAGTACCTGTCACCAGGCCATCAGAGTACCCGAGTACCTGTCACCAGGCCGTCAGAGTACCCGAGTACCTGTCACCAGGCCATCAGAGTACCCGAGTACCTGTCACCAGGCCATCAGAGTACCCGAGTACCTGTTACCAGGCCATCAGAGTACCAGAGTACCTATCTCCAGCCCATCAGAGTACCCAAATACCTATTTGCAGCCCATGTCTCATACAATATACGCTGGGGTATTTGCTTTCCAAAATTGGGTCATTTTGTGGGTAATTTCACTGTCCTGGTGGTCCAGGACCTTCAAAAGTGTGATAGGTAGGAATGAAATGAGATGTGTCATTTATGCTCCTAGAATGCCTGAACGTACTACTTCAATGTTTGGCCTCTCTATATGACCACGCTGTGTAAAAGTCCTACACATGTGGTATCGCCATACTCGGAAAGAGTAGCAGAATGTATTTTGGGGTGTAATTTTTGCTATATACATGCTATGTGTTAGAAATATCTTAAAATGTGTTTTAATTTTTTTCCACATATTCCAAAAACTTCGGAAAAAAAATTAACCGTTCAAAAGACTCATTATGCCTCACAGATTATACGTAGGGGTGTTTGCTTTCCAAAATTGGGTCATTTTATGTCCTGGTACTCCAGGGAACGTCTGAAGGTACTACATCAATATTGGTGTTCTGTATGGCCAGGCTGTGTAAAAGTCTCACACATGTGGTGTCACCGTACTTGGGAAGAGTAGCAGAATGTATTTTGGGGTGTTATTTGTTGTATGCATATGCTGTGTGTGAGAAATAACCTGATAATATGACAATTTTGTAAAAAAAAATAATAATAAAAAAAATCTTTATTTTGCAAAGAATTGTGGGAAAAATTGACAACTTAAAAAAACTCACCATGCTACTTACTTAATACCTTGGAATGTCTACTTTGTAAAAAGGGGCCATTTGGGGGGTATTTGTACTTTCCTGACTTGTTAGTGTCTCAAGAAATGAGATACACCTGATGTACTGAAGGCCTGATCAGATGTGATCAATTTTCAGCGATTGTCACCATAGTTTGTAGACTCTATAACTTTCACAAAGACCAAATAATATATACTAATGTGGGTACTTTTTACCAAAGATAGGTAGCAGTATACATTTTGGCCAAAATTTATGAAGAAAAATTACTAATTAGCAAAAATTTATGACAGAAACAAAGAAAAAGGCATTTTTTCACAAAATGTACGTTTTATTTTATTTATAGCACAAAAAATAAAAAACCCACTAGTGATTAAATACCACTAAAAGAAAGCTCTATTTGTGTGGAAGAAAGGACGCAAGTTTCATATGGGTGCAGTGTTGGATGACTGAGTAATTGTCATTCAAACTGTGAGAGCGCTGAAAGCTGAAAATTGGTCTGGTCAGGAAGGGGGTATAAGTGCACTGTATTGAGGTGGTTAATTGATAGCTGTACCATCCAATCATATTACCCTCTGAGGAAGATACGGAAACCCCTTGTATCAACACGCATTGGGAAAGGGGACAGGACCGAACGCTAGGCAGCCTATCTGCTGGGAATGATCAGCACACCATCCCGTTATCAGCCGATTTATCCCACTGAATCACGCTGTTTTTAGAGTGGCGCACTGACGTGCCATGCTATTGTGAGTATCTTGTATATATATATATATATATATATATATATATATATATATATATATACACAAGTATTTCTTTTTCTTAATATTTTTGTTTTCCACATCTTTTCTCTGCATATGTTTCTGTATTTCCCCCATTTGTTTAATATAATCATTACTATCTCTAAAAGGTTACATTTTTTCCCAAATGTCCTTTATTTGACTTTCTATTAATCTCATTTTGCGCTGTTTCTTTTTGACTAAAAACTCCATAACTTCCCTACCTTTTTCATTAAAAAATGCATACCAGTGGCCGTGGACGCTCTATATTAATTGATAGCTGTACCATCCAATCATTTTACCCTCTGAGGAAGATACGGAAACCCCTTGTATCAACACGCATTGGGGAAGGGGACAGGACCGAACGCTAGGCAGACTATCTGCTGGGAATGATTAGCACACCATCTCGTTATCAGCCGGTTTATCCCACTCAATCACGCTGTTTTTAGAGTGGCGCACTGACGTGCCATGCTATTGTGAGTATCCTGTGTGGGATTTTATTGTGTTTAAAATAAATTGTTTTACATACTACACCATGAAGTCCTCCTTTTTCTATTAATATACCAAGGCACAAATGGCATTCTATTGATACGAGGCATAAGTGGGGACCAATCCAGGATTCCGGATATACTGCTGAACCCATAAGTGGTTCTTTGGCGTGTATCGACCAAGCTTAACAGCAAGGTCACATGCTCTAAGGTGAGCGTCCAATACCTAGGGGGATCACTTGAGTGTGAATACAGCACTTTATTGGATCATTTTCACAGCATTTACCAAATCGCATGGATTCGTTTGGAGCACTTATAAACTGTAATTTTTGAATATCGCACAGCATATTGAAGCACTTTAAATTTTTCTTGGGGATTTTGATTAATCACTTTTTATATATTTTTTATGGACTTTTGGATTTTCAGTTAAAGATTATTATCACGTGAATGCACATTGTCACTTTATTATATTCATTTGCAATATTGCATGTTGTTTCATGTACTGCGCGATTATCACTTTATAGCTATTTAGTTATAGTATATTATTTATTATCATTTATAGTTATACTTCTGATAGTGTAGCATATATAGATGGACTCTATTTACTAATTAGGTGGCTTCTGAAGGCTCAACTAGATTTTAGTTAGGGGTATTAGAATAAAGGGGGCTGAACACAAATGTACGCCATGCTTTTCAGATATTTATTTGTAAACAAATTTGAAAACCATTTATCATTTTCTTTCCACTTCACAATTATGTGGCACTTTGTGATGGTCTATCACTTAACCACTTGACCACTGGGCACTTAAACCCCCCTCCTGCCCAGACCAATTTTCAGATTTCGGTGCTTTCACACTTTGAATGACAATTACTCAGTACAGTACCCAAATGCATTTTTTGTCCTTTTTTTCATATAAATAGAGATTTCATTTGGGGGTATTTTATCACCTCTGGGTTTTTTATTTTTTGCGCTATAAATGAAAAAAGACAGAAAATTTTGAAAAAAAAAAGAATTTTTCTTTTTCGTGATAAAAATTTGCAAATTATTAATTTTTTTCTTGAATTTTGGCCACAATTTATACTGCTACATATCTTTGGTAAAAATAACCCAAATTGGTGGATATTATTTGGTCTTTGTGAAAGTTCTAGAGTCTACAAGTTGTGGTGCAAATCATAAAAAATTGATCACATCTGATGTACTGGTGGTCTCATTTCTTGCGACCCGAGCAAGCCAGGAAAGTACAAATAACCCCCAAATGAATCCTTTTTGGAAAGTAGACATTCCAAGGTATTTAGTAAGAGGCATAGTGAGGTTTTTGGTGTTGTCATTTTTTCCCACAATTCTTTGCAAAATTAAGATTTATTTTTTTTCCCCACAAAATTGTCATTGTAATAATTATTTCTCTCACATGGTATGTGTATACCACAAATAACGCCCCAAAAACATTCTGCTACTCCTCCTGAGTATTACTATACCACATGTGTGGAACTTTTTCACAGCCTGGCCACTTAGAGAGGCCCAACATGCAGGGAGCGCCGTCACATGTTCTAGGAGCATAAATTACACATCTAACTTGTTGACTACCTATTACACTTTTGAAGGCCCTGGAGCACCAGGACAATGACACGTGACACTGACATGGAACTGATGGCAGATGGCACTGATACGTGGCACTGATGGCACGTGACACTGATGTGACACTGATGACAGATGGCACTAATATGTGGCACTGATGACACGTGACACCGATGACAGATGGAACTAATATGTGGCACTGATGACACATGACACTGATGTGGCACTGATGACAGATGGCACTAATACGTGGCACTGATGACACCTGACACTGATGACAGATGGCACTGATACATGGCACTGATGACATGTGACACTGACAGATGGCACTGATACATGGCACTGATGACACGTGACACTGACAGGTGGCACTGGGGACACGTGGCACTGGGGACAAGTTGCACATGGCACTGGGCACAGGTGGCACTGATAGGTGGCACTGGGGACAGGTTGCATTGATAGGTGGCACTGGGGACACATGGCACTGACAGGTGGCACTGGGGACAGATTGCACTGATAGGTGGCACTGGGGGCAGGTAGCACTGGGGACAGATGGCACTGATAGGTGGCACAGGGGACAGATGGCACTGATAGGTGGTACTGGGGACAGGTGGGCATGTGTGTGTGTGTGTGTTTCACTGTGTGTGTGTTTTACTGTGTGTGTGTTTTTTTACAGGGAGGCCCTCCCGGCAGTTAGCGTCCGCGCTGTAGCCATATTTTGGCTATAGCGCAGGCGCGAAGTGGTTAAAATCACAATAAAATACATTAATGTTTTTGGTTGTTACATGACAAAATGTGGAAAATTTCAAGAGGTATGAAAACTTTTTCAAGGCACTGCATGTCATGCTTCTAGGGATTCTTCATGGTATCTTTTAATATCCAAAATATTTTTTGGTAACATTTTTTTAAATATATGTTCTAAAATGAAAACCTATAGAGGACTTAATAGACATGTGCACACTGAAATATTTTGTTTCGGAATTTAGTTTTTGTCTAAAAAATACATTTATTTAGTTACCGAAAATCCAAATTAACCACTTGACCACTGGGCACTTAAACACCCTTCATAACCAGAACAATTTTCAGCTTTCGGTGCGCTCACATTTTGAATGACAATTACTCAGTCATGCAACACTGGACCTATATGAAATTTTTGTCCTTTTTTTCACACAAATAGAGCTTTCTTTTGGTGGTATTTAATCACCGCTGGGGTTTTTTTTGTTGGCCTATAAAAGAAAAAAGACAGAAAATTCGGTACATTTTTTTTTCTTTGTTTCTGTTATAAAATTTAGCAGATTAGTATTTTTTCTTCATAAGTTCTGGCCAAAATTTATACCACTACATATCTTTGGTAAAAATAAGTACAAATTGGTGGATATTATTTGGTCTTTGTGAAAGTTATAGAGTCCACAAGCTATAGTGCCAATATCTGAAAATTGATCACACTTGAAGTACTGACGACCTATCTAATTTCTTGCCAGAAAAGTACAATTACCCGCCAAATGACCCCTTTTTGGAAAGAAGACATTCCAATGTATTTAGTAAGAGGCATGATGAGTTTTTTGAAGTTGTAATTTTTTCCCACAATTCTTTGCAAAATCAAGATTTTTTTTTCCTTTTTTTTTTCTTCACAAAATTGCCATATCAGGTTATTTCTCACACACAGCATATGCATACCACAAATTACACCCCAAAACACATTTTGCTATTACTCCCGAGTATGGCGATACCATATGTGTGAGACTTTTCCACAGCGTGGCCACATACAAAGGCCCAGCATGCAGGGAGCACCATCAGGCGTTCTGGAGCACCCAGGCCAATGCTGACATTTCTCTCCTACATGTAAAAATCATCATTTATTTGCTAGAAAATTACATAGAACCCCAAAACATTATATATATATATTTTTTTTAGCAAAGACCCTAGAGAATACAATGGTGGTCATTGCAACTTTTTATCTCGCACTGTATTTTTGCAGCAATTTTTCTGCCAAATTTTTTTTTTTAAAAGCCCCGAGGGCTTTCACACCAGAGCGATGCTCTGGCAGGACATCAGGAAAGTCCTGCCAGCAGCTTCTTTGGAGCAGTGAAGGAGCGGTGTGTTTACCGCTCCTCCACCGCTGCTCCCCATTGAAATCAATGGGGCAGCACGGCTATACCGCTGGCAAAACGCCACTATTGCAGCGTATTGCGGGCGGTTTTAATACTTTCTCAGCCGCTAGCGGGGGTAAAAGCACCACACTAGCGGCCGAAATGCGCCGCAAAACCGACGGTAAAACACCACTAAAAATAGCGGCATTTTACCGCCGATGCCATAGGCTCGGAAGTGTGAAAGGGGTTTAACACAATAGCAGCAGATTATTATGAAAAAGTTAAGTTGAACTGTAGCTTGCTTCATTATTCTGCTGCTGTGCTTATGCTTAATTCCTAAATAATTCAGTTTCTCTGACAAATGGACCAGCTAAGATTGAGTGTCTTCTGAAATGATGTGTGTGTCTCTCTCTGCTAGCAATCGTAAGTAAGTTGGCTGTATGTGTGTACTTAGTTCTCGCTATTTTACTGCTCCTCCTCTTTGGTTACAATCAGCCAATAACATTCATCATCATCATTTTTATTTTACTTCCCCCACCCAATTCCAGCAGCAATCTTTTCTCTCTCTGTCAAATCTTTTCTCTATCTGTCGAATCTTTCCTCTCTGTCGAATCTTTTCTCTTTCTGTTGAATCTTTTCTCTCTCTGTCAAAATCCTTTCTCTCTATGTAGAATAATCCTGGATAGGGATGAGCTTCGAGTTCGAGTCGAACTCATGTTCTACTCGAACATTGCCTGTTCGCCTGTTCAGCGAACAGTGAACAATTTGGGCTGTTCGCAGCAAATTCGAAAAGCCGGAACACCCTGTACAAGTCTATGGGAGAAATCTAAAGTGCTCATTTTAAAGGGTAATATGCAGGTTACTGTCCTAAAAAGTGTTTGGGGACCTGGGTCTTGCCCCAGGGGACATGGATCAATGCAAAAAAAAGTTTTAAAAACGGCCGTTTTTTCAGGAGCAGTGATTTTAATAATGATTAAAGTGAAACAATAAAAGTGTAATATTCCTTTAAATTTCGTAGCTGGGGGGTATCTATAGTATGCCTGTGAAGGGGCGCATGTTTCTGGTGCTTAGAACTGTCGCTGCACAAAGTGTCATTTGTGCAGGAAAAAAAGTCTTTTAAAATCACTTGCGGCTAAATTGTCGGGTCTCCGTAATACAGAGAACACTCAATGAGTGTTCTCTGTATTAGCCGACAATTCATTCATTCATTGATTAAAAAAAAAAAAAAAAAAAGCGTGGGGGTTCCCCTAAATTCAATCAAAAGGCCCTTCAGGTCTGACATGGATATTAAGTGGAACCCCGTGTCAAATTTAAAAAAAAAATTGACGTGGGGGTCCCCCCAAATATCCATACCAGACCCTTCAGGTCTGATATGGATATTAAGGGGAACCCCGCATCAAATTAAAAAAAAAAATTGACGTGGGGGTCCCCCTAAATATCCATACCAGACCCTGTGTGTGTTTCCGTTACATCAGAGGGGGCGGGGTCACCCACACGTCACTGGGGAACCCCTGGCTTCCCTCTCCTGCGTCAGAGGGGCGGGGTCAGGTGACGGGTGGCCCCGCCCTCCCAATATAAGAAATGTCAGCGCTCGGCTCTCTGCAGTGTCTCCGCAGTGGAGACAGAAGAAGGAGGTATGGACAGCGCTGGACTGAGAGATCCCCCGTCGCTGGATATGATCATCCATCGCTGGACCCCGGAGACCCGTCGCTGGATAGCAAGAGTGGATTAGCACCGCTGGAATTTTTTTTTTATTTTTTTTATTTTTAATAAAGGAATTTTTCAAAAGTGTGTTTGTCTTATTTAACCATTTTGACACTTTCTTTGTGAAATGGTAGGGGTACTTTTGTACCCCCTTACCATTTCAAACAGGGGGGGGGCCGGGATCTGGGGGTCCCCTTGTTAAAGGGGGCTTCCAGATTCTGATAAGCCCCCCGCCCGCAGACCCTCACAACCAACGGCCAGGGTTGTGAGGATGAGGCCCTTGTCCTTATCAACATGGGGACAAGGTGCTTTGAGGGGTCACAGACCCCCAAAGCATCCTCCCAATGTTGAGGGTATGTGGCCTGGTACGGTTCAGGAGGGAGGGGGGGGCGCTCTCTCGTCCCCCCCTCTTTTCCTGCGGCCTGCCAGGTTGCGTGCTCGGATAAAGGGTCTGGTATGGATATTTAGGGGGACCCCCACGTCAATTTTTTTTTTAATTTGATGCGGGGTTCCCCTTAATATCCATATCAGACCTGAAGGGTCTGGTATGGATATTTGGGGGGACCCCCACGTCAATTTTTTTTTTAAATTTGACACGGGGTTCCACTTAATATCCATGTCAGACCTGAAGGGCCTTTTGATTGAATTTAGGGGAACCCCCACGCTTTTTTTTTTTTTTTTTTTAATCAATGAATGAATGAATTGTCGGCTAATACAGAGAACACTCATTGAGTGTTCTCTGTATTACGGAGACCCGACAATTTAGCCGCAAGTGATTTTAAAAGACTTTTTTTCCTGCACAAATGACACTTTGTGCAGCGACAGTTCTAAGCACCAGAAACATGCGCCCCTTCACAGGCATACTATAGATACCCCCCAGCTACGAAATTTAAAGGAATATTACACTTTTATTGTTTCACTTTAATCATTATTAAAATCACTGCTCCTGAAAAAACGCTCGTTTTTAAAACTTTTTTTTGCATTGATCCATGTCCCCTGGGGCAGGACCCAGGTCCCCAAACACTTTTTAGGACAGTAACCTGCATATTACCCTTTAAAATGAGCACTTTAGATTGTGAACATTCGAGTCCCATAGACTTTAATAGGGTTCTAAAGTTCACACGAAGTTTAGGTCTGTTCGCAGGTTCTGGTGCGAACCGAACAGGGGGGTGTTCGGCTCATCCCTAATCCTGGACTAATAGAGTTAAGGTTAGGCACATTCGACCACAGGTTCGATAGAAACAGATTGTTATTGTCAGCATCATGCCAAATCTCGTGTTCTATATCGAACTGTTGTCACAACGAAAACGAAAATAAAGCATTTGTTTATGTCGGATCTTTAGTTTTTCGAATTCTAAACTTTCGTTATCGTTTAATAAAACGATAATGAAAATACCTGAAATTTGGACAAAAATGCATTCGGACGAAAACGAATGCACATGTCTAGGACTTAACTGTGAATTAGAATTTTCATCAAGCCTGTAACTGCTTTAAATTAGTTTAAGGAGCATTAAAAAAAAGTATATGGGAAACTCCCTTAAGACTGATTGCTAGTGATGAAATTAAAGGGAAAGCATAGTGTATTTTCAGTGAGCAAATTAACTCTGTTTTTTGTTTTTGTTTAGTATTTTGTTCAATGTTCACAGTAATGCCCCGTACACACGAGCGGACTTTTCAACATCCAAAGTCCGAAGGACCGAGTCCGTCAGACTATCCGATCGTGTGTGGGCTGCAACGGACTTTTGATTCGCCAAAGTCTGACGGACTTTAGAAATGAAGCATGCTTCAAATTTTCCCGACGGAACTCCGCCGGACCCGGTCCCCTTCGAAAACTCCGCTCGTGTGTATGCTACTCCGACGGACTAAAACCGACGCTAGGGCAGCTATTGGCTACTGGCTATGAACTTCCTTATTCGAGTCCAGTCGTACGTCATCACGTTCGAATCCGTCGGAGTTTAGTGTGATTGTGTGTGGCCAAGTCCGTTCGGCCGAAAAGTCTGTCAGAACTCCGTCGGAATTCCAGCAGAACTCCGACGGAACTCCTTTGGAAGTCTGTCGGACTTAAGTCCGCTCGTGTATACGGGGCATTAGGGTATCCTGAGTGTATTTTTGTTATTATATTGAGTGAAGATATTTGCAGATTAGCTACCACAATAACTTTGCCTAACTACAGGCCTGCACTATGGGTGGGAACATTAAAGCATATGAAATATGTAGAAATACATATGACGAAGAAGGGGCTGAATTTAAATGAACAAATATGGCTGCTCCATGTACAGTGGTGTGAAAAAGTGTTTGCCCCCTTCCTCATAACCTGTTCCTTTGCATGTTTGTCACACTTAAGTTTTTCGGAACATCAAACCAATTTAAACAATAGTCAAGGACAACACAAGTAAACACAAAATGCAATTTGTAAATGAAGGTGTTTATTATTAAAGGTGAAAAAAAATCCAAACCATCATGGCCCTGTGTGAAAAAGTGATTGCCCCCTAAACCTAATAACTGGTTGGGCCACCCTTAGCAGCAACAACTGCAACCAAGCGTTTGCGATAACTTGCAATGAGGCTTTTACAGCGTCCTGGAGGAATTTTGGCCCACTCATCTTTGCAGAATTGTCCTAATTCAGTTACATTAGAGGGTTTTCGAGCATGAACGGCCTTTTTAAGGTCCTACCACAACATCTCAATAGGATTCAGGTCAGGACTTTGGCTAGGCCACTCCAAAGTCTTCATTTTGTTTTTCTTCAGCCATTCGGTGGTGGACTTGCTGGTGTGTTTAGGATCATTGTCCTGCAGCAGAACCCAAGTTCATTTCAGCTTGAGTACACGAACAGATGGTCGGACATTCTCCTTCAGGATCTCTTGGTAGACAGCAGAATTCATAGTTCCTTTTATCACGGCAAGTCTTCCAGGTCCTGAAGCAGCAAAACAGCCCCAGACCATCACACTACCACCACCATATTTTACGGTTGGTATAATGTTCTTTTTATGAAATGCAGTGTTCCTTCTACGCCAGATATACTTGGACACACACCTTCCAAAGAGTTCCACTTTTGTCTCATCGGTCCACAGAATGTTGTCCCAAAAGTCTTGGGGATCATCAAGATGTGTTGTGGAGAAATTGAGACGAGCTTTGATGTTCTTTTTGCTCAGCAGTGGTTTTCTCCTTGGAACTCTGCCATGCAGGCCATTTTTGCCCAGTCTTTTCCTGATGGTGGAGGCATGAACGCTGACCTTAACTGAGGCAAGTGAGGCCTGCAGTTCCTTGGACGTTGTTGTGGGGTCTTTTGTGACCTCTTGGATGAGCCGTCGCTGCGCTCTTGGGGTAATTTTGGGCAGCCGGCCACTCCTGGGAAGGTTCACCACTGTTCCATGTCTTCGCCATTTGTGGATAATGGCTCTCACTGTGGTTCGCTGGATTCCCAAAGCTTTGGAAATGGCTTTATAACCCTTTCCAGACTGATAGATCTCAATTACTTTCTTTCTCAATTGTTCCTGAATTTCTTTGGGTCTCGGCATGATGTGTAGCATTTAAGGATCTTCTGGTGGACCTTACTGTGTCAAGCAGCTCCTATTTAAGTGATGCCTTGATTGTGAACAGGTGTGGCAATAATCAGGCCTGGGTGTGGCTAGAGAAATTGAACTCAGGTGTGGACAACCACAGTTATAGTATGTTTTAACAAGGGGGGCAATCACTTTTTCACACAGGGCCATGATGGTTTGGATTTTTTTTCACCTTTAATAATAAACACCTTCATTTACAAATTGCATTTTGTGTTTACTTGTGTTGTCCTTGACTATTGTTTAAATTGGTTTGATGTTCCGAAACACTTAAGTGTGACAAACATGCAAAGGAACAGGAAATGAGGAAGGGGGCAAACACTTTTTCACACCACTGTACATATATAATTACAGATTTAAGAATAGTTACAATATTGTTAAAACATCTCTCTTATGGTTGGTATGTCTGGAGCATGGCCACATAGTTACATAGTTACATAGTAGGTGAGGTTGAAAAAAGACACAAGACCATTAATTCCAACCTATGTGTGTGATTATATGTCAGCATTACATTGTATATCCCTGTATGTTGTGGTTGTTCAGGTGCTTATCTAATAGTTTTTTGAAACTATGGATGCTCCCCGCTGAAACCATCGCCTGTGGAAGTGAATCAGTAATTCATGAGGATCAGTTTATCAGAGCTCCTGAGCCTAATGCACAGTGCATTCTGAGCCCTGATTGAGTAAAGTTTTGCCTAATAGCTGGTTGTTATGGAGCAGGCCAGGAATTAGTGTCCTTAACAACCGAATAATCATCAGCTGTCAATGGGCTTTCCCCCTTACAGCTGAATAAAAAAACATTGCCGGCAATTAAAATGTAAAAAAAAACGGCATGGGGTCCCCCCAAAATATATGCCATACCCTGTCCCCCCAAAATATATGCCATACCCTGATTCGGGTATGCAGCCCGGCAGGCCAGGAAAGAGAGGGGATGAGTGAGCGCCCTCCCCTCCTGAACCATACCAGGCCACATGCTCTCAACATGGGGGGCAGGGTGCTTTGGGGCCACCCCAATGCACCTTGTCCCCCTGTTGATGGGGACAACGGCCTCATCCCCACAGCCCTGGGCAGTGGTTGTGGGGGCCTGTGGGCAGGGAGTTTATCAGAATCTGGAAACCCCCTTTCACAAGGGGGCCCCCAATACCCTACTGTCATGAAAAGGTCCACCCCTTGGTGGCACTGTTGGCCTCTTGGATTGCAGTACCAGTGTCCACCAGCGGGTGTCTTCTAACACACAGGGCCTGTAATGAGAGGACCTACCTCCTGGTGCCACTGTTGGATCCTTGGGCTGTAGTACCGGTGTCCACCAGCAGGTGTACTCCGGCAGTGTGGAGCAGACAGCACCTTTCTGCGCTCAGCTGTTACGTGAGGTTAATCATTGGCAGTCTTATAAATATGCGGTGTGACGGATCCGTCCCTACACTCTGCTTGAGTGCTTTCATCATATATCACTTCCTCCCAGTCTGAATATAGATATCAGATATTCCAACCACTCACAAGCACAAAACAAGACGAGACTTGCTTAGTGCTAACATGGACTGATTTATTAGAACCAAAATGACAAGTATTTATAATACAGTAGAAGGATAGGTCATGATAATTTATTATAACAATACAACTGTAGCCAGAAACAGAATTAACCTGAGCTAATTATCTAAATCAACACTCAGAAAAGTTGACTGAGAGATAAGCCTTTTCGGCTCCTAGCTCACTAACAATTCAATACACATTACCATAAAAATCAACACAGGGTTAAGTAGCACAAACAACAATGTGTGGAATACTCTTACAAGCCAGACTAGACTCATTTACATTATACAAGACAACAGACAGGTGGCTGGAGTTCATGACATTAGCATCTGACAGTATGTGTCCCAACAGCATGAGACAACACACATTATATTTACATATATACAGCATTTAATCTGACTAGCACAGATTATAGTGGGGTTCTCATTCACCCTGTGCCCCTTAAAATCCAGGGTCCATAATCAGTCGGCCAGAGGCTCGCATTCAATCCTCTAAAAAAAGCCTGTGTCCCAGCTTGGTCTGTTACACATCTCCCCTTTCGGCAGGAGACTAATACAGGAGGAGACCCCAGACGGGTTGACTCCAAAGTTAGTCAGGGGTTTCAGTCCTCTAATGCTGGTATCCACACAGTAGCCCAAACAAATTGTTCCAAACAGAATATTCCTCACCCAGCCAACCTCTGCCTCTCTCAGAGAACACATCCGCTGCTGGGGAGAGGCCTGGACTGGCCCTTCTCCTTGGAGTCTTTTCAGCTGCTGGAGAGAAGGGCCAACTACCCTGGCTCCCTGGAACTCCACAGTTGTTGCTGGTGCCAGCACTTCTACTGGGGGCTCCACATCCTCCTCTCTGGTTAACCGTTGGGGCAGGAGGCTGGCTTCTTCCACTCCCAAATTGTGTAGCTGCCATTGGCAAGGGGAGCTGCCTGCTTCCTTTTCCATTCCCTCATCTGGCTGCTGGGACGATATGTCTGTGATACTGTCACCCAGGTGCACGGATCATTGCTAGGGAGGAAAGACCACTTTCTCCACCCTGACCGACTGTTGAGGAGGGACAAGAAACACCTCTTCCTTCTCCCCCTGTATCTGCTGCTGGGAAGTGATTGCCACCTTCTCACCCTGAGCCTCCGGAACTGCCACAGGTGTGGGGCAGAGGTCTTGGACCCTCTGTCCGGTGACCAGTGCTTCAGCTGGGGAAGTTCCTTGTAACTCCACAGATACTGCTGTTGGTGCTGGGCAGAGCACAGTGAAGTTTGGCCCTAATACCAGCTCTTCTGTTGGAGGCTCAACCGGTTGTTTTTCCTCAGCAGAAAAGTCTATCAAATCCCCAGTCTCTGCAACTGGTGTCTGGGGATATAGGTTCACCATCTCCTGTCCATGGAACCCAGAAGATGCTATCAGTGCTGAGCAGAGGTTAGCAGAGCTCTGCCCTGTTGTCAACACTTCAGTTTGGGGATGGCAATCTCCAGATTTCCAACTGCTGATTCTCTGGCATGCTGCTGGACAGGCACATTCCTCAATCCAAGATCATCCCATGCAGAAACAGGATCATCAAGGTCAGTCAGCACTTGCTGCATCCGCCATAAGACCTCAGCGTCCATAGCTGCAGGGGCAGGTTGGCAAAGCACACTGTTACTCTGCCACATTGCCGACTCTTCAGCCAGGATTTCAGAGTTGTCCACTGGTATTTCCTTATAGTTCCAGGCAAAGGGAGCCCAGCCCTGGCACTGAGCAGAGTCTAGCAGCCGTCTGTAGACGATCTCCAGCTCCCATTCCTGAACAGCCAGAAACTCCATATCTTCCAGTGCCCAGTGCACTTCCGAAACGTTCAGTAGCCCTTTTCTGAAATCCATGATTTCATCCAACTGCCACTCCAAATCACTCCTAAGTTAGAGTCCCCTGTCAGCTTCACAAACAACAGTCCCAGGCCGCCATAGCTTAAGCCTTCCATTGGGCTGTCATCCACTATCCAAGGGCATGCTTGGGATACATGCCACCGGAGGGCTCTGTATCTCTCATACAGCTTCATCTCTGCCCAGACCAGCCTGTTTAATTCAGCTGTCTGCTCCTTGTCTGTTTTTTCTCCCAAAAAGAGCACCCACAATCCATACTGCGACCAGTACCTTTTCTGGATGGAGGGGAGAACTTTTCTCTGATGATGCTGCTCACGGGCTAGCGCTTCCTTCCAGAGTTCACAGCGGATAGAATCAAACCATCCCAGCAGGACCTGCTCTGATACTGGTCCTCTGTGCTGTAGCTGCATCTCTCGCAACCTCCTTATGAATTCCTCTTCCATGGCGACTGGTATCTGTACCTCTCCTCCTCTCCTGCTATGCAGACCTTGGATCCAGGTGGAGGTTTGGATGTCCCAGACTGCAGGGAGCATCCCACTGCTGCTACCAATGTGACGGATTCATCCCTACACGCCTCTTGAGTGCTTTCATTATATATCACTTCCTCCCAGTCTGAATATAGATATCAGAGATTCCATCCGCTCACAAGAACAAAACAAGATGAGACTTGCTTAGTGCTAACATGGACTGATTTATTAGAATCAAAATGACAAGTATTTATAATACAGTAGAAGGGGAGGTCCCTCCTCCTGATAATTTTTTCTAACAATACGACTGTAGCCAGAAACATAATTAACCTGAGCTAATTATCTAAATCAACACACGACTAGTTGACTGAGAGATAAGACTTTTCGGCTCCTAGCTCACTAACAATTCAACACACATTACCATAAAAATCAACACAGGGTTAAGTAGCACAAACAACAATGTGTGGAATACTCATACAAGCCAAACTAGACTCATTTACATTATACAAGACAACAGACAGGTGGCTGGAGTTCATGACATTAGCATCTGACAGTATGTGTCCCAACAGCATGAGACAACACATATTATATTTACATACTAGTACAGATTATAGTGGGGTTCTCATTCACCCTGTGCCTCTTAAAATCCAGGGTCCATAATCAGTCGGCCAGAGGCTCGCATTCAGTCCTCTCAAAAATCCTGTGTCCCGGCTAGGTCTGTTACACCCGGCAAGCCCTCACATGCTTGCCTTGGTTTCGCTCTCTCCATGTGCCTTGACCTTGTTGTCTGTACTCGGACCTTGAGCCTGCATCTACCCGACCTGATCCCTCCCGATCCTGAGTCCATCCTGGACCTGTCCCTCTTGTCTCCTGTTACCTAAAGATCCCTGCTCTGCAGCCCATCCATCTGTCCTCTCCCTCTCCTGCTGGTTTCCCATCCTTACCCATCTACTGATTCCCCGGTGTATGACCTCGGCCTGGCTTTTGTTTACGACTCTGGTATTTCCCATTTATTGTATATACTACTTGTTGTTTGTAATATAAAATACTTGTCATTTTGGTAGTGTACTGTTTGTTTTCACTTTGTTGTCTCTTATTATAATAAACACTATTGTTATTTCACCTACATGCTTTTTGGGTTTCCTCTGTGCAGTCCACACAGTCAGGTCTACTAATTCCCTAATACCTACCCATTCACAAAAATAGTGTCAACACAGAGACCATTTTTAACAATTCCTTTATTAAAAAATTAAAAAAAAGTGTCCATCAATGTACTGTAGATCAATTGTCAATCATGCCGCCGCTGCTACTGCAGGACCCGAAAAATAAAAAATTGTTCTGCTATCAACTAAGGCAAACTGCCAAAGACCTAGCTTGCTGTTTGACAGTTCTTATATAGGTAAGGTATGGAGCCACCTGGTGATGTCACCTGGTGGCCCACCCCCTTGTGACAGCACAGACCAGTGAATGCTGGGACAGTGATATCACAAGAGGTGGTGCTACCAGGTGATGTCAGTAGGTGGCCCTGCCCTTATCTATATAAGAACTGTCAAATGGCAAGCCAGACATTTGGTGGTTTGCCTTAGTTGACGGTGGAGAGATTTTATTTTTTCTTCTTCAGGTTCGGTGATGCGGTGGTCGTCGTGCTTGATGATGAATTTACATCGGGGGGCACTGTTTTTTGTTTTTAATAAAGGAATTGTCAAAAACGATCTGTTTTTATTACTTTTTGATTTTTTTTTGGTGAATGTGTAGGGGTACTATGCACCCCATACTCATTCACATAGGGGGGCAGTATCTGGGGGCTCCCTCCCTAAAGGGGGCTTCCAGATTATGATAAGCCCTCTGCCCGCAGACCCCCACAACCACCAACCTGGGTTGTTGGGATGAGGCCCTTGTCCCCATCAACAGGAGGACAAGGTGCTTTGGGGTGGGGGGCTACCCTTAAAATTAATACCAGATCCGAAGGACCTGGTATGGACTGGGGGGACCCCACGCCTTTTTTGTTAAAAAAAAATCTATTGCTAGAGATGGCATTGTATTGCCAAGAATTCAAATTTAATTTCATGCATTTTTTTCATTAGACTATGGGAACCCCCCCCCCCCCCCCCATTTATTTTTATTGCTGAACTTTAAGCATCATTAAAATCACTGCTCCTGTAAAAACATTATTTTTCTTTAAAAAAAATGCATTGATACATGTCCCCAGGGCAGTACCCAGGCCCCTATACCCTTTTTATGGCCAATTACTTGCATATAAGCCATCAAAATGCAGACTTTTTCAAGTTTGGGTCCCACAGAATTTATAGGGTTTGCTGTTCGGGTCAGAACTTTTTCTCTGTTTTGGGAGTTCTGGTGCTAACGGAGAGGGGGGGGGTGTTCAATCCATCTCTACTCATAGCTTACCAGCTGACTCAGGAGTCAATTTGCCTCTGGATACGACAAGATCGCCACATGTTTCTAAATCCTTGGGGACTCCTTTACCAGACTCCTTCTGCTACTAGAAGAGTCTTTTAGTAGCTGGGAGCTTAGTGCAGACTCCCCTGTCAGCTTCTGTTAAACCGCTCTTAAGATGACTACATAAAAAAAGACTTTGACTGTCTGCATAGAAACATCTTTCAGGGAGTACATAATCTCTCTTCAGCAATCCTTTGCCCTCTTATCTTATATTTATCAGAAAAAAGGCCAACAGGAAGAATCCTGTTCAGAGTGCATACCCTGGAATCACTCCAGGACAAGAGGATGCCTCTCCTAACACACATACAGTTAAAACTAGATTTAGAGGGCAGAAATTGAAGGAATAATGTGCACATTAGGGGATTACCTGAGGATACTCCTCAGCTCACCTGGCTGTAATCCAATATAAGAGGAAATTCTGTATATTATGATTTGATGGCCTTCTGTTATTTCAAGTTCTTTGGGACCATCTACAGTTTGTTTTTGGAAATATTCTCTGATTATATATACTGTGCATTTTCATACAGCCTCATAGCTAAATGCCATATGATACTTAACAAATACATTGCTGCATCTAGAATATGGTTCTTGATTTCTATGCCAATCCCTGTACATCAGGTGGAGCTGGCAGATAGTATTGTGTGTTACTCTCCCTTTATGTTTATGTTTACCAGCTAGTGCAAAGGAGATGTATCACTTATTAGTCACCAGTTATACCATAATGATACCCCTTAGTGGGATTCTGTTGCACAGTTGTGAAACACCTAGGGCCAACATGGCTTGCTAATGGTCTTACTGTATTATCACCAGTACTGTATATCAAACACATTCAACCATGAGTGATAGATTTCCTCCCATAGTGGGTTAGAACAACCATACTTACTGATACTTATTGTGATCTCCTTGCTTGAGTACTTCTCCAAATATACTCCTACAGCTGTGACCACTGGGGTTTTCCTTGTGGTTTAAATAAACTGCTGGTGACCATATCAGCTCCCCATATGTAAAAACAACCCTATCATTTTCCCTTTAATGTATAACTAAAGGCAAAACTTGTTTTTAGTTTTGGATAGAGAGGAGAGGGATTAGAGCACCTGTGAGTTTTATTGCTGTCTGTGCCCCAGTTAGAGATTCGTCCTTTCTATTTGTCCTGTTTACCATTATCAGTCAAAGTGAAATTAAACGAAAACCCAAATATTGAGTTGTCCCCAGAAAAGTAATATAGGGGAAATCTTTCAATGGGGACACTAGTGAACTGGGGGTCCCCAAGGAATTCCCTTAATTTTCATGGATTTCCTCTCACTTTCTGTTTGGCTATGGGACAGGGAGTGAAGGGAAAGCTCTGCAATGGGACACAGATGCAAAAGAAAAATCTGACAGGGGTTATAATCCTCCCTTGCTCTATTCAAAATGAAAAAAAGTTTTGCCTATAGATCTACTTTAAGCAACTGTCTCATCCTGTTTAGTTGATTTTTATGTTACATTATATTGTTAATCCATTATAATTCTCTTAGGCCGCGTACACACGCGGGGACCGTTCGCTCAACTTTGTTCGTCAAACAGTTTCAGCGGACAGTCCGCTCAAAATTAGCATGGACGGACTTGCCCACACACGACGAACGAACAGTCCGCTGAAACTGTGCGCGATGACGTGAACGGCACATACGACGGGACTAGAAAACGACGTCCTATACACTGCAATGCAACCTTCGGCGTGTAAATTCTTTCTGAGCATGTGCGAGACTTAGTTTGACGAACAAGCCTACACACGGGCGGACTGTCCGCTCAAACCAAGTTTCAGCGGACAGTTTTTCGGAATTTCCGAAAAACTTTGTTCGTCAGACTGTCCGCTGAAACTGTCCGCTGAAGCCCACACACGAGCGGACTGTCCGCCGAAACACTGTTCAGCGGACAAAGTTGAGCGAACAGTCCCCGCGTGTGTACGCGGCCTTACGCATGTAGAAGAGTTTTCCCCTCTGTTCTTCCTCATGAACCAGGCATGCACTCCCACCCCCCTCTTTTCTTTTCCCCCTGCATAAAGTCCTTAGGATTTTATTACAGCAATTGATATGCACACACTTTGAACTACTATAAGAATAGACCTCGGTAGATCATCACCCTATGATCTTCCACCTTCATAACCTAGGCTTTACCTGGTTAGGCATTGTGAAGGAACCATTAGCTCTTCTCGGCTCTATGCTAGTACCAATTGAATATGTGTATTTCTTTGGTTCATTGCCTTCCATTGATGAGGTTTCTTACTTACTGGGTTGGAACACCACATCCCACACCCATCCCATCTCTCCATCCACCAGGCAGGAAATTTGGACCCTCCTCAATCCCTACTTTCCCCCTCCTATTTCCATCATATCTCTCTGCTTTGTTTACTCTTTTAAATACTAGCAATAGTGCCTACTCATCTCACTTTCAACTACAACAATCATTAGTGTTAATATGCCATCGAGCCGCATACGCCCTCTTAATGTTCATGGCCCAGGGACCCAAGAGAAAAGTAGGGTGATACTCACATCCTTTAAGAATCAAAAAAACTCTAGTGGTCTTTCTCCAGGAGACCTGTTTTTCCTGCTCATAAATTACCAATGATGAAGGACTGCCACATTCCCATCTCCTTCTGTGCACGTTCTCCTGACAAATTCTAGAAGCATGAGCACTATTTTGTCCCATGCAGTCTCTGGGACACATATAGATATATACAAGGACAATGAAGGATGATGTCTCTTCCTAAAGGGCTATGTAGAAAATAAGAAAATTACCTTTGCTAATGCTTATATGCCCAAGCAAAATTAAATCTCTAAGTTTCTTTTAGAAACTTTACTAAAATCAATTTCACATTTTGCCGAAGGGAGCCTCACTCAGGGTGATGATTTCAATTTTTCTCTTGATTTACTCCTAGACTCTCCCAAGTCTGCCTCTTGCCTGTCTACAGCAGCTCAGAAATGCATTAAAAGAATTTCCTCTCCCAGCACATAGCAGACATCTAGAGAATGATTTACCCTTCTACAAAAGTTTTTACATTCTTCTTACCGGTCCATAATACAAACACAAGTATTTACTTTTTTCTTGTTCAAACATTGCCACTTACACACTGCTACGCACTTGGACATAGATAACATCATGTTATCCGACCAGACACCTGTGACACTGAATATAACCTTAGTGGACCCAATCCTTGTCTCATGGACATGGCGTCTTCAAAGGTAAGTTCACTTTTTTGTTCTCTTTTTCAAAGAACAGCCTAACAATGTACCAATACACAATTAATGTAATTCTGTTGCAGAAAAAAAGAGTGTCCCTATGTTCTGGAGCAGGCCTCATCTCAGCCTCTGCTTCCTTCTCTAAAAAACGTCTTGGTGACTTCTTGATATCCATCTTATAGGACTTACAAACCATTAGTAGTGAGGAAGTTCTTCAGCTGACCTCATTAAAGTACACCCTTCACCTGACCTCCTCCTCCGGGAGATTGCTCCCACTCACTTCTCCACTACCTTAGTTCAGCCAGTGCTGTGGTACTTTCCAGAATCCACAGATCTAGTACAGCATTGCTCCTGTGATACATGTGTTACATGTCCTGCTCACCTCTGTAATTGTCAGTGGCAGTGGTATTCATTTGGCACAGTGTACAAACTGGAGTAGGGAAGGGAAGTGAATAATCTCATGGATCATTCATTTGGCAGCATGTGCAGAAGCTAAGCAATCACATAACAGCCTATGTGGAACAGAGCTGTAGTATTTTTTTTTTTTAATCCAATAATATTTATTACAAAAAAATTATTACAACAATACATCTAATATATTTCACAATCATATTATCCAAATATGGCAAAAATACACATTACATTTATTATCCCCATAAAAAAAGAAAAAAAAAAGACCTGTAGTATTAAAAACATTAGAAATGTGTCCCTGGATGTCTGTGAAGCTCATCATACACTATGCAATCTGATTGTACAATCACCTTTAGATCTACCATCAATTATGTAGTGCGTACCTGATTTGATACAGAGTGATTGTATAGATAGGTATTTCCTCTTATTATTTCATTTGGGTAAATATAAAGGAGATTGTACAGAGATTGTATAATCAGATTGTATAATGTTTGGCCACCTTTATACACCTTAAGTTATCTAGTTTACATGCACACATGAGACAGAGAGAAAGAGATTCCCTGATCACTTTCTCCTATAATGTCTGCTGAGATGATCAGCTTTAAGCCCCTTGCATGCAGGCATTTAGCCCATGTACATTGATTAACCACTTGCCAACCGGCTCACGCTGATATACATTGGCAAAGTGGCACGAGTGTGCAAAACAACATACTCGTACGTCACTGTGTCATTGGTGGCTAGCGAACGCGTGCACACTGCCAGCACTACGCACGAACACACTATGCTCTGCTGGGCGTGCTCAAGGGTCCCACAGACTCGATGTCTGTCGGTGGCCCGCAATTGTGGCACAGAGAGCCAGAATGTAAACAAGACATTTCCTTGTTCTGCCTAGCAACATGACAGGGATCTACTGCTCCCAGTGATCGGAAGCAGTGATCTCTGTCATGTTCTAGTGAGCCCATCCCCCTACAGTTATAACACACTGAGGAAACACATTTAACCCCTTTATCGCACCCTAGTGTTTAACCCCTTCCCTGCCAGTGACACTTACACAATAATCAGTGCATTTTATAGCACTGATCGCTGTATAAATGCCAACGGTTCCAAAATAGTGTCAAAAGTGTCAGATCTGTCCATCGCAATGTCACAGGCATGATAAAATTTGCAGATCACTGCCAATACTAATAATAATAAAAAAAAAATCTATCCCCTATTTTGTAGACACAATAACTTTTGCACAAGCCAATCAATATACGCTTAGTGCAATTTTTTTTTAACAAAAATATGTATAAGAATACGTATTGGCCTAAACTGAGGAAGAAATTATTATAGTAAAAAGTGAAAAACATTTTTTTTTTCTAAATTGCCATTATTTTTTTGTTTATAGTGCAAAAAACGACAGAGGTGATCAAATTTTGACATGCGTCTGTGTCTGTGCTGCTGCTGCATCTACATACACTTCCAAGTGCTGCCTGTGCCCAGTTCCATAGTGGCTACATCAAATGGTGGGTGAGGCCAAATTGCTCCAACAGTAGGAGGGTCTTAAAAGAGCATTGTTAAATACCAGGATAGTTTTACAAATGTGGCAAAACATGCAGTAAAAAACTTGAGATACCTTGTCTTACTTGTGATTTTGTCACAAGGAAAGCCTCGTACACACGATCTGATTGTTGGCCAACCGAGTGTCTGATTTTTGTCCAAAGGGCGTGTGCAGAAAATTGTCTTGCATACTAACGGTACACAATTGTCGGCCAACAATCACGAATGTAGGGACATACTACGAGGGATTTCAGCTCTTGAGCACCACCCTTTAGGCCCCTTCTGTTAATTTTGTGTTTGGGGAGCATTGATTCCGAGCATGCGTGTTTGTACTTTTGACTTTTGTGTGATGGACTTGTGTACTGACGCCACAAAAATCAGACAACAGACCGTTGTCCGCCGAAAATTTACTGCCAGTCAACATTTGTTGGCCGAAAGTTGGACAACAGTTGTCAGGAGCATACTAACGGTCATATTTTAGGACAACAGTCTGTCAACAGTCAATCCCCTGTCAACAATCTGATCATGTGTATGAGGCTTAAGGCAGCCCATTGAAAAACATTTTCTCCCACTATGCTAGGTGTGAATGGAGCTTGAAAGGTACAGTATATTAGCATGTTTACATCCTCCCCCTCCCTGAGCTGGACTGGATTACAAGAACAATGACAGCTGAATGTCTCTCCCCATTCCCTCTATATACTTGTATAAAGCTGGCAATTCACTATGCACTCTGATTCTACAACCTCTATACAATTTCCTTTAGATTTACCTTACCTATGTAATAGGAAGATCCACTTGAACAATCAATTCAGTTTGTATCAAATTGGACAGGCCCTTTATCTATGTATTTGGTAGATTTAAAAGAGGTTGTACAATCAGATGGTATAGCGTATGGTCGCCTTAGAAGAAAAAGTTGGAAAGTGGGTGGAAATAAAAAAGAGGTTGTACAGTAATAAGGGAGGTGTGGTCCAGAAAAGTAAAACACCAGGGGCTTAGGTGCATTTTTTGAAAATTTGAAAAGAAATGTACATATTTAATGCTATCATGGTAAGTGAGAGATATGCACCTTGGGATGGTATGGGTAGAAAAGGCTTATATTTACTATGAAAAGTGAAATTCTGCCTGAAAAGGTGAACTTAGCCTTCAATAAATCTCTTTTGATCCCACAATAGCAGCTGATGTACAAAAGGAAACTGACCTTTCTTTTGCTATAAATTCCACTATCACAGTCTTGTGTGCTGCCAGAAGTCTTCAGGTATGCCATGGAATAATAGTAGAGAAGGACTGTCAGATGAGGCTGATCTCCCGATACCCCGTCTAACTGTACATTGTAACTGTGAGGGGGCACTGTTAGCCCTTGTACACATGGTCAGACATTCCAACGGAAAATGTCCGATCGGATTGTGTTGTCAGATAATCCGACTGTGTGTGGGCTCCATCGGACTGTTTCCCTCAGAATATCCGATGGACAAAGTTTTAGAGCTGGGCTATAAAACTTTCCGACAACATGATCCGATCGGACTTTGTCCGATTGTGTGTAGAGAATTCCGATCAGACAAAGTCCCCTACATGCTCAGATCAAATTCCTAGACCAAAGCTATTGGCTACTAGCCTGAACGTAGTCCCGTCGTAACAAAATAACGTCATCACGTTACGCACAATCGGATTTTCCAACAACTTTGTCCGACTGTGTGTATGCAACACAAGTTTTGGACAAAATCCGACTGATTTTGTTGTTGGAATGTCCGACCGTGTGTACAAGGGCTTAGGCTCAAAAGTGAAAGTAATAGAAGGGTGCAGTGTGTTTGAACCAGGTCACACTTTCTTAATTTTCCTCTCAAATCAACAAACTAGACAGCATTCACAAATCTAAACAAACAGACATTCTTGAACAAGAGGGAACAATTAGTGGGACTTTATATGAAGCACATTACTGAATCAGAATGGACCATTCAATAAATAAACGGTTATTTATTGCAAGTGGTATACATACACATAAAAAGGAAATGTCAAAGTGATATAATACATTGTTGAGATAACGTCTGAACAATTCATAATGTATACAAAATATCTGATTCTGATTCAGTAATGTGCTTCATATAAAGTCCCACTAATTGCTCTCTCTTGTTCAAGATATTAGGGATGGAGATATATAATATATTATTGCCTCATTTAAAGTCCCAACCCTAGTTTTAGTCCTAGTTCTTTTTTCAAACAGACATTCTTGCTGAACTTCCCTTACTTTGTACCAATTTAAATCAACTCTGATAGTAAATGCCAAAGCTACATTGATGAAATGCAGATGAAATTTCTATGAATTTGGAACCAATGCAGAAAATCTTTGAATAATGTACTGCTGCAACAAAAAGCTAAGCTTTATCCTATCTATTACCAATACCAACAAGAATAGAAGCAGCTACCTTTTTTTAAAGAAAACCATAATGCCCTTTATAACTTAACCCCACACAGGTCAGACACCAAACAGCATCTATATAAGGCACATATGCATACAGTATATACCCTTTTGCCATCATTAGACTCCCACACTTTGAAAGTGTTTGAAGAGCCAAATATAGTTCTAAAGTTTATGCAGATCATTAAACAAGCAAAACCAGACAAGGTCCCTGGAACCTGGTTACTAATATAAGACAAAGATCCACTTCACTGTGCTAATTACCTGGCCAAATCACTGCTTAATATCAGTATGAAGCTGTTCTTGACCACCTATCTAATACCTCACCTTAGCTTACTTAACTTAAATAGACCAAATAGCATTCATGCCCATGAGGGAAGCTAGAGATAGAAACAATGCACAAAAAATATGACAAATGTGACTCTGTTAAGAAATGTCTTCCTTCCTCTTATCTATGGACATCAAGAAGGCATTTGGCATAGTTAATGTGCACATTTAAGAGTGAATAGAGTTTTATCTGACTCCTTTAGAATTCAGAATGGGACATGTCAGAGATGACCCCATCACATCTTATATTATGGCACTGGAACTATTTCTACTGACTACTATTCATGCAAACTCAAACATTACAAGCCTTAATGTAGGAGGACGTCAACATAAGGTCTCCACTTATGCAGATGACTTAAATTTGTTTCTCAGTAACCCAAACATTACTATCCCTAACTTACTGACTGATTTTGCCTCTTATGCAGAACTATCTAATCTCTATATCAATTAGCAAAAATCAGAGCCCCTAAACCTGACCCTGCCACCATCTCTGGTTCATAGATTACAAACCAAATTTACCTTGTGCATTAAATACCTGAGATTTTATTACCAAAGGACACCTCCAGACTTATACAAATTTTACACCCCTACTTCTTTCAGAATTGAAATGATGACCCAGGCAAATAAAAATTTCTCTTAGATGGGGAGATGTAACATTATCAAGAAAAATGCACTGCCTCACATCTTATACATTCTACACACAATTCCAATAAACATCTCCCCATTCTATTTTAAAAGCCTGTACTCTATCTTTATTATGTTTGTATGGGCCTCAAAACTTGCTCAAAATAAACATGACATATTATGTAGAATGAAAGAAAATTATGGGATGTCACTCCCAAACAATATACAATCTATAAACGTTGCAATCAGCAAAGTAGAAATTCAGCCTGTAAAGCAAAAATCTCTATACATACCTTTTCTGAAGCTGCTCTGGTCTGATCCCACTCTGAGCTGTCAGTGGTGGCTTCTGTGTGTGGGAGTGTACAGAAGAGGCAGCCGACAACAGAGGCTTTCATATTAACTTGAGTGATGTCACTTTCCAGGCATTTCCCAGCCATTGTCAACTGTCTCCTGCACAGAGCTTCCATCGCTGGAAACCAGACTAGATCAGCTTCAGAAAAACTATGTATCGCAAGTTTTGCTTTACAGGGTTAGATGGGTCAGCTTTAGAATGTGGCTGAAGTATATTTAGAGATTTTAGTTTTAGGCTGAATTTACACTTTAAAGTAGACGTTTGGTCAAAACCTAAGATATATGTTATGGAAAACAAAAAAGTTGGGGATTTCAGATCAAATCAAAGGACCAATGTGTTGAATGACACCACCATTAAAAACACATAGATATAGGGATACCGACTCACCCTATGTGGGTGGCGCCTTTTCTTTTTGCCCTGAACTCAAATAGCATATGGAGAAAAACAAAAGGCAAAAGACCCATAAAGTTAAAATTTTAAACAGAGAATAGGGCAGACAGCAGTCTTCACCTAATAATGAACATTTCTTTAATGATTGAACATAGAATACAAAAAATACATAGAGATAATAAGCAGATGATTTAAAATTAAAAAAAACATTTTAAGAACAAAGTAGCCACAGGTGTGCACATGACAAAAGGTCACACAGATTTTGCATATAGTGCCTCAGCTGTCATGACAATTTGAGACACATAGGAGAGGCATCAATTTGGCTGGATCTAGAGAAAGAGTAATATGAGATGTCCTTCAATGGTATCATTGGCTTATGCAGACAACCTGCAGACTTCATTAACTCAAATCCAGAGATCCTCCAGGCAAAATAAGCTGGTACAGTAATAGATGGTAACATAAATCATAACAGCTTTAACAATCAAATCAAGACATACATGCATATGATCAAGGAGGAAAGCACAGGTAGGTATCATGTGGTGATGTTGGCCAGATATCGGCTTAAACATGTTATGAAAAGTACACTTTAAGTGAAGCCTCCTAGAAAACTAGGGGGCTTTACTTAAAGTGTACTTTTCATAACATTAACCTATTTCACAGCTTGGTAGATTTTGGAAAATAAGCTAATGGCGGTCTGCAGTGTGCTTGTTTAAGCTGATATTCAGCCAATATCACCGCATGGTACCTATCTCTGCTCTCCTCCTTGATCCCATGCATGTATGTCTTAGTTGAATTGTTAAAGCTGAGCAGAGCACTCAATGTTTTTGAATAATCTTCATGCAAACTGTAATCATCTGTATCGAAGAGTGTATAAACACACATTTCTGCATCAATAACTCCTGTAAATCAGAAGACTGAATATATATATTTTATATAGTGTTGGAATAACATTCATCACCCTCATCTGGCATGATGTATCCATGGTATAAATATCATATAGAGATGGATAGCATGTATGAAGTTCATCACAAGTCAGCAAATGTTAGTCCCAGCATAATAAATCTGCAAAAGATATATTGATTCATGTAGTGGAATAAGCTATTGTAATTTCATATAAGTCCATAACACCTCTCAATGGCACAATGCTTGGTGTTTTATTGTAATTCACACATTTTATACATGTACTACAGGAATATCTGAAATATATTGCCTTAACTTAAATTGCTTAATAACTTCAAAATGTTGAGATAATATAGCCATAAGTAGATTAAACAGTGAATTTTACCAATGTTTCTGATTATGAATGAATAGGTGTAGATCTCACCAACACGCATAAATAATCCTCTGTTCAAGAAAAAGAGAGCATTGTTTCTTTGACAAGTGCCCTGAAAGTTAAAATGACAAAAAAGGGTTAAAAAAACCATAGCTATGACAGGATTTCAATTGTACAAATCAAGATATATTTAAACAGTATAAAGTTTATTACAAAAATATATTTTTTAAAGACAACACACATTTTTCATTAAAATATCATGTTCGTCAGTATAAAGACCTTTTTCAAAAATGTGTCCCTGTTGAAATATACAAACTTATGTACAGTGATATGCCTAAGCAGTATACATTTTGTATATGATTCCTCCACATGCTCGGTGTGTTTCTTGTACTTTGGTCCACTTCATCAGTAGATTACTAGCGAAACATATTTCTATTCACTAAATACAAGAAAGACCCACATAAAATAGTATAGTAACATGATAGAATACCAATAAAGATATATATTGATACACAAGCGTATTAGGTTACCTGGGCAAAGACCGGGTGCAAGAAAAGCTAGGTCAAACCCCATAAGGGAACAAAACACGCGAACAATAGTGCCCTCAATGAAAGAGGCACTGAGGATTGGAAGCTGAACAGCCTAGTCTACTGTAACAGCCCATGAATCCTACTGATGCATTTTGCCTGAAAGCTTCTTTGGAATGGGGATGTGGTAATGTAAAGGATTAGATTACTTTTACATGACATCATGTTATCCATTTGAAGGTTATTTCCTGAATATTAACATATTAGCCAAATAATAATTTGTAGAAAAGCAGAAATAAGACCAAGAATTTTCTGGCACTTTTATTTACAAGTTTAAATCAGTATTTTTCTAGAAAAATTACTTATAACCCCTAAACATTATTTTTTAACAGAAATCCCAGGGGATAAAATGGTAATTGTTCCAATTTTTTGTCACATGGTATTTGCTCAGCGTTTTTTCAAATGCAATGCTTTTGCAAAAAAAAAATGTTAACTTTCACCCTGGACTGGAAGTGATGTCATGACGTTGCTCCAGTCATCCAAGGCCATAGAGGTGATCAAAAGTTTATCTAGTCTTTGATTGTTTCTCGGGAAAGCAGTTTGAAACAATAAGCTCAAGAGACGCTGGCAAGGGGATACCGCTTCTGAAAGAGTTCCAGTGACTCATGAATCGCTCAAAATTCTTATAAGAGAAAGCCAGCTGCTGGCTGTTAATAACAGTACCAGGCTTATACCTGATAACTTCAACCACAATCTTGGTAAACCACTTGCAAACCCCAACTTATATATACGTATTGCCATTTGACAGGGGGCCTAACTATTCCCCACTCTATCCAGAACTAGAAAAAAGTTTTGGCTAGAGATACACTTAAAGCTGGAAGAAGCTCATTCAAGCCAGAAGGGAGATAAGTAGTGGTAGCCTTGATTTTTTTTCTCAATACAAGTTCTCTTGGGTGAGAGCCTCTGTTTATTTATAGTTATCTGTATCTCTGCTATGAATATTTCTTCTAACTTCCTGTCAGGAGCTGTTTCACTTTTTATTGCAGGTACACATTTGAGTTGGTTTATTAGTGGAGTTAAGCTAAATCACCTTCAGTTATGCTTTATACTCCCTGAACCCTATGGAGTTCCTTTGCAGTACTGCACACACTCTTAACGACCGCACATCGCCTGCTTTTTCATAAACCAAACAAATACATGCACTCTTCAAAAAACACTCTTCTTCTAGAAATAGCTGTGCAGTGGACAAGATCGTGCACTCTAACAGGGAAGAAGAAGATTCTGATGTAATATCGTTGCCAGCTTCTGAGGACTTTGTAAGAGAGTCTATTCAGCCAGACCATCCACTGACCTACTCTGACATGACAGAGATAGCTGCAGATATCAAAAACTCTTTCTCTGCAGCTACCACAGACTTGAAAGCCGACATATTAATGCTCACAGAGCAAATCGCTGCTACTGAGAAAGCAGTCACACAAAGATAAAGAGCAATCACAAGGCTGGAACACATTGCAGATACTCGCTCACACCATCTAAAACACATGAACAGACAAAGGGAGGTCTTAGACAAATGAAGACAAAGAAACAACTTAAAAAAGAGAGGCGTTCCAGAGTCTGTTATCTCTGAACAAGTTAAACCAGACTTATGCTCTATCTTGAATAATTAACTGGAAAGACCCCCTGACTCACCTATTGAATTGGACAGAGCCCATAGAGCATTGAGACCTAGAGCACCAGACAATGCCCACCTAAGGGAGATCATTTGCTGCTCTAACAATTTCTACTTAAAAGAAGAAATCCTCATAAAGGCTAGGCAGAAATAATGAATTAATGTCAGGAAATGTTCCATCCGCTGATAATATCTGTCTTTTGGGGTGTAGTACTGAGGTCCATCAGCAGGTTTCTCCTGGCAGTTTGGAACTGTCAGGAGAGCTTTTCCCTACTGATGTTATGCCATCTTTGGGCTGCAGTACTGGTGTCCACCAGCGGATGGATCCTGGCAGTGTAGAGTAGACAGCTGACCTCCTGTTTATGACCCTGACCTGGCTTGACTACGATTCTGGAATCCTCTTTGTTATATATACTGGTTGGTTGTCACTGTTATTCAGTTGTCTCGCTCTGTTTGGTATTGGTGGTGTATTCACATTATATGCATTTGTCTTAATAAAATTACTTACTTTCACCTACTTATGTTTGGTTTACTCTGTCGCAGTCACACAGTTCTGGTCACATCCGGTTTATGACAATTACATTCAGTGGAGAATGTGCCTTATTATTCCAAGACCTCTCAACCATTACATTAAAAAGCAGGAGAGCTGTAAAACTCATTTTAGAAGTTATGAAAGAAAATGGGATAACATAAAGATGGAAATTCCCTTTTCCTGCCCAAGCAACACTTAATGGCAAGCAATATATGCTGCACGCTCAAAATTTCCTGCCCTTTATTTGTGAAAACCTTAAATTCGATCTGATTGATCTGCCGGAATGGTATCAAGAATTATGTTTACCTCCATCAATCAACAACCCACCATTGACTTCCAGACCCTCTGCAGCTTAGTCACCATTCCAGAAGGAAAATATCACAAAAACCCTGGCAGGAATCATTCCAACTCTCCTGCAGCTAAGTCTTCCAGAGTAAGAGATAACCGTTAACCTTAATGAAACAGTACTTACACTGTTACCAAACCTACCAAAGATTGTACATGGATGCATGTACTTTATCACTGAATCAACATCACCCTACACAGGTAATACATTTAACATAAATATACCATATTACTCCAGTGAACTAAAACTTTAAACCATATTGTTCTCCATGCCCCCCTTTTTTTCTCTCTTCCATTCATGTAAGATTAATTTTTCTGCCACTAGATAGCACTAGATGTATACAAACTCATTTTAGTGAACACTAGAGACAAATACTCACACAAACTCTCTGTAACTATATGATCTTTAGATTTTTAAGCCATGACCTCAAGGATTGCAAACAGATAAAAAATTACCTTTGTTATGGTAGATAAATAGGTTCAATGATTACCTTCTTTTCTGGTTTAAGACACTCAATGCATGCCAAAAAAAAACTCCCCTGGGTGTTAGTTGCAATCCTGACTTGCAATCCTGATTTAGAAGAGAATATTTGGTTACTTGAAGTTAATCCATTTGGTTAGATACATTTGTTTTACCATTTAACATATTTCACATGCGATGTCTCATCAGATCAACAGTTTCCAAGAAACTGAAATGTTTTCTTGACTAAAAGTTGTAATTGCACATACATTGTGAAGTGAGTTATGCTTCAGTTTAGTATAGTTATGATTGTTTAGAAAACTCATAGGAACTCATACCAGGGTTGTTTTATATTAATTTTTATATACTATAACAATGTAACTCATGGAGTTGTAGGTTCCTTGGCTCTTAGATATATCAAATACCACTAACACCACAGATACAAATCTTTGAGCTCAGCGCTGTAAAGTGCACCTCCCACTTACCCCACAAAATCTATTTAAAATTATCTCTGTCCATATCAGTGATTGACATATATCACATCTGTAATTGATAGCAATTGGGTATCTATAGGAGTGGTTAACAGGTTACTCCCTCATAACCACCCCCTTTCATCCCCACCCATTTCATACCCACCCCACCCCGCACATTCTCTTCTGCCTCACACAAACAATACTGAAGCATTAATCTTATGTTTATCACTCAAAGAGATTTAGCCATCCTAACTAAAGCAAATATTGGCATATATTCACTGTCTGATCGCGCTCCTACCTCAATCATATTGTCTGTCCCACAAACAGCACTAAAACATTTAATTGGATACTAAAATTCAATTTTGAATTATTTTATGACAAATGCATCTCCTGACACCTCTCCATTGACCATTTGGGAAGCTCACAAATGTGTTATCAAAGAAGAACTTATTAAATGGGGAGCAAGAAAAAAGAAAGAATGGTAAAAAAAGGATTTCTGATCTATCAATAAAAATAGCACAATTAGAAACACAACACAAACAATCACACACTGCTAATTTAGAAACAGAATTGATTGAGAACAGAAAAGCTCTCCAATAAATCCTAGAATTAAAAACAAAAGGCTCACTCTTTTTTAAAAGATACATTTACTGTGAGCACGTCAATAAAGGAGGCAAGGGGGGGCATGGCTACCACGCTGAGCTATGGACGCCTGTGGCATTAGCTCCGCTCCAGCGACGGGATAAGTGGCACACTGAGGCAAGATAGAGAGCATCCACCGACTACAACGGCGGGCTAAAGAGTCACCCATCACCCAGGAATGCCGTGCAAGAAGCAGAACCTCGGACAGCCAAAAAGACTGAAGGACTTCTTTTCTCCTAAAGGCCATAGCGAAAGCCAAGATGGCAAGCGGCTCTCCTTCAGATACCCAGAGCTCCAAAGCAGGCTCCCAGCAGCATTCTCCCAATGCCCCCACACCAATATTGGGTAGCCCAGTCAAATCAAGGCCCCGCATGACAGAGGACTCGCACGGATATAAGGTCAGTGCTGCACAGGGGTCCATGGATGACACGAGGGAGATGGCGGACACAATTAACTCCTTACCCACCACCCCCAACCAATCTATATCAGTTAAAAGATATGTTAGTATCCTTACGCAGCTCATTACATGCAGGCTTGATGTAAAGCATGAGAACTTTTAAGGCAGATGTGAAAGAGCTGGGGGGGCAGAATGGAGCATGTGGAAAACAAAATGGGTGAATATACAGCTTCTTACAACACAGAAGTAGATGCCCATAATGATCGGTCTGACAAAGTGGCTTGGCTGAAAGCGAAAGTCACAGACTTAGAAGACAGATCGCGAAGGAATAAGGTGAAGCTGCGGGGTATACCAGAATCAATTCTGCTGACGCATTTAAATCAATATGCACAGGAGTTGATATCAGCTTACCTGCCCGCACTGCCTTATACAGAACTAATTATTGATAGGATACATCGGCTCCCTAAGCCAACACACCTACCAGAGAACATACCCAGAGACGTTCTCATGAGAGTACACTTCTTTCATGTAAAAGAACAATTTACGCAAGCCTTTAGGAAAAACGCACCACCCACTGATCATTATTCCAACCTACAGGTGTACGCAGATTTATCGCAGTATACCATGCAAAAGCGCAAGTCATTGGTGACCATAACCAAAGCTCTGCGCAATCACAGTATTGAATACAAATGGGGATATCCCACCAAGCTCATTATTATGCATCAATAGGCACTACCTCAGTTGGGAATAATCTTGAGGAAGGACTCACACTACTACGTTTGTGGGATATACTCCCAGCACAAGACCAGGAGGGATCCCCCTCTCCAACCCGGCTTGACTCAAAGGATGAGTGGTAACTTGTGACCCACAACAAGAAATCCAATAAGCGACATACACAATCGCTTGGTTAAACTAAGATAGAATAAATATAATTCCCTGACACATTATGGAGCTATGAGCCCACGAAACTCCCCTCATAAGTAATGTGCATTGTATCTACCATCAGTTTTCAATGGAAATCAACATTGTTAGGATACTTGTTTAAGTTTTATTTGTTGACTCTTTTTGCTTTTTCCTCCTGGTACTCCTCCCTTGACCCCACACCCGAAGGGTGGCGTGCGAAAAGCACAAACAGCAGAAGGAAAACTCCTCATTGGCAGATCCAGTCCTGGAATGAAAACCCGCGGAGACATGTATGGGAACCATTGAGGTACAACTATCATTTAACTTCATTTACACAAACTTCTCTCAATGCCCACGGCTTAAACCACCCAGCCAGATGTGCTCTGGTCTGGAGAGAAGCTCTTAAATTACAGACGGACATCCTGTGTATATAGGAGACACATTGGGACATATCCTCAACCCCTATGTTTCATCATAGAAAATGTCCTCATATATACATGGCACCGGCACCCAAAAAGCAGAAAGGCGTATTGATAGCAATCAAAGACTCCGTGACTTTCTTCCTTTAGGAAACATATTCGGACCCTGAAGGTCGATATCTGATAGTGGCGGGGGAAGTCAATAATTGCCTATATACAATATTGAACTTATACGCTCCTAATACCCACCAGCTTAGTTTTCTGAGAAAACTGTTTTGTAAAGTTGATCTAATTAAAAAAGTTTTTTTCATAATGTGTGGCGATTATAATCTCCTGACAGACTATGTGATGGACACAACGTCTACTGCAAAAAGACCCTTGCCTTCATTGCAACCACTGTTCCATGTGGAGGAGATGTACGATGTGTGGAGGTGCCAACACACAACTGAGCGGGACTACATTTTTCATTCCTCCAGGCATGGTACATACTCCCATATTGATATGGGGATAGTTGATAGAGTCCTGCTGCAGAGGGTCTCCTCATCTGCCATACTTGACATTACGTGGTCAGACCCCACCCCGGTGTCCATTGTGGTTGACAGGAGGCCCAAGGAAGAGCAAGCTCACATCTGGCGAGCTAACCCTCGTCTGTCCCAACAGACTTCACAAATTGCTTGGATCACTAAGAATTTAAAATAATTTTTTGTGCATAATGTAGACTCAGTGAAAAATCCCATTACATTGTGGTGTGCCCATGAGGCATTTATTAAGGGCACATTGTTGCAGATGGCGTTGCGAGCGAAGAGACGGAGGACACAAGAAATTGATACCCTCCTTGAGAACCAAAATAAGAGAACCCCAGACTACACTATAACTAATAAATTGACTAAGCTATGATCGGATCTCAGGCTCAAACTACTAGAACAATTCGATAAACACATACATTATCTGAAAGTAATCCACTACTCTGCAGGCAACGGGGCAGGTAAACTCCTTGCCAGCAGACTAAAAGAGCATAAAGCACAAACAAGAATTCCCTTTCTCATTAACAAATCTAACAATAGCAACATTTACAATCCAAAAGAAATTGCAGATGAATTTGCAAATTATTACTCATCCCTTTATAACCTCAAGGACGATACTGACACGCCACAACCGTCAGAACTCAATATTAAATTTTTCCTTTATCACAGGAACACTTAGATTTTCTCAATTCATCAAAACTTTCCCTGGTGGTTTATCACCTAGCCGAGACAGGCTCCCGAATAGTTATTATGAAGCCTTCCAAGAGACCCTATCGCCTTACTTGGAGGACATGTTTTCAGAAACAGTGTCCTCCGCCTCCTTCCCCAATGAAATGTTAAGAGCATACGTTGTTACCATCCCCAAACCGGGTAAGAACCCCAATACACCTTCCAATTTCAGGCCTACTTCCCTGTTAAATACAGACGTCAAGCTGTATGCCAAATTACTGGCTAGCAGACTCTCGTCAGTTTTGCCAGCCCTAATCAAGCCAGATCAGACAGGCTTTACGAGAGGTAGACAAGCATCAGATGCCACCAGAAGAGTTATCGATCTAGTGCAATATGTGGGGTCCTGTCGGGTGCCTTCTCTGCTACTCTCTTTGGATGTAGAGAAGGCATTCGACAGGGTCCACTGGGGGTACATGGGACAGACGCTTAAACATTTTGGCTTTATGGGTAATACTGTCCGCTATTCTAGCTTTGTACTCATCACCTGGAGCGCAGGTATACACCTCCAACACGCTGTCCTCTCCTTTCAATATAACAAATGGCATGAGACAAGGATGCCCATTGTCCCCTTTCATATTCAGCCTCATTATTGAACCCTTAGCAGAAAAAATTAGGTCCCACTGAGAACTCCAGGGTTTTCCCTACTAGGACACTCACACAACATTAACCTCTTTGCAGATGACATAATTCCCTTCCTAATATCTCCACACACTTCCTTACCAGCCGCGCAGGAGATTCTCAATGATTTCAGTCAGGTGTCATACTACAAGGTAAATTTCACAAAATCTCTAATACTAGGTCTCAATATTCCTCCACCCCTCCAATTCCATTTACAACAAAACTTACCGTACACATGGAACACATCAGCTAACCCCTACCTAGAATACAAATAACAGCTGACCCAGCGAACCTAGCAGAGACCAACTACAATCTACTCATAGAAAAATTGACTAGAGAAACTAAACGCTTGGCTAAGACTGACCTGACATGGTCAGGTCATCTGGCATCCTTCAAAATGATACTACTCCCCCAAATACTCTATATATTCAGGACTCTACCCATTACGCTTAAAAATACTCATCTTAAAGCATTGAATTCCCTTCTCAAATTCTATCTCTGGAAATCAGGCAAACCTAGATGCTCCAAGAATCTTCTGGTTAAGCATAGAATAGCAGGAGGAATGAGTGCAATTGATATAAAAGATTATTATTTAGCTACGGTGCTTACGCAACTTAGATATTGGGTCCCTCCGTCTCCAAATGTCCTTTGGACCAATATTGAACAAGCACTTAGTCCAACTTCAGATTTAAGAAATCTCTTACTGTTAGATATAATCTGCCCACAATCACTCTGCTCCCTTCCACTAATCATTCAAGCTACTTTGTTGGCCTGGAGAGACCTCCACACGCTTTCCTCATCACCCCCAAACGTTTGGGAAGTACCCATCACAATGAGAATTTTGCAATATATCATCCCCCCCTCAATTTAAAAAATTGGACCATAAAAAGCATTGTGAATCTAGCAGAAGTAACCCATGACAGTGATAATCTTAAGACGTTCGACAAATTAGCTAAGGAATACAGCCTACCCCAAGCTGAGCACTATAGATACATTACATTTTCCCATTTTTTTCAAAACCTGAGGAAAGACCCACATACAAATACAAAGAGAAATCTGTCAGTTCTTCATAGCTACCCCTATGGCCCAGAGAGGCATATCTAGTATTTACAACATTCTCAGACATAAAACTACATTTACTAAACACCCATCTTTCCTAAAATAGGAAAGAGATCTAGGAGAAACCTTTATAACTGCTCAATGGTGGACAGCATTCAAATCCACCTATCGGGCAACTAGATGTGTAAACCATTGGGAGCTCTCTCTGAAAATACCCCAAAGATAGTATCTTACACCATATAGGGTTTCTAAGTTCTCCCCAGGGAGTTACTCGATGTGCTGGAAGGGATGAGGTGAAGTAGGTAATATACTACACACTTTTTGGTCATGCAAACACCTTACCAGCGTCTGGAGATCCATTTACAAGTATATCTCACACATTACTGGCATATTGAAAACCCCTAATCCCAGTTTGGCATTGTTGAGCCTAGGTGTAGAAAACTACCCCCAGTACGTTCGCGCAGTGATCATTCATATCTTGTTAGCTTCTAGATCATTAATAACTAGAAATTGGAAAACCAATAGAACACCTAACCTGTCAGAGGTACTGTACTTAAGATCACACAAACAAATTATACCTATGAATCCATCTTAGCTATCAAAAAGAAATGGGAGATCTGGACAAATTTGTTCAAACAATAATAGAGTATGTTTACTGTTTTTTAACCTTCCAATGACATCATATGAGGACTAAGATAAGTCATATATCAATACTAATGTTTCTATATTTTTAATTTCAATGACTAATTTGAGGCTCTCCAACTGGTGTGTACCCTCTCCCCACCCCAATCCCCCCTTTCTCTATCTTTATTTCAGTAATCCTGTTGTATGAAGGTCATATCATATCTTCGCTCTAGAGATTGAAAAGTAATATGCACATGCTAATCACTGTACAACATGTATTGTTTGTATGTTCCTTTTGAAACCTGAAAATTTGTTTAATAAAAACAATTAAAATAAATAAATAAAGGAGGCAAGTATCTAGCCAAAAACCTTAAAGACTCTAAAACTACAGGCAATATTTAATGTATTTGCATCTCTGAAGGGAAACTCAAATAGCATACTAAAAAAATGGCTGAGCCATAATTTACCCCCACAATATAAACCCGTAAACCACAATGACAATAGGGAAAAAAATGATCAGAGAATACATTGTGCAAAGTGAATGACCTACCCTATCAGCAATAGATATTGAGGGACTAGAAAACTCAATATCGAATGAAGAGCTCACCTCGACCATTAATAATCTAATACCTGGCAAAAGTTCAGGTGATTTTACATTCAAATATTATAAAATATTTACTGAACCACTTACCAAGCTACATTTAAACACATTTAACTTCCTGTCAAAAAAAAAATAAAGATATCTCAAACACCTTTCTTATGCCGTACATTACGGTGATCCCAAAACCAAACAAAGACCATAGAGAATGCTCTATACTATAGACCCATGTTGCTACTAAATATAGATGTAAAACTTCTAGCAAAAATTCTAGCCAACATCTAACCAGATTAATAGACTGTCATCATAAAAACAAAGACTGGGTAAATCTGTAACATTCTTGGACTACCATACCACTCCAGTACATACCATGGGCACTGCCATTACCCATTGGCAGTAAAACAGAACCCTTTAATCAAGACAACACTTTATATTTTCTACAAAATAGCCATCACCCATAATTTTTCCACAACACCAACCCTTTTATCACTGATAGCAGACAACCCAGACAACCCCCTCCCCGGTATACAGAACAAAACAATCCCTCAAATACATACAAATGCTCTCTAAGCATGCACATACAAGAAATATTTAAAAAAATCCTTACACAATGGTATATAATGCCAACCAAAATTAGTTGGTCTCCCTCTGATATATGCTGGCAATGCCGGTCAGAGAAAGACACTTTTCTACACATGTGGTGATCATGCCTACCAATCTCACAATTCTGGTATCAGGTTAAAAGATGGATTTTACACATAACTGGGACAACATTCTAATTAAACACTGCAAGCTGTCTACTACATATAAATTCTTACTCATACAGAAAATATAAAAAATTCCTGACAAGACATCGGCTTAGCGCTGCAAAATAAATCACTCCATACCACTGGAAATCCCTTTATGTACCAATGACTAAAAATTGGTTAGCAAAAGTAAGAACCAGCTATAATATGGAAGAAATTGTGGCTATGAAAACAGAAACCACCACAAGCTTCCATAAGACTTGGAGAGTGTGGTACCTATTTACTCAAACAGAAATGCTTACAGCTTGACGGTTCAAGCTAATAGCACAACCTGTAAGCAAAAAACCCCATTGTTTATCTGGATTTCAGAGAATTATGGTTAACAACACGTAATAGAAAAATGAATTGTTATTTTAGGTTCAATAATACTATAACTGAATTGTCCATAAAATCATCCCTCAGGTTAGGCCATATTCCCCTATCCCCCCTACTCCATTACTATATTTTCAAATACATTATTCTTATGTGATGCTATAATCCCATTATCATCCTCATTATTACTAATTACCTGTACTAGTAATAAGACCCTCAATTTTATATGTATATTGACTAAATTATATTTTGTCTACACTAATGCCACGTACACACAACCAGATTTTTTGACAGCAAAGGTCCGACGGAACAAATCCATCAGACAATTTGATTGCGTGTGGGCTCCATTGGACATTTGCTTGCCAAACATTCCTAGAAATAGAATGCTTTACATTTTCCCGCTGTAACTGCGCCAGACCCAGTTCCTAGCGGGAAATCTGTTCGTCTGTATGCTGGTCTGAAGGACAAAATACGGCTCAAGGGCAGCTACAGCACCTGCCACGATAATGTTTCCAGTGTGATCCCATAACACTGGTTCTCGGCTGCAGGGTACTGTACATCTCCTGCTCGCTGCCGCTAGAAAAAGAGTGGCAAAAGAGCAGAAGATAGCGGGGGAGCCTGGGAGAAGAATCAGAGAGCACAGGGAAGTCAGAAGAGAACCCCGAAGTTGGAAGAAGACACCTGGAGCTGCCTAATAAATTACTTTAACCCTTTCATGACTAATGCCCCGTACACACGACCAGACTTTTCAACATCAAAAGTCTGACGGAATGATTCTGGCAGACTATTCGAACGTGTGTGGGCTACAGCGGACTTTCGATTTGCAAAAGTCTGACAGACTTTAGAAATGGATCATGTTTCAAATTTTTCCGACAGAACTCTGCCGGAACCAGAAATCCGCTCGTGTGTGTGCTAGTCTGACGGACTAAAACCGACGCTAGGGCAGCTATTGGCTACTGGCTATGAACTTCCTTATTCTAGTCCAGTCATACGTCATCACGTTCGAATCCGTCTGGCTTTGGTGTGATTGTGTGTGGCCAAGTCCGTTCATTCGGAAAGTCCGTCAGAACTCCGTCAGAACTCCATCGAAAGTCTGCCGGACTTAAGTCCTGTTGTGTGTACGCGGCATAAGCCTATTTTTGGCATTTGGTGTTTACAAGTTAAAATCCATATTTTTTGCTAGAAAATTACTTGGAACCCCCAAACATTATATATATTTTTTAGTAGAGACTCTAGAGAATAAAACAGCGATTGTTGCAATATTTTATGTCACACGGTATTTGTGCAGCGGTGTTTTAAACGCAACTTTTTGGGGAAAGGGACACTTTCATGAATTAAAAAAAAAAACAGTAAAATTATCCCATTTTTTTTGCATAATGTGAAAGATAATGTTACGCCGAGTAAATAGATACCAAACATGTCACACTTTATAATTGCACGCACTTGTGGATTGACGACCAATTACGGTACCTAAAAATCTCAATAGGCGACGCTTTAAAAAAATTTTTACTGTTACCAGGTTAGCATTACAGAGGAGGTCTAGTGCTAGAATTATTGCTCTCGCTCTGACGATCGCAGTCGATACCTCACATGTGTGATTTGAACACAGTTTACATACGCCGGCGCGACTTCCTTATGCGTTTTCTTTGCTTCGCTAGCTCGCGGGGACGGTGGGCGCTTTAAAAATTATTTTTTTATTCATTTTATTTATTTTAAAATGACTAAATTGTTTTAAAAAAAAAATTGATCACTTTTATTGCTCTCACAAGGAATGTAAACATCCCTTGTGACAGTAATAGGCGGTGACAGGTACTCTTTATGGAGTGATCGGGGGTCTAAAAGACCCCCCACCCCTCCTTTACACTTCAATGTATTCAGATCGCCGAAAACGGCGATTCTGAATACCGGATATTTTTTTTAAACCGGCGCCATTGGCAGCCGAGTAAACGGGAAGGGAACGTCATGATGTCGCTTCCGTGTTTACTATGAGGAGACTGGAACGAAGCTGATTACGGCTTTGTTCCAGTTCCTCCCCAGCAGCCGGAGGCATCGGACATGGAAACGGTGCTCCCGATCGAGCTCCTCCTGCTTTTAGCCGCATCGGTTGTTATGGCTGGATAGCCAATCGCCTGCTGAAAAAAACGGTACCGGGATGATGCCTGCAGGTGCGGGCATCATCCCGGTATACCCCCCGGAAGCCGAGTACGCACATCTGTGTACGCTCGGCGGGAAGGGGTTAAAAACCTGTCTAGTGTGTTTTTTTATTGACACTTTTTCCCCCAAGTGAATGGATAGGGGTATGATGTACCCCATACTTATTCACATAGGGTGAGGGGCAGGGATCTGGGGCCCCCTTATTAAAGGGGCTCCTGGATTCCAATAAGCCCCCTGCCCGCAGACCCTGACAACCAAATGCCAGGGTTGTCAGGAAGAGGCACTAGAAATCATATCGTGCAATGTGATATCATTACCATCATAACATAATTTATCCTGTGTGCAAAAAAAAATTGATATAACCACAAGTATTACAAATGAAACCATAAACTAATTAGAAAGCGTGAACAATCCAAAAAACGTGAACAGTCCAAAAAAAGGGGAGAGAGACAAGAAGATGAGGCTTCAGTCCATTTAAGTGACTCTGTACAAAACACCCTCCATGCATGTAGCAAGTGCACCCAGAGAAAGGAATTCCTCCACCACTAGATTCAGTGAGGTTTACCAACTGACAAGATCTCTTTTTAGGGAGATCATACGTGCTCGCAAACATCACCTGGTCCCTTTAAATGACACTGCTGATATCTCCAACTCGTGTGTTGCCCTCCTCAGAGCGTCTCCCGTTGCACCACAATCATTACCTAGGATGGACAGCAGAATACCAGCAACAGCACAGCAGTCTGAGCAGTGGTAAGTCTGAGGACACTCTCTGAGATTCTCCCCACACCATTTTTTTGCATAGGAGGGTTCCCCTTAAAATCCATACCAAGTGACGGGGCTCGCAAGGTGTCAATCTCACCGATAAAAGCGGCGAGATTGACTTCTTTTTCTAGTCCCGTTGTAACTCATCATGTTCAAAATGAACGGACTTTAGTCTGTGTGTGTGGGCAAGTCTGTTCATTTGTAAGTCCGTCGTAACTCTGGTGGAACTCTGTCGGGAAGACCGACGGACCTAGTCTGCCAGAAAGTCCAGTCATGTGTGGGCAAGTCCGCTAGCTCGGAAAGTCTGTCGGAACTCCGCCGGAATTCCAGCGGGAGGTCCATCGGACCTAGTCTGCTGGAATGTCCAGTCATGTGTACAGGGCATAAGAATTAGTTTTGCCTTTATATAGCTAGTAAAATACTAGCTATCAACAGTTTTATTAATGTTAAAGTTTATATTTGCCATATAACTTTGACCATTCATACAAGATTTATATTCTGTAATATGTTATACCATATACACATGTCTGTACTGTTTTCAATTTCAATAAAATCTTTATTGTGAAAAAAATAAATAAAAAAGAGAAAATGCTGCTCTGCTTATGTGTGAATGCAGGCTTAAGAATATTCACCTACATACAACTATTGTATTAAATATTGTGATTTTTTTTTAGCTTAGGTATATAATTGTGAATACATTTTAGATTAGTTAAAATACCATTGATCTGTCGTTATTCTAATTTTCTGATTGATATATATATATATATATATATATATATATATATATATATATATATATATATATATATATATACTAGTTTGACTACTTTCTGTTTTACATGAATGCTGTCATAGAAATAGATACCTTTTTTTATGAGATCTAATAAAAGCAGGCATTGTCCGGCCAACTGATCAAATAAAATATTAAGAGCAGTGATGCTGAATAGTTCTGACTCCCTTACCTACAAGTCAGTGATTAAAGTTAAAATCATTCAGCTTCAATGCCCTGGACTTGGAATGCACTCAGGATAATAAGTTAAAGTCCCAATTTTTCATTTGAATAATACAAAAATATGCCATTTGCAAAGAGCCAATACGTGTGTCTTGTAGAAATGTTTATGTGTTTAAGTAATTAAACAATAAACCATTATAAAGTAAGTAAAATAAACACAATCCCAGTTTAACATTTAGTTGAATTACATATTTTTGTGTCCAATGTATATTTATGCATTCTTTTTCATTGCTTTAACTAGAAATCAAGCAATCTAAAGTAGTGTAACATGTCAATTTATCTTACGAATTATGTGGACAGATGCCTGTAGAGAAATTCCCATTGACAAAAGAAAATTATAATAAGCAGGTGTGCTGGAATTCATGCAAAGTACATTTACAATTTCTTGAAATGCTTTCTGCTCTTAGATATTAAATATTAGACATGCTTCACAATTTTCCCTAAGGCTAATCAGAGACAGGATTTTCTGTGTCATGAGTTAGTATTGTCAAGCATTGGTTAAAAGACATGTTTGTTTTTCATATCCTCAATTTAAATATTTAAAGATAAAATTACTGTGGAATCCAAACTGATCTAAAGGTAAAGCCAATTTAAGATATGTTGCATTTTTATATATCTATACCAATGTTATATAAAGAACTTGGAAAAATCATTTAATAATCATATTCCATTTATGAATTCAAAACAGTTTATGATGCATCAAAATACTGTGCTATCAATTTACAGTTTATATAACAAATTTTTTTGAGAAAAAAGCAAAAGTGCAACGATTAAAGGAAACATATCACTTTTATTACCTTTACTCTATTCGCTACTACTATTCGAATTTAAAAATTGAGTACTCAATGGGTATAAAATCATTGCTGTAATCATATAAGCATATTTGACTTCCAATAAAATCCTTCTATTAACTTGTTCAGGCTGTAAAAATCGTTTGAATAAATTATCCAATAAAGGAAGATTAAAGAGTATGGAGGATGATGGTATATCCAAAGTGGCTAGTACAAGAAAAAATAAAATTACACAAATAATGGATAAGGAAGTGTTGATATGCATATTGCATATAAAGACGTGGCATTCAATATTCTAATATGTACAACTTACAAGTCATGTATTTTATGGATTAAAATATCCACCATAATTAACACATTTTGTTACATGTCTACAAAAGGGGAAATTAATATTATTATATTAGAAAAAAGTTGTCTTGATTATTATTATTATTGTTTATTGAATACAGACATAAAGCTTTATGCCAAAGTTTTGGCGACTAGATTAAAGGAAAAAATTATAGAATTGGTACACCCGGACCAAATCGGATTCATACCCGAGAGAGAAGGTAGGGATAATGGGGTGAGGGCACTGCTCCTTATCCAGGCCTTAAAAAACAATGGGTCCCCAGGTCTATTCCTGTCGATGGACGCCGAGAAAGCCTTTGACAGGGTAGACTGGGGACTCATGTTAGACACCTTAGAAGAGATGGGTATGGGCCCGAGGATGATCCAATGGATTAAAGTTTTATATAATAGTCCGCAGGCTGCGGTAAAGGTTAACGGAGAATCATCTACACAGCTTCAAATGGGAAATGGCACCAGACAGGGGTGTCCCCTATCACCCCTTCTGTTTGCGCTATCTCTCAAACCGTTACTGGCCTCGATCCGAAACAATCCTGATATAAAGGGGATTAGGGTGGGAGAGGAAGAGCACAAACTCGCAGCATATGCGGACGATGTGCTCTTTTTCATCACGAACCCTAGGATAACGTTTCCGAACTTGCTAAGGACATTGGATAAATTTGGTAAAATATCAAATTTGAAGATTAATCTTGGCAAGTCCGAGGCTTTAAATATTAATATCAGCAATCAGGAAGAGGAGAGACTTCGAGCAGAATTTCACTTCCCCTGGCGTAAGGAGATTAAATACCTGGGAGTTCTCCTTTCGAATACTACTAGGAAAATATATATGAAAAACGTCATTCCATTATTAGATGAAATAAAGAGAGAAATAAAAAAAATCTCTTCCAGCCCCCTCTCTTGGTTAGGACGGATAAATGTGTATATATGGCAATATAAAAAGCCGAGAATTGCGTTTGCGGTATTAAGGAGGGGGAAAAAACAAGGGGGGTTGGCGGTCCGGGACTTGAAAAGATATCATAATGCAGTAGTTCTCTCACGGGTGGTGGAGTGGGCGAAAGATATAAACGATAAGAGATGGGTTAGTTTAGAAAATGCAATAGGTCAAGCACGATTAGGGAGAATAATATGGAACCCTCCACAACACAGGACAATAGGTCCTAACACACATGAAATAACACAATACGCATTCAAAATTTGGGATCGAATTCATACACAAAACAAATGGGGTTATAACTCACCTTTGATTTTTTTAAAAGAAAATGATTACTTTCCACCGGGAAAACAAGAAATAGGGGGGAATTGGATAATAAAAAATAATGCACAATTAAAAGATATATTAGTGAAGGGCAAATTAATCACTTTTCAAGCATTAAGGGAGGATACGGATTTTATGAGGGTTGATGCATGGCGGTTCCTCCAATTACGTCAGTTTGTTGCAAAACTGCCCCAACCAATACGAAGTGAAGAAGACCTAAGGCCCTTCGAACTGCTCTGTCAGAGAGTAAAATCAAAAAATAACATAGGCCGAATATATAAAATACTCTCAGAGGGGGACGAACTGGAGGACCCGGCGTTTATCAAAAAATGGGAAAACGAACTGGGGTCACAATGTAATATTCAAATTAGAAAGAAAATATTTTAATTAGTTCACTGTGCGGTGGGGGATAATAAATTGATAGAGACAAATTATAAATGCATAGCAAGGTGGTACGCCACCCCTGATAAACTGAGCAAGATTGGAATCAAACAATCTTCGGATTGTTGGCGGGATGTAAGAAAATTGGGAATATGGGTCACATCTGGTGGGATTCTCCCATCATTAGAGAATATTGGAGGAGGATTATTGACATAATAAAAGTTGTAACAAAAAAAGAAGTAAGAGAAGACCCATGGATTGTTTTATTCCATGGGACAGATGAGCCAATAAAACAATATAGATCCACGGTGATCCCCATACTACTTGACACCGCAAAGAGCTTGATTCCAAAAAATGGCGAGAGAAGGAGAGTCCTAAAATACAGGATTGGATCTTCCGAGTAAAACGAAATACAACACATGGAATGTTTTAAGGAAGGGGGAGAGGAATTAACAGTAAAGGAAGTCGGTGGGGGGAAATGGGAACCCTGGGAAAAATTTAAAAAATCATGGCGATACGTGGAGGAAATAACACAATAGCACCAAGGATAAGTAACTCCTGATAGAAAAAGACGATTTAATTATGAACCCCATGAGAAACTGGCAAGGAAGGGTAGGAGGGTGGGAAGGGAGGGGGTGGGGGTAGATAGAAGGGTATTTTAAGGATCAGAGGGATTATGCATAAATTAAGAAAGTCTTAAGAAATGTTTGTAAATGAGAATAATGCGTTTCTTATTATTTTTGTATTTTGATGGAAAAAATAAATAAAGTAAAAAAAAAAAAAAAAAAAAAAAGTTGTCTTTATAAAACATATAATTCCTTCATTCATTATGGCTGGGGGATCCCCCAATCTCCTACTATTACTTTGTTGATCATCTCCAAAAAGACTAATACAATCAAAAGAAATAAGGCAGTTAAGCTTATCAACACCAACAATAGGAAATGTACAACACAAAATTTAGGAATATATCTAAAGAAAAAAAAAATACATATGTGTATATAAATATATATATATATATATATATATATATATATATATATATATATATATATATATAGATAGATAGATAGATAGATAGATAGAGGCACAATATTTTACATAAAGGAATACACCCCAAATAGGCCAACAAATAGGCCCAATTAGCTATTTTCTCTCCCCGGTGTCATGTGACTCATTAGTGTTACAAGGTCTCAGGGGTGAATAGGGAGCAGGTTAGTTAAATTTGGTGTTATCCCTTTCACTCTCTCATACTGGTCACTGGAAGTTCAACATGGCACCACATGGCAAAGAACTCTCTGAGGATCTGAAAAAAAATAATTGTTGCTCTACATAAAGATGGCCTAGGCTATAAGAAGATTGTCAAGACCCTGAAATTGAGTTGCAGCACGGTGGCCAAGACCATACAGGGGTTTAATAGGACAGGTTCCACTCCAAACAGGCCTTGCGGCATGGTCGACCAATGAAGTTGAGTGCACACGCTCAGCATCATTTACAGAGGTTGTCTTTGGGAAATAGATGTATGAGTGCTGCCAGCATTGCTGCAGAGGTTGAAGGGGTGGGGGGTCAGCTTATCAGTGCTCAGACATTATACCGCACACTGCATCAAAGTGGTCTGCATGGCATGGCATATATATATATATATATATATATATATATATATAGATAGCATCTACTAGTGCTTACATCCCCAAACTGACTGTCTCTGGATGGCTTCTTTCATTTTATGAATTTGAGTTCTTTCAATCATGGAGGCCTGTCTACACATGTGGGCATTACTTAGAATGGTCAGCATGAAAATGCAGTCTGCCTAGATACTCGTTTATTCCAGATTGACATACAGTCATTAAGGCTTTTTGATATATGCATAATTCACTTCAGGGGCCATCCTACTGCTTGCATCATAGCTGAGGGTTCTTGAGAAGAGTGTAGGTAGGTGTCCAAGTTATTGAATGGCATTGTACTATATGTTTGCCATTTTGTTATGTTTTATCTCTGTAACTTTAAATCCATGGCTGGTGCATAGTTTTCTGGGTCGTGTCTTGCTTTGTGTGTAAGCCTGTGTAACTGTGGCTACTAGGACACCTCAGTCTCAGCAGTAGGAGAGGCTATTTGGGAAGTGTTTCTGACAGGAACTGTAAAATATGTGATCCATGCTTTTGCTTACTGTTTTCCCTTCAAATTATGAATTTTTCTGGGTTCAGGGGCTTTGGACTTTTTCTCAAGAACTTAATACTATATCCTATTCTGGTATAGGCAGCACCAGATCTCTTCTATTTGCATCCAAGCTATTTTATTTTTTGTTCAAACATTTTATTGAAAAATAGAATGATTATACATAGATAAAGAACAAAAAGGAAAATTCCCAACTGCAGGGAAAATAAGACAGGATATATTGTGTTACAATGCGGTGACAGGGACGCAGCCCTTAGTAGGATACGGTTTGCAAGAGAATACATGCAAAACAATCTTGCAACATCTTAATTTTTACAGATGTAAAAGGCTATAAGTAGCAGTGTCAGTCTCAGATAAGTATGGAGGCAGGAACGCTGTGTAACCTCTTTACAGCACAAATTACAAATTACAGCACAAGAGAGCAAACCTAATGTGAAACATATGACTGTAAACAAGCAAGCAGGCAAGGAGCTAGCAAGCAAGATGGGGGGGAGGGGTTGGGACTTTGAATGAGGCACATGGTTTGCAAAACCATGCGCAGCGTGCGTGACGTTGGTGCGCTTTCCCGCAGCCAAACCTATATGGGCTTCCTCTTCCTCCGGGGGGATGCGGCTCTTGAGACAATCTACTCTTTTGTTGTCAGTGCTTCTCACTGCACCACGTTCCTTTTCACGCAGCACCAGGTAACCTTTGCACCACATTAGCTACTTTCACTTTATTCAATTATTTTACAGACTTCTTGTCCCAGCATTATGGTGGGCACTCTCTCACCTCATACTCTCACCTTCTTCTCACTCATGTTTCTTCACTTACGACCACTTATTTTTTAGTTTTAATCTTCTCACCATTGTTCACTTCTCAACTTCACATAGCCACTCATTTTTCATCCACATCACTCCTTCTCTTTTCCCCACTCCCTCACAGAAACTTCATCCGTTTGGTCCACTCACCACTTATCTCTCCAGAGTGCCTCATGGTCCTGTGTCTGCCTGATGGGTGCCTGTTTTTGGTCGCCGCTACTGGGTCGCCCTTCCCAGCTCCTGGTTGCGGTGTTCAAGGATGGCTTACCCCTCTCAGCCTTTCACCATTAGCAAACAAATCCTAGTGAGGACTTTGATTCTCCAGGGGGTTTCATTTGCCCCTCCTGTACTTATGTTAACTATGTTGACTCATTATATTATCTTAAATTACAGTATATGGCGTGTCTACTCCTGATGAGTGGTCCATAACCCCAAAATGCGTTGAGCTACTAGATACCGTTTTCATTCACCATTTTTTACTATGTGTATGGATTATCCCTCATTACAGGAACATTGAGGCCAGAGATCATGCAGGCATTATTGTGCAATATATGTTTACCTACTTTGATATTGGTGGCCCCCTATTTTTGCCTAGCAATGTTTTTTTCACCAGTGTTATTAATTATTTTATCTGCCTTGCCATATGATATCGTGGACAGAGAAGGACCTCAGTGCCTTATATCGAGACCACTAAACAGATCATTATCCTGAAAGATCGCTAAGGGATGGAGTGCAGACCCAGCTGAGGAAGGCTGACCTGGATGTTGTCCACTGACCATTTATATATGCTTCATTTCATATATTTTCTGGTAAGCGCATTCAACATTTGGTGACGGGCACTTCACGCGCTTTGGAAAGTGTTGAACCACTGGGGTGTTGTCATCTGAGGACATCTACGTCCGTTATTTGGATTCACCTATGAACTTTTCGTAGATTGGACTCTTTTTCTTTTTGTCACTTCACACAGCATTTGAGGTCTTATTGCTCAATTGTATTATTGTTTATATATTTAATTTTATTTAGTATTTTATTTTATGTTAGAGGGATTGGCGCAGCCTTACATATATTTTGTTGCTGTTGGGTGCTATATCGCATTTATTGCTGCTGCCTATTTTGTTAGTTTGTTAATTTCACATTGTTTCTCCTAGCGCGGTTTATACTTTTTCTATTATATGATATCAGTAATTTATATGTTAACCACTTTATATTAGCGCTATTACTTATTCTACCTGTCATCCCAAGTGTTAATATGAATGTGTTTGTGACTTGTTAAACAGTTTATCAACCCACCAATTATTGTTTTGCAAACAATATACCTTATTCAAAGTCACAACCCCCCCAACCTTCTTGCTCGCTAGCTCCTTGCCTGCTTGCTTTTTTACAGTCATATTGACAGGGATGGAAATACACAAACTTACCAGGCCATAATTTTGTTTAAAGTCCCAAAATCCCCCTCTCTGCTTTTCATTATTGTGAAACATAACTGAGGATACTAGGGCCTCTGTTGAATAAAACTGGAGAATCAAGGAGATTATCACCATTTTAAGATTGGACCATGGCACCATGGGTCTCATAAATTCTCACGGATGATGTCCCGTCAAATATAATCCTAGGAGGATAGGATGATAGGGGGAGAGAAAGGGAGCAACTAGTAAAGCAAGGGGGGGGGGGGGGGGGGGTTAGGGCCAGTCCTGAGGGGAGGAGAAGGGGTTGGGAATGTGGAGAGCCCTAGAAGAATGCCTCTGATTAGCAATATTGTTAATAATCAGAGCGATAGTAGTGTACTATCAAAATCAACAGGGAGGTAATGGTCCATCCAGGGTTTTTGCTGCAGTGGTGACTTGTAAGAGAAGTTTGAATTGTTGTCTAGTCACTGCTAAGGGTTTTTGATTGAGTATAGCCGTGGCTGGGTCAGGGTCAAGGGTACAGCTAAATAAGGTTGATAGGATGCAGAATATCTCTATCCAAAACAACTGGACTGTTGGGCATTAGGGATGGGAGAACGGTTCGGCCCAAGCATAAGTTCGGGCCAAACTTTTGGTGTTTGGATGTTCAACGAACAGCCGAACAAACGAGTTGTTCAGCCAATCAGGGCACAGAGCACTGTCAGAGTCATGATTGGACACTGTCATCATGACTTTATCCAATCATGGCTTATTCCCGCCCCACAGTATAAAAATATTCTTTCAATGGCAGCCATTTTCAGTGTGATTTTGGTGTGGGGAGTGGTAAAAAAAGCCTCTGTTCCGTGCTATTAGTTAGTGTGCTTAACTGTGCTATTTTGCTTCAATTGTCAGTGTTGAATATTAGTTTAGTGTTGGTCTAGGGATAGTGTGAGTGTAGTGAGGAGGACCAGCATTTAGCTTTCCATAGTAGACATGTGCGTTTCATTTCTTTCCGAATTGAAATTTGGATTAATTTTTAATTATTTGGAAATTTGTATGCATCCGAATTTCCAAAATTACAAAAGTAACAAATTTAAACGAATCAGAAAAAAAGAACAAATTCCAAAACAAAAACAATTTTCTAAATATTTATTTATTTATTTATTTTTTCTATTCTGTACCATTGTTTTTCTATGCTATTATTTTCTATTCTATTCTAAACTTTTCTATTTGAATTTGAATTCATTCTATACGAAATTCAAATTTGAATTTCATATAGCATGAATTCAAGTTTGAATAGAAAAGATTAGAATAGAAAATAATAGACTAGAAAAACAATAGAACAGCACAGAATATAATATATATATATATATATATATATATATATATATATATATATATATATTTTTTTTTTTTTTTCTTTTCTATTAGTTTTCTAGGCTATTCTTTTCTACTCTATTCTAATCTTTTCTATTCAAATTCATTTTATACGAAATTCGAATTTCGGAAGAGGGTTTTATATATTTTTTTTCTATTCTGTTTTATTGTTTTTTTTTCTGTTCTAGTCTTTTCTATTTCATTCTATTTCTATATAACCATTTTCTGAAATTAGAATTTCATAGAGAATTAATTTGCATTAAAAAGAAAAGATTTGAATAAAATAGAAAATGATAGAAAAGAATAGCATAGAAAATAGACAATAACAATAGAAAAAATATAATATATATAACATCTTCCAAAATTCGAATTTCGTATAGAATTTATTCAAATTCAAATAGAAAAGATTAGAATAGAATAGAAAATAATAGAAAAACAACAGAACAGATTCAGAATAGAAAAATATTATATATATATATATATGTATGTATATATATATATATATATATATATATATATATATATATATATATATATATATATATATATATATATATATATATATATATATATATATATATATATATATATATATATATATATATATATATATATATATATATATGTATATGTATATATATATATATATATATATATATATATATATATTATTCTATTCTGTTCTATTCGTTTTCTAGGCTATTCTTCTCTACTCTATTCTAATCTTTTCTATTCAAATTCAAAACCATTTAATTTGAAAGGCATGTGAGCATTGAGGAAAAGAAGTTAGCTTTGCCCCGATTGGGGACATAATAGAAAATGATGGTATACACATTACCTGCTATCGTGCCCTTGACCAGAATGTAACGTCCTTCCTTTAATCTTTAATCATCTGAGAATGTGAGAATGAGGTCCTTTTAGAGAAAAGTATGGCCACCCCCCTTTTTTGTCATCTGCATTTGCCAGAAAAAAGGTGGGCTATCTATTTTGAAGGAAGGAGGGAGTATAATTGTTACGGAAGTGAGTGAAGGAGGATTATATCAATGCCCCTAGAGTTGTAGCTTTGGAGGGCTTTGCATCTTTTAGTGGGAGAGTTTAGGCCCTGGGTATTATTTGAGGCTATCTTATATCTGTGGGGGGGAGGAGTCAGCCATGGATACGAGGGGATGAAAGCGAGTACATGTGTGGTGGTCTTACTATGAACCCTGGTGATCGAGGATCGAGTCTGGAAAGTCCAAGCAGGTTCTTCAACAGGATTTTCTGGTCGAAGACAACCTTCCGTGCAGGTTCCTGGGGGGAGTGAGAAGGGGGAGGAGGTGAGAGAGGGGAATACATAGAGAAGAGAGGGGTAAGAGCAAGTAAGTGAGTGAAGAAGGTAATGAGTCCTGGTCAAGATTGACTAGGGTAGTGGAGGTGTAGGACTGGCCAGCCAAGTCCTGGTCCAAGACCCAGGGAAAACTGGGCTCGGAAAAGTAACAACCTCTGAAAAGTTGCTGTCCTGATGTCACCAGAAGAGCGAACCCCTCTAGGTCACAGCAGATGCAGTGGCATGCATGACCGCTCTGGCTGCTGGGTCCCCAGGAGAACATATGAGAATTTGGTGTGGGACCTCGAGGCATGGGAGCAAAAACAACAAGCATAAAAATGACGGTAAAAAGGGGATAACTTTGGCAGACAAGCAAACATTTAAGTAAGCAATTAGAACAGTAAACAACTTTCTCGGATGATCCAGCAAGAGTGGAGGGGGGGGGATGGGGCGGAGGGAGGAGGGATGGGGCGGGTGATGGCATCAAGTCCAAAACATCTGAGAAAGGCAAATCAAGTAGAGTAAGTGCAAGATGACGATCTCAATCATGGAGTGGTGGGGGATTAGCCCACCCGGAGAAAAACTTTATTTTTTTTTTAAACTAGGACTTCCCCTCTAAATGTTCAGGGGGGTGGATACATCAAAGGTTTTGAGGGAGAGATTTTCTACTACAATGAATGGAGTAGAAAAAAAAGGGAGGAAAGGCACGGTGGGTGTAGTTCAGTCCACTACACCAGTGGAGGTAAAAATACCCGAAAGGAGAGACCACGATCCCAGGAGGATTGGTGGAGTGGGACATCATCTTGGAGGATGAGAGTCTCGGTGTCTCTTCATTTGCTGTTAGTTCCAAATCGGCGTAATAGGGCTGCCTGGTGAGGGCCTCTTAGAGGAACTTGGTCGTTGGTCAAACTCCTGAGGAGGTAATTCTTGGGTGATGAATCCTAGTCCTAGGAGCAGACGTTCACCTTCTTGGAAGCTAGAAAAGCTGAGTGATTTGTCCTTGTATTGGAACTGGAGGAGGAAAGGGAAGGACCAACGGTACTTTATGAATTTCCGTGTTAAGATTTCCAGGAGAGGTTTTAAGGATCTCCGCTCCTGGATTGTGATCTGGGAGATGTCTGCAAAGATTTGTAAATTGTTTCCTTGTATGGTAAGGTCCTCAAGTTTGCGGGACCTTCTCATGATTTCCTCTTTAACTCTATAGTAGTGGGGTTTAACCACTACATCTCTGAGGAGCCCATCTTGCCAGGGAGGGGGGGGGGGGCGTTGTAGGGCTCTGTGGGCCCCGTCTAGTTCAAGTTATAAGATATCTGGAATGACGTCTTTTATGAAGAGTTTTACTGTTTCTGAGATATTTGTGACCTCTGATGCGGAAGTTTTATCTCCCACTTCTGTTCTCCAAATTGTCAATCTTAGCGAGTGCAGTTTCGAGTTAGTCTTGCGGTGTCTGAATGCAAGATGTGTTTTGAGTGGTGCGGTTGGCTGCATTGTCTACTGCCTGTTCAATGACATCTATACGGGCCCCCAGGCTCTGCAGGTCTGCTTTAATACATGTGGTGATCTGTGAAGCATTCTGTGCCAAGCCTGCTGCCAGCATATCTGAGAAGCACTTAAGTAATTGGGTCATGTCAGTCTGATGTGCTGCTTGCTGTGGGAATGTCTGCTGGGAGCCTTAGTGGCTGAGGGGAATTTTCAGCATGGGGGTGTGCAATATGCCTTCCATTGTCCTGCTGAGGAACGATTCAGTGGATGCTGGGGGTGCCATGTGTGGGGACAGGTTACTCACTGGGGTCGCCAGCAGAGGATTGATATGCTGGATAGGTGTTGGGGGGTCAGCTATGGACTCCTGGTCTCCTGTGCCTCCTCATGATGTTGTCACAGTTGCCATCTTGGGGGCTGTGGGGGCGGGTTGGCCAAAATCTAGCTGCAGGCTGACCTCCTTCTTCTGCGTGTTTCCTGACATACAGGCTGGTGCTAGAGGTCTTCCGCAGGCTAGGGTCCACCTCGGGCAGTCCCGCAGTGTTATTCTGCTGCTGGGGACTTCAGAGGGCCGGAGCGGGTCGGAGCTCAAGGTCAGCGCGTCTTCCCAGATGTCCCCTGCATGCGCATGGGGGGATATTATTTCAATGTACAAATACTGTACTGGTGACACCACAATAGGGCTAAAACCTTTCCGCATAAGGGAATTTAATAAAACACACAGCCATTCACTAAGATTAGAAGAAAAGCAGTTTAAGGTTAAACTGCATAGAGCGTTCTTTGCTGTAAGAGAGGTAAGGATGGGGAATTGTGGGTACGGAAGAAATGAGTATATTGGTGCCTTGCTGGATTCATTTCTCTCCAGGAGTCCAGAAGAGAGAAGCTTTGCAACAAATGTTGGAAGGTGAGTTTACTGGGGGTGGGGGTGGAAGGCATAGGATATTTGTCCAAGAAGGGATAAATCACTTGGCTAGAGTCTCTGCAGATCAACAGGGTGTCCTGTTTATATGTATTGATAACTTACAGTAGGTGGGAGAGAAACAGAGTGGGGTTGCGGTTAAGTGCATAGTACAATAAAAGTTACTTCTGTGTCAACAAGGTGGCCAGTCAAAACAATATATCTGCCTTCAAGGTCACTAATCTCTCCCCAGAGGGTGAAAGGGGTGGTATGATTAAAAGCAATTAAAACCCCTCTGCTGATGCTGTATAAAATTGTGTGTAAGAGGCGCTAATAAACTTGGGTGAAGAACGTTTAGTAAAGTGCATATCTTTTAAGCAGACTGCATGGGCCTTGGATGAAGCAAATTAACAGTAGGCTTTAACATGCTATTCAGGGTCTGAACACCTAACATTAAGGGTGAGGACATTTAAAGGAGCCGTGATGAAAAGTTATAGATAGGCCTGTTGATAGTTGTTAAATGGGAGAGGGGCCCCCCTCAGGATATGGAAAGAAGGGATGGGAGGTTAAGTTACAGAGCAGAATGGGAGAGAGCATAGGGGGAAATACAGAAAGATCAAGAGAGTCTATTGGATAAGGAGAGGATGGATGAAATGCTTAGGATATTACCCCTCTGAGCAGGTAGTGTGTACCTACTGCGAGGGGAATATGTTGACCAAGGAGGGTTCAATGAGGGTGCTCTGAGGACAAGGATGGGGGCAGCAGTGACAGCCATCGGAGGTCACACATGCCACAGAGTGTGATTAAACTAAATCAAGATTTAGGCAGGAGGCCAAGCCCAGTCAAAATAAGGGAGTATCTGTGGACACCCTGTAAGGAATTATTGAGCAGTAGGGTTCAGGCTACGGGTAGGTAGTATCATGCCTACAAGGCTAAAGCGGGCCATTGAGACTTATCCAGGGTGTGAGGTTCACATAAAAGGTGGGGAACACCAATGTTCCTGAGGCCTGATGTTAAAAAGTAGTGACATTAAGGTGTGGAGGGAGGGGCTGTGAGTTAGAAGACGAGGGGGGAAGGAGCCACAATGTGGTGCATCTAAGTAATACAGGGATCAACCTGATGACATGCGGCGGTCGGCTCCAAAATAAACCAGAGTGGAGTACGACCTATGCAGGTCGAGAAGGTGACACCTGGTTCAAGCAATATGCCTTCTTTGCCAGGTCACATCTAAGCAATTTTATGCACTGTTAAAGGCAGGAGCATAGTTACATAGTTACAAAAGTTACAAGTCCATCAAGTCCAACCTATGTGTGTGATTATATGTCAATATTACATTGTATATCTCTGTATGTTGTCCTCGTTCAGGTGCTTATCTAATAGTTTTTTTTAAACTATTGATACTCCCTGCTAATACCACCACCTGTGGAAGAGAATTCCACTTCCTTGCCGCTCTTAGCCCTTGTACACACGGTCGGAGATTTCGACGGAATGTGTCCTATCGGACCGTTTTGTCAGATATTCCGACTGTGTGTGGTCTCCATCGGACTGTTTCCATCGGAATATCCGACAGACCACCTTTTCCAACTTGCCGGTAAAATTTTCCGACAAAATGCTCCGATCAGACATACTCCGATCATGTGTAGCCTACTCCGACGGACAAAGTGCCACGCATTCTCAGATCAAATTCCTAGACCAAAGCTATTGGCTACTAGCCTGAACATAGTCCTGTCGTAACGAAATAACGTCATCACGTTATGTACAATCGGATTTTCCGACAACTTTTTCTGACCGTGTTTATGCAACAGTTTCGGACAAAATCCAACGGATTTGGTTGTCAGAATGTCCGACCGTGTGTAAAAGGGCTTACAGTTAGGAACCCTCTATGTAGTTTAAGGTATTTATAAATTGAAATCATATCCCCTCTCAAGCGTCTCTTCTCCAGAGAGAATAAAGCCTCATACACACGGCCGGACTTTGTACAAACTTTTCCGTGGACTTTTGTACAAAGGGCGTGGTCCACAAGTTTGTATTGCATACACACGGTCGGACTTTTTGACAACAAACACGAACGTAATGACGTCACAACGTACTGACGCCGCTTCAAAAGAGGACGTTCAATGACTCCAGCGCCACCTTTGGTGAACTTCTGTATTGTAGTCTGATCTTTTGCATTGGTTCTGAGCATGCGTGTTTGTACCTTGTACAAAAGTCCGATGCTTTTGCGTACACACGGTCGGACTTTGCTCCATCGGACTTTTGTTGCCAGAAAGTTTGTCCGTTCGCACAGCCAACAAAAGTCCGATGAAAACAGAAAAAGTTTGTCCGATGGAGCGTACACACAGTCGGATGTTGCTCCAAAACAGCTAATTTGCATGTTTGTTGTCAAAAAGTCTGACCGTGTGTACGGGCCTTAAGCTTTGTTTCCCTTCTTTGTACTCGCTCCATTTCCAGTACATCCTTCCTGAGGACTGGTGCCCAGAACTGGACAGCATACTCCAGATGCAGCCGGACCAGAGTCTTGTAGAGCTGGAGAATTATTGTTTTAGCTCTGGAGTTAATCACCTTTTTAATGCATGCCAATATTCGGTTTGCTTCATTAGCAGCAGCTTGGCATTGCATGCCATTGTTGATCATCTACTAGGACCCCCAGGTCCTTTTCCAGCCTAGATTCCCCTAGAGGTTCTCCCCCCATTCTATAGATTGCATTCATATTTTTGCTACCCAAATGCATTATTTTACATTGTTCTACATTAAACCTCATTTGCCATGTAGTTGCCCACCCCATTAATTTGTTCAGATCTTTTTGCAAGGCTTCCACATCCTGCGGAGAAGTTATTACCCTGCTTAGCTTAGTATCGTCTGCAAATACAGAGATTAAACTGTTTACCCCATCCTCCAGGTCATTTAATTAAATAGGATTGGTCCCACCACAGAACCCTAGGGGACCCCACTACCCACCCCTGGTCATTCCAAGTAATCCCCATTTATCAAAAACCTCTGAACTCGCCCTTGTAGCCAGTTTTCAATCCATGTACTCACCCTGGGGACCATACCAATGGACCTTATTTTGTACAGTAAACATTTATGGGGAACTGTGTCAAATGCTTTTGCAAAATACTTTATGTCTTCGGGCCTTCCTTTATCTAGGTTGCAATTCACCCCCTCGTAGAAGGTTAATAGATTGATTTGGCAAAAATGATTCTTCATGAATCCAAATCATGTATATAGTCATATCTTACTATCCCCTCCAAGAGCTTGCATACAATTGACATTAGGATAACTGGTCTGTAATTCCCAAAGGATGTATTTTGGTCCCTTTTTAAATATTGGTGCTACATTGGCTTTTCTCCAATCAGTTGGTACCATTTCAGTCAGTAGACTGTCAGTAAAAGATAGAAACAATGGTCTGAAAATTACTTGACTGAGTTCCCTAAGTACCCTTGGGTGCAAGCCATCTGGTCCTGGTGATTTATTAATGTTAAGTTTCCCAAGTCTAATTTGAATTCTGTCCTCTGTTAACTATGGAGTTGCTTCCTGTGATGTGTCTTGAGGATAAACACTGCCGTTTTGGTTACTGAAGCCCCCCGATTCCCTCATGAAGACTGAGGAGAAGAATACATTCAATACCTTTGCCATCTCCCCATCCTTTGTAACCAGATGACCTTCCTCCTTCTTTATGGGGCCAATATGGTCTGTCTTCCCTTTTTTACTGTTTAAATACTTCTTGGGACTCTTTTTGCTTTCCTCCGCAATGTGTATTTTGTGTTCTATCTTAGCTGCCTTAATTGCACCCTACATTTCTTGTTGCATTCCTTATAAAGTCTGAATGCTGATGAAGATCTCTCAACCTTGTACAGTATTTTTTGAAGGCCTTCTCCTTTGCTTTTGTATGCATTTTTGCATTGCAGTGAAGCCATCCAGGACTTTTGTTTGCTCTTTTAAATGTATTACCCAATGGGATGCATTGGCTAATGCCAGTGGTGGCCCGTGCACTATGGGCGCACAGGCGTCGCTCTCCCTTCCAATGCGCCCGGCCCCTTTCAGGATGCTGGATGCATGGATTCCTATGGCGGGAGGGGTGTTAATTTTTGAAGCACCTGATTAGAGCCAGAGGCTCTAATAGGCTTCAAAATAGGATGGGCTTGGGGAGCAAAGAGTGCACCCTGATCCCACCCAAAGCAAATACATTTTGCTATTTTCACACTAACCTTCCTCCCCACCAATCAGAAGGCAGCATGTCAGATCTGTTGTCTGATTGGCCAAAGTGCCAGGCCACCCTATTAAATGCCTGGCACTTAGGAAGAGGAGCAGAGGACTTGGAGACACATGGTGGAGCGCAGGTCACCGCCGCTCTTGTGCACTGATGCTTGGCGGTAAATGCCACAATGTCAGAGCCATGCACGTGGGGGTCAGGGCTGCTTCTAGAGCCATGGGCCACCGAGAGTGGGGGGGTCATTGGGCACAGTGGCTGCATATGATGGGCACAAGTGGCTGCATTTGAGGGGCACAAGTGGCTGCATATGATAGGCACAAGTGGCTGCATATGATGGGTACAATTGGCTACATATGATGGGCACAATTGGCTGAATTTGATGGGCAAAAGTGGCTGAATATGATGGGCACAAGTGGCTGCATTTCATGGAAACAAGGCTGCATTTGACGGGCACATGTGGCTGCATATGATGGCACAAGTGGCTGCATTTGATGGTCACAATGGCTGTGTTTGATGGGCACAATGGCTGCATGTGATGGGCACAAGTGGCTGCATATGATGAGCACAGTGGCTGCATATGATGGGCACAGTGGCTTCATATTATGGGCACATGTGGCTGCATATGATGGGCACAATGGCTGTATATGATAGACACAGTGACTGCATATGATAGGCACAGTGACTGCATTTGATGGGTACAATGGCTGCATTTGATGGGCACAGTGAGGCTGCAATTTGTTCACGCTTTTAAATTTATTACCCAATGGGATGCATTGGCTAATGCCAGTGACAGCCTGTGCACTATGGGCGCGGTGTGGGAGGGGTGTTAATTTTTGAAGCACCTGATTAGAGCCAGAGGCTCTAATAGGTTTTAAAATAGGATGGGCTTGGGGAGCAGAGAGTGCACCCTGATCCCACCTAATTGTGTGACCATAGCAAATAAATTTTCGCTATTTTCACACTAACCTTCCTCCCCACCAATCAGGAGGCAGGATGTTACATATGTTTCCTGATTGGCCAAAGTGCCAGGCCACCCTATTGGATGCCTGGCACTTAGGAAGCGGAGCAGAGGACTTCAAGACACACGGTGGAGCGGAGGTCACTGTCGCTCTTGTGCACTGAGGAGCTGATGCTTGGTGGTAAATGCCACAATGCCAAAGCCGCGCACGCGGGGGGCAGGGCTGCTGCCAGAGCCAGAGTCAGAGTCCCGCGAGTGGGGGGGTCAGTGGGCATAGTGGCTGCATATGATGGGCACAAGTGGCTGCATTTGACGGGCACAAGTGGCTGCATATGATGGGTACAATTGGCTGCATTTGATGGGCAGAAGTGGCTGAATATGATGGGCACAAGTGGCAGCATTTGATGGGCACAAATGTCTGCATATAATGGGCACAAGTGGCTGTGTATAATGGGCACAAGTGGCTGTGTTTGATGGGCACAATGGCTGCATATGATGGGTACAAGTTGCTGCATTTGACGGGCACAAGTGGCTGCATATGATGGGCACAAGTGGCTGCATTTGATGCTCACAAGTGGCTGCATTTGATGGGTACAAGTGGCTGCATATGATGGGCGCAAGTGGCTGCATTTGATGGGCACAAGTGTCTGCATATGATGGGCAAAAGTGGCTGTGTATGATGGGCACACGTGGCTGAGTTTGATGGGCACAATGGTTGCATATGCTGGGCACAAGTGGCTGCATTTGGCGGGCACATGTGGCTGCATATGATGAACACAGTTGATGCATATGATGGGCACAGTGGCTTCATATGATGGGCACATGTGGCTGCATATGATGGGCACAATGGCTGTATATGATGTGCACAGTGACTGCATTTGATGGGTACAATGGCTGCATTTGATGATCACAGTGAGGCTGCAATTTATGAGGGGGGTTTCAGTATTTTTCCATTTGTTTGCGCCCCCCCTAAAAATATTGAGCACCAGCCACCACTGGCTAATGCCCTTATTTAATATGCTCCTAAAGCAAATCCATCTCTCCTCCTGTGTTCTTTGTTCCTAAGATTTCATCCCAGTTTATACCTTAGCCCTTGTACACACGGTCGGAGAATCCGTCGGAATGTGTCCTATCGGACCGTGTCGTCGGATAATCCGACTGTGTGTGGTATGCATCGGACTGAATATCCATCCGACCCAATTTTCCAACATGTTGGAAATATTTCCCGACCAACTGGGCCGGTCGGACCTAATCCGATCATGTGTAGCCTACTCCGACGGACAAGGTGCCACGCATGCTCACATTCAAATTCCGACTCGGAAGTGCTCGTTCAGGTAAAAATACTGCTCGTAAGCGATATAGCACATTCGTCACGCTGCAATGTTAAAAATTCTTTCATCAAGCGCATTCTCTTGTTCTTTACAATGCTGCAAGAACTAACTTCTTTTGATGCTCATAGTCACACACACTTCTCCCGAACGGATTTCATTACTCTTTTTTAATCATTTCAGCAATACAATTTTAGTTTGCGTCACATCTACACAATTTTAGATTAGGTTTTTTCTTTTTTGGATGTTTTTTGGGGGGGGATTCCCTAAAAATCTCCTTTAAAGACAGTTTGCTCATTTCTCCTTATTTATTTTTTTTTTTTTTGTGTGTAAACTTACAACAACAACATTATTGTATTTTTTATATTTTCTTTTTCTTTTTTAATCTACAGGAGGTTGTTTAGTGTTGTTACCCCTTGTTATTTAGTTCACTTTGTATTTTTGAAATGTACCTGCCTGCTCACAAATAAACTGGCCTTTTGGACGTAAAACACATTACACAAGTATTTCATCAAACCAAAAAAACCTTTATTTTGGTCGCTAGAAAATAAAAATAGGAACGCAGCACTGGAGAAACTTCTTAACTTTGGTGCAGCCTTTGGCCCCCAGGGCAGACATGAACAAATTCTAATTGTAAAAATTGTTGGCCTGAGGAGTAGATATCTCAGGGAGAGAAGTCCTAGAGAGCAGGAAATTCAGATGCCATTTCTGTCCCCAGGATGTGGATCTTCAAGAGGCTGCATCTTCTGGCAGACCAGACTCAACCCAGGCCATCACTCTCTCGTCTTACAAGGGCACTTCCCACCAGGCATCCTTCCAGGCTGTGGCTGGGCTCCTGTAGCTGGGGCAGGAGGAGGAGGGCGTTGGTCAACCTCCTGGCTGCCACTTGCCACAGCCTCCCCCCGACTGAGGTCTTCCTGTGTATGAAAAGGGGACATAGTTTTCGTTTTTTGATCATCAATCACACCATTTTGTGCTCCTGGCTTTTGCTAATTGAATGTTACCAAATAGAACAGACTATCATTCTGAGCCCAACATTTTTCTTTCCCGTCCCAATCATTTTTGGTCACTACTGTCTCTTGATATGTAAACCACTTTGATAAATTACAACTTACTGATCAATAAGAACATCTAGTTAACATCATTAAATGTAACACAAGAAATATGTTCAACAATGCAATACCTGTCTCAAGCTGGGCCCCACCGCATGTTGCTGCCTGGAAGGCCCAGGTTGGACATCAGAAGCCTCAGCTGGGGGTGAAGGATGCCTTGAATGAAGACTGGAGAGTGGTGGCCTGAGTGGTGGCCTGGGTACCCCCTGGTCTGACAGAAAATGCAGCCTGTCAAAGTGAACCATCCTGGGGGAATAAACGGCATCTGGATCTCCTGCTCTCAAGGACTCCTGGTGCTTCTTTCTCTCCCTGAGATATGCCATCTTCATGGCCACAATTTTGTGATTCAGATAGGCCATGTCTGCCGTGGGGACCATGATCCGCAACAAAGTAAGCAGTTTCTCCAGTGCTGCATTCCTCTTTGTTCTGTCAGTATAAAACTGGCAGGGCATCTCCATGTACAGTTCTATGAGTACAGTTCTATGAATAGCCCCATAAAGTTTTCATTTGTGAAAGGATCCATCTTGTCTGCAAGACACAACACAAGACAAACCCTCAAATACTAATAATGCCATTAAAAACCCTCCTAATCTTGTCCCAACATCGGCCTAGATAGAAGCAGTCTAGTCTAGTGAAGCACCAAGTTAAAAATGTTACCTTCGTTTCCACGTTCGTCGCGTCCGCGCCTCACTCTCTTCCCAGATCGTAGGCCGATACACGCGTGTTGCGTTTTATATACAGTGCGCATGCGTGAAACTCCGCCCGCCCCTGACGTTCTTTCTAGACTATTCCCTGCCCCTTCGCTTCTGGCGCAGTGGGGAGAGCACATGGCGGAGAGAACGCAGGTGCGCACTAATAATAGTTCCACTAACGAGGAGGAGGGTGAGGAAAGCCCGGAGCCTGAAACGTCCCGATCCAGGAAGACAAGATTTAAGGCCTCAAATATGTCTTTTGGAGAGATGTTGGAGATGGTCGACAAATTGAACAGGATCGACTATGATGGGAAGTAGGGATGAGCTTCGAGTTCGAGTCGAACTCATGTTCGACTCGAACATTGCCTCTTCACCTGTTCAGCTAACAGTGAACAATTTGGGCTGTTCGCGGCAAATTCGAAAAGCCGGAACACCCTATACAAGTCTATGGGAGAAATCTAAAGTGCTAATTTTAAAGGGTAATATGCAGGTTACTGTCCTAAAAAGTGTTTGGGGACCCGGGTCCTGCCCCAGGGGACATCAATGCAAAAAAAAGTTTTAAAAACTGCAGTTTTTTCAGGAGCAGTGATTTTAATAATGATTAAAGTGAAACAATAAAAGTGTAATATTCCTTTAAATTTCGTAGCTGGGGGGTATCTATAGTATGCCTGTGAAGGGGCGCATGTTTCTGGTGCTTAGAACTGTCCCTGCACAAAGTGTCATTTGTGCAGGAAAAAAAGTCTTTTAAAATCACTTGCGGCTATATTGTCGGCTCCCTGTAATACAGAGAACACTCAATGAGTGTTCTCTGTATTAGCCGACAATTCATTCATTCATTGATAAAAATAAATAAAAAATAAAAAAAAGCATGGGGGTTCCCCTACATTCAATTACCAGGCCCTTCAGGTCTGACATGGATATTAGGGAGAACCCCGTGTCAAATGAAAAAAAAAATGACGTGGGGGTCCCCTTAAATATCCACACCAGACCCTTTATCCGAGCACGCAATCTGGCAGGCCGCAGGAAAAGAGGGGGGGACGAGAGAGCGGCCCCCCCTCCCTCCTGAACCGTACCAGGCCACATACCCTCAACATTGGGAGGATGCTTTGGGGGTCTGTGACCCCTCAAAGCACCTTGTCCCCATGTTGATGAGGGCCTCATCCTCACAACCCTGGCCGGTGGTTGTGAGGGTCTGCGGGGCGGGGGGCTTATCAGAATCTGGAAGCCCCCTTTAACAAGGGAACCCCCAGATCCCGGGCCCCCCCCGGTTTGAAATGGTAAGGGGGTACAAAAGTACCCCTACTATTTCACAAAGAAAGTGTAAAAATGGTTAAATAAGACAAACACACTTTTGAAAAATTCCTTAAAAATAAAAATAAAAAAAAGATTCCAGCGTTGCTATTCCACTCTTGCTATCCAGCGACGAATCTCTGGGGTCCAGCGATGGATGATCATATCCAGCGACGGGGGATCTCTCAGTCCAGCGCTGTCCATACATCCGTCTTCTGTCTCCACTGCGGAGACACTGCAGAGATCCCAGCGCTGACGTTTCTTATATTAGGAGGGCGGGGCCACCCGTCACCTGACCCTGCCCCTCTGACGCTGGTGAGGGAAGCCAGGGGTTCCCCAGTGACGTATGGGTGACCCCGCCCCCTCTGATGTAACGCAGGTTTCTCTTTGACCCCCCACATCAATTTTTTTTTTAAATTTGACACGGGGTTCCCCTTAATATCCATGTCAGACCTGAAGGGCCTGGTAATTGAATTTAGGGGAACCCCCACGCTTTTTTTTTTATCAATGAATGAATGAATTGTCGGCTAATACAGAGAACACTCATTGAGTGTTCTCTGTATTACGGGGAGCCGACAATATAGCGGCAAGTGATTTTAAAAGACTTTTTTCCTGCACAAATGACACTTTGTGCATGGACAGTTCTAAGCACGGGAAACATGCGCCCCTTCACAGGCATACTATAGATACCCCCCAGGTACCACATTTAAAGGAATATTACACTTTTATTGTTTCACTTCAATCATTATTAAAATCACTGCTCCTGAAAAAACGGCCATTTTTAAAACTTTTTTTTGCATTGATCCATGTCGCCTGGGGCAGGACCCAGGTCCCCAAACACTTTTTAGGACAGTAACTTGCATATTACCCTTTAAAATGAGCACTTTAGATTGTGAACGTTCGAGTCCCATAGACTTTAATAGGGTTCTAAAGTTCACACGAAGTTTAGGTCTGTTCGTAGGTTCTGGTGCGAACCGAACAGGAGGGTGTTCAGCTCATTCCTAATGGGAAGTATGGGCCTTACCCAAACCCAAATATCAGAAAGGCCAAAATCATGAAAAAAGTTGTGAAGAGTCTTACGAAGAATTTTGGGGTACACCGATCCAAGGATCAACTGAGAAAACGCTGGTCAGACCTGAAACTGAGGGAGCACGAGCAGTACATAAGGATCAAGCATGTTCTTAAAAAAAGTAAGTAGTTGTCGTGTGTTCATATCATTATTCTTGCTTGCATACTGCTCCATGTGCTTGGATTTCATGTTGTGCATTTTAAAATGGTCACTTTCAAGGTCATGGTTTCGTTCGTTCGTATGAAACATCATTCTGCAGGGAAGTATTCCAGCTTAACAAAGTGTCCCCAATAATGTTATCACCTTGTAACTCGGCCCAAAAACACAATTGTACAACACTTCCAAGCAATGTTTCTGATTCCTATTGCGGCCCTCTGTGTGCTAATTAATCTTTGTTTACATTCTCATAGGGGAGAGAAGACTCGGCAAGTATGAGGACACCAGGGACCATGAGGACACCAGGGACCACACCCCTCCCAAAGAAGGGCAACTTCCAAAAGCAGAAACAGAGGAGCAGGAGCAGGAGGAGGAAGGAGAGATCGTGGAGGTTGGACACATTGTCACCACAACAGGTGAGTGTCTTAGAACACAGCTTCCGGTAAGCTCAGCAATGTATGTCACCCTATTTTTATTACATGGTGTGTTTGTTTGCTTTGTTTTGTAGGTGATGTGGAAGAAGATTCCCGTTTTACCAGTGAAAGTGCCCAGATCTTGATCGGGGAGATAATGGGGTGAAATCGGGATTTGGAAATTGTCCAACAAAACATCAATGATGTTAAAAATAAAATGAAGAACATTGATGTTTTCGGGAGAGTGTGAAACAACAAAAACTAGATTGGGTTTTATTTTTGCTATTTTCAAACCAAGATGTTGTATTTTGGAAAATTAAAAAATTTGGAAGATGCACAGAGTGTGTAAACATGCGCTATCTCCCATCATGGGGGATCAATGTACGTGTTTTGTGTAAAGTGTCTGAGATGAAGGGGTTGCAGCCCCAAAGCATGTACATTGATCCCCCATGATGGTATATAGCACATGTTGACACACTGTGTGCATCTTACAAATTTGTTTTTTTCTGGGGTGACACCCCATGTGATGAAGGCAATATCAGCGCAGTTTGTACATACTCATGTCTGATATTGTCTTCACTTTTCAAAGTTTAACTTTGTAAGTTCCTGTGTTCTGTATTTTACACTTTGATACATGCTTGTTTATACAAAAACAACAAGGAAAAAAAACTGATAAAACTCTGTTTTGGACACACAAAATCTCTTGGTTTGTTGTAAAAACCTTTTGAAAACGCACATGTGAATGTGCTTGTATTAAAAAGTTGAATTCTCAACAATGTGTGGCTTACTTTTTCATTGCGCATAAAATCTATTTGGAGTGAAATTTTAGTTTGTGCTGAGAAGGAGTGTGATTTAATAAAGGCAACTCCACTTTGCACTCCAAGTGCAGTTTCAGGTGTACTTTTGCAGTGCACTTGTAGTGCATAGTGGATGTGCCTTTAGTAAAAAACACCCACAGTGAGGTGTAAATTTGTACAATCATGCCATTTTCCTGCCATGGTGCTCAAAATGAGCAAGATTTTGGGCAGTAATTCACTACATACATTAGTTAACGAAAACAAGGTGTGTGTGTAGCAGACCCACAACATAATAAGATTATCTGAAGAAGAGACTGTCCCCTCATCTCGCTCTGAACTTGGGTTTGCACTGTTGGTGAAAAAGGCACAACTTGAAAAAAAATGGCAAAGTGGGAGGCCACAGTCTGCCATTCCTGTGGCGTTGAAGGACACTGTGTGGTGAAACAAGAACAAAAACTAGTAATTGGACAAATCAACATTGCAAGCAGATTAGACACCCACATTTTTGGGATAAATTCTTCTAACATTTTGGGAACTGAGTATTTAAAGCCTAAAGTATAAGGTCCCCTTATGAGAGTCATCACCCCCCATCCACCCCCATATGATGGGCCCTTGCTAAAAAATGAGGGAGATGTTTAGGACAGGTAACCCTCTCCACTTGATTGAGAGCTGAATGCCAAAATAATGTGTGATACTTTGGGAAGCCCCTCCTTAGTTACACTATTGGCAGCCCACGGGACAGGTAAGAAGTGTCATAATAACTAAATGGAAGCACATTTTGACATTCTGCTAGTACATAGCAAAAAAGTTAATGTGTTAAAAAAATAACAAAAACATTTGAAAGTATTGAGGCAGGCCCTTACACTACATGCTTTAGTGAATTCGTACATAAATGTGATCATCAAAAAGGTAGGTAGAATGTGTATTGGGTTTGGTAAAGTCATCAGATAGAGGATTGCTATCAGCTGAGGTAGCAGTTGGGGAGAGGGGGGTTACTAATGAGTTTGGCACAACCCCATAAAAAAAAGGTCACTTTGCATGAATTGAAGCACACACATCACATTTGTCGAGATTTTAGGCGGTGTTTAGGGGAAAGCAATACTATGGAGCTGCCAGAAGACATTGTTAAGTGACTAGACTATAGTTTTATGGAGTAAAAAAGTATATACAAAGCCGCGCCAACCCTCCACTACATATAATATAAATAAAAATAAAAACTAATACAATTCTGCAAAAAGATCTCAAATAATGTGTAAATAACCAAAAAAAACAAACATGGCGAAAAGTGAAAAAAGTCCAATTTAAGAAAAGTTCATAGGTGAATCCAAATAACGGACGTAAGTGTTCTTAAATAACAGCACCGCAGTGATTCAACACTTTCCAAGGCGCGTGAGATACCCGTCACCATATGTTGAATGCGCTTACCAGAAAATATATGGAATGAAGCATTATACAAATGATAAGTGGATGACATCCAGGTTAACCTTCCTCAGCTGGGTCAGCACTCCATCTCTTAGCGGTGTTTCCAAGATAATAGTCTGTTCAGTGGTCTCGATATGAAGCACTCAGAGGCCCACAGAAAAGAAAGGGACTTGCCATTCACAGTCCAACGTATGGAAAACAATCAACAGTAACACCTATTATCCGTGGTGCGATTCTGTGTCCAGGTGACAGGTGCGGGATGAGCTCCACCGCTCCGGACTGACTCAGGATCTGCGCTCAGCCTGACAGCCACACCCGGACTGGAGTCACGGAGCCGGAGTGTGGGCCAGGAAAACCCGGACAGCGAATCACAGCAGGATCTGCTCTGATCAATGCTGAACAGCTCCTTTGAGGCTCTACTTCTCATAGGCGATAGCAGATGTGTTGGAAGCATGATATAGTTTTATGGGCCAAGAAGAGCATGGTGGGGAAGTTAGTGAGGCAAATCTGCATGAGGACAAAGGGGCAGAGTATATGAATTAGAGCATATTGCAATGATGGTAATTAGGGAATGAGGAAAGAAATGCAAGACATTAGCAATCATGAAATACATAGAATGTGATGTTTAAGGATAAAACTTAGCATAATATAGTCCTTCTGCAGGACCTGAATGATGGTAAAACAGGTCTCTGGAATAATGATCCCCAGAGCCTGGGGGGAGATGCCTGTAGAGAACTTGAGGTCCTGAAGACTTATCCCTGTTGCCAAGTAGCGCAACGTGGCGATGAGCCTCTGCTCCGGAGTGATGGCTTGCCACATGCAGGTATCCTGCCTGATGATATAAGGGGTCAGTAAAGCCAGCAGATGGTGAAAAACGGGGTCCGTCATCCGGAGATAATTCCTGAAATCATCAGGATTATTCTCGCGGATCTCACGGAGCAAAGGCATGTGCGAGAGCTGGTGACGCTGGTGCAACCAATTCTTGGTCCACAAATGCCTCCCCTCCCTGTTCATGGACCAGGCTTGTGTCAAAGTAAGAACCCCAACACAAAGCCCCTGCACAGCACAAACTGTACGACGAGTACGTAGACGAAACATGTTTGGAAAACGGTCGGCTCGTCACAACGGACACCAGAAAGCACCGATAAACAGCAAGGCCTGAAAGAACGACCTGAATAATAGCAGAAGCAAGCAGACAATAAAAAATGCCTTTCAAAGCATGCTATACCAAAATATAGTCCACAATGAGAAACAAATACTTAATGACTGCACGCACTGATTATCAGATACGCAAAGACAAGCACAAACTGAAGAGCAGTAGCGATCTGAATCACTAATCTGAAAAGCGCGAATCGTCTCTCACCAAACTTCTACTAACACGCGATAGACACGAGATCAGCAAAAGGAGCCCAAAGGGTGCCGGACGTGGTGCTGAACTTCCTTTTTCTAGTCCCGCCGTACACGGCTTACGTCACCGCGTTCTTGGCAACCGCTAAATCAGACAACTTGGTCCGACCGTGTGCATGCAACAGTTTCGGACACAATCCGTCGGACTAAATCGGATGGACAAAATCCGATGGATTTGGTTGACAGAATCTCCGACCGTGTGTACAGGGGCTTAGGGAAGTTGGCTCTTTTGAAATTCAGTGTCTTTGTATTCCCCTTGTGTTTCCTATTTGTGTGATTTATACTGAAGTCAATTGACCTGTGATCACGGTTTCTTAGATTGCCCCGTATTTCCACACCCATGATCAGCTCTGTATTGTTCTATGCCTCCATGCCCTGCCTGTCACATCAAAGAAGCTCCCCTGACCCTAATCTGTCTGAATCAGATTGGCTGAGGACAGAGCACAGATTCCCTTACTGCTACTTAGGTTGAATCAAAATCCAGGGCACCCAACCCTACTGTCTTCTCTGCTGCAGGGTCTTGTTATCTTCACCTGCCAGAAAGTTTACAGAAAAGGAGTTCCAGTTCTCAGTGGATCCAGAATATGTCTGGCATGAAAAAGCTCTGCTTACTGGTGGTTTGAAAGTTTACTGGTGGCTTCTATATCTTCCTCCAATGAAAAATCTCTTACTGCATATCCCAGGGTTAACTCTAGGTCAGAAGCCCAGGATTCTGAAGTGAGTCCATTGTCTAAGGACTGGGATGAGCAACTGTCCCTTTTACAATGTACTAATAGAAGTACTCCTGATCAGCTTAAGTGAAACCTTTGTGTATTTAATGAAACTTCAAATTGGGAGTCATGCCCTACAACCCTTCAGGTTAAGTAGCCTTGGGCTAGAATAGAACAGTAGTATTACAGAATTTTGGGAGACATTATATGCACACTTTATCCTTCAAAGATGGAGCACACTACCAGGGATGGCAGCTAAGCTGAAGATGAAACAAGTGAGGCCGCGTACACACGGGCGGACTGTTGGCTCAACTTTGTCCGCTGAACAGTGTTTCGGCGGACAGTCCGCTCGTGTGTGGGGCTTCAGCGGACAGTTTCAGCGGACAGTTTGACGAACAAAGTTTTTCGGAAATTCCGAAAAACTGTCCGCTGAAACTTGGTTTGAGCGAACAGTCCGCCCGTGTGTAGGCCACTTTCGAAATGAGCAAACTGTTCCCGCTCGGAGGGAAGTCTGCTCATTTCGAGCGCGTGTGCAGGTAGGCGGGGCCCGCGACGGAGACGTTGCGGGCTCCGCCGCCTGGAATGGACTTAAAGGGGAACCCCAACGCCGAAAAAAATCGGCGTGGGGGTCCCCCCAAAGTCCACAACAGACCCTTGTCCGAGCACGCTACCCGGCCGGCCAGGAAAGGGGGGCGAGCGAGCGCGCCCCCCCTCCTGAGCCGTACCAGGCCGCGTGCCCTCAACATGGGGGTTGCCTTGGGGAAGGGGGGGCCGCCCCCCCACCCCAAAGCACCTTGTCCCCATGTTGATGAGGACAAGGGCCTCTTCCCGACAACCCTGGCCGTTGGTTGTCGGGGTCTGCGGGCGGGGGGCTTATCGGAATCCGGGAGCCCCCTTTAATAAAGGGGCCCCCGGATACCGGCCCCCCACCCTATGTGAATGAGTATGGGGTACAATGTACCCCTACCCATTCACCTGTAAAATAAAAGTACCCAAAAAAAAACACAACACACGAGATAAAATATTTTATTGCACAGCTCCGGGGGTCTTCCGTCTTCGGGGGTCTTCTCGCCGGACTCCTCCGCTATCTTCTTGTAGCTCTTTTGCTAGCGGAGGAGTCCGGCTTTCTTCCTCCCCGCCGCCGGCCTCTTCTCCCGACTTCGGGGGTCTTGTCCCCCTCTTCGGTTCTTCTGCCGGGCCACCGCGCCTTCTTATAGCTCTTTTGCAGGCGGTGGCCCGGTCTTCTGTCGCTGCCGCCTTCCGTTCTTCTTCTTGTTCTTCTTGTTCTTCTCCAGGAGATGTTGACACGTCGCTCTCTCCGGCCGGAATGCCAGAGCACTGGGGACTATGACATCGTAAGGGGGCGGGGTCACCATGTGACCAACCCATGTGACATATACCATGTGACACCGCCCCATTGTCACTATATAAGTGGCCGCTCAGCGCGGCTCTGGCATTCCGGCCGGAGAGAGCGACGTGTCAACATCTCCTGGAGAAGAAGAAGAACAACAAGAAGAAGAACAAGAACGGAAGGCGGCGGCGACAGCGGCGACAGAAGACCGGGCCACCGCCTCTAAAAGAGCTATAAGAAGGCGCGGTGGCCCGGCAGAAGAACGGAAGGCGGCGACAGAAGAACGGAAGGCGGCGACAGAAGACCGGGCCACCGCCTGCAAAAGAGCTATAAGAAGGCGCGGTGGCCTGGCAGAAGAACCGAAGAGGGGGACAAGACCCCCAAAGACGGAAGACCCCCGGAGCTGTGCAATAAAATATTTTATCTCATGTGTTGTGTTTTTTTTTTTTTGGGTACTTTTTTTTTACAGGTGAATGGGTAGGGGTACATTGTACCCCATACTCATTCACATAGGGTGGGGGGCCGGTATCCGGGGGCCCCCTTATTAAAGGGGGCTCCCGGATTCCGATAAGCCCCCCGCCCGCAGACCCCGACAACCAACGGCCAGGGTTGTCGGGAAGAGGCCCTTGTCCTCATCAACATGGGGACAAGGTGCTTTGGGGTGGGGGGGCCGCGCGGCCCCCCCTTCCCCAAGGCACCCCCCATGTTGAGGGCATGCAGCCTGGTACGGCTCAGGAGGGGGGGGCGCGCTCGCTCGTCCCCCTTTCCTGGCCGGCCGGGTAGCGTGCTCGGACAAGGGTCTGTTGTGGACTTTGGGGGGACCCCCACGCCGATTTTTTTCGGCGTTGGGGTTCCCCTTTAAGTCCATTCCAGGCGGCGGAGCCCGCGACGTCTCCGTCGCGGGCCCCGCCTACCTGCACACGCGCTCGAAATGAGCGGACTGTTGCCTCGTGTGTGGGCGAGTCCGCTCATTTCAAAAGTTGCGCGGACTTAGTACGACGAACAAAGTTTGCCGTATTTGTCCGCTCAAAAAGTGCCGTGTGTGGGCGTGTTCGTTCATTCAAAAGTTTGAGCGGACTGTTTGACGAACTTAGTTTCGGCAGACAGTCCCCGCGTGTGTACGCCGCCTGACTGTGAAGGGTGACGATAGCCCTGTTTGGTGGCAGGACAGGTGCGCTTATCTCCCTCAGCTCATGGTGAAATGCTTATATTAGGACCATTGGGACTGTGATGACAGCCATGTTCAGTGGGAGTACAGGTGCTGGTGCACTTATATCCCTAATCTCCAAGCTCATATTGGAACCTGCTCTGGAACACGGTCAGCCTAGGGAACTAGCCTGCATGGTCATAAAAGTAAGGCCTTGTTGAAGTACAAAGCAGTGGCTTTCTGTAATTTGGGGTTATGATACAACCTGAATCCAATACACAATAATCCAACCTGCCCCGCACAGGGGAAAAACTCCCTGCCTCTGTGGGCCTTGCCCACAGGCGTACCGAGGCAAGGTGTTGTGATGTTTTCAGAAAGCAATGCAAACACGCATCCCAGGTCCCTTCCACTAGCCATTATTTGCCTGAAGATCAAAGCACAGAGAGTTATGACGTCACTGGGTCTAAAATGAGGCATGAAACCAAAGCAAAAAGGAGTGTTTAAAAATTGTACTGGACAATTTAATTAAACTTCAACTTTAAAAGAAAACAGACTTAAATCAGCTTGTCTAGTATTTATCATTACATTTCTGTCAGGATATAAAAGAAAACTATTCATAAAGGTGAGAAGAAAGCTTGTCACATGTCATTGCAAAATAAACATTAGTACAGAAATAAGAAGACATGTAGTGACTCCTTTGTGAAAAATGATAAAATAGTTTTATTTATAAAAATATATATATCAGGTTAGTACACATAATGAATGTTCTACTGTCTTGGGTTGTACTATGATTAAAAACATTTTTTTGTTCTCTAAAAGTCCTCAAGTCGCACATAACAAAATTATGCATAGGAAAAATAGTTCTTATGATCAGTGCAGCACTGGCAAATTTAGAGTGTACCAGAAAAGACTGCAGCCAAAGATAACTCAGTGACAGAAGGCAAAGCCAAGCTTTTAACAAAATGACTAAAAGATAGAAATTTAGCAGTCTGGTTTTATTCCAGTACTTAATTTAATTTTGAAAGTAGACATGCAGCCATGATCTGTATTAGCCATTTTTTACATAATCATTAAACAACTCCAAAATCTATCAATGAAAAACAATAATGTATCTTTATATGAATAAAAAAGCCGGTCTTCCAATTGGTTTTCTTTAGTAAAAATCTTAACGCATGTACTTGATTAATGATGTATGTACATTATATTTGTGCTATTGGCACACACTATCTTTGGTTTTGTCTAGAAACTGTCACATACTGAGAACTGCACTCTAACATGACCACAGGAAGATTTTTTTAGAAGGTCCAAAAATATTAATAAACCATATACAACATGTGTTAAAATACTTGTCACATATATACTTTGGGGTAGAGGTGTACTCTATCAGTTTTCCCAACCTCTTCCTCCCTATTATACCCAAATATAATTGTTTCAGGTTGGTGGGGTCCAGTGAGAGCTTTTTAACCACTTCAGTCCCGGAAGGATTTACTACCTTCCTTACCAGAGCACTTTGTACAATTTGGCACTGCGCTGCTTTAACTGGTATTTGCGCGGTCATGCAATTTTGTACCTAAACGAAATTTGCATCTTTTTTTTCCACAAATAGAGATTTCTTTTGATGATGTTTGATTTCCTCTGTATTTTTTTGTGATATAAACTGGAAAAGACCGAAAATTTAGAAAAAAAATAATTATATTTTCTACTTTTTGTTATAAAAAAATCCAATAAACTCAATTATAGTCATACATTTAGGCCAAAATGTATTAAGCCACATATCTTTGGTAAAAAAAAATGTCAATATGTGTATATTTATTGGTTTGCACAAAAGTTATAGCATCTACATACTAGGGTAAATTTTCTGGAATTTACACAGATTTTAGTTTATGACTGCCTATGTTATTTCTTGAGGTGCTAAAATGGCAGGGCAGTACAACCCCCCCCCCCCCCCAAATGACCCCTTTTGGAAGTTGGACACCCTATGGAAATTGCTGAGAAGCATGTTGGGCCCATTGTGGAATTGCACCCCAAAATACATTCTGCTGCTTCTCCTGAGTATGGGGATACCTCATGTGCAAGACTTTTTGGGAGCTTAGCCGCATACAGGACCCCAAAAACCAAGAACTGCCTTCAGGATTTCTAAGGGGCTAAATTTTTGATTTCACTCCTCACTATCTATCACAGTTTTGAAGGCCATAAAATTCCAATATAGCACAACACCCCCCCCCCCCCAAATGAGCCCATTTTGGAAAGTAGACACCCCAAGCTATTTGCTTATAGTCATGTTGAGTCCATGGAATATTTTATATTTTGCCACAAGTTGCGAATGTGAAATTACACCACAAAATCATTCTGCTGCTTCTCCTGAGTATGGGGATACCACATGTATGAGACTTTTTGGAAGCCTAGCCGTGTACAGGACCCGAAAACCAATCACCACCTTCATGCTTTCTAAGGGCGGAAAATGGTGATTTCCCTTCCTCACTACCAATCATAGTTTTGGAGGCCATGAAATGTCAATACAGCACAACACCCCCCCCCCATGACCCCATTTTGGAAAGAAGACATTTCAAGCTATTTGCTGAGAGGCATGTTGAGTCCATGGAATATTTTATATTTTGGAACAATACATTTTTGTCATTTCATGTTGTCACTAAATTATATATTGTTCAAACATGGCATGATTATATGTGGAATTACACCCCAACCATGGGGATACCATATGTGTAGGACATTTTGGCAGTCTAACTGCTTACAGGACCCCGAAAACCAATCACGCCTTCAAGCTTTCTAAGGGCATACATTTTTGATTTCACTCCTCACTGCCTATCACAGTTTCGGAGGCCATGAAATGCCCAGCACAACCCCCTCTCCCCCAAATGACCCCATTTTGGAAAGTAGACACCCAAATCTATTTGCTGAGAGGCATGCTAAGTAGTTTGCAGATCTCACATTTTGTCACAAAGTTTTGAAAATTGAAAAAATAAAAAAGATAGAAATGTTTATTTTCCTTCTTCATTTTCAAAAACAAATGAGAGCTAAAAAATACTCACCACGCCTCTTAGCAAATACCTTGGGGTGTCTACTTTCCAAAATTGGGTTATTTGTGGGGTTTTGTGCTATCTGGAAATTTCAGGACCTCCATAACTGTGATAGGTGGTGAGGAGTAAAATCACAATTTTTACGCCTTTACAAAGCCTGAAGGTGGTGCTTGGTTTTCAGGGTCTTGTACGCGGCTAAGCTTCCAAAGTCTCACACATGTGGTATCTCCATACTCAGGAGAAGCAGCATAATGTATTTTGGGGTATAAATCCACGTATAACAATGCCATATTTGAACAATATATCATTTAATGACAACTTTGTGCAAACAAAAAAATAATAATTCCTGAAAATTGTGGCAAAATATAAAATATTCCACGGACACAACATGCCTCTCAGCAAATAGTTTGGAGTGTCTACTTTCCAAAATGGAGTCATTTTTTTGGGGGGGTGTGCTATCTGGGCATTGTATGGCCTCCAAAACTGTGATAGGTAGTGAGGAAGTGAAATCACCATTTTATGACACCTAATGCCGCGTACACACGATCAAACAATCGGATGGAGGGGGCGTGTCCGGACGCGGAGCGAGGAGGACGTGTGGCGGCTGAGCTCCACACGAGACAGGTGAAATCCACCACCATCCCCCGCCATCCTCTCTTTAAAAGTGCCCAAAAAGAGTCATCGGCACTGTGTGGAGCACGGGGGTTGAGGAGCTGTCCCCCGGAGGCCATCGGCTGGGTAATATCGAACTTTGATGGCGCCAGCACACCCGGCGGCATTGCGGAGCTCCCGGCGCCATCCTACAAGACCTCCGGCCCACGCCGGCCTCTGCCGCAGCCTCACTGGAGTGAGGAGACGGCGCGCCGCATGGACACATACCGCAACGCATCCGGAGACACCGGGGCCGGTACAGCACGGCACAGAGTCCAGCGGAGCCCCGGATACGGCCGGAACGGACATCCAGGCCTCGGACCCGGCCTATACCACCGCCAGGCCGCAGTGAGTACACCCACGACAACCCCATCCACAGCGGACTTAATAAATTGCACTTAGTGGGAGCACACACTCCTGACGAATCCTGGGGACAGTGCTGAGGGACGTGGGAGGCAGGCGGAGCGGAGCATAATTACACGGCCACCAGAGTGGGGTAAGCCTGAGGCCCTGGCCTATTTACTGAAGGCGGCGGCCATCTTGCTACTCCTAGTACACCCTGTACCTTCTTAACTGGCTCCGCTCGGTTTGTAGTGATCTGTGTCCACCTAATCTTATCCCAGCTTATCCCCAATACTAGTGAGCACCCCACTAACGATACAGATCTCCTATCCAAGATCTGGCAAACACCACTGCAGGGGAACTGGCCTGGTGAACAGCACACATGACTGCAATGTAGGGAGACCCCGGTGACCAGAGGGGCCTTTGCACTGAAAACAGACCTGACAGACGAATATGTCAACACAATCAAGGAGAAGCACGCACAGCCATATCCTCCGTTCTTTGGGGACACCTCAGAAGAAAAAGAAGAACTCGCCAGCAAACCTTAGCAAATTTAAATACTGTGGAGGGAGCAAAAATTCCAAAATGGCACTTTCACAGAGAAACAACATTGTGGAGGACATGGAAGACGATGAAGTCTCCCTCTCAGCATCTGAGAACTCAGCCGCAGGCAACGGTAAAACAGACCAACTTCTTACTTATGCAGCTATGACAGACATTGCCGCTGACATTAAAAATTCTTTTGCTGCAGCAATCACAGATATTAAAACCGAAATAATGAGACTATCAGAGCAAATGGCAGTCTCAGACAGGGCTGGGAAAAGGAGGGACAGAGCACTGGTCAGATTGGACGATATCACGAATTCGCATTCCCAACATTTGATCGATATGAACAGGCAAATTGAAGACCTGGACAACCGTGGTAGACGGAACAATATCAGAATCAGAGGAGTGCCCAAAACGGTGTCCCCGGACCAAATTAGACCAGCCCTGACAGCCATCTTTAATACTCTCATTGAACGGCCGGAACAATCTCCAATCGACTTTGACAGGGCACACAGAGCTCTCAGGCCCAGAGCGCAAGACGGAATTCCTCCAAGGGACATCATTTGCTGCCTATCTAACTTCAGCTTGAAAGAAGACATCCTCCAAAAAGCACGAATGAAGGAAAGGATAATACACGAAGAAGCCACGATTCAACTCTTTCAGGATCTTTCACCCATCACACTGAAAAATAGAAGAGCATTACGCCCACTTCTAGAAGTACTGAAACACAAAGGAATCAACTACAGATGGAAATTTCCATTTTCACTGCAAGCAAACTTCCTGGGGAAACAACATTTGCTCAAAGTCCCTGATGACCTCAAAAAATTCTGTGAGGATCTACAAATCACACCGATGGAACTACCGGACTGGTATGCTGAATTCCTCCCACCACCGGCAATTAACAACCCACAATTCTCAGCGGGAACTCCCCACGCACAATCGCCTTACCAAATAGGCAAGCATCGCAGAGGCACCGACAGAAACAACTTTGAGTCCCCGGCATCCTCTAAAAGTGCTAGGAGCCCGAGAGGAAGGGAGACAAGAGGCTACTGAAGCGGACGTACCTCCTGCAATCTACATCGTGGCCTGTTATGGGCTGTTGTTACCCAGTTCACTAAAATTGCACTTTGATATGGTGCGACTCATTTTGTTTTTTTGTTTTTTCTCTGTTTTTGAAAGATTCGCCCATTATCCCACCCTGGCGGCTGTCACAGTTTCACTGCAACAAGGGGATCCAATACCCTAAAACTCAGAAGTTAACATTCTGAGGCTACTCCTTGAGACTCATACTTGCAATTGTACCAACCTATCCATATGGGGACTCCCCCTTTTTTTTTTTTCCATTTCTTCCTCAAACAAGGTTTGAATTCCGTGCTATGCGGAGAGACTGAAATAACCTGCAGCGCAACCCTATGCTTCTATTATGTTATGCACTAACTTATGTCTTTTATTTAGGCCCTGAGAATGGCTAAATGGTGCAATGACTTGACTGTCACCATTTGGGAGTATGACATTCCCCTACTTCCCTCAGGATGGTATCTCTCTTTAGGCTGCGGAAATGTGAGTAGCATTGCTTGAGCCACCTTGACACATTCTCCTCCCGACAAAAATAAACAGGGGGAAGGAATATCCTAGAGACACACGGCTGGAAATAACGTCAGATTAATCCTCAGGTTGTCATTCAATGCATCTTAACTACACCTTTTTTGCGTATAAACCCGGCAAATAATAGCAAGGAGCCCCCCTTTCCAACTTGCCACGATATGCTTTGTTCTAGGACGTTAAGATTGGATAGGGCCTATAAGGGTCGGAAACCAAACTGTGCTTTACTATGGAATATGACACATCTGTTACTGATCTCGTGGCCCCACTGTTTAGTGTGGGAAACCCAAAGATCTTACGCGGGGACTGGATCAACCCTCAAATATATGGGGGTGTCCACTCCTCAAAATGTACTGCTGACAGCCACAGTTCAACGCTCAGGACATGGGTTAAAAGTTTACAGTTATTTAAGCTAAGATTTGTTACACAACTTGGCAATAAGGCCACAGTTTCTTATAAACGTTTTTTTATAAAATGTTTATAATGTTATCTTCTTCTTTGAGCTGGCTGATTGCAGCTCGTACATCACTCTCTTCCCCCTCTCTCCCCTTACTCAAGTCCGCTGTAGCTTAAAACGGATGCTAAAAGATGGTCTCAGACTTCTTACTTACAGATGACCTCTTGACGGGGTCTAGAATCGTGAGTTGTGCAGGGCCCCCCTATTGGTCACCTTCGTTACTATTACAGAGCAGTCAAAAATACAGACGCAGTTAGACTGTTATCTGATCACCTCCCACTCTCCTCCAAAGGGAAAGTACTAACGCGTACGCACCTTAGTTAACTCCCAAACTGACCCACCACCGACTAGTGGCTGGTGGGTACTCTCCTCTTTACACCTTAACTAGTTTAATTTCCCCCCTTCCTCTCCCCCCACACCCCCCCCCCCCCCTTGCCCCCCCCTTTTTTTTTTTTTATTCTTCTCCCTTTCCTCTCTTACCCCCACGCACATACGCAATCTCCTTTTCAGTCCCAAAACAATCCAACATAACACACTCTGCGTCACCAACGACTCTTGTGAAAATCATTCACAGACACAGCTTCTCCAACACCCACCCACCCTAGGTTTACGGCCAAGATGGCATATGCTTTCTTAGGGAAAACACCAACTCTTATATCGCATAATGTAAACGGTCTGAATATACCTGAAAAAAGGTCCAAATTGCTAAGAGAGCTTAAAAAAGTGCGCCCATTAGTTGTATATCTACAAGAAACCCACTTTAGAGATAAAAGTATTCCTAAACTCACTGACAATGTATTCACAAAAGCTTACCACTCTACCAACCCCCTTGCCAAAACAAAAGGTGTGTCCATCCTGCTGAACAAAGACGCACCTTTTGAACTGAAGCACCAACTTATTGACCCCGAGGGCAGATATTTGTTCCTGAGGGGCACCTGGGAGGGATCCCCCATAACACTTGCTAATGTATACTTCCCGAATACCTCCCATGTGCCCTTCTGTGGCAAAATAATTGAAGAACTTAAATGGTTCGCTGAGGGGTGTATCCTATTGGGTGGAGACTTTAACATCCCTCTTTCCCCCCTCAAAGATACTTCTACTGGACATACCCATGTCAGCTATAGGCTTCTTAAACGAATGAAATCGCTGCTACAGTCTCTGACTCTGGTTGATGCATGGAGATCCGTGCATCCATCGGAGAAGGACTTTACCTTTTTTTCCGCACCCCACAAACGCTACTCAAGAATTGACATGATCATGTCACACAAAGGGACTTAGGCAACTTACTCGCAGCCGAGATAGGAACTATTGCCCTCTCTGACCATGCACCCACGGCTATCTCGATAGAACTGGGTACACAACGCAAACCTGCTTTTAACTGGAGGCTCAACCCCACACTCCTTACTGACCAAATAGTGAAAGATGACATCCACAACACAATCAATTCATACTTTCACAACAACACTGACACGGATACGAATCCGCTAAATAATTGGGAAGCACACAAGTCAGTGGTGAGGGGTGAACTTATAAAATGGGGCGCCAGGAAGAAAAGGGAAAGAGAAGGAGAAATTACGAAGCTATCCCAACAAATTGCCAATTTGGAATTACAACACAAACATTCTCACTCTCTTCAGGTAGAAGAGCAACTGAATGAATGTAGAACGGCACTGCGTCTTCTACTAGATCTCAAAATAAAATGATCCCTTTTTTTAGAAAAAATATTTTTTATGAACAAGGGGACAAGAGTGGGAAACAATTAGCTAGGGCCTTGAAGGAAGCAACGCTATCAAGTCATATTCACGCCATAAAAGATAAGGAAGGGACTCTGAAATACAAATCAAAAGAAATGGCAGACCTGTTTCACAATTATTATGCCAAATTGTACGACCTTCCGGCCCAACACAAACCACCCCATATTACACAGACAAAACGAGAAGCAATCAAAGACTTCTTGGGAAACAGTAAGTTACCATCCCTGTCAAGTGATGATACACATAAGCTAGATGACCCTATCGCTTTTTGAGAAATCTCAGACGCAATATCAGATTTAAAAACAGGAAAGAGCCCTGGCCCTGATGGTTTTACATCACAATACTACAAGACCTACACAATATCTCTCTTGAAACCCCTTCGATCTGCTTTTAACTTCCTAGCGAAAAACAGAAATGACTCCAACTCATTCCTAATGGCACACATAGCTGTGATCCCCAAACCGAACAAGGACCACTCCGAATGCGCAAACTTTAGACCCATCTCACTTCTAAATGTGGATCTCAAGATCCTGGCCAAAATAATCGCCAACAGATTAAAACCCCTCCTAGCAAAGATTATAGGCCCTGAACAAGTGGGATTCATGCTGGGTAGAGAAGCCCGTGACAATACTACTAAGGCACTGAATCGAATTCATTTTGCTCAAAACTCTAACACAGCCGGAATATTGCTTTCTACCGATGCAGAGAAGGCTTTCGATAGAGTCTCCTGGGACTACATGATGGACACCTGTGCCCATATTGGACTACGGGAAAATATGATGTCGTGGATCTCAGCCCTCTACCGAAACCCCCAGGCCCAAATTAAAGTAAATAACACACTTTCTGACCCCATCTCGATCCACAATGGAACACGCCAAGGATGCCCCCTATCTCCACTCCTCTTCATCATCACCTTAGAACCCCTAATACGAACAATCAACTTACACAGAGATATTCAGGGCTTTACAGTAAACGATAGAGAATACAAAATAGCCGCCTATGCGGATGACCTATTATTCTTTATCACCAACCCGCATATATCCCTACCAAACCTTCAAAAAGGGTTTCAAACCTTTGGGTTCATCTCCAATTTTAAAGTGAATCAATCAAAATCTGAAGCACTCAACCTTACCCTTCCTTCTGACCAACTTAAGAGATTGAAAGACAACTACCCTTATAAATGGGAACAGACAGCACTCAAATATTTAGGTATAAACTTGACTAGCAACCCCGACGCTTTATACACTTCCAACTACAAACCCCTATTATCCGCAATAACGAAAGACCTACTAAGGTGGCACCCAAAAAAATTCTCATGGTTTGGTAGAGCGTCCATTTTGAAAATGACGATACTACCCAGACTATTGTATCTATTTAATGCCTTACCCATAAAAATTCCAGAAACCTTTTTTAGCACTCTCCTCAAAGCACAGAGGAGCTTCCTCTGGGGAGATAGAAAGCCCAGAATCAATTTTACTCTGCTAACGCGCCCCAAAAGCAAGGGGGGTATGGGCCTCCCTGACTTCAAGAAATACTTCCAGGCTGCACACATCACCAGACTCATAGACTGGCACTGTCATGACCCTAACAAAGACTGGGTCCAATTGGAAAGTAATCTAACTGCACACAAGACACTTTACTACCCATGGTCCACACACTCCAAAAAAGATAAACAGATAGACCACCCCCTGATTGTAAACACAATCAATATCTGGCACAAAATAGCGAGTTTACATAAAATCGCATCCATCCCGGGTCCACTGACACCACTTGCCAACAACCCTGATTTTCCACCGGGTATGCACCATAAATTACCAAGGGACCTCCTTATTCATCACTGCATGACAAACTCGAAACTCAAAACACTAGACGCACTTAGCTCCGAGGTGGGTGAGACCTTTCCTGGTAGGTGGTTCTACATGCAACTAAGGGACTTTGTGGTAAACAGTAAGTACAAATCCAAATTCTGCCTCCCGTTGACGCAGCTAGAATCCATATGCTTACAAAGATCACCGGTAGCTCATACCACATCCCTTGCATACTCATGGCTAATCTGTGTGCCACACGCGGATAACAATAAGCACAAAAGGAAGTGGGAGCTTGATCTTAAAATGAATATTTCTGAAAAGCAATGGGAAAAGGCATGTATTCTGACACACAAATGTTCGCTAAGCTCCAAATACCAAGAGATTTCCTATAAGGTCCTCACGCAGTGGTATCTGACACCGCAAAAGACCGGGAGATGGTCTCACCCCACCTCAGATAGATGCTGGAGATGTCAAATTTGCATTGGCTCATTTATACATATCTGGTGGGAATGTCCACTCATCAGCACATACTGGGATGGAATTAAGATCTGGATAAAACATATAACGGAAACGAATATAGAACTAAATGCAGCCGCCTGCCTGATTAATTTAGTCCCAACTACCTTAAGTCGCTACAAAAAATCACTCTCCCGACACCTACTCATTGCTGCTAAAACACTTGTACCCACCCATTGGAAAGCCCCCACAGTCCCAACAATTAAGGACTGGTTAAACAGAGTGCAATACATTTTTAAAATGGAGGAATTAGTGGCTATGAAAAAAGAGAACAGTACATCCTTTAACAAAACCTGGCAACCTTGGTTGGCCTTTACCCTCTCCTCAGATTACCGATTACTTATGAGCTGAATTTCCCCTCTACGCCACTCTAAAGAGGAAAAGGATATAGACAGAAACAAATAAAAGGGCTGTGTTACATGTGTCTCTATTAGATACACACTTAAGCTAAGAAAACGAACCCTAGTGCGATGGTTCCCCCTCCCTGAATAACAATCCCTTTTACCCTGTACCATTTTTCATCCTTCCCCAAATTCATAACCTACCTTGTGATACTACTAATTTCTATCCCTCTCTATGTGTTTTTTTTTTGCTCCCATTACTTGTTCTAATGAGATATTAGGTTACAACACGACCGCTATCTATCTGTATCAATGTTTATATACAATCTGTTGTTGGTAACATGTAAAACTCTATGCTAATTGTAAACCTGAAAATATTCTCAATAAAACCTTTTTTTGACTGTGAAAAAAAAAAAACAATCGGATGGAAAAGTCCGGCAAACTCAAGTCCGCCGGACAATCCCCCCGTGTGTAGCCTCCGGCAGACTTTTTTGACCAGAAAGTACGGTGGACTTAGAAAGTAGTTTTGCACTCCAATTTTCCCGCCGGACTCGCATTTCGGCGGACAATCCGGCCGTTGGTATGCCAGTCCGCCATACTTTAGAAATGAACGGGCTTTTCCCGCCTGGAGAAAAGTCCGCTCATTTCGAGCGGGTCTCCATGTAGGCGGGTCCGCGAAGGAGATGTCGCTGGCCCTGCCACCTGGTATGGACTTAAAGGGGAACCCCAACGCCGAAAAAATCGGCGTGGGGTTCCCCCCAGGTCCACATCAGACCCTTGTCCGAGCGCGCTACCCGGCCAGCCAGGAAAGGGGGGGACGAATGAGCTGCCCCCCCCCCCTGAGCCGTACCAGGCCGCGTGCCCTCAACATGGGGGGTACCTTGGGGAAGGGGGGGCCGCGTGACCCCCCCACCCCAAAGCACCTTGTCCCCATGTTGATGAGGACAAGGGCCTCTTCCCGACAACCCTGGCCGTTGGTTGTCGGGGGTCTGCGGGCGGGGGGCTTATCGGAATCCGGGAGCCCCCTTTAATAGGGGGGGCCCCGGATACCACCCCCCACCCTATGTGAATGAGTATGGGCTATAATGTACCCCTACCCATTCACCTGTGAAAAAAAGTACAAAAAAAACACAACACAGGTTAAAAATAGTTTATTGCACAGCTCCGGGAGTCTTCTGTCTTCGGGGGTCTTCTCGCCGGACTCCTCCACTATCTTCTGCTAGCTCTTTTGCTAGCGGAGGAGCCCAGCTTTCTCCCTCGCCGCCGCCCTCTTCTTCCGACTTCGGGGGTCTTGTCCCCCTCTTCGGTTCTTCTGCCGGGCCACCGCGCCTTCTCATAGCTCTTTTACAGGCGGTGGCCCGGTCTTCTGTCGCCTCTGTCGTCGTCAGGGTTGTCGGGAAGAGGCCCTTGTCCTCATCAACATGGGGACAAGGTTCAAGGCACCCCCCATGTTGAGGGCATGCGGCCTGGTATGGCTCAGGAGGGGGACCAGGTAGCTTGCTCGGACAAGGGTCTGATGTGGACCTGGGGGGAATCCCCATGCCGATTTTTTCGGCGTTGGGGTTCCCCTTTAAGTCCATACCAGGTGGCGGGGCCTGCGACATCTCCTTCGTGGGCCCTGCCAACCTGGAGACCCGCTTGAAATGAGCTGACTTTCCTTCGTGTGTGTGGGCGAGTCCGTTCATTTCAAAAGTAGGGCGGATAGTACGGCGGACTTAGTATGCCGTATTAGTCCGCTGAAAAAGTGCCGTGTGTGGGCAAGTAGCCCGTTTGGAAAGTCAGACGGACAGTCTGGCGGGAAGTCTGCCAGACTAAGTCCGTCGGATAGTCCACTACGTGTGTACGCGGTATTAGAAAGCCTGAAGGCGGTCATCGGTTTTCGGGGTCCTGTACACGGGTAAGCTCCCAAAAAGTCTCACACATGTGGTATCCCCATACTTAGGAGAAGCAAAAGAATGTATTTTGGGGTTAAATTCCACATATGACCATGGAATGTTTGAGCAATATATCATTTAGTGACAACTTTGTGTAAAAAAAAAGAAAAAAAAAGAAAGTTTGTCATTTTCCCAAAACTTGTGGCAAAATATAAAATATTCCATGGACTTGACATGCCTATCAGCAAATAGCTTGGGATGTCTACTTTCCAAAAAGGGGTAATTTGGGAGGTTTTGAACTGTCCTGAGCGGCCAGAAAACTTAATCAGGCACTCATCAATGCAGATAACTTGATCGGGCATAAACAAGGCTGCAAACTGCTGGTTGAAGTGGTTTACGAGGGGCCAAATTTTGTGTAGCCGATCGTATCCAGGGTTACCCCAAGGACGACAGAGTTCATTATCATTGAAATGCATGAACCTCAAGATCTGCTCATATCGTGTCCTGGTCACGGAGTCAGAGAACATGGGAATATGGTTAATTGTGTCAGTGAACCAATATGACCGCAACTCACTTTTTTTAACTACACCCATAAGGAGAGATAGGCCCAGGAAGGTCTTAAATTCGGAGACCGTAATAGGTCTCCAATCTCTTGCAAGGGGCAACTGGGGATTAGCAGCGGTGAATTGACTAGCATACAAATTGCTTTGGTCCACAACAGATCTATAGATATCTTCCATGAAAAACAGTGAATAAAGATCAAGTGACGTAAAATCAACTGTTTCCACCTCAATTCCTCAATTCCAGGTTAGCCAGTGAATGGGGGAAGTGTGGGTACTGCAGAAGTGGTGGACTCCCAAATCGGATTGGCAAATGCAGCAGGAAGGGCACTATGGGCTTGATGGGCCTGTGTTTGTCTTCTTCTTGATAGCTGAGGGACACTATTCATGCTATCCACCTCACCAGCTTGAACTGCACTTATGGGACTCGCCATGTCACCAAGTGTTACTGCAGTGCTGGATGTATGACCAGGATGTACTAGGCCGCTGGTGCTGCCAGTTCACCAGAAGGATGAGTGGGACTAGTACTGGCTCTCTGCTCCATATGAGAGCCCTGTGGTTCTTGCACCTCAATAACAGCAGAAGAACATGGTTGGGTATGCCTGACCTTGGCAGGGACCACTACTCCACCATCAGAACTATCTGTCAGGGTGCCGCTGTTGTCTACGTGTTCGTATTCCCAGCCTGAAACTGACAGACGGGTGACTTCCTCTTCAGTATCTGTCATGCTTAGAAACGTGTAGACCTCTTCACTACTGTACCTTTGATTTAACATTTTGGTCTCTAAATTTACTGGTACAGTAGTGAGACTCACAGGAAAAAAACACCTAACTGTCAGCGACTGATTCAAACAAAGAAAAACCTGTTAACGTTCACAGGGATCAGGCCTGACTCTGAAAATGCTGCATTTATGTGTTTAGTGTTTTGTAAATGACAGTGATCGATTGATACTGCACTTGGGTGGGCTGGGCAGATGGGCTAAATGCAGGTATCTGGGCTGATCCCACTAATACAGAATTTTTGGAAACCCTAAACTATTGGGGATGCTAGTATAAATCTGATCAGATCATATATTGATCCGTTCAGATACTATACTACTAAGGGAGGTATATGCATGCATGGGTGTTTGCGCTACTGGCACTAATCTGACATTACCTGTGGCAAGGCAGACCCTATATGATGCTAAAACCTAACTGATATCACCCGCTGAGACTGATTGGCTCTGAAGCGAATCCGATCGTCGTGGCCGCCGGTAGGTTTGATTTGCCCAGCCGTGCCGACCTGCCACAGTAAAACTGCGGTGGCTGGTCCAGAACTGGTTAAGTATGGCAGTGATCTGTGCATGCTTTAGAGGAGTGGGGAAGATGCCAGTAAAGAGGGAGAGATTAAATATGTGAATGAGGGAGTATCTAGAATAAGAGGGTACAGAGGGAGGAAGAGGAGGACTTCCTTACCTCTCAAGGCCCCATTTATTCAGACAGCATTCCTGCAGGCCCACTAATCACACAGGAAGAGGAGGAGGAGGAGGATGAGGATTGTGTCAGCATGGAGGTGGAGCCTAGCACTCAGCATCAGCAGCAGTCTACAAGGGATCGTTTTCAGTCCCCAAGAAAACCATGAACTTGTACGTGGCTGGGAGGAGATGGCTGTGGATCATGTCATCCTTAATGATCCAAAGGACTCCAGATCGAATGCCTCAGCAAACCTTCCCTGCATGACCTCCCTGAATCTGCAAAGCCTGTGAAAGGACCCTCAGATTCATGATATCAAGGACATTATTGGCGGGCAACCTTTCTTGATCCACATTAAAAGGGTAAGGTTGTGGAACTTATCCAGCCTTCGTAGAGGGAGCAGAGGATGAAACATCTTCGGGAGGCCTTGTAGAAAGGTTTGTGCAATGCGTTTCCAGAGCCTGGGAGGGTACAATTTCCTGGTCCTCCTGGACAATATGTTGCTGAGGCTTCGGTCAGTCACAGAAGGAGCAGTGGAGAAGGTGGTCCTCTGACCGATGCGTTCAGACAATTCTTTAGTCCGCAGCCCAAGGTCTGATTGGCTAGCGCAACCATCACCAGTGTCTAATTTACATGGTGCAGGAATACCTAGGGGCCATATCAGACTTGGAGACCTTTCCAACAAAAATCCACTGGGTTACTGAGTCTTGAGGATGGATCACTGGCCAGAGCTTGCACAATATGCAATTGAGCTACTGGCCTGTCCTGCATTCAGCGTTCTTCCTGAACGCGCATTCAGTGCTACTGGAGGCTTTGCAACTGATCACAGAGTGCATCTGTCCACAGACTCAGTTGATCAGCTCACCTTCATAAAAATGAATCAGTCTTGGATCACCAGCTACCAAGCACTTGATGTTGATGTAAACGATTCATTTTTCAATGGATGTGAGATCCCTTGAAGACTGCTTATGCTGAGTGACTATCCTGTTATGCTGAGTAACTATCCTATTCCTCCTCAATCTTAATGATGATAGCTTCTAGGAATATTTTCGGTTCAGGGCACCACCACTGCTGCCACCGCTTTTGCTGTAATATTTCACAGCAGGGCTCGTTCTTGCGGTCAACTAGAGTATCTGTGACGGGTTACAGTGTTGTGGCACCACCACTGCCTTAGACCCAGCTTTTCTGCCCCTGTTTAACAGGGGTGTGTAATTACAATTTTTGATCAAATATTTAACATCAGGGCTCGTTCCTGTGCTAAACTCGAGTATCTGTGAGGGGATGCATTGTTCTGGCACCACCACCGGTGCCTAAGGCCCAATTTTTCTGCCCTGTTTAACAGGGGCATGTAATTACATAATTTGTTCTATTATTTCACAGCAAGGCTCATTCCTGCAGTCAACAACAGAATATGTGAGGGGTTACAGTGTTGTGGCACCACCACCACTGCCTAAGACCCCACCCCAGGGGCGTGTAATTACAATTTTGATCTAATATTTCACAGTAGGTCCTGTTCCCGTGCCCACCAAGAGTAACTATGAGAGCTTACAGTGTTGTGGTACCACCACCACACCACCACTAAAGGCCCAATTTTTCTGCCCCTGTTCAACAGAGGCATGTAATTACAATTATTGATATAATATTTCACAGCAGGGCCCGTTCCAGCGCCCACCAAGAGTAACTGTGAGGGCTCACAGTGTTCTGGTACCACCCACACCTAAGGCATACGTTTTTGTAGCGTATATAGGGCAGGCCATATAGTATAGACAGGAGGTCCACTACTTTCAAACATCCGACTTACAAATGACTCCTACTTACAAACTGAGTGAGACGACAGGAAGTGAGAGGAAATCTACCCCTAGGAAGGGAAATTCTCTCCTCTAAGCCCTTGTACACACGGTTGGATATTCCGACAACCAAATCCGTCGGATTTTGTCCGACGGATCTTGTCCGAAACTGTTGCATACACGCGGTCGGACAAAGTTGTCAGAAAATCCGATCTTTCAGAACGTGATGACGTAATTTTGTTACGATGGGACTACGTTCAGGCTAGTAGCCAATACCTTTGATGTAGGAATTTGATCTGAGCATGCGTGGCACTTTGTCCAGAATTCTCTACACATGATCAGAGTATGTCCGATCGGAGCATTTTGGCAGGAAAATATTTCCGGCAAGTTGGAAATTTTGGTCCGACGGATATTCCGACGGAAACAGTCCGATGCAGACCACACACAGTCGGAATATCCGACAAAACGCTCCGATCGGACACATTCTGTCGGAATCTCCGATCGTGTGTACAAGGGCTAAGAGTTAATATGTGAAAAAAGGTATCTCCACTTTATCACCAATCCTTGTTTCCCTAATAACCCCAAATTTTCTAAATTTAATTGTCATTGGGACAGAAAGTGAGGTGAAATCTTTTGAACAGGGTCACAGACAGCAAAACAAATGTTACAGGGGAAATAATAACCCTTCCCTATGTTATCCAAAAAGTTAAAAAAATCGATTTTTTTGGTTGGAGCTATACTTAGAAAATGTACCTGTTCCAAATTACAAACAGATTCAACTTAAGAACAAACCTACATTCCCTGTCTTGTTTGGACCACCTGTATACTGCTGTTCAGAGTATATAGGGCCTGGGGGCCCCCACCTTTTCTTTTTTTAATTTGGATGCAGGGTTCCCCTTAATATCCATACAAGACCAAAAGGGTCTGATAATGGGCTGGGGGGTACCCATGCCGTTTTTCTCAATAATTTTCATCCATATTGCTGAGACCCGACATTACATTACAGCCACAAGCAGTTTTAAATTACTTTTATTCCTTTAGAAATGTCATTTTGTGTAGGGACTGTTCTAAACACCGGAAACACACACCACTTTACAGGCATACTATAGTCACCCCCCAGGTATGATATTTAAAGGAATAGTTCACTTAAATTTTTTTCACTTTAAGCATTATTACAATCACTGCTTCTGAAAAAATATCAGTTTTTAAAACTTTTTTTGCATTGATACATGTCCCCTCGGGCAGGACCCGGATCCCCAGACACTTTTTAGGACAATAACTTGCATATTAGCCTTTAAAATGAGCATTTTTGATTTTTCACGTTCGGGTCCTATAGACTTTAACGGTGTTCGAAACTTTCGATCTGTTCACATGTTCTGCCATGAACTGAACCGTGGGTGTTTGGCTCATCCCTAATCATTCAGAAATTTCACCGCTCCAGGTCAAACCACTGACAGGCTGCTAGCTCTCCAAATAGGTAGGGGTTCCAGGTGCAGGCTGATTACATAAGCCAGTAAATGTGCAAAAACAGAACAAAACTCTGGATAGCCGCACTCCGGGTTGAGTAAAAAAATAAAGTGCCTTTATTTCTTCAGATGTAAGTGCAAAACTCCATAGAACAACACATCACAGCAAAGGGGAACAAAAAAATAGAACACGATTGCTGACGTGTTTCACGCTACAAACAGCGCTTACTCATAGCTGTGAGTAAGCGCTGTTTGTAGCGTGAAACACGTCAGCAATCTTGTTCTATTTTTTTGTTCCCCTTTGCTGTGATGTGTTGTTCTATGGAGTTTTGCACTTGCATCTGAAGAAATAAAGGCACTTTATTTTTTACTCAACCCGGAATGCGGCTATACAGAGTTTTGTTCTGTCATCCCTAATCATTACTAATGTTTACCATTTGTAGACCACCTGCCTGCAATGTACTATGGATGGGGAGCCCATGCAGGCAAAGTAGCATGCACATATGTCACTGCCTGCTCCCTGGTTTGGGGCATGTGCCCCCACGACCCCTGTCAACACCTACTGTGATTATACACAGCGGGAGTCGGTGAGCAAGTCTCAGCCAATGATTCATAGCTGGGACCTACTGATCGTCTGTGCCCAATCACAGCCCAGTGCCCTGTGTTGACAATCAACACAGAACTCTGTACAGAGGAAACAATCTCTCTGTTTCAAACAAAGAGACATTTAGTAAAAATCAGCACACATTACACATTGTTAGACACACAATAACCACTTCCCGACCAGCCGCCGCAGTTATACTGTGGCAGGTTGGCTCCCCTGGGTGAACCGTCTTAGCTATATGTCGGCTCACTTTCAGACAGCTAGGGAATGCGTGAGTGCCACTGGAAGGGGCATGCGCCCGCCCATGGCACACCACTGGAGCTGATGCATGTGCCCAACAGTCACAATGACTGCTGGACACCCGTGATCGCTCTACACAGAGACAGAATGGAGATCTATCAATTTAAACAGACATATCTCCGTGCTGTCAGGGTATAAGAGACTGATATGTTGTGCATACTAAGTATGAACAATGATCGGTTTCCTCACCCAGGCAGTCTCATCCCCCCACAGTTAGAATTACTCCCTAGAACACACTGTTAACCCCTTCCCTGCCAGTGTCATTTATACAGTAATCAGTGCATTTTTATAGCACTGATCGCTGTATAAATGTCAATGGTCCCAAAAAAGTGTCAAAAGTGTCCGATCTGTCCCCCACAATGTTACAATCCAGATAAAAATCAAGATCATCACCATTACTAGTAAAACAAAATTAATAATAAAAATGCCATAAATATAGCCCCTATTTTGTAGATGCTATAACTTTTGCGCAAACCAATCACTATACCTTTATTGCATTTTTTTTTACCAAAAATGTGTAGAAGTATACATATTGGCCTAAACTGATAATTTTTTTTGGGGGGGGGGGATATTTATTATAGCAAAAAGTTAAAAAAAAAAAGTTTTTTTTTCAAAATTGTCGCTCTATTTTTTTATTTAAAGTGCAAATAATGAAAATCGCAAAGATGATCAATTACCACCAAAAGAAAGCTCTATTTGTAGGTAAAAAGAACATAAATTTTTGCTTTTGTACAAAGTTGCACACCTGAGCAAGTTAAATGACACAGTGCCGAATTGCAAAAAAATGGCCTAGTCATTAAGGAGGCAAATCTTCCAGGGCTGAAGTGGTTAAATCCCTTGATTGCCCTAGATGTTAACCCCTTCCTAGCAGTGTCATTAATACAGCGACTGTGTATATTATTAGCAATGATCACTGTATTAGTGTCATTGGTGATGTCAGTGGCAGTTAATCAGTTCCCCCAGTGTCAGTTAGTGTCAGATTGCCACACTATCGCAGTCCTGTTATAAGTCGCTGATCATCACCATTAGTAGTATAAAAAAATCCAATATATATACACCATAGTTTGTAGACACTTATCAGAATTTTTTTTGTACCTAAAACATGTAGCAGAATACATTTCAACCAAAATCTGTTTTTTTTTTTTATTGGATATGTTTTGTTTTTTTCAAAATGTTCACTCTTTTTTCATTTATGTGGCATAAAATAAAATAAATAGTGATCAAATACAACCAAAAGAAAGCACTATTTGTCTAAAAAAAACTATATACAATTTGTTTGGATACAGTGCCGTATGGCTGTGCAATTTGCCAGTTAAAATAGCACAGTGCAATATAGCAAAAAATGTCCTGGTCATGAAGGCCATGACCAGAGCTCAAGTGGTTATAGCAGTCTCATTTTTTATTAAAAAAACCCAAAGAATTAGCATATAAAGTGTTTTTAGAATATTTAATACGATACATGTTAAACTGGTGATTTTATTTGAGGTAGTCAACAAAGCGCATTGTCATAGTAAATCGCAATGGGAATATTTATATGCAACAGAATACACAGCTGTAACCATGGCCATCTTTAAGGCACCTACCAATAGGGTGAAAGGTTGGAACTAGTTAAGCTCCGGAAATATGGCAGCAAGGGACTTCCTTCCTGAAGATGACATACTTTGTGAAACGCGCTGGAGAGCATGTTGTCATAATTTCTGGGTCCTAAATGACAGCACATCTGGTCCTTTACTTCCAGTTTCATGCCGGTCCAATAGGCACTTTTAAATGTGAGTAAAACACTGAAATATGTTTGATGGAATCCTCCTAAACAATAATACTCCACTATGGTATAATTCCCTTTGGAATCTTCCAGGTTTATTGAATGGTTGTGGAGTAAAACAGAACATTAGAAAGTGGGAGAAGACACCAAGGCAATCTGGCTTTTAGAGATAAAAAAGTGCTATTTGACCTCCTTTAATTAGAGATCACCGGCACATGCGCTCTTAAGGAATGTGGCATAAACGGTGGCTCACGCGCACATGCGGTGAAATTGCATCACTGAAGGGCTTAGTTTTACTAGCACATTATGGCATTGCCTTGCAGAATTAAAAAACAAAACAAAACAAAAAAAGCAGCGGTTTAGTACCACTTTAAAATCTGATGATCATTGATCTGTTTTCTATGGAGTATGTTTACTTGACTATATAACTGTACAGCAGACCACAAATATTGAATACATACAACTAACATGGTATTATATTATACAATACATTTCATGCCCTTAAAAAAAAAAAAAAATATTGCATAGCCATTCAATAGGTAAATGAGTATATGCCCAATGCACCTATCTCAGTTGAATTTGCAAATAAATACTTTATATTTCAAGAGCTGGAAGGCCGGATTCATGAAATATATATAATAAAACAATTAATGTACTCACTCCACACTTTAATAGGAAACTAACATAAAAAAAGGTATGGCACTGACATAAACCGGTGATTGATAGTTAATACCACAAAAGATAAAACTTTGAATTAACTTCCTGCTGCCCCTTTAAGCGTTAGAATACGCTATAAGAATGTTTAAAAATGGAAAGTAGGCACTTGCAATAATAACATTATAAAATGACAACAACATTAAAGCGGAGCTCCACCCTAAAGTGGAGCTTCCGCTCATTGGGAACCCCGCCCCGGTGCCACAATTGGCACCTTTCAGGGGGGAGGGGGGTGCAGGTACCTGTACAGTACAGGTATCTGCACCCACTTCCGGCATAGATATCTGCAGAAGCTACACCCCTTTCCGCAGAATCTACGCCCCTTTCCGAAGGCCCCCCGCTGTCTGCTGGGAAACACACGGATCCCACAGCGGGGACCATCCTTATTGCGCAGCGCGACTCGCGCATGCGCAGTAGGGAACCAGGAAATGAAGCCGCAAGGCTCCACTTCTTGATTCCCATACCCAAGATGGCGGCGGCAGCACCTGAGAAACGATCGAGAGATTGGCTTCGGGTGCCGACATCGCGGGCGCGCTGGGCGGGTAAGTGTCATTATTTTAAAAGTCAGCAGCTGCGGTATTTGTAGCTGCTGGCTTTTAAAAAAAAAAACGGCCGACTCCCACTTTAATACTCAAATCAATAGTCTGTGCTTATAAAATCAGAAAATTGTTGTTGGATTTTCCGTAGACAAATGTTGGCTAGCAGGTTTTAAAATTTTTCACAAGCAAATGTGTGTTGTCAGATTTTTTGAGCGTGTGTACACTCACAAAATTCCAAAGTACAAACACGCATGCTCGGAATCAAGGATGAGCCGGAAGCGCTCAGTCTTATAAAACTAGCGTTCGTAATGGAGATATCACATTCGCGGCGTGGCAAATTATGAAATCTCCTAATGCAGCACACAATCTCTTCTTCTTTATAATGGGGTGATAATGAAGCCGCTTTGCTGGTGATATTGACAGAGTTCTGCCAAACATATTTTAAAAGGTCTTTTTTTCTAGTGATATCCAGAATAATAATGTTTTATTTTATTTTTTATTTTTTTGGTTCACGTTACCACAACACCATTATTATCTCATATTTTTTAAGCTCAAAGATACAACTATGTTGTTTTGTTTCTTTAATATGAGCACAAGAAGGTCATATAAAAATCAAGAGGAAGACAGGGATGGAGAAACTGTTGAAATTGGTGAAGCCTTTGTAACCCAGGGCAGACCTCATTTATGTGAAGTGTAAAATTGGGAACCTGAGGGGTCCGTTTAATAGGGATCACAATGCAGCCCTGGTCTTACAACAGCCTGTGTTTTTTGCCAGACCAGACCAAACTCAGGCCATCGCTCTCCTTCCACATTGGCTGAGGCCATTTTTTTTCTTGTGCATTCTTTAACAAATCCAATAAAATAAATTAGACATGTAATCTGCCATACAAATAAAACTAAAATAATTTTAATAAAAACGGTATTCTCTGCACAATAAAAAAATAAAGTATTATAACTCAAATCATATTTTAAAAAAATAAACAAAAAGAAAATGTAGGGGTGCATATCCCAAGCCCAGCGGGCTTGTTGTGGGTGTTTGGGCTGTATTTGCTAGCTTCCGCCATGCTGCTGTGGTGGGTGGGGGTGCTGTGGTGGCTGTGGAGGGGGTGGAGGATTGTCATCTAAATCACAGATGTGTGTTTTAGGTGTAATTTGGCCCCTCCTTCCCTTGTTGAGGAGCTTCAGGATCAATTATTCACACATATCCCATTGCTCCTCCACCATATCTTTCAGCTTATTGCCTGTCATACAGCCAAATGCTTCCTGTGCATCTGGGGCCGTACTAATGGCACTTTTTGCGTGGCTGAGGAAGGCACCCATGGCCTCACCCAGATTCATTGTCTTCCTGGCCCTTTTAGTAGGAGGACGTAGGGGAGGAATGATAATAGACAGAGCGCATAGACTGCCCAAACCAACTTTCCTTCTGGATACGGTACCAAGGGACATACTGGCTAGAATACATTACTACCATATAAAAGAAGACATCATGTGCACTATACGGAAAAACCCACAATTAACCGGGCAATTTGCAGGCATTGCTCTGTACACGGATTTATCGCAAACATAGAGCATATCATACAGCATAGGAAAAAGCTCCTTACTATCACGATGGCCCTAACAAACCACAATATCACCTATAGATTGGGGACCCCATCAAAACTAACGGTAACACACCTGGATAAGACAGTCAACATATTTTTTTGGAATCCGGCCTCAGATTTCTGAACGAATGGAGGATTCTTCCAGCTGACAAACTGGCGGAAAATAGATGTGAACCATCTAAACTTCAAAAGGAATGGCCATGAATCCTTTACCAGAAAATGGAACATATAAGTACCTCACACATTTCTAGTGAAAGCGGTCCTTGGAGTTTCAGAATTCTCTAGATACCCAGGAACAAATTTCCTAATGCCACGTTGGCGTGAGCTATTCGCCCTCAGATTTCCTTTTTATGTTTTTTATATTTTTACTGTTCTATTGTTTTTGTTGTTCTCACCTGCTACATTCAAGGTGACTGAATACATCCATCACTGCTCATATATAACACCGCTTATATCACCTATTCCTGTTTGAATATCTCAGCATTGATATTCTATCTATGCTACTCATTACAGACTATGCTTCTCTTCACCAGTAGATGGGCATTTCCTCTCTATTGCACCAGCCTTTGGTAAGCGCACTCCTGTTGTTACACCAAACACCTCTGTGAAAAACACTGTTCCTCTTCCTCATAAGTTACTACAGAAAGAATCTGAAGTCAGCATCTTGACTTTTGATGACAAAAAAGTTTGTTTCTCTTAATGTTAAGGATTTGAACAGCCCATTTAAGCACAAGCTCATGTGGTCGGAAGCCCAAAGGCTGAAAGGGGATGTTCTCTATATACAGAAAACGCACTTCAAAATGTTACCATAGACCAGCCTTTCTCAACCTTTACAACACAGAGGAACCCTTAAAATAGTTTTCTGGTCTCAGGGAACCCCTGCTAAAAATCAGAAATCTACAACTCATGATACATTAGTGTGATGATCAGTGGGAAGAATGGTCCTTACACTTGTGGTCATTGGGAAGAATTATCTCCTTACAGATAGTTAAAAAGATCAATGGTGTCAGTGGGAACTTATCTGAGAGGCAGAAATTGCCCAATGCTTAAGGAACCCCTAGCAACCTCTGGAGGAACCCTAGGGTTCCACGGAACCCTGGTTGAGAATCACTGCCATAGACAGTATCCACACATTTTTTTGAGGACATTAAACGCAATGACATTCTTATAGCAATTACAAATTATGTTGCATTTTCTTTGCAGGAGGTTATCAAAGACACTAACTGTTGGTATATTATTTAATTTTACTGTATACTTTCAATATATGCCCCCAACTAGGCACAAATAACCTTTTTGAGGAGTTTTCTTAAAAAAGATTAAATTCCTCTGCGAGGGTAACCTCCTCTTGCTAGGGGACTTTAATTCAGTGGTAGACCCCAAACTAGATTGCTCTCCCCCTAAATTGCACCATAAATTAATGTTGCACTCCACTATACATAACACATCTTTATATGATGTAGGGAGATGTCACCACCTGGATGAAAAAGATTTAGCTTTCTTCTCTAACCTGCACAGATTGTACTCTAGAATAGAGCTAATACTTACAGACTTACCCTCCCTATACAAAGCAAAACTAACTACTATAGATACCTTTACCTGGTCAGACCATGCCCCCATAACACTCGAATTGGAAGAACAAAACAATGTGACCCCCATAATTCTTTGGAGTAATAATACACATATTTTTAATCATACCGCTCACCAAGAAAAAGTTAGAAAATAATTAGAAGAATTTTTAATTTCCATGCTACAGATGAGACTCCAGCATCCACTACCCAGTGTGCCCATAAAGCCTATATTAGAGGCCTACTGTTGCAAATAGCAGCTAGGGAAAAGAGACAAAGGATGCAGGTAGCTAAGTCCCTTTTAGCTAAAATTCACCACCTAGAACTTCAGAATAAAAAAAATATGACCAAGACTCTAATAGAGGAATTAAAGAGTTGTAGATCAGAACTTAAACAAATTCTTACATATGATTATGAGAAAGGCCTTAAACACCTAAAAACACCTTAAACTTCCAACTCTTGATCCTGACATGTTGGAATGCCTTAATGCACGGATTTCAATTGAAGAAGTTGAGAAAGTCGAGAAAGACCTTAAATATATGGCACTGAACAAATCCCCAGGTCCAGCAGAGTACTACCAGATCTTCTCTGAAAGCCTGGTTCCACATTTAGTGAAAGTATTTAGTGAAAGTATTCAATATAGAGGCATCCTCTGGCTCATTACCAGTGGAAATGCTTAAAGCCCTAGTAGTCACATTGCCCAAACCAGGGAAAGATCCCACCACACCACTAGAGCAAGAATAGCTTTTTCTATCCTAACAAAGCACAGACTGAAAGGAGGTATAGGAGTCCCAACAATTAAAGATTACTATAAAGCAATTCTTCTAGAACAACTTAAAGCATGGATTGATCAATTCCCAGTAAAGCAGTGGGTCACATTAGAACAAAATATGGTGCAAAACAAGAACCTCCGAGCCTTATTAATTGCAGTGGCCACTAATAAACCAATGTATTTACCAGATCACCCTTCTATTACTTTACTTAAAGCTTGGGCAAGGCTTCCTGAAAAGAAATCAGAAACACATACACATACCATACCCCTAGATGATATACCACTGCAAGCGTTTGAAATCTTAATACCAGATCTCTCAGTCCAAACATGGTTAGAGGCTGGCTACTTTACCCTAAAGGAGATCCAAGAAACAGTAAAACACAAAGATAAATTTAAGATGTTACAGATCCAACATCTCCTGCTCACCTTCAACTCTGATACTATAACCCTAGACAAAAGAATATGGGATTATTATCATAACAATTCTACCCAAAAAAGAGGCATTTCACTTCTTTATTCCTTGCTCTAACCCAATACTCCAATAAAACAAGCGCCGGGGATACTGAAATGAGAAAAAAGATTTAGATATGACATACTCAGAACAAGAATGGTCCAGAGCAATTAAAACTAGCCTAGGAGTTTTACATTGTGTGTTACATTGGGAAAATGTCTATTAAATACTATATAGATGGTACCTAACTCCATTTAAATTATCTAAAATCTATAAAGAGCACTCCCCTTAACCCAAAATAAGTGTATATTTTTAGTGTATGCTTTTTAGTGTATATTGTAGTTACAATCTTTATATTGCCCCCCTTCCGCCCACCTACCCTCCTAAATCCCCACCCCTCCCCTCATACCCCTACCATTTTACCCCCAAATCCTATAACAGACCAAATCCATGTGAACCCTAAATCAGTGATATCAAATCTCCATATTTTATTGTGTAAGTAATGAACACCCAAATTTTATTTTATTGACTAATATTTGTGTCTATCCCCCCCCAACAAAAAAAAAAAAAAATTGAGGGGGGAGGGAGGGATAACATGGCAATCGTGTACATATTATTTTATATCGTCCTCTATATATATTATGCAAAGGGGATTAGGATAACCTGGTGGAAATGAGGGGATAAAAAAAAAAGGAAAGGACATTTTTTTTTTTCCTTCTCCTTCTCTATAAGGAAAGGGAAAAGGAATGGGGTTTTTTTTTTTTTTTGTAAGGGGTTGGGGAGAGGAAAGGGGTTTTGTCCCTAAATAGTAGGGTATGGTTCGTGGTCTGATCTGGGGGACTATAGATGGACCTGAATTGGAATACATGGTAAGGGTATGGGAGAATCATATATATTGCGTGTTGTATAATATTGAATAGAGGGAGAAGGAACTGATGAAAAAAAACTGGATCAAATTATTGAAGTCGCCGGAATGGATGTTAATATAAAGGGACTATCTGGAGGGGGAGTAGCGTTGTATGTGCTCCGTATTTGCTAGCTACCCGCCCATACCTTACACCTATGGGAAACTGAGAACCCATAGGTAGGTGTGGGGGAAATTTGAAAGATATTCTGCCTCCTCCTTTGGTGTTTTTTTTTTTTTTCTCCCTTTTAGCCCAGGCAAGATGGAGGGATTACGTGTAACATCACTTAATACCAGAGGACTTAATGTTCCCGAAAAATGTAAAATGCTATTAAATGATTTAAAACGCTCCAAAACTGATATTGGCATGGTACAAGAAACACACCTGAAGGAGGGAAAATTTCCCTACCTCCAAAATAGAAATTTTCCAAATGTTTACCATGCCATAAATCAAGAAGCTAAAACCAAGGGAGTGGCCATCTTAATCTCTAATTGAATAACGTGGTCTCTGTTGGATAAATGTCAAGAACCAGGGGGAAGATATTTATTCCTTAAGGGACTTATAGGAAATGTTAAAGTAACTCTTGCTACAGTTTATGCCCCAAACATACATCAAGATGAGTTTTTGAATAAAGCTCTATCAAAATTAATGGAATTTAAGGAAGGGATTCTTATTATTGGGGGGGACTTTAATGTCCCTCTAGATCCCAAACTAGACACTTCGAATGGGACATCTTCTGTTTCTGAAAAAATTAGGAAAAATATCCTTTGCAAATTAAATGAATTTCAATTGGTTGATGTATGGAGGGCTTTCCATGCAGATGAAAGGGATTATACATTCTTTTCAAACCCCCACCAACGGTATTCACGCATCGATTTCTTCTTACTATCTCAGCGAACACTACCGTTGGTACAGGACATAGGTATAGGAAATATAACATGGTCTGACCATGCGCCAGTTACGATCAATATTTTTTTGAAGGAAGCTACACATAAGATGGATTGGAACTGGAAATTGATGAAAGTCTTTTGCAACGTCCTGAAATTCGAGAAGAGATGGTAAAGGAAATCGATTCGTATTTTAAAATGAATGACAATGGAGAGACTAAAATGGGGATAGTGTGGGAAGCCCATAAAGTAGTAATTAGAGGAATTCTAATAAAACACGGGTCCCGAATAAAGAGAGCTAGAGAAGAGGAAACAGGTAGATTATTGGAGAAGATAAGGGAGACAGAGATACAACATAAGAGGTCAATGGAGAAGGACATGGGGATAGAATTAGCATATTTAAGGAAGACAGTTATCTGATCTCCTTCGGTATAAGGCAAGGGCTATTTTACAACAAGAGAGGAGAGTAACATATGAATCAGGAGATAAATGTGGTAAAGTGTTAGCAAAGAAATTAAAAAAGCAACGACTCCGCTCATATATACCCTATATTAGAACAAAAGGAAATCTCAAATGCTCACTACCGAAAGATATTGCAGAGGAATTCAGACAATATTATACTTCACTGTATAATCTACCAGCTCCCTCCCATCCCTCCTCATCATTAGAAGAATATCTCGAATCCTCATATTTAGCGAGATTGTCATCTCCAGCGCGAAGAAAACTCGAGTTACCAATAACAACAGAAGAAGTAACTTCGGCAATAAAGATGCTGAGGCAAGGAAGGGCTCCTGGCCCAGATGGATTTACTCTGCAATATTTTAAAAGTTTTCATTTACAACTAGTCCCCTATATGGTTAAAACATTTAACATACAAGGAAAAACCAAGCCTCCACCTGTAGAAGCATTAAGGGCACATATTGTACTTATTCCAAAAGAAGGAAAGGATCAATAAATATGTAGTAGCTATCGTCCAATATCACTACTAAACACGGACTATAAAATATTCACAAAGATACTTGCATCTCGCCTACAGCCGTTTATGACGCAGTTGGTTCATTTGGACCAAGTAGGGTTTGTCCCCACACGTGAAGCTAGGGATAGTACAATTAAGGTCTTGAATTTAATTCAATATGCAAACCATAGGAAGCTGCCGAGTATCTTTGTCAATACAGACGCAGAAAAGGCCTTCGATAGGGTCAATTGGCCCTTTATGTTAGGAGTCTTAAAACAAATGGGCTTTGGGGATCGAATGTTGGACTGGATAGCAGGAATATATTCAAAGCCACAAGCATTGGTGAAGGTTAATGGGATAAACTCTGAAAATTTCCCAATATCTAATGGGACGCGTCAGGGATGTCCCCTGTCACCTCTTTTATTTTCATTGTCACTAGAACCTTTGTTAAATAGAATTAGACAGAACCCCGATATTAAAGGTATTCCCTTAGCGGATCAGAAATATAAACTTTCAGCATACGCGGATGATTTATTATTTTCACTTTCTAGTCCACAAATATCACTACCCAATCTATTGGAGGAAATAGAGCGTTACGGAGCTCTGTCTAGTTTTAAAATAAACTATAGCAAGTCGGAGGCGATGGGGATATCACTGGAGGGTTCCATTAAAAAAAATATAGAGGACAATTTCAAGTTTAAATGGACAGCTACAGCGCTGAACTATTTAAGGATACAGATTCCACCTAATTTAATAGATGCATATGCATTGAACTTCCCACCCTTATTAAGGGAAATCAGTACAACGTTGAATGAATGGAGTAAATCCTCACACTCCTGGTTTGGGAGAAGTAATATTTTGAAAATGAACATAGTCCCCAAGTTTCTTTATCTATTTCAGGCGCTACCAATCTGGATTCCACTGGCTTTTTTAGTAAAATCCGAACAATTTTTATAAAGTTTATATGGGCAAGCAAGCGTCCTAGGATTGATAGGAAGCTACTAACAATGCCTAAAGAGGCGGGTGGAATGGCAGCACCAGATTTATACAAATACTACCAGGCTACTCAGCTTGGTAGAATCGTGGACTGGTGTCATCATAGAGACAGTAAAAGGTGGGTCGCTATGGAACAACAAGTAAGCCCCATTCCTTTAGATAGAGCCATGTGGTGCGGTACGGCTATACCTCCTTTATTAAGAGTCCATCCTTTAATAGGACCTATGCTCCAGATGGGAGCTAAAGCCGTACATATCACTAGAATCTCAACAGCAAAATCTCCCTTATTTCCCATTCTTGGGAACCCACATTTCCTGCCCGACCTGGAACCAGGAATATTTAGAAATTTAGGAGAGAGGGGATGTTTTCAGGCATCACATTTCTTGAAGTCTAAAAAATGGCCATCAATAGAAATGTTAATGCAATCAGGAGGACAATATGAATTACCCCTATGGCAGGCGTTACAGGTTAAACATTTCTTAGACACTTTGGGATCGACTGAGGATTTTGATCGACCACTTACTAAGTTTGAAGAGTATTGTGAGAAGAAGGAGCCCCTCTCCCATATTATTTCTAAAATATACGCCTTATTAATTTCTCCTTTGGAGGATATTGATATAATGAGTTTGGATAAATGGGAAAGAGATCTTGGACAAACCTTTACCCCGGCCCAACGTCAGAAAATAATACATTTGACTTTTAAATCATCTAGATGTGTCAAGATACAGGAATTAAATTATAAAGTATTAATGCGTTGGTATTATACTCCATCACGAATGCATACTTTCTTTTCAGAGTTATCAGATAGATGTTGGAGGTGCGGTAAGGAGAGAGGCACTATTGTCCATATTTTTTGGTATTGCCCAGTGATTAGACAGTTTTGGGAAGAGGTTTGGAAAATCTCTCAATTGTTTACTGAATATCATCTTGAGGAAGACCCGGCCTTTTTTCTACTACAGCGTACACATATCCCATTAGAGAGATACAAGAATTCAATGCTATGTCATCTGGTGAATGCAGCTAAAAGCTGCATCACCATTTGTTGGAAGGAAACGGGGGCACCGCGAATTTCGCAATGGTTAAACAAAGTAAGGAAAATTGGGATCATGGAGAATTTGATCCTTATACCTCCCGAGGAAAGGGAAGCTATAGTGCAAGTCTGGGCCCCATGGGAAATATTCTTACAGTCAGAGGAGGGGAGGAGGTTGATTGGAGAGGAAACTGAGGATTACCGTATATACTCGAGTATAAGCCGAGATTTTCAGCCTCTTTTTTGAGGCTGAAAGTGCCCCCCTCGGCTTATACTCGAGTCATCGCTGTCTGTCTGCCCGATCAGCGTGTCGAGCAGACAGACAGCGGCCATTCTAGGATTCAAAGGCCGCGCCTCCCTCTCCGCCTTCGCCTGTGATAGGCGGAACACTGAATTTCCCAGCAGTCTGTGTTCCGCCTATCACGGACATCCTCTCATCCTCGTCCGTAGTATGAAGATGAGCGGACGTCCATGATAGGCGGACCACTGACTGCTGGGAAATTGAGTGTTCCGCCTATCACGGACATCCGATAGGCGGAACACTCAATTTCCCAGCAGTCAGTGGGAAATTGAGTGTTCCGCCTATCACCGACGGAGGCGCGGCTTTTGAATCCTAGAATGGCCACCGACGAAGAGCTGAAGGACGGAGGCTCGGCTCGGGACGGGCCGGGACGGGACGCAGGCCGGGACGGGACGCAGGCCGGGACGGGACGCAGGCCGGGACGGACACAGGCTGGACGGACACAGGCAGGCTGGACACAGGTAGGCTCTACTGTGTCTTTACTGTGCCTCTCCTGGAAATGAAGAAATCAATGCATGTGCCCTATTCCATTTTTCTTTCAGTTTGTACCATATGGAACCCATTACTTCAATGGCTACTTCCTCTGACTGGTGTTTATGATGATCAAACAATGTTTAGCAAATAATATACATACACATATGCTTATTATAGTGCTTTTGTAACAACAGCAATGTAAAACCTTTCTATTACTGGTGTTACTGGTTTATTCCTTAGTAGCCTATTTGACAGTTGTTTCTAATTCCTTAGGGCAATTTTGATATATTAATGAACCAATCAAACTAAGGTGGGAAAAAGCACACACACACACACGGATGCATGCACACACACACACACACACACAGGGATGGATGGACACACACACACACACGGATGCATGGACACACACACACACACACACACACGGATGCATGGACACACACACACACACACACACACACACACGGATGCATGGACACACACACACACACACACACACGGATGCATGGACACACACACACACGGATGCATGGACACACACACACACACACGGATGCATGGACACACACACACACACACGGATGCATGGACACACACAGGGATGGATGGACCCACAGGGATGGACGGACACACAGGGATGGACAGGCATGTCTCACCCTCGGCTTATACACGAGTCAATAATTTTTTCCAGTTTTTTGGGGGTAAATTGGGGACCTCGGCTTATATTCGGGTCGGCCTATACTCGAGTATATACGGTAGATTAACTGGTCGAGTGATGTAAACCTTACCCTTTGGTGGGTGGTGCCGGATTCCTCCCCTTCTCTCCCTCTTCCCTATCCTCTTTCTGTTCCCTCCCTCCCCCCCCTTTTTTTTTTCTGAGAAGGAAGAGAACCGTTATGGGGAATTGATATTGTATTGATATCGTACGGATATTGTTTTGTTTATAAAAATGGCAAGAATATATTACCCGTATATACTCGAGTATAGGCCGACCCGAGTATAAGCCGAGGCCCCCAATTTACCCCCAAAAAACTGGAAAACTTATTGACTCGTGTATAAGCCGAGGGTGAGACATGGCTGTCCATCCCTGTGTGTCCGTCCATCCCTGTGTGTGTGTCCGTCCATCCATCCCTGTGTGTGTGTCCATCCATCCATCCATCCCTGTGTGTGTATCCATCCATCCATCCATCCCTGTGTGTGTGTGTGTGTGTGTGTGTGTATCCATCCATCCATCCATCCATCCCTGTGTGTGTGTGTGTGTGTGTGTGTGTATCCATCCATCCATCCATCCATCCCTGTGTGTGTGTGTGTGTGTGTGTGTGTATCCATCCATCCATCCATCCATCCCTGTGTGTGTGTGTGTGTGTGTGTGTGTGTATCCATCCATCCATCCATCCCTGTGTGTGTGTGTGTGTGTGTGTGTGTGTGTGTGTGTGTGTGTGTGTGTGTGTGTGTGTGTCCGTGCAGCCTTGTGTGTGTGTCCAGCCTACCTGTGTCCCAAGCCTCCGTCCCGAGCCGCCGTCGTCCCGAGCCTCCTCCGTCCCGTGCCGTGCCTCCTCCGTCCCGTGCCGTGCCTCCCCCGTGCCGTGCCTCCTCCGTCCCGTGTCTCCTCCGTCCCGTGCCGTGCCGTGCCTCCTCCGTCCCGTGCCGATGGATCGCCGCTCTTCTCGGCGGCCATTCTACAATTCAAAATTCCGCCTCCGCCTGTGATAGGCGGAACACTCAATTTCCCAGCAGCCTGTGTTCCGCCTATCACAGACATCCTCTCATACTCGTCCGTAGTATGAGAATGAGCGGATGTCCGTGATAGGCGGAACACTGACTGCTGGGAAATTCAGTGTTCCGCCTATCACAGGCGGAGGCGGAGAAGGAGGCGCGGCTTTTGAAAATTAATGTCCGCCGTCTGTCTGCTCGATACGCTGATCGAGCAGTCAGACAGCGGCGACTCGAGTATAAGCCGAGGGGGCACTTTCAGCCTCAAAAAAGAGGCTGAAAATCTCGGCTTATACTTGAGTATATACGGTATGTTTTTTTTTTTTTACTGATGTTGTTTGGTGGAACATGTGGTTGCCAGAAAGTGTTTCTTATGTGTAGTTGTTATTAATAACCTGTGTTTTGTATTTTTGCAAAGAAATAAAGAATTTTAAAAAAAAAAGAGCACTCCCCTGATTGCTGGCGTAATTGTGGGCAAGCTGGGAACTTGATGCATATACTTTGGTACTGCAAATCTAAATCCAGCTTTTGGAAGTCTGTTTTCCAACTGATTTCACAGGAATCATAACCAACCCTCACCAGCATTGACATTGCTGGGACTCCCAAAATAATTCTTTCCTACTACTTTAGAACAGTAGTTTTACATATTGTAATAGCAGCTTTAGGAGAATGGAAAGATCACCAGGTAAAGGGTTAGCACACTTGAACTTATCACAATTCTAATAACATCTAATACTGCATACAGGAAAAGAAAAGCATTGAGAGCCAGCAGCCTATGATTAATGAGATATCAAATTAAGGTTTAAAGAAATTTCCCAAGACTACCACTGTTTTATTTGAAATCCTAGCTTTGTTTTTATCTCTGCACTTTATGCAATGTACAGTTAAGTTACAGAGAAGCGGGGGCGTGGCTTGGAGCTCGGAGCGGATGGCAGCAGGCTAGAGGAGCTCCGTTATACCCTCAGCCCTGACAGCGCAATATCCACCATAACCACCGGAGATCATGAGCAAATCCACCCGCCACAATTCTGGAAGCCGCTCCCGTCGTTCTACACCGACACCGGGCACTAGGAGCATCCCGGACATCTTTAAAACACAGCCCCGCCGCAGCAAGGCCCTATCCAAGATGGCGCTGCCTCGTGGTGAAGACGAGTTCAGCGAGGATTCCCAATCCGCATATGAGGAGGAGGTAAGGGATGCACAGACAGATCACCCTCTCACCCTCACAGACATGATGAAGATAGCCGCAGATATTAAGGGCACCTTTTCATCCGCCATCACGGAGCTGAAGGCAGACGTTTTGTCCATTTCTGAAAAGCTAGAGAGAGTGGAGAGGGCTGGCACTCACCGAGACACAGCTATAGCACGCCTGGACAAAATCACTGACTCGCACACGGCCCATCTCATTGCAATGAACAGACAGTTGGAGGATTTGGACAATAGGGGGAGAAGGAACAACATTAGGGTGAGAGGCATCCCAGAGTCGGTTGAAGCCAGCAACATTCCTTCTGCCCTCCAATATGTGTTTAATGAGCTACTGGAACGCCAAACCGACACCCCAATTGACTTTGTCCGGGCTCACAGAGCCCTGAGAGCCAGGCCTGTTGAGGCGGCCCCCCACGGGATGTGATCTGTTGCCTCTCGGACTTTAAATTGAAAGAGGACATTATGGCGAAAGCAAGGCGCAATGCCCACATCTCATTTAATGACACTGAAATCTCCATTTTCCAGGATCTCTCTCCCATTACTTTGAGCAATAGGCGTGCGTTGCGCCCCCTGCTGGAGGCCTTACGGAGACAGAACATCCCCTATAAGTGGAAATTTCCCTTTGCTTTGAATGTGACTTACTCGGGCAGACAATTGTACTTACGCACCCCTGATGAGCTACCAGGTTTTTGCCGGGACATTCAATTGCCCTTGATTGAGCTTCCTGACTGGTACAGGGAATTTCACTACGCGCCTGCTTCTCAAGCCTCTCAGGGATCCCCCCATTCTACCCCCTCGAAACCTCCGCACAAAAAGGGGAAGTTCCTGAAACAACCTATTCCAGGCTCCAGCGCTACCCCACGACGCTCCTCCGCGCCTAGAGTCCTGCAGATGAATCCGGATCCGGAATGAGGTTCGTTCGGCTATGGATGCTCCGCCCGAATTTTAGTATACATAGGATCGGCTAAGACCAGACGAGCACCTCTTCGGATACAAGTTTTCGTTTTAACGTTCGCTGACGTTGCTTACCTCCCTGGTTGCTGGCATTTTTTCTCTTCGTTCATACGGTTGGTTCGTTTTGTTTTTCGGCTTACTCACTTATAGGAGAACGGTTGCTGATCGTACAGGGGCACACCGTCCGGATGTACGAAGGGCTCAAAACGACTTAATTTTCTTTTTGCACTATATAACTTTGCAAAGTAGCCCTGAGTGGTCGGGCCTTCAAAACGCATTCCTCCAACATGCACTGGAGATGGACTTGTCGCCGGCACAAACGCGGCCCATGACCTGCCATTACCTGACTCCTACATACCGAGCATGGAGACATGTCGTATTGTTATGCTTTTACGGATGGACGTCGAGACCCGCAGCAGCGGTCAGCTGAACTGACTATTTCAGATGCCACATGCTGGCGTTACACTGGTTTATTCCCGCTACCGGGAACTACGGTTATGGTGATATTTATATGTTACATTTTGGTTAGTTTTAGCATGTTAAACATAGGGTTGGGGGGGCGCGGAGAGCAGCAGATACTTTGGAACAGACCACTTATCCCGGATTGCCTGGGATCTGGACTGTTGACGTAGTTCTGGGTGTTACTCCCACTACCCCCACAAGGGGCACCGTGGGTTGACCCCGTGATTGACTTTCCTAGCTAGCTAGGGTTGTCGTCCGGTGGGTCATTTCACGGCCCCACTTCTTAGAAATCACCTCTGGGGACTGCTCTCCAGAGGCTAATTACCAGTTCTCCTGTCCCACTTCCTTGGTGTCGGTTAGTGGGCTCCTCCTTCTCTTTTCCGCTACTTCCCCCCCCCCTCTCACCTTTTACTCTACCCACTTTCCTTCCTCCTCTTCCCTCCTCTCTTTCCTGCCCCCCCCTCTGCTCCCCCTACTTCCTGTGGCTTCCTCCTTGCTCCCCTCATCCACCTCATTTTTCTGATTCTCATTTTCTCTCTCCTTCACTCGACTCCCTTCCTGCTACACGATGATTTACTCTGCTCTGGGGGGGAATCCTACCGTAATTTCGCACAACGTACGTGGTCTCAATACTCCACAAAAACGGTCGCAACTGTTGCGCCACTTGGGGAAGGGGAAACCGTCCTTTGTGTTTTTACAGGAAACACATTTCAGGGCTAGTGAGATCCCTAAACTGACGAATCAATGCTTTCCTAAAGCTTTTCATGCAGCTAGCCCTGACTCGAAAACTAAAGGGGTCTTGATCCTGGTGGGCCGGGACTCAGGCTTCGAACTCACTCAGCAAATGGCAGATCCTGAGGGACGGTTCCTCTTCCTCAAGGGGAAGGTGGGGGAGCTCCCTGTCACGCTGGCGAATGTCTATTTCCCAAATGTAGCACATGTGAGTTTTTGTCAGAAGTTGATTGATGAGCTTTCTGGGTTTGCTGCGGGGTGCATAATCCTGGGGGGGGATTTCAACATCTCGTTGGACCCCCTCTTGGATACTTCAGACGGCAAGTCTGCAATCTCATATCGCAAACTTAAAAAGATAAGATCCCTGCTATATTCTATGGCACTGATGGACTCATGGCGGGTCAAGTACCCCCAGGGTAGGGATTTCACTTATTTTTCAGCAATACACAACAAATACACCCGCATAGACTTTTTACTTCTGACACAAAGGGACTTACCCACTATACTAGACGCACGCATTGGGACGAGATCGGTGTCTGATCACGCGCCAATCTCCCTGACCTTAACACTACAGCCGACACGCCGACAGACGAGTAACTGGCGACTTAACCCTGCATTGTTGACGGATCCCACGACCTTGGAACAGATAAGGGAGACCATACAACACTACTTCAGTGAAAATACGACTGCTGATGTCTCCCATATGACTGTTTGGGAGGCACACAAATGTGTCCTTAGGGGCAGACTGATGGGCCTGGCAGCACAGAGGAAGAGGGTAGCGGAACAGGACTTAAAGGATGCTTTTGCAAGAGTGAGGGTTTTGGAAGCACAACACAAGAGATCAGTGGCAGTGTTACTGGCTGATGACCTCTTGCTGGCACGCAGGACTCTCCAGGAGAAGTTAGACCTACAGGCCAAGCGGATCGTGTTCTTCCGTCTGGGCTTTTTCTACGAACACGGCAACAAAAGTGGCAAATTTTTGGCTCGAGCTTTGAGGGGGGTGCGGGCCTCACATACCATCACCCAGATCAGGAACCGCGAGAACCGACTGGTTCAAGACACGGACAGTATTGCGGCGGGATTTCACGGGTTTTACTCGAAGCTGTATAACATTCCCCCCCGCATAAACCAGCTCGGGTAGAGGGATCGAGATGCGAGATCATAGAACAGTACCTTCAACGCAGTGGCATGCCGGGTCTCTCGGCAGAGGATGCCGGGGAACTGGACAGGCCTATTACAGCCTCGGAGCTCACGCAGGCTATTCAATCATTGAAAACCGGGAAGAGCCCAGGCCCGGACGGCTTTTCAGCCATCTACTATAAGACCTTCGCACACCTTTTGGTGACACCCTTATTGAGGGCCCTGAATTCCCTTCCCGAGCTCCGGGAGGTCCCACCGACCTTTAACCTGGCACACATTACGGTGCTCCCCAAGCCGGGGAAGGACCCTAGTGCCTGTTCAAGCTACCGGCCAATTTCGCTGCTCAACTTGGACATAAAGTTACTGTCAAAAATTATAGCTACCAGGCTGAACACATTCTTGCCCGAACTGATTGGTCCGGAGCAGGCAGGCTTTATGCCCGGGAGAGAGGCTCGGGACAATGTCATCAAGGTGGTGGATCTCTTGCATTGTATGGGGGGGAGCGCTGTCGAGGGCCTTCTCCTGTCCACGGACGCGGAGAAGGCCTTCGACAGAGTGGCGTGGGACTTCATGTTCGCGGTTTGCAGGCGGGTGGGTTTTCAGACACGACTGTTGGCTTGGCTCGCGGCGCTGTACCACCGCCCGACGGCTCGTTTAAAAATAAATGGGGCTCTTTCTGAACCTGTAAGCATACGTAACGGTACGCGCCAGGGCTGCCCGTTATCGCCTATATTGTTTATCCTCGTACTCGAACCATGCATTCGCATGATCAATGCAAATCCATCAATTAGTGGCCTCAGGCAGGGACTCACGCATTTCAAGCTAGCCGCCTACGCGGATGACCTTCTATTCATACTGTCACAGCCCCACATCTCGATCCCTAATTTATTAACTGAATTTGAGATCTTTGGATATCTTTCAAACTTTAAAATTAACTGCGAGAAATCGGAGGCGCTGAACATATCCCTGGGTCCTGCGTGCCTGCGGACTGCCAAGTCTAATTGTCCCTTTAAGTGGGTGGATCACAAACTCAAATATTTGGGGATTTGGCTCACACCCAACTCAGACAGTCTCTTCGCACAAAACTTCCAACCCTTTCTGAGCGACCTGCGTGAGGACTTACGGACGTGGCACACTCACCCGTTGTCTTGGTTCGGGAGGGCGGCTGCCATTAAGATGACAATATTGCCGAGGGTACTATATCTTTTTCACACACTTCCCATTAAGTTGCCTAGACGGTTTTTCATTCACTTGCAAGCATTAGTGAGAAGCTTTATATGGGCTAACAAGAAACCCCGAATTAATTTTTCTACCTTGACCTTGCCGAAGGTAAAAGGGGGTATCAATCTACCAAACTTCAGATTCTACTACTATGCGACACACCTGGTTCGCATATTGGACTGGAACTGCCATGCCACGACCAAGGACTGGGTGAGATTGGAAGCTGGCCTGTCAGATACGCCACTGAGGTTCCTGCCGTGGGTAGTGAAGGAGGCTAGACCGGCCATGCTTACAACACACCCTCTGATAGGGCCGACTCTAGAAGTCTTTGGGGAAGCATCACGTCGGTGTGGACTGGCATCTACGCCGGGTCCCTTGACACCCTTAGCTCACAATTCTTCATTTGCGTCTGGGCACTCTACGGTGTCTTTCCCACATAGGGCTGATGGGACACCCACGACTGTGACACACTGCTTGGAGAGGAACAAACTTAAGACCTTTCAAGCCCTGGCGCAGGACTTACAGGCAAAACACTTCACTTACTGGCAGTACAGACAGCTACATGACTATATTCACTGCGCGACCAACAGATCGCACGTTTTGAGAGAACAAACGTGGTTCGAACAATTGTGCATCACGGGTGAACCAGTGAGAAGGGCGACATCCCTGATCTACAATTGGCTACAGACCTCCAGGACTGATCGCTCGACCAGACATAAACTGGACTGGGAGAGGTTTTTCTCCAAGACCTTTACGGACGAGCAATGGAACAATGCATGCATACTGGCACACAAATGCTCTATAAGCACTAGCACACAAGAAACAGCGTATAAAGTCTTGACGAACTGGTACCTTACTCCAGTTAGACTTAATAAATGGTACCCAGGCACGTCAGAATCCTGCTGGAGATGTGGAGGTGATGGAGGTGACATGTTACATATTTGGTGGAATTGCCCGAGCCTTAAAGGGTTCTGGGACGGGATCTGCTCGCAGATTCGCGCCATCACAGAGACGGGCATCGACCTCACACCTGAATGCTGCTTACTCCACATCTCCAGCTACTCGTTAAGCAAATACAAAAAATCAATGGTGCGCCACTTGCTGAACGCCGCTAAGGCGATCATTCCCAGACATTGGAAGTCCACGCGCCCTCCCTCTTTGAGGGAGCGGCTGTCAGAGGTGGACTCCCTGTACAAAATGGAAGAAACGGTGGCGATGGCTGCAGAACGGACTGACAAATTCCACAGACTGTGGAGACCTTGGTTTACCTTCAAATACTCAGACGCTTTTGCGAAACTTCAAAATGGTTGAATCCCTAATAGCTATGTACATGTCTGTTTAGTAGTAAGATGGTCTCATGTGATTTAAGCTGAACCCTACACTTCAGTTCTCAACTAATTTGCATATTGAATTGGGGTTATGTGCCGGTTATAATGTAACATCTCTGTTGCCGTTCTGAAGCCAGTTAGTGTACTCAGGACTAGTTATTGACAGGTTCCCACTTTTTCCTGTTCCGCACCTCCCCCAATATGGGGTGCGCCCTGCATTTTTCGGGTCCCGGTTCCCCTCCTCCTCCTCCCCCTTTTCTCTCTCATCCCCCCCCCCTTCCTCCCCACCACCTTTCCTTTTACCCCCAATCCTTTTTTCTTTTCCCCCCCTTTCTTTATAGACACTTAAAACTCACCCCCACCATTTACAAGTATCTTAATATCTGGACCATCGGGGGTTTATGGTCGATTACCTCATCAGATTTCGCATTTACAGAGGTCCTGATTTATGTTGGGAGGGGGTCCCCCCTTTTTCGGGCCCCCCCTCTATGCTGTTTAATGTTACCGAAATATAAGGTACTCTGTAACGGTATCTAGGACTGAACGATATGATATGTTGTGCATTGTGGGTCTGATCCCACGACTATTTCTTAGTTTTTATTGTACTATATTGTGATGTCAAATGCTTCAATAAACTTTTATTGGTTAAAAAAAAGTTACAGAGAAGCAGTTGGTTTCAAAGTCTTTAATAATTGCTATATTATATAATACTGAGACCAGACTTACAATTATTAGAATTATATTAGTGTGACTCCAATTAAATTCCTTTATCAGGTACCAGATTACATTTCTAAAGTATTTAGATGCATTGGGTACCTGTGCTGTCTAAACAGTTAATTGTTTGTACTTAGTATATCCTGTATTTTTTATTTTTTTTTCATACACACTGAAGCTATTACTTAGAAGATAAAAATGCCTCTTCATTATTTTACCGATATGTAATGGATGCCTAATAAGAAAGTGTAATAAGCATGTTCTTTGGCATATTTTTTCAGAAATGTAGTTTTAAAGGTCAGGATTAAAAGTTTTTATTTTCTATTTTCTATTGAGTCTACTTAATGCATTCAGCATTTATGTGCCTATAACATTATGTCATATGCATTGTTGTAGTATCCTCTTCAGTGAAAATGTACATGGTGAATTAAGATCAGGGTTGAATTGTGTGTGTGTTCTTTCAGCAATGCAAATATCTAGCTATAGATGTTAGTTTGCAAAACAAGAACCATATATTTTCTTCACAGATTTTGACACCTTTGAAGAAAAGTCAACTTATACCAAGTGGTTTTGTTCCTGGCTGAAGTTGTATAGTTGTTAAGGTTGAATAAAGACAATAGCCTATCCAGTTGAAGCTGTGTGGGTGTGATTTTGTGTAGGAGCAGGAGAGAGACACGCTGTGCTGTGTGTGAGACACAGGAGGTCGGAGAGAGACACGTTGTGCAGTGTGTGAGACACAGGAGGTGGGAGAGACACACTGTGAGAGCAGGGTGAAGTGAGAACATTGATGGGAATGCCCAGGACCAGGAGTGAGACACAGTGATCTGACCAGGAGGCTGGCTGATCGTGAGTCAGACAGGCAATCGGGAGAGATGGCGGGGGACGGGACCTGACAGGGAGACAATAAGTGCAAGGTGAGGCTGATAAGCTAATTGGGAGAGGCAACAGGGGCCAGAGGTGTGATAGCCAGACTGGGAGAAGCAGTAGGAGTGGGATCGGAGAGAGACAGACTGACTGATGCGGACTGGCAGAATATTAATTACAAACGATCCAAGTCTGATCTCAGATGTGGCAATATGGGACAACTTGGGATTTAGCGATCACAGGATGATTACATTTAGTGTGAATTATAGGAAAAGTAGGCACAAGGGTAGCAAAAGAGCACAACATTTCAAACAAGCCAACTTTTCTGAACTGTACTCAATACTACAAAACATCAGTTGGGACCAAATCCTAAAAACATTGAACATGGAAGAAAAATGGGAATGCTTTAGGAACATAATAAACAAAGTTTTCAGACAGTACATTGGAATGGACAATAAATATAGAAGAGCAAAGTTTAAACCTGAGTGGCTAAACCATGTTGTAAAATGTCTTATTAAAGAGAAAAAAATAGCCTTTACAAAATATAAAATGGAGCAGTCATTGTCAGCATTCCAAGGAATGCAATAAGAAGTGTAAGAATGAAATAAGGGTAGCTAAAAAAAGACTACAAGAAACACATAGCAGAGGAGAGTAAAACAAATCCTAAGATATTTTTAATATATATTAACAGTAAAAATGCAAGATCAGAGCCACATTTCCCACATAAAGACGATGATGGGAGGATGCTTACAGATGACTCAGAGAAGGCAACTGTACTAAATTCTTTCTTCTCTTTAGTTTTTACACAGGAAAATGAGGGGTATACTGACCTTGACAGTATTGTTAAGGACACATCACAGAGTTTACCCTTGTGGCTAACGGAGGCCAGAGTCAAGAAAAGGCTAGATAAGCTAAACACAAATAAATCACCAGGACTAGATGGCTTACACCTGAGAGTCCTCAAAGAACTCAGTCAGGTTATAGCGAGACCACTGTTCCTAATCTTTGTGGACAGCTAACATCAATAATAGGTAAATGATTGGAGGGGATGATAAGGGACTATATCAAAGAAGTTACTGAAGAAAACAGTATCATTGGTAGTAATCAGCATGGATTTACGAAAGGTCGTTCCTACCAGACCAGTCTGTTAACATTCTATGAGGAAGTGAGCTGCCATCTATATGGGGGAGGCCTATGGATGTGGTGTATCTGGATTTTGCAAAAGCATTCCATACAGTTCCCCACAAACGCTTAATCTACAACCTGAGGTCTGCAGGCATGAATCATAGGGTCTATTCTTGGATAGAAAACTGGTTATCGGGCATGTCCAAAGGGTGTCAATAAATAATGTGTACTCAGACTGGTCAGGAATGGTAAGTGGGTACCCCAAGTCTGGGGGAATCAAGGATGGAGGAAGATCTTGGGGTCTTAGTAGAAGACAGACTAAGCAATAACATGCAATGTCAAGCTGCAGCTACCAAAGCTGGAGGAAATTTAGCATGCATAAAAAGGAGATATAATCCAGAGATAAAACTATAATCCTGCAACTTTATAAAACTCTGGTTCAGCCACATCTGGAGTTTTCTGTCCAGTTCTGGTCACCAGTCCTAAGAAGGGATGTGCTGGAGCTAGAGAGAGTCCAAAGAAGGCAACAAAAAAATTAAGGGTACTGGAGGACCTCAATTATGAGGAAGGACAACAAGCACTAAGTTTATTCTCACTGAATAAGCAAGGCTTGCAAGGGCAATAAGGGTGTGGAACTCTCTTCCACAAGTGGTGGTGGCAATGGGGAGTATGGATATTTTTAAAAGACTTTTGGACATGCAACTTAAAGAACACAACATACAAGGACATGGGAAATAATTATAGACATTGAAAGATGTATACCCACACAGGTCAAACTGGGTGGACTATTGTCTTTATTCACCCTTACCTATTATGTATCTATGTAACTATATTCGTTTCCTGTATCTCTGTATATTGTGTTCGCTAAGATGCACGTCCAATATTTTTTTTTTAAAACTATCAATACTTTCTGTTGACTGCCAGCATCCTAGCAAATGATGACGTGTTTTGCAAGCAGTGGCATAGAGTGGGGTTGCAGCCATGGGTGCAGAAATTACTCCTGTGCTGTCCTGAGTACCTTATACTGATGGGCAACTCCTCCTTAAGGAGACTCTGTGGTTCTGCTCGGCAGGTACCCCTTTTTTCCAGCCTCCCTAACAGGAACAGAACCCCTCATCTGACATGTCCTCAGTAGTGTGACTGGCCGCTTCATTGGCTCTCCCTGATGGTCACCTGGTTCTCAGAACATCATCCCTGTATTGACATCCTAAGTTTCCCAACTTGGGTCTAACACAGTTTGTACATATATACAAGTATTATGGCGCTCATAAAAACACCCACCCGCCTATCAATATTTTTCAAGAAATGAAAAACACTTAATAAACACAATATTTAAAAAACATATTTAAAAGGCATAATAATAATGCTGCAAGTAATAATGCTGTAGGTGCAATCAGCACAAGAGGGGGAATGGAAAGGGACGGGGGGAATGGGAGTGAAAGGGATGGAAGTAAGGAAAGGACCCCTTCCTTAACTAGGTCTAAAATCCGACAGGGAAGGGGTTAATCACTCTCAGGGGGGTAAAAACTCTCGGGGGGTAAAATTACGGTCCAAACAAGGCAGCCATTCAGTGGAAACGGAAACAGGTTCCCAATTAGTACTGTAAAGATAAGAGAGAGAGGCGCCTCTGAGTGTAGACTGTAAAATTCTTATTTAATTCACAGGTGGTTAAAAACACTCACATTAAGTAGTACATTAACAGGCAATGTAAAGATTCCAAACCGGAGGGAGACCCTCGATGTGTCATCTGTATCCCTTGCGCTGGGGGAGTCCTGTCGGCGTGTATCCGCTGCTGGGGGCTGTATTAGATGTGCAGAGCCGGCCGATGTAGAGCAGTGAGCGTTAGTCCGAGGCGTGGAACGCACGAGGAACTCCGGGCAACTGGAGATGAGGTCACAGGGGATGCAACGCGTTTCCTGAGCTGGCAAGACCGTGTATGACAGGACGGCTGCGCTGGTCAACAGAACCTTTCCTCAAACCTAGATGGAACTGAATATAAGGAAATTTGGAGAGCTGCGCCACTGGCCCTATATATAACTAAACTAAATACACAAATGGGGTGTCAATGAAGGGTTAAATAGCATATATAAAAAATAAATGTTTGTTGCCAATAACATTCACATAATGCACATTAGACCATCCAAGAAATGACATAGAACAAAAAGAAAGCTGTGTAACTGAGACTGGAAAGTAAAGTCCAAAATATCAGTCCAATATATCCATAATTATCGAGTCACCACAGTGAGTCCACACCAAGCAGCAAATCAGTGCCCGTCACCAGGTTTTTGGTGCGCTTACCAGATGCGGATAAAATAACAGCCTCAATGATATTATTCCAAAGCAGGTTGCAGTTTAAATGGTGAGACATCCGATCAGGGTTCCTGCATCCAGACTGCACTTAACATGGGTATATAGCAGTATCACAGCCTTTAAAACTTCAATGGTCAGCCATCGCATATGTCACCAGCAATACCCCCAGAAAGAGAAAGAGGGGCCTCCATAGCGTAAAACCATTCAAATATTTAATTAAAATAAAGATATCGCACTTACATCAAAAATTCTTTATAGCAGCATAAACACATAAAGCCGGCCGGCATTCAAAAGAGCGTCCCGTCCTCCCCTTGTAGAGCGTGGTGGCGTCACTGTGTACCTTCCCAGATGCGTTTCGTCATAGATGACGTTATCAATGGGGAACGGGCAACGCAGCGACACACCACCTTTTATGCCCAGACCTCGTTCTGAGATGAGAGATCCGGCCTCCAACGCCATCTTAACTGATGGCAAAGATAACTATTATTTCCATATTAAGGAAGGGAAATAGTTTTAAAACAACCTAAATGAAAAACGAAATATTACAAATACGATCGCAATAACAAAGTCGTAATATGCAATTATAGCTAAGATAGAGAATAATCACGAAAAGGATCGCCATAGATTTAAAAAATAAAGAGACCCATGTCCCGAGTGAAAATCTAGAATCCGGTATATGTAAATCCGGTATGTGTAAGTAAGTGATGACTAAGTGTGTATGTCAACGTAAAATATATATGAAAATTAATTGAAATATATATGCAACAATACACCATACTTTATACGAAAATATGCCTGTATAAGGATTACATATCCCCACACAGACATAGATGGAACTGAGGTTCCCTGTCAACCCATACCACACAGCATCAATAATACGGCTACCTTTTTAGTGCCCAGTCTTCCTCTGACAACCACATCATGAAAAAGAAAACTCACAGAAGAGGTTGCAGAGGAGGACGCAACAGAACGGCTAAACCTGCAGAAAATAATAAAACGATAAAGATTTTTAATCTTTCTAACCAATCGACCTAACCCTTTCCTTTTATTTAAAGGCCTCAACAGTTATATTAGAAAACTAACATTGAAGAGACATTTCCATATAAAAAACCAAAAGGCCCAACTCAAGACTCTGGATACACTAACCGCCTCTCCCCCACCCACTGTCCCACCTAATGAGCCTGAAACCAGTTCTGAACACCTTGAATGCTCCATTTTGGATCTATCCAATACGGAAGATGATCTACTAAGATCACTTTCACAACATTTAACCACCTCGCCCCCCATTGTACACACCAGTCTGAAACCAAAATCTATATTTTTTCCCACCCATTCAAATGGCCCATATCTAGAAAGCTTTTATCGAGTTGTCTTTTCTGACATGATAAAACTGCAGTTCTTCCTCCAACAACTCACATAATTTGACGCCTTTAGAAACGAATGCCTTGAAGCATTTCACCCAGGCCAGTGATATCGTCATAAGATCTGCTGATAAGGGCGGAGCTATTGTCCTCCAGGAGAGGGACGACTATATTGCAGAAGCCTTAAGACTACTCTCAGACCAATCCACCTATATCAAGCTAAAAACAGACCCTACTAATATTTTTGCACAAGAAGCCGACCAACTCATCAAAATTGCCCTTTCAAATGGCATCATTACCAAAATTGAAAGTTCCTTTTTACACAAAGATTTTTACTCCATACCGTATTTTTACAATCTTCCTAAAATCCACAAAGATCAGCAACATCCCCCCCGGCAGACCCATAGTGGCATCCATGGACAGCGTCACTTCTGGTTTCAGTCTCTACATTGATCAATTTCTACAACCTTTAGTCCAATCCCTTCCATCATACATCAGAGACTGAACCCACCTCCTGGAACTTTTGTCCTCATACACCTGGGAACTCACATACATGTGGGTTTCCCTAGATGTTAGCTCATTATACACATCGATCCCACACTCCTTTGGCATTACGGCTCCCGAACATTTTCTGACCAGTGATCCTCTAATGAATGCCCATCAGGCTTCCTTCATTATTGAGGCCACTAAATTCTGTTTGACCCACAACTATTTCATTTTCAATGGTGACTTCTATCTACAACAACAGGGCACGGCTATGGGAGCCAATTTTGCTCCCTCTTACGCCAACCTCGCTATGGGCTACTGGGAACACCACTATATTCAACACAACAATCCTTTTGACCCAAACATTATCTTCTTCGGGAGATACATAGATGATTTGATAATCATCTGGGATGGTACTTCAGATAGCATCAGGCCATTCATCGAGTACTGCAATAAAAATACATCTGGCCTTTCTTTCACCCATGAGAGTAACCAAGCATCCTTAGCCTTTCTGGATCTTGAACTCGGCCCCTAATATATGCAAAAAACTATACAAAGCCTACTGCGGGGAACTCATACCTGCACTTCAAAAGCTGTCACTTTCCAAAATGGATTAAAAATATACCTAAGGGACAGTTCTGTCGTTTGAGACAGAACTGCACATGGGACATTGATTACATCCAATCCAGCTCATCCCTCAAAACAAAATTCAAAGAAAAACAATACCCCAAGAGTCTCGTGGAGGATGCATACCAGCTATACCTACACGGCAAACCTAAAAAAGTCAATCCTAGCCATAGAGACCATTCCAGCAACTTCATTACCACCTTTCACTGTAAACACAAAAAAATTGAGAAAATCATAGAAAAACACTGGGGTATACTACAACAAGACCCCCACCTGAAACCTATTCTTCTCTCTCGGCCCAAAACAACATACCGTAGGGCGCCCAACCTCAAGAGTAAAATTGCTCCTAGTAAATTAAAAACTACTCCGATGTCCATCACGGTACCTACCCTCATCCCTCTTGTGGGAATGTACCGGTGTCATAAGAAACTGTGCAAAATGTGCATCTTTGTGGAACATGGTCAGAAGTCTTTCAACACCAAAGGCACTACCTATAGTCTGAGGGACTTCTATAATTGTTCCTCAGATTATGTGGTATATGACCTTACTTGCCCCTGCGGTCTTATCTATGTTGGCCGAACTATCCGGCCGGCTAGACAAAGATTTGGGGAACACAGGCAGTCGATCGAAGGCAAAACTGACCCACACAGTGTCCCCAGACATTTTGTCACTGCACAACATGGGTCCACCTCTGGCCTCAGGGTTTGGGTCATAGAACAAATTCCCAGCTCTCTTCCCCCAGCTAAATGCTTTAAAAAACTTTGCGCCAGGGAAACTTACTGGATCTACTGCCTAGACACCTCAGCGCCTGGTGGAATTAACAAAAGTATTGAGATTTCGACCATTCTTTGATTCCTCCTCTTTCTATTATTACTTGTTATTATATATATATATATATATATATATATTTTATATATATATATATATATATATATATATATATATATATATATATATATATATATATATTTATATTTATTTTTATTATTATTATTATTTTATATTTATTTTCATTTTTATTTATTTTTATATTTACAGTGGTGTGAAAAAGTGTTTGCCCCCTTCCTCATTTCCTGTTCCTTTGCATGTTTGTCACACTTAAGTGTTTCGGAACATCAAACCAATTTAAACAATAGTCAAGGACAACACAAGTAAACACAAAATGCAATTTGTAAATGAAGGTGTTTATTATTAAAGGTGAAAAAAAATCCAAACCATCATGGCCCTGTGTGAAAAAGTGATTGCCCCCTAAACCTAATAACTGGTTGGGCCACCCTTAGCAGAAACAACTGCAACCAAGCGTTTGCGATAACGTGCAATGAGGCTTTTACAGCGTCCTGGAGGAATTTTGGCCCACTCATCTTTGCAGAATTGTCCTAATTCAGTTACATTAGAGGGTTTTCGAGCATGAACGGCCTTTTTAAGGTCATACCACAACATCTCAATAGGATTCAGGTCAGGACTTTGGCTAGGTCACTCCAAAGTCTTCATTTTGTTTTTCTTCAGCCATTCGGTGGTGGACTTGCTGGTGTGTTTAGGATCATTGTCCTGCTGCAGAACCCAAGTTCGTTTCCCCTTGAGTACACGAACAGATGGTCGGACATTCTCCTTCAGGATCTCTTGGTAGACAGCAGAATTCATAGTTCCTTTTATCACGGCAAGTCTTCCAGGTCCTGAAGCAGCAAAACAGCCCCAGACCATCACACTACCACCACCATATTTTACTGTTGGTATAATGTTCTTTTTATGAAATGCAGTGTTCCTTCTACGCCAGATATACTTGGACACACACCTTCCAAAGAGTTCCACTTTTGTCTCATCGGTCCACAGAATGTTGTCCCAAAAGTCTTGGGGATCATCAAGATGTGTTGTGGAGAAATTGAGACGAGCTTTGATGTTCTTTTTGCTCAGCAGTGGTTTTCTCCTTGGAACTCTGCCATGCAGGCCATTTTTGCCCAGTCTTTTCCTGATGGTGGAGGCATGAACGCTGACCTTAACTGAGGCAAGTGAGGCCTGCAGTTCCTTGGACGTTGTTGTGGGGTCTTTTGTGACCTCTTGGATGAGTCGTCGCTGCACTCTTGGGGTAATTTTGGGCGGCCGGCCACTCCTGGGAAGGTTCACCACTGTTCCATGTCTTCGCCATTTGTGGATAATGGCTCTCACTGTGGTTCGCTGGATTCCCAAAGCTTTGGAAATGGCTTTATAACCCTTTCCAGACTGATAGATCTCAATTACTTTCTTTCTCAATTGTTCCTGAATTTCTTTGGGTCTCGGCATGATGTGTAGCTTTTAAGGATCTTCTGGTGGACCTTACTGTGTCAAGCAGCTCCTATTTAAGTGATGCCTTGATTGTGAACAGGTGTGGCAATAATCAGGCCTGGGTGTGGCTAGAGAAATTGAACTCAGGTGTGGACAACCACAGTTATAGTATGTTTTAACAAGGGGGGAAATCACTTTTTCACACAGGGCCATGATGGTTTGGATTTTTTTTCACCTTTAATAATAAACACCTTCATTTACAAATTGCATTTTGTGATTACTTGTGTTGTCCTTGACTATTGTTTAAATTGGTTTGATGTTCCGAAACACTTAAGTGTGACAAACATGCAAAGGAACAGGAAATGAGGAAGGGGGCAAACACTTTTTCACACCACTGTATATCTATTTCTATTTTTATTTTTATTTCCACATCCATCATTTTCATTTTTATTTCTTCTTCATTCTTATATTTTTATTTTTAGGTTTTTTTTTTTCCCCATCAATTCCCATTTATTTTGTCCTTCTTCTCCCTCTCATATTTTTTTTTTTCATTCATTTTTTTTAATTTTTCAAATTTTTTTCGTTTTTTTCATTTGTTTCATTATTATCATTTTTCACTTTAGTTTCATTACTAACTCCTCTTACTTCACCACACATATATAAATAAATATATAAATAAATATATACTCTTTCTCCCATTTACTCCTCTTCTTCCTGTTTCCATTGTATTTAGTTCTGTGTCCTCACATTATTATGGTCCCCCTGCATTGGTCTGTGCTGTATTAGTTCCTATGCCTGTATATTGGTTCCGGCATCCCCGCCCCCTTTCCCCCCCTGTGTGCTATTTATACCCCTGCCCTGATTCCAAGAGCCCAGCTTGATAAAGGAGCACAGCCGTCCTGTCATACACGGTCTTGCCAGCTCAGGAAACGCGTTGCATCCCCTGTGACGTCATCTCCCATTGCCCGGAGTTCCTCGTGCGTTCCACACCTCGGACTAACGCTCACTGCTCTACATCGGCAGGCTCTGCACATCTAATACAGCCCCCAGGAGCGCATACATGCCAACAGGACTCCCCCAGCGCAAGGGCTACAGATGACACATCGAGGGTCTCCCTCCGGTTTGGAATCTTTACATTGCCTGTTAATGTACTACTTAATGTGAGTGTTTTTAACCACCTGTGCATTAAATAAGAATTTTACAGTCTACACTCAGAGGCGCCTCTCTCTCTTATCTTTACAGTTTGTACATATTCTGGCTCTGCCTTCTCTCTCTGGCTCTGGGAGCAGCTTGGTGATCCACCTCTTTACTGCTGACAGTCCCAGCTCCCTCCTCCCCTCTGGCCGAGCAGTGCAGGTGGCAACATCCAGCCGAATTACACGTTTTACACATGTAAGTCAACAATTGTTTCATTAAAGTTACCATTTGGATTTTACAATTTTTTTATTGATAAGAGAACTTATGCTAGAAGGAGGTGTGTGAGGGGAGGATTTTTGCTGGGGGTAGGGGAGGATTTGGGCTGGTAGGGGAGATTTGGGAGGATAAGAGGATTTATGCTAGAAGAGGGGGGTTTGGGAGGAGAAGGATTTATGCTGGGGGGCTTCTGCTGGGAAAGGGGATTTGTGCCGAAAGGGGGAATTTAGATGGGAGGATAAGAGGATGTGGGAAGAGGTTTTTGGGAGAAGAGAATTTGTACTGAAAGGGAAAACTGGTCTCCCCTTGAGCAAATGAAGAGGAAGGGTATTTGTACTGGAAGGGGGAGAAGATTTGTGATGGGAAGGTGAATTTTGTGGGAGGGGTGTTGTGCTGGGAAGCAGGATTTGGGGTGATGTGTGTTGGGGGGGATATTGAGAGGAAGGGTATTTGTACTAGAAGAAATATTTGGAGGGGTGGAAGAGGACTTGGGGGGAGAAATTGTGCTAGGAGGGGGCGACCTGACCCCTTGACCCCTACACTATACCTTACACACACCCGCACTCTTTTAATTTTGTTCTCTTGACCCTAATGTGCATTGCAAACTCCTGCCTCCATGCATTCTGTGCATTATATATTACTGACTTCCCCATTACACACCCTGGACCCCTGCACTGTATTCCGAAACTGAACACAACTGCATTACACACTTATAATCATTGAACACATTTTATTACATACCAATGACCCCTGCACTCTGCCTTACTCCTGCTCTAAATACACTATATCGTGCATTATATACTTCTTACCAAAGTGTTCATTATGTCAACAGTTGCTAGTTGCTAAGCAGTCCCTGACTGTTTTAATGAAGGTAATTTTTAAGGTTGGCTCAGATAAAATATTAGCTCTTTGTCTATTTTCAGGGTGTGCAAAATCATATGCAGCAAAGATTTGTTTTATTTTTGTAATGATTGTGCTGAGTTTTATATGTGCCAGTGCAAATATGCGTACTTGTGCCAAAGCTATCAAAGCATATTTTAATGGTACAAGGAATCCTAGGTTTTGTTTTACTGTGCCCCTTAAGCCCCTCCCACTGCTAACAGTGTGTTCACACTCACTTCTTGGTGTGGCGTGCTATATATACGCTGCATGGTATTGCTGCCCTCAAGTGTCCCTCATTCTCAAGTTCCAAAGTTGGGAGGTATGCAAATGGTAATGGTAAAATATTGGTACCAGAACATGTACCTAATACACACAAGACTAAGCACACTATTATCATTATCATCAAAGGATTAACATCTCATGAAATCTAACAATAAATGTCAATCAGGGCTGTTGGAAAACTCTTGTCAATCTGCTGACTGCAGCCAATAAGCCGCAGCCACGGATCAGTGTATTGTGACAGCGGAAGTGTCCCATTGTCAGAATACAATAACACAGTGGGAAGGGATCTTCCATCCACCTTGCATGTGCCAATAGTGAATATGTTAATTTTTTTTGATCAGTCCTCTGGCTGGTTAAAAATGGGGGGGGGGGGGGGGGGGACATCTATGGCTAGCATTAGATTGTGGTTTCTTACTGTTAGAGCAGTAAAAATGTGACGCTCCCTCCCCCCAGGAAGTTGTACTAACTGTAAGTGTCAACAACTTCAATAATCTTTTAGATGTTTCCCTCAAGAACTAGAATATACTGTACATGGCTATATTGATTGTTAGAGAAAAAAATCACACACATGTTGAACTTGATGGGCCTGTGTGTTTTTTTGAAACCCTATAAACCTATAAAGCTCATCTCAGCAAAACTTCCCCCCTCCCCAAATGAAACTGCACTAATGCAAACAAGCACATCCCAATCACAACTTCCTTGTGCAAGTCAAAATTCTCCTCATATAAAACATTAATCCCCCTCCCCCAACCTCTCTTCACAGTACAAATCTGTGCACCCCACCCCAAAATATCCCTCATCTCAGCACAAATCTTCTTACTCACACAATACCTCCTCCCCTCTAAGCATACATTCTGTCCCCCCAAATCTATCCTCCCAACACAAATCCTCTCCCACCTCAAAATCTCCCTACCAGTGCAAATCCCCCCAAAACCCACCCTCAACATCACCACTCATCTTTGACTGCTGGCATTCTCCTTGTGCATGCTGCCACTGCCTGCCAGTGTTTGCCACTGGAGTGGTTGTTGATAACTTTAGTGTCTGCGACAACTTTAGTGTCAGCTGTAAATTCACATACTGGATGCAAGCTGGAAGGACCTTCCTCCAATTTTGAAGTGCATGGGAGTCAGCGGCATCAGTCTGTACACATAGCTAAGATGAATAGCTAGCAATCAATTACTAGATTGGATAATGCCTGATGAATCTTCTTGTCTATCCATCCAGTCATTTCAGGTGATATCAATCACCACTTGACTTCAGTCATCTGTTCTATACTTCCTTTTATTGGGTAGAAGCGTCAGAATCCATCTTACATGACTTCCAAGGACCCTGGGCATAGAAAACAATCAAGCTAATATCCTGTAATAATCTCCCAAATGTAATGCACCCCTAATTGTTGTCTGTCTAAATAAGTGGGTTTAGTTCATATTGGAATTTGATGGCACCCTTAAAATCCCTCTACAGTTGTAGATGATAAAAAAACATTATTTAGTAGTGGCTGTCTGCTGAAAATAAGAAAGTTAAAGAAAACAAGTTCAATATTTATTGGTGGAATCACAGTTTCAGCATTTAAAAAACTGTAACATGCCTGGGTCTGTTCGGACCGGTTGACCGACTTTCCTTCTTTTCTTCTCTCCTACTCTTTCTCCCCTTTCCCGTCATTCTATTTTCCAACCTTTATTTCTGTCTTCTTCTAGCTGTTCTCTCCTTCTCCTCCCCTCTCTTTATATGGAAATCTTTTGTACATGCAGTACCATCTCTCCTCTATTTACAACTAACTTAGAGGAAGAGTGTATCTAAACGAACTGACTCCGATACAATCGGAATGTTTCAATTCTGTTCGCTATATGTTCCAGTAAATACTCTTCGTACAGCTCTACGCGGCATACGCATTTGCTTGTCTGTACCGTGTTATCGAGTATGATGTCGCAAGTTGTTTGTTTCATTGTTTTAAATATTTTGTTATACCGAAACTATTTTAACAATGTACTGTATATTCTGTCTGTGAATTGAGAATAAAAAATTTTGAAAGAAAAAACTGTAACATAACAGTTACTTTTTCAATGTAATATAAGTCCAATGAAGCAGTGTCTCTGTGCCTTTTTTATTTACCAGAAAATAATGCACAAACACACACACACTAATTAAAGTGAGAAATGTAGTCAGATAAGGAGAAGAGTGGACTACAGAATGGAAAAGGGAGTAAGGAACAAAATTAGCTTTTTCATAGTTACATAGCTAGTCTGGTTCAAAAAGACTTGTCCATCTACCTCAAGCAATAAAATAGATTTTTTTTTTTACAATCCTAAATACAGAATCTGATACCCATAGTTAATCCAGAGGAAGGCAAAAGAAAAAACAAAACAGCAAAGCATGATCCAATTTGCTCCAGCGGGGGAAAAAATCCTTCTTGATCCCCCTAGAGGCAATCGGATACAATGCCTTGAAAGGGTATTAATGCCCCCTGAAATGTTCCACATTTTGTCATGTTACAACCAAAAACATTTGCATTTTATTGGGATTTTATGTAAAAGACTAATACAAAGTGCCACATAATTGTGACGTGTAAGTAAAATGATAAATGGTTTTCACATTTTTTTTACAAATAAACATCTGAGAATGAGCGCATTTGTATTCAGCCCCCTTTACTCTGATACCCTTAACTAAAATCTAGTGGAACCAATTGCCTCCTTATTAGTCCACATGTGTGTAATTTAATCTCGGTATTAAGGTAGCTGTTCTGTAAAGTCCTCATAGGTTTGTTAGAGAACCTTAGTGAACAAACAGCATCAAGAAGGCCAAGGAACACACCAGACAGGTCAGGAATAAAGTTGTGGAGATGTTTAAAGCAGGGTAAGGCTATAAAAAAATATTCCAAGCTTTGAACATCTCACAGAGCACTGTTCAATGCATCATCTGAAAATGGAAAGAGTATGGTACGACTGCAAACCTATGGCCATCCACCTAAATGGACAGGCCGGGCAAGGAAAGCATTATTCAGAGAAGCAGCCAAGGTAACTCTGGAGGAGCTACAGAAATCCACAGCTCAGGTAGGAGAATCTGTCCACAGCAATGGTGGGGAAAAAACTGCGCTACACAGCAAATAAATATTGGGGAAGATGCTAACACCCAAACAAAGTTAAATGTGAAAAGTAAATCAAACTGTGTAGTGCTAATGTGTATAATGAAAAATGAAATCATACATCTGTCGAGATGCAATAAAAGTAAATAGTGGGAGAACAACAAAAAACACAAGTGTGTAAACGCATGAATGCATAAAAAAGTGCATGCTAATAGTCCATAGAGTAGTCAAAGTGAAGAGAAATCTTCTTATTAAGGTGACACCAAACAGTCTAAAATACAACAAAGCAGCTTGTCTGTAGTACCTCTCAGCAGTGCTTCAAAGATAAGTGAGTAAACACTCTTACCAACTGTGGTGGATGCACATGTCATATGACAGTGAGTCAGAAAGGCTCGTAATCCCATAGGGGCTGAGGTTAGTGCTGTACCTGTGAAGAAGTTGGTTCAATCTGATGAGGAATCCCGACTCTTGGCTCCAAGGCTCCACAAACCGTTCTCACAGCAGGTAGGTATGACTCCAAGGCAGCTCCTCATGGACCCCGAAGGTGCATATGGACAGCAAAAAAAAAGTAGAAAGAAGGAGGGCTCTAAATAGTCCAGGTCAAACCGGGGGGTTTATTAAAATGATGTCATGTAAGACAAATGGCAAGATAAAAGTGATCACAAGATAAAAAAGAAATATAAAAGCAATGTGGGGTGCAGTAAATGCTAGCATACCCCTTGCAATTTTTCACATTTTGTCATGTTACCAAAAATGTAAATGTATTTTATTGAGATTTTATGTGATAGACCAACACGAAGTGGCACATAATTGTGAAGTGGAAGAAAAATTATAAATGGTTTTAAAAATATTTTACATATAAATATGTGAAAAGTGTGGCATGCATTTGTATTCAGTCAATACTTTGTAAAACCACCTCTTTTCTGCAATTACAACTGCAACTGCATTGGGTATGTCTCTTCCAGCTTTGTACATCTAGAGAGTGACATTTTTGCCCATTCTTCTTTACAATATAGCTCAAGCTCTGTCAGATTGCATGGAGAGCATCTGTGAACAGCAATTTTCTGTTGTTGTTCACACAAGTCTTGCCACAGTCTCTCAATTGTATTTAGGTCTGGACTTTGACTGTGCCATTCTAACACATACATATGTTTTTATCTAAACCATTCCATTGTAGCTATGGCTGTATGTTAAGGTCATTGTCCTGATGGATGGTGAACCTCTGCTCCAGTCTCAAGTCTTTTGCAACTCTAACAGGGTTACAGGTTAACAGAGACATTTCCCTGTCTCTGATACATTTCAGTAATATTCCCCCTCATCATGTCTGGGAGGCCAAAAAGCAGAAAAAGATGCCCCCATGCCACTGTGAGGGGGCCAGAAGCCTATGTATCCACAGGCAAGGCTGGAAGCGGTACAACCTCAGGCAGGGCACCAATTTCTCTGTTTATGATTTTGCCTGTGCTATCCAGCCACAGCATCCTCTATCACCCAAGCAGAGAATAGTTCACAGTGCCATGCAGCTGCCAGATTGGCTTATTCTGCCTCCTTGTCCACAGATACTCCTGCCATAGCCCCAGCATCCTGCATTGAGGAGTCAGCTGAGTTATTTGAACACAGCGTCAGCCACCCACCCCTTGATTATGCACAGGCATTACTTGATTCTGAATTTGGTACTGAGGTTGAGGAAGGTAGGAACAAGAGCCTACAGAGAAGAGATAACACTGAAAAGCAACACATTGTCTGTCGTGTACCCCCAGTCACAGCGTATTGCCATGTTGGCTCCAGTGATGATGAGGATGTAGAGGATGATGATGATGAGGTCACTGATGTGACTTGGGTGTCGGATAGAGCAGAGGAGGAAAGTGAAGGTGAGGCACAACCCCAACAATTCAGGATGTCCTCCAGAGGAAGCCATTATGGAAGAGTTTAGAGCAGCCACCTATTCCATCAGATTGGGGAGCTGTTATCTCCCTACCCACTTCCCACAGCTCAGTTGTCTAGGCATATTTTAGCATATGTGCAGCCAATTGCATTGTTTCAATTTGCAAACTTTCTCTCAGGCAGATCAAGCATGGCAAAAATACCAGCCAGTTGAGTACCACATGCATTTAAAGACATTTAACCTCTCATCACTCAGCCCATTTGCAAGAGCCATATAAAAGGGATGCAATTTTTCTCCTCCTCACTTCTGGCCTTACTGGTCTACCCCTGCTATATCTCATGACCCCTCAGCAGCCTCCACTCACAGGGATGATAGTATACTGAAGGGTATCACAGGTCCTTGCAGCATGTCTGCCAGAAGCACACCCCCAGCTGTATTGTATAGCAGGCAAATTTCTCTGCACTAGATGCTTCAGTGCCTGCCACCACATACCCAGTGTCTAAATTCCAGCTTGTTTAAATTGGTGGCTTTCCAACTCCTGCCTTTGCATTTGATGAATTCTGCCCCTTCTGTGAATTTTCAGAATGTGCTGTGCCACAATGGCAGGTTCCCAATCACTAATTCTTTGCAGGTAAGGCCATTCCATCCAGCTCTGTACCATCACATGATAGGCAATGTTTTGGCATAGTTGGGAAAGGCAGTCAGCAGCAAGGTCCACGTTACTGCTGACAGGTGGTCCAGTAAGCATGGTCAGGGATGATATATTTTGTTCACAGCACACTGGGTAACTCTGCTTACAACTAGGAAGGATGCAGGACAGATCTGAGTGCTGGTGCTTGTTTTGCTGCCATGTCTCCATACAGGTGTTGGTTGTGATGCAAGATTTGTCAGCTCCACCCCTTCCTCCTCCTTCTTCTCCATGCCCTCCTCTGCTGAATTGTCCTATGAACCACCAGTACCCCAGTACCAGTAGTAGGGTCTATTCAATGAGTCAGGCTAAAAAATACCATGCAGCTGGTCTGTCTAGGGGACAGGAGCCACACCGGAGCAAAGATTCTTTCAGATCTGCAGGGGCAGGCCCAGAGGTGGTTCACACCATGCCAGCTTGAGCCAGGAATAGTAGTGTGAGATAATGGCTCTAACCTCCTGTCTGCCCTTCAACAAGGAAATTTGACACATGTGTCATGCCTGACACATGTTCTCTATTTGGTTGTGCAGCATTTATTAAACAGGTACCCAGGATTGCAAGATCTTCCAAAGCTGGCCAGAAGAGTCTGTAGCCATTTCAGGTGGTCATAAACAGAAAGTGTTTGGTTGGCTGAATTCCACCTTCACATAAACTGCCTGATCTGTGACATGCCCACCAGGTGGAACTCAACTTTGGCAATGCTGCAGCGGCTATACATGCAGCAGAGGCCATTAATGTGTACCTGTGCAAGTATGGCACAACATCAGGCTCAGGGCAGCTCAGCTTTTTTTCTCCACACAAATGGCTGCTGATAAAGGATGCATGCACTGTACTGTCACCATTTGAGGAGGCGACAAGGATGGTGAGCCATGACCAGGCATGCATCATTGACACAATCCCTGTTGTGTCCTGCAGGAGCATACTCTGCATAGCATTGTGTACAGGGCACTTGAGGCAGAGCATCAGGTGAAGAGGAGAAGTTGCTTTCCTCTCAAGGCCCACTTTATGCAGACACCATTCTTGCAACACCACAGAGCATGCAAGAGGAAAGGGAGGAGGAAGAGGATTCTGGAGGAATTGGCGCAGAGAAAGACATGCCTCAGACCTTAAGAGCTGTTTTTCCATCCCCAGAACCCCTGGGAATAATACATGGCTGGGAGGAGGCAGTTCCAGCTTCTGGAATCCTCAGTGGCCCAGAAAAGTCTGCTTCCCATTCCTCTGCAAAAATGCGGTGCATGGCCTCTCTTATTCTTCAAAGCCTGTGAAAGGACCCGAGAATCCATGGCATCAAGGAGAAGGATCATTATTGGTTACCAACCCTCCTTGACAACTGCTAAAAGGCAAAAGTCCAGGAACTCATCCCATCCCCAGAAGATTAAATATCTTGAGGACATCTTAAAGAGGACTTTACATAACACCTTTCCAGACTCTGGTAGGTTACAGTGTCATTCAAAAGCTAGTTATGAGGCTTCTGTTGGTCAAAGGAGGAGTGTTGGGAAAGAGGGCTGCCTCAGTGATGCATTTAAAAAATGTTTTAGTCTTTGTCGCCCAGGGCTGTCAACTTCCACATCCCATTGGCAGTGTCTTCATCATATGGTGGGAGATTATCTAGGGGAAAAAACAGACAAGGGAGCTTTCCAGTCAACGATCCACTGGGTTACTGGTTATGAGAAAAGACCCAGTATGCAATTGAGCTGCTGGACGGCCCTGCATCCAGGCTGCTTTCTGAACAGCCATTTAGTGCTGCCAGGGTTTTTTTTACACAGATAAAAGAGCGTGTCTGTCCACAGACTCAGTTAACTGGCTGACTGGTTGACTGGCTTTATTTAATCGGAAACCAGGTCCGTGATGATGCCCTGTGGGAGGGCGAAACGTTGATGCTGACACCAGTTCCAGTCGTTTGGAACGCACGCTACCAACGGCAGTTTCATGCAATCTGTTCCATGCTTAATGCTTGTTTAATCCCTCTTTTTGTAAGTACCCATCTTTTGTTTAAATAAATAAATTTTTGATGGTACTTCACTATTAGTTCCTTTTTTACTTCTGGGTACGTGTCTCTCTGGCTCAAACTCTTCATTGAGGAACCCTGGATCTGCTGACCTGGCTTTCCACACATCATCCTAAAGACATCCATACCAAACCTTAACTGACCCTCCAGACTGAAAAGCTGGGGATCATGTGGATCTGGTGAGTGGGGTGTTGAGCACCTGAAGTTTTCAATCATTCACTTTGGATTGGAGCACCTTCAGTCATTTGTTTTAGACTTTGTGTTGGTTCATCTTATATATTTTTTCACATATATTTTTTCACTTTCATTTAATATGTTTGCAAGCGCTGTATATATATGTTTTATGGTTTTCAAGTGATTAGCACTTTGTGTATAGCAGCTGCAATTTTTTCACTTTACTGATTCTACTTTTTTTGTAACACTATCAACGCGAGCTTGTATATTTAGTCTATATATTTCTCAAGTTTATCTCTCTTGTTTTGAGTGCACTCAGCAGCTATGGATATTTGTAATTTTGTCACCAATAGAGTTATTAATGTGGATGCATTTTTTTCATTTACCAATGTCAGCTCTGATCTTAGTGATGATTTCAAAATTCTTAAAAATGCTTTAGATAAGCAAATTAGTACCTGGTGGGATGTCTTTACTTTGACTCAATATGTCAAGGGCGACATCAACCCCAGAAGACTTAGATGGAACTTAGCTCCCAATGATGGTGTGATTGGAAAGGAATTGGAAGGCGAATGGTTTTCTTTTTTTAATCTTACTGAAAAGAAATTACTAGAACTGTTGATTTCACGTAAGGACAGGAAATTAAAAAAACTTACAGGCTAATATTAATGCTCTTAAGACTAAACTTGTACCGTTTGAAGGGTCAGCAGAATTAAAAAAAAGAAGAAAAATCTACAAGATTTTGTAGTCAAAGTCGACAAAGAAATCCAGAAGAAAAAGATGAAAAAATATGTTAGGGACACTAATGATTATGAAGCTAATAAGGTTTACAAATGGCAGGAGGCCGTGTTGACAGAAGAAGCCACATCTTTGGCTTCAATGGATGACACGGTCACTGTCCCTATAACACCGTATACCCGTTACCATGGGCCAACTCAACAGGACCAACAGGGTATTGTCAACACTAGACCTCCTGGTTGATTACAATGCATATAGTGTACCCACATATAACCGTCATGATTCCCTACAACAGGAAGAGTATCATATTTCTGATAATTATGACCAACAATATTATGGTGGCAACTGAAGTTTGAACAGCCCTAACTGGACCCCACCCCAATCCAGAGGTGGTCCACCTCCTAAACCTCAAAGAGGACACCATGGTCCCAACCATAGGGGGGATTTTCAGAAATGGGGGTATGGTGGACCCCCAGGCAGGGGGAGAGGGTCCACACAGCCCAGAGGGAGGGGGAGGGGCCAATATCCCCAGGCGAATGGAGGAGGGGAGTGGAAACCTTGATATCCAATGGCACTCCCCAGACCCTAAGGAGGGGAGCCAAGCATAAGACACAGAGAGGTTGTAGAGGAGGCAAAACCAAAAAGAAAGAGAGAGACCTAATGCAGGGCATTTTTTATTTAAGTGATGCCAATTTTACTTTGGATGAGTTGAAAGTTTTAGAGTTGGGTCTTAAATTTGCCCCTGATAAGGATCTTAACAAATTTGATAATTTTGATGATTTTCAGAAATTTGTGAGGAAACTAAATATCAAGAAACATTTTAGTAAAGTCACACCTCATATAGGACAGGAAATATCAGCTTATAGCCACACGAATTTGAGGAATAACTCAGTTTTCAATCCTAGAAATCCCAATAGCCATTTTTTGGAGGTATTTAAATCACTGGTTCAACACGATCTAGAGGATTTATCTATTAAATCTGGTAGGTGAAAAACTGACATTGAAAGGGGTATTAAACTACTGGAGAAAAATAAACAGATTGTCATTAGGAGTGCAGATAAGGGAGGGGATTTTATTATTCTCAACAAATCTGACTACCAACAGACTAGTTCATGATGCCGAAATGTATGACAAATTGGGGGGCAACCCAACCAATAAGGTTAAAGCTAAGCTGAAACGTCTGGTTAAAAGTGCTCAGGGTGAAGGTATTGCTACCAAGAAGGAGGCTAGAAATCTGGTGCCGGATGCTCCGTGGGTACCAGTTATCTACCAATTACCTAAAATCCATAAGAATCCTGTCAAACCACCAGGTAGAGGGTAGACCCATTGTTAGTGAGGTGGACTCTTTGTTTGCCAGAGTTGGTGAATATCTGGATTATTTCCTCCAGCCACTGGCACAGAGTTGTCCAGCTTACCTAGACAGTAGAAATGTTATGGAACTATTACAGCATGTAGAGATTGACGAGGGCCATCTTTTGGCCAGTATTGATGTTAATTCTTTGTACACCAATATTCAAAAACATGCTATAGAAGCTGTGGATTTGGCTCTGAACAAGACAAAAATTAAAATAATAATAATAAAACATAGAGTTCACTGGCTTATTGGAAAAAAACTTTATTTATTTTCTTAATTCTCTTCTATTTGTCCAGACTGGCCACCGGCTGTGCTCCCCTTGCTGCATTGCCTGGCTATCAGGTTCGGTGCCTGTGCACTCTTTTTATAATATCTGGATGTTTTTTTCTGCAGGAAATAGGGTTGTGGAGTGGGGGTAAGCACATTTCCTTACTTAAAGCCTTGGTCATGTTTATATATTTATATATATATTTATATATTATTAAGATTAATTTGGTATGTATTTTGAATGTAATTTGTTATTTCACTTATCTTTATGTAATTTATTGTCATTTATTTGCTAGCTTGTATATCCCCAGAGGAAGCGATTGCGAAACATGTCGGGATAAGCAATTACAAGCATCCTAACTGAACCACTATATGGACCTCATGCTATATGTAACATCCCTGTATATTTAAAAGGCTGGTTTTGTTTTATTGAATTGTTATAATAAATACATAATTTTTATATTCTTCTAAAAAGCATTTTTCTATATTTTGCACTGTTAATGTCCCATTTTCTCTATATTTGGGTTTCTTTTCCCAAAAAATCTAGAATATTGTTAACAGGGATGAAGTGCCATGTATATTGGGTGTTGATTGGAGTCTGAATCATGTTTCAAAAAATTCTTTTTACACTTATAGGCTGGGGCATGGATGGTCACGGCGGACCAAGGATTACAAAAGTGGCCAAATTGCTTCTCACCCCTCCTCATCACCACACTCGCTATATCCGACAGTACAGCAGAGTTTGTAGCATCCTGTGTCCTTCCTTTCTGCTCCCTCCGTCCACCAGTAACCTTGCCACTCAATGAGATGAGATAGAATTAATTATGTGTTGTGAGTAGGGATGAGCCGAACACCCCCCGGTTCGGTTCGCACCAGAACTTGCGAACGACCCCCGCGTTCGGTACGAACGTTAGAACCCCATTGAAGTCTATGGGACTCGAACGTTCGAATTGGAAAGTGCTAATTTTAACGGCTAATATGCAAGATAGTGTCCTAAAAAGGGTTTGGCGACCTGCCTCCTGCCTCAGGGGACATGGGTCACTGCAAAAAAAAGTTTTAAAAACTACCGTTTTGGCGGGAGCACTGATTTTAATGACGATTAAAGTGAAAAAAAAAAGTGAAATATTCCTTTAAATATGGTGCCTGGGGGGTGTCTATAGTATGCCTGTGAAGTGTTTCCCGTGTTTAGAACAGTCCCTGCACAAAATGACATTAAACGAAAATAACACCATTTAAAACTGCTTGCGGTTTTAATGTTATATCTGGTTCCTGCAATATAGTTGAAAATCATTCAGAAAAATGGCATGGGTAGCCCTCCCTGCCCATTACCAGCCTATTTGGGTCTTGTACACATATTAAGGGGAACCCCGTACCCATATTAAAAAAAGGAAATGCGTGTGGCCCCCAGGCCCTATATACTCAGAACAGCAGTATACAGGCGGTGCAAACAAGACAGGGACTGTGTAGGTTTGTTGTGTTAAGTTGAATCTGTTTGTCATTTTCAACCGGTACATTTTTAAAGTGTAGCTCCAGTCAAAAAAAATATCTTTAAGCTTTTTGGAAAACATAGGGAAGGGTTATCACCCCTGTATAATTTGTTTTGTCGTCCATCTTTTTTCATCTCACTCGCTGCTGTCTCCTTGCGTTTGCAAGTAGGAGATGTTTGTAAGTTGGATGTTTGAAAGTAGGGGCCTGCCCTATATTATAGCGGTATGTACTGGGTACAGAGCACGCAGACAGCACGCACTATCTCCTAACACTACTGACTGCAAGCTCTATTATTAACCACTTGTTAGCCCAATGTTTGCATAAAGTGAAAGATGAAGTTATGCTGAGTAAATAGATATCAAACATGTCACTCTTCAAAATTGCACATGCCCGTGGAATGGCGCCAAACGTCGCTACTTAAAAAATCCCCATAGGCGACGCTTTAAATATTTTTTTACTGGTTACATGTTTTGAGTTGCAGAGGAGGTCTAGGACTAGAATTATTGCTCTCGCTCTAACATTCTCGGCGATACCTCACATGTGTGGCTCATGCGAGCACATGGGGACATGGGCGCTTTAATTTTTATTTTATTTTTTTATTGTTCATTTTACTTATTTTAGTTTGACATTTTTTTTACCAAAAATATATTTTTGATCACTTTTATTCCTATTACAAGAAATGTAAACATCCCTTGTAATAGGAATATGGGGTGACAGGTCCTCTTTACAGTGAAATCTGGGGGGTCAATATGACCCCACATCTCACCTCTAGGCTGGGAAGCCTGAAATAAAAAATAAAAAAAAGATTCTGGCTTTGATTGTACTGGCGAGTTGATAGAAGCACCGGAGGGCGGTGAGGGGTGGGGGGCGTCTATGGCTGGGTATTTCAGGGTATCACCGAGTATGGCTGGGTATCTCTGAGTATGGCTGGGTATGGCAATTTATGGCAGGGTATTACAGAGTATTGGCGGGGTATTGGCGGGGTACTACAGAGTAATAGCAGGGTACTGCAGAGTATTGGGGGTACTGCAGAGTAATGGCGGGTACTGCAGAGTATTGGGGGGTACTGCAGAGTAATGGGGGTTACTGCAGAGTAATGGGGGGTACTGCAGAGTAATGGCGGGGTACTGCAGAGTAATGGCAGGGTACTGCAGAGTAATGGCAGGGTACTGCACTGCAGAGTAATGGCAGGGTACTGCACTGCAGAGTAATGGCGGGGTACTGCAGAGTAATGGCGGGGTACTGCAGAGTAATGGCAGGGTACTGCACTGCAGAGTAATGGCGGGGTACTGCACTGCAGAGTAATGGCGGGGTACTGCAGAGTAATGGCGGGGTACTGCAGAGTAATGGCAGGGTACTGCAGAGTATGCACTGGTATTGCAGAGTATTGGCAGGGAATTGAGGGGTTAAATTCGGTGAGCAGCGATGTGGGCACTGCAGATGCAGCCCACATCGCTGCTGACACCGATCTCTTTCCCCTCCGCTGTACCAATCGGTACAGAAAGGGGAGGGAGGAACAGGCGTCATAACATGACGCCGGTTTGTTTCCAAGTGATCACTCCGTCATTTGACGGAGCAATCACGTGGTAAACGGCCGCTATGAGCGGCCGTTTACCGTGATGCGCCGGGTCCTATGGACCCGGCGGTCACGGATGCTCTCGAGTGCGCACACCTCGGGGCACGCAAGAGCAGAATTCTAGGAGGCCGTTAATTAACGGCCTCTCTGAGTTAAACAACCACCCTGAAGCCGTTAATCGGCAATGGGCAGCTGTTTAGTGGTTAAAGCTAGATCACTAGCTATATAGGTGAGGTGAATATAGTGGTGTATACTGCAGTCAGGGCACAGACAACAACCACTACACAGCAGCAAGATAGGAAATCAGCCAAAAACGATTGGTGTGTACTGTGTTGAAGGTACACAGAACACCCACTGCTTCAGATGCAAAGTAACACACTACAGGAGGCCGCCTTAAAGGTGGCCTTATATAGTGTGGGGCGTGCACTACACAGCCTGAGCTATGATTGGCCACAGGCAGGATGCCTGTGGCCAATCATGGCTCTCCTCGCTGCCGGCACTGCGATTGGCCAAGCATGCGGGGTCACAGTGCATGCTTGGCCAATCATCGGGCAGCAATGCACTGCGCCAACGCAGTGCATTGTGGTCCGCGCGCGCGTCACTCGAATTTTGACGCGAACGGCCAAAACGTTCGGAATTCGCCGAACGCACGAACAGCCAATGTTCGAGTCGAACGTACGTTCGACTCGAACACGAAGCTCATCCCTAGTTGTGAGTGAATCGCACACATGAGCACTACATGCTTTTTCTAATTCCCACAGTGACATTGTTCCCCATAGGGGGACTTGAAGGCTGGAGCGGCCCAGCATGCCACCCCCTCTGTTGTGACATAGAGGGATTTATATCATTCTGGTGACACCAGGTACACAACCCTTTCCGTGGTTGTATCCTCTCCGACTTCCCCTATCGGGTAGCTCAGACTAGGACTAGGCTTGCCAGTCCTCTAACTACATTACTAGACTTAATTTCTGGGTACTAATGATTCTTTTTCCCTCATTCTCTCTCTTATTCCTTTCCTTTCTCCTTTCCACTCTCCCTATGCCTCTCCTCCACTCCCTACCCTTCGCAGCTACATATTACAGAAACCTTTGTGGGAAGCACCTTGCTAATTCTCCTCAAGGCGCCCACAGGTTCCCAGGTCCTCAAGAGATGATCTCAGCTCTCCAAAGACAAAGGAAAGCTCGCTAACCCCCCTACAAGATCATGGCTGATTCGAACCCTCACCTCTTATCAATAAAGTTAGCCTCTCATAACATACAGGGACTTAATTTGCCCTCCAAACACCGGAAGGCCCTCCAAAGCTATCACGCCAGAAGCCTTGATATTGTTTTTCTACAGGAGACCCATTTTCCCTCCACCTACACCCCTTCATTTCTCCACTGTAACTTCCCTACCTTCTATTTGGCAAATTAAGCCTCTAAGAAAAGGGGGGTCGCCATCTTATTAGCTAAACGAATTCCTTTTGCACACACACACAGGGACATGGATGGTAGATACATACTGGTCAAAGGGCACATTGAGGGAGTGCCGTACTCAATTATTTCCTACTATGCCCCGAACCAAGGTCAAGCACACTTCTTTGCCTCCATGTTGTCCACTCTCACCCCCTGCTCTAAGGAAGAGTAATTATAGGTGGCAATTCCAACTTCACATTTGATCATATACTGGACAGGTCAGCCCAAGATAGGCCACACCTCAATAAAACACCCAAAGTCTCCGCATAGCCGGCTACTTCACGACCTGGGCATAATTGACTCCTGGATGTAATTGAATCCCTCTTCGAAGGACTATACACACTACTCTGCACCACATAAGTCATATGCCAGAATTGACCACATTTTTATCCCCAATTCAGATATCCACACCGTGTCACATGCTTCAATCCAATAAGTTTCCTGGTCAGACCACTCTCTAGTGTCCCTTAGAATTACTAGCTCCCTTTCCCCTCTGGGCCCCCCTCCAGTGGCGCCTAAGTGATTCCCTCTTGTCGAACCCTGTCCACTGTACCATGCTAGAAAAAGATATTAAGGAATTTTTCCTCATTAATGACACTGGAGACACAACCCCAAGCTCCCTTTGGGGCACATAAAGCTGTTTTAAGGGGAAAAATTATCCAGCTTGCATCCAAACTAAAAAGGAAAGGAAAGCGGATGTGGAGAAACTTGTAAAATACTTCAAATCCCTCAGCAAATCCCATAAGCGTAACCCTACGTCCGACACTCTGGCCAAATTAGAATCCTCTAGAGTAGCCCTGAATTTAGCTCTGACTTCCAACGCCGACAAACACCTCAGCTGGTTGAGTGGCAGATTCTATCTGAGGGCCGACAAAATTGGCCCACACTTAGCAGCTAAACTGTCCCCCAAAATAAAAATGTCTTCCCTCCCCAAAATCAAGTCCTTGTCTGGCACCTTAACCCAGAATCCCCCAAAAATTCTGGAAACTTTTCATTCCTTCTTTTAAACTTTATTCCACACCTGACCCAAATAACTCCAACTCCATTAACTCATTTCTGGAGGATATCATCATCCCTAAACTTTCAGACACTCATCGCTCTATTTTAGAGTCACCCTTCTGCATAGAAGAGGTCCAAGAAGTCATTAAGAATCTTAATAAAAATTCAGCCCCAGGCCCCGACGATTTTTCGGCCCATTATTACAAAACATTTTCTGAGGTCCTCTCTCCTCGTCTGGCCCGCCTCTTTAACTCGCTATGCGAGGGGTCTCCCCTGGAGCCAGCTGCCAACCTAGCTTATATAACGAAACTATAAGCCAATATCGTTAATCAATAACGAATTAAAGATAATGACAAAAATTTTAGCAAACAGACTGGCTTCCTTTATAGACTCTTATATCCATAAGGATCAGGTGGGATTTATTCCTGGGAGGCAGGGGCTGCACCAGATTAGGAGAGCAGTAGATGCAATCCTCTTGGGATGGGGGACCTACCCAAGCAGTATACATCCTCTCCATAGACCTCCAAAAGGCCTTTGACACGGTCACCTGGCCATACATCTTTACTGTCCTTCAGAAATGGGGCTTCGGTCCGGAATTCATTAGAACCCTTAAAACCCTTTACTCTGACCCGTAAACCCAAATTAAACTACAAGGTCACTTCTCGCATCAATTCCCCATACTGAAAGGAACCAGACAGGGTTGTCTTCTCTCCCCCATCCTTTTCGCCATTGCGATAGAAACTTTGGCATTGGCTATCAGACAAAACCTGGACATACATGGAGTTAAATATGGTCAACGGACTCACAAATGTGCCCTATGCGCAGATGATGTCCTCCTGTTTGTAACTTCCCCTCTCATCTCCATTCCCAACATTGTTAGACTCCTGAAAACTTTCGGATTGGTATACGGCTTGCAAGTTAATATTTCCAAATCAACAGCCATCAACATCTCCTCCCCCCAAGATCTAGTGGACAGATTACAAGATCACTCCCCCTTTTCCTGGAGCTCTTCATCTCTTCCCTACCTGGGTGTACACCTTACTTCTAGGATTGAACTACTACATCGCTATAACTACCCCCCAATGCTCAAGAGACTGTTAGATGATCTCTTGCAATGGTCCCTCTATAAATTGTCCTGGATGGGGAGAGTGAATGCGGTCAAAATTACTCTGCTTCCCAGGATTTTGTATCTCTTCCGCTCCCTCCCCAAACCCATCACAAAGCGTTTACTAGACAAGCTACAGTCGGCTATCATACGCTTCATTTGGGGGGAGGGGTAAGGGACACCGCTTCTCTAAGAATGTTCTGTATATATCCAGGAAGAGGGGGAGTTTAGGACTTCCCAACTTATGGTGGTATAATCAAGCTGCCTAGCTATGCCAATTTTCAGTCATTTACTCCACAGGCCCGAAACCAGATTGGGAGGACATAGAAAGACAGGCAACCCCCAACCATACTCTAGACTTTCTAATCTGGACCCTACAGAAGGATTAGCCCCCAATTTTATCCCCCCCGTTATCACACTCAATGACCCTGTGTGACTCCTTACACAAAAGGCACTTCCTGACCTCGGCTTGGTGCCCTCTAGCACATATATTCCATGTCTGTCTGACACCCTGAGCAGTGTGACTAATATGAACCGACAAGAGCTGCTTGTGGAGAGAGGTTCACGGGAAAATGCCATTCAGGGAAGTGTCCCCTTTGTGACTACTTATTCATTCCAAGAGCTTAAAAAAATTAGTCAACAAACACTGGCATATAGTCAGCAGTGATGCTGTACTTAAAAATGTGGTGTTGGAAAGACCAAGAATAGTATTTAGGGGTGCCCCTTTGTTACGAAACCGATTGGCACCCAATGTTATCGATCCACCTTTGAAAAGTAGTGGTTTCTTTGACCAACTAACAGGTTTCTATAAATGTGGGAGATGCAGGGTTTGCTCTTTGAATTCATGTTCACGTAGACGTACCACCACATTTAATAGTACAGTTATAGGGGTAGATCATGCCATTAAGCCGTGCATCACGTGTTCCACAACTGGGGTAGTCTACATGTTACAGTGCCCGTGTGGGTTACAATATGTGGGGCAGACCAAACGCCCATTGCAGGTACGGCTTAATGAGCATATTACCAATATACTGATTAGATTTCCGAAACATTCCGTATCCAAACATTATTTGTTGGCACACAATAAGGACCCTTCTAAAACGCTGTTTCTTGGAATAGACAAATTTAACTCTCATTGGCAAAGAAGTTCTTTGGTGAGGGAAATTTCAAAGCTGGAGATGGCTTGGATTCATCGTTTAAAATCATATGCCCCATATGGACTTATTATCGATACAGATGTTAATGCTTGTATAGATAATTCTTAATTTGGATTAAAAAATAATTTTTTATAAAATAATTTTTTTGAAACATAGTAATGAAATTAGCACTATTGTTGGAATCTTGTAAACTTGGTCTGATGCAGGATGGGCCTTTATAATATTATGAAATTATGTGGGTTTATTTTCCCATTGAGGTATTATATATATTTTATCACCAATCACAGCGGGTTTCATATTTATTTAGTTGATTTAATAATTAATATTAATTATTAATCCATTTTCATTATGGGTTTATAAATATATATTTGGGCACTTATATAATGGTACATATAATACACTAACTAACTGTTGGGTTTGTCTGATATTAGATACATAATGTATCAATATCACTATATATATATTTTTATTTATTATTTTTTATTTTTTGTTGATTCACTTTAACCACTTGACCACTGGGCACTTAAACACCCTTAATAACCAGACCAATTTTCAGCTTTCGGTGCTCTCACATTTTGAATGACAATTACTCAGTCATGAAACACTGGACCTATATGAAATTTTTGTCCTTTTTTTCACACAAATAGAACTTTCTTTTGGTGGTATTTAATCACTGCTGGGTTTTTTATTTTTTGTGCTATAAAAGAAAAAAGACCGAAAATTCTGTAAAAAAATGAATTTTTCTTCGTTTCTGTTATAACATTTAGCAGATTAGTAATTTTTCTTCATAAATTTTTGCCAAAATTTATACTACTACATATCTTTGGTAAAAATAAGTACAAATTGGTGGATATTATTTGGTCTTTGTGAAAGTTATAGAGTCCACAAGCTATGGTGCCAATATCTGAAAATTGATCACACCTGATGGACTGACGGCCTATCTAATTTCTTGAGACCCTAACATGCAATAAAAGTAAAAATACCCCCCAAATGACCCCTTTTTGGAAAGAAGACATTCCAAGGTATTTAGTAAGAGGCATGATGAGTTTTTTGAAGTTGTAATTTTTTCCCACAATTCTTTGCAAAATCAAGATTTTTTTTACTTTTTTTTTCCACAAAATTGTCATATTATCAGTTTATTTCTCACACACAGCATATGTATACCACAAATTACACCCCAAAACACATTCTGCTATTACGCCCGAGTACGGCGATACCACATGTGTGAGACTTTTACACAGCCTGGCCACATACAGAGGACCAACATGCAGGGAGCACCATCAGGCGTTCTGGAGCACCCAGGACAATTCTGACATTTCTCTCCTACATGTAAAAATCATAATTTATTTGCTAGAAAATGACATAGAATCCCAAAATATTATATATGTTCTTTTAGCAAACACCCTGGAGAATACAATGGTGGTCGTTGCAACTCACACGGTATTTGCACAGCAATTTTTCAAATGCTTTTTTTTGGAAAAATAAAATTTGTGCTTAAAAAAAAAACACAGTAAAGTTAGCCCAATTTTTACATAATGTGAAAGATGAAGTTATGCCGAGTAAATAGATACCTAACATGTCACTCTTCAAAATTGCACACGCTCGTGGAATGGCGCCAAACGTCGCTACTTAAAAATCCCCATAGGCGACGCTTACATTTTTTTTTACTGGTTACATGTTTTGAGTTACAGAGGAGGTCTAGGGCTAGAATTATTGCGCTCGCTCTAACGTTCGCAGCGATACCTCACATGTGTGGTTTTCATATGTGGGAGGGACTTACGTATGCGTTCGCTTCTGCATGCGAGCACATGGGGACAGGGGCGCTTTAAAAAAAAAAAATTCTTATTGTTCATTTTACTTTATTTATTTTAGTTTGACATTTTTTTACCCAAAAATAAATTTTTCCTATTACAAGGGATGTAAACATCCCTTGTAATAGGAATATGGCATGACAGGTCCTCTTTACAGTGAGATATGGGGTCAATAAGACCCCACATCTCACCTCTAAGCTGGGAAGCCTGAAATAATAAAAAAAATATTCTGGCTTTGATTGTATTGGCGAGTCAGTAGAAGCACTGGAGGGCGGCGGGAGGGGAGGGGAATGTCTATAGCTGGGTATTGCAGGGTATCTCCGAGTATGGCTGGGTATCTCCGAGTATGGCTGGGTATCTCCATGTATGGCAATTTATGGCAGGATATTGCAGAGTATTGGCAGGGTATTGCAGAGTATTGGCAGGGTATTGCAGAGTATTGGCTGGAATTGTACTGCAGAGTATTGGCGAGAACTGCAGAGTATTGGCGGGTACTGCAGAGTATTAGCTGGTATTGCAGAGTATTGGTGGGTACTGCAGAGTATTGACGGGTACTGCAGAGTATTAGCGGGTACTGCAGAGTATTGGCGGGTATTGCAGATTATTGGCGGGCATTGCAGAGTATTGGTGGGCATTGCAGAGTATTGGCTGGTATTGCAGAGTATTGGCGGGTATTGCAGAGTATTGGTGGGTATTGCAGAGTATTAGCTGGCATTGCAGTGTATTGGTGGGTATTGCAGAGTATTAGCTGGCATTGCAGAGTATTGGCTGGTATTGCAGAGTATTGGCAGAGAATTGAAGGGTTAATTTTTGGTGAGCAGTGATGTGGGCACTGCAGATGCAGCCCACAGAGCTGCTGACACCGATCTCTTCCCCCTTCACTGTACCGATCGGTACAGAGAGGGGGAGGGAGGAACTGGCTTCATAACATGATGCCGGTTTGTTTTCATTTGACGGAGCGATCACGTGGTAAATGGCCGCGATGACGGACGGTCAGGGATGCTCTTGAGTGCGCGCCCCAGGGGGCGCGCAAGAGCGGAATTCTGGGAGGACGTCATATGATGGCCTCCCAGAGTTAAACAACCGCCCTGTAACTGTCATTCGGCTATGGGCCGGTTGTTAAGTGGTTCAATTAACATCCTCTTCTTTTTTTAATATGAGGGAGATTTATGAATAAATAATTGAAATCTATGGTATTTTTTCCAAAATAGAAAATAATTTTTTGATTATGTACTAATAATTTTCATATAATTTAGGAGGTTATATTGCTCCTCGGGTTTTTGTTTAAGGACTGGGGTCCATAGGGGGTGAATAAGGGGAGGTAGGGAGAGTTTTCAAGTTCGTTTTTTACCTAATTGGGAAAATATAGATGTTTTGCCATTAACTAAAATGGCATTGTTAGCCGGATCTTGCATTTCAGAACGAGGTTTGGTTATAAAAGGTGGTGCGTCGCTGCCCTGCCCGTTCCCCATTGACAACTTCTTCTGTGACGAAAAGCATCTGGGAAGGCACGCAGTGACACCACCAGGCTGTACGAGGGGAGGACAGGCTCCCGAACGAATGCCAGCCGGCTTTCCGATTGTTTCTTTTATGCGCTTTTATATGAGAATTAAATTTACCAATAGTGCTACTACCAATCTGGGATTGCTGACTGTGGGAGTTTCATGGGACGCTGCTATATACAGGGAAAACTGATCCGTGAGCTTTCGGTGTATGGAAAAGACACAGATGAATTAACGATAAGGCTCTATTTGTGTTGCTATCTGGTAAGCACATCCACTACTCGGTGACGGGCACCTGTTTGCTGTTTTGTGTGGATTCACTGTGGTGACCTGAAAAGAACCCTACAGAGGTTTTTATTCCATAAGCCTTGTTTCTTACTTTTGAGTTGATAAACTATGGTCTTGAAGTTTTTTTGCATCTATTTATGCGGAATTAATGTGATTTATTTATTATTTAAATAAATTGCATATATGAATTAATTATTTATTTATGTATTATATGCATTCTGTATTTGGTTAGTTAAATAGTGTTTGTGGCGCAGCTTTAGAGCCATCTTTTTTACATATATTCCATAACCCCCAATCCCCCCCCCCCCCCCAGACTAAATATCAAGGCTTTCAGGTGGTGGCTCAACAAAGGCCTTTACAGAATAGGGCAATATTTCAATAGCAATGGCCCCATCATAATTAGTTACTGCATATCCAAATTGGACATGCACCCTTCGGAAACATTCCAATATACCCAGCTGTTACATTTATACCCAGCTGTTACATTTCCTCCGCCAGATATGGAAAAGTTCTGACTCCCAGCTTTCTGTATCTCAATATGGACTTTGGTCACGAGCGTGAGGGAGGGAATTTCCCTGATCTATTCAGCTCTAGCAGAACCCCTGGAGAAGGCGACCTATATGCTGAATTGGGAGTGAGATCTTTAGATGGAGTGGGACCTGGAGAGCTGGCACACAAACTTTGCCCGTTCCTTCAGGGGAATACTCAATATCTCCCTTGTGGAAGCGGGCCTCAAAGTGATATCCCGATGGTACCTGGTCCCCACCCACTTTGCGAAATTTTACCCTCAGTCTTCTCCACACTGCTTCAGAGGATGTGGCCACTTAGGCTCCCTCCTACACACCCTTTGGGAGTGTTCCAAAATCAGGGGCTATTGGAACAGAATCTTTAATCTCATCCGTAAGTCCACTGGATACGCGGTGAAACAGGATCCAACCATAGCACTCCTTAATAGCCGAATCCCTGATGTACCCAAATTGACTCTAATCCATTTTATCCTACTGGAGGCCAAAATAACAATAGCACACTCTTGGAAATCTCCCTTGGTCTCCTTTTACCAGACTAAACATAAGATCTCCTGAATAATGGCGCAGGAAAAAATGTCTAATGCCATCTTAGATACTTCAGAGAGATTTCAACTCACATGGGAACATGGGGCTAATTACATAATTACTTCTAATTACTACCCTAATTACTAATTACTATTACTAATTACTTCCCTAAGGCACAGAGGCCCTTCTTAATCCACACGCGTCTCCCTATTGCCCGGTTTGTGCACCTCCCCGCACAGGTTTCACACCTCCTCCCCTCTCCCCTTCTTTCTAACTCACTCTCTCCCCCCTTCTCTCTTTCTTCCTGTAACTTCCTTCTTCTTTCCTCTTTCTGCTCAGCCCCCGGCTGAATTGTCCTACTACTTATTCTGGCGTAGACTCTTTTAAGTTCAGAGGGGACTCTTCCAGAACCCCCTTAATAATTAATAGTTACAGTTTAATTATTTCTGAGCATGTTTGCCTCAAACAGACTGTCTTCTTTTTTGATTGGACTCCCATGGGGTTTCAGGTCTCAGTAGGGAGATTGTCCCAACCCTCTCTTTATGGCTCCTGGTCCTCACCAAAATGACAGGGGACGGTCTTTGACAAGTCCTTTATTAAAGTCTTCTTTCATCTTCTTTCTTCTGGTTTTCTTCCTTTCTTCATCCTTCGGTTTCTTCATCTTCTTCCTCCATCTTCTTCTTCCTCTGATCCACTTCTTCTTGCTCCGGTGTTCTCGTCCGCCATCTTCCTCCACGGCATCTCTTCTTCGCTCTCGGGCTGCTCCGCGCAATGGGAGGCTCCCGCTGTGTGACGCTTCTCTTCTTCTGACAGGTCTTTTATAACAGAGGGGCCACCCGCTGATCTTGCCCCCCTCTGATGCATGGAACTATGCGTCAGAGGGGGCGAGGTCACCGGGTGGCCCTGCCCTCCGTTATATAAGACCTGTCAGAAGAAGAGACGCCGTGGAGGAAGATGCCGGATGAGAACACCGGAGCAAGAAGAAATGGATCGGAGGAAGAAGAAGATGGAGGAAGAAGATGAAGAAACCAAAGGATGAAGAAAGGAAGAAGGAAGAAGAGCAGAAGAAAAAATATGAAAGAAGACTTTAATAAAGGACTTGTCAAAGACTGTCTCCTGTAATTTTTAACACTTTTGTCACTATTTTGGTGAAATGGTAGGGGTACTTTTGTACCCCCTTACCATTTCACACAGGGGGGAGGCCGGGATCTGTAGGTCCCCTTGTTAAAGGGGCTTCCAGATTCTGATAAGCCCCCCGCCCACAGACCCCCACAACCACCGGCCAGGGTTGTGGGGATGAGGCCCTTGTCCTCATCAACATGGGGACAAGGTGCTTTGGGGGGACCCCAAAGTATCCTCCCAATATTGAGGGCATGTGACCTGGTACGGTTCAGGAGGGGGGCACTCTCTCATCACCCCTCTTTTCCTGTGACCTGCCAGGTTGCGTGCCTAGATAAGGGTCTAGTATGGATTTTGAGGGGGACCCCCACGCAATTTTTTTGCCGCAGGGTTCCCCTTAAAATCCATGCCAGACCTGAAGGGTCTAGTATTGATTTTGAGGGGGACCCCCACACCAATTTTTTTTACGCGGTGTTTCCCTTAATATCCATGCCAGACCTGAAGGGCCTGGTATGGATTTTGAGGGGGACCCCCACGTAATTTTTTTTGGCGCGGAGTTTCCCTTAATATCCATACCAGACCTGAAGGGCCTGGTATGGAATTTCGGGGGACCCCCATGCATTTTTTTTCTTAATTTTTTTTTTAATGCTAACATGACCTGTGTGCAAATAGCTTTAAAAAAACCCATAGAAGTGAACCAATGCAAAAAAAAGTTGAGAGGTGCGCCTGTTAAACTTATGCAAATGAACCTATGTGACTTGACATTTACTAAGATTTTGCTGGCACAGTGAACTAGAGCACTTGGGCGCAAGTGTCCTTTGTGCATGCGCAGTGGATAAAATGATCTCACGCAGTTCCGAGTGTATTTGCAGGAGCAGCAGGCTTGCTCAGAGAAAGTTTATATTCCATCCTATTTTGGCCATATTTGTTACTTGGACAGTCATATCTATACTTCCTCACATCACCCCACATCACCCCCATAATATTCGCACTTCCAGCTTCTTTTAATTCTGAGATGAAGATGCTGTGCGCCAGGTCTATAACGGCGCACAGATTGCAGCCACCCGTGAGCTGGCAACATGATAGTAAATGGGGAATTGCGCTGTGTTACAGGCGCAACTGCTTTGTGAATACAAAAATAGCCTTTGTGCATTGGCGTGCGCCGATACCGATAGCGCTTTGTAAATCAGCCCCATTGTGTGCATCTTCAAAATTTAGCTTTCAACATTTTTTAGAAAAGTTCTAATAAAAATCAAAAAATTATAAAATGTTGGTGTGTTTTATTTCTGCCTAAAACATCAATGATGTTTTTGAGTCTTTTTTCAACATCTTCCTTGATCTTCTGTAAATTCCGATTGCACACCATGATCTCCCGGATGAGGACTTGTGCACTTTCACTTGTGAAATGAGATTCTTCTTCCACAACATCCTCATCACCTAAAAGAAAAAAAACACACCATGTATTATAAATATGCAGGCATACATCAATTACCTGAAGCTGGGGTCTCAGTCACTCACCTGTTGTGGTTACTATTTGTGGTTTTGGGATTTCCCCTTGCTTAGGAGGTCGGTGATCCCTGGTGTCCTCTGATGCCCCAATTCTTTTCTCCCCATGTGAATAAAATAAAGGTATACTTAGCACACAAATATTTGAGGCCTAAAATAGGAATATGCTTGAAGTGTCGTACAATTGTTGGTTTTGGCAGAGTTCCAAGCTGAAAACATTATTTTTTCCCTTTATTAAAGCTGAATACTTACCTTTTTGGGTAAAGTTTCACACCTGGAGACACCCCTAGTATCCACTGGAGCACCTGTGTAGGACACCCTAAAACGTTTGTTCTGGTGTCCCACACTAGTGCTCCTGTGTCCAGATGTGTAAACTGCTGCTGAGTGTCCACTCCTTACACTGAATCAAGTTTGCATTTCATTCTAGTTACAAACCCATCTAGACAATAATGCATTAAACTTCTATTAATAGAAATTGGCCTGAACAAATGTAGTTAACCTGCACCTGGCAAAAACATTGTATTAGTGGGTGAACTAACAATGTTTATAACGAATGATTACTGTGCCCATGAACCCCAAACTTGTCATTTTAATCTGTACAACAGTGAAGAAACGCACGTGGAGCAGCACAAACGTAATAAGAAGAATAGGAACACATGACAAAATACTTACTTTTTTGCAGCACTCTCTTGATTTTTCTTTACTGATCCTGCTCCCTCAATTTGAGGTCTGACCATTGTTTTCTCAGTTGATCCTTCGATCGCCATACCCAAAAATTATTTTGTAGACTTTTAACAACTTTAGTCATGATCTTTACTTTTTTGACATTTAGGTTTGGGTAAGATCCATGCTTCCCATCATAGTCGGCCCTCTTTAAGATTTCCACCATCTCCACCATCTCACCCAAGAACATATTAGTGGCCTTAAATATCCTTTGGGATTGGGACGTTCGTGGCTCCGGGTTTTCGTTGTTGCTGCTCTCTGCTGCATTTACCAATTGTCTCTCTACCATGTGCTCTCCCACTGCGCTGAAAGACACAAGGGGCGGGGAATATACTATAAAGAAGGTCAGGGGTGAGCAGAGTTTCATGCATGCATGTGTATGCAAGACAAGTTTGAGCCAACATCCATCAGAAAAAAAAAATGGATTTTGTTGTCGAAATGTGCGATTGTGTGTACGAGTTATAAGAGTGAGAGCAATAATTATAGCCCTAGACCTCTTTAATTCAAAACATGCAATCTGTAGAATTTTTTATCCATCGCGTATAGAGATTTTTAAGGATAAAAGTTTGTCGACATTTCACGAGCGGGCACAATTTTGAAGCGCGACATGTTGGATATCAATTTACTCGAAACATCATCTTTAACAATATAAAAATAAATTGGGCTAACTTTATTATTGTCTTATTTTTGAATTCACAAAAGTGTATTTTTTTCCAAAAAAAGAGAGCTTGTAAGACCGCTGCACAAATACGGTGTGACAGAAAGTAAAGTAAAAAATTAATTTAACTTGTAAACAACAAGTTTGAAAAATAGACCTGATCTTAAAGTGGTTAAATACTTTTCTCACTCTAGAGCTTCCATTTGAATGAAAAACATTTTATTATAAAAGGTATATCGCTACATATACTTTCAAATACAGTGGATTTCATTTTGCTCATGTATTTAATACACAAGAGTGCTTAGAGTTAAAAAACAGTTTTTAGAATAGGCATTTCTCTTTATTTCTCTTTATAGCTGAAAAGGGATGTCTTTATTTTTGTACTGATGGAACAGGCTAAGGGATTATGAAGCATTATGTGGACTCAATGACTTTGTACTTCTCATAAATCAAACTGTGCCTTAGGAGCAACCTAGTGTGAGGGCTATACATCATTTTCTGGACAGTTCACTTTTGTCACAAGCAGACCAGGCAAGTTAAGTTTATCAAAACAGAAAGATAGATAGATAGATAGATAGATAGATAGATAGATAGATAGATAGATAGATAGATAGATAGATAGATAGATAGATAGATAGACACTCTAAGCATTCATCTTGTTTTATACGAGACACCAATGTTTTAAAGCAAAACATCATAAATTACCAATCAGATATTTTATATGAGACAGCAATGTTTTAAAAAAAAAAACATCATGACTTACCAATCAGATATTTTTAAATGTTGCTGCCAAATTAGTTTTTTGAATCTCTAGCTTATACTTAATTATCAGTATCTTTACTAAATCATTAGTGGATGCCATTCCTTACAAATATCCAGGTTTTGACAAACAGATTTTATATGTTTTCTCATGATCTCCTGAATAATCTTTGTTTTTGTTGTTTTTTTTTTTTTTTTTCTCAAGATCTCCAGAATATAAATGTATTAATTTTTTTCTAGTGATCTCCTTCTTTTCTCAAGATCTCCAGAAGAATCTTTTTTTTATATAGTGATCTCACAAAAAAATGTTTGTGGTTTTGTGTGCCAAGTTACCACAACACCATTATTATCTTGTATTTTTTAACCTCAAAGAGATACAACTATGTTGGTGACCCTTGTTAATTTGACATTGTGTTTTTGAAATGTGCCAGCCTACTCACAAACAAGCTGTCCTTTTTGAAGTAAAACACATAGCCAGGTATTTGTCAAAACAAAAAAATAGGAATTTCATAGGGGTCTTCACAAAATAAAGAGGAAGGCAATACTGGAGAAACAGTTGGAAATGGTGAAGTCTTTGTACCCCAGGGCAGACATAAATTATTTGACAGGCAAAATTGGTAACCTGAGGAGTACATTTAATAGGGAGCACAATATGGTCCAGGAATCTGAGAGATCAGGAGCAGCAGCAGATGACATATACAGTATGTCCTGAGGCTGTGGTCTTACAGCAGCCTGCGTCTTTTTTCAGACCACATCAAACCCAGGTCATCACTCTCAACACGTTCTTCCATGCTTACTTCCAGGCTGCTGTGGTGGTGGTGGTGTTGCTTGGGGTGGTGAAGGAGTATGGTCCAACTCACACAGGTGGCTTTTAGTTGTGAGTTGGCCCCTTGTCCCCTTGTTTAGGGCCTGAAGAATTATCTCCTCACAGATGAGGCATTGGCCCTCCTCCATTCGTTCCAGTTTACCGGCTGTCAGACAGCCATATGACTCAGGGCCACCAGGGGTTGTTGTTAGTATTGCAGTAGCCTGGGGAATTAAATGACTATTTCAGGCTCCTTGCCTTCCTGATCCTTTTGGTTGGAAGGCAGAGCGGAGGAACAGGCTGATTTCCATGGCCTTCTCCTGGCTGAGACTTTCCTGTGAATGAAAATTGTACATAGTTTAGTTTTTTTGGTAATAAACCAGATACAATTTTGAGCTCATGACTGTTGCAAATTGAATGTTAACAAATCGAAAAGACTATCATTCTGACCCAAGCATTTTTCATTATTGTCCCAATCATTTTTGGCTACTATTGTCAATTCTAACAGTTGCTGCAGCGCTGCCTTCCTCTTTAGCGTGTTGGAGTAGTCCCTATTTTTGACTTGCCAGAGACATGGCAGCTCCCTGTACCTGTCTATGAAGCTTGGCAGGAAGTCCGGGTCTGTAAATGTATCCATTTTCTCTGCAAGACACAACACAGGACAAACCCTAATGTCAAGCTAAACTCTCCTAATCTTCTCCCAATATAGGCCTCAATCTATAAGCAGTATAGGCCACTACCCACTAATGCCCCAAGTTAAAATTGTACCTTTGTTTGCACGATCGGCACTTACGCTACTCCATCCTCCGCTCACAGATCAAACGTATGAGGCATGCGCGTTATGCTTTATATATACTGTGCATGCGTGTAACTTTTCCCCTGTCCTTTCTAGTGTATTCCCCACCTCTTCTCTTTCGGCACAGTGGGAGAGCACATGGTGGAGAAAGAGCAGATCCCTGCAGAGAGCAGCAATGACAAAAGCCCAGAGCAAGGCAGTTCCACATCCAGGATGAGATATAAGCCTCATATCTGTCCTTTGTAGAGATGGTGGAGAGGGTGGACATCTTGAAGAGGGCAGACTATGATGGTAAGTATGGACCTTACCCAAACCCAAATGTGAGAAAGGCCAAGATCATGAATAAAGTTGTGAGAAGCATGCACGGGAATTTTGGGGTATGACAATCCAAGAAAGAATTGAGAAAACTCTGGTCAGACCTGAAATTGAGGGAGCACGATCAGTATAGAAGGATCAGGAAAGTGCTGTAAAAAAAGTAAGTATTTGTTGTGTGTTCCTATTATTATTATTTTTTTTTTGGTCCATGTGCTTTTCTTTACTGTTGTGCAGTTTATAATGGCAAGTTTGAGGTTCATGGGCACAATAATCGTTCGTAGTAAAAATCGTTTGTTCGACTACTAATACAGCATTTTTGGCAGATGCAGGTTAACTACATTTGTTCATTCCTATTTGTATGAAAATAAGTTTAGTACATTGTTGTCTAGATGTGTTTGTAATTATAATGAAATGCAAACTTGATTCAGTGTAAGGAGAGGACACTCTTCAGCTGTTTACACATCTGGATGCAGGAGCACTAGTGTGGGACACTACATCAAACCTTTTTATGGTGTTCCACTGTTACGTACCTGTCGGATGAGCTTGATGTGTAGTGGGAAGGCTGTCTCGTACAAGGCCGGCTCAAGTGCCACCAGTGTTGCAACAGTGGCCGCAAGAACCTGGCGGTGTATGGGTGCCTTGTTCATCTTTGGTCTTGTCCATTCAGCTGCTGCACAAGGAAACAGGAAGCAGGCTGGTAAGTGCAGAGCTGGGGAGACACTGAATACGTAGTCAGACAATCTGGGTTTGGTAACAGATGATCAGATGTAGATATAGATGACAGGCAGAGAATGGTCAGGATACAGGCAATGTTCGGCAACAGGATATCAAACAGTGTAGAGCTGTTACAAGGCAGGCTGGGGTCAGGATAACAGAGATCAATCGTAGTCAAAAAAGCCGAGTCAAACACAAGAAACAGATCAGATCACAGGAACAGGAAGACACGGGAACAGGTATGAGCTGCAGATCAGACAGCAAAGACACAGTGCTGCTGAGGTGTTTAAATAAAAACAAAACAGGTAAGTATTCCAGCTTTGGAAAGGGAAAAATCATGTCTTCAGCTTGGAACTCTGCCAAAACAGATAATTTGATGACACTTCAAAGCAATGTTTCATTTTCCTATTTCTTGCCTCAAATATCTGTGTGCTAAGTACACCTTTTTTGTATTCACATAGAAGAAAAAAATCGGGACATCTGAGAACACCAGGAACCCCACACCTCATGAAGAAGGAAAACTCACCACACACCACGAAGATGTGAATTCCGAGGTTCACAAAGTGGCTAAAATGGTGACCACAACAGGTCAGTGTCTGAGACCACAGCTTCAGGTAATAGATGTATGCATGCATATTTATAATGCATGGTGCTTTTTTAAGGTTATTGTGGATGTTGTGGAAGAAGAAACTCACTTCAACAGTGCAAGTGTACAAATCCTGATCAGCGAAATAATGGTGTGCATTCGTGAATTAGAGAAGGTCAAGGAAAACATCAATGATGTTGAAAAGAGACTCACAAACATCAGGGATGTTTTATCCATAATCTAACAAAAAATAAATAAACATTTCAATGTTGTTGTTATTTTTTTTTTTATATATATATATATATAAATTTTGCACACAGTGTGTCAAAATGTGCTATCAGCCATCATGGGATATCAACATATGCATTTTGTGGGTGAAACACCTTCCTCGCGAATAAAGTAAGTGAGAGGAAGGGGTTGCACCCCCAAAACACGTCCATTGATCCCCCATAATGGGATCTAGCACATGTTGACACACTGTGTGTTTTGTGGGTTTAGAAAAATAGATGTAGGGAAATGACACACGTTTTAGGCATAGGATCATGATGGAAATCCACATTTTTTAATCCCAAATTGTGTGCATCTTCAAAATGTGGCTTTTACGGGGGTGATATCATCTTCACTTTATCAAAGTTGAACTTTGTAAGTTCCTGAGTTGTGGATGTATATGTTGTGGTTTTAAACATGCCTGTTTAGCCACAAAAAGGCTGTATACTGTCACACATACATGTTATACACCAAATATGTTGGCTTGTTAAAAAAAAAAAAACTTTTATAATGCACATTAGCAGCACAGTGGTGTAGTGGTTAGCACTCTCACCTAGCAGTAAGAAGGGTCGCTGGTTCAAATCCCAACCACGACACTACCTGCCTGGAGTTTGCATGTTCTCCCTGTGCCTGTGTGGGTTTCCTCCGGGTACTCCGGTTTCCTCCCACACTCCAAAAACATGCAGGTAGGTTAATTGGCTTCTGTCCAAAAATTGGTAGTATATGAATGGGGACCGTGGATTGTGAGCTCCTTGAGGGTAGGGATCAATATGAGTATACAAGGATAGGGACAATTGTAGACACTCACTCAGGTTGAACTGGATGGACTGGTGTCTTTATTCAACCTAACTAACTATGAAACTAACTATGAAACACATGTGAATGTGCTTGGGGTAAAATGTTTTATACTCAGCAATGTGTGGCTTCTTCTTTCAATGTTCAATAGCAGTTTTTGGAGTAAGTTGGTGTAGTTACAGTGACAATGGGGGTTATTTACTAAAGGCAAATCCACTTTGCACTACAAGTGCACTTTCAGTGCAGAGTCAGTGCACTTTCAAGTGCAATTACAGAGCACTTATAGTGCAAAGTGAATTTGCTTTGATGAAAAAAATCCCCACAGTGCTCTAAAATTTGCCCCAATAAGGCCATTTTAGGGACACCGAACAATTAATTCATGGAGTTGAAAAGGATGATTATTTTTTATCATTAATGCATTACATACATTAACAACAAAAGCATTGTGTGTATGTGTAGCAGACCCACAGTACAACATAATAGTTAGTTGAATAAGAGATTATCACCTCATGTATCAAATAAGTTACTTTTGCACTAATGAAGAAAATGCCCCCCAAAAAGGCCATTGGAGAACCTAGGAGACAGATAAAAGGAACACAAGCAGTAAATCAAATGAAATATGAGTTCAGTTTTTAATAACAAATAGGTTTTAAACAGTATCTGGCATATCAATTACCCCCTACCTGCAAAGTACTCCAGATAGCTTTGCCATACTTCTTGGGCACTTTTGGGGGGCAAGCCAAGACAGCCAACTTCAAGTGCCATCATGTTTTGATCCAGTGAGCCGGCCTCAGTGGCAACTGAGGCCAGATAGTTGGCAGCATTTTTTCTTAAAAAAATTGTGCAAAATGCAGCAGCAAAGAATAATGTGGTTTAGTTTATATTCCGCCATATTTAATGCAGTAAGGAATAAGCAGAACTGGCTGGCCATTATGCCAAAGGCATTTTCAACCACTCTTCTGGCTCTGGCCAGCCGGGGTGAGGGTCCGGGGTGAGGGTCCTCATAGGGAATGGCTGCATAAGATGGTCCCCCAGCGCAAATGCTTCATCTGCTACAAACACGAATGGGAGGCCACATTGTCTTCTAAAGGTGGCAAGCCCAGGCTGCTATTCTGGAGCCATCTGTAGAACTCCATCTGAGCGAGGGCTCCACCATCCGACATCCAGCCATTCTTCCCCACGTCTACATAGAGGAATTCATAAGCCACCAATACCACCGCCAACACCGCAATACTACTATACCCCTTATAGCTATGATAGTACAACCCTGAGTTGGGGGTGGGGTGATGTGGATGTCTTTCCCATTTATTGCCCCACTGCAGTTGGGAAAGTCCCACTGCTGAACAAATTGGGAGTCCGTAGTCTGCCATTCCTGTGGGTTGGAAGGAAAATGTGGAGTCAAACAAGAAAAAAAATATTGCTTTTGCACATAACATTGTAAGCAGATTAGACACAAACATTCTTGGCCAACATACGTATGACATTTATTGAAATGAGTATCACTCTCCACTTTATTGAGAGATAAATGCTTAAATAATGTGTATTACTTTGGCCAGCCACTCCTGACTTACACTATTGGTAGCCCACTGGACAGGTAAGAAATTTCATAATCCAAAAATCTGAATACACACCATACAAATTAAAGCACATTTTTACATTCTGCAATTGCCTATCAAGATAATAGGAGAACAAAACTTTAAACAGTACCATTTGTAAGCATTCAGACAGGCCCTTGCACTACATGCTTTGGTGAATTTATCCATAAATATTAACACAAAAGAGGAAAGTATAGTGTGTATGGGTTTGGCAAAGTCAGCAGAGTATTGTTATCAGTTGACTTAACGGTTGGAGGGGAGGGTTCAAAATGATTTTTGGCCCCCCCCCCCAAAAAAGGCTCTTGCACTCTGCCTGAATTTAAGGACAAAAATAACATTTGGACACATTTTAGGGGGTGTTTAGGGTAAGTACTACAATGGAGCAGACAAATTACATTGTTAAGTGACTAGGCTAGGTGCGTATGGATAGCATGCTGGGGAGGTTAGTGAAGGAAAATATGCATGAAGAACAAAAAAGGAGCATTACAAACTTACAGCATGCATAAGGACAAAGAGGGCATTCACAGCATTTTAGACATTAGAGTTAAGAGCTCGCCAGTAATAGATCCGAATATGTTTGGTGAGTGTGAATCTGCTTGTGAATCAATTCCAATTTAAGGACTTTTTGGAGGAGCGTGTTAAGAGTGAGTTGCTTAGCTCATTTGTGTGCTGTGGACATTGCTAGGAGGGAGCCCCTTATGACACGTTTATATGCTTCCCATTGAGTGAGAGGATTTACTTCCTGTGTATCATTGTCAGTGAAGAACTCTTGTTTATGTTTGGAGATTTGTTGGTAGGGTCTGATAAGAGAGTAGAATCTAGTCTCCATGTTTTAGTTGGCGTGGGTGTATTAGGAAGTCTTAGCCCTTGTACACACGGTCGGAGAATCTGTCAGAATGAGTCTTATCGGACCGTGTCGTCAGATAATCCGACTGTGTGTGGTATGCATCGGACTGATTCCATCCGAATTTCCGTCCGACCCAATTTTCCAACATGTTGTAAATATTTCCCGACCGACTGGGCCGGACAGACCTAATCCGATCATGTGTAGAGCATTTTCATCGGACCAAGTGCCACGCATGCTCACATTCAAATTCCGACACGGAAGCGCTCGTTCAGGTAAAACGACTGCTCGTAAGCGATATAGCACATTCGTCACGCCGCAATGTTAAAAAATCATTCATCAAGCGCATTCTCTTGTTCTTTACAATGCTGCAAGAACCAACTTCTTTTGATGCTCATAGTCACACACACTTCTCCCGAACGGATTTCATTACTCTTTTTTAACCATTTCAGCAATACAATTTTAGTTTAAGTCACATCTACACAATGTTTGTTTTATTTTTTTATTTTTTGGATGTTTTTTTTTTAGGGGGGGATTCCCTAAAAATCTCCTTTAAAGACACTGCTCATTTCTCCTTTTTTTTTACCTTTTATTTTTGTGTGTAAACTTACAACAACATTATTGTATTTTTTAGATTTTCTTTTGCTTTTTTAATCTACAGGAGGTTGTTTAGTGTTGGTACCCCTTGTTATTTATTTCACCTTGTATTTTGGAAATGTACCTGCCTGCTCACAAATAAACTCTACTTTTTGAAGGAAAACACATTACACAAGTATTTCATCAAACAAAAATAAAATTTATTTTTTTTGCTCGAAAATAAAACTAGGAAGGCAGCACTGGAGAAACTTCTTAACTTTGGTGCAGCCTTTGGCCCCCATGGCAGACATGACTAAATGAGATATAAAAAATTGGTGGCCTGAGGAGTAGATATCTCAGGGAGAGAAGTCTGCTCCTGAAGTCCTAGAGAGCAGGAAATTAAGATGCCATTTCTGTCCCCAGGATGGTGATCTTGAACAGGCTACATCTTCTGGCACACCAGACTCATCCCAGGCCATCACTCTCTGATCTTCCTTTGTGACTTCCCACCAGGCATCCTTCCAGGCTGTGGCTGGGCTCCTGTTGCTGGGGCAGGAGGAGGAGGGCGTTGTTGGACCTCCTGGCTGCCACTTTCCACAGCCTCCCCCCGACTGAGGTCTTCCTGTGTATGAAAAGGGGACATAGTTTTAGTTTTTGATCATCAATCACAACATTTTGTGCTCCTGGCTTTTGCTATTTGACTGTTACCAAATAGAACAGACTATCATTCTGACACCAGCATTTTTCTTTCCCGTCCCAATCATTTTTGGTCACTAGTGTCTATTGAGATGTAAACCACTTGGAGAAATCTCAACTTACTGATCAATAAGAACATCTAGTTAACATCATTAAATGTAACACAAGAAATATGTTCAACAATGCCATACCTGTCGCAAGCTGGGCCCCACCACATGGTGCTGCCTGGAAGGCCCAGGTTGTACATCAGAAGCCTCAGCTGGGGGTGAAGGATGCCTTGGAGGAAGCATGGAGAGTGGTGGCCTGGGTACCCCTTGGTCTACCAGAAAATGCAGCCTGTCAAAGTGCACCATCCTGGGGTAGTAAACAGCCTCTGGATCTCCTGCTCTCAAGGACTCCAGGTGCTTCTTTCTCTCCCTGAAATATGTAAGCTTCATGGCCACAATTTTGCGATTCAGATATGTCATGTCTGCCGTGGGGACCCTGATCTGCACCAAAGCAAGCAGTTTCTCCAGTGCTGCGTTCCTCTTTGATCTGTCATAATAAAATTTGTTGTGGAACTGCCACAGGCAGGGCATCTCCATGTAGAGCTCGAGGAAGAGCCCCATAAAGTTGGGATTGTTGAATGGGTCCATTTTGTCTGAAAGACACAACACAAGACAAACCCTCAAATACTAATAATGCAATTAAAATCCCTCCTAATCTTGTCCCAACAGCGGCCTAGATACAAGCAGTCTAGTCTAGTGAAGCACAAATTTTAAAATGTTACCTTCATTTCGACGTTCGCCACGTCCGTGACTCACACTCTCCTCCCAGATCGTACGGACGATACACATGTGTGGCGTTTTATATACAGTGCGCATGCGTGAAACTCCGCCCGCCCCTGACGTTCTTTCCAGACTATTCCCCGCCCCTTTGCTTCCCACGCAGTGGGGAGAGCACATGGCGGAGAGAACGCAGGTGCGCAATAATAGTTCCACTAACGAGGAGGAGGGTGAGGAAAGCCCGGAGCCTGAAACGTCCCTAACCAGGAAGACAAGATTTAAGGCCTCAAATATGTCTTTTGGAGAGATGTTGGAGATGGTCGACATATTGAACAGGACCGACTACGATGGGAAGTATGGACCTTACCCAAACCCAAATATCAGAAAGGCCAAGATCATGAATAAAGTTGTGAAGAGTCTTCTGAAGAATTTTGGGGTACGCCGATGCAAGGATCAACTGAGAAAACGCTGGTCAGACCTGAAACCGAGGGAGCACGAGCAGTACCTAAGGATCAAGCGTGTTCTTAAAAAAAGTAAGTAGTTGTCGTGTGTTCATATCATTATTCTTGCTTGCATACATGCACCATGTGCTTTGATTTCATGTTGTGCATTTTAAAATGGCCACTTTCAAGGTCATGGTTTCGTTCGTTCGTATGAAACATCGTTCTGCAGGGAAGTATTCCAGCTTAACAAAGTGGCCCCAGTAATGTTTTCACCTTGTAACTCGGCCCAAAAAAACAATTGTACAACACTTCCAAGCAATGTTTCATATTCCTATTTATGCCCTCTGTGTGCTAATTAATCTTTGTTTACATTCTCATAGGGGAGAGAAGGCTCGGCAAGTATGAGGACACCAGGGACCATGAGGACACCAGGGACCACACCCCTCCCAAAGAAGGGCAACCTTCCAAAAGAAGAAACAGAGGAGCAGGAGCAGGAGGAGGAGGAAGAAGGAGAGATCGTGGAAGTTGGCCAAATTGTCACCACAACAGGTGAGTGTCGGAGAACACAGCTTCCGGTAAGCTCATCAATGTATATCGCCATATTTGGATTACATGGTGTGTTTGTTTTTTTTTTCTAGGTGATGTGGAGGAAGATTCCCATTTTACCAGTGAAAGTGCCCAGATCTTGATCGGGGAGATAATGGGGTGCAATCGGGATTTGGAAATTGTACAACAAAACATCAATGATGTTAAAAATAACTCACTGGGGAGAGTGTGAAAACAAATAAACTAGATAGGGTTTTATTTTTTATTTTTTTTTAAAAAGCTGTATTTTGCATAATTCCAAATTTGGAAGATGCACAGAGTGTGTAAACATGCACTATCTCACATCATGGGTGATCAATGTACATGTTTTGTGGAAAGTGTCTGAGATGAAGGGGTTGCAGCCCCAAAGCATGTACATTGATCCCCCATGATGGGAGATAGCACATGTTGACACACTGTGTGCATCTTCCAAATTTGTATTTTTCAGGGGTGACACCCCATGTGATGAAGGCAATATCAGCCCAGTTTGTACATACTCTTGTCTGATATTGTCTTCACTTTTCCAAGTTGAACTTTGTAAGTTCCTGTGTTCTGTATTTTACGCTTTGATACATGCCTGTTTACACAAAAAACAAGTAAAAAATAAATATGTTTAACCACTTGCTTACTGGGCACTTAAACCCCCCTCAGTCCCAGACCAATTTTCAGCTTTCAGTGCTCTCACATTTTGAATGACAATTACTCAGTCATGCAACACTGTAACCAAATGATTTTTTTGTCCTTTTCTTCATACCAATAGAGCTTTCTTTTGGTGGTATTTGATCACCTCTCGGTTTTTTATTTTCTGCGCTATAGATGAAAAAAGACCGAACATTTTGAAAAAAAATGAATTTTTCTTCGTTTCTGTGACAAAATTTAGCAAATTAGCAATTTTTCTTCATAAATTTTGGCCACAATTTATACTACTACACATCTTTGGTAAAAATAACCCAAATTTTTGCATATTATATGATCTGTGTGAATTTTATAGAGTCTACAAGCTATGGTGCAAATCATAAAGATTTGCAAAAAAAGATCACATCTGATGTACTAAGGCCTATCTCCATTCTTGAGACCCTAACAAGCCAGGAAAGTACAAATGCCCCCCAAATGACCCCTTTTTGGAAAGTAGACATTTCAATGTATTTAGTAAGAGGCATGGTTAGTTATTTTAAGTTGTCATTTTTTCCCACAATTCTTTGCAAAATTACGATTTTTTTTTGTAATAGCTTATTTCTCCCACACGGAATGTGCATACCACAAATAACACCCCAAAATACATTCTCCTACTCCTCCTGAGTATAACGATACCACATGTGTGAGACTTTTGCACAGCCTGACCACATACAGAGGCCTAATTTTGAAGTAGCACCTTCAGGCATTCTAGGAGCATAAATTACACATTTTATTTCTCAACCACCTATTACAGTTTTGAAGGCCCTGGAACACCAGGGCAATGGAAATGTCCAGAAAATGACCCCATTTTGGAAAGCTAACACCCCAACGTATAATCTATGAGGCATAATGAGTCTTTTCAATGGTTCATTTTTTTCCAGAAGTTTTCGGAAAATGTGGAAAAAAATGAAAACGCATTTTTTTTTACACAAAGTTGTTCGTTTATAAGATATTTCCAACGCATAGCATTTACATAGCAAAAATAACACCCCAAAATACGTTCTACTACTCCTCCTGAGTATAACGATACCACATGTGTGAGACTTTTACACAGCCTGACCACATACAGAGGCCTAATTTTGAAGTAGCACCTTCAGGCATTCTAGGAGCATAAATTACACATTTCATTTCTCAACCACCTATTACAGTTTTGAAGGCCCTGGAACACCAGGGCAATGGAAACGTCCAGAAAATGACCCCATTTTGGAAAGCTAACACCCCAACGTATAATCTATGAGGCATAATGAGTCTTTTCAATGGTTCATTTTTTTCCAGAAGTTTTCGGAAAATGTGGAAAAAAATGAAAACGCATTTTTTTTTACACAAAGTTGTCCGTTTATAAGATATTTCCAACGCATAGCATTTACATAGCAAAAATAACACCCCAAAATACGTTCTACTACTCCTCCTGAGTATAACGATACCACATGTGTGAGACTTTTACACCGCCTGACCAAATACAGAGGCCTAATTTTGAAGTAGCACCTTCAGGCATTCTAGGAGCATAAATTACACATTTCATTTCTCAACCACCTATTACAGTTTTGAAGGCCCTGGAACACCAGAGCACTGGAAACGTCCAGAAAATGACCCCATTTTGGAAAGCTAACACCCCAACATATAATCTATGAGGCATAATGAGTCTTTTCAATGGTTCATTTTTTTCCAGAAGTTTTTGGAAAATGTGGAAAAAAATGAAAACGCATTTTTTTTTACACAAAGTTGTCCGTTTATAAGATATTTCCAACACATAGCATTTACATAGCAAAAATAACACCCCAAAATACATTCTACTACTCCTCCTGAGTATAACGATACCACATGTGTGAAACGTTTACACAGCCTGGCCACATACAGAGGCGCAACATGCAAGAAACACCATCGGCGTTCCAGGGACACATAGCCTGCACATACCAAGAATTACACCCCCAAATACATTATGCTGAGCAAAGGGTAAAGAAAAGATTACCTGTGGTTTTAGAAGCGCAGTTGTCCACAGGAGGATATCACTGGTCCAGGCAGCAGGCAGGGACTTGGTCAGCAACAGCGAACACAGTTTTTTAGGCAGCAGGCAGGGATACTGTCCATATTACAGTCCAGGGTTAGTGCAGAGATGTCAGCAGTGCCAAAAATATTGGTCCTGGTAGTAGGCAGGTCCTTGTGGTGTGGTCAGTGCAGCATGATGGCAGTAAGTCCTACAGGCAGCAGACAGAAGTAGAGCCTTGTTCAGGACAGAATGGGGATAGGGGTAGAGGCTTCTCCCTCCCAAATCTCTTTGAAGCCTCCGAGTCTCCAGACCCTAATCTAGGAATAAGAAAACAAAGAAAATTGTTTTCTTCTTCCAGAAAAACTATACTGGAGCCCCTCACATATGTGAGACCCCGTGTTGAATCCCACTAGTCCAGTTGCAGAATACAAGATCAGTCCAAGAGGCAGGCAAATATCGTGGTCAAACAGTCCAAGGTCAGTTGCAGATTAGGCAGAGATATGTACAGAATCGTTAGACAGAAGCATGGTCGAATAACAGTCCAGGGTCAGTTCCAGATCAGGCAGAGGTATGTACAGAATCGTTAGGCAGAAGCATGGTCGAATAACAGTCCAGGGTCAGTTCCAGATCAGGCAGCGGTATGTACAGAATCGGCAGGCATAAGAGTGGTCAAATAACAAGCCAGGGTCCGTTACAGAGCAGGCAGTGGCATAAGGGGTGTGAAGGTGTATGAAGGCAGGAACTGAGGATTATGTTTACCATACTTCACTAAAAATTTATTGAAGTATGGTAACGCCGAAAACAGTCGCCTATAGAGAGGCTTGGTTGGGAAGGACATTGTGCACAATAATAAGATGTGTCTCTTCTGACTCCTGCTTTGGTACACACCTTACATCTTTTTTGGCGTCTTTTGCCTGTTGGTGTGGGGGGGATTTTATCCGGAAAGTGGCGCTCGGAGAGTCGACTAACAACGTCTGATCTGATATTTTCTGGTGGGCCGTTTGGGAAAATAAGGGCTGTGAAAACTTCCTCCTGGTAGCCAAAGAAACGTTTGGGGTTTTGGGTGGCGTTGCGGTAAATTACATATGAATTATAAATGGCCAATTGAAAAAAATAAATTGCTACTTTTTTGTACCAATGATATGTCCGTCTTGTGACCAGATATGGTTCCATCATTTGGTCGTTGAAGTCGACTCCTCCCATGAACAAATTATATTCGGAAATGCATTTGGGTTTCTTTACGGGGCCATTCCTTCTGGGGATTTCCACGAAGGTATCATTGTGGATAGAAGATAACATATACACATCCCTTCTGTCCCTCCACTTCACTGCCAGAACCTCCTTGTTTCTTAGACTTGCGGTTTCTCCTTTCCGCAGCTTCTTGTTCACCAGACTTTGAGGAAAGCCCTTCCGATTCTTTTTTACAGTGCCACATGCTGGTGTCTTCTTCCGGTGAAGGTTGTGGAACAGGGGCAGAGATGTGTAGAAGTTATCTACATAGAGGTGGTAGCCTTTATCCAGTAGGGGGTATATGAGGTCCCAAACAATTTTTCCGCTGGATCCCAAGTAGTCCGGACAATTAGGGGGCTGTAGCTAGGTGTCCTTCCCTTCATACACCTTGAAGGAATATGTGTACCCTGTGGCTCGGTCACATAATTTGTAGACCTTCACCCCATAGCGGGCCCTTTTGCTGGGCATAAATTGCTTCATTCTAAGCCTGCCACTAAATTTAATAAGGGACTCATCCACACATATGTGTTGGTCCGGGGTAAACAATTTGGGGAATATTTCTGAAAAATTATTTAGTATTGGTCGAATTTTGTAAAGGCGGTCAAAATTTGGATCATTTCGTGGAAGGCAATGGGAATTGTCATTGAAATGTAAGAACCTCAGGATCATCTGATATCTGGTTCTGGGCATTACCGCGGAGAAGAGCGGTGAGTGGTGGAGGGGGTGGGTTGACCAGTAGGTACGTAATTGATTTTTTTTTGTTGAGTCCCATATTAAATGTGAGGCCTAAAAAAAGCTTGAACTCCTCCACCGTTAGGTCTCTCCATTCGTAGGGACGGGCATAATAGGAGGTCGGATTTTGAAAAATAAATTGTTGTGCATACAGGTTGCACTGGACCACAATTGACGCCAACATGTCCTCCGTAAAAATTTAATTAAAAAAATCGATAGGGCTAAAATTCTCCGTGTCCACCTGGACTCCTGGCTGGGCGGTGAAAGGGGGAACATTGGCCTCTCCTGAATTAGGAGGAAGCCACAAGGGGTTCTGAAGGGCATAGGGAAGGCCAGCATGGCTCCTAACCCTTTGGGGCTGAGATGACACCCCACTGGTACTTGGCCTTTCTTGCTGGGGCACTGCGGTGCTGGTGGACGGCATTGCGGTGCTGGTGGACGGCACTGCGGTGCTGGTGGACGGCACTGCGGTGCTGGTGGACAGCACTGCCTCACTAGAACGCCTTCGCTTGATGGGCCGGATATCTTCCTCCTCTGATTCATCAGTCAGTGTTTCACTGCTGAGGACTGGCTCATAATTTACGTCGGCTTCAGAATCCGAATCCGAAAAGGAATCTGAAGAGGAGAGCTCCCCGTTGCTCTCGTCGGCCGCGGAAATAATTTGGTACGCCTCCTCAGCGGAAAAGACACGTTTAGCCATGGTAGCACTGATGGGCACTGATGAGGTGGCACAGATGGGCGCTTTTGAGGTGGCACAGATGGGCGCTTTTGAGGTGGCACAAATGGGCACTGATGGGTCGGCACAGATGTGCACTGATTTATTGCACAGATGTGCAGATTTATTGCACGGATGTGCACTGATGAGGCGGCAGATGGTCACTGCTGAGGCGGCAGATGGGCACTGCTGAGGCAGCAGATGGGCACTGCTGAGGCGGCACAGATGGGCACTGCTGAGGCGGCAGATGGGCACTGATGGGTCGGCACAGATGTGCACTGATTTATTGCACGGATGTGCACTGATGAGGCGGCAGATGGGCACTGCTGAGGCGGCAGATGGGCACTGCTGAGGCGGCAGATGGGCACTGCTGAGTCGGCACAGATGGGCACTGCTGAGTCTGCAGATGGGCACTGATAGGTCGGCACAGATGTGCACTGATTTATTGCACGGATGTGCACTGATAAGGCAGCAGATGGGCACAGATGGGCACTGCTGAGGCGGCACAGATGGGCACTGCTGAGGCGGCACAGATGGGCACTGCTGAGGTGGCACAGATGGGCACTGCTTAGGCGGCACAGATGGGCACTGCTGAGGCACAGATGGGCACTGATTGGTACAGATGGGCACCGATTGGCACTGGCGGGCACTGGCGGGCACTGGTGGTGCACAGATGGGCACTGGCGGGCACTGGCGGGCACTGGTGGTGCACAGATGGAGCACTGGTGGTGCACAGGTGGGCACAGGTGGGCACAGGTGGGCACAGGTGGGGTAGATCTGGGCACAGGTGGGGTATATCTGGGCACTGGCAGGGTATATCTGGGCACTGGCAGGGTAGATCTGGGCACTGGCAGGGTTTATTAGTATGACTGGCACGTTTTATGTATGACTGGCACAGAGAACGCTCACTCACTGTTCGCTGTCTCCTCACACGCTATCGCTGTGTGAGGAGACACATTTGGCAATGGGTGATGATCTCATTTGTTTACATTTGAGATCATCACCCATTGGAGGAGGCGATCGCGCTGTAAACGGCCGCTGTGATTGGCCGTTTACAGCGATCTGTGATTGGCTGTGTCCAGCGGACACGGCCAACACAGATTTTCCCCGATGCGCGCTCCCGGGAGCGTGCGGGGAACTCTTAAAGGGGATGACGTCAATAGACGTAGTCCCGGAAATTGAGATCCGCGCTGTAGCCGTCATTTGACTATAGCGCGGATCTCAAGTGGTTAAACTGGGTTTTGGATACCCAAAATATCTTGGTTTGTTGTAAAAACCTTTACTAAACGCACATATGAATGTGCTTGTATTAAAAAGTTGAATTCTCAACAACGTGTGGCTTCCTTTTTCATTGGGCTTAAAATGTATTTGTAGTGAAATTTTAGTTTGGGCTGAGAAGAAGTGTGATTTACTAAAGGCAACTCCACTTTGCATTCCAAGTGCAGTTTCAGGTGTACTTTTGCAGTGCACTTGTAGTGCATAGTGGATGTGCCTTTAGTAAAAAGCACCCACAGTGATGTGTAAATTTGGACAATCATGCCATTTTCCTGCCATGGTGCTGAAAATGAGCATGATTTAGATCAGTAATGCACTACACATTAGTTAACAAAAAGAAGGTGTGTGTGTAGCAGACCCACAACATAATAAGATTATCTGAAGAAGAGACTGTCCTCATCTCGCTCTGAACTTGGGTTTGCACTGTTGCTGAAAACTGGCAAAGTGGGAGGCCACAGTCTGCCATTCCTGTGGCGTTGAAGGACACTGTGTAGTGGTGACACAAGAAAAAAAACTAGTAATTTTACAAATCAACATTGCATGCAGATTAGACACCCACATTTTTGGACAAAATTAGTATAACATTTTTTAAAATCTAAAGTATAAGGTCCCCTTATGAGAGTCCTAACCCCCCCATCCCCCCATCTGATGGGCCCTTGATAAAAAATGAGGGGGGATGTTTAGGACAGGTAACCCTCTCCACTTGATTGAGAGCTGAATGCCTAAATAATGTGTGATACTTTGTGAAGCCCCTCCTTAGTTACACTATTGGCAGCCCACCGGACAGGTAAGAAGTGTCATAATAACAAAATGGAAGGACATTTTGACATTCTGCTATTACATAGCAAGAGGACAATATCATAAATTCTTGAGTAATGATCATGGGAAGTGGAAGGAGAAAGTAAAGTCTTTTGCTGTTTTGCTATGTACACGCGAGCGGAATTTCCGACAGAAAAAGTCAGATGGGAGCTTTTCATCATATATTCAGATTTTGTGTATGTCCCATCTGACTTTTTACGTTGAAAATTCTAATGGACCTAAAAATAGAACATGTTCTAAATATTTCCGACGGAACTAATTCCTATTGGGAAAAACATTGAATGCTCTGAAGCAAGTATGAGACGGAAGCTATTGGCTACTGGCTATTAAACTTCCTTTTTCTAGTCCCATCGTAGGTGCCGTACATCATTGCGTTCTTGACAGTTGGACTTTGGTGTGATCGTGTGTACGCAAGACAGTTTCAGCGGAATTCTGTCGGAACTCCGTTGGAGAAACCTACAGAGTTTATTCTGACGGGAAAACAGTTTGTGTGAAAAGACGCCCCATCATACAGCACACAGAAAATGAGCTGAAGCTGTCAATCTGCTGGATGTCCCTCCCCTGACACCATTTTAATGTGTCAGAAGTAATTCATGCTGATAGCAGAGGAACAAAAACGCATTGGAAAGATTTGGCATGCAATTTGACATGTCGGCAATAGCACCATCCAAATCGGTACAATGCCGACTTTGCGGCACTGCACCAACTCCCAAAAGTAGTTCCTGCACTACTTTTGGCGACTTCAGGTGTGATTTCAATAGACATCTGTGCAGGAACCTGCACAGTTGTCTGTCAAATCACCCCCAAAGTTGGACTGCATTTTTACAGCTGAACTTGCATGATTTCTAACCTGCAGAAATGTGAACCTAGGCTTAATAAATCAACCCCTTAGTGCTTTTAACTGAGACAAGTATACACTATAGAAGCATATGCTTTGTTCATATTTCATGTCTGATGTTTACAACCACTTTAAGATAGAGATCGCTAATAAGTATGATAACAACAAACAGCATCATGATACTGAAGTGTCTCTGTACTGCAGCAAGAAGATGGCATAGCAAGTAATTGCTCTTTCTCATGACAGCCACTTCTCATGTGAATGAGAAACTAACATGCATTCTTGGATGTAACCGGAAGGACTCAAAAAGCAGAGAAACATTATGAACTCCTAATTACTATTATTTATTATTTTTTTGTCAATAGTTTTTTATTAGGTTTAAGAAATGGAACAATACAATATATGAAAGAACAGAATAGACTATGGTAATTGAGAGCAACACAGAACTATAGAGTGTGCTACACAGAACTTCAGGCATACAAGACGGGAAGGATAGCATTGTGGTAACAACATTTGGCCCATGTTTTTCATTGCTTATTGCTTAAAGGAAGTTTGTGCGATAGATCTGTAGGAAAACATATTTTCAAATGGGTAGTTGCCTTGTCCAGTGCCTCATTAGAACATGTTTTGCCACTAAGCCCTTGTACACAGGGTTGGACATTCCAACAACAAAATCCGTCGGATTTTGTCTGACGGATTTTGTCCGAAACTTGTGTTGCATACACACGGTCGGAAAAAGTTGTCGGAACATCCGATCGTACGTAACGTGATGACGTTATTTCATTAGGACGGGACTATGTTCAGGCTAGTAGCCAATAGCTTTGGTCTAGGAATTTGATCTGAGCATGCGTGGCACTTTGTCCGATCGGAATTCTCTACACACAATCGGACAAAGTCCGATCGGATCATGTTGTCGGAAAGTCTTATAGCCCAGCTCTAAAACTTTGTCCGCCAGATATTCTGACGGAAACAGTCCAGTGGAGCCCACACACAGTCAGATTATCCGACAACACGGTCTGATCGGACTTTTTCCGTCGGAATGTCCGACCGTGTGTACAAGGGCTTAGAGTACATGTATTATGGGTGGTGTGGCTGGCAGCAGAGCAAGATGACTGTTTAACCCTCCAGCTCCACTCAGCCTTGAAACATACAGCAACAGCCTGTGTTCTCCAGTGGCTTTTATCACCTCTCTACCACACTGGGGGAGATCTCCTAAATGCGACACCTAGACAGTATGCCCAGAAGAATAACAACCCCCACAAGTCGCAGTACCTCACTCCTTTTTTTCTCAATCACCAGCCATGCAGCAGAGCCAAGATGGTGCCAGAGTGGCACCTCATCCCTTCTCATTGGAAGCCGGTGACAGTTTGCAGTCCACAAACAGCCAGGAGGATATGGACGGATCAGCGCCTGCACCAGTCCTATTTTACAACTCATCTACTAACAGAGGTAATTGTTAAGCCTACCCATTTCCCTGTATCTGCCAGGATGTTTTGGCACTGCTCAAATTGTAAACAGTTCTCTCAAGTCACTGCGGCACTCTGAGATCACGTCATATACAAATGGGGCTTCCTCACCAAGCTCGTTGTAACTTTACAAAACCAATCAACCAAAGGAGGGCTGAATATTGCTGCATTGGGGCCTCCTCACTTTACCTCTGCCTGACCCTAAACCACAGAATCCCAGTACGCACAGCCAAGATTGCATAATTTGGAATTCTAACTCCTCGTACTAATAAGTGTTGCTGTTGTTACTCCAGTTTATACTTCCAGCTGCCCATGTTCTCATTATAGCACTATGACAGTTTTCTTGCCTTGGCATTATGAACATGTTAGGTGAGTGTCACTCTAATGCCGCGTACACACAATCAGAATTCTCATCGGAAAAAGCTCTGATGGTTTTCCAGGTGGAATTCCGATGGAATTTGGCTCAAGCTGTCTTGCCTACACATGGTCACATCAAATTCCGATCATTTATAACGCGGTGACGTACAACGCGTACGACGTGACTAGAAAAAGGAAGTTCAATAGCCAGTAGTCAATAGCGTCTGTCTCGTAGTTGAATTTGAGCATGCGTGATTTTTGGCATGTCGGAATTGCATACACACGATCGGAATTACCCATAGAAAGTTTTTCCGTCGGAAATTCAGACAGCTAAATTCCGATGGAGCATACACACGGTCGCATTTTCCAATGAAAAGCTCTCATCGGTCTTTTTCTGGCTGGAATTCCGATCATGTGTATGCGGCATAAGAGTGTGTTTGCTGTTTTTTTTTTCTTCTCTCTTTCCCCTGGAGAAAAAACAAGGTGCTAGGCATCCTAACACGTGTCAACTTTTTCATTTATTTTGTATTTTTTCATCTGTCATTGTCTTTTTTGCTGTTAAATTGCTTGTTTTACTGCACTGCTTGCAAATAAGATGTGTACAAGAAACTACTGTACAGTAAATGTTTCTTCCCTCAAATCCACCATCTGTTCTCACAAGCAGTTCCCATATGGCTTTTTTGCTAACTCCCCTAAAAAGAAAGCTGGGTTCCTAATTGCCTCTGTATTTTTGACACTGCTCCACTCCGAGATCGACCCTTATGATAGATATCTAATTTTATATGCCTCAATTAATAATCACACTATGACTATTGTCAACATCTATGCTCCAAATACCAACCAAAAATAATTTGACAAAACTGTAATGGGGAAATTGGAACCCCTTTCAAAATAAACCCGTTTCATTTTTGGTGACTTAGGCCCCTTTCACACTTGTGTGACTTGTCCTGCGACTTTGAAGTCCCAAGTCGCAGGACAAGTCGCATACCTGTGAAAGGGGCCTAAGTCACCACAAATGAAAAGGGTGGATTTCAGAAGGGTTCCAATTTCCCCATTACAGTTTTGTAAACTTGTTTTTGGTTGGTATTTGGAGCATAGATGTTGACAATAATTGGGACTTCAAAGTCGCAGGACAAGTCGTACTCCATGATTTCCAAAGCTTACCATTCATACATGTGTGACTTCAAGTCGCAGCAACTTCAAAGTAGTCATTGCACTATTTTGGTCCAACTTTGATGTGACTTGAGGTCCAAAGACCTCAATATTACACAGGCATTTCTTCAATTCGCATCAAAATCACAGCAAAATCACAGCAAAACTCCTGGCAAAATCCTGCAAAAAATAAGGGCAAAAATTGCAGCAAAATTACATGACTTTCAGATTGTACAAGTGTGAAAGAGGCCAACCCAGCCCAGAAACAATATACTGCCCTCTCCTCTTAGTCAGAAGACCTCTATGACCCTTTGAGATGCCTCCATGACACAGAAAGTGACTACACCTTACATTCACACATGCAAAAGACCTACTCTTGGATAGATATGTTTCTGGTTGATAAATACCACTGCAATTGGTTCTAGAAGCTAAAATTGACATCATGGCATAATCTGATCACACTTCCATAGCTCTAAAACCAACCCCCAGTCAGAATACTAAGAAAGGGACAATGTGGAGACTCAACATCTTTCTTCTCTCTCGCTCCCACAATAGCTGTTTGGAGACAGGTTATGGTGTACCTTAGTGACCCTGGTACTATTTCCCCCCACACTCTGCTGGACTCTCTGGAGGAAAAATGTCAAAAGTGTGTATAGAGTCAAGTACCACCCGGTGATTATCTTTTGTGTTAATTCCCAATGGTTAACACAATGCGACACAGAGTAATTGTAATAAAGTGCCATAGACCATTATGTAGGGAACTAGGAACTCTTAAAATCTGCTTTCCATTTTCTATTTCAATATTCTTATTGATATCTAAACATCAAAGAAACAGACATTGTGTCCGCCTGCAAGACCAATGTCAGTACATAACGAAGAAGTAACAAGTTCTAATGAAAGCATTGTGGTTGGGGATACAGGTAGGTTGATGATTACAAAAGTAGTACATGCTTAGTGGGGGTATAAAATCAATAGCAGGAGTGGATAACCGATCATTTAATGGAGATAGATCCATCACCCCAGGGGGATATAACTGTGAACAGGAAGACTCCATCTGAGTGGATCGGCAATCCAGGTGTTAATCCAGCACAGCCTGTAAACTTCAGTCAACCTTCCTGGGTAGACCAGAGCCATAGCTGTTGGTGCACTCTGAATCCTAGTAAGTAACCAATGGCCTGTGAGTGAACTGTAAAGAAAACTTTCCTAGACCTGTTGATTATTAACCTGAATGAGGAAAAACAGAAGACCATAGTTAAATAGTCCCTCAACTTGACAAGAGATATTTTAATGTATAAATCTTTGCTTCTAGAGCAGGGTTATAAATATTGAGGTAAGGGCAGTGTGCTTTACTGGTAAGTTCTAAACATCTAACCTTAAAAACGTGCATATTATAAGGCAATGCAGAAAATAACCAATGGTTGGTAGCCCAATAGTTTGCCTTATGCTTCGAAGTATAACTTAAGAAAGTTGAGCAAGCTTAAATAAAATGGAAAAGGAGGAAAAACGAAATTAAAGAAAGAAGTTAAAAAAGGTGAAGGAAGATACAGCAAGAAAGAGAAGAGGAACAAATCAGCTTAATAGGGCCCAAGAGAGAGAGTGGGGGGCGCTACATTGGTATAGTGAAGATCAACCAGGTAAATTGGACTATGTGGTCAAGAATCCAGGGTACATGGGGATCTTTGCATATAGTGTCCAGGGTTCTCAGATGCCTTTAAACCTCCAGACTTTATCATGAATGGTAGCAACTAGTTTTTCTTGGGATATAATAATAAGAAATTATTCATTTTGTTTCTGTAAGAGAGACTCTTGTATTTTTCCAGGCCCTGGCGAGTGTAATCTTGGCTCCCAAGAGCATATAAAAAATGAGAACTTGGAGATGTTTAGAGGTTTTCTCGACTCTACTGTTTAGGAGGGCTATTGTGGGGTCCTTTGGGATGACGACCCCCATGATTTTATGCAGGAAGTGATGAAATTGTTTCTTTCCAAAGCAAATAATTGATAATGTGGAGTGGGACTGCTTGTCTTTCCATGGACACCCAGTCCAGTCTGGGGCCCCTAGAATATACAATAGAAATTTGAGCCATCTGCATCACTTGGTAATACCACCAACAATTAGGGAGGCCCAAGCCCCCTAGATCTTTTAATTGACAAAGTATAGCTTTAGAGCAGCAGTGACGCTTTTCCCACCCTGACAAAGTGTATTACTTTAGATTGAAATTTTGAGAGAGTTATTTTCTTCATTGGAATAGGGAGAAATTGGAACAGATACAGTAAGCGCGGTAGTAGAGTCATTTTAATATAATTGATCCTGCCCAGCCGGGAGAGATCATATTTTGACCAAAGCACCAAATCTTCCTCTATTTTATTAGATATGGGGGGGGGGGGGATTAACAGCATATAGTCTACATATGGGATAGAATTAGAATGCCACGTGAAAGTGTCTCTGAAGTTGGTCTAATATTGCTGGTGGGATCAATATGTTTAAAGACACAAAATTTGAGGCATTTACTCAAAGGCCTGAGATCTGACCGAAGTCTTGAAACAATCGAAAGATATTAGCAGTAAAAGTCAGGGGGATGTTATGAAAAGCAGGATGTGCAGTTCCCTTGTGTGAAGAAGGGGGATGCAGACCTTGAAAAATCAATCTCAGCTGTACCAGGAGACGTTTGCCCTTGGAGAATGAAGAGAAGCTGTAAGATTTGTTCTGAAAAGAAAAGTTCAAGCGAAACGGACCATCTGTTGGTGTCTTCCTTTTTGGTCAGGACTTGTAACAGAGGTTTTAATGACCGATGCTTCTGTACCATGTAGGGAGAAAGATCCGCAAAGATTTGGATTTTATGACCTTGAAATGAGAGTCGGTTTAGATTGCGTGAAAATCTCATAATTTCCTAATTAACCAAATAAAAGTGAGGTTTGGCGATAATATCTCTTGGTAGACCGTCTGCGTGAGGTGGTTGAAGGGCTCTGTGTGCCCTATCTAATTCCAGGCAATGCTCTGGGATATATGGAATTAGTTCCTTAATGAAGGATCGAACTTCAGGTTAAACTTCTCTGATGGATTCGGGCAGGAACCCCCATCAAATCATTCTCTGCAGCTATTACCTTTTGTACCACCACTCCCTCCCTTTAGAATGTAAGCTCTACAAGCAGGGCCCTCCTGTACCTTTTGTATTGTATTGTAATTGTGTTGTTCCCCCCTATACATTGTAAAGCACTGAGTAAACTGTTGGTGCTATATAAATCATGCATAATAATAATAATAATAATAATCATAATATTCCAAAAGTTATAGCATCTTGATCTATTCTCCAAATCATCGATTTTGGACAGTGCAGTCTCCAATTGATCCTGGAGCTCTTGTATTCTGGCAGTGTTCTGGTTGGTTCTAGCAATAGTCTGGCCAGGTTTCTGTTCAATAACATCAATCCTGGACCCTAGGTGCTGGATATCTGCATGGGTAGTTGAAGTTATTTGTGTAGCTGTGTGGGTAAGGTCCCTGGAAAGCATTTTAGAAAAGGCTGCCGTTAAAATGGGGAAGTCGGGGGGGTGTGATGCTGACCACAGTTGTCCCCTCCAAATGTGTAAGAGCTGGCAGTAATATCAGCCATTGGGGTGAGAATCAGTTCATCCACTGTCCTCTGGAGAAGTGACTGATTAGATGCTGATGAGGGCAAAGGCATATGAGGATCACTCACTGCAGAGTTGATTAGCTGTGGATCAGAGTTACCAGCAGCATCCTGATCTCCTATGGAATCTTCCCCCTTGTGTCTGTGCAGCATGAAGTTGGGTGCACCATCTTGGGTCAGTTGGGTGGCCTCGGACTGGGATCTAACAGGCGGGAGGTGTTAGGGTCCCTCCTTGTGGTGCCCCCTAACATCTTGAGGCTCCTGATGTGTTTCCAAGGTGGCTGGTGGCAGAGCACTCTAGCAGCTGTGGCGGGGTTCAGATGGCTGGAACAGTGCAGAGCTCCTGGGCTAGAATTCCATGCAGGAAGCTGCCACGTATGCGCCTCCCTACTTCTCATTTTAACAGAGTTACAAAATTGGTGAGGTTTAAAAAAGACACACGTCTATGCAGTCCAACCTGTGTGTGTGCTTTTAGGCTAATAATACATTGTATATCCCTGTATGTTGTGGTCGGTTAGGTGCCCATCTAATAATTTTTTGAAATTATCAATGCTCCCCGCTGAAACCACTGCTTTTGGAAGAGAATTCCACATCCTTACCGCTGTTACAGTAAAGATTCCTCTACACAGTTTAAGGTTAAACCGCTTTTCTTCTCGTTTTAGTGAATGGCCGGGTGTCTTATTAAATTCCCTTTTATTTGTTAATATGTTAATTGTTATTAATCAGTAGGTCTAGTAACGCTTTGTTTCTTGTTGTTGCATTTACCATCTGAACTGTGAAATTGTCCTTCAAGACATTTTTGAAACATAGGGATCATCTTAGTGAATTGCATCTTTTGCTGAAGGGTGTTGTAGAATAGAGAGATGCCTTGTGTGCTGTGAGGGGACGTACAAAATTGCCAAATTGCTAAGGAGATGGATATGATAGAGGGGGAGGGGGAGGATGCCTCATTAAAAATGTTAAAACCCAAACGTGAGTGAAGTGAGGTGATTTGGGTATTTCATATTCTGCCAGCAGGGTATCTGTGGTCTTAGGGACATTGTTATGGAAAATGCTGTATTCTCACCTCAACCCAGTGCCTAATAGATAGATAGGGAATGAGAAATTCCAGAGTCTATATAGGGAGGTGAATAATATGTGTCTAAGGCCCCTGATCTCTTTGCAGGAGCAGAGCCCTCCCAGTCTTATAGGTGGGATAAAGTATATATCCAGTGGTATCCAGCTGTCAGCTAATAAGATTAAAGGTTAAGTAGAATTACTGGCAAGAGTGGCTTCTATATCCACCCATAGTGTGTCAAATGTGGCAATAAACCAGTGTTTAACCCTTTCATGACTAAGCCTATTTTTGGCATTTGGTGTTTACAAGTTAAAATCCATATTTTTTGCTAGAAAATTACTTGGAACCCCCAAACATTATATATATATATATATATATATATATATATATATATATATATATATATATATATATATATATATTTTAGCAGAGACTCTAGAGAATAAAAAGGCAATTGTTGCAATATTTTATGTCACACGGTATTTGTGCAGCAATGTTTTAAATGCAACTTTTTGGGAAAAGGGACACTTTCATGAATAAAAAAAAAAAGGAAACAGTAAAATTAGCCCAATTTTTTTGCATAATGTGAAAGATAATGTTACTCCGAGTAAATAGATACCAAACATGTCACACTTTATAATTGCACGCACACGTGGAATTACGACAAACTACGGTACCTAAAAATCTCAATAGGCGACATTTTAATTTTTTGTAACGGTTACCAGGTTAGAGTTACAGAGGAGGTCTAGTGCTAGAATTATTGCTCTCGCTCTGACGATCGCGGCAATACCTCACATGTGTGATTTGAACACCGTTTACATATGCGGGCGCGACTTCCGTATGCGTTTTCTTTGCTTCGCGAGCTCGCGGGGATGGCGGGCTCTTTAAGACATTTTTTTTTATTTATTTTAAAATTAATCAATTTAAAAAAATAAATAAATAAATAAATTTGATCACTTTTATTGCTGTCACAAGGAATGTAAACATCCCTTGTGACAGTAATAGGTGGTGACAGGTACTCTTTATGGAAGGATCGGGGGTCTAAAAGACCACCGATTCCTCCTTTACACTTCAAAGTATTCAGATCACCAAAAACGGTGATTCTGAATACTGTATATTTTTTTAAAACCGGCGCCATTGGCAGCCGAGTAAACGGGAAGTGATGTCATGACGTCGCTTCCGTGTTTACTATTAGGAGACTGGCATGAAGCTGCTTACTGCTTCATTCCAGTCCCTTCCTAGCCGCTGGAAGTGACGGATGTGAGATCGGTGCTCCCGATTGAACGGGAGCACCGTTAAGAACGGCGGGAGGGGGGGAGTCCACTCCCGCTCCTCCGGCATAACAGCCGAGCGGCTTTTAGCTGCATCGGTTGTTATGGCTGGATAGCCGACTGCCCGCTCTGCAAAACGGTACTGGGATGATGCCTGCAGGTGCCGAGTACGCACATCTGTGTACGCTCGGCGGGAAGAGGTTATGCTGAGCCAGCTGTGTAGCATGAAAGTAATCCATAATGTCATGCCAACATTTCCAACCCTCCTATGCTTCATTAGGCGTTCATAGGAGCAGCAAGCCCATTTTCCACACCAAAGAAAGTGTTTCAGAATGATTGTCAATGCTGAGAGGTAGGAGGAATTAATCGGGATGGCTAACATGTGAAATACATAGAGGTTCCTAAGGAGGATCAGCATTTTAAATTTTACAGGCCCTCCCAGTTTAAAGTGAGATAGATGCCATATTTCCTGACATAAATGCCTCTAGGAGAGGTTTGTAGTTGGCTTCCCGCTAGCTTAGCCATGGTAGATGTTAGGATTATATCCAGATGGGGATATTATGTTCCACCCATGAGTAAGGTAATTGGGTTGATAAGTGTTTATGAGTTTCCTTATGTACACCCAGATCTAGAATTAAGGATTTCTTAAAGTTAACTTTCTAGTAAGATAGGGAGCAAAAGGTGGTCATGACTTGATGGGCAAAGGGGAGTGAAATGAGCAGATTGATTAATAAGAGAATCATGTCATGTCACATATTTGGTCAAGGCCGAGCTGACCAGAGGGCTTCCTCTTACACCTCCAGTCTTGTTTCTCAAGGAGGTTATGACAGGATGTAACAGGGCCTTGAGTGGCATGGATTCCTTGTAGGAGGTCCTGGCCATAAGAAACATGCAGCAGGTGCCAAGCTGCAGACAGACTGATGAGCTAGCTGATGCAAAGACACAGCAGAAGGTGAGGAACCATGGGCAACAAGCAGGCTGACCAGCATGTCAATGTAGGATATTCTGGCAGATGCAGAAACATAGCAGAAACAGCAAGCCGCAAGCAGGCAGTTGCAGGATCTTGAGTTGTCAGGCAGGCAAGAGTTGGTATCAGCTGGGCAGCAGAGGTGTAGAATCAGGAACCAAAGCAGAGTCAGGGCCCTGTTGGGGTCAATTTTGAGCAAGCAGAGATGTTACCAAAACAGCAGACAGAAGGCAGGGTCAGGTCACAAGCAATCAGCAACAGGGTATCAAGAACAAGCAGGATCAAGACAAGCCAGGAAGTACAGAATCAGGTCACAAATGGTAGGAGCTGATGACCACTTAGCAATCCTCTGGTCTCTGGTGCCAGTTTAAATAGGCAAGTGAGTACTAAGTATTCATGCCCACTCATGCAATGAGCATGCGGACACACACATGAGTTAGGACATGTCTAGTTGTCACATGAGAATTATTATGTGCATGTACGGAAGTTAGGGAATGTCTAGTTGTCACTTGCAAATTATTATGAGCATGTGCATATCTTCACGCACATCTTTGTGCACGACCGTGCATACCATTTCCCTGATATGTCCTCAGAAAAAAAATAATCGCATGAGATCTGTTACAAAATCAAAACCCAGATATGTGAGGTTGGGAACAAATTGCTTCCACGAGGGTTTCAATCATCAGATTGATTATAGAGGGGGAAAGGGGGCAGCCCTGGTGACAGGAGACCAGAAGTGTAAGCATTTGCAGATGGCTTTGAGTATAATGTCCAAATTGTCAACAGTATTGAGCCCCAGAAGCCAAATTTAGACAGAACTGAAAACATGTATCCTCAATGCACCTTGTCAAAAGCCTTCTCTCCTCAATAGAGAGGAGCAAAGAAGATGTACGATTCAATTTATGGCCTTTCATCAATGAGTATGTGTTCCAAATGAGGGTCTACAGTAAGGTTGAAATCACCACATAGAATTTAATTCCCATATCACACCTTAGAGATTTTAGAAAATATTTTGTGTGTAAATCTCAGCTGGTGTCAGTTGGATGCATACACATTGACTAAAGTATATGTGCAGTCATTGATATCAGAGTAAGGGACACCAAATCTCTAATAGCAAGCATCACTCCCTGCTTCTTTGCTATGTAGAGACCAAAAATATATACAGGATGGAGCAATACAAAGGGTAAAAGCTGGAAATAGTTGTCTGACCATTCAAGGATCGGTCATCAGGGGCTTAGTAAGCCCCTGTTGTAGACCCTTAGTGTCGAAACACGTCGGGCCAGCTTTCTTGTACCCCACATTGCTTTTACTTATTTTTTATTACTTTGTGATCACTTTTAACTTTTTGTATCATTTATAATTTATGACATATCGCAATAAACCCATTGGTTTTATTGACCTGCACCATTCGGAGCCCCTTTGTTTCTTTTTCCTTATATTTTTGCCTCAAGCATTGGATGAGAAAAAGAGCCTGTCCTGGATACGTCCACTTTTGAGTGTTTGCGCCTTTGGAACCTGGAGATGGAGAATTGAGGACCCCTCACCAGGATCTATTCAATCATCGTCCATACACAGCACCTGATTGGGATTCTAAGCCTTAATGACCCACTGTCGTACGACATGTGCGTCCAGCTTTATCGGTAAGAGTACCCATCTTTTTATCCTTGAACGGTTGGTGTCGATGTGACTTCAGACAACTATTACCAGCTTTTCACATTTGTATTGCTCCATCCAGACTCTATCCGTGTTTGGTACTATCCTACAGCAATACTTACATTCACATATTTGTGTTTATGCGGACTGCCTGGCTACAGGACATATTGGAGTAGATTCCTTTAATCTGAACCACGCATACCCAGTTAATTTTTTGGGTCCAGCACTTATATGTAAATTATATTGTATTTTATGTTTTATATTTATATTGTGTATTATTTTGTTGTGTGTTTAGTCACACCTTCACATATTTGTTTGTACAACATTTAGCACTACACTAATTATTCACTATTCGGTTATCACCAAATGCAAAAAAGAAAAGTTTCAGATAAAACAAACCTGAGCAATGTGCCATGAAAAAATATTCAGGGTTTGGAGTATAGTGTTGGGTACTTCTCCTAACTCCAGAAACACAGCTTAGAACTAAAGTTGTCAGTGGAGCCATTAGGTAGGTGAGTTAGTAGGCCTCCTTGGTGCCACCTGCCAATCCATTACAACATGGTCAGGAGAGCATGGTGGAGAGGAGCCATCAGTTACAGGAGCGGTAGGTGTAATGTCCCAGGTACAAAGAAGCTTAAATTATACAAGAAAAGGTTATATAGTGGTGCTAGAAGGGTATGTTAAAGCACCTATAAAATAAAAATCATTGTAAATAGAATCAGACAATTAAACATCCAAAAAGATGGGGAAAGGCAAAACACGTAATCATAGAAACACCACAGTATATTGTATCAGTCCATGAAGGAATTCCATAAAAGTTTAAAAAAAACATTTGATGGCAGCACTCTTAGAGCGAAGCAGTAGCCTAAGTGTAGCAAATAAAATCAATGGTTTAACAAAAATTACTGTAGCACTAACCCCCGAAGGAGCTGCTGAATTTTTCTGGGCTTACCGATTACCTCCTCCAGCTCATACTCGTTGTCCTTGTCTAGGGGTTCCCAGGGTTGATAACTCAGTAACTGTAGAGACCGACACTTGAATTCCTTGTTAGGATTTTTATTTTGCAATAAACGGTTTAACAGACTCAACAGTCTCTAAGTTGGGAATAGAGGGTATCACGGTAAAGTTTAGCTCAGGTGCTTGGAACTGCTGACTTCAACAAAAGTCTCTCTCTATGTACATAATCCAGGGAACAGCCGCTTGCAACTGGATTCTTTAACTGTTGCATAAATCCTTAAGTTTTGGGTTTAGCATCCAACAGGTAACTCTAGCTTTTCAAAGTTTCTCACACAGACTTGGTTGGAAACTTAGTTACAACTGGAAGGGTAGAAGTAGGAACTTTTCTTACTGTACCAGAATCTTTCAGCCGGTCCAGCGATACAGTAAGAATTGTGGATTCAATCAATGTCCATGGCAGCTCAGCTTCCAGGCTCTTACCGAGCAGCCAGCCTTGTGCGTGGCTCTCTTACTGAAGAGTACTCCCCTGGTCACATGTAGAGTTGCTGGGCCTCTCCCAAACCTGAGACGGCACCGGAACACCTTAGAATCCTCCTTCCAGTTACTGCGCCTCAAACTAGCCATTTCTGAGGCTCAGAAATGGGTGGATCCGCACCCCAGGCCATGAGGGCCCCCGGGGGCTGGTCAGGAGGACCAGGACCATGGAGTCAGCAACAACTTCTGGACCAGAACCACGTGGCTTCGGCACCTTAAGTACCCTTTCCTGTATTACGCAGTGAGACAAACGCGCCCACTAATTGGCTCTGAGATAGAGATTGGTACCCAATGCGTCCAACCAGACTGCATTCTATAACCTCCCACAGGTGTACAACCCCACCTATGACCAGTCAGAATTTCTATACAGCCCAGCCAAACTGATGCCAAAATACAATTTAGCACAATTAACCCCAAGACTCACTACAGTTCTGAGCAAAAACTAAATTTAAACACATAGCGAGTACTCATTAGGAGTATCGGCACTACATTACAAATGGCAACTCATGAGATGAATAATATAGGCATAATGTGTATAAAACCATCCATCTCAGGGCTTCTCTGGACCATCCTGACTGACCGCTGAGTCAGCATGAATAACACGCCCTCTGTGTGACATCACGTCAGTCTTGCCTTCCACGCTGGTTATGGTGGCGTTTGGCAGCTTCCAGCTTCCATCCAGGCAACACAGCTTGCACAACTGCACTTAGTCTGGCGTCCCTCTGTTCCTGCAAATAAGCTTAAGGCCATCCTCCACAGATGTGATAATGTGCAATGCACACTAATAGGTTATACTGAGTTTTACCAGATACTTTCATTTCTATACAATCTTGTGATTCTGTAAGGCCTTGGTGATGGATTTGAGGTTCCTCCACAGTTGTAGTGTGTATTTAGAAAGATCCATTATGACCTGTAGATTAGCAGCCTGTGCTGGACGTTGATCCATGCGATGGAAGGCCTCTAATAGCAGCAGATGTGCACAGTGCTGGATCGAATAAGGGTGGGATCAGGTAACCAGAAGAGGGAATCAGGGGGGATGCTGATGCCTAAATGTTTTTTACCTTTATGCAAAGAATGCATTAAGTTAAAAAATGTTTAGGCTTTAGAATAGGGATTAGCCAAACACCCCCCGGTTCGGTTCGCACCAGAACTTTCGAACGGACCCCAAATTCGTACGAACGTTAGAACCCCATTGAAGTCTGTGGGACTCGAACGTTCAAAATTAAAAGTGCTAATTTTAACTGCTAATATGCAAGATACTGTCCTAAAAAGGGTGTGGGGACCTGGCTCCTGACCCAGGGGACATGGGTCAATACCTAAAATGTTTTTAAAAATGGCCGTTTTGGCGGCAGCACTGATTTTATGACGATTAAAATGAAAAAAAAGTGAAATATTCCTTTAAATATCGTGCCTGGGGGGTGTCTATAGTATGCCTGTGAAGTGCCACGTGTTTCCCGTGTTTAGAACAGTCCCTGCACAAAATGACATTTAACGGAAATAACGTCATTTAAAACTGCTTGCGGTTTTAATGTTATATCTGGTTCCTGCAATATGGTTGAAAATCATTGAGAAAAATGGCATGGGTAGCCCTCCCTGCCCATTACCAGCCCCTTTGGGTCTTGTATGGATATTAAGGGGAACCCCGTACCCATATTAAAAAAAGGAAATGTGTGTGGCCCCCAGGCCCTATATACTCAGAACAGCAGTATACAGGCGGTGCAAACAAGACAGGGACTGTGTAGGTTTGTTGTGTTAAGTAGAATCTGTTTGTAATTTTCAACTGGTAAATTTTTAAAGTGTAGCTCCAGTCAAAAAATCTATTTTTAAGCTTTTTGGAAAACATAGGGAAGAGTTATCACCCCTGTATAATTTGTTTTGCCATCCGTCTTTTTTCATCTGACTTGCTGTTGTCTCCTTCCGTTTGCAAGTAGGAGATGTTTGAAAGTAGGGGCCTACCCTATATGCTCTGCAGAAATGTCAGAACAAGGTGTTAGTTTTGCCACAACATTGTAAGCCCTCAGAGTGACTCTTGGTGGGCGCTGGAGCACCCTACTGTGAACGATTATATCAAGAATTGTAATTACATGCCATTGTTGAACAGTGGTAGAAAAATTGGGCCTTTGGTGGTTGTGGTGCTGGTGCCACAACACTATAAGTCCTCACAGTTACTCTGGATGGGCACAGGAAATATTATATCAAGAATTGTAATTACATGCCCCTGTTAAACAGGGGCTGAACAATTGGGCTGCTAACACTGGTGCTGGTGCCAAGACATGGCAACCTCTCCCATATACTCTAGCTGTAGTGCAGGAATGAGCCCTGCTGCAAAGCATTGCATCAAAAAATTGTAATTAAACACCCCTGTTAAATAGGGGCAGAAAAATTGGGCCTTAGGCACTGGTGCTGGTGCCACGACACTGCAACTTCTCCCATATACTCTAGTTGTAGTGCAGGAATGAGCCCTGCTGCAAAGCATTGCATCAAAAATTGTAATTAAACCCCCCTGTTAAACAGGGGCAGAAAAATTGGGCCTTAGGCACTGGTGCTGGTGCCACAACACTGCAACCTCTCTCATATACTCTAGTTGTACTGCAGGAATGAGCCCTGCTGCAAAGCATTGCATCAAAAATTGTAATTAAACGCCCCTGTTAAACAGGGGCAGAAAAATTGGGCTGGTGGCATCACCCAGAACCAAAAATGTTCTTCCAACATATCAGCGGAGGAGGAAGAGGATAGACAATCAACATAACAGGACAGTCACTCAGCATCAGCATAGGCAGTCTTGAAGGGATGTGATATTTCTAAAAAAAAAATATGGTTACATCAGCTTCAGGTGCTTGGTAGCTGTGGGTCATCCAAGACTGATTCATCTTGATGAAGGTCAGTCGATCAACTGAGTCGGTGGACAGGCGCACCCTGTGATCGGTAACAAAGCCACCAGCAGCACTGAAGGTGCGTTCCGAAAGAACGCTGGATGCAGGACAGGCCAGTAGCTCAATTGCATACTGTGCAAGCTCTGGCCAGTGATCCATCCTCAAGACCCAGTAAGCCAGATGATTTTCGGTGGGAAAGGTGTCCAAGTCTGACCTTGCCCCTAGGTATTCCTGCACCATGTAAATCAGACGCTGGCGATGGTTGCTGGAACCAATCATACCTTGGGGCTGCGCACTAAAAAATTGTCTGAAAGCATCGGTCAGACGGCCACCTTCTCCACTGCTCCTTCTGACCGATGCCTCAGCAACACGTTGTCCAGGACCAGGAGTTTGTAACCTCCCAGTCTCTGGGAGTGCGTTGCACAGACCTTTCTGCAAGGCCTCTGCTCCCTCTGCGACAGCAAGATAAGGTCGGCAACCTTACCCTTGTACCGTGGATCAAGGAGAGTGGCCAGCCAGTAATGGTCCCTCTCCTTGATCCGAAGAATACAAGGATCCTTCCGCAGGCTTTGCAGGATCAAGGATGCCATGCAGCGTAGGTTAGCTGAGGCATTCAGTCCGGAGTCCTCTGGGTCACTAAGGACAACATGATCCGCAGCTACCTCCTCCCAGCCACGTACAATTCCATGGGTTTCTTGGGACTGTAAATCATCCCTACAAGACTGCTGCTGCTGCTGATGCTGAGTGCCAGCCTCCACCTCCGTGCTGACACAATCCTCCTCCTCCTCCTCCTCATCCTCTTCCTGTGTGATGGGTGGCACAGCAGGAACACTGTCGGGATAAAGGGGGCCTTGAGAGGCAAGGAAGTCCTCCTCTTCCTGCCTCTGTTCTGCCTCAAGTGCCCTGTCCATTATTCCACGCAGCGTATGCTCCAAGAGGTGGACAAGAGGTACAGTGTCACTGATGCATGCACTGTCACTGCTCACCATCCTTGTGGCCTCCTCAAACGGTGACAGGACAGTGCATGCATCCCTGATCATGCCCCACTGGCATGGTGAGAAAAAACCGAGCTCCCCTGACCCTGTCCTGGTGCCGTAGTCGCACAGGTACTCATTGGTGGCCCTCTGCTGCGTGTGCAGCCGCTACAGCATGGCCAACGTTGAGTTCCACCTGATGGGCATGTTACATATAAGGCGGTTCTTGGGCAGGTTCAACTCCTTTTGGAGCTCAGCCAGCCGAGCACAGCCATTAAATGATCGGCGGAAATGCACACAGACTTTCCTGGCCTGCTTCAGGACATCCTGTAAGCCCGGGTACCTGCCCAAGAACCACTGCACCACCAGGTTAAGGATGTGAGCCACACAGGGCACATGGGTCAGTTGTCCCTGTCGGAGGGCGGAGAGGAGGTTGGTGCCATTGTTGCAAACCACCATTCCTGGCTTAAGCTGGCGTGGCGTCAACCACCTCTCGGCCTGCCCCTGCAGAGCTGACAAAACATCCACCCCAGTGTGGCTCCTGTCCCCCAAACAAACCAGCGCAAGCACGGCATGGCATTGTTTTGCCTGCGTACTTGCGTAGCCCCTGGAACGCCTACGGAGCACCGCTGGTTCTGAGGACAGAGCACTGGAAGAGGCCATGGAGGAAGAAGAAGAAGAGGAGGGGGTGGAGGAGAGAGGTGTGTCACAACCAATAGTAGCATTTTGGAGGCGTGGTGGCGGAACAACCTCCAACACTACTGCACCTTGTCCTGCATCCTTCCCAGCTGCCAGAAGAGTGACCCAATGGGCCGTGAAAGACAGGTAACATCCCTATCCATGCCTGCTGGACCATGAGTCAGCAGTAATATGGACCTTACCGCTGACCACCCTGTCCAGCGAGGCAAGGACATTGCCTTCCACATGCCGGTAGAGAGCCGGATTCGCCTTCCGTGAGAAAAAGTGGCGTTTGGGGACCTGCCACTGAGGAACCGCACATTGTACAAACTCACGGAAGGGGAGAGTGTGCATGCGCATCGCCCTGTGATGGTCGCCTGAACACAGGGCTCCGCATTGTCCCAGCCTTACCGCTCACTTAGCGGCTGAACACCGCCGATCGAAGCAGCGCTACGAATAGCGGAGGTGCCAGCCGACACAGGGGCACTTGCGGATGCTCGGAGGGATGGCCAGGAGAGGGCTTGGCACCCGTTTAGCAGGCCTTCCCGGAGCAGCCGAATCTCCTAAGATGGCGGCGGAGCGGCCGCCTCACGAGGCCCTAGTTGGCTCAGCAGGATCTTCTCCCTGGTGAGACAGACTCCCCTGTCCCCTGCCACCACAGTATCCTTAATAAATCAAACATTGGAGGATATCCAGGGCCTATCCCCTGCAGGGGATCACCTTTCTCAGCATGCCATTGCTTTCAAGGAAGCTGCACAGCTCATCCCTCAGCCATCCCATTGCCCTCAGCCACAGGACATGTCACTATTGTTCACCAAATTTGCTGAAATGCTAGACAGGGGGCTAGCACAGACTGCATCTAGAATTACCTCTGACATTAAATCTGATCTCCATATGCTGGGCTCCCGCATTGAAAGTATTGAACTTAAGATGGATGCCACGATTGATCGTGTGAATCAGAATTCTGATTGTTTTCAGGAACTGTACAATCAACTTGAGGGGGCATACACCAAAATTGACGATCTGGAAAATAGATCCCGCAGACTCAATTTCCGCATCAGGGGTCTTCCTGAATCAGTAACAGATGTCCATGAAGCAGTCCATTCACTAATAAAGACCCTCATCCCTGACATCAGAACCCACAGAATGGAGCTGGATCACGCTCACAGAGCTCTGGGTCCCCCACGCCAAGATGGCCTTCCACGTGACATAGTGGTTAAACCACATTACTTCAGCGTCAAGGAAGAGGTAATGAAGAGAGCTCGGTCATCACCCCAACTTCAAATTATGGGCCACCAGATACAACTATACGCAGACATTTCTCCCTTCACCATCCAAAAGAGGCGATCTCTCAAGCATTTGCTGTCGATCCTGACTCAGAAGAACATTAAGTACTGGTGGTTGTTCCCTTTTGGTCTGAAATTTGATTTCAATGGTAAACCCTTCCGCTTCACCTCATTCCATGAAGGAGAACTGTTACTTCGCAAGTTTGGCCTCATCCCCTCGGATCCATCTTCCCCCATGCAGACTTCTTCATCTGGGATGTCCAAACGTCCGCCACCATCCAGCCCTCTCACCTCACTCTGGATCTCCCCCAGGCACAAGAAAGCTAAAGATGGTCTTCCTCCTTGAAACTGAGACGGTCCTACCTCTGGTTCAAAATTTTCTTTTTTCTTTTGGGTCTGGACCTTCTAGGTTCTTTGGCCTCAGGGCCATTTGCAAATCTTATCTTTCAAATTACTCAACTTATACCCCCTCAACTTTTTTTTTTTTAGCATGCTCTTATACGGAATATTTTGACATGGTTTTTTTTTGCCGTTCTTTCATCTTAGCCATTTGTTACGAAGTGCTATAGGTGTTCAGTTTTTTTTTTGTTATAACTGCTTGCATTTAGGTTGGTACTGCGGGGGCTGGGACGAACCTCCTGAGCACTCTCTCCTCTCTGGGTGAGATAGTCCCTGAGGGGCCTGTCTCATCTAGTCGGGACGACTCCTCCTTTGGGAGGATGATAATGTTGGTCTACTTTGGTGTGTGGATTCGTTCTGATCCCCCGCCTTGGGAACGTTCTTCCTTTTTACATTTCTCTTCTGTCTGTTTCATTTCCTTCCTCTCCCTTTTCTCTTTCCTGATTATAGCTCATGAAGTGGTCTCTCTCACCTTTGAAGCCCGTGATGAAGCTTGGAAGTCCTTACTGGTGTTCCGCAGTCTGCAGCTGGTAACTAGTGAGAAGGTAGGTCCTCACGGTATCCCTATCTTCTATGCCTCTCTGCTCCATGGCTAACACACTCCACCACGAACCAACTATGCGCCTAGCCTCCCAAAATGTGCAAGGTCTTAATTCCCCAATCAAACGTAAAAAGATCTTTCAGCATTATCATGCCCTTAAAATTGATATACTCTTTCTTCAAGAAATACATTTCCCTAAATCTTATCAGCCCTCTTTCATTCACGCCAAATTCCCCAAATTTTACTTAGCTAATTCTGACAACAAAACCAAGGGGGTAGGTCTCTTTTTTTCAGGTAGGGTTCAATTTTCTCTGGTTTCCGAATTTAGAGATCCAGGGGTAGATGTATTCTCATTAAAATTATTATAGATGAACAAATTTACTCTCTTGTCTCTTACTATGCTCCAAACAAAGGGCAGGCTCAGTTTTTCCAATCTATGCTTAGTACCCTGTCTCCACTAACGGAAGGAATAGTAATATACGGCGGAGATTCTAATTTGGCTTTTGATTCTAGAGTGGACAAGTAACGGCCCCCAGGAAGGAACAGGGTCCATCTGACTAAGCAGAGTCTTAAGGTAGCAAGACAATTATTTCACTATGGCTTGATGGATGCCTGGAGGGAACTTAATCCCAGAGTTCAAGATTATACTCACTACTCTAGTCCTCACCAAACATTTGCAAGAATTGATCACTTCTTTATCCTCCAACAACATATCCCATTAGTTCACCGTTCGATCATTAGGGACTCTGCTTGTTCGGACCATTCCCTTGTCCTTCTCTACATTCAGGGGGGCATGATCCCTCATTCCGGGTTTCACTGGCGCCTAAACGCCTCCATTCTCAGCAACCCTGTACACGTTACAGAAATAGAAAAACATATCCAGGATTACTTCCGCCTAAATGATATCGAAGACATTTCCCCCTCATCGCTATGGGTGGCTCATAATGCCACCATCAGAGGAGTCCTCATCCAACTGTCTTCCAGATTATGTAAGGCTCCTAAGGCAGATATAAACAAGCTTGAAAGGGAATTTTCTTCCCTAAGAAAACGTCATAAAGCTAACTCCACACATCTCTCAGCAGACTAACTAGATGTGGCCCGCAACGCATTAAATCTTTCACCTACAGCTGTTGCAGAAAAAGACCTCAGATGGGAGGGGGGACGCTTCTATCAACACAACAATGGAATCGGTACCCGACTTGCGAGACGTCTCACCCCTAAAACCAAACTATTTTCGCTTCCCAAAATCAAAATGAAAGATGGTTCCCTATCTCAGAATCCCCCAAAAATTTTGGATGCATTTCATGACTTTTATCTCTCCCTCTATGGCAATAAAGATAGTAGCTCATCCCCAGACGCTATTCACTCCTTCCTACAGTCTACTCAAATCCCCACACTGAAAGACCACCACAGGGACGAATTGGAAGCTCCAATTTCAGCTGAGGAAATAGAAGGGGTCATTAAGAATCTTAAGTCAAATTCGGCTCCGGGGCCCGATGGATTCTCGGTACCTTACTACAAACACTTTTCGCAAACTCTAGCCTCATATCTAGCACGCTTCTTTAACCACCTCAGATCTGGCTCTCCCCTGGATAAAGCCTTGAATTCAGCTTTCATTACGGTTATTCCAAAACCTGGGAAGGACCCCAGTTGTGTGTCTAACTATAGACCTATATCTTTGATCAATAATGATCTTAAAATCTTGACTAAACTTCTGGCTAATCGACTATCCAACTTCATTAGCCTATATGTTCATGCTGACCAGGTGGGCTTTATCCCGGGGAGACAAGGCCCGGATCAAATAAGGAGGGCAGTAGACATTGTTTCACTGTTACAGTCCAGATGGGACGGGGGTCCTCCTCAACAGGGGTGCCTCCTCTCTCTGGATCTAATGAAGGCGTTCGATTCAGTATCCTGGTCTTTCCTGTTCCCCACACTGGAAAAGTGGGGATTTGGGCAATCCTTCATGAACGTCATTCATACACTTTACTCAAATCCAGAGGCACAAATAAAGATGCAGGGATATTACTCGAACCCCTTCTCAATCCTCAGGGGCACAAGGCAGGGATGCCCCTTATCTCCGTTGATTTTCGCCATGGTCATTGAAACACTTGCTATATCAATTAGAGCGAACCCTGACATTAAGGGTATATGATGTGGATCGAAGATACACAAGTGTGCCCTATTTGCAGACGATGTACTGCTGTTTATTTCCTCTCCGACCACCTCGCTCCCAGTAATATGCAAGCTCCTCGACGACTTTGGCAGAATCTCTGGGCTTAGGGTCAATTATGCCAAATCATTAGTGTTAAACTTTAATCTTCCGTCTATACTTGTCTCACAACTTAAAATTCTGATTTCACAAAATTTTACATTTTCTAAAGTCTTTGGGTCTTTCGACTGACCCCCCTCTTTCTATCACTGAATATGAACTTTGGTGCGGTCAAGTCATGGAGCAGAGGGGGGGATATCTAGTGATCTATCATGCTCTTACCCAAGCAGAAGCTAAAACACTGTTCATGTGAGAATGAGAAACAGATCTACAACAATGGACCTTAGGGGAATGGCATAAGGCGTCTATTATGGCCTTCAAAGCCTTTTTGAATGCAACTCTCATTGAAGCTAACTTAAAGATTCTCATGAGATGGTACATGGTTCCTCTCAGACTGGCTAAAATCTACCCGAATGCCTCTCCCCTTTGTTTCCGTAATTGTGGTCATATAGGTTCTATGCTACATATCTGGTGGGAGTGTCCGAAAATCAGGAATGTTTGGAATAAGGTATTCCAAATTATACGGAAGATCACAACCATCCCCATCCACAAAACGCCACACATAGCTTTACTCAATTTCCCCTTGCTGGGAGTCCCCAAATTAACTAAACAACTCATTAGATTTATTCTAGTCGGAACTAAACTCACTATTGCTAGGGCCTGGAAAAAACCTTCGGTCTCCTTGAGAATGGTTAAAAGGAAAATTTCTTGGATCATGGTCCAGGAAAAAACAGTGAGCATCTTCCTCGATATGGTGGACAAACATACGGCGATATGGGATCCTTGGATCAGATACACCTCTAAGTGTCTACATTTACCTGGGACCCCAAGTTGAGGTATGGTGAGAGAGTTCCACTTCGAACATAGCTATCTAATCTCTTATCCCTTTCTTTTCCTTTTTTCTTTTCTTTCCCTCCATTCTTACTATTTCAGAATATATCTTACCTCGTATTTAGTGCCTCTTACCAGGCTTATTGTAGGTAAAACATAAGGTTTGTGCTCTCTATAAGATTATAAACCTCAAGCCTCAATAGTCTTATTTTGATCAATCAGTTTGGTTATATATTGTTCAAGGAACCTTAAGGTACTTCGCTACGGGACATTTGCTTTACAATACTTGGTCCTGATGATGTTTTTACAATAGGTATTCGATCTTGGGATGGGTGGGGTCTCCGGGTGTTCGGCACAGCAAGTTCCCATTCGGGGTGCTGGGCCCAAGAGGCTTGACCTCCCAGTTCATATGTGGGATTTTCGGGACCTAGAGAGTTATTGCTAATAAGATGCTGTATTGCTTAAGCCCCATACACACTATCAGTTTTTCTGCTGAGTTTTACCTTCAGGTTTACCAAAACCATGTAGTAGAAGGGCCTGCCTGATTGCATACAAATTGAAACTCCTAAGGTTTGACCTCATATTATATGGTTTTGGTAAATCTGAAGGAAAAACTCAGCAGAAAAACTGGTAGTATGTATGGGGCTTTATGATATTTAGCATTAGGATTTACTGGTATTAACCGGCTAGATTTCTGAGATTAGCATTGTTCATTAGGCCTCAGGGTTTATGTTCTGCCAACACTGTACTCTGCTTTGTTAAATGGTATAATTGTGCAATGTGAAAACGTCTTTTTGTATCTTTATAAACTCTCAATAAAAAACTATTGAAAGGAAACGCACGGAAGGGGGCCGAGTCTACCAACTGAAAAGGCAGCAGTTGAAGTGCTAGCAATTTAGCCAAGCTAGCATTCAACTGCTGGACATGTGGATGGCTGGGAGTGAACTTCTTTCGCCGGTCCAGCAGCTGGGGCAGGGACATTTGCCTGCTATAATCGGACGTGGGTGTACTGCTAGCAGAGTGCCCAGAAGCACTTGGCTGTGACACACCTAATTCTACACCTTCATTCCTCTCAGAGCAGGTTTCGGAGAGGACTGAAGGTCTAGTGGGGTTGGAGATGCCAGCTGATGAGGAGCAAGGAGAGGTCCGCTTTGTTTTTTGGTGTGGGTCTTTGAGGTACGCTTGCCAACGAGCTGCATGGCAGGTCAACATATGTCTGGTCAAGCATGTGGTGCCCAAGCAGCTGATGTTTTGGCCACGCGAGATATGCTTAAGACTTATGTTGCAAATAGCAGCGGTGCGATCTGATGCACTCGTCTCAAAAAAGGCCCACACCAAAGAACTTTTAGAATAACATGCAGAGGCAGCGCCCTGCACAGGCGGAGCTCTGCGGTGTGATTCAGTCGGTGTGCTGCCCCTAAGCTGGCCCCCAGAGGACATCCTGCCTTGTTGGACATGTGCCTCCTGCTCCTCCTCCTCCTCTCTCCTGCCAGGCACCCATGTGGAGTCAGTGCCCTCATCATCCCCTCCCTCTTTATCGCTGGAGCAAACCTGGCAGTATGCTGCAGCTTGTGGAACATGACTGCCAGATTGCTGCATCCCCTCTCTCTGCATTCACGCTACTGCCTTCCTCTAACTGAGTATCATCATCAGAGCTTACAAAACACTGGGCATCCTCCTGGAGCATGTATCCAACACTGTGCTCAAAGAGTTCAGGAGACTCCTTAGGAGGACGTGGTGGGTCTAGGGAAGGAGTCACTGATGATGACATTGAAAGGAGGGAAGACGATGCGCTGGCAGCTGCTTTGCTAGTACCCTGAGCCTGGGTGAGAGAGGATGGGGAGGATGAAGAGGGCTTGGTCATCCACTCTACCAAGTCGTTGGCATGTTGCGGCTCAACATGTCCAGCTGCCGAAAAGAAGGACAAGCGTGTCCCATGGCCACGTGCTGATGATGATGATGCATTGTGTCCACGCCCGGCACTGTTGTCTCTAGACACAGAGCCTGCTTGCCCTCTTTTAGCGGCTCACGCCTGTCTGCTTCTCTTTGCTGGCCTTCCAGACATGGTAATGGCCTGAAGGGAGATGGGAAAACCAGCAATTGGGTAGTGTATATTGTGCTGGAGGCACACACAACATCCACTAACTCCTGCAGATGGCTCAATTAGAGAAGAGCTATGTAGTTGGATATAACGGTGTATACTGGGTTCAGGGCACGCAGACAGCACGCACAATCTCCTACAACTGACTGCAAGCTCTATTTAAAAAGAGCAAGATAGCTAGCTATATAGGTGGATATAGCGGTGTATACTGGGTTCAGAGCACATAGACAGCACGCACAATCTCCTACAACTGACTGCAAGCTCTATTTAAAAAGAGCTAGATAGTTAGCTATATAGGTGGATATAGCGGTGTATACTGGGTTCAGAGCACGCAGACAGCACGCACAATTTCCTACAACTGACTGCAAGCTCTATTTAAAAAGAGCAAGATAGTTAGCTATATAGGTGGATATAGTGGTGTATACTGGGTTCAGAGCACACAGACAGCACGCACAATCTCCTACAACTGACTGCAAGCTCTATTTAAAAAGAGCAAGATAGCTAGCTATATAGATGGATATAGCGGTGTATACTGGGTTCAGAGCACGCAGACAGCACGCACAATCTCCTACAACTGACTGCAAGCTCTATTTGAAAAGAGCAAGATAGTTAGCTATATAGGTGGATATAGCGGTGTATACTGGGTTCAGAGCACGCAGACAGCACACACAATCTCCTACAACTGACTGCAAGCTCTATTAAAAAAGAGAAATATAGCTAGCTATATAGGTGGATATAGCGGTGTATACTGCGGTCAGGGCACGCAGACAACAACCACTACAGAAGAGCAAGAATGCAAAATCGGCCGATAACGATCGGTGTATACTGTGTTGAAGGTACACAGAACACCCACTAAAGCCCCGTACACACGAGCGGACTTTTCAACATCCAAAGTCCGTCAGACCGAGTCCGTCAGACTATCCGATCGTGTGTGGGCTGCAACGGACTTTAGCTTCGCAAAAGTCTGACGGACTTTAGAAATGAAGCATGCTTCAAATTTTCCCGACGGAACTCCGCCGGACCCGGTCCCCTTCGAAAAATCCGCTCGTGTGTATGCTACTCCGATGGACTAAAACCGACGCTAGGGCAGCTATTGGCTACTGGCTATGAACTTCCTTATTCGAATCCAGTCGTACGTCATCACGTTCGACTCCGTCGGAGTTTGGTGTGATGGTGTGTGTCCAAGTCCGTTCGGTCGAAAAGTCCGCCAGAACTCCGCCAGAACTCCGTCGGAACTCCGGCGGAACTCCTTTGGAGGTCTGTCGGACATAAGTCCTCTCGTGTGTACGGGGCTTAACTCCTACAGACGCCAACACTCTACACAAGGCCGGGCGAACAGCCGATGTTCGAGTTGAATGAAGCTCATCCCTACTTTAGAACCTCTTTAAGGTTTGTCACCCCATCAATCACACAGTTAGTGTATAATTGTAGGTATAGATTAGCTGTAACAAAATTTCAATACATATACTAAGTGGATATACAATATATATATATATATATATATATATATATATATATATATATATATATATATATATATATATATATATATATATATATATGATGCTGTGAAAAAGTATTTGTCCCTTTCTGACCCCAGTAACCCCAGTAAATACAAAATGCAGTTTTTAAATGATGGCTTAATTTATTAAGGCGAAAAAGCTGTCTAAACCTGCCTGGCTTTATGTGAAAAATGAATTGCCCCAAAACCTAATAACTGGTTGTGCCACCCTTGGCGAAAACAACTGCATTCAAGCATTTGTGACTTTATGACTTTCAATGAGTCTTTCACATTGCTTTGGAGCAGTTTTGGCACACTCTTCTTTGCAGAATTTTTTTGATTCAGCCACATTGGAAGGTTTGCCAGCATGAACAGCCTGTGTAAGGTCATGATAAGGCATATCAATTGGATTTAAGTCTACATTTTGCTTTGTTTGAACCATTTGGAGGTGGACTTGCTGTTGTGTTTTGGATCATTGTCCTGCTGTATAACCCAAGTGCACTTGGATTTGAGGTCTCAAACTGATGGCCGGACATTCCCCTTTAGAATTTTAAGCTCAGAATTCATGGTTCCATCAATGATGGTAAGTCGTTCAGATCCTGAACTGCAAAGCAGCCCCAGACCATCACGCTACCACCACCATGTATGATGTTCTTGTTATGAAATGCTGTATTAGTTTTATGCTAGGATGGGGATACTTTTTCACAGCACTGTGTGTATATATATATATATATATATATATATATATATATATATATATACAAAGAAAGTTCAAAGGTTGCTGCGCTTTAAAGTTGTTCTTTTATTTTTCAAATTTTTCAGAAAAAAATTGTTCAGAGATTTCCATTTCGGGCTTACATGTTCACATCCTTCTTCAGATCAGTCAGAACACATTTAACAATTTCATCAAAATCATGTGTTTTAAACCACTTAAGCCAATTTGCAGCCAAAGGACCAGGTCCCTTTTTGCGTTTCGACAATGCGTCGCTTTAACTGAAAATTGCGCGGTCGTGCGATGTGGCTCCCAAACAAAATTGGTGTCCTTTTTTGGTGGTATTTGATCGCCTGTGCGCCTGTGCGGTTTTTATTTTTTGCGCTATAAACAAAAATAGAGCGACAATTTTGAAAAGAATACAATATTTTTTACTTTTTGCTATAATGAATATCCCCCAAAAATATATAAAAAAAAAATTTTTTCCTCAGTTTAGGCCGATACGTATTCTTCTACATATTTTTGGTAAAAAAATCGCAATTAGCGATTTTTGATTGGTTTGCGCAAAAGTTATAGCATTTACAAAATAGGGGATAGTTTTATACTATTTTTATATATATATATTTTTTACTAGTAATGGCAGTGATCAGCAATTTTTATTGTGACTTCTACATTATGGCGGATACCTCGGACATTTTTGACACATTTTTGGGACCATTGTCATTTATACAGCAATCAGTGTTATTTAACCACTTAAGGACCGCCGTATAGCCATTGTACGTCATTACAATGGCACAGGCAGGCACACGCACGTAACTGTACGTGCCTGCCTTCCAGCGGGTGGGGGGTCCGATCGGACCCCCTCCCGCTGGATACGGCGGTCCCGTTCACTGCCGGAGCGATCAGTGATGAGGGGATGGCCGTTGGTTTCTGGCCATCCCCTCTCGATCGCTCCTGGCCAGTGACGAACTTCCTCCCCTGTGAAAATGTAAACACAGGAGGAGGAAGTGATGTCACACTCCTCGTGGCGGTCTTTTTGACTGGACAGCGCGGAGTGAAGACACACAAGTAAGTGCACCAACAGTCCACTGACACATAGGTACACATAGGCCCACATTTCACCCCAGTCACCCCCCGATCGGCCCCACGCCCCCCCCCCCCAGTCACAGTGTCACTAATGCAGTGTTCATTTATTTATTGATCACTACATTTAGTGTCAGTTGTGACTGTAAAAAGTGTCAGGGCAGCTAGTGTTAGGCCCCTTTAGGTCCAGGGTAGCCCCCTACCACCCCCAATAAAGGTTTAACCCCTTGATTGCCCTCCCAGTTAACCCTTTCACCCCCTTTTACCAGTGTCACTAAGCGATCATTTTTCTGATCGCTGCAATAGTGTCACTGGTCCCGCTAGGAAGCTAGTTTTTTTTTTAGGTTCAACGCCAGGTTTTTATAGCATTAGGTACCCCGATATATAACCTAATAAAGGTTTTAACCCCTTGATTGCCCATAGAGTTAACCCTTTCACCAGCGATCGCTGCATAAGTGTCACTGGTGACGCTGGTTAGCCAGTTAGTTATTTAGTTATTTAGGTTCCCCGTCACGTTTTTATAAAGCTTCAGGTACCCCCATATAAATACCTAATAAAGGTTTTAACCCCTGATTGCCCTTAGTTAACCCTTTCAACAGTGATCACCGTATAAGTGTTACGGGTGACGCTGGTTAGGTAGTTCGCTTTTTATAGCATATGGGCACCCGCCATTTATTACCTAATAAAGGTTTAACCCCCTGATCACCCGGCGGGTGATATAAATTTGGTTTTAGGGTCAGAAAGGGTCTGCGTCGCCCCAGGCAGTGCTAGGTTAGTGCCATTACCGCTAACAACCACGCGCAAAGCATACACCTCCCTTAGTGGTATAGTATCCGAACAGATCAATATCTGATCTGATCAGATCTATACTAGCTTGCCCAGCAATTTAGGGTTCTAAAAAAACGCATTGTTAGCAGGATCAATCCAGATACCTGCTAGCACCTGCGTTTTGCCCCTCTGCCCAGCCCAGCCCAGCCCAGCCCACCCAAGTGCAGTATCGATCGATCACTGTCACTTACAAAACACAACACACATAACTGCAGCGTTCGCAGAGTCAGGCCTGATCCCTGCGATCGCTAACAGTTTTTTTTGTAGCGTTTTATACAGTCACTGACAGGCTAGGTGCTTTTTTACCTGTGAGTCTCACTACTGTACCCCTAAATTTAGAGCCCAAAATGGCAAAGCGAAGGTACACTAGTGAAGAGGCCTACACGTTTCTGAGCATGACAGATAGTGAAGAGGAAGACACTGATCTGTCAGATTCAGGCTCAGAATACGAACCTGTAGAGGACAGCGCCTCCATGTCAGATAGCTAACATCAGGCGGACCCGACCCCGATATTCTGATGTTGTTGAGGTGCAGGAACCGGAAGTCCCTCGTATGGAGTATAGAGCCAGTACTAGCGCCGCTCATCCTTTTGGTGAACTGGCAAGCACCAGCGGCCTAGTACACCCTGGACGTACATCCAGCACTGCAGTATCACGTGGTGACGTGGCGAGTCCCATAAGTGCAGTTCAAGCTGGCGAGGTGGCAAGCACAAGTAGTGTCCTGCTGCCACCAAGAAGACGAAGACAGGCCCGTCGTTCCCATAGTGCCCTTCCTGCAGAATTCGCCAATCCTGATTGGGTGCCCACCACTTCTGCAGCACCAGTACTTCCCCCATTCACTGCCCAACCCGGTATTCAGGTGGATACAGATGATTTTACGCCACTCGATTTTTATTCTCTGTATTTCACGGAAGATCTCTATAGATCTATTGTGGACCAAACCAATTTATATGCTGGTCAACACATCACCGCTAATCCCCAGTTGCCGTCTCTTGCCAGAGATTGGAAACCAGTTACGGTTTCCGAATTTAAGACCTTTCTGGTCCTTTCCCTCAACATGGGCACACATAAATTCATGACGTTGGTCCACGCATCCGACTGACCACATGCCCGTGTTCTCTAACTCCATGTCCAGGAAACGATACGAGCAGATCTTGTGGTTCATGCACTTCAGTGACAATGAACTTTGTCGTCCACGTGGAGACCCTGAATACGATCGGCTCTACAAAATTTGGCCCCTCATAAACCACTTCAACCAACGTTTTGCAGACTTGTTTACTCCCCAAAAAGTTGTCTGCGTTGATGAGTCCCTGGTTAAGTTTACTGGTCGCTTGTCATTCAAACAGTACATTCCCAACAAGCGTACCAGATACGGGGTCAAGCTCTATAAGTGCTGTGACAGGACCACAGGCTATGCATGGAGCTTTATGGTTTATGAGGGTAAAGATAGTTACGTAGAGCCGGAGAACTGCCCTGACTACATAGGAAGCGCTGGCAAGATAGTGTGGAAATTGGTGTCACCCTTATTCGGAAAGGGGTACCACTTGTACGTGGACAATTATTACATCAGCGTGCTACTGTTTAGTCACTTGTTTGATAATCAGATTGGAGCATGTGGCACCGTGCGACCTAATCGCCGGGGCTTTCCCCAGCGGCTTGTAGATTCCCGTCTTAGGCTGGGGGAGAGAGCTTGCTATCGGTGTAATAATTTGCTCGCTATGAAGTGGAGGGATAATAAGAATGTTTTCGTTCTTACCTCCCTTCATGCAGACACGACGGTCCAAATTTCTACGGCGACTGGTATTGTGGAGAAACCCCTCTGTGTCCACGAATATAACAAAAATATGGGAGGGGTGGACCTCAATGACCAGTTGTTGGCGCCGTATCTAGCTTCCCGTAAGGCCAGACGCTGGTACAAAAAAGTGTCTGCTTACTTATTTCAATTGGCTTTGCTGAATGCTTTTGTGCTATACAAAACTTCAGGCGGGATTTTAACCTTTCTTTTCTTCCAAAGAGAGGTTGTCACAGAGCTTCTGTATCCAGACGGTTCTGCACCTCACCATTCCCAACCAAATGCAGTAAGCCGGCTGCATGAGAGGCATTATTCTTATGTCCTCCCGAGTACCCCTACCCAACGAGCCCCCCAAAAAAGATGTTGTGTCTGTACCAAGCGCGGATTTAGGCGTGACACCCGTTGTTATTGTCCACGCTGTCCTGGCAATCCTGGTCTTTGCCTTGGTGAGTGTTTTGAACGCTACCACACACTAGTGAAGTATTAGCGTAGGGTACAGCATTTCACAGGCTAGGCACACTAACACAGAGTCTCCCAAGACGCCATCGCATTTTGAGAGACCCCAACCGTTACAGTTGTTACAGTTTACAGTTCAAAAAAAAGTGTATAAAAAAAAAAAAAGTAAAATAAAAAAACCAAAAAAAATATAAAATATAAAAAACAAAAATAGTTGTCGTTTTATTGTTCTCTCTCTCTCTCTTCTCTCTAATTTTTTATACTTTACTGTTTACTGTGTTATTGTTAACCATTTTTCATGTTTTTAGGTACGCCATTCAGCTGCAGCGTGGATTTATTTATCTTGACAGCAACAGCGTTTGCTCCCACGATACATAAAGCCGCGATTCCAGTGCTGTAGGAGGTGATTTCACCACCACAGTTAAAAAAGAGCAAATATGCCGAAGCATGGGGGCATAAGGGGTGGAGGAGCGATTTTGCTCCTAATGCCGTGTACATACGGTCAAAATTCCGACGGAGGGCTTGCCCGTGGAAAAGTTTGAACGTATGTACGCGGCATAACTTTTTTGCGGGAGGATGCCCCCATGCTTCGGCATATATATATTTTAGGCACAGGTTGTGTTAAAAAATGTTTTATTTTTTACTGTTTTTTTTGGCAATTGCTTTGCAGGTATGATATGGTAAGGTTTTACTGTTATACTGGGATGTTACTTTGTTTTAACGTTAACCATAATTTGCTTAGCAGGTACGCCATTCAGCTGCAGCGTGGATTTATTTATCTTGACAGCAACAGCGTTTGCTCCCACGATACATAAAGCCGTGACTCCAGTGCTGTAGGAGGTGATTTCACCACCACAGTTAAAAAAGAGCATATATGCCGAAGCATGGGGGCATAAGGGGTGGAGGAGCGATTTTGCTCCTAATGCCGCGTACATATGGTCAAAATTCCGACGGAGGGCTTGCCCATGGAAAAGTTTGAACGTATGTACGCGGCATAACTTTTTTGCGGGAGGATGCCCCCATGCTTCAGCATATATAAATGGTGCATGTATGTCCATCATTAGAAGTGGGTGGATGAAGGGAGGTATTCTAATGGTGGGCATACCCACCGATCAATCTCTTTTTTTTCATTCAGACAACATGACTCTCAGTAAATAGCTTGGGGTGTCTACTTTCCAAAATGGGGTAATTTGGGGGGGTTTTGTGCTATTTTGGCATTTTATGGCCTTCGAAACTGTAATAGGTAGTGAGGAGTAAAATAAAAAATTTGCGCCCTTAGAAATCCAGAAGGTGGTGATTGGTTTTTGGGGCCCGTACGCAGCTAGGCTCCCAAAAAGTCCCACACATGTGGTATCCCCGTACTCAGGAGAAGCAGCAAAATTTATTTTGTGGTGCAATTCCACATATAACCATGGCATGTGTGAGCAATATATCATTTAGTGACAACTTTGTGCAAAAAAAAAAAAGTTTGTAATATTCCCGCAACTTGTGGCAAAATATAAAATATTCCATGGACTCAACATGCCTCTCAGTAAATAGCTTGGGGTGTCTACTTTCCAAAATGGGGTCATTTTGGGGGGTTTTGTGCTATTTTGGCATTTTATGGCCTTCGAAACTGTGATAGGTAGTGAGGGGTGAAATCAAAAATTTTCACCCTTAGAAATCCTGAAGGTGGTGATTGGTTTTCGGGGTGCCGTACGTGAATAGACTCCCAAAAAGTCCCACACATGTGGTATCTCCATACTCGGGAGAAGTAGCTGAATATATTTTGGGGTGCAATTCCACATATAACCATGGCATATGTGACCAATATATCATTTAGTGACAACTTTTTGTAAAAAAAAAAAAAAAAATATTTTTTGTCATTATTCAATCCCTTGGGACAAAAAAAAAATATTCAATGGTCTCAACATGGCCCTCAGCAAATAGCTTGGGGTGTCTACTTTCCAAAATGGGGTCATTTGGGGGGGTTTTGTGCCATCTTGGCATTTTATGGCCTTCAAAACTGTCATAGGTAGTGATAGGTAGTGAGGAGTAAAATAAAAAATGTATGCCCTTAGAAATCCTGAAGGCGGTGCTTGGATTTCGGGGTCCCGTACGCGGCTAGGCTCCCAAAAAGTCCCACACATGTGGTATCCCTGTACTCAGGAGAAGCAGCAGAATGTATTTTGGGGTGTCATTTCACATATGCCCATAGCATGTGTGAGCAATATATCATTTAGTGACAACTTTGTGCAAAAAAAAAAAGTTTGTAATATTCCCGCAACTTGTGGCAAAATATAAAATATTCCATGGACTCAACATGCCTCTCAGTAAATAGCTTGGGGTGTCTACTTTCCAAAATGGGGTCATTTTGGGGGGTTTTGTGCTATTTTGGCATTTTATGGCCTTCAAAACTGTGATAGGTAGTGAGGGGTGAAATCAAAAATTTGCACCCTTAGAAATCCTGAAGGTGGTGATTGGTTTTCGGGGTGCAGTGCGCGACTAGACTCCCAAAAAGTCCCACACATGTGGTATCCCCGTACTTGGGAGAAGTAGCGGAATATATTTTGGGGTGCAATTCCACATATAACTATGGCATTTGTGAGCAATATATCATTTAGTGACAACTTTTTGTAATTTTTTATTTTTTTTTGTCATTATTCAATCCCTTAGGACAAAAAAAATAAATATTCAATGGGCTCAACATACCCATCAGCAGTTTCCTTGGGGTGTCTACTTTCCAAAATGGGGTCATTTGGGGGGGGGGGGGGTTTGTACTGCCCTGCCATTTTAGCACCTCAAGAAATGAGATAGGCAGTCATAAATTAAAAGCTGTGTAAATTCCAGAAAATGTACTCTAGTTTGTAGACGCTATAACTTTTGCGCAAACCAAAAAATATACGCTTATTGACATTTTTTTTACTAAAGACATGTGGCTGAATAAATTTTGCCTTCAATGTATGACTAAAATTTAGTTTATTCGATTTTTCTTATAACAAAAAGAAGAAAATATCATTTTTTTTTCAAAATTTTCGCTCTTTTTCCATTTATATCTCAAAAAATAAAAATCGCAGAGGCAATCAAATACCATCAAAAGAAAGCACTATTTGTGAGAAGAAAAGGACGCAAATTTCGTTTGGGTGCAATATTGCATGACCGCGCAATTACCAGTTAAAGCAGCGCAGTGCGAAATTGTAAAAAGACCTCTGGTCCTTAAGGTGTTTATTGGTCCGGGGCTGTAGTGGTTAAATGCACGGATTCCTGTGTAAATGACACTGGCAGGGAAGGAGTTAACCACTAGAGGGCGGGGAGGGATTATGTGTGACGCGTGTGTTTTTTACTGTTGGGGGCATAGCTTGGCACTGATCGTCTGATCGTCTTTCCCTATAACAGGGAACAGACGTTTGGTGACAGCCACACTAGGAGGCACGGGGAGAGGTATGTTTACACAGACCTCTCCTCGTTTTTCAGCTCTGTGACCCGATCATGGGACACCAGCGGCAACCGGGTCCGCGGGTCCCGCAGCCACGGTCACGGTCACAGAGCTCAGGACTGGTAAGCGAGCGTGCCAGCGGCGGCACGCGAGTGACCCATGGCTAGGCACTTAAAGAGCCACGTACAGGTACGTGATTGTGCCCAGCCGTGCCTTTCTGCCAACAAATATATTGGCATGAGGCAGTCCTTAAGCGGTTAAACACTTACAAACACCATCACACATGGAATCAATTACATGGTTTAATTGCTCTATAATTCTATTAAATTCCTTTGAATATTAGTTTCAAACCATAGATACATCTAGATACCCATTGTCAATGTGGAAAACACACACCCACATATATATATATATATATATATATATATATATATATATATATATATATATATATATATATATATATAATAAATACAAAAAATAAGTATGAAAGAATATATATAAACATATTTGAGATGAATTGAAAAATATGAAAAAAAATTGAAAAATATATAAAGAATATAAAGAAATGCCACAAATTCATATAAATAAATAAAGATCTATGCAGAAGTGAGCCTGATTTTGCATTTTTCAGCTTTAGTAAATAAACCCAATTGTGTACTTAAAAGTGGGGTATGCCTGTATATATAATCTATCAGTTCATATTTTTTCTAACAAACAAAGTTTTACCCACATCTACGGGTGATCAAACACATCCAATCTGGTTTATAGGCAGTATTGGATTTGCTTTTGTTTTAGCATCTACATCCAAAATATGTTACAAGTATACGGTATACAGTATATATATATATATATATATATATATATATATATTTCTGTGACAAATATTCACAAACCAGAGCAATCCCAAGGCAGGCATTTTTAAAATTTATTTGGAGTATAATAAATAAATTTTCATGTCTTTGCAGACAATCATACTGACCAGATTCTAGCCTGCTGCAAATGGGAAAAGGATCCCTCTATCTCACCCACAGAAGAACAGTGGGAACATTCCTCAATTAACATACATAAGGGTTTGAGAAACTTTACCACACAAGAAAACGGTTATAAAATTATGGCAAGATGGTATCGTACTCCTACCCTCCTACATAAATTTAACCATGGAATATCAGCAATATGCTGGAGATGCCACGCAGAGGAAGGTTCCTTACTTCACATCTGGTGGTCTTGCACATTGGTGCAAAACTTCTGGACAGAGGTGCACAGAAAAACCGCACAAGTCACCTCATACAACTTAGTATTTTCCCCAGCCCAATTTCTACTACACCGCTCGCCACTACCACCCAGAACATACCACCAGTCTTTAATGATGCACATGATAAATGCAGCAATACATTGTATCCCCTTACACTGGCACTCAATGCACACTCGGTTCGAGAATGGTTTGCAAGGATATGGAAAGTTTCAGAAATGGAAGAACTAATCTATATGGCCCTAGACAACCCCACTAAATTCACCCAAAAATTGAGTTGTTGGCTACACTTCCAGACGAATATGAAGTACCTCAATCTAATAAATTCTCCAGGCTAGAGAATCAAACACATGGCTGTGCCTTAGTTTCACAAATACGGAAGACAGAGCCCCTACCATACCAACTTTCCAAGTACCGCTGGTCCCCCAATGGGGGTAGGCATTCATAATAATTCCCTGAGGCTGTGTAAAACCCAAGGGGGAGGTCAGAGAGGACACTTTCCTTTTCCCCTAAGGCCCTCCTCCATTCTTGGAACCACCCCCTCATTCCCACCCCTTACCCCCTTCCAACGTCCTGACCCCCCCACTCTCCCCCCACCCCCTAGTTCACTTCTTCATCACCCGCCCTCTTACGCATATTCACCAGCGAAGTACATGGCCCAACTGCCTATCTCCCACACAAGTACACCCAAACCACTACCTCCACCATTGGGCTGGATCCCAAGGGAGCTTGCCCTGAGACCAATGCAATAATCCACACCTGCCATCTCTCCCCCCCCCCCCCCCCCTGTAAAAGAGGAAATAACTATGTCAAAGAAAATAGGCAACAAACTTACCCACTTCCTTCATCTTAATCAGAGTTAGATATTCCCTGACTCAGAGTTCTTAATTTAAAGAGGAGCCAATTACTCGAAACATACATAGGTTACCTAAAGGACTGAACGAAGGAAGATACTTCTTGTGTGAAGATTTAAATCCGAAATAGTTAAACCTATCAAGCGATGGCAGGTTGGTGTTGCGTATATTCTCATTGTTTATGTGTTTGTATAGCAATCTGTAATGGATACCTGAATAAAAGAAATTGTTGGAAAATAAATAAATAAATAAATAAATAAATTTTTTTTATTTTAAGAAATATATGATGCAATTAATTAAACCAATGTGGTTTAAAACTGAACTCCAACAACACTTTACATAATTTATTTGGGCTAAGCTGGCCCATACAAATTATTTTCCTCACTAACATGTGAGGCTGCTAATGTGCTGTATAAACTATATGTAGCTGAGGATACATACAGCATACCGCACTGTGGTCCAGATTTGAGCCGAGACTTCCTGTCTCTTACCTGGAACATAACGCCTGACTTGGCCAATCAGATGTTTTACTGGGTATGAGACGGGAAGTCTTGACTCGAACCCCAAACACAGTGCAGTATGCTGTATGTAGCCTCAGCTACATACAGTTTATACAGCACATCCAGTGACCTCACTAGTTAGTAAATTTATGAAAAGTGTATCAAAAGCTTTAATGTAACCTACAGTATAATGAGATTTCTACATTTAAATTTAAATATGCTTGTTTAACAAAGCATTTAAAATTAGTATATACAACCACAACTAGCATTATTTTATTTAGCCTTTGAGGGAAATAGACAACTTTCTAAAGATCAGTGCAGTAAATATCATCTGGTTGCCTTAAAACTGCTAAAAAAAATAATATAATTAAAAAAATATTAAAAGATAGTTTTATGTACAGTAATGTTATCACTGATAAAAAATAATAAATTGTTGACACTAATTTTCTTTCATACTTTAGACCCACAAAACTCTTTGGCAAGATATTAATTCAGAAACCTAAACTAATTTCAAGTAATATTCAACTACAGTACTGTATTTTCTATCTTTACAATTTTCTGACAACTTAACAAAACAATTTACAAGTTAAAATTACAGTATATGTTCTCTGTCACCTCTTTTTCTCTTGGGAAGTACAGTAATATAAATATTTGTGTATCTAGTTCCCAGAAAAGCGACTTCTTTACAGTATTCTCTTTTTTTGCATTAGATGTCACAATAGCATATTTCATACTTAAAACCTTTAGAATTTAACATGAAATGTTTTAGGGCTTAACAGCTAGCAATATATGCTGTACCATATTTCTCAATGCTACATAATTGGATTCAACATTTAGTATACTACATAAGTCACTTAACATATGCTTACATACATAATTTCTGGTTCTTCCTTGAACTCTCATCTACAGTGCCTTGAAAAAATATGCATACCCCTTGAAATTGTCCACATTTTGTCATGTAACAACCAAAATTATAAATGTATTTTATTGGGCTTTTATGGGATTTTATGAGTTACACCAACACAAAGTAGTACATAATTGTGAAGTGGAAGGAAAATTAATAAATGGGCCACTTTGGGTTAGTCTATCACATACAATCTCAATAAAATAGCATTTTTGGTTCTAAAATTACAAAATGGGGAAAATTTTAAGGGTATGAATACTTTTTCAAGGCACTGTATATCTATGAGTCTACATGTATCTGTTTATTGAATAGAGTGTGATAATTTAATTGTAATTAGCCACTTGTTTGAACTGGTTACCGCATTTTCAGAATCCTCACTTACTTCTGGAGTCTGAAGTAGAACATCTCTAGTGATAATAACTATGGTCAATGTTGATGTGTATGCAATGGTACTCCTGTAGCTATAAAACTTTGGAAATGCTTTACAAAAGAAGTAAATGCTGTTCACCAAACGTGGTTAATAAAGTGGAGCTACATTTGCTTTTATATCCAACTATGTTTGAAGGAATATTAAAAAAAAGGATCCTGCTTTGCAAATGTTAGATGATCAAGGTGTATACAGCTTTACTTTGTTTACTAAGCTAAGTGACCATTCCCCTTACTAAGTGTACATTTTTTACCGCTTTTGTAAACCAACCCCAAAGCTTCATAGCTACAGAAAATACCAGCATCAACTGCTATCATAGTAACAAGCAAGAATACTGTACATCCCTGTGTCTTTTATTCTATATATGTTAAGATTTTTGCATCTGCATATTTAATGACAACCTGATAAAGACTGACATGACATGTTCTATGCAATCTGTAAAATACTTTGAAATATGTTGGCACTCTAAAAATGAGGGAATAAAATACGGAGAGTGAGATCACACAATAAATGTAACCCAAGCCATATATCTTATTAAGTAATAAGACAAACATTCTTCAGTTCTACAGCCTCATTTCCATAATATATTAATGTTATATATAGAGTCTTACTTTAAGTTGATTTCAATTATGCATTTCCCCTGAAACCAGTTGCAAAAAATAAAACTTGGAACAAGAATATAAAGTAAAAAAAAAAAATGTCCTTTCATCTTTACTTCTAGCCGTTGGAAACCAGGCATTAAGTAAAAAGCTTATATCCATGCCAAACATTAGATTAAAATCCCAACATGCATTCACTGATCTTTAACATAAAATGCCTAAATTATTTACAGTATGCTATAAAATGGCATTAAAGAAAAACATTACCACATCTAAAAATACAATATTTTGGATCATGGAAAACTTATTTTATACACTATTTAAACTTTTCTATTTTTAGAACGCATATATTCCGAGTTAAACATAAACAATAAAGAATAGTTTGCCCTTCTCCATTAATATTACCCAAAGACTCACTGCTCCAGATGTTCAGCTACAGTCCTCTTTATGATTGTAAACTCAACAATTATTTTGGAAAACAAAAAAAAAAAAAAAAAAACAGGTTATAGTTACCTGCTCTGTGCAAAAGAAAAAAAATGTCATCAAATGTTAAAATAATTGACCATCTCTCCATTAAATCCTACATAAACCAAAATAGTTTACCAAAAATGCCACCAAGGGGCCCCATCGGGGTTTCCAACCTCAATAAGACTAGGGACAGTATGTAAAAATCTTTTTTTTTAAATCCCAAGATTATAGCTGCCTCGCCTCTCCAGTACATTTTTCAGTGTGTGTGTGTATACTGTGTGGCCCCATAATCTATTGCCTGGGGGCCCCATAATCTTCTCCTATTGCCCGGGGGCCCCATAATCTCCTATTGCCCGGGGGCCCCATGAGTTGTCAGTATGCCCTGCCCAAAACAAAGAATAAAAAAATAAAAAATGAGCACAGGGGACATTACTTACCTTATGTTAGATTTGTCTTTTGTGCTGCTGTATCTTCCTTTTGCTGAAATCTTCTGGTGTAGTGAGGGTTATTAGAACTAAGGGGTTGTGGCAGGCTCTCCTCAAGAGTGTCTGACTATACAAAAAAAGTGGCAACCTCCCCTACCTATTACCAGCCTTTGATGTAAGTTGCACATGGAAGGGCAAAATACATAATAAACAAACACAGATTTCCCAGCACACATACTAGCTAGCATGCACAAAACAAATAAAAAAAAACAAAAACAAATTGACCCTGTCTAACAATTCACATTAAAAATGTGCCTGACCATGCCTGCTCTTTCCACCCAGCCCTTCCATTCACAGAAGCTGTTACTATAAATGTCTTTGATGGGGTGGGGTAGGCAATAGAGGAGGAAGATTTAGGTGAAAAGAGGACATGATAGGTACAAGGAACACATCTCACTGAAGGTAATCTCCCTTGTGCTGATTCTTTGTTTTAGGTAAACCTTATATTCTTTATATACTATACAACATTATTCTATTAACAAATTATCAATAGTATGGGATTTGAAAATAGTTCCAAAGCAAAAGCTCTTACTATTTTTTTTTTTTTGTTTAATAAAGTTTTATTGAGTTCACAAATTAACAAGATACATGAACATTGATGGATATTGAACTTGGCATGGACATATGAGAACAATGTTGAACATGTCTATTCCTAACTGCCTTATGATTTTAACTCTATAGTAAAAGAGTAAGAATGCTAATTCCTGAGATTTAGTTACCAAGTCGTAGTTGTGAGAGAACACTGAAAGTAAATTCGGTCTTAAGGACTATGTTAGCCCTATAAACAGGAACTGTTTTTAGATATTATATCAGGGAAAAGTATTTGAGAAATGTGTCTGGGCAGACATCACTTGGTATTGTGGAGAAAAGTTTAGTGAGTGACAGTCTATGTCTTTTTATGAGTGTTGTTGTGAAGCACAGGAAAGGGAGGAGGTTGGGGGGGGGGGGGTAAAAGGGGAGAAGTACAATAGTAAGGGGGAGGGGTAATAGATAAGCAGGAAGTTAATTTCCCTCTCCCCCTCCCCCACATCTCCCCTTTTACTCTCCCTCAACTCCCCACCACCCTCTTTCTCTCAATGGGGAGGGGGACTTGGGGTAGAAATTGGGGATTGGAGAGTAAGGAGACAGTGAGGCAGAGAGAAACTGGGATGAGCCATTCTAGAGCAAGGGGATGGGATAAGTCCAGAGTTGGTAGGGACGTGAAGTTGCCCCCCCCCCCCCCCAAGTCAAGGAGGAGGTTCCAGAGGCCACACCAGATAGTTTACCAATTTCTACTAGCCTCTCTAATTGTGGATTATGTTTGGATTAAGGTTACAGAGATTTTCTATCTAACTTATATTTGTGTAGTCTTTGGTTGTTTTGTAGTGTATCCAAGCATACCAGGTTTTATTGAACTTTGATAATCTTTCCTGAGAGATGCTGACAAGTTCTTGGACAAATATATGGAACCATTCTCCAATCTTGGGAGTATTGGTTGATCGCCAGTGTGATGGAATGCATTGCCTTGCTGCATTAATCATGGACATCAATAATGACTTCTGATATTCTTTTTTGGTATATTTTCAGATTTTCAGAAGGGTTGAATCCTTGCACACGCCCACAACATGTGGAGCACCCTCTTACTATTGACAGATGGAGAAAAGGCATTTGACAGAATGAGTTGATACCTTTTTTTTATTACTCTAAAACCTATGGGCTTGTCAGATTCATCTACTTCCCTGAAATCCTGGCCCAAAATTCTTCCTCCTCTGGCTAAACATTGAAAAAACATGTATTTATTTCCACAGAAGGTAAACATTTCCAGTTGGAATAAACCAGAATAAAACGGAACATCTAGAGGTAGCATACCAGCAGATCCATCACCAGCATTAAAGTCACACAAGCATTCCTAAATGCCAATATCTACTTATTATTTACATCTGTATGTATCTTCCATAAGGATATTACTACTAGTGTAAAAAAAAAAAGAGCCTTTGACTGGTCTCAGTATTTTTAAATTTGACTATAATAAATCAGATAAAATTAATGTATAAAACTGCACTAAACCACCTCAAATGTAACTTTCATTTGGACTAAAATAAAATAACTGTATATTATCTCAAGGTTATTATTAATTTTCCACATAAATTAAAACATACTAATTAAAGTCAATTTAAAGCAGAGATATTAAAGCAGATTTAAATTTTCATGGAAGGGAACGATCAACAAAACAATAAATATGAATGCATTCTATACCTTAACAAGCTGGAACAATCTCTACGAGTAATAATGAGTGTTTAAATGGTTGAAAGTCCTCATTATCACTCCCTACATGGCATAATCCCAGCCAGATAGTTGTAACCAGTGCCTTGGAGTGTTAAATAATAGGCAGTTTTAGATTCATTGGTTATATTTGATAAATTAATGAACATAACTTTTTTTTTCATTGATTTGATTCAAATTATATACTGTAAAGCTTAGGATAATATTTTGTTCATAATCCAAATAATGAACCCATAAAAAGTTGCAACCTAAAATCTAAAATGTAAACCATAAAATCAATGCCTTATTTCCAGGCAACAAATAAAGCACCCATGTTGCTTGTTTACATAAGTAGCTAGAAGAGCAGCATGACTAATGTGGCGTTTTGCTGGAAATGTAAAGTACTGCTTGCCATTACTAGGAGAGAGATGTGAGTTTTGACAGAAATAATATTGCATCATAGGTATTGATTTTGCCAACAAGTGTTTATACTATTTAAAGAAACAAAAAACTCTTGATCAATGGGTCAAGGAAAGATATGCTGTTCATATGGGTTTGTATACAACAGAAGTCAAATGATCAGCATGTCCTTGCTTCGCCCGCTGCTGTTTTTTTCCGCAATACCTAACAAATTACTTTGTGCACTTTTCTCAGTGTTGTCTTAAGAGAATATGCTTGATGTTCATTTCAAACTTAGTGGTAAACCAGAATACAAACCATAAAAGTAATTCAACCTGAAAACTAAAATAAAAACTCTAAGGCCTTCACATGTTCACACTTGAGTTACAGTGCCTTGAAAAAGTATTCATACCACTTGACATTTTTTGCATTTTGTTATGTTAAGACCAAAAATCTAAATGTATTTTATTGAGATTTTATGTGATAGACCAGCACAAAGTGGCACATCAATTGTAAAGGGGAAGGAAAATCATTTTTTTACAAATAAATATATGAAAAGTGTGGTGTGTATTTTTATTCAGCCCCCTTTACTCTGATACCCCTAACTAAAATCCAAGGGAAACCAATTTCCTTCAGAGGTCACCTAATTAATAAATAGAGTCCATCTGTGTGTAATTTAATCTCAGTATACATACAACTGCTCTGTGAAGCCCTCAGAGGTTTGTTAGATAACTTTAGTGAATAAACAGCATCATGAAGGCCAAGGAACACACCAGACAGGTCAGGGATAAAGTTGTGGAGAAGTTTAAAGTAGGGTTAGGTTATAAAAAAAATCCAAAGCTTTGAACATCTAACAGGGCACTGTTCAATTCATCATCCGGAAATGGAAAGAGTATGGCACAACTGCAAACCTACCAAGACAAGGCTGTCCACCTAACTGACAGGCTGGGCAAGGAGAACATTAACCAGAGAAGCAGTCAAGAGGCCCATAGTAACTCTGGAGGAGCTGCAGAGATTAACAGCTCAAGTGAGAGAATCTGTCCTCGAGACAGCTATCAGTTGTGCAGTCCACAAACCTGGCCTTTATGGAAGAGTGGCAAGAAGAAAGCCATTGTTTAAAGAAAGTCATTATAAGTCCCATTTGCAGTTTGCCATGTGGGGGACACAGCAAACATGTGGAAGAATGTGCTCTGGTCAGATGAGACCAAAATTGCATTTTTTGGCCTAAAAGCAAAACGCTATGTGTGGTGGAAAACTAACAATGCACACATCCTCCCCACCGTGAAACATGGTGGTGGCAGCCTCATGTTGTGGGGATGCTTTTCTTCAGCAGGGACAGGGAAACTGGTCAGATTTGATGGAAAGATGGATGTAGCCAAATGCAGGCCAATTTTAGAAGAAAACCTGCCAGAGTTTGCAAAAGACTGGGATGGAGGTTCACCTTTCAGCAGGACAACAACCCTAAACATACAGCCAGAGCTACATGGGAATGGTTTAGATCAAAGAATAATCATGTGTTAGCATGGCTCAGTCAATTTCCAGACCTAAATCTAATTGAGAATCGGTGGCAAGACTTGAAAATTGCTGTTCACAGTCACTCTCTGGCACAAAGCTGGTAGAGACATACCCAAAAAAGACGTGCAGCTGTAATTGCAGCGAAAGGTGACTCTACAAAGTATTGACTCAGTGGCGCTGAATACAAATGCATGCCACACTTTTCACATATTTATTTGTAAAGCAATGTTGAAAACCATTTATCTTTTTTCTTCCACTTCACAATTATGTGTCACTTTGTGTTGGGCTATCACATTAAATCCCAATTTTTTTTTTTTTTTTTTTTTACGTTTTTGGTTGTGGAAAATAGAAAAAGAAAAGAGGTATGAATACTTTTTCAAGGCACTATATCTCTCATTATTAGAAAAATAAATGTAAAAATATTGTAAATAAAATAATTACCTTTATATTTTCAAGTTAAATAGGATATACATGGTTGCATTATCATCCATTAACTTTTTATATATTCTATAATAAAGTAATATTATTGGGATTTTTTAATCTGTTATATGCATCAGAACATTAAAATTTAAGCATAGTAAAATGCTTTCCAAACCAGAATGTATGCAGATTGTGATTGAGGTCTGTATTCAGAATAAATATGTGTATTTTCTAGTTAACCACTTGACCACGGGGCACTTAAACACCCTTAATAACCAGACCAATTTTCAGCTTTCAGTGCTCTCACATTTTGAATGACAATTACTCAGTCATGCAACACTGTATCCATATGAATTTTTTTATCCTTTTTTCACACAAATAGAGCTTTCTTTTGGTGGTATTTAATTTTTGGTGTTTTATTTTTATTTTTTGTGCTATAAAAGAAAAAAGGCAGAAAATTCTGTAAAAAAAAAATAATTTTTCTTCATTTCTGTTATAAAATTTAGCAGATTGGTAATTTTTCTTCATAAATTGTGGCCAAAATTGATACTACTACATATCTTTGGTAAAAATACGTACAAATTGGTTATTATTTGGTCTTTGTGAAAGTTATAGAGTCCACAAGTTATGGTGCCAATATCTGAAAATTGATCACACCTGAAGGACTGACGGCCTATCTAATTTCTTGAGACCCTAACATGCTATAAAATTAAAAATACCCCCCAAATGACCCCTTTTTGGAAAGAAGACATTCCATGGTATTTAGTAAGAGGCATGATGAGTTTTTTGAAGTTGTCATTTTTTCCTACAATTCTTTGCAAAATCAAGATTTTTTTTTCATAAAATTGTCATATTATCAGGTTATTTCTCACATACAGCATATGCCTCCCACAAATTACACCCCAAAACACATTCTGCTATTACTCCCAAGTATTGCGATACCACATGTGTGAGACTTTTACACAGTGTGGCCACATACAGAAGCCCAACATGCAGGGAGCACCATCAGGCGTTCTGGAGCACCCAGGCCAATTCTGACATTTCTCTCCTACATGTAAAAATCATCATTTATCATCATTTATTTGCTAGAAAATTACATAGAACCTCAAAACATTATATATATATATATTTTTTTTTTAGACCCTAGAGAATACAATGGTTGTTGTTGCAACTTTTTATCACGCACGGTATTTGCGCAGCAATTTTTCTAACACTTTTTTTTGGAAAAAAAACAGTTTTGTGCTTAAAAAAAAAAAAAAACAGTAAAGCCCAATGTTTTACATAATGTGCAAGATGAAGTTACACTGAGTAAATAGATACCTAACATGTCACGCTTCAAAATTGCACACACTCGTGGAATGGCGCCAAACGTCGCTAAAATCCCCATAGGCGACGCTTTGAATTTTTTTACTGGTTACACGTTTTGAGTTACAGAGGAGGTCTAGGCCAAAATTATTGCTCTCGCTCTAACGTCCGCAGTGATACCTCACATGTGTGGTTTGAACACTGTTTTCGTATGTGGGCGGGAGTTAAGTATGTGTTCGCTTCTGCATACAAGCACATGGGGACAGGGGTGCTTTAAAAAAATTTTTTTATTATTGTTCATTTTACTTTATTTATTTTAGTTTGATCTCACCTCTAGGCTGGGAAGCCTGAAATAAAAATAAATGGCGAGTCGGTAGAAGCATTGGAGGGCGGCGGGGGGGTGGGACATCCCTTCTCGCCTCCTGTAAGAACGATCAAGCAGTGGAACAGCCACTATGATTGTTCTTATGATGTAGGGAATTGCTGGCTGAAAAAGCTGATATCTGAATGATGCCTGTAGCTACAAGAGTGGAATTCTGGGAAGATATCATATGACTGCCTCTCAGCGTTAAACAACCGCCCTGTAGCCGTCATTCGGCTATGGGCTGGTTGTTAAGTGGTTAATATATCTCCAGCTGGTTTATTTACAAAAATAAAACATTTTAACACTTTTGTTTAAGTATCTATTTCTTTGAAAAAAAAAGTATGCACAGTTTTTTTTAAATTAAATATCAAACTAAACTTTAACCACTTGCCACCAGCCCACTGCCAAATGATGACTGGGCGGTGTGGGTCTTGTTCTGGGAGGATGTCATATGAATGCCCATCAATACCCATCAGTGCTGCCAATCAATGCCCATCAGTGCTGCCCATAATTGCCCATCAGTGCTGCCCATCAGTGTCACCCATCAATGCCCACCATTGGCCATCAATGCTGCCTATCCGTGCCATCTATCATTGCCGCCCAGTGCCACCTATCAGTGCCACATATCAGTGCCCTCCAGTGCCACCTATCAGTGCCCATCAGTGCCACCTATCAGTGCCCACCAGTGCCAACTATCTGTTCCCACCAGTGCCCCCCATCAGTGCCACCTGCCAGTGCTCATTAGTGTCAGATATCAGTGCCCATAAGTGTGGTATATCTGTGCCTCCTCATCAGTGCCACCTATTCAGTGCCTATAAGTGCCACCTCATCAGTGCCCATTAGTGCAGCCTACCAGTGTCCATCAGTGTAGCCTCATAAGCACACATCAGTGAAGGAGAATTTTTTTTTACAAGCTAATTTTCAACTGTCAGCGCTGTTGCTTTTTAAATGACAATTGCGTGGTCATGCAACACACAAACAAAATATTTATCATTTTGTTACCACAAATAGAGCTTTCTTTTGGTGGTATTTGATCACCACTGGGGTTTTTATTTTTTACTATACAAATAACAAAAAGACTGAAAATGTTGAAAAAATGTTTTTCTTGATTTCTGTTTTAAAATTTTGTAAATAATTACATTTTTTCCTTCACTGAAGGCACTGATGAGGCTGCACTTAAAGGCACTAATAAGGTGCCACTGATTGGCAATGATGAGGTGGCACCAACAAGGTGGCACTGATGAGGTGGCATTGATGGGTACTCATGATGGACACTAATATGCAGCACTGAAGGGCACTAATAGGCAGCACTGATAGGTGGAACTGATATGTAGCACTGATGGACATTGATAGGCAGCACTGATGGGCATTCATAGGTGGCACTGATGGGCACTGATAGGCTGCACTGATGGGAAATGATAGGTGGCACTGATGGACACTGATGGGTGGCATCACTGATGAGGAGGCACTAGCAGGCATTACTAATGGGCACTGATTGGCATCATTTATGGCCACTGGTTGCCATCATTTATGGGCACTTATTGCCATTACTGGTGGTCATGGGTGGGTATCATTAGTGGGCATCCCTGGTGGTCCTGAGTGGGCACCCTGGGGGTTCTGCACTGACAATCAATCAGTGCAGACTCCCTGTCAGGAGAGCAGATAATTGGCTTTCATCTACTCGTGTCTGTCAGACGTGATAGTGAAATAGCTGATACAGCTGATCATGTGATAAAGAGCCTCCATCAGAGGCTTTTTACCTAGGTCAGAGTTGCGATGTGTCAGACTGACACACCACAACACTGATTGCCGTGGGCATGCGTTGGCTTGTTATACTGCTGGACATCATATGATGCCCAGTCAGGATAACTGAACCACTTCCCAGCTGTCATTCTTCTATAGGCCGGGCAGGAAATGGTTAAAATATTTAAAAGTATGATTAGCGAATAGATATTTTTAACTTAATAAGCCCTAGGTTTCCAATGATTGATGTTTAATTTGGGCATAAAGTGATATAAAATATCTATAGAGAGTTCTATGGCATGAGAGAGAAGTTTTGAGGGCGGAGAAGGATTTCCAATACATTTTTGGAGAAGCAGTAATTTTAGGATAGTCCAATTTGAGAGTCCAAATAGCTGGTAATTTTAGTTTAGGATCCTGGGCTTTAAAAAGGGAGGATTTCATCAGTGTCCATTTTTTTTCTGGGTTGGGATTCCACCAACTGTACAACTAGTCAAAGATGGCTGCTTTGTAGTATGGGGTTACAGTTGAAAGGCTTAGGCCTCCCTGTGCTCTGTAATGGGACAAAATAGTGCTGGAACACATAGGGTGTCTATAACCCAATAAAAATTGATTAAAATAATATTGGATAGAGGAAAGATAGCTGAGAGGGAGCAGTATAGCAATGGTCTGAAATAGATAAAGACGTTTTGATAGAATTAACATCTTTAAAGTAACAATACTGCTTGCATTCAAAAGTGAATTGGAGCGAATTTAAATCCTGTGGTAGAGTAGAGAGAACGTGTTTGTAATTTCATGCAAACATTTAGGGCATTGAAGAAAGGAATTGTATGCCTAAGTATAGTATGTAATATAATGATTCATCCAAGTATACAGGAATCTATTCATTATGCAGGACTTCAGTACAGGGGTGGGTGGAGGCCTAGGATCTGAAATTCTGCTTTGTTGAGTTTATAGTAGGACACTGTGCTAAACTGCAATACAGTGAGCTGTATTACAAAGAGGGAGTGGATAGGGTCTGGGAGAATTAAGATAACATCATTACCAAATAAATTTTGTTTTCATATTGTAGAAGGCTTATGCTTGCTATAGTGGAGTTGTTCCTTATTCTTGATGCAAGAATATTTTGGGGGAGAGGGGGTACCCTTGTCAAATTCCATTTTAAATATGGAATTCTGTAGATAGTCGCTAAAGGCATTAGCTACAGTATATCTTGATGGTTAACAAGGATATGTTTAGTAGTTGAGTGGTGGATGGATAAAATGTACTGTTTAATCCATTATGATTTAACCTGTCTAACTACAAGCACCCTAGCCTTGTTGCAAAGACTATAACAATTTGCTTTGTTATGCTTCAGATTATTTTCATAACCGTAAACTAATAAGTTACAAAGTTTCTGTCTGTCTTCCAACAAGGAAGAGGACAGCAAAGGAGTAGAGTTCTTTTGTTTTGCTCTTCATTTATTTTAATTGTGTGTAAAATGTCACCAATCTGCCGGGTCCTCTTTCTCTTCAGAAAATTACAAATTTTAATCAGTACACATCTCATATAGGTCTTATACTGTATGAGTTCCATGTAAAACTATATATAACTGGAGAATCATTTAAATAAATACAAATTTCTTCAGTAATTTGTTGGTGAATTTGTGATTAGAAGCGGGTTATGGGGAATCCATAGTGGGGGAGGGGATTCATGAAGGTTGTCCTCAATGTGGGCTGAGACAGGGGTATGGTCTGATCACTCTACAATTTCAATTAGGGGCCCTAATGACTTGCAAGGTCCATTTATCAGTTATGAAAAAAAATCAATCCTCGACAAGGATGAATGAGTAGGAGGTGAGAAGAAGGAATAGTCCCTCTCTGTGCTGTGGTAGCAATGCCAGACATCGTATTTATGTATTGTATTTATTCAAGGATTGAGATGGAGGTCTGGAATAAGTCGAAGGGTAAGATCACCGACTATATTGAAGTCTTCTATAATCAGACATCCTTGTCTGATACTGTCAACGGACCTAAATAATGAATTAAGGAAAGAAATTTGTTGTGTGTTTGGGGGCATAAACATTGACCAAAGTGTAGGTCTGATTATTAATTTCACAAACATGAATAATAAATAGCTCAGATGGATCACAGACTAAGTGCAACAATTTAAATACAAGTGTGTTTTTAACAGCAATTAGAATTTTTTTTATTAGTGGTGGAGGCCTGAAAAATGTGGGGAAACCCTTTTACGTTTCAAATATGGAGATTTTAAAATATCCTCCTTTTAGGAGTGAACCTCTTTGTATAGAGCTGCACATTTGAAAGGTCTATTTATGCCTCTAACATGTAAATAATGAAAAGTGTGGTACACGGCATGGCAGGGTAACTATAAGAAAGTTGATGTAGATAAATTAGTTATGTGGAGTAAAAAGGTACTTATTAAGCCCCATACGCACTATCAGTATTTATGCTGATTTTTTCCTTCAGATTTACCAAAAATATATAATATGAGGTAAAACCTTAGGAGTTTCAATTTGTATGCAATCAGGCAGGCCCTTGCACTACATGGTTTTGGTAAATCTGAAGGAAAAACATCAGCAGAAAATCTAAATCTGATAGTGTGTATGGGCCTAGAGGCGATTCAGTTTGCATTGTGCGCTATACAAGTATTTCATTCATTCATTCATTCATTCAGAGGCTGAGCAGAGAAGGGAATGAAGATCTTAGATTGCATGACCAAGACTAGTGTGGAGAGATCCCGGTAGGCCAGATGCTCCCATGGAATCCATAGATGTACAAAATTATGCAAACAAGGATACACAAATGGACAGTATCTGAATGACTGGTTAAACCAAAAAGACAAAGACTAACAAACCTAAAAAGAAATGCTGAGGAAATACACGAAAAATGGGCAGAGCGTGCTGCTACAACAACCAAGGGGAGGAGAGGTAACCCTTGTCTATCTGACAAGGATTAACAATGGTATAGAGATCCTTTGAATGCACCTGAGCATGAGTGATATAGCAAGAAGGGTTATGAGCAGTTCAGGGTCATTTGAACATCATCAATTAGGTCCACTTCAAACCCAAATGTCAATGTGAGGTTGGAGGCAGAGAGTGGGCATCATTGGTGGAGGATTTTTCATTCCTTAATGAGACATATTCCTGTACCAAGGCTCATAATAGAGTTGGATTTTCCATGCCAAGTGACAAGAAGCTTTGTAGGGAAACTCACTTGTATGTAATATTCTGGCTGTGCAAGACTTTGGTAAGTGGTGCCAACTTCTTTTAATTGAGGATCGTTAATTGAGACAAGTCCACAAACAGAAATATTTTTACAGTCTAAAGTTGCCTGCTGGGGATGATCTCAGCCCTCTCTCCTAGCTCTAGATTTGTCCCAGTTGCTTGTAGAGGATCAAGATGGGGGGGGGGGGGGGTGACTCACCCAGCTCCCAATGTGTAGAACTCCAGCTGAATGAATTGCTCTGCCAGGGATGAGAAGAGTGGTGTTCCAATACTGAGGCTGCCAGTGCTATCTTCAGACAGCAGTGATACACTGTGGCTGCTTCCTCAGCTTTCAGTGCTTAGACAGGGTGGCTGGATGGGATCTGATGAATAAAACTCCTTCTCAACCAGTGCTAACATGCCTCTTTGGGGCTCAGGGACAAGCTCAGAATTAGGCGGCCATTTTCCACACTGGCCAGACTCTCCTCTATTTTTAATAAAAATGTGACAAAATCCCTGAAAATGTACCTCCCTGGCTGTACTAGAGTTAATAAAATAGTTTCTGAAGTTTATTTTTGTTGATTCTGTTGGGCACCTAAAGCTTTTTATATATTTGTGTACCTAATATTTAAACAGTTTACATGTCATTTTTTTGTCAATTTTTGACTTGACAGCCCCAGACCATTTTGCTGGCCAAAGACCAGAGCACTTTTTGAGATTCGGCACTGCATCACTTTAATTGACAATTGTGTAGTCGTACGACGTGGCTCCCAAACAAAATTGACGTCCTTTTTTCCCCACAAATAGAGCTTTCTTTTGGTGGTATTTGAATACCTCTGTGGTTTTCATTTTTTGCGCTATAAACAGAAAAAGAGCAACAATTTTGAAAAAAAAACACTTTTTTTTAAACTTTTTGCTGTAATAAATATCTCCAAAAAATCTATAATAAAACATTTTTTTTCCTTGGTTTAGGCCGATACATATTCTTCAACATATTTTTGGTAAAAGAAAAATCGCAATAAGTGTATATTGATTGGTTTACACAAACGTTATAGCGTGAAGTGAAGGGGTTAATGTGTGTCCTAGTTTGTGTTCTAACTGATGGGGACTGTGCAGGAAAATGAACAGATCGCTGTTCATACTCTGTGTGAACAGATGATCTGTCAATTCTCCCCTCACAGAACTGGAAACTGTGTGTTTACACACATAGTTTCTGGTTCTCCGTGTGCCCCAATCAACCACGGGAGCCTGGTGGTGGGCACTCGCATCGGCTCGGGGAGCTAATGGCCACAGGGCAAAGCGATGTTACATAATGTCATTTCTCCCAGCCATGCCATTCTGCCACAGTGCAACTGTAGTGGCTGGTCGGCATGTGGTCAAAGCGGTGTTACTTTTTAGATTAAAATACCCCTGTAATCTTCATGCTTAATGTATTCAAGTAAAGATATGCTGTAAACTAAGGTCCCTTTTGTCCCAGCAGACCGTGGCCATCTCATGTGTGGGCATCTGAAGCCAGACTGTATCTTTTCCTGTATTCCATGCATACTGGTTAGCCAGCATGCACCTCCAAAACTCGTACATGCTCAGAGCAGCATGAGCAGTGTAATAGGTTGTAGGTCGAGTTTCCATAGCAACAGCAGTGTCAGAGGAAGTTGCCACCCCTTAGCTATAGAAATCTCTCCTCCCCCTTCAGGAATTAGGAAGTTTATCTACATTTACAAAGATTATAAATCTAGAAATACAAAAAGCTCTTGCAAAAGATGATTACTTTTTAAAAGACACTAATTTGAAATGATATCCCATTTTTATGTTTTATATATATATATATATATATAAATTTATATATTGTGTATGTATATACCATGTATGTGTATATATCTACACAGAAACAAGGGATATCATTTACAATTAGTATCTTTTAAAAAGTAATTACCATTTGCAGGAGCTGCCCCATAAAATTTCTCCCATCACATTGCCACCATCAAAATTGCCCCATCATACTGCCACCATAAAAATTGTCTAAATCATATTGTATTGCCACCATCGAAATTGCTCCATCATATTGTCACCATCAAAATTGCCATCATATTGCCACCATCAAAATTGCCCCATCATACTGCCACCATCAAAATTGCCCCATTATATTGCCCCATCATACTACCACCATCAAAATTACCCATAATATTGCCACCACCACAATTGCCCCATCAGCCACCATCAAAATTGCTCCATCATATTTCCCCCATTAAAATTGCCCCTATCAAAAATGCACCATCATACTGCCACCATCAAAAATGCCTCTATCAAAACTACCCCATCAAACTGCCTCATCAAAACTGCCTACATCAAACTGCCCCCATTAAAATGCCTCTATCATATTGCCCCATCAGACTACCCCCATTAAAACTGCCCCCATCAATCTGCCCCCATATAAACAGCCCCCATAAATCTACTCCATCAAAATTTCCTCTATCAAACTGCCCTCATCAAACTGCCCCATCAAAACTGCCCCATCAATCTGCCCCCATCAAAACTGCCTCTTTCAAACTGCCCCCATTAAAATGCCTCCATCATATTGCCCCATAAAACTTCCCCATCAATCTGCAGCCATAAAAACTGCCCCATCAAATTGCCCCAGTCAAAACTACCCCTATCAAATTGCCCCATCAATGTTGCCCCATCATAATATTATTTTATAAATAATTAGTAATGTTGTGGCTGTGCTGTCCCCTGGACTCTGGAATCAAAGATGAGATGCTGCATTCACCTCCCCCACTGCCCACCATGGTGTATAAGAAGTTTTGGTAACAATGGCAACAAAAGCCTGGTTACCCTTTTTAAAAATGACGCTGGCTGCCGCCTTGCTTGCCTCATTTCTGGTTTGCAAATACCAGCAATGCCTAATGCCTCCTGGGATTGATGACACACATCTCCCAGGAGGCATTGCAAACTGCAAAATGATCCACTTTTTTGGGTGAATGAGTAGGGATACCCCATACCCATTCACATTGGGGGCCAAGATCTTGGGGCCCCCTTGTTAAAGGGGGCTTCCAGATTCTGATAAGCTCCCTGCCCGCAGATCCTCACAACTGGCAGGCAAGGGTTATGGGGATGAGGCTCTTGTCCCCATCAACATGGGGACAAGTTGTTTTGTGAGGACCCCAATCACCCTCCCCATGTTGAGGGCATGTGGCCTGGTATGGTTCAGGAGGGGGGACTCTCTCTCATCCCCCATTTTCCTGTGGCTTGCCAGGTTGCATGCTCTGGTATGGATTTTGGGGGGACCCCACGCCATACCAGGTTGAAGGGCTTGGTATGAATTTTAAGGGGGGCCACCACGCCCTTTTTTTTAAATTTTGGCATGGGGTTCCCCTTAATATCCATACCAGAAATGAAGGACCTGGTATGGATTTTGGGGGTGACCCCCACAATTTTTTTTATTTTGGCGCAGGAGTTCCCCTCAATATCCATACCAGGCCAGGCATTTTGCTGCTCTCATTCAGTACACTATGTACGGCTGCTATGTAAACAGCCTTACGTAGTCTGGAGTGTGGACTTAGCCCCCTGAGTCATGATTGGCCAAAGGCACCCTGCCTTTGGTCAATCATGGCTCTTGCAGCAGAGTGCACTGTGATTGGCCAATGCAGGCAGGTCAGGTTCAAGCATGGGGCATTCCGTGGGTGCTCAAATTTCCCATGAACACCCCATAATGTTCAGAATTTTGGGAACAGCTGAACAGCCGATGTTCGAGTCAAACTTACATTTAACTCGAACCATGGGCTTATCCCTACTCTTTACCCACAGAATGATAACTAAAGGCTTTTATGGCATAGCACCTTCTGAAACCCTTCCAATGCTTCCTGAAATCCATATCCCCTGTTAGGAAGGTTCTCAAAGGGGATTTTTTTCATCAAAAATAAAGCTTCTTACCAATCTGTATCTTAGTGTAGGAGTCTCTCTGAACAACTTTTGGTGCAGAGGGAAAGATGGGCCTTTAAATGGGAGTCTTTCTTTAACGGGGTCAAACTTTATCGATGGTCTTCACCACAATTTTTTCATTTTCACAACTTAGGGAGTATACAAATCTGTACCACATCCTCCTTGTCACTCCTTACCTATATCAGTCAGAAGCATACCTCTATTTGTCTCCAATGCCTCTCTATATGCTTTTTCTTCAACTTGTTTTTTTTTTTCTTTCCACAAACCTTTGTTCAGGTCCTTCTGACTGTTGTATAAAGGTGGACAGTTCCTTCTATATCTAAGGAACTGTTCTGTGGGGATCCCCCACTGTCCAGGGGTGGTGGTAAGTGTCTACCCAGACAAAACATTTGTGATCAATCTCCTTCTGCTAAAAAGCTGTCTTCACTTTGTTACCCACAGCCCTAATGATAAGGTTAAAAAGAAATGCCACAAAGTGAAGCAGAAGTTAAGACATTTGCCATTTACCAGTGAACTAAATAATGACGTACTATTAATAAATTTGCGTAGACTAATCTATTCCTAAATATATATATATATATATATATATATATATATATATATATATATATATATATATATATATATATATATATATATAAACAGAGATGTTTTATGAATATGCGTCTTTTCCATTTTTTTTCCAGTATTTTCTGATGCATTACAGAGTCTAAATATTGGCGTTTAGAATTTAAAAAGAAACACAGTATGAAAATAGTTGCTCTTTTCACATCATTGTTTTCTTTTTTAAACAGTAGGAATATATGATTATAATGACATTTTTTTAGGATACAGGAAATAAAGTGAGGGTTAGGGAAAAATCAAGGTCAGCTTAAACAAATGCAACAGGCTCACAATTGACCAAAGGTGGTAACATACAGAGTCTACAGTTTATAACAATGACTCACAGTCACATTCACTTTGAGAGTGCAGAATTGCTTAGCATATGAAGACATATGATCAAAATCTTTCACTGATTGAGCTTCAAAGAGGTATTCAAGATAAGTAGGAGGAAAGAAAATGGGGAAAGTCAGTAAATAGAAGTGAACAGAAGACATGAAAAAAGAAAACAATATAGACAATATTAGAAAAAGGGAGATCCCAGACAGGGCAATCCATCACACCCACTTGTTAAAGCTTATGCTTAATTATGTAATTGTTCTTTATAATGTAATTGCATGTGAAGAACTGAACAAAATGAACACGATACTCCTGTGGTCATGTACGTAGAGTGTCTATCATGGATAGATGTCTTAAGTTATTCCATCCACTGAATATAGGTAGGTACCTGTAGACCCTCCGAAGTAGTCAGTGTCTGAGTAGATTTCCAGTGATGAGATGATTATTATTATTACTATACAGGATTTATATAGCACAGACAATTTGCGGAACACTTTACAACATTATGCCAGACAGTACAGTTCCAATACAATGCAATACAGGAGGAATAAGAAAGCCATGATCGCTAGAGATTACAATCTAAGAAGTAGAGTCAAGTGATACAAAAGGTAATACATGTTAGGGATGAGCTGATCAAGAAAATAAAAGAACAGTTATTAGGTGAGAGCAGGATAGGCTCCTCTGAAGAGAAAAATTTTCAGGGATCATCTAAAAATGGATAGAGTTGGAGATAGTCAGACAGATTGGGGTAGAGAATTCCAAAGAATGGGAGAGGCTCAGGAGAAGTTCTGGAGGTGACTATGGGAGGAGGTGACAAGGGAGCTAGAGAGCAGGAGTTCTTGGGAGGAATGGAAAGGACTATTTGGTTGGTATTTTGAGACTAGGTTAGTGATGTAGCTGAAGGCTGAGTTGTGGTTGGTTTTGTAAGTTATTAGTAGTATTTTGAATTTAATGTGTTGGGTGAGTGGAATCCAATGAAGGGATTGGCAGATGCTGAGCGGTTTGTAAGGTGGATGAGTCTGGTAGCAGCATTCATGATGGACTGAAGGGAGGATAACCTATTTAAAGGTAAGCCAATGAGGTGGGAGTTGCAGTAGTCAAGACAAGAGATAACCGGGGAGTGAATAAGGAGCTTTGTGGTTTCAGGAAAGGAGTTAGGAAGGGACATATTTTAGAGACGTTGAAGAGGTTGAGGAGGCAAGCCTTTGAAAGTGATTGGATATGGGGCTGAAAGGAGAGTTCAGAGTCCAGGATAACACCTAGCACCCTGGCATGCAGACATGGATGGATGGTTGTGTCATTGCTCTTGACAGAGAAGTCAGAGGAAGAGGCACATGGGGGAGAAAATATTATGAGCTTGGAGGACCATCTTATGTGGTCATTCCCTATGAGGACCCTCACCCCGGACCTCTGACCAGAGGGTTTTTAATTACCGGCTGGCCAGGGCCAGAAAAGTGGTTGAAAATGCCTTCGGCATAATGACATCCGGTCCCGCCTATTCCTTACTGCTATAAATATGGCGGAATATAAACTAAATCACATTATTCTTTGCTGCTGCATTTTACACAACTTTTTAGGTAAAATGCAGCCATCTATGTGGCCTCAATTGTGACTGAAGCCGGCTTACCAGATCAAACTCTGATGGCACTTGAAGCTTTCTGTCCTGGCTTGCCCCCCCCAAATCACCCACAAAGTACGGCAAAGCTATCTGGAGTACTTTGCGAGTAGGGGAGCCATTAATATGCCAGTTGATGTATAACATCTTTTAACCACTTAAGGACCGCCGCATGGCAATGTACGTTGGCACAATGGCACCGACAGGCACAAGCACGTACATGTACGTGCTCGCCTTCCAGCGGGTGTGGGGTCCGATCGGACCCCCTCCCGCTGGATGCAGTGGTCCGTTTCGCTTCAGGAGCGATCCGGGATGAGGGGATTGCCGTTGGTTTCTGGCCATCCCCTCTCGATCGCTCCTGGAGAATGAGAAGCTTCCCCCGCTGTGTATTGTAAACACAGGCAGGGAGGAAGTGATGTCACTCCCCTCGTGGCGGTCTTTTTGACCGGACGGCGAGGAGAGAAGACATCCAAGTAAGTGCACCAACAGTCCACTGACACATAGGTACACATAGGCACACTTTTCACCCCAGTCATCCCCCGATCACCCCCCCCTGATCGGCCCCCGCCCCCCCCAGTCACAGTGTCACTGATTGCAGTGATCATTTATTTACTGATCACTGCATTTAGTGTCAGTTGTGACTGTAAAAAGTGTCAGGGCAGCTAGTTTTAGGCCCCTTTAGGTCCAGGGTAGCCCCCTACCCCCAATGAAGGTTTAACCCCTTGATTGCCCCCCCCAGTTAACCCTTTTACCCCCTTTTACCAGTGTCACTAAGCGATCGTTTTTCTGATCGCTGCATTAGTGTCACTGGTGCCGCTAGGAAGCTAGTTTTTATTTAGTTTCACCGCCAGGTTTTTATAGTGTTAGGTACCCCCATATATAACCTAATAAAGGTTTTAACCCCTTGATTGCCCCTAGAGTTAACCCTTTCACCAGCGATCACTGTATAAGTGTCACTCGTGACGCTGGTTAGCCAGTTAGTTATTTAGTTATTTAGGTCCCCCGTCAGGTTTTTATATAGCGTCAGGTACCCCCATATAAATACCCAATAAAGGTTTTAACCCCCTGATTGCCCCTAGTTAACCCTTTCACCAGTGATCACTGTATAAGTGTTACGGGTGACGCTGGTTAGGTAGTTCGCTTTTTATAGCATTAGGGCACCCGCCATTTATTACCCAATAAAGGTTTAACCCCCTGATCACCCGGCGGGTGATATCAACTAGGTTTTAGGGTACAGATAGGGTCTGCCTCGCCCCAGGCAGTGCTAGGTTAGTGCCAGTACCGCTAACACCCATGCGCAAAGCATACACCTCCTTTAGTGGTATAGACTCTGAACAGATCAATATCTGATCTGATCAGATCTATACTAGCGTGCCCAGCAGTTTAGGGTTCCAAAAAATGCATTGTTAGCGGGATCAATCCAGATACCTGCTAGCACCTGCCTTTTGCCCCTCTGCCCAGCCCAGCCCACCCAAGTGCAGTATTGATCGATCACTGTCACTTACAAAACACAACACACATAACTGCAGGGTTCGCAGAGTCAGACCTGATCCCTGCGATCGCTAACAGTTTTTTTTTGGTCGCTGACAGCATAGGTGCTTTTTTACCTGTGAGTCTCACTAGTGTACCCCTAAATTTAGAGCCCAAAATGGCAAAGCGAAGGTATACTAGTGAAGAGGCCTACACGTTTCTGAGCATGACAGATAGTGAAGAGGAAGACACTGATCTGTCAGATTCAGGCTCAGAATACGACCCTGTAGAGGACAGCGGCTCCATGACCGATAGCTCTGACGACGAAGATGAGGTCCCTGCTAATGGCAGGTGTACCCAACCCCGATCTTCTGATGTTGTTGAGGTGCAAGAATCGCAGGTCCCTCGTATGGAGCAGAGAAGTACTAGAGCCGATCATCCTTTTGGTGAACTGGCAAGCACCAGCGGCCTAGTACACCCTGGTCGTACATCCAGCACTGCAGTATCACGTGGTGACGTGGCGAGTCCCATAAGTGCAGTTCAAGCTGGCGAGGTGCAAGCACAAGTAGTGTCCCGCTGCCACCAAGAAGAAGACAAAGGCAGGCCCGTCGTTCCCATAGTGCCCTTCCTGCAGAATTCGCCAATCCTGATTGGGTGCCCACCACTTCTGCAGCACCAGTACTTCCCCCATTCACTGGCCAACCCGGTATTCAGGTGGATACAGCTGATTTTACGCCACTTGATTTTTATTCGCTGTATTTCACGGAAGATCTCTATAGATCTATTGTGGACCAAACTAATTTATATGCTGGTCAACACATCGCCGTTAATCCCCAGTTGCCTTCCCTTGCCAGAGATTGGAAACCTGTTACGGTTTCCGAATTTAAGACCTTTCTGGGCCTTTCCCTCAACATGGGCACACATAAATTCATGAAGTTGCGGGTTTATTGGTCCATGCAACCGACTGACCACATGCCCGTGTTCTCTAACTCCATGTCCAGGAAACGATACGAGCAGATCTTGCGGTTCATGCACTTCAATGACAATGAACTTTGTCGTCATCGCAGAGACCCTGAATACGATCGGCTCTACAAAATTCGGCCCCTCATAAACCACTTCAACCAACGTTTTGCAGACTTGTTTACTCCTCATAAAGTTGTCTGCGTTGATGAGTCCCTGATTAAGTTTACTGGTCACTTGTCATTCAAACAATACATTCCCAACAAGCGTACCAGAAGACGGGGTCAAGCTCTTTAAGTTCTGTGACAGGGCCACAGGCTATACATGGAGCTTTATGGTTTATGAGGGTAAAGATAGTTACGTAGAGCTGGAGAACTGCCCTGACTACATAGGAAGCGCTGGCAAGATAGTGTGGAGCTTGGTGTCACCCTTATTCGGAAAGGGGTACCACTTGTACGTGGACAATTATTACACGAGCGTGCCACTGTTTAGTCACTTGTTTGATCATCAGATCATCACAGCATGTGGCACCGTGCGACCTAATCGCCGGGGCTTTCCCCAGCAGCTTGTAGATTCCCGTCTTAGGCTGGGCGAGAGAGCCTGCTATCGGTGTAATAATTTGCTCGCTATGAAGTGGAGGGATAATAAGAATGTTTTCGTTCTTACCTCCCTTCATGCAGACACGACTGTCCAAATTCATACGGCGACTGGTATTGTGGAAAAACCCCTCTGTGTCCACGAATATAACAACAATATGGGAGGGGTGGACCTTAATGACCATATCTAGCTGCCCGTAAGGCCAGACGCTAGTACAAAAAAGTGTCTGTTTACTTATTTCAATTGGCTTTGCTGAATGCTTTTGTGCTATACAAAGCTTCAGGCGGGACTTTAACCTTTCTTTTCTTCCAGAGAGAGGTTGTCACAGACCTTCTGTATCCAGATGGTTCTGCACCTCACCATTCCCAACCAAATGCAGTAAGCTGGCTGCATGAGAGTCATTATCCTTATGCCCTCCCAAGTACTCCTACCCAACGAGCCCCCCAAAGAAGATGTCGTGTCTGTACCAAGCGCGGATATAGGCGTGACACCCGTTGTTATTGTCCACGCTGTCCTGGCAATCCTGGTCTTTGCCTTGGTGAGTGTTTTGAACGCTACCATTCACTAGTGAAGTATTAGCGTAGGGTACAGCATTTCACAGGCTAGGCACACTAACACAGGGTCTCCCAAGATGCCATCACATTTTGAGAGACCCGAACCGTTACAGTTGTTACAGTTTACAGTTAAAAAAAAAAGTGTAAAAAAAACAAAAAAAATATAAAATATAAAAAACAAAAATAGTTGTCGTTTTATTGTTCTCTCTCTCTCTCTCTTCTCTCTAATTTTTTATACTTTACTGTTTACTGTGTTTTATTGTTTTCAGGTACGCCATTCAGCTGCAGCGCGGATTTATTTATCTTGACAGCAATAGCGTTTGCTCCCACGGTACATAAATCCGTGACTTCAGTGCTGTAGGAGGTGATTTCACCACCACAGTTAAAAAAAAGAGCATATATGCCGAAGCATGGGGGCATCAGGGGCAGAGGAGCGATTTTTCTCCTAATGCCGCGTATATACAGTCGAAATTCCGACGGAGGGCTTGCCCGTGGAAAAGTTTGACCATGTGTACGCGGCATAACTTTTTTTGCGGGAGGATGCCCGCATGCTTCGGCATATATATATTTTAGGCACAGGTTGTGTTAAAAAATGTTTTATTTGTTACTGTTTTTTTGGCATTTGCTTTGCAGGTATGGTATGGTAAGGTTTTACTGTTATACTGTAATGTTACTTTGTTTTAACGTTAACCATAATTTTCTTAGCAGTTACGCCATTCAGTTACAGCGTGGATTTATTTATCTTGACAGCAACAGCGTTTGCTCCCACGATACATAAAGCCGCAACTCCAACGCTGTAGGAGGTGATTTCACCACTACAGTTAAAAAAAAAGAGCATATATGCCCGAAGCATGGGGGCAGCAGGGGCGGAGGAGCGATTTTTCTCCTAATGCTGCGTACATATGGTCGAAATTCCGATGGAGGGCTTGTCCGTGGAAAAGTTTGACTGTGTGTATGTGGCATAACTTTTTTGTGGGAGGATGCCCCCATGCTTCGGCATATATAAATGGTGCATGTATGTCCATCATTAGAAGTGGGTGGATGAAGGGAGGTATTCTAATGGTGGGCATACCCACCGATCAATCTCTTTTGTTTGTTCAGCCAACATGACTCTCAGCAAATAGCTTGGGGTGTCTACTTTCCAAAATGGGGTCATTTGGGGGGGGGGGGGGGGGGGTTTGTGCTATTTTGGCATTTTATGGCCTTCGAAACTGTAATAGGTAGTGAGGAGTGAAATCAAAAATTTGCGCCCTTAGAAATCCAGAAGGTGGTGATTGGTTTTCGGGGCCCCGTACGCAGCTAGGCTCCCAAAAAGTCCCACACATGTGGTATCCCTGTACTCAGGAGAAGCAGCAAAATGTATTTTGGGGTGCAATTCCACATATAACCATGGCATGTGTGAGCAATATATAATTTAGTGACAACTTTTTGTAAAAAAAAAAAATTATTTTAATTTTTTGTCATTATTCAATCCCTTGGGACAAAAAAAATAAATATTCAATGGGCTCAACATACCCCTCAGCAATTTCCTTGGGGTGTCTACTTTCCAAAATGGGGTCATTTGGGGGGGGGGGTTGTACTGTCCTGCCATTTTAGCACCTCAAGAAATGAGATAGGCAGTCATAAATTAAAAGCTGTGTAAATTCCAGAAAATGTACTCTAGTTTGTAGATGCTATAACTTTTGCGCAAACCAATAAATATACACTTATTGACATTTTTTTTACTAAAAACATGTGGCTGAATATATTTTGCCCTAAATATATTACTAAAATTTTGTTTATTCGATTTTTCTTATAACAAAAAGAAGAAAATATCTTTTTTTTTTCAAAATTTTCGGTCTTTTTCCATTTATATCGCAAAAAAAATTGCAGAGGCAATCAAATACCATCAAAAGAAAGCTCTATTTGTGGGAAGAAAAGGACGCAAATTTTGTTTGGGTACAACATTGCATGACCGCGCAATTACCAGTTAAAGCAGTGCAGATTGGAATTGTAAAAAGACCTCTGGTCCTTAGGCTGACAATTGGTCCGGGGCTGAAGTGGTTAAATAAATGTGTTGTTAAAAACTGAACTCATATTTCATTTGATTTACTGCTTGTGTTTCTTTTAGCTGTCTCCAATGGCCTTTTATTTTTGGCCATTTTCTTCAATAGTGCAAATTTAACTTATTTGATACATGAGGTGACAATATCTTCTTCAGGTAACTATTATGTTGTGCTATGGGTCTGCTACACACACAATGCTTTTATTGTTAACGTATGTAATGCATTAATGATAAAAACAATCATCCTTTTCAACTCCATGAATTAATTGTTTGGAGTCCCTAAAATGGCCCTATTGGGGCAAATTTTAGAGCACTGTGGGGGTTATTTACTAAAGGCAAATCCACTTTGCACTACAAGTGCACTTGAAACGTCACTGAAACTGCACTTGTAGTGCGAAGTGGATTTGCCTTTAGTAAATGACCCCCATTGCCACTGTAACTACACCAACTTACTCCAAAAACTGGTATTGTGCATTGAAAGAAGAAGCCACGCATTGTTGAGTATAAAACATTTTTATAAAAGTTTTTTTTTTAACAAACCAACATCTTTGTTTGGTGTATAATAACATGTATTGTGACATTTTACTAAACAGGCATGTATAAAACCATAACATACACATACACAACTCATGAACTTACAAAGTTTAACTTTGATAAAGTGAAGGCCATATGAGACATTAGTATGTCAAAAATATGTTGGTTTTGACTTCATCAGATGGGGTGATTTCACTCCTGTAAAAGCCAAATTTTGAAGATGCACATAAATTGGGACTCAAAAAATTGGATTTCCGTCATGATCCCATGCCTAAAATGTATGTCTTTTCCTTATATCTATTTTTATAGACATGTGTCAACATGTGCTATCTGCCATCATGGGATATCAATGTACATGTTTTGTGGGTGCAACACCTTCCTCACAACTAAGGTAGATGAGAGGAAGGGTCACAAAAAACTCACAAAACGCGTACATTGATATCCCATGATGGCTGACAGCACATGTTGACACACTCTGTGCATCTTAAAAATTTGGCTTTCAAATTACTTTAAGAGAAAATTGAGTACTGTCCGTGATACTTTTTTTATTTGCACTAACATACAATTTTTCAGGACAAGCTTTCGGAATATGTTCCCTTCTTCAAGGTCCAAGCAGTACTGAATTACAAATTTTTAAGCAGAATGTTAAAAAAAACACACATAAAACACATCTCTGAAGGAAAGGAAAGAGAAAAAAAATGAGAAAAACAAACACATACAAATCAATGGTAATAAAGATAACAGCAGAGTTAGTGAGATAAGACAGAGGGAGAGCTATAGAATTGAGGTGCTAGTCACAGAGGGGGTCATAAAACTTTAGTATAATGGGTAAGGAAACCAATATCTAAATTCAGACCATTATTTTTTTGTGTCAAAAAGAATTATCATTCTTAGTTCAAACGTTTTCCTTTCCTGGATAGTTCTGAAATTCCTTTTAAGAACTAAAACATTGAGGTCTTCTATAGTGTGGTCCAGTTGTGATGTCCCACAGATATGCATAAACTGTCTTCCTTATGTTCCTTGATGGTGTGTCTGTGCAAATTCATCCTCGCGTGCAACTTCTGTCCTGTTTCACCAACATAAGATCCCTTGCTGTACCTTTTGCATTGGATGAGGTACGCAACATTACTGGAAGTACAGTTGTAAGATTCCATGATATTGAAGGTCCCATTTGTGTGTGTGACACTTTTGGATAGATCGATCTAGTTGCATAGTAGGGATGAGCTGAACACCCCCCGGTTCGGTTAGCATCAGAACTTTCGAACGGACCGAAAATTCGTATGAACTTTAGAACCTCATTGAAGTCTATGGGACTCAAACGTTCGAAATAAAAAGTGCTAATTTTAATGGCTAATATGCAAGATACTGTCCTAAAAAGGGTTTGGGGACCTGGCTCCTGCCCCAGGGGACATGGGTCAATGCCTAAAATTAGGGATGAGCTGTTCGCCCGTTCGGCGAATTCCGAACGTTATGGGCCGTTCGCGCCAAATTCGTGTGGCGCTCACGGCCCACAATGCACTGTGTCATCGCAGTGCATTGCTGGCTCATAATTGGCCAAGCATGCACTGTGACCCCGCATGCTTGGCCAATCACAGCGCCAGCAGCGAGGAGAGCCATGATTGGCCACAGGCAGGATGTCTGTGGCCAATCAAAGCTCAGGCTGTGTAGTACACGCCCCACACTATATAAGGCCGCCAGCGCGGCGGCCTTGTGTAGTGTGTTGGCGTCTAGCAGTTAGTGGGTGTTCTGTTTACCTTCAACACAGTACACACCGATCGTTATCGGCCGATTTTCGATGTTGCTGTTGTGTAGTGGTTGTTGTCTGCGTGCCCTGACCGCAGTATACACCGCTATATTCACCTCACCTATATAGCTAGTGATCTATCTTTTATAATAGAGCTTGCAGTCAGTAGTGTTAGGAGCTTGTGTGTGCTGTCTGCGTGCTCTGTACCCAGTACACACCGCTATATCCACCTACATAGCTCTTCTCTATTTGAGCCCACTTGCCATCTGCAGGAGTTATTGGAAGTTGTGTGTGCCTCCAGCACAGCACAGTATACATCTGTATATACCCCTTTATCTCTGGTGTTCTATAATAAAGGCATCTGCAGGAGTTTGTGGGTGTTTTGTACCTCCAGCACAATATACACCTGTATCTACCCTTTATTTCTGTTCTCTAATAGAGCCATCTGCAGGGCTTAGTGGGTGTTGTGTGACTCCATTACAGTATACCCCTTTATCTCTGGTGTTCTATAATAAAGGCATCTGCAGGAGTTAGTGGGTATTGTGTGCCTCCAGCACAATATACACTACCCAACTGCTGTTTTACCCAACTCCCTTCAGGCCATTACCATGTCTGGAAGGCCAGCAAGGAGAGGCAGACAGGCGCCAGCTGATAAAAGAGGGCAGGCTCTGTGTCTAGAGACAACAGTGCTGGTCGTTGACGCGGTGCATTGTCATCAGCACGTGGCCATGGGACACGCTTGTCCTTCTTTTCGGCAGCTGGACATGTTGAACCGCAACATGCCAATGACTTGGTAGAGTGGATGACCAAGCCCTCTTCATCCTCCTCATCCTCTCTCACCCAGTCGCAGGGTACTAGCAAAGCAGCTGCCAACGCATCGTCTTCCCTCGTCTCAATGTCATCATCAGTGACTCCTTCCCTAGACCCACCACGTCCTCCTGAGGAGTCTCCTGTACTCTTTGAGCACAGTGTTGGCTACATGCTCCAGGAGGATGCCCAGTGTTTTGTAGCCTCTGATGATGACACTCAGCTAGAGGAAGGCAGTAGCGTGAATGCAGAGAGAGGGGATGCTCAAGAAAGACAGCAATCTGGCAGTCATGTTCCACAAGCTGCAACATATTGCCAGGTTTGCTACAGCGATGAAGAGGGAGGGGATGATGAGGTCACTGACTCCACATGGGTGCCTGGTAGGAGAGAGGAGGAGGAGGAGGAGGAGGAGGCACATGTCCAACGAGGCAGGATGCCCGGCGGGGGCCAGCTTAGGGGCAGCACACCGACTGAATCACACTGCAGAGCTCCGCCTGTGCAGGGCGCTGCCTCTGCGCGTTATTCTAAAAGTTCTTTGGTGTGGGCCTTTTTTGAGACGAGTGCATCAGATCGCACCGCTGCTATTTGCAACATATGTCTCAAGCGTATCTCGCGTGGCCAAAACATCAGCCGCTTGGGCACCACATGCTTGACCAGACATATGTTGACCTGCCATGCAGCTCGTTGGCAAGCGTACCTCAAAGACCCACACCAAAGAACAAAGCGGACCTCTCCTTGCTCCTCATAAGCTGGCATCTCCAACCCCACCAGACCTTCAGTCCTCTCTGAAACCTGCTCTGAGAGGAATGAAGGTGTAGAATTAGGTGTGTCACAGCCAAGTGCTTCCGGGCACTCTGCTAACGTCCGATTATTTTTTATTTTATTTTTTTAATTCTTTATTTCTTTGCAAGAACAAAACAATATGTAGGTTGTTAACAACAATTATACATAAGAAACACTTTCTCATAACCATATCTTGCCATTTTTATAAACAAACAAAACAATATCCGTACGATATCAATACCGTATCAATTCCCCTCAACGATTCCCAACCTTCTCCTTGGGGGGGAAAAAAAAAAAGGGTGGGGGGAGGGATAAAAATAGAGTAGAAGAGGATTGGGAAGAGGGAGAAAAGAGGAGGAGTCCGACATCGCCCTTCCAATAGGTAGGGTTTACATCACTCAGCCATTTGATTTAGTCCTCAGTTTCCTCTCCAATCATCCTCTTCCCTTCCTCTGACTGTAAAAATATTTCCCATGGGGCCCATACTTGCGCTATAGCTTCCCTTTCCTCAGGAGGCATAGAAATCAGACTCTCCAAGGTCCCAATTTTCCTTACTTTATTTAACCATTGTGAGATTCGTGGAGGACTCATTTCTTTCCAAAAATGGTGATGCAGCTTTTAGCTGCATTCACCAAGTGACATAGCATTGAGTTGTTGTATCTCTCTAATGGTATGTGTGTACATTGTAATAGAAAAAAGGCCGGATCTTCCTCAAGATGATATTCAGTAAACAATTGAGAAATTTTCCGAACCTCTTCCCAAAACTGTCTAATCACTGGGCATTGCCAAAAAATATGGACAATAGTACCTCTCTCCTTACCCCACCTCCAACACCTATCCGGTAACTCTGAGAATATCAATATCCTCCAAAGGAGAGACTAGTAAAACATATATTTTAGAAATAATATGAGATAGGGGCTCCTTCTTCGCACAGTACTCCTCAAACCTAGTGAGTGGTCGATCAAAATCCTCAGATGAGCCCAGAGTATCCAAAAAATGCTTAACCTGTAACGCCTGCCATAGGGGTAGTTCATATTGTCCTCCTACTTCCATTAACATTTCAATTGTTAGCCATTTTTTAGACTTCAAGAAATGTGATGCCTGAAAACATCCCCTCTCTCTTAATTTCCCAAATATTCCTGATTCCAGACCGGGTAAAAAATGTGGGTTCCCAAGAATGGGAAATAAGGGAGATTTTGCTGTTCAAATTCTGGGGATGCATACGGCTTTAGCTCCCATCTGGAGCGTAGGTCCTATTAAAGGATGGGCTCTTAATAAAGGAGGTATAGCTGTACCGCACCACATGGCTTTATCTAAGGGAATGGGGCTTACTTGTTGTTCCATGGCAACCCACCTTTTACTGTCTCTATATCGGCACCAGTCCAAAATTCTACCAAGCTGAGTAGCTTGGTAGTATTTGTATAAATCTGGTGCTGCGATTCTGCCCGCCTCTTTAGGCATTGTTAGTAACTTCCTATTAATCCTAGGCCCATATAAACTTTGTAAAAATTGTTCGGATTTTACTAAAGAAGGCCTGTGGAATCCGGATTGGTAGCGCCTGAAACAGATAAAGAAACTTGGGGACTATATTCATTTTCTAAATATTACTTCTCCCGAACCAGGAATGTGAGGATTTACTCCATTCAGTCAACGTTGTACTAATTTCCCTTAATAAGGGTGGGAAATTCAATGCATATGCATCTATTAAATTAGATGGAATCTGTATCTCTAAATAATTCAGCGCTGTAGCTGTCCATTTAAATTTAAACTTAAAGTTATCCTCTAAATTTTTTTGAATGGAACCCTCCAGTGATATCCCCATCGCCTCCGACTTGCTATAGTTTATTTTAAAACTAGACAGAACTCCGTAACGCTCTATTTCCTCCAGTAGATTAGGTAGTGATATTAGTGGATTAGAGAGTGAAAATAATAAATCATCCACGTATGCTGAGAGTTTATATTCCTGGTCCCCTAAAGGAATACCTTTAATATCAGGATTCTGTCTAATTCTATTTAACAAAGGTTCTAATGACAATGCAAATAAAAGAGGCGAGAGGGGACATCCCTGACGGGTCCCATTGGATAATGAAAAATTTTCAGAGTTTATCCCATTGACCTTCACCAATGCTTGTGGCTTTGAATATAATCCTGCTATCCAATCCAACATTCGATCACCAAAGCCCATTTGTTTTAAGACTCCTAACATAAAGGGCCAATTGACCCTATCGAAGGCCTTTTCTGCGTCTGTATTGACAAAGATACTCGGCAGCTTCCTATGGTTTGCATATTGGATTAAATTCAGGACCTTAATTGTACTATCCCTAGCTTCCCGTGTGGGAACAAACCCCACTTGGTCCAAGTGGATCAGCTGCATCATAAATGACTGTAGGCGAGATGCGAGTATCTTTGTGAATATTTTATAATCGGTATTTAATAATGATATTGGACGATAGTTACTACATATTGATTTATCCTTTCCTTCTTTTGGAATAAGTACAATATGTGCCTTTAATGCTTCTACAGGTGGAGGCTCGGTTTTTCCTTGTATGTTAAATGTTTTAACCATATAGGGGACTAGTTGTGGTTGAAAGCTTTTAAAATATTGCAGAGTAAATCCGTCTAGACCAGGAGCCTTCCCTTGCCTTAACATCTTTATTGCCCAAGTTACTTCTTCTACTGTTATTGGTAACTCAAGCTTACTTCACGCAGGAGATGACAGTCTTACTAAATTTGAGGATTCGAGGTATTCTTCTAATAATGAGGAAGGATAGGAGGGAGCTGAGAGATTATACAGTGAAGTATAATATTGTCTAAATTCCTCTGCAATATCTTTCGGGAGTGAGCATTTGAGATTTCCTTTTGTTCTAATATAGGGTATATATGAACGGAGTCGTTGCTTTTTTAATTTCCTTGCTAACACTTTACCACATTTATCTCCTGATTCATATGTTACTCTCCTCTCTTGTTGTAAAATAACCCTTGCCTTATACCGTAAGATATCAGATACCTGTCTTCTTAAATGTGCTAGTTCAATCCCTATGTCCCTATCCATTAACCTCTTATGTTGTATCTCTATCTCCCTTATCTTCTCTAATAATCTACCTGTTTCCTCTTCTCTGGCTCTCTTTATTCGGGACCCATGTTTTATTAGAATTCCTCTAATTACTACTTTGTGGGCTTCCCACACTATCCCCATTTTAGTCTCTCCATTATCGTTCGTTTCAAAATACGAATCAATTTCCTTTGCCACCTCTTCTCTAATTTCAGGACGTTGCAAAAGACTTTCATTCAGTTTCCAGTTCCAATCCATCTTATGTTTAGCTTCCTTCAGAAAAATATTAATCGTGACTGGCGCATTGTCAGACCATGTTGTATTTCCATTACTTATGTCCTGTACTAATGATAGTGATCGTTGAGGTAGCAAAAAGAAATCGATGCGTGAGTACCGTTGGTGGGGGTTTGAAAAGAATGTATAGTCCCTTTCGTCTGCATGAAAAGCCCTCCATACATCAACCAATTGAAATTCATTTAATTTACGTAGGATATTTTTCCTAATTTTTTCAGAGACAGACGATGTCCCATTTGAAGTATCTAGTTTTGAATCTAGAGGGACGTTAAAATCCCCCCCCCCCCCGATAATAAGAATCCCTTCCTTAAATTCCATTAATTTTGATAGGGTTTTATTCAAGAACTGATCTTGATGTATGTTTGGGGCATAAACTGTAGCGAGAGTTACTTTAACCTTACCTATAAGTCCTTTAAGAAATAAATATCTTCCCCCTGGTTCTTGACATTTATCCAACAGGGTCCATGTTATTCGATTAGAAATTAAAATGGCCACTCCCTTGGTTTTAGCTTCATGATTTATGGCATGGTAAATATTTGAAAAGTTTCTATTTTGAAGGTAGGGACATTTTCCCTCCTTTAAATGTGTTTCTTGTACCATGTCAATGTCAGTTTTGGAGCTTTTTAAATCATTTAATAGCATTTTACGTTTTTCGGGGACATTGAGTCCTCTAGTATTAAGTGATGTTACTCGTAATCCCGCCATCGTGCCTGGGCTAAGATGGGGAAAAAAAAAAAGAAGGAGAAGGCCGAACCCCCGTGGGGAATATCAAATTTCCCCCACACCTACCTATGGGTTCTTAGTTTCCCGTAGGTGTAAGGTATGGGAGGGTGGCTAGCAGATACAGAGCACATGCAGTGCCACTCCCCCTCCAAATAGTCCCTTTATATTCACATCCATTCCCGCAGCTTCAGTAATTTAATCCTGTTTTTTCTCATCAATTCCCTCTCCCTTTACTCAATACTATACCGTCCGCCATATATATAATTCTCCCTTACCCTTATCGTAACTATTTAAGGACAGAACCCCTTTCCCGTCCCTTACCCCAAAAAAAAAAAAAAAAAGAAAGACAAAAATTCTTTTCATTTCTATCACGTTCTCATAATCCTTATCCCCTTAACCCAACAATAAGTTTATATTTTTAGTGTGTACTTTTTAGTGTATATTGTAATTATAATCTTTATATCCCCCCCCCCCATCCACCCACTTACCCTCCTTACTCCCCTCCCTACCCATCCCCACCCTTTTACCCCTAAATCCTGTAATAGGCCAAATACCTGTGGATTCTAAATCAATTCCCCATATTTTATTGTGTAAAAAAAAAAAAACACCCAAGTTTTATTTTATTAACTAATGTTTGTGTCTATCCCAGAAAAATAAAAAATAAAAAATTATATAGAGGGGGGGGGTATCATGACATTCATATGCATATTATTTTATATCGTCCTATATATAATTAATGTAAAGTTTATTATCCAGGGACGTACTATACCTTGACCCTTAATAATGGGGAACATATCACCCCATATATACGCCTAGGCCTTATTCTCTTATAACACTTTTACCAAGAAATTTAGGGCAAGGAGCCCGCATCAGCTATTTGCTGTGCAGGTGCTTCTTTACTCCCCATCGGGACTTTTTCCCCATCAACCCTTGAAACCCCCTCTTTTACGCGTCTTTTCTTTATTGGCTGGAGCCAGTCCTGCACCTCGCACCCATCAGTTTCCAAAAAAGAAAATAAAGCCGGTAGATCCTGTAGAGATGAAAGCACAAAAGAGGCCCCTCCCCTTTTAACTGTCAAGGAGATTGGGTATCCCCGTCGATAAGTGTCCCCCGAAGACTTTATTTTCTCCAATATTGGCCGTAGTTGAGCCCTCCGCTGTAAGGTCGCTTTTGATAAGTCCGGTAGAATACTGATCTTGGCACCCTCATAAGCTATCGGGCCTACTTCCCATGCTTTCCGACTAATTGTCTCTCTGTGAGCGTATCTATGTAGACATCCGATTACATCTCTCCGTCTGGATAAGTCTGTAGAGCGTGGGCCTAGAGCTCTATGAAGTCTGTCAAATTCAATTTCACCTGGGGTCATATTAACCCCCAGGTTGTGGCAGATAGAGATCACGGTCCTGTGTAGATGTTCCTCCCCAATACTTTCGGGGATGCCTCTAAATCTGAGATTATTTCTCCTGCTTCGGTCTTCAGCCGCTTCAAATTTTAGTTGTGTGATACATGTCTGTGCTATCTGCTCTCTTTCTAATTTATACACCCTTTCCTCTATTCTCTTGAAGGCTGATGTTTCCACATTTACCTTTTCTGTTAGAGCCTGAACCTCTGTACATATTGCCTGCATTTCCCTTCTGTGTCCCTCCTCCAAACGGGACACCAGTGCTTCCATTTCTTGGCGTGTTGGAAGAGCCTGCATAATTGTTCTCAGGGCCTCTATTTCTTGGTGAGTTGGAGGGGCTTGCATCACTGATCTTAGATCCATACCACCTGAGGGTTCCCCCGTTGTACCCCAACATCCTGCCTCTGACCCCATTTCAGATCTTACGCGGGCCTGATTTGTGTCCAATACTACTTCTGGTGATAACGGGGAGACTCATCTGGGGTGCTGCCATTGGGATCTCAACTCCGGCTGTTTCCCTTGTCTCTAATGTGGACGCACGAGCTGTTGCTGCTCGAGTATTCGGAAAAAAACCTCTAATCTCCTGTTGGGATAACACTTTTTGCTCAGTTTTTTCCTCTCTTTTTCTCCTTATATTGTGCATCCCCAGTAAGGAAACAAAGTCCAGGCTTAGAAGAAGAAAAGAGGCAATCTCCTATATATCTCAATCAGTATCAATATCAGCCCTGTAATAGGGTAATGTAGGTAGTATAGATATAGCACTCTCCAACTATTATTTAGTGCAGGCTTCACTATAGATTTCCTTAACAGTCTTTAACAGTCTTAACTCAATCTATGGGTTAATGTAAATTCAGCACTTCTCCAACATTTATACATAGGCTCACTTCTCCGTGTACTATATGCTTTCCTCCAACTGTATAACTCCAGACCAGCAAATTCCAGTGACAAGCAGTAACAAGACTCCTATCTTCAAAATGGGCTTTGAATAAATGGGGATGGATAGGATGGATCTGGGCAGAGAGGCAGAGAGACGGAATACCCACTGCTCCAACAGTACTAACAGCCCTGTTGCTGTTGCTTCTATGGCTGGTTTCTCACAATATTACTCACGTCCGTATTTACCTCCACTCTCTCTCATATTTGCTCAAGTCTACTCCTCCATTTCCTCCACTCCCACTTCTGTCACATGTACTGCTGCACCGTTCATCCACTCACCGCTTTGCTCATCCACTCGTCCGCTCACCGCACTCACCGCACAACCAGATTGGTTTCCCAATAGGGGAAAAGAAGGCGATACAGCACAACGCAGCACGGCTCAGCGCGGGTGCTCAGGAGTTCAGCGGGTCCGGTGGTGGTGTCATCAGCGATCGTTGCACAGTGACAGGAAAGCTCAACATGGACAGAGCTCAACAGGGACACGGCAGGGAAACGCAGGATTCATCGGTCAACGGTCCTCGCTGCTGTTGCGGGCTGCCATCTGCTTCTAACAGGACGCTGGAGGGGAGAGTCAGCGCTCACACACTACGCCGCCATCCGCTAAGCCACGCCTCCCGGAAGTACACATCACCCACATCCGATTATAGCAGGCAAATGTCCCTGCCCCAGCTGCTGGACCAGCGAAAGAAGTTCACTCCCAGCCATCCACATGTCCAGCGGTTGAATGCTAGCTTGGCTAAATTGCTAGCACTTCAACTGCTGCCTTTTCAGTTGGTAGACTCGGCCCCCTTACGTGAGTTTGTACAATGTGCGGTTCCTCAGTGGCAGGTCCCCAAACGCCACTTTTTCTCACGGAAGGCGATTCCGGCTCTCTACCGGCATGTGGAAGGCAATGTCCTTGCCTCGCTGGACAGGGCAGTCAGTGGTAAGGTGCATATTACCGCTGACTCATGGTCCAGCAGGCATGGACAGGGACGTTACCTGTCTTTCACGGCCCATTGGGTCAGTCTTCTGGCAGCTGGGAAGGATGCAGGACAAGGTGCAGTAGTGTTGGAGGTTGTTCCGCCACCACGCCTCCAAAATGCTACTATGGGTTGTGACACACCTCTCTCCTCCACCCCCTCCTCTTCTTCTTCCTCCATGGCCTCTTCCAGTGCTCTGTCCTCAGAACCAGCGGTGCTCCGTAGGCGTTCCAGGGGCTACGCAAGTACGCAGGCAAAACGATGCCATGCCGTGCTTGCGCTGGTTTGTTTGGGAGACAGGAGCCACACTGGGGCGGATGTTTTGTCAGCTCTGCAGGGGCAGGCCGAGAGGTGGTTGACACCACACCAGCTTAAGCCAGGAATGGTGGTTTGCGACAATGGCACCAACCTCCTCTCCGCCCTCCGACAGGGACAACTGACCCATGTGCCCTGTGTAGCTCACGTCCTTAACCTGGTGGTGCAGCAGTTCTTGGGCAGGTACCCCGGCTTACAGGATGTCCTGAAGCAGGCCAGGAAGGTCTGTGTGCATTTCCGCCGATCATTTAATGCCTGTGCTCGGCTGGCTGAGCTCCAAAAGGAGTTGAACCTGCCCAAGAACCGCCTTATATGTGACATGCCCACCAGATGGAACTCAACGTTGGCCATGCTGCAGCGGCTGCACACGCAGCAGAGGGCCATCAATGAGTACCTGTGCGACTACGGCACCAGGACAGGGTCAGGGGAGCTCGGTTTTTTCTCACCACGCCAGTGGGGCATGATCAGGGATTCATGCACTGTCCTTTCACCGTTTGAGGAGGCCACAAGGATGGTGAGCAGTGACAGTGCATGCATCAGTGACACTGTACCTCTTGTCCACCTCTTGGAGCACACGCTGCATGGAATAATGGACAGGGCACTTGAGGCAGAACAGAGGCAGGAAGAAGAGGACTTCCTTGCCTCTCAAGGCCCCCTTTATCCAGACAGTGTTCCTGCTGTGCCACCCATCACACAGGGAGAGGATGAGGAGGAGGAAGAGGAGGAGGAAGATGATTGTGTCAGCATGGAGGTGGAGGCTGGAACTCAGCATCAGCGGCAGCAGCAGCAGTCTTGTAGGGATGATTTACAGTCCCAAGAAACACATGGACTTGTACGTGGCTGGGAGGAGGTAGCTGCGGATCATGTTGTCCTTAGTGACCCAGAGGACTCCGGACCGAATGCCTCAGCTAACCTACACTGCATGGCCTCCCTGATCCTGCAAAGCCTGCGGAAGGATCCTCATATTCTTCGGATCAAGGAGAGGGACCATTACTGGCTGGCCACTCTCCTTGATCCACGGTACAAGGGTAAGGTTGCCGACCTTATCTTGCCATCGCAGAGGGAGCAGAGGATGAGACATCTCTGGGAGGCCTTGCAGAAAGGTCTGTGCAACGTGTTCCCAGAGACTGGGAGGTGACAAACTCCTGGTCCTGGACAACGTGTTGCTGAGGCATCGGTCAGAAGGAGCGGTGGAGAAGGTGGCCGTCTGACTGATGCTTTCAGACAATTTTTTAGTCCGCAGCCCCAAGGTATGATCGGTTCCAGCAACCATCGCCAGCGTCTGATTTACATGGTGCAGGAATACCTAGGGGCAAGGTCAGACTTGGACACCTTTCCCACCGAAAATCCTCTGGCTTACTGGGTCTTGAGGATGGATCACTGGCCAGAGCTTGCTAAGTATGCAATTGAGCTACTGGCCTGTCCTGCATCCAGCGTTCTTTCGGAACGCACCTTCAGTGCTGCTGGTGGCTTTGTTACCAATCACAGGGTGCGCCTGTCCACCTAATCAGTTGATCGACGTACTACCAGGGACGTACTATACCTTGACCCTTAATAATGGGGAACATATCACCCCATATATATGCCTAGGCCTTATTCTCTTATAACACTTTTACCAAGAAATTTAGGGCAAGGAGCCCGCATCAGCTATTTGCTGTGCAGGTGCTTCTTTACTCCCCATCGGGACTTTTTCCCCATCAACCCTTGAAACCCCCTCTTTTACGCGTCTTTTCTTTATTGGCTGGAGCCAGTCCTGCACCTCGCACCCATCAGTTTCCAAAAAAGAAAATAAAGCCGGTAGATCCTGTAGAGATGAAAGCACAAAAGAGGCCCCTCCCCTTTTAACTGTCAAGGAGATTGGGTATCCCCGTCGATAAGTGCCCCCCGAAGACTTTATTTTCTCGAATATTGGCCGTAGTTGAGCCCTCCGCTGTAAGGTCGCTTTTGATAAGTCCGGTAGAATACTGATCTTGGCACCCTCATAAGCTATCGGGCCTACTTCCCATGCTTTCTGACTAATTGTCTCTCTGTGAACGTATCTATGTAGACATCCGATTACATCTCTCCGTCTGGATAAGTCTGTAGAGCGTGGGCCTAGAGCTCTATGAAGTCTGTCAAATTCAATTTCACCTGGGGTCATATTAACCCCCAGGTTGTGGCAGATAGAGATCACGGTCCTGTGTAGATGTTCCTCCCCAATACTTTCGGGGATGCCTCTAAATCTGAGATTATTTCTCCTGCTTCGGTCTTCAGCCGCTTCAAATTTTAGTTGTGTGATACATGTCTGTGCTATCTGCTCTCTTTCTAATTTATACACCCTTTCCTCTATTCTCTTGAAGGCTGATGTTTCCACATTTACCTTTTCTGTTAGAGCCTGAACCTCTGTACATATTGCCTGCATTTCCCTTCTGTGTCCCTCCTCCAAACGGGACACCAGTGCTTCCATTTCTTGGCGTGTTGGAAGAGCCTGCATAATTGTTCTCAGGGCCTCTATTTCTTGGTGAGTTGGAGGGGCTTGCATCACTGATCTTAGATCCATACCACCTGAGGGTTCCCCCGTTGTACCCCAACATCCTGCCTCTGACCCCATTTCAGATCTTACACGGGCCTGATTTGTGTCCAATACTACTTCTGGTGATAACGGGGAGACTCATCTGGGGTGCTGCCATTGGGATCTCAACTCCGGCTGTTTCCCTTGTCTCTAATGTGGACGCACGAGCTGTTGCTGCTCGAGTATTCGGAAAAAAACCTCTAATCTCCTGTTGGGATAACACTTTTTGCTCAGTTTTTTCCTCTCTTTTTCTCCTTATATTGTGCATCCCCAGTAAGGAAACAAAGTCCAGGCTTAGAAGAAGAAAAGAGGCAATCTCCTATATATCTCAATCAGTATCAATATCAGCCCTGTAATAGGGTAATGTAGGTAGTATAGATATAGCACTCTCCAACTATTATTTAGTGCAGGCTTCACTATAGATTTCTTTAACAGTCTTTAACAGTCTTAACTCAATCTATGGGTTAATGTAAATTCAGCACTTCTCCAACATTTATACATAGGCTCACTTCTCCGTGTACTATATGCTTTCCTCCAATTGTATAACTCCAGACCAGCAAATTCCAGTGACAAGCAGTAACAAGACTCCTATCTTCACAATGGGCTTTGAATAAATGGGGATGGATAGGATGGATCTGGGCAGAGAGGCAGAGAGACGGAATACCCACTGCTCCAACAGTACTAACAGCCCTGTTGCTGTTGCTTCTATGGCTGGTTTCTCACAATATTACTCACGTCCGTATTTACCTCCACTCTCTCTCATATTTGCTCAAGTCTACTCCTCCATTTCCTCCACTCCCACTTCTGTCACATGTACTGCTGCACCGTTCATCCGCTCACCGCTTTGCTCGTCCACTCGTCCGCTCACCGCACTCACCGCACAACCAGATTGGTTTCCCAATAGGGGAAAAGAAGGCGATACAGCACAACGCAGCACGGCTCAGCGCGGGTGCTCAGGAGTTCAGCGGGTCCGGTGGTGGTGTCATCAGCGATCGTTGCACAGTGACAGGAAAGCTCAACATGGACAGAGCTCAACAGGGACATGGCAGGGAAACACGGGATTCATCGGTCAACGGTCCTCGCTGCTGTTGCGGGCTGCCATCTGCTTCTAACAGGACGCTGGAGGGGAGAGTCAGCGCTCACACACTACGCCGCCATCCGCTAAGCCACGCCTCCCGGAAGTACACATCACCCACATCCGATTATAGCAGGCAAATGTCCCTGCCCCAGCTGCTGGACCGGCGAAAGAAGTTCACTCCCAGCCATCCACATGTCCAGCGGTTGAATGCTAGCTTGGCTAAATTGCTAGCACTTCAACTGCTGCCTTTTCAGTTGGTAGACTCGGCCCGCTTCCGTGAGTTTGTACAATGTGCGGTTCCTCAGTGGCAGGTCCCCAAACGCCACTTTTTCTCACGGAAGGCGATTCCGGCTCTCTACCGGCATGTGGAAGGCAATGTCCTTGCCTCGCTGGACAGGGCAGTCAGTGGTAAGGTGCATATTACCGCTGACTCATGGTCCAGCAGGCATGGACAGGGACGTTACCTGTCTTTCACGGCCCATTGGGTCAGTCTTCTGGCAGCTGGGAAGGATGCAGGACAAGGTGCAGTAGTGTTGGAGGTTGTTCCGCCACCACGCCTCCAAAATGCTACTATGGGTTGTGACACACCTCTCTCCTCCACCCCCTCCTCTTCTTCTTCCTCCATGGCCTCTTCCAGTGCTCTGTCCTCAGAACCAGCGGTGCTCCGTAGGCGTTCCAGGGGCTACGCAAGTACGCAGGCAAAACGATGCCATGCCGTGCTTGCGCTGGTTTGTTTGGGAGACAGGAGCCACACTTGGGGGGGGAGTTTTGTCAGCTCTGCAGGGGCAGGCCGAGAGGTGGTTGCCGCCACACCAGCTTAAGCCAGGAATGGTGGTTTGCGACAATGGCACCAACCTCCTCTCCGCCCTCCGACAGGGACAACTGACCCATGTGCCCTGTGTAGCTCACGTCCTTAACCTGGTGGTGCAGCGGTTCTTGGGCAGGTACCCCGGCTTACAGGATGTCCTGAAGCAGGCCAGGAAGGTCTGTGTGCATTTCCGCTGATCATTTAATGCCTGTGCTCGGCTGGCTGAGCTCCAAAAGGAGTTGAACCTGCCCAAGAACCGCCTTATATGTGACATGCCCACCAGATGGAACTCAACGTTGGCCATGCTGCAGCGGCTGCACACGCAGCAGAGGGCCATCAATGAGTACCTGTGCGACTACGGCACCAGGACAGGGTCAGGAGAGCTCGGTTTTTTCTCACCACGCCAGTGGGGCATGATCAGGGATTCATGCACTGTCCTTTCACCGTTTGAGGAGGCCACAAGGATGGTGAGCAGTGACAGTGCATGCATCAGTGACACTGTACCTCTTGTCCACCTCTTGGAGCATACGCTGCATGGAATAATGGACAGGGCACTTGAGGCAGAACAGAGGCAGGAAGAAGAGGACTTCCTTGCCTCTCAAGGCCCCCTTTATCCAGACAGTGTTCCTGCTGTGCCACCCATCACACAGGGAGAGGATGAGGAGGAGGAAGAGGAGGAGGAAGATGATTGTGTCAGCATGGAGGTGGAGGCTGGCACTCAGCATCAGCAGCAGCAGCAGCAGCAGCAGCAGTCTTGTAGGGATGATTTACAGTCCCAAGAAACACGTGGACTTGTACGTGGCTGGGAGGAGGTAGCTGCAGATCATGTTGTCCTTAGTGACCCAGAGGACTCCGGACCGAATGCCTCAGCTAACCTACGCTGCATGGCCTCCCTGATCCTGCAAAGCCTGCGGAAGGATCCTCATATTCTTCGGATCAAGGAGAGGGACCATTACTGGCTGGCCACTCTCCTTGATCCACGGTACAAGGGTAAGGTTGCCGACCTTATCTTGCCATCGCAGAGGGAGCAGAGGATGAGACATCTCTGGGAGGCCTTGCAGAAAGGTCTGTGCAACGTGTTCCCAGAGACTGGGAGGTGACAAACTCCTGGTCCTGGACAACGTGTTGCTGAGGCATCGGTCAGAAGGAGCGGTGGAGAAGGTGGCCGTCTGACTGATGCTTTCAGACAATTTTTTAGTCCGCAGCCCCAAGGTATGATCGGTTCCAGCAACCATCGCCAGCGTCTGATTTACATGGTGCAGGAATACCTAGGGGCAAGGTCAGACTTGGACACCTTTCCCACCGAAAATCCTCTGGCTTACTGGGTCTTGAGGATGGATCACTGGCCAGAGCTTGCTAAGTATGCAATTGAGCTACTGGCCTGTCCTGCATCCAGCGTTCTTTCGGAACGCACCTTCAGTGCTGCTGGTGGCTTTGTTACAGATCACAGGGTGCGCCTGTCCACCTAATCAGTTGATCGACTGACCTTCATCAAGATGAATCAGTCTTGGATCACCCACACCTACCAAGCACCTGAAGCTGATGTAACCGAATAATTTTTTTAGAAATACCACATCCCTTCAAGACTGCCTATGCTGATGCTGAGTGACTGTCCTGTTATGTTGATTGTCTATCCTCTTCCTCCTCCTCTGATATGTTGGAAGAACATTTCTGGTTCTGGGTGATGCCATCAGCCCAATTTTTCTGCCCCTGTTTAACAGGGGCATTTAATTACAATTTTTGATGCAATGCTTTGCAGCAGGGCTAATTCCTGCAATAAAAATAGAGTATATGGGAGAGGTTGCAGTGTGGTGGCACCAGCACCAGTGCCTAAGGCCCAATTTTTCTGCCCCTGTTTAACAGGGGCATTTAATTACAATTTTTGATGCAATGCTTTGCAGCAGGGCTAATTCCTGCAATAAAACTAGAGTATATGGGAGAGGTTGCAGTGTGGTGGCACCAGCACCAGTTCCTAAGGCCCAATTTTTCTGCCCCTGTTTAACAGGGGCGTTTAATTACAATTTTTGATGCAATGCTTTGCAGCAGGGCTAATTCCTGCAATAAAAATAGAGTATATGGGAGAGGTTGCAGTGTCGTGGCACCAGCACCAGTGCCTAAGGCCCAATTTTTCTGCCCCTGTTTAACAGGGACATGTAATTACAATTCTTGATATAATATTTCACAGGAGGGCCCGTTCCTGTGCCCACCCAGAGTAACTGTGAGGACTTACAGTGTTGTGGCACCAGCACCACAACCACCAAAGGTAAATTTTTCTACCACTGTTCAACAATGGCATGTAATTACAATTCTTGATATAATCGTTCACAGCAGGGTGCTCCAGCGCCCACCAAGAGTCACTTTCAGGGCTTACAATGTTGTGGCAAAACCAACACCTTGTTCCGCCATTTCTGCAGAGCATATAAGGCAGACCCCTACTTTCAAACATCCAACTTACAAACATCTCCTACTTGCAAACGGAAGGAGACAACAGCAAGTGAGATGAAAAATGATGTACGACAAAACAAATTATACAGGGGTGATAACCCTTCCCTATGTTTTCCAAAAAGCTTAAAAATCGTTTTTTTGACTGGAGCTACACTTTAAAAATGTACCAGTTGAAAATTACAAACAGATTCAACTTAAAACAACAAACCTACACAGTCCCTGTCTTGTTTGCACCGCCTGTATACTGCTGTTCTGTGTATATGGGCCTGGGGGCCACACACATTTCCTTTTTTTAATATGGGTACGGGGTTCCCCTTAATATGCGTACAAGACCCAAAGGGCTGGTAATGGGCAGGGAGGGCTACCCATGCCATTTTTCTCAATGATTTTCAACCATATTGCAGGAACCAGATATAACATTAAAACCGCAAGCAGCTTTAAATTATGTTATTTCCGTTAAATGTCATTTTGTGCAGGGACTGTTCTAAACACGGGAAACACGTGGCACTTCACAGGCATACTACAGACACCCCCCAGGCACCATATTTAAAGGAATATTTCACTTGTTTTTTCCACTTTAATCGTCATTAAAATCAGTGCTCCCGCCAAAACGGCCATTTTTAAAAACATTTTAGGCATTGACCCATGTGCCCTGGGGCAGGAGCCAGGTCCCCAAACCCTTTTTAGGACAGTATCTTGCATATTAGCCATTAAAATTAGCACTTTTAATTTCGAACGTTCGAGTCCCATAGACTTCAATGGGGTTCTAACATTCGTACGAATTTAGGGTCCGTTCGAAAGTTCTGGTGCGAACCGAACCGGGGGGTGTTCGGCTCATCCCTACCTAAAATGTTTTTAAAAATGGCCGTTTTGGCAGGAGCACTGATTTTAATGACGATTAAAGTGAAAAAAAAGTGAAATATTCCTTTAAATATCGTACATGGGGGGTGTCTACAGTATGCCTGTGAAGTGCCACGTGTTTCCCGTGTTTAGGACAGTCCCTGCACAAAATGACATTTAATGGAAAAAAAAGTCATTTAAAACTGCTTGCGTTTTTAATGTAATATCTGGTTCCGGCAATATGGATGAAAATCATTGAGAAAAATGGCATGGGTAGCCCCTCCTGCCCATTACCATCCCCTTTGGGTCTTGTACGGATATTAAGGGGAACCCCGTACCCATATTAAAAAAAGGAAAGACTTGGGGCCCCCAGGCCCTATATACTCAGAACAGCAGTATACAGGCGGTGCAAACAAGACAGGGACTGTGTAGGTTTGTTGTGTTAAGTAGAATCTATTTGTAATTTTCAACTGGTACATTTTTAAAGTGTAGCTCCAGTCAAAAAATCTATTTTTAAGCTTTTTGGAAAACATGGGGAAGGGTTATCACCCCTGTATAATTTGTTTTGCCGTCCATCTTTTTTCATCTCACTTCCTGTTGTCTCCTTCCGTTTGCAAGTAGGAGACGTTTGTAAGTTGGATGTTTGAAAGTAGGGGCCTGCCCTATATGCACTGCAGAAATGGCGGAACAAGGTGTTGGTGTTGCCACAACATTGTAAGCCCTCAAAGTGACTCTTGGTGGGCGCTGGAGCGCTCTGCTCTAAATGATTATCTCAAGAATTGTAATTACATGCCATTGTTGAACAGTGGTAGAAAAATTGGGCCTTTGGTAGTTGTGGTGCTGGTGCTGGTGCCACAACATTATAAGTCCTCACAGTTACTCTCGGTGGGCACAGGAACAGGCCCTGCTGTGAAATATTATATAAAAAATTGTAATTACATGCCCCTGTTAAACATTGGGCCTTAGGCACTGGTGCTGGTGCCACGACACTGCAACCTCTCCCATATACTCTAGTTGTAGTGCAGGAATGAGCCCTGCTACAAAGCATTGCATCAAAAATTTTAATTAAACGCCCCTGTTAAACAGGGGCTGAAAAATTGGGCTGGTGACACTGGTGCTGGTGGCAAGACACTGCAACCTTTCCCATAAACTCTAGTTGTAGTGCAGGAATTAGCCCTGCTGCAAAGCATTGCATCAAAACATTTCATTAAATGAGCCTGTTAAACAGGGGCTGAAAAATTGGGCTGGTGGCATCACCCAGAACCAAAAATGTTCTTCCAACATATCAGTGGAGGAGGAAGAGGATAGACAATCAACATAACAGGACAGTCACTCAGCATCAGCATAGGCAGTCTTGAAGGGATGTAATATGTAAAAAAAAAAATATTCAGCTACATCAGCTTCAGGTGCTTGGTAGCTGTGGGTGATCCAAGACTGATTCATCTTTATGAAGGTCAGTAGATCAACCGAGTCGGTGGACAGGCACACCCTGTGATTGGTAACAAAGCCACAAGCAGCACTGAAGGTGCATTCCGAAAGAACGCTGGATGCAGGACAGGCCAGTAGCTCAATTGCATACTTAGCAAGCTCTGGCCAGTGATCCATCCTCAAGACCCAGTAAGCCAGAGGATTTTCGGTGGGAAAGGTGTCCAAGTCTGACCTTGCCCCAGGTATTCCTGCACCATGTAAATCAGACGCTGGCGATGGTTGCTGGAACCGATCATACCTTGGGGCTGCGGACTAAAAAATTGTCTGAAAGCATCAGTCAGACGGCCACCTTCTCCACCGCTCCTTCTGACCGATGCCTCAGCAACACGTTGTCCAGGACCAGGAGTTTGTCACCTCCCAGTCTCTGGGAAGGCGTTGCACAGAGCTTTCTGCAAGGCCTCCCAGAGATGTCTCATCCTCTGCTCCCTCTGCGATGGCAAGATAAGGTCGGCAACCTTACCCTTGTACCATGGATCAAGGAGAGTGGCCAGCCAGTAATGGTCCCTCTCCTTGATCCGAAGAATATGAGGATCCTTCCGCAGGCTTTGCAGGATCAGGGAGGCCATGCAGCGTAGGTTAGCTGAGGCATTCGGTCCGGAGTCCTCTGGGTCACTAAGGACAACATGATCTGCAGCTACCTCCTCCCAGCCACGCACAAGTCCACGGGTTTCTTGGGACTGTAAATCATCCCTACAAGACTGCTGCTGCTGATGCTGAGTGCCAGCCTCCACCTCCATGCTGACACAATCATCCTCCTCCTCTTCCTCCTCATCCTCTTCCTGTGTGATGGGTGGGACAGCAGGAACACTGTCTGGATAAATGGGACCTTGAGAGGCAAGGAAGTCCTCTTCTTCCTGCCTCTGTTCTGCCTCAAGTGCCCTGTCCATTATTCCACGCAGCATATGCTCCAACAAGTGGACAAGAGGTACAATGTCACTGATGCATGCACTGTCACTGCTCACCATCCTTGTGGCCTCCTCAAACGGTGACAGGACAGTGCATGCATCCCTGATCATGCCCCACTGGCGTGGTGAGAAAAAACCGAGCTCCCCTGACCCTGTCCTGGTGCCGTAGTTGCATAGGTACTCATTGATGGCCCTCTGCTGCATGTGCAGCCGCTGCAGCATGGCCAACGTTGAGTTCCACCTGGTGGGCATGTCACATATAAGGCGGTTCTTGGGCAGGTTCAACTCCTTTAGGAGCTCAGCCAGCCAAGCACAGGCATCAAATGATCGACAGAAACGCACACAGACTTTCCTGGCCTGCTTCAGGACATCCTGTAAGCCCGGGTACCTGCCCAAGAACTGCTGCACCACCAGGTTAAGGACGTGAGCCACACAGGGCACATGGGTCAGTTGTCCCTGTCGGAGGACGGAGAGGAGGTTGGTGCCATTGTCGCAAACCCCCATTACTGGCTTAAGCTTGCGATCAACCACCTCTCGGCCTGCCCCTGCAGCGCTGACAAAATATCTGCCCCAGTGTGGCTCCTGTCCCCCAAACAAACCAGCGCAAGCACGGCATGGCATTGTTTTGCCTGCATACTTGCATATCCCCTTGAACACCTAGGGAGCACCGCTGGTTCTGAGGACAGAGCACTGGAAGAGGCCATGGAGGAAGAAGAAGAGGAGGGGGTGGAGGAGAGAGGTGTGTCACAACCAGTAGTAGCATTTTGGAGGCATGGTGGCGGAACAACCTCCTACTGCACCTTGTCCTGCATCCTTCCCAGCTGCCAGAAGAGTGACCCAATGGGCCGTGAAAGACAGGTCCATGCCTGCTGGGCCATGTGTCAGCGGTAATATGCACCTTACCGCATGCCGGTAGAGAGCCGGAATCGCCTTCCGTGAGGAAAAATGGCGTTTGGAGACCTGTCACTGAGGAGCCGCACATTTTACAAACTCATGGAAGGGGGCAGAGTCTACCAACTGAAAAGGCAGCAGTTGAAGTGCTAGCAATTTAGCCAAGCTAGCATGGAACCGCTGGGCATGTGGATGGCTGGGAGTGAACTTCTTTCGACGGTCCAGCAGCTGGGGCAGGGAAATTTGCCTGCTATAATCGTACATGGGTATACTGCTAGCAGAGTGCCCGGAAGCACTTGGCTGTGACACACCTAATTCTACACTTCATTCCTCTCAGAGCAGGTTTCAGAGAGGACTGAAGGTCTAGTGGGGTTGGAGATTGTATTAAGGGGTTAAATCTCATGTTACATTTAACCCTAGGTTCATTCATATATGTGGTCAGTAAATGCAAGGATTAAAACACAACAACACACAAAGAATGTAATAAAAAGATTTACTTAGCTTTGATTAAAGATGTATACAGATGATACGATACAGGATAAATACAGCATATTCAATCCAGGGGAGTCACAAGCTCATTTTATAAATGAGCTACCTAGATTAGACAGCCAGGCTTCCGCCTTCCTCAAAATGCAAACTAATCTCCCAGTCATATTTATATGGTAGTGAAGACAATAGCTACAACTGATGAAAAGAAAAGGTCAAAGGTTCCCAACTTCCCATAGCATAATGAAGCAGATGCCTCATGCATTAAACATGTTGTATATAGATATAAGTAATCATTCTTAACTATTCTTGTAATTCAATAACTAAAGTTATATATATTTACCCTATATATTTAGACCCATACTACATTCCACCCCTTGATTTACAAGATTCTCAGTTTATAATATTCAAGATTACCTATAGATATATCAACATGTTCTACTCAAGGTAGTCTTTTCTCTTGTACTTTAATATAAACATTTCTGGCTTCATTAATTTCATTCTTCACATTTCCAGTATTATGAATATGTATGTAAAACACTCCCCATTATTAAATATGGTCCATCTCCCATATATCCCACTCCTTGGGTATTTTCTACATGTAAATTATTATATAAAAGTTGTACATCCTTCCACCCCTCGTCTTATCTATGTAAACTTTTATCTCTTTACCCACTGTCTCTATCTGATTTACCTGTCCAGGAAATCTCATTCTGCTATGTTAGGGCTGAAAAATATAAAAAATATCCAAACTTCCAAAAATATAAAAAACAACTATATGTTGGACTAACAGAATAAAACCAAACTTCCTTTCCAAGAGTTTAAACGCATAGATACTTGACAAAGTCCTCCATATCTGGTGATGGACAGCAGAGTCTTAGACATCCGGTTACCAGATCACAGCTGCAGAATAGCACTTGCAACACTGTAGAACTGAAAGAACTGTAGTATACATAGTCCATATCCTTCGGACTATTGCAGCTCACAAGTCATAGACGTGCAGGCACATACTTCTGGCACATGACCATTAGAGCACATAAAGCAGTTCAAGTACTTCACCATCAGATTCAGGTACTTAACCATGATAGCAGGTGGAACAGTTCACGTACTCAACCCTCAGAAGAGGTACCAAAAGTTTAGCTGCTGATCGTTGGTAAAGACTTTATAGACCATTGCTGCTGTCAAAAGTGTTTGTCTCCTTTCTCCAATATGCTTCTAGTTGACGTCATGGCAGGTGCGTTACCAAATATGTCAGTCCAACATTCCATAATTAACAACAATGCCCATATAGCCCATTATAGATTTCTGAACAGGCAAATCGATGATCATTAATGATCCGGCTAAACACTGAAAAACTCAGCTTTCTACATTAAAGGTGAAATATTACTACAAGTATACTACTCATCCCCCACCTGAACTATACACCACTTGTCTCAAACTATAGGCCCAGCTTTAAATTACTTCATGCGTGTTTCCTCCATGCACTTTGATCTCCTTCCACACTCTAAAAACATTCTGGCAGGCTAACCGGCTCTTGTCTATACTGATCCCAATATGTGCATATAATATGCCCATGCATATGTGTCACTCTACATGTCAGTCCCACCCCAAGCAATCAAGGAGATTTGAGGAAAAGCAAACCTGAGAACCTATTTTATAACTTTTTTTCTTCTTTACCAAGAAAATTTTATGAAAACTCAATCAGGTGTATAGAACAGGGTGATCAAAGAATCACTGAGTGTCAGATATAACTGACTGTATATACCACTAGAACACCTCATTTTAAAAATTGTGTTCATTGCAATAATATTAACCTAAATGCATAATTATAAGTAGACATAAAAGTACCCTTTTTTTTTTTTAATACACAAAATTATTACTTTAAATTTAAACTGTCAATCTTATAGGAAAATGTACTTTATATGTAAAACCCCAGGCACACTCCCACAGTAGTTATGCCTTATAGTTCCACCAAAATAATTATGACAGAATATACAGAAGTAGATGCTGCCATAATTTAGCTTACATAAACACAGAAAGGAACAATATGTAAATGTTTGAGTATTCTTACACCCTCCAAACTATTACAAGTATTATATAATTCCAGATATCAAAACCATCTTGCTGTCAATATTCACAAATTATTTGTTCTATATCATTTTGGATTCAACTCAATCAGAGAAAACCCTTAGAAATCTATCATGCAGCATCAAGATTATTAGCTGCTCTGGTTTACAATCAGTTCCAATGAAAACTTTCAGTACATTTGCATATTACATGAAAATAACAACACAAACAACATAAATTATTCAGTTTGACTGTAATCTTCATCTTTAGTTCTTGGACATCAAACCATATCAGACAGGTGGATTGATGCTGTTTAATATTGTCTAGGAACTAAACAAAATGAAAGGTTTTAGTGTGATATTATTACAGTTCACTCCTAGAAAGTAACAAATAGTTAGCAACAAACACATTTAACCAACACTTTCCACAAATTACAAAACATATGGCCATTATTTCTGTTATTCACGAGTGCACTTTTTATTACCCATATTAATTGAGCTCATTTCTTATCACCACGTGGATTTTCATTAAAGGACGTCCATTCAAAGTTATCATTAATTCACCATGGTTGAAATAACATTCACAAGAACATTAAATGGTGTTCATCACATTTGTGCACAAACATTATACATCACCAAACTCAATTGATGTTTCTATTGCAATCTCTTCTTCAATACCATACAGATCTATGAAACTTCTAGGAATAGATCTGGTTCCTTCTGTATTAACGAAAACAAAACTTAAAAAAAAAACATTAGTGTTGTATCCTAGAACATGACACTTTATTACATTCACCAATAAAAATTATGATAATCATGACTGCTATTCAGGATTTTACATGGTGTTAACATCAAGCAGACATTTTCTTTCTTTGTTTCAAATAATCCTAGATTTGCATAATAAAAACTAACAATTTCAACTAGGATGTTATTTTTATCAACATAATTAAACATTTCTTAGATGTTCAGCAATGTCCAACTTCATGGACACAATCTTTAAAGGGGGGAGGGGGGGTTATCTCCCTCTCTTAAAGGAGAAAGAATCTTCATTCAAGCAGGCTCTCACAAATACAGCTGCAGGTGTCCCTTTTACAAAATGCAGGACTATTGTCCATTGTCTGGGGGGAGGGAAAGAGGGGGGTGCTGCAGACTACAAACATTCCTGCTAACTAATTATCTTTTCATTTAAACATACAAAGACTCGCTTTTCTCAAAACTATTACCTTAGTTTCATTACTTAACCATTCTAATGTTAAACATACTCACTTAAACATCAGTAGTCAAATGCATTTTTTACATATCATCCATACAAGCAACTTTTTCTCACCAATAGCACTAGCTAAAAAATTCAACACAAATATTACTGCAGTAATCACAATCTAAGCATCAACACAGGTCATATTTTTCCTTTTCCTACCTGCTTTCTGCTCATCGTTTTTTAAACCTCAAAGAACAACTATATGAGCACCAGCGAAAGGGCCACTCGTCCACCTAACGCGGTCATCAGCTCATCTGTTCTAGATCTCAAAAAATCTAAAGCTTGCCGGGGGTCTGCTAAGCACACAATGAGTGGAAACATTTGACTATCTTCCCCCTTTGCTATATTTATCCAATTTAAATCAAACATAACTGCCACTAACTGCCACCAAAGCAAGGCTAGCAACAAACCTCCCATCACAGGGCACACTAATAATACAGTTTCCCAATTGTCAAAAAACATTACACTTCACAAGAGTATTAATATGCTTAATCACTGCACTTTAAACCAGCACTGAAAGGGTTAAATATCCTGCTCACAGCGCTATTATGTATTAAGGGGTTAAATGTCATGTTACATTTAACCCTAGGTTCATTCATATATTTAACCTTTCAGATATGTGGTCAGTAAATGCAAGGATTAAAACACAACAACACACAAAGAATGTAATAAAAAGATTTACTTAGCTTTGATTAAAGATGTATACAGATGATACGATACAGGATAAATACAGCATATTCAATCCAGGGGAGTCACAAGCTCATTTTATAAATGAGCTACCTAGATTAGACAGCCAGGCTTCCGCCTTCCTCAAAATGCAAACTAATCTCCCAGTCATATTTATATGGTAGTGAAGACAATAGCTACAACTGATGAAAAGAAAAGGTCAAAGGTTCCCAACTTCCCATAGCATAATGAAGCAGATGCCTCATGCATTAAACATGTTGTATATAGATATAAGTAATCATTCTTAACTATTCTTGTAATTCAATAACTAAAGTTATATATATTTAGACCCATACTACAGAGATCCCAGCTGATGAGGAGCAAGGAGAGGTCCGCTTTGTTCTTTGGTGTGGGTCTTTGAGGTACGCTTGCCAACAAGCTGCATGGCAGGTCAACATATGTCTAGTCAAGCATGTGGTGCCCAAGCGGTTGATGTTTTGGCCACGTGAGATACGCTTGAGACATATGTTGCAAATAGCAGCAGTACGATCTGATGCACTCATCTCAAAAAAGGCCCACACCAAAGAACTTTTAGAATAACGTGCAGAGGCAGCTCCCTGCACAGGCGGAGCTCTGTGGTGTAATTCAGTCAGTGTGCTGCCCCTAAGCTGGCCCCCGGAGGGCATCCTGCCTCGTTGAACATGTGCCTCCTCCTCCTCTCTCCTACCAGGCACCCACGTGGTGTCAGTGCCCTCATCATCCCCTCTCTCTTCATCGCTGTAGCAAACCTGGCAGTATGCTGCAGCTTGTGGAACATGACTGCCAGATTGCTGTCCTTCTTGAGCATCTCCTCTCTCTGCGCTCACGCTACTGCCTTGCTCTAGCTGAGTATCATCATCAGAGCCTACAAAACACTGGGCATCCTCCTGGAGCATGTACTCAACACTGTGCTCAAAGAGTTCAAGGGACTCCTAAGGAGGACGTGGTGGGTCTAGGGAAGGAGTCACTGATGATGACATTGAGACGAGGGAAGACGATGCATTGGCAGCTGCTTTGCTAGTACCCTGAGCCTGGGTGAGAGAGGATGAGGAGGATGAAGAGGGCTTGGTCATCCACTCTACCAAGTCTTCGGCATAATGTGGCTCGACACATCCAGCTGCCAAAAATAAGGAAAAGCGTGTCCCATGGCCACGTGCTGATGATGACGATGCACCGCATCCACGACCAGCACTGTTGTCTCTAGACACAGAGCCTGCTTGCCCTCTTTTATCGGCTCATGCTTGTCTGCCTCTCCTTGTTGGCTATCCAGATGGGAAAACCAGCAATTGGGTAGTGTATATTGTGCTGGAGGCACACAACACCCACTAACTCCTGCAGATGCCTTTATTAGAGAACAGGAATTAAAGGGTAAATACTGGTGTATACTGTGCTGTGCTGGAGGCACACAACACCAACTAACTCCTGCAGATGGCAGATGGCTCAATTAGAGAAGAGCTATATAGGTGGATATAATGGGGTATTCTGTGGTCAGGGCACGCAGACAACACGCACAATCTCCTACAACTGACTGAAAGCTCTATTACAGAAGAGCATTATAGCTAGCTATATAGGTGGATATAATGGTGTATACTGCGGTCAGGGCATGCAGACAACACGCACAATCTCCTACAACTGACTGAAAGCTCTATTACAGAAGAGCAATATAGCTAGCTATATAGGTGTATATAATGGTGTATACTGCGGTCAGGGCATGCAGACAACACCCACAAACTCCTGCAGATTGCTAAAAGCTCAATTACAGAAGAGCAAGAACGCTAAATCGGCCGATAACGAACGGTGTATACTGTGTTGAAGGTACACAGAGAACACCCACTAACTCCTACAGATGCCAACACACTACACAAGGCCGCCGTGCTGGTGGCCTTATATAGTGTGGGGCGTGTACTACACAGCCTGAGCTATGATTGGCCACAGGCATCCTGCCTGTGGCCAATCGTGGCTCTCTTTGCTGCCGGCGCTGTGATTGGGCAAGCATGCGGGGTCACAGTGCATGCTTGGCCAATCATGAGCCAGCAATGCACTGCGACGGTGCAGTGCATTGTGGGCCGTGAGTGCCACCCGAATTTGGCGTGAACGGCCCATAACGTTCGGTATTCGCCGAACGTGCGAACAGCCGATGTTCGAGTAAAACGTATGTTCGACTCAAACATCAAGCTCATCCCTATTGCATAGTTTGCAGCATTCTGCTTAAAAAATTGTAAATAAGTACTGCTTGGACCATGAAGAAGGGGACATACCCCGGAAGCTTGTCCTGAAAAATGTGTGCAATAAAAGTATCACAGACAGTACTAAATTTTCTCTGCCAAAATTGCACTGCTACAATCACATCAAGTTAATTACTTTAAAATTTATATAAAAACTTAAAAAAATTCCACAACATCCACATCACCTAAAAAAAAATACACACCATGTATTATAAATATGCAGACATACATCTATTACCTGACGCTGTGGTCTCAGACACTGCCCACTTCCTGAACCTCACAATGTGTGGGCATTTCTCCTTCTTTAGGAGGTGTGGGGTTTGTGGTGTCCTCAGATGTCCCGATTCTTTTCTCTCCTATGTGAATACAAAAAAGGTATACTTAGCACACAGATATTTGAGGCAAGAAATAGTAATATGAAACATTGCTTGGAAGTGTTGTCCAATTGTCTGTTTTGGCCGAGTTCCAAGCTGAAGACATGCTTTTTTTCCCTTTCCAAAGCTGGAATACTTACATGTTTTGTTAAAGTTTGACACATGGAGAGACCCCTAGTATCCACTGGAGCACCTGCATGGGACACCATAAAAAGGGTATTCTGGTGTCCCACACTAGTGCTCCTGCATCCAGATGTGTAAACAGCTGCTAAGTGTCCACTCCTTACACTGAATCAAGTTTGAATTTCATTATAGTTACAAACACATCTAGACAACAATGTACTAAACTTATTTTCATACAAATAGGCATGAACAAATGTAGTTAACCTACATCTGCCAAAAATGCTGTATTAGTGGTCGAAAGAAACAAGGTTTAATAGAAACGATTACTATGCCCACAAACCTCAAACTTGCCTTTTTAATCTGTACAATAGGGATGAGCCGAACACCCCCCGGTTCGGTTCGCACCAGAACTTTCGAACGGACCCCAAATTCGAACGAACGTTAGAACCCCATTGAAGTCTATGGGACTCGAACGTTCGAAATGAAAAGTGCTAATTTTAACGGCTAATATGCAATATACTGTCCTAAAAAGGGTTTGGGGACCTGGCTCCTGCCCCAGGGGACATGGGTCAATGCCTAAAATGTTTTTTAAAATGGCCGTTTTGGCGGGAGCACTGATTTTAATGACGATTAAAGTGAAAAAAAGTGAAATATTCCTTTAAAGATGGTGCCTGGGGGGTGTCTGTAGTATGCCTGTGAAGTGCCACGTCTTTCCCGTGTTTAGAACAGTCCCTGCACAAACTGACATTAAACGGAAATAACACCATTTAAAACTGCTTGCGGTTTTAATGTTATATCTGGTTCCTGCAATATGGTTGAAAATCATTGAGAAAAATGGCATGGGTAGCCCTCCCTGCCCATTACCAGCCTATTTGGGTCTTGTACGCATATTAAGGTGAACCCTGTACCCATATTAAAAAAAGGAAATGCGTGTGGCCCCCAGGCCCTATATACTCAGAACAGCAGTATACAGGCGGTGCAAACAAGACAGGGACTGTGTAGGTTTGTTGTGTTAAGTTGAATCTGTTTGTAATTTTCAACTGGTACATTTTTAAAGTGTATCTCCAGTCAAAAAAACTATTTTTAAGCTTTTTGGAAAAACATAGGGAAGGGTTATCACCCCTGTATAATTTGTTTTGTCGTCCATCTTTTTTCATCTCACTTGCTGTTGTCTCCTTCCGTTTGCAAGTAGGAGATGTTTGTAAGTTGGATGTTTGAAAGTAGGGGCCTGCCCTATATGCTCTGCAGAAATGGCGGAACAAGGTGTTGGTTTTGCCACAACATTGTAAGCCCTCAAAGTGACTCTTGGTGGGCGCTGGAGCGCCCTGCTGTGAACGATTATATCAAGAATTGTAATTACATGCCATTGTTGAACAGTGGTAGAAAAATTGGGCCTTTGGTGGTTGTGGTGCTGGTGCCACAACACTATAAGTCCTCACCGTTACTCTGGGTGGGCACAGGAAGGGGCCCGCCTGTGAAATATTATATCAAGAATTGTAATTACATGTCCCTGTTAAACAGGGGCAGAAAAATTTGGCCTTAGGCACTGCTGCTGGTGCCACCACACTGCAACCTCTTCCATATACTCTAGTTTTATTGCAGGAATTAGCCCTGCTGCAAAGCATTGCATCAACAATTGTACTTAAACGCCCCTGTTAAACAGGGGCAGAAAAATTGGGCCTTAGGCACTGGTGCTGGTGCCACCACACTGCAACCTCTGCCATATACTCTAGTTTTATTGCAGGAATTAGCCCTGCTGCAAAGCATTGCATCAAAAATTGTACTTAAACGCCCCTGTTAAACAGGGGCAGAAAAATTGGGCCTTAGGCACTGGTGCTGGTGCCACCACACTGCAACCTCTGCCATATACTCTAGTTTTAATGCAGGAATTAGCCCTGCTGCAAAGCATTGCATCAAAAATTGTAATTAAACGCCCCTGTTAAACAGGGGCAGAAAAATTGGGCCTTAGGCACTGGTGCTGATGCCACCACACTGCAACCTCTCCCATATACTCTTGTTTGATTGCAGGAATTAGCCCTGCTGCAAAGCATTGCATCAAAAATTGTACTTAAACGCCCCTGTTAAACAGGGGCAGAAAAATTGGGCTGATGGCATCAACCATAACCAGAAATGTTCTTCCAACATATCAGCGGAGGAGGAAGAGGATAGACAATCAACATAACAGGACAGTCACTCAGCATCAGCATAGGCAGTCTTGAAGGGATGTGGTATTTCAAAAAAAATTATTCGGTTACATCAGCTTCAGGTGCTTGGTAGCTGTGGGTGATCCAAGACTGATTCATCTTGATGAAGGTCAGTCGATCAACTGATTCGGTGGACAGGCGCACCCTGTGATCGGTAACAAAGCCACCAGCAGCACTGAAGGTGCGTTCCGAAAGAACGCTGGATGCAGGACAGGCCAGTAGCTCAATTGCATACTGTGCAAGCTCTGGCCAGTGATCCATACTCAAGACCCAGTAAGCCAGAGGATTTTCGGTGGGAAAGGTGTCCAAGTCTGACCTTGCCCCTAGGTATTCCTGCACCATGTAAATCAGACGCTGGCGATGGTTGCTGGAACCGATCATACCTTGGGGCTGCGGACTAAAAAATTGTCTGAAAGCATCAGTCAGACGGCCACCTTCTCCACCGCTCCTTCTGACCGATGCCTCAGCAACACGTTGTCCAGGACCAGGAGTTTGTAACCTCCCAGTCTCTGGGAACGCGTTGCACAGACCTTTCTGCAAGGCCTCCCGGAGATGTCTCATCCTCTGCTCCCTCTGCGATGGCAAGATAAGGTCGGCAACCTTACCCTTGTACCGTGGATCAAGCAGAGTGGCCAGCCAGTAATGGTCCCTCTCCTTGATCCGAAGAATACAAGGATCCTTCCGCAGGCTTTGCAGGATCAGGGAGGCCATGCAGCGTAGGTTAGCTGAGGCATTCGGTCCGGAGTCCTCTGGGTCACTAAGGACAACATGATCCGCAGCTACCTCCTCCCAGCCACGTACAAGTCCACGTGTTTCTTGGGACTGTAAATCATCCCTACAAGACTGCTGCTGCTGCTGATGCTGATGCTGAGTGCCAGCCTCCACCTCCATGCTGATACAATCATCCTCCTCCTCCTCTTCCTCCTCCTCATCCTCTTCCTGTGTGATGGGTGGCACAGCAGGAACACTGTCTGGATAAAGGGGGCCTTGAGAGGCAAGGAAGTCCTCCTCTTCCTTCCTCTGTTCTGCCTCAAGTGCCCTGTCCATTATTCCACCCAGCGTATGCTCCAAGAGGTGTACAAGAGGTACAGTGTCACTGATGCATGCACTGTCACTGCTCACCATCCTTGTGGCCTCCTCAAATGGTGACAGGACAGTGCATGCATCCCTGATCATGCCCCACTGGCGTGGTGAGAAAAAATCGAGCTCCCCTGACCCTGTCCTGGTGCCGTAGTCGCACAGGTACTCATTGATGGCCCTCTGCTGCGTGTGCAGCCACTGCAGCATGGCCAATGTTGAGTTCCATCTGGTGGGCATGTCACATATAAGGCGGTTCTTGGGCAGGTTCAACTCCTTTTGGAGCTCAGCCAGCCGAGCACAGGCATTAAATGATCGGCGGAAATGCACACAGACTTTCCTGGCCTGCTTCAGGACATCCTGTAAGCCGGGGTACCTGCCCAAGAACCGCTGCACCACCAGGTTAAGGACGTGAGCTACACAGGGCACATGGGTCAGTTGTCCCTGTCGGAGGGTGGAGAGGAGGTTGGTGCCATTGTCGCAAACCACCATTCCTGGCTTAAGCTGGCATGGCGTCAACCACCTCTCGGCCTGCCCCTGCAGAGCTGACAAAACATCCGCCCCAGTGTGGCTCCTGTCCCCCAAACAAACCAGCGCAAGCACGGCATGGCATTGTTTTGCCTGCGTACTTGCGTAGCCCCTGGAACGCCTACGGAGCACCGCTGGTTCTGAGGACAGAGCACTGGAAGAGGCCATGGAGGAAGAAGAAGAGGAGGGGGTGGAGGAGAGAGGTGTGTCACAACCAATAGTAGCATTTTGGAGGCGTGGTGGCGGAACAACCTCCAACACTACTGCACCTTGTCCTGCATCCTTCCCAGCTGCCAGAAGAGTGACCCAATGGGCTGTGAAAGACAGGTAACGTCCCTGTCCATGCCTGCTAATATGCACCTTACCGCTGACCGCCCTGTCCAGCGAGGCAAGGACATTGCCTTCCACATGCCGGTAGAGAGCCGAAATCGCCTTCCATGAGAAAAAGTGGCGTTTGGGGACCTGCCACTGAGGAACCGCACATTGTACAAACTCACGGAAGGGGGCCGAGTCTACCAACTGAAAAGGCAGCAGTTGAAGTGCTAGCAATTTAGCCAAGCTAGCATTCAACCGCTGGGCATGTGGATGGCTGGGAGTGAACTTCTTCCGCCGGTCCAGCAGCTGCGGCAGGGACATTTGCCTGCTATAATTGGACGTGGGTGTACCACTAGCAGAGTTCCCGGAAGCACTTGGCTGTGACACACCTAATTCTACACCTTCATTCCTCTCAGAGCAGGTTTCAGAGAGGACTGAAGGTCTAGTGGGGTTGGAGATGCCAGCTGATGAGGAGCAAGGAGAGGCCCGCTTTGTTCTTTGGTGTGGGTCTTTAAGGTACGCTTGCCAACGAGCTGCATGGCATGTCAACATATGTCTGGTCAAGCATGTGGTGCCCAAGCGGCTGATGTTTTGGCCACGTGAGATACGCTTGAGACATATGTTGCAAATAGCAGCGGTGCGATCTGATGCACTCGTCTCAAAAAAGGCCCACACCAAAGAACTTTTAGAATAACGCGCAGAGGCAGCGCTCTGCACAAGCGGAGCTCTGCGGTGTGATTCAGTCGGTGTGCTGCCCCTAAGCTGACCCCCGGAGGGCATCCTGCCTCGTTGGACATGTGCCTCCTCCTCCTCCTCCTCCCTCCTTCCAGGCACCCACGTGGAATCAGTGCCCCCATCATCCTCTCCCTCTTCATCGCTGTAGCAAACCTGGCAGTATGCTGCAGCTTGTGGAACATGACTGCCAGATTGCTGTCCTTCTTGAGCATCCCCTCTCTCTGCGCTCACGCTACTGCCTTCCTCTAGCTGAGTGTCATCATCAGAGCCCACAAAACACTGGGCATCCTCCTGGAGCATGTACCCAACACTGTGCTCAAAGAGTTCAGGAGACTCCTCAGGAGGACGTGGTGGGTCTAGGGAAGGAGTCACTGATGATGACATTGAGAGGAGGGAAGACGATGCGTTGGCAGCTGCTTTGCTACTACCCTGAGACTGGGTGAGAGAGGATGAGGAGGATGAAGAGGGCTTGGTCATCCACTCTACCAAGTCGTTGGCATGTTGCGGTTCAACATGTCCAGCTGCCGAAAAGAAGGACAAGCATGTCCCATGGCCACGTGCTGATGACAATGCACCGTGTCCACGACCAGCACTGTTGTCTCTAGACACAGAGCCTGCTTGCCCTCTTTTATCGGCTGGCACCTGTCTGCCTCTCCTTGCTGGCCTTCCAGACATGGTAATGGCCTGAAGGGAGTTGGGTAAAACAGCAGTTGGGTAGTGTATATTGTGCTGGAGGCACACAAGACCCACTAACTCCTGCAGATGCCTTTATTATAGAACACCAGAGATAAAGGGGTATATACAGATGTATACTGTGCTGTGCTGGAGGCACACACAACTTCCAATAACTCCTGCAGATGGCAAGTGGGCTCAAATAGAGAAGAGCTATGTAGGTGGATATAGCGGTATGTACTGGGTACAGAGCACACAGACAGCACGCACTATCTCCTAACACTACTGACTGCAAGCTCTATTATTAAAGATAGATCACTAGCTATATAGGTGAGGTGAATATAGCGGTGTATACTGTGGTCAGGGCACACAGACAATAACCACTACACAACAGCAAGATAGAAAATCGTCCGAAAACAATCAGTGTGTACTGTGTTGAAGGTACACAGAACACCCACTGCTTCAGACGCCAACACACTACACGAGGCCGCCGCGATGGCGGCCTTATATAGTGTGGGGCGTGCACTACACAGCCTGAGCTATGATTGGCCACAGGCATCCTGCCTGTGGCCAATCATGGCTCTCCTCGCTGCTGGCACTGCGATTGGCCAAGCATGCGGGGTCACAGTGCATGCTTGGCCAATCATGAGCCAGCAATGCACTGCGCCATCGCAGTGCATTGTGGGCCGTGAGCGCCACACGAATTTGACGCAAACGGACCAAAATGTTTGGATTTCGCCGAACGGATGAACAGCCAATGTTCAAGTCGAACGTACGTTCGACTCGAACACGAAGCTCATCCCTACTGTACAACAGTAAAGAAAAGCACCTGGACCATAATAATAATAGGAACACACAACAAAAATGTACTTTTTAGAAGCCATTTCCTGATCCTTCTGTACTGATCATGCTCCCTCAATTTCAGGTCTGACCAGAGTTTCCTCAATTGCTCCTTGGTCCGTCGTACCGCAAAATTCCTGTGCAGACTTCTCACAACTTTAGTCATGATCTTGGCCTTTCTCACATTTGGGTTTGGGTAAGGTCCAAACTTCCCATCATAGTCGGCCCTCTTCAAGATGTTCACCAACTCCATCTTCTCTACAAAGGACATATTTGAGGCCTTACATCTCACCCTGGATGTGGAACTGCCTTGCTCTGTGCTTTCCTCTCCATTGCTGCTCTCTGCATGCACCTGCTGTCTCTCTGCTATGTACTCTCCCACTGCGCCGAAAGAAAAGGGGCTGGAAATACACAAGAAAGAAGGTCAGGGGAGGAGTTTCACGTATGTGCAGTGTATATAAAGCATAACTCGCGCATCTTACATATGATCTGTGAGTGGAGGACATAGTATTGTAAGCGCTGATCGTGCAAACGAGGGTACAGTTTTAACTTGGAGCATCAGGGATTAGTGGCTTATACAGCTTATAGATTGAGGCCTATAATGGGACAAGATTAGGAGCGTTTGGCCTGACATTTGGGTTTGTCTTGTGTTGTCTTTTGCAGAGAACATGGATAAATTTGCAGACCCAGACTTCCTACCAAACCTCATAGACAAGTACTGGAGACAAGTACCCGAGAAACTGTTGGAATTGTTGAAGCCAGTGACTTCCACGGCAGACATCAACTATTTGAAGGCCAAAATTGGTGGCCTGAGGATCACATATAATAGAGAGTGCAAGAAGGTCCAGGATTCCATGAGATTATGAGCAGCAGCAGATGACGTATATGTACCCAGGCTGTGGTACTACGACAGACTGTGTTTTTTGACAGACCAGAGTGAACCCAGGCCATCACTATCTACACGTCCTTCCACACTTCCTCCACCACCTCCAGCAACACCACCAACAGCAGCATGGAAGGAAGCGTGGAAGGAAGTGTTGAGAGTGATGGCCTGGGTTTGGTGTGGTCTGGCAAAAGACACAGGCTGTTGTAAGACCACAGACTCGGGATATATATGTTATCTGCTGCTGCTCCCGATCTCTTGGAGTCCTGGACCATATTGTGCTCCCTATTAAATTGACTCCTCAGGTTACCAATTTTGACAGTTAAATAATTGATGTCTGCCCTGGGATACAAAGACTTCACCAATTCCAACTGTTTCTCCAACCTTGCCTTCCTCTTTATTTTTTTTATGACCCCTAATACATGTTACATTTTTGTTTTGACAAATACTTGGCTATGTGTTTTACTTCAAAAAGGACAGTTTGTTTGTGAGTAGGCAGGCACATTTCAAAAATACAATGTCAAATTAACAAGGGACACCAACACCAACCAACCTATTTGAGGTAAATAAATACAAGATAATAATGTGTTGTGGTAACTTGACACACAAAACGACAAAAATATTATGGAGATCACTCTAAAAAAAGAAATAAAGATTATTCTGCAAGTCTGGAGAAATAAAAATAAAAAATAAGGTGATCACTATAAAAAAAAAAAACAGAGATTATTCATGAGATCATGAGAAATAATAAAAAAATAAGTTTGTCAGAACTCCGTGTGAATATCAGCAGCAAAGCAACTTCATTATTCTAGCATTATAAAGAAGATGATAATGCGCTGCATTAAAAGACTTCAAAATTTGCAGCGTGACAAATGTGCTATCTCCATTATGAATGCTAGTTTTACAAGACCGAGCGCTTCTCTCTCGTACTTGATTCTGAGCATGCGTGGACTTTTGTGCGCGGACTTGTGTACACACGATTGGACTTTTCGCCAATAGAGTTTTGTTGTTGGAGAATTTGAGAACCTGCTCTTACACATTTTGTGTGCGGAAATTCCAACAGCAAATGTTCGATGGAGCATACACACAGTCAGACTTTCCAACACAAGCTCACATTGAACATTTCCCACCGGAAAATCCCACCGTGTGTATGCGGCATTAGTCTTACGCCACAGATGCTCAAGAGTGTGATAACATTTTTGAGACTTCTTCCTCTGGTTTGTCAGAATTTTAGGATTCAGGACCTGATTTTGTGTGTAGTTAGGGGGACAAGCTCATCCAGAGTGAAGGATAGGGATCTATTGTAGACAGAAGGGGCTAGATTGGCGCAGGACAGGTGTGAGATTTTGTCATAGAGGTGGTCAGTAGATGAATAGAGAAGAAAAGGGTTGAAGTGGCAAAGGTTTCTATGGGTTATAGTTAGCTGATTGGAAGAAAAGGTGGTGGAAGACAGGGAGAGAGAGAGAAACTAATAAAGTGGTGCTTAGAGACAGGAAAATGATTGTTGGAGAGGTTGCACAGAGTGCATAGGTAGGAGAATACAAGGTTGTAAGTGTTGCCATCAGAGTGAGTAAAAGCCTGTACCCATAGCTTCAGGTCAAAGGAGGTGGTTAGACTAATAAGTTTAGAAGTAGCAGGTGTGTTTTGTGTTAACAGAGGATACAACGATCAAAGAGCACACCCCCATCATGCCACAGTGGGCACGATCATGAGAGGATGTCATATGATGCCCTACTCAGAACTGGTCGGCTACAGTGTAGCCATCATTTGGCTATAGTGCAGTCGGCAAGTGGTTACATAAATATTTCAAATACTTAATTTTTCTGTGCTTTTACCTGCATTTTTAAACTGAACTCCAGCTTTAATCTTGCACAGTTGTGCAGGATTCTATCCTGTATTGAATTTGCTTACTCTGATTTTACTACACATTGTGAGCTTGTCATTGTCTGGCTAAAGGACATGTAGAAACATCTAGCCTTCTCTGTCCCTGACCTGCCACTTTCATTTATTGTCAGACTAGGTACCCCACTCCTCACCATGGACATCTATTCATAAATTTGTTTTAGTATTTGCATAACTATTCCCAAGCACCAACCAACTGCTTGCATCAGGACTGAGTGCTCTTTGGAGAGGTACTAAGGCAGGGTGCTGTTTTCAGAAAATTTTCTACAGAATCCTGGTCCCACCAGCCATGATCTACCTGCATTGCAAAGAAACTTAAAGGGTCAGTGATGATGTCACTAGATCTTAAATAAGTAATGAAAGTAATGAAAATAGAAAAGACATATTTAAAAATGTCATTCACAGGTTGTTGAGGGGGACAGAAGGAACCATAAATGGCAAAAAGTAGGCAGGTTAAATTCAGCTTTAAGAGAATGTCAGTTGAATATGAAGATGAGTATGTTGGAAAGGTAACATTCACCCTTTTTTTACGTAAGATGAATGTTACAATAAAGACATTTTTGTATTAAAAAACAGATGTTGCAAATGTCAGCAAACGTAATTTGCATTGGCTGATGTCCTAATTATAAATTGCCACCCCAAATGACAAGCATAGATTTGTACTGGACTGTTGTGTCTAAAGGTTGCTACAATATTTAACTTTTTATTTTTGGCATTTGTAGTTTTTCCTTTTTGATGTAGTGGTAAATATTTTAACTTTATTTATTATTTATTTTTCTTTTTTGTTTCACTGTGAGATAAATACATTGTTCTGAAAAACAAATATCCTTTAAAATTGCTTAATAAATATTTGATACCTTTATAGTCTTACAGTGCAAGATTTGTGCTCCAATCAAGATATTATTTCCCACTTGGTTTGTTCCTTATATTATTTTCTATGTTGATAACACAATACGTGTAATCAATACCTATTCTGTTATATTTATTTATTAAGCACATGGTTAAAAATGAAAATAACAATGCAGAAAAATAACCTGACAAATACTGTAAATAGCTTAACAATAACATATCGTATTTATCGGGGTATAACACGCACCGGCGTATAACATGCACCCCAAGTTTAGGATGGCATTTTAAGGAAAAAAGTTTTAGGAGGGAAGTTTAAGGGAAAAAAAAACTTACATTTAAATGCCCGTCCATGCAGCCTTATCAGTGTGCATCTGCAGCCTTGTCCATAATTGCAGAATGATCAGTTTCATTTGCAGCTTGCCCAGCATAATTTGCAGCTTGCCCAGCGCTGTTTGCAGCCTTGCAGAGTGTCATTTGCAGCTTGCCAGTGTCATTTCCAGCTCCCCAGCGCCATTTGCCGCCTTGCCCATGTTTAAATATCCCGCCGCCAAGACAGACCGAGCGAGCGCCGCCGAAAAAGACTGAGCGGTGATGAAAAAGACCAAGCCGTCTGCTCAGCTCCGCTCGTAGTCCCACCTCCCTGCTGTTTCTGGAGCGAGCGCTGCCGAAAAAGACCGAGCCGACTCTACTGTGTATTCGGCTTGGCTCGGCTCGCAGTACTGCCCAGTATTTTAGCCTCACAGACAGTGGGGATCGGCGTATAACACGCACCCACGACTTTCCCCCGATTTTAAGGGTGAAAAAGTGCGTGTTATACGCCGATAAATACGGTACTTAGGACAAGATCCCCACGGCCTTAGCAAAAACACGATGTCAGAGGGCACCTAGGGTGGATGGCCTCCCAGCTGAGATTTATAAAAGATATGCGCCACAGTTGGTACCTCTTCTTCTTAAGGTATACAATACAGCCTTCCAAAATGGTAGCTTACCCCCCTCAAGGAATAAGGCAATCATTGTAGTATTATTAAAACCTGGGAAGGATGCTTTATTACCAGATTCCTATTGCCCCATATATCTGCTTACATTTGATGTCAAGCTTCTAGACAGAGTTTTATCAAACAGACTGGCAAAAGTTATTCATAAATTAATTCATAGAGACCAGTCTGGTCTCGAAAGTCATGACCAGTCACGAAAGTCATGATCAGTCACAAAATTAAAAAGCAATATGGGGAGCAGAGAAACCTGGCCCGGTTTCTCCGCTCCCCATATTGCTTTTCAATTTCGTGATAACTGTTTTGTTTTGTTTTGTATCCTTTTTTGCTGTTTTTTATGAAAATAAGCAGCCATTTTTCATTTTGATCTATACCATTGGGAGCTTGTGTTTTTCATGTTTTACATATCACCTTCTCCAAGAGTTTGTTGATCATCTTTGGGTGGCATACTTTTTGCGGGCACTCTTTCCATTTTCTGGATTTCATTGTGCAAAGGTCTCCTGATGACATCAGAGACTGGCTTGTATTGTCGGAGGATCATCCATGACCCGGCATATCGTCTCTGCATGATCGTGGCTTTACATTCTTTTATGATCTGGTGTTGCTGACACACAGGCCCAACAGCTCTGGTAAGAGTATCCGTCTATATTTTTTTACTGATGTCATCATCTTTAGAGGTTTACTCAACTGCTGGGCTTTTTACTCTATAAACCATCGGCTTTGTGGCGGATCCATAAAGTATCTGGACGGACACTTTATGGACTCATTTATATTTATATTTTTCCTTTTTATTTTACCACTGATTAGTGTATTTAGGTTGATGGTCACTTTTAGTGTGTGCCATAAGCACATGGGATTTTGCCACTAGCACTACATTTTATCTCTCTCTTCACATCAATATTTGTCACATTTGTATGTAGAAGCTTTCTTTTTGATTTTTTTCGCCGATTAGCGCAGTACTGTTTCCTTTTTTGCTTTTCAATAGTATAGAATAGCCATATATATGGTAAGTGATTTCACAGTTTGGCTTGGGTCCTGTGTTCACTAAATGGGTTAGATTGCTGTATGCTGCCCCATTGGCCAAACTTAGAGTGAATGGGGAGCTGTCAGAAACGTTTCCGCTATTCAGGGGTACTCGGTGTAGTAATATAACCGAACAACGGTAACTCCATCTTGGTGGATATAAAGTTTATATACCCTTATTCAGGTTCAAATCTAATTTTCAAGTTTATTCTGTCATTTTAGTTTTCAGCTACATATTGCAAGAGCATACACAAAATTGCTTGCATAGGCATCCATAAGAATTGTATAAAAATATATAAAATGCGGTTTGGCCCGCCTTCCTCTTTAAGGGTACATGAATGTGGGATAGGAAGGTAATGAGAAGATGACTATTAGTCATCACCAGATGGTGTGTTCGCTGTTTTTAGAGGTTATAGGCATGTACCATATAATGATTAACTGTTTAATTATTAATGATATTTAATATATTCTCCTACTAACCACTTCCCCCTCCCCTATTATAATTGGAAAAGTTGAACCAAATATAAGCTGTATACCCGCCCAATAAAACTCAGACATTTCTTTGAACTCACACTTGTCTTATTCTGTTCATTGAAGTTGTCACCTGGAACCGGGGCTCTCCGTAGTTTGCAATATTAACCCATGGCTGGTCTGTCATGTACCTGAAGTACCTATAGATTTTCTTCAAATAGAGGCATTGGCTGAGATAAGGTGATTAATCAACTTTGGTGAGTAGATTTTTTGTCTTATTCTGATGAATTGTTTCCTTGCCTTAGCTCTGATAGAAACCTTGGTCTCTTACATTTTAATTAAGAAGGGAGAAGGACCAGGCCTTATAGTGGCTTTTGGTAAGCATGTCCTTTGGTGGGACTGTTAAGAAGTTTTAATGCGTAGTACTACACTCCTTTTGGGAAGGAGGGAAAGGGTTAATAAGGCAATCACTACTGGGGCCCACAAACTCTTGCTCTATCTTACTTGTCTATCGCATTGCATAAAGTATAAAGATTAGAGTATAAGATATCTGTTGTGTGAAAGATGGCTGCGAGGTGAGGCAGTTTTACTTTCACCGGTATAATGGGTCAGTCACAGGGAAAGATTCCCCCACCCCCCAACCTGGGACAAAAATGTAAAGATTATATAGTCAGAATAAGTGGGACTAGTTATGATGATGTGAATACCTGGGTGTCTAACATGGCTGGATGGATGGAGAACATGTACAGTAGTGATCCAGTCCTTGCCCTTTTAGGAGGGGGATTATAGTGAATTTCACATGAACATGGTCAAGGGTTTGTGTCTGGGTTATAAGAAAGTTTTCCCATGGAATTACTGTGACTCTCAGTGGGATGTAGAGTATATGGGAAGTATATGAAGTATATGGGATAAAACATGCTGGTCACCCCATATTTAAACAGCCCTTGCTGGACCCCACTAATGTGAACAATAAAAGTCTCATCCCCTTGCTTCCCTTTACCCTCCAAGCTTCTAGAACAACTTTTTGAGCTACTACATCACTGATAACAACCTTTTTGACCCTTCTCAGTCTGACTTTTATAACAACTTACTACCTGTTAAAACCAATAGCCATGAACAGATTCCTCCATCCACACAAGTGAAGTGGATGGAGAACCCCCCCCCCCCCCCACAACCCCCCAACTAGGACATTGTATATTCTGACTTCGACTCCGGCTTCTGTCATAATTTACTGATCAGTGGCTGCAGTTGCTGATATACAACATTTCTCCAGCTTGTTCATTCAAAAAATTTGAAATTCTGGCAGACCGGGAGGGCCACACAAAATTTTGCATTCTCAAACTCAATCTTTCAAAAACTGAGCTCATAATATTCCCGGTTCCCCTCCCCCCATATCAGATCCTCCCCTCATACTAGGGTACTAGGTTTAATCCTGGACTCTGACCTCTCCTTTTAGCTTCACATTCAATTTCTGTACAAATCCTACTGCTTTGAACATGGTAATACCTCCAGAATATGCCTCTTCTTAACCAAGGACACCATAAAGCTACTGATTCACTCCCTTGTAATTGATCACCTCGACTATTGCAATGAAATGTGATTTCCTAATAGGTTGCTATTGACAATAACTCTGCCATTAGCCACTTTGATGTATACAGTACCTTCAATATGCAGTTCATTGTTTTAATTTGTTTTGCTTCTACTGTGTAACTAACAAGACAGAGATATTTGAAAGTATACATTATTAAATCCTTATGGTTTTCCATAGCTTTCTATTTACAGGAAGAATGTCTTTAAAATCCTTTAAAATGTGAAAGAAACATCTTACCCTCACAGAGATGCACGTCAAAATATTTCTTAATAATGCCTATGAATAAAATCCATAATTACAGAACAAGGTCATTTTGCTGTTGCTCAGAGGCATTGGGTTGCAATATCACTGCAGCTGCTTTGAGACTTAATTAAACATGAAAGATGTTCAAATATGTTTAATGGGAATACTTTAGGAAAATATTATTTACTATCCCAACAATTATAACGAGTAAAGCTTTAATGCAAATCCATGTGTGTTTTAGTGGTTCTTTATATTTGTATTTTGAAATAAAAGTGAATCTCTTTGACCTTAAGGAGACTCTGTTGTCTGAAAAGATATTTGAAAGATCCCCCTGCAATAGAAAACTACTAGTACTTCTAGTTTGTCAGATATCTGGTCCTCCACTCTGCTCTGCGGTTCCTCTTGATGGCTATTTCATCAGTACTGTATCTTGTAGTGACACAATTGCCAGTGTGTGCATTCACAACATGCAGAAAGCCAAAGCTTCAGACACTCCTAGAATTGTGTAGGATACTAAAGTTGTTTTGACTCTCCTGATTACAGGAAAGCTGCAGCAGTGCCCCCAATCAGTGCCCATGAGTGCCCATAAGTGACACAATTCAATTCCCATTACTGGTGCCAGTCAGTGCTGTCATTTAGTGCCCATCAGTGTCGGCTCATCAGTGCTTCCCATCAGTGCCATCCTATCCATGCTGCCTATCAGTGCCCACCAGTGCCACCTATCAGTGCCGCCTATAAGTGCTCATCAGTACAGCATAATAATGCCACCTAGCAGTGCCCATCAGTGCGGAATAATAGTGCATTCTCATCAGTGCCACCTAATCAGTGCCCTTCAGTGCTGCCTCATCAGTGCCCATAAGTGCCCCCTCATCGGTGCCCATATGTGCCACCTCATCAGTGACCATCAGTGCTGCCTCATCAGCACACATCAGTGAAGGATAAAAATAACTTTTTTCCTTTTTTGTGAAAAATAAAAAACCCAGCGATTAAATACCCCCAAAATAAAGCTCTATTTGTGTGAAGAAAATTATAAAAAAAATACATTTGGGTACAGTGAGTAGAATAATGTATTGTTTTATTCATCTTAAATATTTTATTTAGTTACCAACTGGTAACTTCAGTAAAATCATACCTTAACAGCAGGTGCATCAAAATTAGCAAACACATTTGCTGTTGCAGAAATTAATTTGTCAAAGCTAATATGCATGAATATCAGGATAATCTAAATTCTACATTTCTAATTCCCAACCTTATTTGGCATAAACTTGAGCCCTGTATTGTTCGCATAGACCTGAAAACATTATAGTGTATATTAAACATTTTTTATTCTTAAGGATTTCCACCACCAGCTCAGATGTTCTAGCAAATATTTAGAAGCCTGCAGATGTTGCTTTTGACTAAAATGAAAACAAAACATTGCATACATAACAAACAGATGGTAAGTAATTTGGCTTGCAATCACTGGAAGCTTACACAAAAAAACAAAAAAAACACACACATAAATAATAGTTTCAGCAAATTTCCTTCCAAGCACTATTGACTCTACACACAGTTGTGTGACACAAAAATAAGTTTGGGTATTTAATATATATACAAGAGTTAGAATGGGTCTGATTAACTTATTATGAAAAAAACACTAAATGTTTCTTTCATACTGAAATTTTGTGCACCACCACACATTTATCAGTAGGTATGCCTTTTCAGCCATATCCTGATTAGACCAGCAAAACCCAAACTCAAAAAAACGTAATTAGGCAGTTTACATAAAACAAAAAGCTGTACAGCAGAGATGGAAATGTAAAACATTTCAGTCTCTATATATATTTGTGGCTACCTTTAATTTAATAAGTCTATATGTTATTAGCAGCTGTATCACATAAGACACTAACGGATAAGTTACCCCCATCAAATCATTTCGTCAATCTATTACCTTTTGTACCACCACCCCCTCCCTTTAGAATGTAAGCGCTACGAACAGGGCCCTCCTGTCCCTTCTGTATTGAACTGTACTGCAATTGTGCTGTCCCCTCCTCTACATTGCAAACTGCTGTGTAAACTGTTGGCGGTATATAAATTGTGTATAATAATAAGTTCACCTTTTGAGAAAAATAATAAATACACATATTTTTGCCCAAAAAAAAAGAAAAAAAAGAAAAAGAGCATTTTTTTTTCTGTAGGTTCATGGAAAGCATTATACCTGTGATCAGTAGATCAGGCTTTTGCAGACAAGCCCTGCAGATTTCTGCTTGTACCTTCATAAAGGCTGTCTGAAATCTGCAGGGCTTGCAAATGAACTATGAGAGCGCTCATCAGTGCCCTCACAGTTGTTTTAGAACTAAAAGCCATCAGCTGCAGTAGATGATGATAACTGTAGTTCATTCATTCACAGAAAAATGTGAATGAAGTAAGCGGCTGTGTGGGTGGAGTGGGATCGGTGCAACTGGTGGCAGGAGCTGGAACATGTTATGCCATGTACACACGACCGGACTTTCTGGCAGAAAAGGTCTGACGGTCTTCCCTACAGAGTTCCAACGGACTTTTGATGGAGTTACGATGGACTTCCAACTCAACGGACTTGCCCACACACGAACGGACCAAAGTCCATTTGTTTTGAATGTGATGACGTACGATGGGACTAGAAAAGGAAGTTCAATAGCAGTAGCCAATAGCTGCCCCAGCGCCATATTTGGTCCATCAGACCAGCATACAGACCAATGATTTTCCCGATAGAAATTGATTCCGAAGGACAGATTTGAAACATGTTCTATTTCTAGGTCCATCGGAATTTTTGAAGAAAAAAGTCAGATGAAGCCCACACACGATCGTAATATCCGACAGAATGATTCCGTCTGACCTTTTCTGCCGGAAAGTTTGGTTGTGTGTATGCGGCATTACATGTTCCCTCCTAAATATGGGACGAACGTGTAAGCCCTTGTACACACGGTCGGACATTCCGAAAACAAAATCCGTCTGATTTTTTCCAATGGATTTTGTCAGAAACTGGTGTTGCATACACACAGTCGGACAAAGTTGTCAGAAAATCCGATCGTTCGGAACGTGATGATGTTCATTCGTTGCGACGGGACTACGTTGCGGCAAGTAGCCAATAGCTTTGGTCTCGTAATTTGATCTGAGCATTCGGAAAATGTTATATCCAGCTCTCAAACTTTGTTGGTCAGACATTCCGACGGAAAAAGTTAGATGTAGCCAACACATGGTCGTATTATCCGACAACGCGGTCCGATCGGATGTTTTCCGTCGGAATTTCGACCATGTGTACAGGGGCTTACATGTTCCAAAAGGTAAACTTAGCCTTTAAAACATTTTGGGTGGTGCAGTTGTCCTTTAAAAAATATTTAAAAGATAACCACATCTTATGCAGCTAAATGCTAATTAAAATGCAAGTATAGGAGTTCTTTCATCTAGCAAAGGATTTAAACTGCATTTAGCTTTAACCATGTTGGACATGTAGAAAAAAAAAATCAAATGTAAATTAGGTTGGCATGGAGTGCAGTGACAAGTTAAAAAACAGTAAAACAGAATATTTGTGGAAAAATTATTTCATTTTCCCTTATCTTAATTTAGCCCTAACATGAAATGTTATGTTATTTGAAATCTTTCTGGAGCAGTTTGTTTAAAAATACTAGGAAAAGTGCACACATGTGTTGTAATTAAAATAACATTTGTTTTTGAGCATTAGCATTGCAAAAATAAAAATATACTGAGTGAAAATGTTAAATATTTAATTGTTCTGGAAACAGTTTATTTGTGCACACTGAGCCAATTAATTAGTAAGTATTTATGATCCACTAAGATAATCTAACGTATATCTAATGACAGATATGCTATATCTGTATGACCATGTTATTTTTGCTCTTTCTATTTATATTCCAGTTGCAATGGTTAAAATTAGTATCATAATTAGGAAAAAAGGATTGACAGCTCACAAGATAACAATCATGTTTTAGTGGGGAGTTGTAGGTACTGTGTCTGTTTATAGCTAAGTTATTTGAGAACAGAAAGATGGGGCCATTTTATTAGATCAATGAACAAGCTACACTATACAGAATGAGTTATATTTATATACTCTACTTAAAGGAGAAATATAGCCCAAGCTCTTTTGGCTAAATCCCACTTTTAGTGGATGTTTTAGAGTCGCTCCAGGCTCTGCAGGGATCCCAATAATCTCACCACTGAGAGCCTGAGCCAGCCTCTCCCACCCCCTCCACAGTCTGGCACCAAGTGAGTGCTGGAGGCGCAGGGCACAACGTGATGATTGACAGCACTGAGCGATCAGCAGTCCTAGAATATAAATTTAGTTTTTTTTCTTTTCCAAAGTTCTCTTTTAAACTGTACATATGGACAAATTCTAAAAAAAAATATTTAAAGATGAAATTGAAGTATATCTTCTATGGGGTATAACCTGTTAAATCTCCCATCTATCCCAGTATATTTAGTAGGTGTCACTATGCACAAATTGTTATATCAGATGCCGGATCCTGTTAAGAAAACTCCATCAGCCTGTGCTGGAAGAGTTACCAGTCAGCATAATACATTTTTAATAACCAAGCCAGCGATCTTTAGTGTGTGGTTGGTGGTGTGAGCAGAGGAGGTTTTAAATATATAGTACACTGTCACATGGATCTGATCTAGCTAGATAGCACCCTAGGTGAAAGTGGGCATAAGCTCTTTTGGACTCCCCAAGACTAAGGTCCTTGGAATATGTACAGTATGCTGCAGAAGTCTCCACTTAAGGTTAGAGTGGCCTATTAGGATTAGGGATGAGCCGAACATCCCCCAGTTCAGTTCGCACCAGAATTTTCGAATGGACCGAAAATTCGAATGAACTTTAGAACTCCATTAAAGTCTATGGGACTCAAACGTTCGAAATCAAAAGTGCTAATTTTAAAGGCTAATATGCAAGATATTGTCCTAAAAAGGGTTCGGGGACCCGGCTCCTGCCCCAGGGGACATGGATCAATGCCAATTTTTTTTTTTAAATGGCAGTTTTTCGGGAGCACTGATTTTAATGAAGATTAAAGTGAAAAAAAGTGAAATATTCCTTTAAATTTTGTGCCTGGGGGGGGGGGGGGGGTGTCTATAGTATGCCTGTAAAGTGGCATGTGTTTGCCGTGTTTAAAACAGTCCCTGCACAAAATGACATTTAACAGAAAAAAGGTCATTTAAAACTGCTTGAGGTTTTAATGTAATGTCTTGTTCCGGCAATACGGATGAAAATCATTGAGAAAAATGGCATGTGTAGCCCCCCTGCCCATTACCAGCCCCATGTGGGTCTTGTATGGATATTAAGGGGAACCCCGTACCCAATTTAAAAAAAGGAAAGGCGTGGGGCCCCCAGGCCCTATATACTCAGAACAGCAGTATACAGGCGGTGCAAACAAGACAGGGACTGTGTAGGTTTGTTGTGTTAAGTAGAATCTATGTGAAATTTTAAACTGGTATAATTTTTAAAGTGTAGCTCCAGTCAAAAAATCTATTTTTAAGCTTTTTGGAAGACATAGGGAAGGGTTATCACCCCTGTATAATTAGTTTTGCCATCCGTCTCTTTTCATCTCCCTTCCTGTTGTCTCCTTCCGTTTGCAAGTAGGAGACGGTTGTAAGTTGGATGTTTGAAAGTAGGGGCATGCCCTATATGCTCTGCAGAAATGGCAGAACAAAGTGTTGGTGTTGGCACAACACTGTAAGCCCTCAAAGTGACTTTTGGTGGCCGCTGGAGCGCCCTTCTGTGAACGATTATATCAAGAATAGTAATTACATGCCATTGTTGAACAGAGGTAAAAAAATTGGGCCTTTGGTGGTTGTGGTGGTGCTGGTGCCACAAAACTGTAAGTCCTCACGGTTACTCTCGGTGGGCACAGGAACGGGCCCTGCTGTGAAATACTATATCAAGAATTGTAATTACATGCACCTGTTAAACAGGTGCTGAAAAATTGGGCCTTAAGCCCCATACACACTATCAGTTTTTCTGCTGAGTTTTTCCCTCAGATTTATCAAAACCATATAATATGAGGTCAAACCTTAGGCATTTCAATGTGTATGCAATCAGGCAGGCCCTTGCACTACATGGTTTTGGTAAACCTGAAGGAAAAACTCAGCAGAAAAACTGATAGTGTGTATGGGGCTTTAGGCAACCTCTCCCAGATACTCTAGTTGGAGTGCAGGAATGAGCCCTGCTGCAAAGCATTGCATCAAAAATTGTAATTTCATGCCCCTGTTAAACAGGGGCTGAAAAATTGAGCCTTAGGCATTGGTGCTGGTGCCACAACACTGCAACCTCTCCCAGATTCTCTAGTTGGAGTGCAGGAATGAGCCCTGCTGCAAAGCATTGCATCAAAAATTGTAATTACACGCCCCTGTTAACGGGACAGTCACTCAGCATCAACATAGGCAGTCTTGAAGGGATCTGACATTTGAAAAAAAAAATATTTGGTTATATCAGCTTCAGGTGCTTGGTAGCTGGTGGTGATCCAAGACTGTTTCATCTTTATGAAGGTCAGTTGAACAACTGAGTTGGTGGACAGGCGCACCCTGTGATCGGTTACAAAGCCTCCAGCAGCACTGAAGGTGCATTCCAAAAGAATGCTGGATGCAGGACAGGCCAGTAGCTCAACTGCATACTGTGCAAGCTCTGGCCAGTGATCCATCCTCAAGACCCAGTAAGCGGTGGGAAAGGTGTCCAAATCTGACCTTGCCCCTAGGTATTCCTGCACCATGTAAATCAGAAGCTGCCGATGGTTGCTGGAACTGATCATACCTTGGGGCTGCGGACTAAAAAATTGTCTGAACGCATCGGTCAGACGGCCACCTTCTCTACTGCTCCTTCTGTGACTGACTGAAGCCTCAGCAACACGTTGTCCAGGACCAGGAGTTTGTAACCTCCCAGTCTCTGGGAACGCGTTGCACAGACCTTTATGCAGGGCCTCCCGGAGATGTCTCATCCTCTGCTCCCTCTGCAACGGAAAGATAAGGTCCGCAACCTTACCTTTGTACCATGGATCAAGGAGAGTGGGCAGCCAATAATGGTCTCTCTCCTTAATCCGAAGAATACGAGGATCCTTCCGCAGGCTTTGCAGGATCAGGGAGGCCATGCAGCATAGGTTAGCTGAGGCATTCGGTCCGGAGTCCTATGGGTCACTAAGGACAACATGATCCGCAGCTACCTCCTCCCAGCCAGGTACAGTTCCACAGGTTTCTTGGGACTGTAACTCATCCCTAAAAGACTGCTGCTGCTGATGCTGAGTGCCAGGCTCCACCTCCATGCTGACACAATCCTCCTCCTCCTCCTCTTCCTTTGTGATGGGTGGGACAGCAGGAACACTGTCTGGATAAAGGGGACCTTGAGAGGCAAGGAATTCCTCCTCTTCCTGCCTCTGTTCTGCCTCAAGTGCCCTGTCCATTATTCCATGTAGCGTATGCTCCAACAGGTAGACAAGAGGAACAGTGTCACTGATGCATACACTGTCACTGCTCACCATCCTCGTGGCCTCCTCAAATGGTGATAGGACAGTGCATGCATCCCTGATCATGCCCCACTGGTGTGGTGAAAACAACCGAGCTCCCCTGACCTTGTCCTGGTGCTGTAGTTGCACAGGTACTCATTGATGGCCCTCTGCTGAGTGTGCAGCCGCTGCAGCATGGCCAATGTTGAGTTCCACCTGGTGGGAATGTCACATATAAGGCGGTTCTTGGGCAGGTTCAACTCCTTTTGGAGCTCAGATAGCTAAACACTGGCATTATATGATCAGCGGAAATGCACACAGACTTTCCTGGCCTGCCTCAGGACATCCTGTAAGCCCGGGTACCTTCCCAAGAACCGCTGCACCACCAGGTTAATGACGTGAGCCACACAGTGCACATGGGTCAGCTGTCCCTGTCGGAGGGCAGAGAGGAGGTTGGTGCCATTGTCGCAAACCACTATACCTGGCTTAAGCTGATGTGGCATCAACCACCTCTCAGCCTGCCCCTGCAGAGCTGGCAAAATATCTGCCCCAGTGTGGCTCCTGTCCCCCAAACAAACCAGCTCAAGCACGGCATGGCATCTTTTTGCCTGCATACTTGCGTAGTCCCTTGAATGCCTACGGAGCACCGCTGGTTCAAAATACTGGAAGAGGCCATGGAGGAAGAAGAAGAGGAGGGGGTGGATGAGAGAGGTGTGTCACAATCAGTAGTAGCATTTTGGAGGCATGGTGGCGGCGGAACAACCTCTGACACTACTGCACCTTGTCCTGCATCCTTCCCAGCTGCCAGAAGGGTGACCCAATGGGCCGTGAAAGATAGGTAACGTCCCTGTCCATGCCTGCTGGACCAAGAGTCAGCGGTAATATGCACCTTACCACTGACCGCCCTGTCCAGCGAGGCATGGACATTACCTTCCACATGCCGGTAGGGAGCCGGAATCGCCTTCCGTGAGAAAAAGTGGCATTTGGGACACTGCCATGGAGAAACCGCACATTGCACAAACTCACGGAAGGGGGCAAAGTCTACTGTACTCTACTTTGTTAAATGGTATAATTGTGCAATGTGAAAATGTATTTTTGTATCTTTATAAACTCTCAATAAAAAACTATTGAAAGGAAACGCACGGAAGGGGGCCGAGTCTACCAACTGAAAAGGCAGCAGTTGAAGTGCTAGCAATTTAGCCAAGCTAGCATTTAACCGCTGGGCATGTGGATGGCTGGGAGTGAACTTCTTTTGACGGTCCAGCAGCTGGGACAGGGAAATTTGCCTGCTACAATCGGATGTCGGTGTACTGCTAGAAGAGTGCCCGCAAGTACTTGGCTGTGTCACACCTAATTCTACACCTTCATTCCTCTCAGTGCAGGTTTCAGAGAGGACTGAAGCTCTAGTGGGGTTGGAGATCCCAGCTGATGAGGAGCAAAGAGAGGTCCGCTTTGTTCTTTGGCGTGGGTCTTTAAGGTACAATGAGCTGCATGGCAGGTCAACATATGTCTGGTCAAGCATGTGGTTCCCAAGCGGCTGATTTTTTGGCCACGTGAGATACGCTTGAGACTAGGGATGAGCTTCGTGTTCGAGTCGAACGCATGTTCGACTCGAACATCGGTCGTTCGTGCGTTCGCCGAATTCCGAACGTTTGGGCCGTTCGCGGCAAAATTCGTGTGGCCCACAATGCACTGCGATGGCGCAATGCATTGCTGTCTCACGATTGGCCAAGCATGCACTGTGACCCCGCATGCTTGGCCAATCGCAGCGCCAGTAGAGGGAAGAGCAATGGTTGGTCACAGGCATCCTGCCTGTGGCCAATCATAGCTCAGACAGTGTAGTGCACGCCCCACACTATATAAAGCTGCCTTTCAGGCGGCCTCGTGTAGTGTTTGTTAGCATCTGAAGCAGTGGGTGTTCTGTGTACCTTCAACACAGTTACACACCAATCGTTTTTGGCTGATTTACTATTTTGCTCTTGTGTAGTGGTTACTGTCTGTGCCCTGACCGCAGTATACACCACTATATTCACCTCACCTATATAGCTAGTGATCTAGCTTTAATAATAGAGCTTGCAGTCAGTAGTGTTAGTGCGTGCTGTCTGCGTGCTCTGTACCCAGTACATACCACTATATACACCTACATAGCTGTTCTCTATTTGAGCCCGATTGTCATTTGCTGGAGTTATTGGAAGTTGTGTGTGCCTCCAGCACAGCACAGTATACAGCTGTATTTGCCCCTTTAACTCTGCTGTTTTCTTGTTATTGTCTGCGTGCCCTGACCGCAGTATACACCGTGATATTCACCTCACCTATATAGCTAGTGGTCCATCTTTAACAATAGAGCTTGCAGTCAGCAGTGTCACTCAGGAGATAGTGCGTGCTGTGTGCCTGCTCTGTACCCAGTACATACCGCTATTATCCACCTACATAGCTGTTCTGTATTTGGGCCCGATTGGCATCTGCTGGAGTTATTGGAAGTTGTGTGTGCTTCCAGCACAGCACAGTATACATCTGTATATACCCCTTTAACTCTGCTGTTCTATAAAAAAGGCATCTGCAGGAGTTAGTGGGTGTTGTGTGCCTCCAGCACAATATAAACTACCCAACTACTGTTTTACCCAACTCCCTTCAGGCCATTACCATGTCTGGAAGGCCAGCAAGGAGAGGCAGACAGGCGCGAGCCGATAAAAGAGGGCAAGCAGGCTCTGTGTCTAGAGACAACAGTGCTGGTCGGGGACGCGGTGCATTGTCATCAGCACGTGGCCATGGGACATGCTTGTCCTTCTTTTCTGCAGCTGGACATGTTGAACCGCAACATGCCAACGACTTGGTAGAGTGGATGACCAAGCCCTCTTCATCCTCCTCATCCTCTCTCACCCAGTCTCAGGGTAGTAGAAAAGCAGCTGCCAACACATCGTCGTCCCTCCTCTCAATGTCATCATCAGTGACTCCTTCCCTAGACCCACCACATCCTCCTGAGGAGTCTCCTGAACTCTTTGAGCACAGTGTTGGGTACATGCTCCAGGAGGATGCCCAGTGTTTGGTGGGCTCTGATGATGACACTCAGCTAGAGGAAGGCAGTAGCGTGAGCACAGAGAGAGGGGATGCTCAAGAAGGACAGCAATCTGGCAGTAATGTTCCACAAGCTGCAGCATACTGCCAGGTTTGCTACAGCGATGAAGAGGGAGGGGATGATGAGGGCACTGACTCCACATGGGTGCCTGGAAGGAGGGAGGAGGAGGAGGAGGAGGAGGAGGAGGAGGCACATGTCCAACGAGGCAGGATGCCCTCCGGGGGCCAGCTTAGGGGCAGCACACCGACTGAATCACACCGCAGAGCTCCGCCTGCGCAGAGCGCTTCCTCTGCGCAGAGCGCTTCCTCTGCGCGTTATTCTAAAAGTTCTTTGGTGTGGGCCTTTTTTGAGACGAGTGCATCAGATCGCACCGCTGCTATTTGCAACATATGTCTCAAGCGTATCTCACGTGGCCAAAACATCAGCCGCTTGGGCACCACATGCTTGACCAGACATATGTTGACCTGCCATGCAGCTCGTTGGCAAGCATACCTCAAAGACCCACACCAAAGAACAAAGCGGACCTCTCCTTGCTCCTCATCAGCTGGCATCTCCAACCCCACTAGACCTTCAGTCCTCTCTGAAACCTGCTCTGAGAGGAATGAAGGTGTAGAATTAGGTGTGTCACAGCCAAGTGCTTCCGGGAACTCTGCTAGTGGTACATCCACGTCCGATTATAGCAGACAAATGTCCCTGCCCCAGCTGCTGGACCGGCGGAAGAAATTTACTCCCAGCCATCCACATGCCCAGCGGTTGAATGCTAGCTTGGCTAAATTGCTAGAACTTCAACTGCTGCCTTTTCAGTTGGTAGATTCGGCCCCCTTCCGTGAGTTTGTACAATGTGCGGTTCCTCAGTGGCAGGTCCCCAAACGCCACTTTTTCTCACGGAAGGCAATTCCGGCTCTCTACCGGCATGTGGAAGGCAATGTCCTTGCCTCGCTGGACAGGGCGGTCAGCGGTAAGGTGCATATTACCGCTGACTCATGGTCCAGCAGGCATGGACAGGGACGTTACCTGTCTTTCACGGCCCATTGGGTCACTCTTCTGGCTGCTGGGAAGGATGCAGGACAAGGTGCAGTAGTATTGGAGGTTGTTCCGCCACCACGCCTCCAAAATGCTACTATTGGTTGTGACACACCTCTCTCCTCCACCCCCTCCTCTTCTTCTTCCTCCACGGCCTCTTCCAGTGCTCTGTCCTCAGAACCAGCGGTGCTCCGTAGGCGTTGCAGGGGCTACGCAAGTACGCAGGCAAAACGATGCCATGCCGTGCTTGCGCTGGTTTGTTTGGGGGACAGGAGCCACACTGGGGCGGATGTTTTGTCAGCTCTGCAGGGGCAGGCCGAGAGGTGGTTGACGCCACGCCAGCTTAAGCCAGGAATGGTGGTTTGCGACAATGGCACCAACCTCCTCTCCGCCCTCCGACAGGGACAACTGACCCATGTGCCCTGTGTAGCTCACGTCCTTAACCTGGTGGTGCAGCGGTTCTTGGGCAGGTACCCCGGCTTACAGGATGTCCTGAAACAGGCCAGGAGAGTCTGTGTGCATTTCCGCCGATCATTTAATGCCTGTGCTCGGCTGGCTGAGCTCCAAAAGGAGTTGAACCTGCCCAAGAACCGCCTTATATGTGACATGCCCACCAGATGGAACTCAACATTGGCCATGCTGCAGCGGCTGCACACGCAGCAGAGGGCCATCAATGAGTACCTGTGCGACTACGGCACCAGGACAGGGTCAGGAGAGCTTGGTTTTTTCTCACCACGCCAGTGGGGCATGATCAGGGATGCATGCACTGTCCTGTCACCGTTTGAGGAGGCCACAAGGATGGTGAGCAGTGACAGTGCATGCATCAGTGACACTATACCTCTTGTCCACCTCTTGGAGCATACGCTGCGTGGAATAATGGACAGGGCACTTGAGGCAGAACAGAGGCAGGAAGAGGAGGACTTCCTTGCCTCTCAAGGCCCCCTTTATCCAGACAGTGTTCCTGCTGTGCCACCCATCACACAGGAAGAGGGTGAGGAGGAGGAAGAGGAGGAGGAGGATGATTGTGTCAGCATGGAGGTGGAGGCTGGCACTCAGCATCAGCAGCAGCAGTCTTATAGGGATGATTTACAGTCCCAAGAAACACGTGGACTTGTACGTGGCTGGGAGGAGGTAGCTGCGGATCATGTTGTCCTTAGTGACCCAGAGGACTCCGGACCGAATGCCTCAGCTAACCTACGCTGCATGGCCTCCCTGATCCTGCAAAGCCTGCGGAAGGATCCTCGTATTCTTCGGATCAAGGAGAGGGACCATTACTGGCTGGCCACTCTCCTTGATCCACGGTACAAGGGTAAGGTTGCCGACCTTATCTTGCCATCGCAGAGGGAGCAGAGGATGAGACATCTCCGGGAGGCCTTGCAGAAAGCTCTGTGCAACGCGTTCCCAGAGACTGGGAGGTCACAAACTCCTGGTCCTGGACAACGTGTTGCTGAGGCATCAGTCAGAAGGAGCGGTGGAGAAGGTGGCCGTCTGACTGATGCGTTCAGACAATTTTTTAGTCCGCAGCCCCAAGGTATGATTGGTTCCAGCACCCATCGCCAGCGTCTAATTTACATGGTGCAGGAATACCTAGGGGCAAGGTCAGACTTGGACACCTTTCCCACTGAAAATCCTCTGGCTTACTGGGTCTTGAGGATGGATCACTGGCCAGAGCTTGCACAGTATGCAATTGAGCTCCTGGCCTGTCCTGCATCCAGCGTTCTTTCGGAACGCACCTTCAGTGCTGCTGGTGGCTTCGTTACCGATCACAGGGTGCGCCTGTCCACCGAATCAGTTGATCGACTGACCTTCATCAAGATGAATCAGTCTTGGATCACCCACAGCTACCAAGCACCTGAAGCTGATGTAACCGAATAATTTTTTTTGAAATACCACATCCCTTCAAGACTGCCTATGCTGATGCTGAGTGACTGTTCTGTTATGTTGATTGTCTATCCTCTTCCTCCTCCGCTGATATGTTGGAAGAACATTTTTGGTTCTGGGTGATGCCAGCAGCCCAATTTTTCTGCCCCTGTTTAACAGGGGTGTTTAAGTACAATTTTTGATGCAATGCTTTGCAGCAGGGCTAATTCCTGCAAAAAAACTAGAGTGTATGGCAGAGGTTGCAGTGTGATGGCACCAGTGCCTAAGGCCCAATTTTTCTGCCCCTGTTTAACAGGGGCGTTTAAGTACAATTTTTGATGCAATGCTTTGCAGCAGGGCTAATTCCTGCAATAAAACTAGAGTGTATGGCAGAGGTTGCAGTGTGATGGCACCAGTGCCTAAGGCCCAATTTTTCTGCCCCTGTTTAACAGGGGCGTTTAAGTACAATTTTTGATGCAATGCTTTGCAGCAGGGCTAATTCCTGCAATAAAACTAGAGTGTATGGCAGAGGTTGCAGTGTGATGGCACCAGTGCCTAAGGCCCAATTTTTCTGCCCCTGTTTAACAGGGGCGTTTAAGTACAATTTTTGATGCAATGCTTTGCAGCAGGGCTAATTCCTGCAATAAAACTAGAGTGTATGGCAGAGGTTGCAGTGTGATGGCACCAGTGCCTAAGGCCCAATTTTTCTGCCCCTGTTTAACAGGGACATGTAATTACAATTCTTGATATAATATTTCACAGGAGGGCCCCTTCCTGTGCCCACCCAGAGTAACTGTGAGGACTTATAGTGTTGTGGCACCAGCACCACAACCACCAAAGGTCAATTTTTCTACCACTGTTCAACAATGGCATGTAATTACAATTCTTGATATACCGTATATACTCGAGTATAGGCCGACCCGAATATAAGCCGAGGCCCCCAATTTACCCCCAAAAAAACTGGCAAACTTATTGACTCGTGTATAAGCCGAGGGTGAGACATGCCTGTCCATCCCTGTGTGTGTGTCCGTCCATCCCTGTGTGTCCGTCCATCCCTGTGTGTCCGTCCATCCCTGTGTGTCCGTCCATCCATCCCTGTGTGTGTGTGTGTCCATCCATCCATCCATCCCTGTGTGTGTGTGTCTCCATCCATCCATCCATCCATCCCTGTGTGTGTGTGTGTCTCCATCCATCCATCCCTGTGTGTATCCATCCATCCCTGTGTGTGTGTGTGTGTCTCCATCCATCCATCCATCCGTGTGTGTGTGTCTCCATCCGTGTGTGTGTGTGTGTGTGTGTGTGTGTGTGTGTGTGTCCAGCCTACCTGCACCTACACCCGCAGCAGATCGCAAAACGCAGTGCGGAAATGAATAGGGTTTGCAGTGTTAGCTGCATGGCAATATAGTGTGAACCAGGGCTGAGGACCCATTCACTTTGGCAGGGAAAAGGGAATAGTTGAGTCGCAGATTTATTCCCGCTGGCCACCCACACAGAGAAGACCATCCAGCAGCCACTTTGCGTCATAGCCACGACAAAAATCCCATCATGTTTAGTGGGCAGTACAGGTGTGTGTGTGTGTGTGTGTGTGTGTGTGTGTGTGTGTCCAGCCTACCTGTGTCCCGAGCCTTTGTCCCGAGCCTCCGTCCCGTGTCGTGCCTTGCCTTGCCTTCGTCTCGTCCCGTCCCGTCCCGTCCCGTCCCGTGCCGTGCCTTGCCTTGCCTCCGTCCCGTGCCCTCTTCGTCGGCGGCCATTGTAAAATTCAAAAGCCGCGCCTCCTCCTTCGCCTGTGATAGGCGGAACACTGAATTTCCCAGCAGCCTGTGTTCCGCCTATCACGGACGTCGTATCATCCTCGTCCGTAGTACGAGGATGAGCGGATGCCCGTGATAGGCGGAACACAGGCTGCTGGGAAATTCAGTGTTCCGCCTATCACAGGCGAAGGCGGAGCCGGAGGCGCGGCTTTTGAATCATAGAATGGCCGCTGTCTGTCTGCTCGACACGCTGATCGAGCGGGCAGACAGCGATGACTCGAGTATAAGCCGAGGGGGGCACTTTCAGCCTCAAAAAAGAGGCTGAAAATCTCGGCTTATACTCGAGTATATACGGTAATCGTTCACAGCAGGGCGCTCCAGCGGCCACCAAGAGTCACTTTGAGGGCTTACAATGTTGTTGCAAAACCAACACCTTGTTCCGCCATTTCTGCAGAGCATATAGGGCAGGCCCCTACTTTCAAACATCCAATTTACAAACATCTCCTACTTGCAAACGGAAGGAGACAACAGCAAGTGAGATGAAAAAAGATGGACGACAAAACAAATTATACAGGGGTGATAACCCTTCCCTATGTTTTCCAAAAAGCTTAAAGATATTTTTTTTGACTGGAGCTACACTTTAAAAATGTACCGCTTGAAAATGACAAACAGATTCAACTTAACACAACAAACCTACACAGTCCCTGTCTTGTTTGCACCGCCTGTATACTGCTGTTCTGAGTATATAGGGCCTGGGGGCCACACGCATTTCCTTTTTTTAATATGGGTACGGGGTTCCCCTTAATATGCGTACAAGACCCAAATAGGCTGGTAATGGGCAGGGAGGGCTACCCATGCCATTTTTCTGAATGATTTTCAACCATATTACAGGAACCAGATATAACATTAAAACCGCAAGCAGTTTTAAATGGTGTTATTTCCGTTTAATGTCATTTTGTGCAGGGACTGTTCTAAACACGGGAAACACGTGGCACTTCACAGGCATACTATAGACACCCCCCAGGCACCATATTTAAAGGAATATTTCACTTTTTTTTTCACTTTAATCGTCATTAAAATCAGTGCTCCCGCCAAAACGGTAGTTTTTAAAACTTTTTTTTGCAGTGACCCATGTCCCCTGAGGCAGGAGGCAGATCGCCAAACCCTTTTTAGCACACTATCTTGCATATTAGCCGTTAAAATTAGCACTTTCCAATTCGAACGTTCGAGTCCCATAGACTTCAATGGGGTTCTAACGTTCGTGCCGAACGCGGGGGTCGTTCGCAAGTTCTGGTGCGAACCGAACCGGGGGGTGTTCGGCTCATCCCTACTTGAGACATATGTTGCAAATAGAAGCGGTGTGATCTGATACACTCATCTCAAAAAAGGCCCACACCAAAGACATTTTGGAATAACGAGCAGAGGCAGTGCCCTGCACAGGTGGAGCTCTGCGGTGTAATTCAGTCGGTGTGCTTCCCTTTAGCTGGCCCCTGGAGGGCATCCTGCCTTGTTGGAGATGTGCCTCCTCCTCTCTCCTATCAGGCACCCACATGGAGTCAGTGACCTCATCATCCCCTCCATCGTCATCACTGGAGCAAACCTGGCAGTATGCTGCAGCTGATGGAACATGACTGCCAGATTGCTGTCCTTCTTGAGCATCCTCTCTCTCTGTGCTCACGCTACTGCCTCCCTCTAGCCGAGTATCACCATCAGAGCCTTCAAAACGCTGGACATCCTCCTGGAGCATGTACCCAATACTGTGCTCACACAATTTGGGGGACTCCTCAGGAGGACATGGTGGGTCTAGGGAAGGAGTGACTGATGACATTGAGACGAGGGGAGAGGACGTGTTGGCAGCTGCTTTGCTAGTACCCTGAGTCTAGGTGAGAAAGGATGAGGAGGGCTTGGTCATCCACTCTACCAAGTCTTCGGCATGATGCAGCTCAACATGTCCAGCTGCCGAAAATAAGGACAAGTGTGTCCCATGGCCACAAGCTGATGACGATGCACCACGTTCACGACCAGCACTGTTGTCTCTAGACACAGAGCCTGCTTGCCCTCTTTTATTGGCTTGTGACTGTCTGCCTCTCCTTGTTGGCCTTCCAGACATAGTAATGGCCTGCAGGGAGATGGAAAAAACAGCAATCAGGGTAGCATTAGGTGCACACTGTGCAGATGACACAGTACACCGACTGTAATTACTGCAGCTGCCTGCCTGTGTTACAGAAACAGAACAACACCAGCAATAAGGGGTAACTTCAGGTGTATACTGTGCAGGAGGCACACAACACCCACGTTAACTGCTGCAGGTGCTTGTATTACAGAAACAGAACAACACCAGCAATAAGGGGTAGCTTCAGGTGTATACTGTGCAGGAGGCACACTACACCCACTGTAACTGCTGCAGATGCCTGTGTTACAGAAACAGAACAACACCAGAAATAAGGGGTAACTTCAGGTGTATACTGTGCAGGAGGCACACAACACTCACTTTAACTGCTGCAGCTGCCTGTATTACAGAAACAGAACAACACCAGCAATAAGGGGTATCTTCAGGTGTATATTGTGCAGGAGGCACACAACACCAACTCTAACTTCTGCAGATGCCTGTATTACAGAAAAAGAATACCAGTAATAAAGGGTAGCTTCAGGTGTATACTGTGCAGGAGGCACACAACATCCACTGAACAAGCGCTAGGTTCCCAAGCAACAAAGACACTGTCCCTGCCTATCATGCTCTTTCCCTGACCGCTGAAACACACTACACAAGGCTGCCACACTGGCAGCCTTATATAGTGTGGGGCGTGTACTAAACCCCCCTGAGCTATAATTGGCCACAGGCATCCTGCTTGTGGCCATTTATGGCTCTTCTCACTGCCGGCGCTGTGATTGGCCAAGCATGCGGGGTCACAGTGCATGCTTGGCCATTCATGAGCCAGCAATGCACTGCAATGGCGCAGTGCATTGTGGGCCATGAGCGCCACATGCATATGGCACGAACGGCCCACAAAGTTCTGGATTTGCCAAACAGGCGAACAGCCGGTGTTCGATTTGAACATGCGTTCAACTCGAACACCGAGCTCATCCCTATTTAGGATGCTGACATGCTGAAAGAGAAGTAATCAACTTTCAGTAAACATCTGCAACTATTTTTTCAGCTCTGATGTCTTTACGTCTATGATTAGGATACCACTAGAACTTTGATATCTAAGAAGCCAAAATAAATTAAGCAACCAGACAGCATAATCTGTATCAGCATGTGAAAGTGATATATTTTTAAGAGGATTTAAGTACCACATGGTGATTGAAACCAGCTGAATTTGTGGGGCATCCTAAATTCCTCACCCTCCTTCCCCTTTTTTTTCACTCTGATAAAAAACAGAAAAGTTTATTGCAATAAAGTGACTGGTGCTTATTTTTGTTAGACACCCAATAATGAATAATCCTTGCTTTTTATTCTCTGGTATGCTTTTCTCTGGGAATTTGGTGTGTGTGTTGGATGCCACAAACATTAAATCACAAAACAAACTATAAAATACACATACAAATATAATCCACACTATTTAATTAATCTGCACATACATTGCACAAGTTTCTTGTACAATTTTCCTTTAGATTTACCAGAACTGTATAATATGAGGTCATACCAAAACAATTTCAGTTTATGCAGTCAGGCAGGTTCTTGCATTACATAGCTGAAGGTAAATCTAATGCCTTGTACACACAGTCAGACATTTCAACCACAAAATCCGGAATTTGTTTTGACGGATTTTGGCCGAAACTGGTGTTGCATACACACGGTCGGACAAAGTTGTCGGAAAGTCTGATCGTTCAGAGCGAGGCGACGTTCATTGCATCTGACGGGACTATGTAGAGACTAGTAGCCAATAGCTTTGGTCTCGTAATTTTAATCTGAGCATGCGTGGCACCTTGTCCGTTGGAATTCTCTACAAATGATTGGAAAAAGTCAGATCGGATTTTTTTGTCGGAAAATTTTAGATCCTGCTCTCAAATTTTTTCTTTCAGAATTTCCGACAGAAAAGGTCCAATAGAGCCCACACATGATCGGATTTTCCGACAACATAATCTGATGGGACCTTTTCCATCAGAATTTCCGACCGTGTGTACAGGACATAAGGCTCCATTCACACTTGTGTGACTTGTCATGCACCTTTGACTACAGGTGAGACCTTTTAACCTTACCTTAGTCCATGGTGTTTCTATGTAAAACAAAACAGACCATTTGTGTAAAAACATAAAAAAAAAATATTGCTGCGCTAGTGTCTAATGAATAATACTGGATAATAAATCCAAAAAAGTGTCCATATAAGTATCCAAACACTTATTCCTGGAATGAAGGATAACAGAGACACCCAAAGTGCACCTTCTTTATTGAATGAGTCCACAAGTCCAACAAGTAAAAATTTCCTGGGTTAAAAGATTCTGCAGATCACAAACTGGCATGGTAAGTTGAGGATAGACTCCTCCCTACTGGTTTTATCATAACTGACATCATCAGGGGTATGGAGTCTATGCCAGGAACCACGCTTAATATAAGATCCAGGGCAGAAAGATCACAGCTGATATGGTGCAACAATTATAGCTAACTGTGACCGCCTTTTCGGCTTTTATTCCAAACTGGATCTTATATTAAACATGGTTCCTGGCATAGACTCCACACCCCCAATGACATCCCTCTTGTACATTCAAATTCCACAGAAGGAAATAGGAAAGGGTATTCCTATTAAGGCTGAAAGAACAACAATAAAAGAAAAATAACTTAAACTGAATATGTTTTATTACATTTGGCATGACTATATACATATGTATAGAACAAACATTCAAACATGAATATACCATAGAAGTAACATGAATGTGACATAAATAATTTATTTCAAACAGATGTGCACATGCATGATCAACAAAAAAAAAAACACATACCTCTGAAGAATTCAATAAGGAACTCAATACAATTATATTAGAGGTCTCTATCAAAACCCCTGAAAAAACGTATAAAAATGGTTTTAATTGAAGGTCTCATTGAGGTCTGGTGGTACAGTGGCATTCAAATTGGATATCCACCCAGCTTGCATTGTAGGAGGAGCTTATTCTAATCTCCTCCTCGCAAACTGGGGTGTATACGATCAAGTACTAGAACAGACACCTTGGGGCATATCCCACCATGAGTTTGTAGAGCATACCTCCCAAGGGGAAGGTCTGGATCATTGGTTTGCATAGCTTGAATAAGTCGGTAAATCCTCTGCCATAACTTTTGTATGGTTTTCCAAATTTAGAAACATTTACAGCTGCACAGCAAAAGGTAAACCACATATCTGGTCTGACAATTTGAGAAATGTTTAGGATTAAACAACTTTCCATTAGGTAGACATATATATTCACTAGAATCCATGTATTGGCAGTACATGCAAGAACCACAGGGAAATGTACCCAAGGTTTTTCATGGATCTCCATGTTTAGAACCTCGTTATTCACTGCTAACCAGCATATTACACAGAGAGGTGGCATGTCTGTAAGTGATCGCTGGAGTGGGAGGTACAAACTGTCCCACCACAGAGTCCAAGGTTAGAAGAGGCCAATATTTTTGATAGATCTGTCTCAATTAAGTATGATCCTCAATATAGGTGGTAATGATTCTTTGCCATTCATTGGGGGGTTTGATCCTCTTTGAGAAAATAAGATTGTGTCTGCTATTTGCATCCGCACAGTTAAATGTCTTTTGTAGGCTTTTGTGGCTGTGGCCCCTTTCAAGAAAATGACGTTTGAGATTATTAGCCTCTCTTTAAAGTCTGAGTATTCTGAACAGTTGCATTTAATACGCAAGTATTGGCCATAGGGTATGGATTCAGCAAGGGGTCTTGGATGAAAAATGGAAGAATGGAGAATCGTATTGCCTGCAGTGGATTTTCTAAATAGCTTGCATGAAATTATGTTAGTGTTATCTTTAAATATCTCAACATCCAAAAAGGCCACCCTTGAGGTGTCAGGGGACATAGTGAATTTTAAATTAAATTCATTGGTGTTCAAAGCTAACAAACACTCATCCAATGGTTGCTGTGGGCCATTCCAGATGACAAAGATGTCATCTATGTACATGTGCCACATTACGATGTGGCACAGGTACATAGAGAGACCCTCATCACTGAAGATGGCCCTTTACCATTCCCCAGGTACAGATTGGCATAGCCAGGGACACAACAGGTGCCCATGGCCACCCCCTGCACCTGGAGGAAAATTTGACCATCGAAAGAAAAAACATTATGATTGAGTATATGTTCCAAAGACAGGATGATGAAATCATTAAATTATTCCTCATGATGGCTCATTTGAGATTGCACTCTACGAACACAAGAAAGCCCTTTAGAATGTGGAATTGAACAGTAGAGGGCTTCTACATCTATCATTGAAAGAATACAATTTTCAGACACTTGTACCCCCTCAATAATCTGCAAAAGATGTATGGTATCACAGACATGGGAAGGCAACGCTAAAACAAATGGTCTGATGTGCTCATCTATAAGTTTAGAGAGACTCTCAGTTGTAGTGGTTCTACAGTTATTCCCGATAACACATGGACGAGCCAAGGGTTGATACTGCAAGACACTCTTAGAGACTCCCAGTACTGGGAGACACTTTCAATAAACAGAATACTACAACAGCTTTGGTTCAAAGAAAATGTCTGATATGTATTTGGGTGGGACCAGCTTATATACGAAACATCTTATCCAATCATAATTGGGAAAAGGGGTGTGTTAGTGGGAGGGTATATGAATATCATTAATAATGAAACAGTTTATTATCATAATGTTATACACGCCTATAATGTAAATAACCTTTGAGACATAGCTGTCACAAGGTTACCAGGATGAAAATACCATCTGGTGATGACTAATACTTGGTTTCCCGTCCCGAGTCTGTGTACCCCAATAAGAGGAAGGCGGGAGATACCGCAACTTATTTATACATTATAGACTGCTCACAAAACACTTATGCAAGCAAATTTATGCATGCTATTGTGTATACTAAACTATAAAGCGAAGCTTCAAAATATATTCTCAAAACTAAGTTAAAAGCATATTGCTCCATAGCCAGAACAAGATGGAATCACTATTGTTCGGTCATATTACTACAATCCCCTCTTTAAGTCATGAAATCAAATCATGAAGATGACTTATCTCTTCTCATTGTGACATATTCATCCTGGTGATCATAGTAAAAGCTAAGATACATTCTATTAGCTGCAGCTGGGTCAGAAGGTCGAGTTCCTCGGGAAATCATGCACATAATGAACCTGAAACAGGCGTATAACAGTAATATCATAAGCAAAATCAGTACAATAAACATAGCAATATCCCTAATCCAGGAGAAAACTCCACTGAAACCAAGCCCACCCATGGCACCCAAGGGGTTCCAAGTCTTAGCAAGGTATCTTGCTTCAACCTGCAATTTGTCAACCTCCTTCCTGTGCTGAGCAATTATGTCAAAATAATCAGGGACCTCCATACTGGTATTATGTATCCAGGTACAACATTCATAATCCTTTGTTACCTCACATAACCCAGTGAGTGCTGCACTCATGCTCTCAATGGCTAAGTCATGAAGCTCTAGCTGCTTTCTTAGTGCTCTGGTTTCCAAGTTAAGGCTGGTAATATCAGCAGAATTCTTATCTAGTATTTCATCCAAAATCCCAGAATAATTATTTAGCCTTTTCATCATGTCTATACCCCATCCGGTTCCTGAAGGGAACCATGCCCAGGCCATGTCCTTTTCCAAGAACAATGATCTGGCATAACGATGTTCGAGAGGGTATCTGGGATGACCACCAGCCCTAAGCAAGTGACGTCCCTCATTGTCTCCAAGAATTCCCATTATTGGAACCAATGAGGCCAAGTAACACCATCCCTGTGGATCACTAGGAATCCATGGATGACATGTCCTTCCGCAACAAACGTACATGCTGTTGCCCAAGGCGAGTGGCCGTCTGCTAAGGATTTGTTGGGTAACTTCAGAGAATCCCACAAGGGCAAGCTGTGAGAGCAATTCGATCCGAGGTGTCCAACACTGTGGTGTGATCAAAGGACATGGAGAAGTTGATTCTAGTGTGACTGCATACTTCCCCACCCTCTGATGAGTTACCCAATTTAATACACCAATCAGGGAAATGACTCCTTCCCATTGCTTGGAAGGTGACAGGACTACTCCCTGGTGTTATCTGCACTCCGGTGAGAGTAATGGGGGGTGTTCCGTTTAGAAAAGGGGTGATATTCACGGGTACAGCCATAAGTGGAATACGGGCTGTGCTTGGATGCAGTTTACTACATATCCAACATTCATCATATCCTGACTTCTGAGCATAGCTATATTTAAATTTAAGTAACAACATGTTTTCTGTGAGACCATTGGTTCCAATCCCTTCAAACCCTGAATACCCATCCCTCTTATGTCTAGCAAGTGTACTACTAGTGGTGTTATTGAATGGGCCACATATGACCTTCAAGTCCCCCAGTTCTTCAGGATGATAAATACAATGAGTTATGATCCATGTTGGTAGGAACACAATCAAAGCCAGTATGATCAGAAGGCCCAAGACCTTCCCAGAAGTCTGTGGTGAAATAAGCTGGGTCATCTTTTTCAGAGTCTAAACCACCTGCCTCACTCAGTCTTCGAGGAGTTATTCCACCTGCTTCGCCTGCCTGTACTTTGTCTTGCTTCTTAGGTGTTTGGTTCACCTTTTTTATACGACTTGCATGGATCCAAGCCTGCTGTCCCTCCACCAGGATGGCTGTTCTGGTCACTGTGATCACTGTAGTTGGGGGTCCAAATGGGTACTCTTGCTTCTTGGTACGGTTCAAGGACTGGACCACCACGGTGTCTCCCACCTGGAATGGATGACTTGGTTCCTGTGAAGAAAAAGGAGAGGTGCGAGCGACACGTTTTTCAACTCTATCCAAAGTTTCAATAAATTTCCTAACATATTCTTCCTGTATGAGATCAAAATCCCCTCTTTCTAATATTAGGGGCTGTCTGGCCCATGGAGTGGGGAAAGGCCTTCCCATTAGGACTTCAAATGGAGAGTAACCTGTAGCTCTACAGGGAGTCATTCTTACCTCTGCAAGGACTGCAGGTAGTACCTTCTTCCATCCACTAAAAGTTCCACCTGTGGTCTTCCTAATCTTATCCTTAAGAGTCCTGTTCATCCTTTCTACTATTCGTGAGATGGGATGTGAAACTTCCAGTCAATCTTCAGTGTTTTCACTAAATCTTGACACACTTTGGCTATGAAGGTATGCCCATTATCTGAATTCATTTGCAGAGGGCAACCCCACCTTGGGATTACCTCCCGGGCAAGAATTCTGACTACTGTCTGTGCATTTTCCTTTGCAGTGACAAACACTTCTGGCCATCGCGAAAATACGTCTACTATCACGAGTAAATATTCCCGTCTCTTGCCTAGTTTGGGCATTTGTGTAAAATCAATTTGAAGATGAGTGAATGGTGTGGACGGGTAAATGAGGTGTTCATGTCTCATTTTGTGTGGATTCCTCGGATCATTCCTCAAACATGTGACACACCTTGCAACAAATGACTTTACTAATGAAGGAAGTCCTGGAATGAAAAAATCTTTGTCTAATAATTCACATGTCATCTTCCATCCTCTGTGTCCCACCCCATGATACTGTGAAACAAACAAAGGTGCGCTAGCTACAGGTATACATGGCTTCCCCTCATGGCAGATGAGGCCTGACTCAGGACTCATCTGCACTCCTACTGCGTTCCATTGTTCGATGTCCATTGGGGTGGCATGTACCTGTAGGTCAGACAAAGTCTGGTCCAGAAGAGGCATCTCCGGAGCCAGGAAGGGCATCTGTATTGTGGCCACCTGCCTACTTGCTAATTCCCTAGCTATTTTATCTGCCAATGCATTTCCTCTAGCAATGTCATCCTGTTGTCCCGTGTGTGCTCTGCAATGTAGGATAGCTATTGTCCTTGGAAGCTGTATTGCATCCAAAAAAATTTCAACCAGAGTAGAATGTGAGATGGATTTTCCATCAGCTGCTATGTAACCCCTTCTTTTCCATATAAGTCCAAAATCATGGGCCGCGCCGAAAGCATACCTAGAGTCAGTATAGATGTTTACATCCTGTTCTGCGAAAAGCTGACAGGCTCGTGTGAGCGCGATCAACTCCGCTGCCTGAGCTGACTGAAAAGGTACTGCATTGGCTTCCAAAATTACATCAGGCAGCTGAACCACGGCATAGCCCGCATGATATGTGGTGTCACTTGGTCTTGAACAAGAGCCATCCACAAATACATTCTGGGCATTAGGGAGAGCAATTGAAGACATGTCAAATCTGGGAGATGTGTCCTGGTGTATGATTTCCATACACTCATGCTGGGGTAACACCTCATCCTCCTCCCCCTTCAGCCCCAGCAAAACATTCAAAATAGGCGCAGGACCAGAACTTGGTGATGCATACTTTATCTCAAGCTTTGGGTTGGACAGCAAAATTACCTCATAGCCGCTCAGCCTCTGAGCTGACATATGGTGGGTGTGAATATTTTTTAGTAGAATGGAAACATTGTGGCTAGTGTGTAATGTAGTCGCATGGCCCAGAGTGAATGAAGTAGCTATCTCTACAACCATAGCACACAACGCTAACGCTCGGAGACATGCGGGCATACCTTGTACCTGCATCGGCACCACTCTTGAAAAAAATGCAACAGGGCGAAGTTTACCTCCATGCTCTTGGGCGAGAACTCCTGCCATGGTCTTACAATTGTCTCTTGCATATAAATGGAACATCTTTTCATACACAGGCAATCTGAGACCAGGAGCTGTAATCATTGCAGTTTTAAGATATACAAAAGCATTACACATTTCATCATTCCATTTTATACAGTCTGGCGTGTCACCATTTGTAGCTTGTCTGAGGAGGTTATCATAGTAGGAACAATCAGATATCCATTGGTGGCAGTAACCAATCATACCAAGAAAAGACAACATATCTTTCTTAGTAAGTGGGCGGGGCAGACCCACAAGAGCTGTGGCCCTTTTGTGACTGATTTTCCTCTCTCCTTTGGTGAGCATAAAACCAAGATATTCTACAGTTTCCTGACACCATTGTAGTTTTTTCTTAGAAACCTTGTGACCATTATCTGCTAACCAATGCAGCAGGTTTATACTATCCTCTTTGCATGCAGCCTGGCTCGAACTACACAACAATAAATCATCAACATACCGTAACAAGACTGAACCATGGCAAGGAGTCCAGGACCGCAAAGTAGCCTGGAGGACTATCGAATAAACTACTGGGGAATCCACATACCCCTGAGGCAATCTACACCATGTCATTTGGCAGTTTCTAAAGCAGAATGCCAGTAGCGGCTGTGTCTCCTGGTCCACTGGGATTGAAAAATATGCGTTTGTCAAATCAATCACAGAAAAAAACTCAGCATCATGTGGGATGGAGGTCAAAAGCGATGGCACATCAGGCACTATAGGTGCGATGGGCACAATCAAGTTGTTTATGGCCCTAAGATCCTGCACAAACCTATAACTGCCATCCGGATTTTTTACTGGATTTATAGGTGTGTTAAAGGGTGAGACTATCTCTTTTAAAATCCCTTTTGCAAGAAAATGCTCCACCATTGGTGCTATCCCATCCTCTTTCTCTTTTGACAGGGGATACTGCTTGTGAAAGACGGGCTGTGCCCCCTTCTTTAAAACAGCTCTCTAAGAGGTGCAGGAGATGAGTCCCACATCAAGTGCGCTTTCTGACCACACTCTCTCAAGATCTGCTTCAACTTCTATGTTTAGCATTACAGGGCAGATTGGGAACTTTTTTGAATGTGCAATAACGCCCCCTCTTTTGTCATTTCTAATTTAATGCCCAATTTTCCCATTAAATCCCTTCCGAGGAGATTCACAGGGCAGTTCGGAATTATTCTAAACTCATGGTGGCAAAGTATCCATCATGGTACACTGTAAGGGAGGATGGGAGAAAGAAGATGTGGGCGGGGTTTTGAAAGTTCTGGTGACTATCCCATTAATTCCCATTGAAGGCTCAGCATTTGTCATCTCTTCTTTATAAAAATCCTCACTAAGGCTAAATTTTGTGGCACCAGTGTCTGCTAAAAATGGAATCAATTTCCCACCGACATATAATGTCACAATAGGTTGCTCCTCAGAGGAATGAGAGATAAGAGGGAATGCTGGGACACCACCTTCAGGGCAGCTTCATTGCTGCTGCTGGTTTGGTCAGCGAATGGGGTACTTTGGTCCTTGTTGGAGCCTATTTTGCGTGGATGGCGATGGCTGGTAGGGTTGGTTTTGGAGGGTTTGGTCTCCAGATTCAGATCCAGATTGGTTCTGGAACTCATAAGGACACTGCTTTCTCCAATGACCCTCTTCACCACAATTGAAACAGCAAGATCTGAGGTTACCTGGGCGAAAATGTGTGAGACCCCTGCCCCTACCCTTAACTCTTCCCCCTCTTCTCCATTGTCCCTCGTTCACCCGAGGCGGGCCATCAAGTGGCCCCCCCTGGAAATGAACACTCACTACTTTCTCCTTTACCTCAAAACAACCTGCTGCATCCTTCTCTGTTAGCTTTTTCTGAAACTCCCCCAAGGTACTAGTGGGCCAATCAGATATCATCTGCCTAACAACCAGACCCATCTGTGGTTTAAGGTTAGATAGGTAGGTCTGAATCATCAGACTAATCATATCATCCTTAAGTGACAATCCTGCCTCCTGTGTCCACACTTCCTCAAACCTCTTCCAGAACTCTAATACTGTTTCACTTGACTTCTGCTTACATGATATTGCAGTGGGGAGGGAAGACTTATTCTGAAAAACCCGCTTTAACTCAGCCTCAATCTCCGCCCACATCTTCTCTCTCCCATCCTCCCTGTTTAAAGGATATTCACCAGACTTTATATTTGAGGCAGAAATTATTGAAATAGAAGGTACCTTGGCCCATTCCCATGCTGTAGTATGTCCCACCAATCCATCAATGATTAACTGCATGTCCTCTTGTGTGTAATTCCTGCCTTTACGAGCCTTTTTTTAAGTATGCCAATGTACCTCCAGATGAAACACCTGGCTTAGGGCAATATTTAACTATTCTATTCAGCTCATCAATGTCCACAGGCCGTTTAAGCATATCATCTGCTATGGTCATGAAAGGAAAATTTGAAGTCTCTTCATTTTCAGTGACAAAAAGAACATTTCCTCTTCTTGCGCTACATGGAGTTTTAACTAACTTAGTAAGAATCTGTTTAGATCTCAGGTACAATTCTCTAGCCTCCCTTACTTTCTCATCATATTGCATAGGTGTAAGGGGGAACTCAAGGGGGAACTCATCAGAAGCCCCCCATTTAAATTCACCAGATGTACACAGAGGTGCCTCTGTGAGGGTGGGGGCTGCCTGTGCCTGCGTCTCCAGAACCTTCTGTGGTCTGTAATAGATTGTTCCTCTTTTTGTGCGAGGTGGGGAACTTTGCTCGGCGGACGGAGTTGTGAACTCCCTAACAGCTTTTTCCTTTCCTTTCTTTAACTTACCTTCTTTTAATGTACACACAGATTTGGGCGGCGGCGGCGGCGACAGAAGACCGGGCCACCGCCTGTAAAAGAGCTATAAGAAGGCGTGGTGGCCTGGCAGAAGAACCGAAGAGGGGGACAAGACCCCCGAAGTCGGAAGAAGAGGCCGCGGCAAGGAAGAAAGCCGGGCTCCTCCGCTAGCAAAAGAGCTAGAAGAAGAAAGCGGAGGAGTCCGGCGAGAAGACCCCCGAAGACGGAAGACCCCCGGAGCTGTGCAATAAACTATTTTATCTTGTGTGTTGTGTTTTTTTTTTGTACTTTATATTTCAGGTGAATGGGTAGGGGTACATTGTACCCCATACTCATTCACATAGGGTGGGGGGCGCGACCCCCCTTCCCCAAGGCACCCCCCCATGTTGAGGGCACGCGGCCTGGTACGGCTCAGGAGGGGGGCGCTCGCTCGCCCCCCCTTTCCTGGCCGGCCGGGTAGCGTGCTCGGACAAGGGTCTGATGTGGACCTGGGGGGACCCCCACACCATTTTTTTCGGCGTTGGGGTTCCCCTTTAAGTCCATACCAGGTGGCGGGGCTTGCGACATCTCCTTCGCGGTCCCCGCCTACCTGGAGACCCGCTCGAAATGAGCTGACTTTTCTCCGGGCGGGAAAAGTCCGTTCATTTCAAAAGTACGGCAGACTGGCACACACACGGCCGGATTGTCCGCTGAAATGCGAGTCCGGCGGGAAGATTGGAGTAAAAAACTACTTTCTAAGTCCGCCGTACTTTCGGGTCAAAAAAGTATGCCGGAGGCTACACACGGGGGGATTGTCCGGCGGACTTGAGTTTGCCGGACTTTTCCACCCGATTGTTTGATCGTGTGTACGCGACATAAGGCATAGTCCGTATCCCTTCTTAATTAAAATTTACACGACCAAGGTTCTGTCAACGCTAAGGCAAAACTAAGGCAACAAACAATTATTTGTTTTCTCACCCAAGAAAACCCAAAGCCAGACTTCCAACCTTGTCAAGTCCTAAATTCAAATGTCTGCAGTGCCTCCATTAACTGTAGTGGTTCTACAGTTATTCCCGGTAACACATGGACGAGCCAAGGGTTGATACTGCAAGACACTCTTAGAGACCCCCAGTACTGGGAGACACTTTCAATAAACAGAATACTACAACAGCTTTGGTTCAAAGAAAATGTCTGATATGTATTTGGGTGGGACCAGCTTAAATACGAAACATCTTATCCAATCATAATTGGGAAAAGGGGTGTGTTAGTGGGAGGGTATATGAATATCATTATTAATGAAACAGTTTATTATCATAATGTTATAGACGCCTATAATGTAAATAACCTTTAAAACATAGCTGTCACAAGGTTACCAGGATTAAAATACCATCTGGTGATGACTAATACTTGGTTTCCCGTCCCCGTCCCGAGTCTGTGTACCCCAATAAGAGGATGGCGGGAGATACCGCAACTTATTTATACATTATAGACTGCTCACAAAACACCTATGCAAGCAAATTTATGCATGCTATTGTGACACATAGCTCAATACTAAACTATAAAGCGAAGCTTCAAAATATATTCTCAAAACTAAGTTAAAAGCATATTGCTCCATAGCCAGAACAAGATGGAGTCACTATTGTTCAGTCATATTACTACATCAGTAATAGAGCCATTGCTGGAGAGTATAGGTCTCCCTGGAGGGTTTTTAGCATTCTTATGAATTTTTGGTAGGGAGTAGAACATTGCTACTCTTGGGTATGGGGTACGAATAAAGTCCCATGTCTATTTCGAAATGACCTTATTGTGAAAGGCATCGTCAATAAAAGAGTAAAACTTCTTTTTAAATACCTCAACAATATCTGTAATCACTGAACGATACTTGTCATGATTACTTAAAATCTTGGAGCACTTCAGACTATATTGGTCATTGCCCCCCCTTGTCCGAAGGTTTTATGGTAATATCATAGTTGTGTCATACATTTTTCAATGCCATATTGTCATTTATGGTAAGATTTTCTGAACTACAAGGCCAGGAATTCAAGGACTTTATTTCTTGACCTGTCATTTTAAGAAATGTGGCTATACCGTGGTTGGTGCTGGGAGCAGAGCATAGAGATGTTGATTTTTCAATAAGGATTTGGGAATAGTGTTAGTGGTATTAGTAGGTGGATCATCTCCTTGTTTTAGAAGGAGGTCTAAATCGATAATATAGATCAGGTCTCTCAATTCGCTCTCCTCCAATAAGGAGTTTAAATTATCCAAAACTTGTCTCTCACTAGATGTGCGGCAGCCCTCATAGGTTTGTCTTTTTCAAACAAATAATTTGCTAATAAAGAAGTGAAGATCTTTAATTGCCTCAAATTTGTCCAAACTGTTAGTTGGGCAAAATGAGAGTCCTTTCTAGAGTACCTAAATTTCATCTTGGGTGAGGGAATGAGAAGAAAGGTTAATAATGTTTAATTAAGAAGACAAAATTGGTGAATTTAGGGTGTTGTTGGAATCAGGGGAGCAGGAAAGTTCCCCTGCTTTTTTGGGAAAAATATCGTAGGAAATTTAGGAGTGATAAAAAGGGGATTTTTATCTGTGGTGGTTTCTGAGGCCCCAGCCCCAACAGAATCCATTGGTGTTGCAGCTGCTACCCCTGGACCCGCCGCAGAGGAAGTGCGAGAATTTTGTTTAGGTGCACACTTATTAATGAAAGATATAGGAGGGTGGTCGCCATCTCAGCATCTTTTAGGCCGTCTGGTATGTTTGGAGTGTTTAGAAAATGAATGTGAGATAGTGGATGATGCAAAGAAGTATCTGACATCTCTGTTTGATCATGGTTTTATACAGAATTATGTTGAAAGCTTTTATTGTAATTTTTTTGATTCCTTTTATATGCCATTTTCTCAGAAAAAGCCTGTCTGTCTCTCAGGAATTTATTCTCTTTTTTAGCAAGGATATTTTTATTAAAGAGTTCTATTTGAATTCTTAGTTTCTCATTCAATTCCTGAAAGGATGAATGGCTTTGTAAATGTTTAATTTGAGAGAATATTTTATCTATGTTAGTATCTATATCGACTGAGCGTTTTTGGTACTCATCAATTAGAAGCCTCATCATACCTGTAGAACAATATTTTAAATTATTTTCCAAGGCCGTTTTAAATGCAGGGTCATTGTTATCAAAAGAAGGAAACATTTGGACACAAAGCCCTAGAGGGTTTAAATCATCTTTGATATATTCTTGGAATGTTTTGGCATGCCAATGTAAACTTGACTTCTTTTCAAGCCATGTGGTCAAAGCCGAGAACAAGAAGCTTAGTTCTGATTCACGGGATTCATTTTGGCTAAATTCGTTTTTGAAGTTTAGATATGTATTCATCCCAAGACTGATTTAAAAGTTCTGCCATGCTTTGTTTTAAACCACACAATCGACAAAACTCAAAAAAGGGGATTTCAAAAAGGAACTTATAGGTATCTACTACATGGGAAACATGAACAATAAATAAATCAAGAGAAATTAAGAGTTAATTCCCAGAAAAAATACTACCACATCCCATATTATAACAGTTTGGAAAGTTTAAATGGATTGTGCGGGTAGGGGTATGAGTAGGGGATAGAAACAAAGAGTACTAAAGTATATAAAAATAAACAAACACAGTTTATTACAAAATTACAATTACAAAATACAATTTAAATGTTCCTAAAATCATAGAATAGGATATATATGCATATACAGTTGCTTGTTGTTTGGGTCACATGTGGCTGTCAAAAAAGGTGGTCATGCAGATGATATGATCACAAAAAATCCCAACATGTTTCGGAAGTACAGGGAAATAGGGATAAACATATTAATTTCCTTCCTCAGGGGTTAAATAGAAGCAAACTGTTATATATCTGATAAAGAGAAAAAATTGTATTTCATTTGTATTTCAGTGTTATAAAACATACAATAGAGAGTATATATGTATATTCACTTAAGATAGCAACAATTGTATTAACAAAGCAGAACAAATCATGACATGGGATAAGAGATATACTCACAATTACAATATCTGTTGTAGGATAGTGCACAACCACACTAAAGAGCGACGGAGCCTCAGGTCTCAAAAAATGTTTAAACAGCACTACTGTGACAAAGATACGGAATTCAGCCAGGTCATTGAAACTAGTAAACAAAAGTGAAGTAAACTCTTCCTAATCTTCAACCTTTAACTCTCACTGTATTAGAAAATGAGAAGGGAGAAATTTATGTTTCTTTAAATGGTGGCTTGACAATTCCTGAAGATGCCCCTCTGGTGGCGCAAGGATCGCTACTTCCAGGTCCCATATGATGTCACATCCGGCCTGAGGAACCTAAGCTTGGAATGCATGCCAATTAGTGAGAGTGATGTGGTGGTGCAACATTGCTAGTACAAGCTGTATACACTTGTGCCGGTCTAGAGGCTCTGTACCATGTGAGTTCAATTCCTACTTTATTTATAATGTTATTATCCTTTACAATAAATACTACATGATGATGCTTTTATATGGTATCTCCAGCTTCATTACTGAGTGACTGGTTATCATAAAGAAGGAGGATCAAGGAAATCCTTAAAGAGAAAGGGGTCATACAGTTTATGGTGAGTGTGCATTTGTTTTATGAGCACAAGTGAAGAGCTGATGATAATTGTCTAAGGGTAAAAATGTAATCACTAAAGACTTTTATATCACAGCATCGTGCTTGGAATTGCATTAAATTGGACTTTGAATTCAGTTTTGACATACATACTGTATTACACATTGTTACAGATTTATTTTTGTACTGCATGCTATAATGTGTTGTAACTTCACATGATATTATATTGGAATAGCTGCACATTATTAATTCTATTAAATATTCTAGTTCTGGATAGGTACCAAATTGGGTTTATTTTTGTTTGAATAAAAAAGATGGCTTTGATAGTCAGAATAGTAATGCTTATAACAATTTGCTGAATGTACTGACAGAAAACATGTTCAGAACGGGATAAAGAAACCTAATATGAATGAAATATCAGTACCAGAAGGATTACATCCTTGAGTCCTCAGATACCTTTTATTTTTATTTTATTTATTTATTTAAATGTTATTACATTTCACATTATACAAAATATAAAAAACTTTGTTCAAAATTCTCATTCATAAGGGGCGTGGCGTCCGAGCCAGGAAATGGCCACTTAAGCTGTGAGCTCCACCACACGCCTGGGACAACGCTCACTTACAGGAGCCGTACGAGCACAACGACAGCTGATTTCCCTCCTGCCTAACGCCAGGACACTGCAGGGATGCCGCGAAGGAGGAAGGACCCACCGCCACAGCTCTGCAAGCTGCCTGGGTACTTCCCCCAGGCCTCACAGCCGCAAAAACATGGCGGCGGTGCCCGCGCGGCGGGACGAGGCAGCCAGATGTCAGCGGCAGCTCAGCCACCCAGCGCTGGGAACACAGGGAAGAACACCTGCAGTGGATCCTCATCGGCGGCATCTACTCCTACTGCCCGTAGTCCAGCCAAAAGCAGGCAGCGCATTGATATGCCACCTGAAGGATCACACAACCAGGACATAGAGGTTAGTGCTAAGGATCCCTCCAAGAGGCCTAGCGTCCCAGCGGAACCAGATCCTATAGCAGGATTCCCCACTACAGGACAAACAGTGTCCGATACTGTCCTAAAGGATATGTTATTGTCGCTCAGGTCCTCACTCCATCATGACATTCTATATGCTGTGAACAAATGTCAGGCTGAGGTACAAATGATAGGCGACAGAGTAAATCAAGTAGAGCAGGTTATGGGAGAGTATACAGGCTCCTTTAATGAAATGGTGGACGCACATGAGGTACACAGTGAAGATATCTCCTGGATCAAGGATAAATTGGCAAATCTCAAGGATAGATCCAGGAGGAATAACCTAAAAATAAGGGGTATCCCAGAATCAGTATTACCACCAGAGCTCCTGCAATACGCCCAAGACCTATTCTCTGCCATTTTGCCTAACATGTCTGCATTAGAGCTTACAATTGACAGAATCCATAGAATCCCTAAGCCATCCTTTTTAGCTAAAGAAATCCCACAAATCCATACAGGAAACGTTCCGTAAGGCTGACCAACGCCCAGACCAATATGCCACCATACATCTCCTACCAGACCTGTCCAGGTACACCCTGCAATGCAGATGCAACCTAGCCACTATAACGAAAGCATTACACAATCATGACATCATGCATAAATGGGGGTACCCAGCCTCACTGACCATTAATTACAATGGGACCACCGTCACCGTTGCCACACTGGAGGAAGGTCTCACAGCCTTACACCAATGGGGTATCATCACGGACCCCCCTCACATCCCTTCTAGACCTGAGGGTCCTTCTCGCCTCCAGGAGGAATGGCAGGTGGTAACCCAAAAAAACAGGGCTAGGAGGTCTATAAATACCTAACTAAAGGCTCCTCCACCGAATTTATGATCTTGACCCATGCAAACCCAGGAGAATTGGAATATGGAACAGATTCCATTTCCCCTCAACCTCAATGAACAGTGCATTCTGTGCAAGAATCCTTCTGTGGATTCTACGTTGCAACTATCAACTCTTTTTGGTTTAATGTTTTTGTTTAGTTTTTCTGGTTATACTATAGACTTCTCTGGATCGACATTTACCCCTGGAAGGAAGACACAGCATCTCCAGCACCTCCATGCTCCCATGCACCCATTGCAGGATTAGTCAACCACCACTCAGGACAGTCCCAACTGATGACAACGTGGAATACCACATAACCACTACAAGAACCCTCCAGGCTCCGCACCGGAAAAGGGGTTTGAGGCACCGAAAACTGGGCTACTTTGTAACTGTGAGTAAGACCATCGACTCCTGCACTCAGTCACCTTCTCTCTAACTCATGCCACTTAATATTCTCTCTATTAACGCACATGGATTAAATCACCCAGTGAAAAGGGCCTCTCTGTGGAAAGAAGCGATATCCTCTCGTTGTGACATTGTCTGTGTCCACGAGACTCATTTTCACCAAGATGCTCCTCCTAAATGTACCCATAAAAGCTTTAACCAATATTTTCATGCCAGCACAACTGCAAAAAAAGAGGAGTGTTTATTGCAGTAAAAGACTCGGTCTCATTTCAAATGCAATCTGAGATCTTTGATCCGTCTGGACGATTTCTCATCATAATTTGCTGCATTAACAACATCACTTACACCTTGGTGAACGTCCACGTCCCCGAAAGACATCAGATCAGGTTTCTAAACAAGCTGATGGCAAAGATAATAAACATCCGACAAGGTTACCTCATTATCTGCAGGGATTTCAATATCACCCCAGACCCACGATTGGATTGGATTCTATGACTAACTTCTCGAAAAAAAACACCCCTATGGCTCATTTCTTGCGAAATCAGGAACTATATGACATTTGGAGGTGCAAAAATGCCAATGAAAAAGACTTTACGTTTTATTCTCATAGACATTGCATTTACTCCAGGATTGATCTGTTTTTAGTAAGGTGGTTACTACCCAAAATACAGCACATTAAAATTAATAGGATCACCTGGTTGGATCATGCTTTCAAACTAATGACTATTAGTGACACATACTCTGCCAATAATGCTTTTGTATGGAGAGCCAACCCTCAGGTAATCCAAAACCCGTCCTTCAAACAAATCCTGGAGAACCACCTGCCGGAATATTTTCAGATCAATTCTGTAGACGCTGACAATCCATTTAATATCTGGAATGCTCATAAGGCATACATCAGAGGAATGTTTATACAACTGGGTACGAGGCTTAGGAAACAGAGGCAGCAGAAACTAGATTGTCTCCTAACAGACATAAATACCCTTAAAATCCAGCATAAAAACAACCCTACACCTTCTCTAGGCACTAAATTGGATGCTTTACGATGATCTGAGACTGGTATCACTCCAATCTTATGAACAGAAAGAAAGACATCTGAAATTGTCCTTTTACTCCACCAATAACAAAGCAGGGAAAGCCTTAGCTTGCAAACTACAGGGCCAAAGACTCAAAACGAAAATAACTAATTTGACTGACTCTAAATCCAATTCCCGAATAACTGACCCACAAAGTATTGCAGATTTATTTGGCGAATATTACAGTACATTATATAATTTACACCAAGACGGCAACACCAACCAACCCTTTCACCTAGACATAACCAAGTTTTTATCTGACATTGATTTACATCAGAATTCTGCAACGCAACTTGCAACCTTAAATGCCCCCTATTCTTTAGTCGAAGTTATGAATGTCATAGAGACCCTCCCTAATAATAAGTCACCAGGACCAGATGGCCTCACAGGGGAATATTATAAAACTTTTAAACTATTATTAGGACCGCATCTACTCGAAGTATTCGATAAAGCTGCTGCATCTGCATCCTTCCCCTCCGAGATGCTTGAAGCCTTGATAGTCATGCTGTCCAAACCAGGGAAGAAACCGGATATTCCTCAGAATTTTAGACCAATTTCGTTACTAAACAATGACCTCAAAATTTACGCCAAACTCATTGCAATCGGGTTAATGGACATCCTACCCGCTATAATTAATCAGGACCAATCCAGATTCACTAAAGGCAGACAGACTTTGGATGCCACGAGAAGGTTAATCAACATAATCCATATTGCCAGACAAAGTCAAAGTCTTTTCTGCTTCTGTCACTGGATGCAGAGAAGGCGTTTGACAGAGTTCACTGGACATATCTCACAAAAACCTTGGAAAAATTTGGATTTAAGGGACACCTACTCTCAGCAATCCTAGCTCTGTACACCTCCCCATCGGCCAGAGTGTTCACATCAGGCATGCTGTCCAAACCCTTTTTGATAATCAATGGCACACGCCAAGGGTGTCCTTTATCCCCTCTTATCTTCAACTTGTTAATAGAACCTTTAGCTGCAAATAGTAGACAAAACCCCGATATCCATGGATTCAAGATTAAAGGCCACAAGCTTGTCATAAGTCTTTTTGCAGATGATGTCATACTAGTACTAACAAATCCGGTGTCTTCCCTACATAAGGTTACTAAGCTATTGCACAACTATGGAATGGTATCCTACTACAAAATTAACGAATCCAAATCCTACATCTTAGATCTGGGTGTTTCTCCACAAGACAAATCAGTACTACAGAATACTTTCCCATTCATATGGAACGATCATAGTATCACTTATTTGGGAATTAAACTTACAGCACGACCCAACCTTCATTCCAAACTAACTACCTACCATTAGTAGCCATGCTTAAGCAGGAACTTCAAAATCTCAGCAAACATATTTTATCCTGGGCAGGCAGGTTGGCCGCATTCAAAATGCAAACATTACCTAAAATTTTATACATATTTTGCACTGTTCCGATCCCAGTCAAGATTACTTTTCTACAAAAATTACAAACTATACTTTCCCACTATCTTTGGGAAGGCAAAAGAGCTTGATGCACCCACTCCACACTCAAAAAGCATAAAGCAATGGGGGGAGCTGGTCTACAGGATCTAAAGGACTATTATTTGGCCGCAGTATTAGCGCAACTTAGAGAATGGTTCCTAGAACTACACTATGGGGAACTATAGAACAAGATATAACGCCAGGAGGGAACCTGTATACGTACATGTTAGCCCATATGCTACATAAAACCAAACCACCAAATCTTTCCCTGCCAATCATAGCATCCCTGAAGGCATGTAAAGCAATTGTGACATCTGAATCTAAATCGCTCCCCACCGTCTCCATTCCCATACCCCTATCCACCTTATCTTTGATTGTTCCTGATTTAAACCTAGATTGCTGGGAAAAGAAGGGAATAGCTAGGCTACAGGATTTATATGTTCAAGACAGGACAAAATCATTCCATGAGCTACAACAGGAGTTCCAACCGCCCCCCCAGTGAACAGTTCAATTACACCCGGGTTATGTCCTACCTTAAGAGCCGATGCCCTCTCACATGCCAACTCTTTTGGAAAATCCAATCGTATCTCACTGCCAAGCAATATCAGAAAGGAGGTATTGCACTGTTCTACAAATACCTTAATGACAAATTTATACTTATTAAAATAACTTCTATGTTGGCATGGGAGAGGGACCTGGCCCACAATTTCTCGAATGAACAATGGCTCAAAGAAATTCACTATTCCCACTCCTCCACCAAATGCACCAACCTCTGGGAGCTCTCCCATAAGATCACACAGAGATGGTACATGACACTGATTAGAATAGCCAAATTCGCTCACTTCACATCTCCCCTATGCTGGAGGAATTGTTCCTTACCGGGCACTCTCTTCCACATAATATGACAATGCGAGAAACTGAATACATTTTGGACTGAAATCTTCACCATTCTCCAACAAGTAACGGGTCTGAATATCCCATTATCACCCTCCTTGGCCCTCTTAAATCTAGGGATCGAAGAGATACCCCAAAACTTTTGCAAATTCACCACCCACTTATTCCTAGTGGCCAAGCTAGTCATTCTCAGACTCTGGAAATCCCAAGAAACACCCAGCACACTTAATGCACTTCGTACGCTTGCTACGCACTTCCAATATGAAAGTATGCTGGCACATATTGCTGGGAAATACACAAATTTCCTGTCACATTGGCAGCATTGGATTCATTGGTACAAATCTCAGACAGTCACTTGAATGAAAACGCACCTATTCAGAATAACATACTTCGTGGTTACTATCAATAGCGTAATAAATTACTTTATCTTTTTATACCTCCCAAGGGTAACATATATGTCGATCTGAGTTACTGGTTATTTAGTTTCTTCGTTTAAACTTTACACTCAGGTGGTGAAGGCAGAATACCAGAACTGCTATGTTGTATACTGTTGGTTGGGCCTAATATAGGACACCTATGGTTATATCTATACTTAATCTCTGGTCACAGTGTGTACCCATAGGGGTGACCAGAAGAGAATACCAGGCCCTCCAGAGGCACTCCAGACAATGGACTTTATGTGGACATTATACTTATGCACAACATCTGTCAACCACTTTCTCGTTTGTTTAAACATGCAGAATGAATACTATGTAACCTGCTGTTCACCTTTGTAACTTGTAAAATGTTTAATAAAAATATAAAAAAAAAAAAATTCACATTCATGAAAATATAAATTTCCCCTATCCCCGCTCGCCTCCACCTCCCACAATCCTGTGCTATATTCAACTTTAATTTATTCCCTCCACCTCTCTATTTTTTTTTTTTTCAGATTCCCATTATTTCAGAGTAGTTCTGTGTATTGTTAAACTCTTTTCATCCTGTCCAAGTATTTGACAATTTTTCTATTGTATATTCTCCGTAATTACACAATTCTTCCATATTATATACAGTATCTGACAAAAGTGAGTAGACCTCTCACATCTTTGTAAATATTTTATTATATCTTTTTATGTGAAAACACTGAAGAAATTACACTTTGCTACAATGTAAAGTAGTGTGTGTACACCTTGTAGAACAGTGTAGGTTTGCTGTCCACTCAAAATAACTCAACACACAGACATTAATGTCTAAACTACTGGCAACAAAAGTGAGTAGACCCCTAAGTGAAAATGTCCAAATTTGGCCAAATTAGCCATTTTCCCTCTCCAGTGTCATATGACTCATTAGTGTTACAAGGTTTCAGGTGTCGAGATGACCCAAGCGGCCCTTCCGGGGGAGGAGTCTGTAATGGTGCGTGTCTGCACCTAGCGTCCTGGTGTGCTCCATGGCCCCCACCGCGCGGATAATGCCGCTGATACCGGCTACCTGTTGATCTCCCCCTTCCGACCCGTCCCCCTGGCTGCCTCCCTCCTCTAGGAGCATCTCCCCTACCTTCCCCCTTCGTTTCTTTCCCTCGGACCGGGACGCAGGACAACGGGCTGAGCGGTTCCCTCGGTGGTGACTTGGACCCCCCTGTGAGGCTTTGGAGATCCCATCGCTGGAGCGTACGTACACCGGCGTGGCCGGTCTATCGGCACTGCGGGCAGTGCAGGGCTGCGCTCTGTAAACTTCGGTAAGCCTCGGAAGGTTTGCTTAGAGCACCGGACGCCATCTACTGGATAAAGTAAGATACTGCTCATTGAATTTATAAGAGTGTATTGTGCTTAGAAAAAGGAAAAAAAAAAAAAGCCTGAATCTGCTGAATCTTGGATAGAACCTAATAACCTAATAGGAAGATAAAGCCACACTCCAAATAATTACGGGGTAAGTGGATATACAAATATAAAGTATGGAATGTACTCCGTATCGTATTCTCTGTCAAATATTGGGACTGTTTGGTAAATCTGCTAGATCAACATTAACAAATAACCAGGAACATACATTTTCTGTGGCGTAAATGTATTGGCAAGTAATTAAAGCGGAAAAGTAAAATTAAGTGATCTACCTCAATAAAAGGAAATTTTTGATACCATGCGATCTTGCTAGATCATCAAAAAAAAAAAAACAACTGTGTGGAAAAATGAGTTTGTAGAGGCTGAAATAAGGGTTTATTTGGGCCATACCGAAGGTAATGCAAAAACACAGTGACAATAAGAAACTTTAAAACTAAATCGCAGTGGCTAAGGAAGATCGCTGACACCTGTGGATATTAAATAAAATATAAAAAAATAAAATAAAAAGAGTAAGAAGGGGGAAGAGGCACATTTAACAAAAGCAACAGAGGCGTTTAACTATTGCTGTGCTAGATGAAGGGAAAAACAGCAAAAGCAGGGGCTACCCTGAAATCCCCACGCCGGAGCTTAGTCGCCAGCCCAGGTGCTATGAACAAATATGTTACACAGACGGCAGTCATAGAGAAACAGCAGGCAGAAAAACCTCAATCCCAATACATAAAAACCCAACAGACAGAAAGTACCGAAAAAAGGGAAAGAGAAAAGAGCAGAAGAGAGAAAAGAAAACTTCAAACACAAAATATCTCCGCACAAGACATGGAAGTATTACTTGATGTTCCACCAGAGGAAGGAACAGGCTTAATAATTGAACCTGATCATAGTGCTGAATTTTTAACATCCCAACAGACACAACAAAATAACCTTCAAGTATTGCCCACTAAAAATGAGATAATCTCTATGTTTGCAGCTCTGGAAAATACTATGAAAGCTGAAATGGAAAGATTACATCAGAACCTAGGACATATACTTGAAAGGGTGGTAGAAGTGGAAAAAAAAAGTGGAAAAAGACACAAATACAATAAAGAACTTGGAAGCAGAAATACAAAGTTTAAAAATGACACAACAAGATCAAGCATTTAAGATCGAAAATCAAGAAAATAGACACAGAAGAAAAAATCTAAGAATACGTGGTGTCCCAGACGCACAACAACGAGAGGATCTAACAGATATAATTAGGAAGATCTGTAATCCCTTAATGAACAAAGAAAGTACTAATGAAATAAAAATAGAAAGGGCGCATAGAGTAAGGAAACCTAAAGGTCTCCCACAAGAAACGCCACGAGACATTATAGTGCGATTCCAAAATGAAGAAGAAAAATACCAAATATGGAAGAATATAAGATCAAAAGCACCACTAAGATATGAAGGAAATGGTATTCAGATATTTCAAGATATCTCACTGGAAACTTTGAAGAGGAGAAGAGCCCTAAAACCGTTACTGACAGTTCTGGTTGAGAACGAAGTGTAATATAATTGGGGCTTTCCTGCAAGTTTAATAGGAAGAAAAGATGTCCGCACAGCAAGATTAAGATTTTTAGAAGAAACCGCAGAATTTTGTGGAAAATTGGGGATCCCGGTTCCGGGGGGAGGGGTGGAGGGGAGGGAAGGGAATAGAGACGAAAATTAGTCCCGCCCCTTCTTGTGAGGAGAGAGGGGGGAGGTGAGAAAGAAAGAGACATAAATTAGAGAGAGGGGGGAGTTCCACTCCCAGCAGGGTGGGACGTTTTCCTCTCTGGTCGAAGAGGGGGAGGGAGGGTGCGGTGGGGGTAGGGGAGCCCCTTGTACGCAGAATAACAACCCCGCCAAAGAAAGACGGGATAAGCGATGGCACCATTGAGCAGAATTCCACCCTAGGGCCAAGGGATAACTGGAACGAGGACGTTCCAGATAAAAGGTCCCGGACCAGTTGGTCAAATAGACATCTAATGGGGGGACAGGGAGGGGGGCGGGATGGGAGGGTAAAGGGGGAGAGGGAGGTGGGCAGAGGGAGGGGGGGAGGGTTAAATCTGTTGACAAGAAACCACTACTCCTACTAAAAAAGGATAGAAAAAATGTTAAATACGTATAATGTCAGAAATCAAAATAGCAACATACAATGTCAGAGGAATGAATTCTCCAAAAAAAAGGTATAATATACTAAGGGAGCTGGAGGGTTATTCAGTAGACATCGTGTTTTTACAAGAAATGCATTTGGCTCTAGATTTAAGTATTAGATTAAATACACAGAATTTTCCAATGTGGTATTATGCAGACACCCCAACCAGGGGCTCTAGGGGAGTGGCAATTGGGATCTCTAAAAAAGTCAATTGGAAAGTGGAAGAAATAAAAACGGATCCACAGGGGAGGTTCCTATTCGTAAAAGGACTAATAGAAAGAGTTAGATACACATTGGTAAATATATATTGTCCCAATAAAGGCCCAAAGAAATATTTAAATAAAATGCTGAACATTTTAGAAACATGCAAACAGCGCCATATAATCTTGGGAGGGGATCTAAATTTCACCATGGATCCGTATATAGATAGCACTTCACTGGGTATGGTACACGAAATCAAACAACATAGAACCCTGAAAAAGAAGATGCTGCAGCATCAATTAATGGACACTTGGCGAATACTCAATTTAAGGAAAAAGGATTACACATACTATTCCACAGTACATGACATGTATGTTAGATTGGACTATATATTTGTAGATCATGAACTACTAGAAAACATATTAGAAGTTAAAATAGGATCTATAACCCTCTCAGATCACGCACCTGTAATAATAAAATTAAAAGATCTAGGAAGAGAATATAGTAAAGGGTTATGGAGACTAAATGAGTCCCTTCTGGAAAATGTGGAAACAGAAAATACTATTAAATACGAAATTGAACAATATTTTTTAGCCAATGACTCAGAGGAGATCCCGAGGGCTACACTCTGGGAGGCCCACAAAGCTCTAATTAGGGGGAAATTAATATCCATAGGATCCTGGGTAAAAAAGGAGAGTGAAAAGAAGCTAAACGATTTAAAAAAAGAACTTTACTTATTAGAACAAAAACATAAGTGTCAACGCGATAAAAACATATATAAAGAAATAATACATAAACGTACTCAATTAAACAATAGATTGGAGCAAGAAGTAAGAAAAACCTATAAACACGTAGCTAAAGAAAGATACATGTGGGGTAATAAACCGGGGAAACAATTGGCCAGAGTAGTAAGGGATAAAAAAGCTATTAATTATATAGAAAAAATCCAAAACGCGAATGGTGAAATAAAATACAGAACATCAGAAATAGCAAACGCGTTCAATACATATTATAGCGCCCTATACTCAATTAGGGACAAAGAGACTGAAAGTCAGAAGGAGACTAGGAAAATTAAAATACAAGAATATCTGAGGGAGGCAGCCCTACCAAAGATAACCCCCGAAATGTCTAATAGCTTAGAGGCCCCAATTACTCCAGAGGAAATTGAGTATGCAATAAAGGACATGCCCAACGGGAAAAGCCCAGGACCAGAGGGTTTCACCATCAGGTATTATAAAAAATTCAAACAGCTGTTGGTCCCACAGTTATGTAAACTCTGGAATAAACTGGCAGAGGATGAGCTCCTGAGGAAAGAATCACTCCTAGCAAATATCATACTAATTCCAAAACCGGGTAAAGATTCTTCGAGTTGCTCTAATTACCGTCCAATTGCACTGTTGAATACGGATATTAAATTGTATGCAAAAGTGTTGGCAACGAGGATAAAAAACCTACTCCCAGAATTGATCAACGAAGATCAAGCAGGATTTGTACCAGGGAGGGAGGGCCGAGATAACAGTCTGCGAACGCTGTTATTAATGGGGAAGGATAAGGAAACCAATCCTCCAATGATTTTGGTCTCGATCGACGCAGAAAAAGCTTTTGACCGAGTCAATTGGAGCTTTATAATGGAAACATTACAGTCAATGGGACTTGGCCCAAAAATGCTAAAATGGGTAAACAATCTATATACATATCCATCAGCCAGAGTGGGGGTAAATGGGAGTATGTCGTCCGCCTTCGACATGCAAAATGGTACAAGACAGGGGTGTCCCCTCTCGCCATTGCTATACGTGTTAGCTCTGGAACCCTTATTAGCAAAAATTCGTAACAATCCAGTCATAGAAGGAATAAGAATGGGGGGGGGAAGAACATAAAGTGGCGGCATACGCGGACGACATACTCCTATATTTGATCAACCCCCAAACATCTTTATCAGGTATGATGAAGGAGATCAGAGACTATGGGGCCCTTTCTAATTTTAAAATAAACCCAATTAAAACAGTTATCCTGAATATCGGACTAGATTCGCACGAAGAAGAAAAGATACGGCATAAATTCCCTTTCACATGGGAAAAAAAAGAAATAACATATCTAGGGATCAAAATAACAAAGACAATTCGGGGGTTATATCAGGCTAATTATATCCCGTTGATAAACGAAGTCAAAGCGTTATTAATGAAGATGAATAAAGGAATAATATCTTGGATGGGAAGAATCAATGTGTTGAAGATGGTGGTATTACCAAAAATTATATACAAAATGCAAATGCTTCCGATAAATATCCCAATAGGTTTTTTCAATATATTAAGAACATTATTTTTAAAATTCATTTGGCAAAGTAAAAAACCCAGGATAAAATTTAATTTATTAACTAGGAAAAAAAATAGGGGAGGAATGGCACTACCAGACATTCACAGATATTACTTAGCAATTATTTTTACGAGATTGGTTGAATGGACAAATCAAAACACGAAAAAGAAATGGGTAAAAATGGAGGAGATATTGACTGGGTCACAATTAAAAAAAAACATATGGATTCCACCAAAATTTAGAGCTATCAGTAGTAGGACGCACAAAATCACTTTAACGGCACTAAAAAAATGGGACACAACACAGCGTAAAAACAAATGGCAATATAATTCACCATTAATCCCTCTCGAGGGAACGAGTTTTTTTACACCAGGTCACGACACATCACTAGGAAATCGAATGAGGGATTTACAATTAAAATATATCATAAGGGAGGGGAAGTTAATGTCAAAACAAGATTTAATGACGAAGCACAATTGGCAAATATTGAAGGACTGGGAATACCTCCAGATTCAACACTTCGTTAATTCCATCCCAAAACCAATAAGAAATGAAAAAAGGTTAACACCAATGGAAAAATTATGTATAAAGAAAATAGCAGTTAAACATTGTGTCTCACAGCTATATGACTGTTTATCGGAAATCGAAGGCCAAGGAAATATCCCATTTATAGCTAAATGGGAGAAGGACTTGGGCTATAAAGTCGATGAGACCCAAATGATTAACTCAGTATATCATTCTGTATTTGATATAATATCAATGGAAGTAAATTATAAATGCCTAATGAGATGGCATTTAACACCAGATAAATTATACAGAATGGAGCCATCCATCTACACAGCTCTGTCTACCCCCTTGGAGAAATCCAGTTATATGCTAAGCTGGGAGCGAGACCTTGACTTAGAGTGGGACATGGACACTTGGCACTCCTATTTTTCAAGAGCCTTCACAGGGATCCTTAATGTCTCCCTCATTGAGGCAGACGTTAAGGTCCTCACTAGATGGTATCTGGTCCCAACCCGCCTGGCTAAATTCTACCCACAGACCTCGCCTTTATGTTTTCGAGGCTGTGGCCACATGGGCTCCCTTCTCCATATCCTATGGGAGTGTCCCCGGGTAAGAAGCTACTGGAACAAAATCTTCTCTCTGATCCGCAAGGTCACTGACGTTGCAGCCCCCCAAACCCCTGCTATAGCGCTCCTGAACCAGCCAATCCCTAATACTTCTAAATACCAACAATGTTTGATCCACTACATTTTGATTAGTGCCAAGATGACCATAGCCCGGGCTTGGAAGTCCCCAAAGGTCTCGTACCCAGCAGCTAAACAGAAAATCTCCTGGATTATGTTCCAGGAAAAGACCTCCAGTCTCATCATTGATAAATATAAAAAATTCAAGAAAATCTGGAATCCCTGGGCTCGCTACGTGGGGGTTCTCCTCTAGCCCTAGAACAGGGCGTATTTTTGACAACCTGTATCACAACGAGATCCCTGCCTTCCCCTAGGAGCTCCCCCTGGCACGGGTACCTCCCCTACCCATTCCTTTCCCTTCTCCCTTTCCCTATTCTGTCCCCTCTGTTTCTGTCCTGTCTTTCTTCTTCTCTCTACTCCGTCCCTCCCCTCGAAATCTTTCGTCGGGAGGTGTTGGATATGCGGCACAAGTTTGGAGCCTGGACTGAGCAAGATTGACCTACCTTTTGGCCTGCATAGACACTGTTATCTTGTGGCCCATAGGGCCTTCCCTACTCTGGCCCCTCCCATTGTTTCTTGTTTGGAGGGTCCAGAGTCGGATCGCATTTTTTACTACGTTTTCAGTCCCTGAGTTCGTTTGGTTGACATTATTCTTGTTAAGTTGTCCTATGTCAGGTTTGATGCACGCGGTAGTCCTAGGGGGTTAGGGGTTTGGGGGGCTCAGAGCTCCGGGCACAGTCTGAGCCCATGTGGGGTGTCTGGAAGCCGGGCTCCCCAAAAGAAATTGAATTCTCCCTTTACCACTGAAACCGTTCCCCTCTCCCCCTTCCCTGGACTTCTTTTTAGCTGGGGACTCCCGTGTGCATCACTCGCTCCCCCCCAATTCACATGTGCCCCGCATTTTTGACCAGTATTCTTGTAGTTTTGGTTCGCGGGCGCCATCATCCCCCTTTTCATTGTCCTTTGGCATATTGTCTTTTGTTGTTTACTACGTGCCTTACTGCTGTCTCTCCTACGTGAGAGCAATTTGATATATGTATTGTCTTGGTTTCAATAAACATCTTTTAAATTAAAAAAAAAAAAAAAAAAAAAAAAAAAGAATGGAGCCATCCAACTCCAAGTTATGTTGGAGAGAATGTGGGATACCGGGAACGATATTCCACTTCTGGTGGGAATGCCCAGTAATAAACCAATATTGGAGTAAAATAACAGAATATATAGAGAAAATAACAGGGCAAAAAATACCTTTAACCCCAGGGGAATGTTTGTTTTTAGGGGTAGATGTAAAAACGAGTAAGCATTTCAAAAGTATACAAAACTCATTAATACCCGTTTTACTCAACGCCGCAAAAGCTATAATACCAAAAAATTGGTTACAGGTGAAACAACCCCTGATCAGAGAATGGATCCAAAGAATAGAATATATCAATAATATGGAATACCTAAGAAAAATGGAGGAAAATAAGATGATAAAATACCGCAGAACGTGGGAAAAGTGGAGAATATTTAAAAAGACGAAGCATTATACTCAAGCATTAATGGAATAAAGAGCAGTGGGTATGGGGAAGGTCAACAGACGGGAGAGAAGATGGAAGGGTGGGTGTGGAAAAATCTAATTAAGTAAGGAGTTAAATAAATAGATAAGGTAGTAAGAATAAGATGGCAATGATAACCAAGTAGATGTCAATTTTACTGTTGTTTTTTTTTCCTTTTCTCTAAATATGTATGGTCTTCTCTTTTAATGGAAAATATTAAATTGAATTAAGCTTATAAAGGAAAAAAAGAAAAAAAAAGAGAGATTGGGAAAAGAAAACAAAATTTTGCCACAATGATGTTAAGAATACAGGATAAGATTCAGACAGTTAATATGATTAGAATCCATAAATAACAAATCTTACTGAGTGGAAAAAAAAAACAAAAAAACAAGGTTTCAGGTGTGAATGGGGAGCGGGTGTATTACATGTGGTGTTATAGCTCTCACTCTCTCATACTTTCATACAAAGAACTCTCTGAGGATCTGAAAAAAATAATTGTTTCTCTACATGAAGATGGCCTAGGCTATAATAAGATTGCCAAGACCCTGCAACTGAGCTGCAGCATGGTGACCAAGACCATGATTTAACAGGACAGGTTTCACTCAGAACAGGCATTGCCATAGTTAATCAAAGGAGTTGAGTGTGCATGCTCAGTGTCATATCCAGAGGTTGTCTTTGGGAAATAGATGTATGAGTGCTGCCAGCATTGTTGCAGAGGTTGAAGGGGTGAGGGATCAGCCTGTCAGCGCTTAGACCATACACCACACACTGTATCAAACTCTGTCCCAGAAGGAAGCCTCTTCTAAAGATAATGCACAAAAAAGACTTCAAACAGTTTGCTTAAGACAAGCAGACTAAGGTCATGGATTACTGGAACCATATCCTGTGGTCTGATGACACCAAGATAAACTTATTTGGTTCAGGTGGTGTCAAGCGTGTGTGGCGGCAACCAGGTGAGGAGTCCAAGTGTGTCTTGCCTGGAGTTAAGCATGGTGGTGGGTGTGTCATGGTCTGGGGCTGCATGATTTCTGTCAGCGCTAGGGAGCTAGGTGAAAGAAATAGGTGGAAGGCATGTGATCTGACGCTTTGATCAAAATGTTGCAGTTTATTCATATACAAAAAAAATGAATGCATATAAAGAGTGTCTACATATTCATAAAAACTAGGTTAAAAATATACATATTAAAACATTATGAATTAGACATGCCCATACAAGGGCAAATGCTCAAAGTGGGGCTGATGCTTTTGGAGGGGTTACCTCTTCATCAGAGCCTTGAGGAACAATGAGAAAAGTCTGTACAATATGATGGACTGACATAAGAAGGAGTGGCTAGTTGGGAGGTGTATCACATGGTAAGTGATGGTTTCTTCTAAGCTCTAAAGCTGTCCACATCCCAGCGCTCTATATGATGTAGAGATGTGGTTCATATGTTGTTTTTTTATGGTAATTCCATATATGTCTGTTAGTTGTGCTTGCATCCAAGTTTATAAAGAGGTTGCTGCCTGCATGCATCAGTTCAGGAACAGGAGGCAGTTACTTCTGTGTGGGTTCTAAGTGCCCCTTATCAGAGAGTTGTCTTGTGCTGTAAAGAGGATTGCAGCTGTCTCCATCACACAGATGGGGACAGCTACAATCCTCTTTACAGCACAAGACAACTAGCTGATAAGAGGTACTTAGAACCCACACAGAAGTAACTGCCTACTGTTCCTGAACCGATGTACAACCGACAGATTTCAGACTTGTTCCTCTTTTGCAACATTTACTCGTTTTATATTTACATTATTTCTAATAGTGGCCAGTAGAGGTTCCACTGTCAATATAAACAATAAGGGTGAAAGCGGGTACCCCTGTCTCATACCATTAAATAACTCAAAAGGTTGAGCTAGAGTTCCATTGATACTGCTGCTGTTGAAGGTTGATATAGTGTTTTAATCCATTGAATCATTTTTGGGCCGATCCCTATCTCCTCTATTGTAGCCTTCATGAACCCCCAGTCTACCTTGTCAAATGTTTTTTATGTGTCTATTGACAGGAATAGAGCTGGAGGTTTATCTCTATTTTTTGAAGGAGTAACAATGTTCTTACTTAATTATCTCTTCCTTCTCTCCCATGTATGAACCGCACCTTGTCTGTATGTATCCAATCTGGCATTAATCTCTTCAATCTAGTGTGTAATATTTTGGCATACAATTTTGTGTCTACATTTAATAATGATATTAGTCTCTAACTGGTGCATTGCATTATATCTTTTCCTTCTTTTGGTATTCCTGTGATATAGGCCAACAGTGATTCTCTCCTCATTTCCATACCTTCATCTATAGAATTCCATTGGAACATCATTTTGGACCTAATTGGTCTTTAAATTATTTATAATAGATTACGGAGAATCAATCCTGCCCTGGACTCTTTCCTGTGGCTGTCTCCTTTAGTGCTGTAGATAATTATTCTTGCATTATGGGTCTTTCTAGATCTAACATATTCCCCTCACTTAATTTAGGTAATTTGGCCTCTTTTAAATAAGCTTATATCTTTCCCTTATTTTCTAATTCTAATTCTTTTTTTGTTCCCCTGTTGACCTTACTGTGGATAGTGCACTATATAACTTTTTGAACACTCTTGCAATTTCTGATGTAGGATACACCAGTTCCCCTAAGCTGTTTTTAATAAAGCTTACTAAGTTCTTTTTCCTTAGTGCTCTTACCAGAAACTTTCCTAATTTATTCCAAAACTGGTATCCTTCTTTACTTTACTTTAGTTTATTGAAAGTTTGACTTGTCTCTTGTTCCATTAACGTGTTTAACTCATCTATTTTTAGCAGTATCGGATGTTGTATATATATTCCTTTCCCTTTTTTATGCCTTTGTTCTAGCTCATATAGTTCTTTGAATATCACATTTATTTTATACAGCCTCGCTTTCTTTTTTTGAGTCCCAATTACTATCAGGATACCCCTTATATGCCTTATGGGCTTCCCATACCGTGGTCTCTGATAATACCTGAGTCTAATTTATCTTAAATTATTGTTCTAATTTTTTCTCTATTTTCCTGTTATCTCCTGATCTTGTATTAGTGTCTCATTTAATCTCCACATATTTGTCTTATTCTGTACCTCTGTGATCTCTATTTCAATTGTCACTGGTGTATGGTCAGATATAGTGATTGCTTCAATAGATGTTTTACCTATTATTTCAAAAAATCTATGTTCTACTAGTATATAATCCAGTCTTGAATACAACCCAGTAGAATGTATATTCTTTCTCTCTAGGGTTTGCTATTTACCAAATAACATTGGTATAGCATTCTTTTAAGTGACTTAAGTTGGGACGCTAACTTCTCCGGGTATGGGTCCAAATATCAAGTTGTGGGTCCATGGTAAATTTGAATTCTCCTGCCACTATTACTTTATCCATTTTAAATTCAATCAATTTTCCAAGGACCTGTCTTAAATAGACCATTGGATTCTTATTAGGCAGTATATGTTTGCAAACGTGCATTCCATGTCATATCATTTTTGTTTCAGAAATAAATGTCTTCCCTGGTTCTACCATCCTTTCCTGCACCGTAAATCTTATGTCTTTGCAATTCCTATTGCACCCCTTTCCTTTTTGCTTTGTTGAGTCCCCATAATACCATGTAAAATATTTATTTGAGTAAAGTTTAACTTTTTTGTCGTGTGATATACAGTATCTCACAAAAGTGAATACATCTCCACATTTTTGTAAATAATTTATGATATCTTTTCATGTGACAACCCCGAAGAAATGAGACTTTGTTACAATGTAAAGTAGTGAGTGTACAGCTTGTATAACAGTGTAAATTTGATGTCCCCTCAAAATAACTCAACAAACAACTATTCATGTCTAAACTGCTGGCAACAAAAGTAAGTATGCTCCTAAGTGAAAATGTCCAAATTGGGTCCAAAGTGTCAATATTTTGTGTGGCCAACATTATTTTCCAACACTGCCTTAACCCCCTTGGGACACCTGTGAAACTCCACCAAAGTTTTTCATAGGTGTCCACTGGAGTCCTCTTCCACTTTCAATGATGACATCACAGAGCTGGTGGATGTTAGAGACCTTGTGCTCCTCCAACGTCCATTTGAGGATGCCCCACATATGCTCAATATGGTTTAGGTCTGGACACATGCTTGGCCAGTCCATCTTCTTTACCCTCAGCTTCTTTAGCAAGGCAGTGGTTGTCTTGGAGGTATGTTTGGGGTCATTATCATGTTGGAATACTGCCCTGCAGCCCAGTCTCCAAAAGGAGGGGATGATGCTCTGCTTCAGTATGCCACAGTACATGCTGGCATTCATGGTTCCCTCAATGAATTGTAGCTACCCAGTGCCAGCAGCACTCATGCAGCCCCAGACCATGACACTCCCACCACCATGCTTGACTGTATGCAAGGCCCACTTGTCTTTGTACTCCTCACCTGGTTGCTGCCACACAATCTTGACACCATCTGAACCAAATAAGTTTATCTTGGTCTCATCAGGACATTGTCTTCAGAAAACTGTTAGCAGGCTTTCTTGTGCATCGTTTTTAGAAGAGGCTTCCTTCTGGGTCGACAGCCATGCAGACCAATTTGATGCAGCGTGTGGTGTATGGTCTGAGTACTGACAGGCTCAACTCCTTTGGTCAACCACGACGATGCCTGGTCTTGGCCACCATGCTGCAGCTCAGTTTGAGTGTCTTGGCAATCTTCTGATAGCCTAGTCAATCTTTATGTAGAGTAGCAATTCTTTTTCAGATCCTCAGAGAGTTCTTTGCCATGAGGTGCCATGTTGAACTTCCAGTGACCAGTATGGAGAGTGAGAGCAATAACACCAAATTTAACACACCTGACACCTTGTAACACTAATGAGTCACATGACACCAGGGAGGTAAAATGGCTAATTGGGCCCAATTTGAACATTTTCACTTAGGGGTGTACTCACTTTTGTTGCCAGCGATTTAGACATTAATGGCTGTGTGTTGAGTTATTTTGAGGGGACAGCAAATGTATACTGTTATATAAGTTGTACACTCATTATTTTACATTGTGTTAACACATGAAAAGTTAGAATAAAATATTTACAAAAATGTGCAGGGGTGTATTCTCTATTGTGAGATACTGTATGTGTCTCTTGCAAAAAAACTACACCTGCAGAGTGTTGGATTTCTTTGAGGATCTTATATATTTTAACTGGAGTTTTTTTTACACCCTTCACATTATCTGTTAAAAATATAAGTTTATTCATGGTAAATATCTATCTACTCTTAATCTCCTCTTTTTCTTTTTGAAGCATGAAGGTGCATAAAAAAAGAGATATGAGATAACAGGTTATCTGGGGTATTCTGTTTCCCCTCCACAGCCCACCCCCCCTCTTTCCCCCCTCTTCCCAATCCACCCCCTTCCCTATTCCTATGCCCAATTCCTGTCTTCCATATTCTAAAAGTTTGTGGCATTATTCTGGCCTTCAAACCGATAGTGGTCTCAAGTACCTTCCATCCACCATCAGTTCTTTTATCTTGAGGTAAGACTCTGTCCACGCACACCCACCCGACCCTCTCCGTCAAATCTGGGGGTTCAGGTACAAGTGTGTGCCAATGGCCCAAGAGTCCCATCATATATAATCTATATTACTTTCCCCACTTTTATTTTCAATTTTTGACTTTCCCTTTCATAGCCCTAAGATTTATACTAGTTCTCTTTTCTTTCTTCTGCCCTCTGTATTTGCTCTTATTCCCTGCAATTTTATAATCACAGGGAAAAAAGTTCTTTACAGTTTCTCATTGATGTACAGGGGCTATTCTCTATTGCCTATCTACTGTCTTTTATTTATTCATCTTTTTATAAATTGATTGCCATTGTTCATCTTCTACTGTTGTTTCCTTCGTCCCCACTGCTGACCATCCTGGGATATCTGGTATTTGTAATTCTAATCTATTGCAGAACACTTGAAAGTCTTCAGGGTATCTGCGTCTCACGGATCTACCATCTTTATGTCCTACCAGGCATGCAGGGAAACCTCATCTATATTAAATATTCTTTGTTAGCATCTGTGCAAGCAATGGTCTAGGGAGTTTCCTTCTTGCCAAAGTCTCAGGGGCTAGGTCAGTAACTACTTTGCTCCGTTATGTTCCAGTGATGATATTCGTCTTATTTTCTCCCAGATTTGTGCTTTGTCTTAATATAACTGGAATCTTACTATTACATCTCTTGGTACTTCTGCTGACACACTTTAAAGTTTTCTGATCCCATGTACTCTTTCTATTTTCAATAGTTCTTCTATTGGTCTATCCAGTAACGGGTTGAAAATTTTGTTTATTGTACTTTTCAAGTCTTCCCCTTCTGCTTCTGGTAGACATTGCATCCTTAAATTATTTCTCCTATTCTGATTTTCTTGATCTTCTACTTTTTATCGCATTCTCATCTGTCCTGCTTGCAAATTTTTCACTTGTTTTTTAAGCTTCATTATTTCATGGTGTTTTTATCCACGATCCCCTCTGTATCCTCTACTTATGCCAGTATATGGCCCGGCTCTCCATGTAATGCTGCAATTTCTGTTTTTTTTTTTTTTAAACTTAATGTTTATTGAGATTACTGAGAGAAAAAAAAAAAAAAGAAGTACATAGACATCACCAAATGGGCATATCCCGGTGTAAGTATAAACAGAGATGATAATAAATGCAAAGTATTCAAACAATCATAAAGGAATGAGGAAAGAAAAGTAAAGATAGGGGGGGGGGGGAAGGCAGAGGGGCACAGTTACATACGTGACTAGGGTTAGTCAGTTATCGCCGAACATAAAGAGCAATTAAGTCCTTAATAAGATATAGACGAAGGGTATGATCATAGTATAGGAGCACTCCTCGGATTAGTAATCCAGAGCTCCCAGGATTTGCGAAAGCGACTTGTGGAGTGGTTGGCTTTGGCAAAATAATGTTCCATCTGAAAGTTTTGGTTAAGGATTTGAATGACTTCTTCCAATGTGGGGGGGAGGGCTGTTTTCCATTTTCTCGCAATTGCGAGTCTGGCTGCAATAAGTATGTGGGTAACCGGAGTGCGAAGGTGGTTAGGCCAGGCAGGGATGTGAAGTCCTAGTAAAAGATCCAATGGGGATAGAGGAAGGGTTACTCCAGAGAGTGAGAGAATTAAGCTCTTAACTTTGTCCCAGTAGTTTCTCAATAGAGGGCAGTCCCACCAGACATGTAGTAGGGAACCGATCTGGTCGCAGTTCCTCCAACACTTGGGCGAGGTGTTCAAGTATATTTTGGCAAGTCTTTCAGGGGTAAAATACCATTTATGAAATAGCTTCTGTGTGGATTCCCAGTGATTGATGCAGCGGGATAAACGTGGTGGAAGTAGAAGGGCTTTCTGCCATTGTAGCTGCGTCGGTGGCTGGTCTGTAAGGGGAGACCAGTATTGCATGCTGGAGGAAAGAAGATCCGAGTGAGGTTCGGTAAGGAGTTTGTATATCACCGAGATCCCTTTGCTTTTGGGAGTTTCAAGATTATAATGCGTGAGTAAGGGAAGTGTCAGAGTGTCCAAGGATGAGTAACGCATTTTGGAGAGCATAGACCTGATCCTTAGGTAGAGGAAGAAGGTGTGTTTGGGCAGTTCGTATTGTTCCATGAGACGTGTAAAGGTTTTCAAGGTGGAGCCTTCAAAAAGCGATCCAAGGTAAGTTAGGCCTCGATTTGTCCATTCTGAGAGGGGTAGGTCCGGGGAGAGAAGTTGAAGTGCATCGAGGGGTAGTTTAGGCAGGGTCTCCACCGAGATCCCATTCGTTGATTGTATTAACACTGACCATGTTTTCCTGGAGGCCGTGATGGTATCAAGTGGGTAGCGCAGGGGAGGGAGCTTAAGCCAGGTGGCTGCAAGCAGAAGCTTAGCGTTCGTGTCCAGTATGGTTGATTCTATCTGTTTCCAGTTTGAATGACGATTATCCGACCACCAAGTTTTCAGTTGGTCTAGAATGGAGGCTCGGTAGTAGGCCTGGACATTGGGTGCCCCTAGCCCTCCAGAATGAACTGGAGTCAGGACTATAGACTGCTTTACTCTAGGACGTCTCTGCTGCCAGATGAAACCGTTAAGAATCCCTTGAAGTTTTTTGAGTTGGTGTTGCGTCATAGGGAGGGGTATGGTTCGAAAAAAATAGAGGATATGAGGCAGCAGATACATTTTAGCCTGAGCTATCCTTCCAGCCCAAGAGGCCGGGAGTCGGCTCAGGTCTTTGATGAGGCTAGTAAGTTTGCCCACGAGGTCTTCGAGATTGGTTCTAAGTAGTAGTCGACTAGGGGATGTCAAATGAATTCCCAAGTAGGGGAGAAAAGAGTTCGGGGCCCAGGCAAAGGGGAAGGTGGAGGAGATTGATTTTGACGTATGTGGGTCTAAACCAAGGTTCAGCATGAGGGATTTGCTATGATTCAGTTTATACATGGATATTCTACTGAATTGATCTAAAACTGCGTGCACCGCAGGAAGCGAGGAGATGGGGTCAGTCAGGGCTATGATTACATCATCGGCGTAGAGGCCAATTTTGTGATCAGTATCTCCGATTTTTATTCCAGATATCTTTGGGTCTGATCTTATCTTCTGTGCTAACGGCTCCATCACTAGGGCGAAAATCAGTGGGGATAGTGGACACCCTTGTCTGGTGCCGTTGGTGATTTGGAAAGGTTGGGAGACTACTCCCGATGTCCAGATGCGTGCCGAGGGGTGGGAGTATAAGCCCATTATCGCTTTATGAAATGTGCCAGACACTCCAAATTTGTGGAGGACTGCTTCCATATAGGGCCAGTACACCCTGTCGAACGCCTTCTCTGCGTCTAATGCCAGAAGCAGAGAAGGCGTTCCAGTATGCTCCGTCCACTGTATCAAGTCGATAAACCTTCTAGTACCGTCGGATGTCTGCCTGCCAGGCACAAATCCGACTTGATCAGGATGTATGAGTTGGGGAATAACAGAAGATAGTCGTTGTGCGAGTAATTTAGCATACAGTTTTGTGTCTGTGTTGAGAAGGGAAATAGGGCGGTAGTTGCCTGGATTGTCCGGGGGTTTACCTGGTTTGGGGATGGTGACTATCAAGGCATCAAGGGATTCTTTCGGCATTATTCCTGTGGTGGCAAACTGATTGTACATGTCACATAAATGGGGGACTAATAGTTGGGAAAACCGCTTGTAATATTCGCTAGGAAGTCCGTCGGGGCCTGGAGCCTTAAGTAGTGGGAGGTTTTGGATCAATTTGTGGATCTCGGAGTGTGTAAAAGGAACTTCCAATTGTTCGAGTTGTGTCGGGGATAGAGAAGGGAGGGAGATAGAGGATAAGAAATTGGCAATGTCGTGTTGGGAGGGGGGTGGAAGCGGGTCTGAGTCTGACAGATTGTACAGTTTCGTATAAAAATGTCCAAATTCATTTGCAATATCTAGCGGGTTAGTCATGCGTCTGCCCTGGGAGTTAGTGAGGTGTGTGATTTTTTTGTTAGCTAATTGCTTCTTAAAGTGTCTAGCCATATAGGCCCCTGGTTTATTAGCTGCTGAGTATGTCAGCAGGCGTAGTCTTTTAATGTAGTAGTCGAAGTTTTTACGAAGGTGGTCACTAAGCTGGAGTCGGAGGTTTTTAAGTTCCGTGGAGACGGCCTTCGATGGGGATTTCTTGTTGGTGAGTTCTAGGGACCTGATTTTAGTCAGGAGGGATTCTGTCATGCGTGAGTGATTTTTCTTTGCCTGGGAGCCAAGTTTAATAAAAAGACCTCGTAGGCAAGCCTTATGTGCATTCCATACTATGGAGTGATCAGAAACTGATTTGACATTTTGTTGGAAATAAGTCTCAATCTCGGATCGTATTGCAGTTTCAGAGTTAGGATTGTTAAGGAGGGAGGTGTTGAGCCTCCATACTGTGTGTCTGGAAGTTTGAGAAGGGGAAGCCAATTTAATCGTGACCGGAGCGTGGTCAGACCACGATATCGTGCCTATGTGGGAGGATTCAATAGACTGGAGTAAATGTTTGTCTGCGATAAATAAATCGATACGAGAGTAAGACTGGTGGGGAGGGGAAAAGAAGGTGTAATCTCTCTCCAAATCATGCATGCATCTCCAAGCGTCATATAAGTCCTCACGTTGGAGGAGAGAGGCCAAGGCTGAGGGCCTGCATCTTGAGAAACTGGTAGTGTCTAGCGTATGGTCAATAATTTCATTAAAGTCCCCGCAGATTAGCAGAGGGGAAGATCTGTAAGGTGCTATTTTGGAGAGGAGGGTGGAATAAAACTTTCTCTGAGCGCCATTAGGGGCATAGATATTGACCAGAGTGAGAGGGCGACCGTCAAAGGTGGCTGAGAGGATAATGAACCTGCCATCTTCATCGCATTCACAGTGGTGTAGCGTGAAGTTAACGCTAGCGCTCACAGCAATCATAACTCCCCTCTTCTTTTTCGGGGCGTTAGCGAAGAAGCAGTGGGGGTATTTCTTGTTGCTACACTGGGGTGGTTTGTATTTAGAGAAGTGTGTCTCTTGGACGCAAAGGATATCCGCATGATGACCCAGTGCTTCCTTCCATAGTAGATTACGCTTAAAAGGAGAATTGAGGCCTTTAACATTTAGTGAGGTGATCGTGAGAGACATGATAGGCGTTTGGCCAGGGAGATGCAAGCAAGTGGAGAGAGACCACACCAACCAATGAACACCAAGCAAAAAGAACAGAGAGGTTGAGTAGGCAAAAAAAAAGAAAACAATCACAAATAAAAAGAATAAAGATGTCAATGAACTGGTATATAACAAGATATAACAACGTATAACAGTGAGAAATATCACAAAAAATATGTGCGCAGCACACTAATAACCTGGGGGTTGGAGGGAAAAAAAGAAGGTATAGTGCCCAGGCTGGATATGACAGCTCTAGGGGAACTGGGATATTAGCATAGTCAGGTCTTTTCCGCCATTTTGGTCGCGGCACGTCTGGTGGGTCCAGAGGGTGGGCCGGAGGAGTTAGACTGATCCGTGCCTCCTGGGGGAAGAGGGAGGAAGCCCCAATTGGTCAATTTTTTATATCCATCTTTCGGGTTAAGGATTGGAACAATTTTCTGCTGATGGGTGACCAGTAGTTTGGTAGGGAAGCCCCATTTGTATGTTATGTTTTTCTGTTGGAGGATGGAGGTTACCTACGCATCTCCATTGTGGCCGGTGACAGGTCAGTGAAGAGCTTAATGGAAGCGTAAGGGGCCGGTAAGGACTTCAGATTTCGCGCGGAAGAGAGTATTTGTTCCTTGACCTGGAAGAAATGTATACGGGCCAGAACATCTCTGGGGACGTCATCTGGGAGACGTGATGGTTTTGCAATTCTATGGGCCCGATCTATGATCATGTCTCGTGCGGTCAGGCGAGGGAGTAAGGACGAGATGAGTTGTTGCAAGTATGGGGTCAGGTCGCATGGCATGACCGATTCAGGAATGCCTCTAAATTTGATATTATTTCGTCTGGATCGGTCTTCCAAATCGGCCAGTTTCATTTTTATGTGTCGGAGTTCTTCCGTATGGTGATCCTGCACATCTAGCATTTCATTGTGTGCTTTAGAATAATCCTGAAGATTTTCTTCAAGAGCGTCAGTGCGTTCCTCAATGCAGTCAATGCGGTCATGCATCTGGGAAATGGAGATCTGTAGCTCCCTGTGCAGGTCTTGCTGCAATGTAAGAAGCATATTCTTCAATGTGGATTCAGACACTGTGCTGTCTGAGGCAGGCATGGCCGCCAATGAGGGGGTAGAGTGAGAAGTATGTGTCCCGGCCACAACTGCAGACCAAAGCTGCTTTTTGGCATGTGGAGCTTTGTTTGGGGAATGTGCTGGGGAGGTAGCCAGTCTCTTACCTCTGTCAGCCATGAGGTCACCTGGGGGCTCCACCGGGGGAGGAAGAGTGTCCATGGTGTCCCTGCAAGCATCCGGAGCGTCCTCCTGTGCTGAGTGCAGTGCAGTGTGATGGCCCAGCGAGGCCGCGGAGGCAGCGTGCTGCGTGTTGAGAAGGTCGGCGCCATCTTGGGCCTTCTGCATAGCGGCGGCTGTCGGATAAAAATCCGTTAAGCGGCGGGGTTTGGGCGGATTATACCGCGATTTCGACATGCCCCGTTCGTCCCTGCTCCTTCCCCGCTCTGGTGGTGTGGGCTGGGGAGAGGAGAGTCGCTTCGTGTTGCCGGTATCCAGGCCGTAGAGCGGAGCTCGGATCTCAGGCAGCCATCCAGGTCCGCAGCAGGCCACGCCCCCCGCAATTTCTGTTTTTATCGAATTTTCTAATTTGGGAGCTAGCTCCTTGTTCCTCCATTCTTGTGTCGGTGTCACTGTCAGTTCCCAAGTCATCTCCTGACTGATTTGAGGTTTCTCTGAGCTGTGTATAATTTTACAACCATTTGTTTCCTCTAAATCATGCTTTAGACTTGAGCCGCCCTGTGCAACACTGTATAGCAGTGTATTTCCTCTGAGTCAGGCTTTAAGTATGGACACCATTATGTGACACTATACAGTACTGTATTACCTCCAAATCAGCTTTTAAGAATAACTGCACTATGCGACACTGTATGCCAATATATTTCCTGTAAGTCAGACTTTAGGTACGGATACCGCTTTGCGACACTATACAGCCGTGTGTTATCTCTAAATCAATGTTTAGGCATGAACCGCACTTTGTGTCACTATATGTTGGTATGTTTCCTCTGTGTCAAGCTTTAAATGTGGGTACCATTGTGCAGCACTGCATGCTAGTATGTTTCTTCTGTGTCAGCCCTTAAGTATTAGCTGTATTGTACAACACTATATGGCAGTGTCACTCTTATGAGTCAATCTTGGATATAAGTAACACTGTGCGACAATGTGTTTCCTTTGAGTCAGCTTTAGTATATAAACAACACTGTGCTATTGTGTATGAGGCAAATCAAAGTAGTAGAAATAATCAATAATTTTGTTACATAGTAACGTATTCCATATTTAACATAATTACACAATAAAATTTCAATCGTAAAAAGGATAATGAGCTAATCTTGGATGTATGAAAATATAAATGAGCTGATACATGATAAGCAAAGATATAAAAAAAGTGAATACATGATTATTCCCAATATTTGCATACATGGTATTATTATAATGATAAAAATTCATAATTTCATGGCGTATGGTAACCAAGGAGTTCTTGACATCCTATAACTCTACACTGTCCACATGCTCAGTGATAGATGCAAGAAAGTTTTCTAAAAAAATGCCAAAGTAGTAATATCTGATATTAAGTGAATATTTCCCAAAAGGAGGAAAGGGGAGGTTAAGTAAGCCATCCATCCATATTACTTAGAGGTCAGCTCAAAATATAGGCCAAACAGCCATATAGCAGGGGTGCGGGGGAACGTATATCCAGGGGACTGTGGCAAAGTCTCCACATGGACCACACAGCAGTAGGAGGGCAAGCCAGATTTCCATAAGTGCAGATCCAAAAGTGTAGGAAGGTAATATTAGCACAAATAGTCAATAGTGGTCTATAAAAATATATATATTAATTGTGTAAATGTTAAATGTAATGCAAAATTGTATATTCATGCCCAAAATATGTGATGTGGGGCCAAAAGCAGTGGCAATAAATAAAAAGCACTAATAAAGAAAAAGACTAACTAGAAGGTTCAACAGGGTGAACCCCACTAATACAGGACGTGCAAGATGCTATATGGCTAATCGGCCTATATTTTGAGCTGACCTGTAAGTAATAGGGACAGATGTCCCCCCCTTTCCCTCCTTTTGGGAAATAGTCAGTTAACACCAAATATTGCTACTTTGGCATTTTTTTAAATGTTTTAGCCAACTTTCTTGTATCTACTCCTGATGGAGTGGACAGTGAACCACAAAACGCTTAGAGTTAAAGGATGTCAAGAACTCCTTGGTCACAATAGGCATGCAATTATGAAATTACATCATTGCAATAATATCATGTACGCGAATATTGGGAATAATCACGTATTAAGATTTTATTATATCTTTGCTTCTCATGGATCAGCTCATCTATATTTTCATACATCATAGATTAGCTCATTATACTTTATATGACTGGAATTTTATCTTGTTCAATTATGTTATATATGTTATATATTACTATGTAAAAAAATGACTGATTACATCTACTACTGTGATTTGCCTTATGTAATGTCCCACGATCATTGTGTATCTTTTATTGTATTGTAATATAGCGATGGAGGCATCTCGCATGTGGGGCACCAGATCATTATCATTTTTTGGTTAAGGTCGTGGATGATGTGCATTAGGGCTCTGTTGTTGGTTCGCAGATCTGTTTACTGATGCCCCTAGCTGCAAAGAACCCAAAAGTGATATGTATAATGCAACATGCACCCCATTAGCTTTAATAGAAGGCAGCTGAGACATCTGGGGCTAAAGGATAAAATATGTCTCATTAAAGAAAACATATCACAAATAGTTTATATCACATGGGAGACTGTTCATTATATGATATAAATAAAGTTTTAGAGAGAAAAACAAAACTCAAGCACTTGGAAACCCCCCAAATTTACCAGAATTCTCACAACTAGACCAATATTCCTAATTCCTCAACTAATCCATCAATACCAGGTTTGCTTTGTTTCCCAACAAGAGGTTAAAGACAGCACCATTATAGCTATCAATCTTCTCCATTGGGTACATTCTAAGAAATTATACACAGTGCTATTATCTACTGATGCAGAAAATGTATTTGACCCAATAGACTGGCCATACATTAGAATGCTCATGGGCACTCTCAGGCTAAGTGTGAACATTCTTGAATGGATCGAGGACATTTGTTTGCATCCAATGCCATTCCAACAGCTTCTGTGAATGGAACAGGATCGGAAACCCTTTGCGATGCATAATGGAACCTGATGGGTTCCCACTGCCCTCTCTCATTTTCATTCTTTCCTTAGAGCCCCTCCTCCGCTGGATTAGGGCCAACTATAAAAAAAAGCAGGTATCTATGCCAAATTTGGTGAACATAAAGTAGCAGGCTATGCAGATAATCTTTAGCATTAAATATTAATTTACCAAACACACCGCATCAGTAACTGCAGATGCAATTTCCCTTTAACCTCCCTGGCGGTATGATTAGTTCTGGTTTTAGGTGCTGAACGCGATACAATTATTTTGCATGGAAATTTGGTGTTTTATATTGTAGTCCTGTAATTCTTAGGAATAACTCTCTTAAATCTGTTCAAACCAGAGTCTAGCAGACATCCCGGGTATGATAAAGTTTATAATATAATAAATAATAATAACAATTATTCAATAATGTAATCAAATCCAAAAACACTGAAATTTGCTCATTTGCATAATTGTCGCTGTCATTAGATTAAGTGTTTGATGACAAATTTCCCCACAAATCGCTATTGCTCAATTCTGCAAGTGATTATAATTTATTATCGCTGTTTTCTAGTCGGTCTAAAATCACTTTTGACATAAAGGGACACTTTTTGGTTGCTATGGACAATCTCCAAATTCCAGGCAGAATAAACAGTATTTATAATGTAAAAGTGCATGCAGGGCACTGGACAAACCACTAGGGACAAAAAGGGTGTGTATTTTTTTTTATACAGTACTGTAATCAGTAAGATTACAGTACTGTGTGTGTTTTGTGTGTTTTGACTTTTTTGAATTTGGCACCGCTCCCCGCTCCCGTGCGCCTAATGTCGCAGGGAACGGAGCTCGGCGGCATTCGGGCACTGTGTGAATTGAGCGGAGGACAGCTCGATCACACAGCGTGGAGGACATCGCTGGATCCAGGGGACAAGGTAAGTAACTTCTCCCTGTGTCCTCCCTGTAAACAGCGATGCGATCCCGAGTCTGGCTCGGGGTTACCGCTTATGGTACTGAAATCCCAGCCCGAGCCAGATTTGGGATTACCGCTAGGGAGGTTAAACAACACAGTGTTTGAAATATCTTTGTCTCAGAATTTGTCTCAGTAGGGGATTTGTTTTCTGCCAAATTTCCAAAATTTAGATGAACGCAGGCACACACAGGCAGGTAAAGGACCACTGTTCCCAGCCAGCCTTTCCTGACATTGTCCTCCAAGAGGCAACCTCAGGATGCCCAATTGGGCCATTTTTTCAGGATGGGATCTCTTGAAAGACTGAATCAGATTTTTGGCATGTATGTTACCTTCAGTCTCCCACGAGTTTTCCACGGAACCTTACCCCTTCCATTTAATGAGGTATTGAACATGGTTCTTTCTCTTTCTGCAATCCATTATTGCCTCCACTTCGATCTCCTCTTTGCCATTGACCATTATAAGAGCAGGGGGACCAGTAGCTCGTCCTGGGAAGGGATTAGAAACAGCAGGCTTTGGGAGAGAAAAATGAAAAACAGGGTGTACCCGAAGTGATTATGGCAGTTCCAGTTCGTAGGCCACCTCATTGATTCTTATCTTGACTGAGAAAGGACCCAAAAACCTAGGGCCCAATTCCTTCGAAGGGCAAGTGAGTCAAGGATTAATTGTAGACAGCCATACCTGGTCTCCAGGTTCCAGAATCAATTCCCCCCATCTCTTTTTATCAAAAGTCTCTTGATTAAGTCCTTGTACTCTGGTCATGGTTTCCTGCAATGATTTATTATTGGTACTGAAAAAATCCTCAGTCTTGAGAACAGCTAGTACAGAACATTCAGGAACACGGTTGGGCAGGAATGATGTGTGGTAACCATTGTTGGCAAAGAATGGGGTCTGATTGATGGTAGAGTGGGTAGAATTGTTATAAGCAAACTCGGCCAATGGCAACAGAGAGAACCAGTCGACATGAGGAGGAAAAATAGCGAAGGTACTGCTCGAGAGTCTGGTTACTCCTCTCTGTTTGCCCATTCGTCTGTGGGTGGTATGCAGAAGAAAAATATAACTCGATACCAAGAGAACTGCATAGTGCTCTCCAGAACCGAGAGGTGAATTAGACTCCCCTATCGGAAATGATCTTGGCTGGTACTCTATGAAGTCTGATGATTTCCCTGAAAAAAATCATGCATTTTCAGGTGCCGAGGGTGTTTTTATCAAGGGAATGAAATGTGTCATCTTGGACAGCCAATCTACTACTACAAAGATGGCAGTATGGCCTTATGAGGGGGAAGCTCAACAATAAAGTGGAGATTCATTTCCAAGGCCTCTCTGGAGCAGGCAAAGGTTTGAGCAAGCCCCAAGCCCTGGTTTTATTACTTTTGTTGCGAATACAGATGGTACATGACTGTCATGGTTATGCAGTGATCTTCCTCTGTTTGCTTACCTCTCCTCATGTGGACAGCCAATCTACTACTACAAAGATGGCAGTATGGCCTTATGAGGGGGAAGCTCAACAATAAAGTGGAGATTCATTTCCAAGGCCTCTCTGGAGCAGGCAAAGGTTTGAGCAAGCCCCAAGCCCTGGTTTTATTACTTTTGTTGCGAATACAGATGGTACATGACTGTCATGGTTATGCAGTGATCTTCCTCTGTTTGCTTACCTCTCCTCATGTGTTCAGACTAAGAGGCCAGCCACTTCCACCTGGTGGTTTTTATAACCTCTCCTCTAAGCATGGCTCCACCCCAGGCCCTATCAGGGAGCCTTATATTAACCTGTGCACTGCAAGCCAGCTGTGCTGATCAACCATTGTGTACCATTGTGTGTTTGGCTTCCTGTTTCCTGCTTGCCGTGTGCTCTACGTTTGACTCTGTTATCGAACTTGGCGTGTTATCTACAATTCCTGTCTGCTTGCGACTTTGAACTTTTGCATGTCTCTGACCATCCCTGTCTGCCTGTGACCCAGAACCTTTGGTGTGTAATCTGTTGTTCCTGTCTGCTAGTTGCCCTGACCTCTGCCGTATCCCCTTACTATCCTTGTTGTTCCAGCCTGCTGCTTCCTTCTCCTGTAGTCTACTGTGAGCGTGAGCTGTGAGACCCTAGGGGTGTCAACCTGGAGCCAGACTGCAGCGAAGTCCATCCTCACCACTGGATGCTCTGGCGAACACCCGCTGGCTCATAGACTCCGCTCCCTGAGGAATCTATGCTCCAGCTCACATTGGGATCTGTGTTAGTGATCCTGTAGACCTGTGTACTGAATCTCCCTGGGTACAATCCGCAGCAGTCAGTCCTAAGGTCCACTAGCTAGCAGTGCACTTCAGACTCCTACAGAGTGCATCTGTTACCTGGTCTCAGGTGATCTGACAATGACTCCACTTATTTTCTGCAGTCCTTTGCAACTTGTGGCCACCAGAATGTGCGTTGCACTAGATCAAAAGTTTTGGAAGTGCCAAAGTGCCCGTCTAGTACATGATCGTGGCAGAGCTCAAGTATGGTGACCCGGACATTGAGCCAGATCAGACCATCTTTCGTTAGCAACCCTACTTCTGCAGGAGGGGGATATTCAAGCTTGCTTAATCTGGCCTGAAAGATCTTCTTGTAATAGAAGAACATTTTCAGACGACAGGATAGTATCTGGAGAAGTAGGCACTTTGGGGTCGTTAAACATACGGGATAAGGCATCCGGTTTGGTGTTCTTAGACCCTGGTCTGTAGGTGACATGGAAGGCAAACCTGGAAAAGAACAGCGCCCACCTGGCCTGACGTGGCTTCAACCTTCTTGCATATTTCAGGTATTCCAGGTTTTTATGGTCCGTATAGATCAAAATCGGGTGAGCTGCTCTCTCCAGAAGGTACCGCCACTCCTCCAAAGCCACCTTTATTGCTAATAGTTCTCGGTCCCCCACATCATAATTTCTTTCAGGAGCAGTTAGTTTGCATGAGTAAAAGTCAACGGGAAACAGAAGAGCCTTGTGACCTTGTCGCTGTGAGAATACTGCCCCAACAGTGACTTCAGTTGCATCGACTTCCAAGACAAAAGGGAGAGCCAGGTCAGGGTGTTTCAGCACAGAAGCAGAATTAAAAAGTATTTTGAGGTAGACATGGGCACCGTCAATAAATTTGTTTCGTTCTGTTCCGTTTCGATTAATAATAAAATGAATTTGTACTTCGTATTTCGTGTCCGAAATTCCGTTCTGTTTCTTACGAAATACGAATTGTTGTTAACGTGTACGAACGTTCTTTACGATGAATTTAAAGGCAAAAACATTGCTCATTATGCTTATTATGACTTGCAGAAGACTTCTGTGATAGAAGTCAATGTAAGTTGCCTGAAGACATCAGTGAAGGACTTTCATCCTCTCTGGGCAGGCTGCCAAGAAAAGATCAAAATGGTACAATGTTTCTTCTTCAATGGGCTGAACTCCGTGTGTAGAAGTTCTCAGTTTAATCATTTAAAGACTAAATCTTTTCTGACACTTGTTGCTTACAAGTAAAAATCCAGTATTTTCTGCTAGAAAATCACTCAGAAGCCCCAAAAATTATATATATTTTTTTAGCAGAGACCCTAGGGAATAAAATAGCGGTTGTTGCAATATTTTATGTGATGCGGTATTTGCGCAGAGGTCTTTCAAACGCAAGTTAGCCCTTTTTTTTTCGGTCGACCTCTAGGGAGCAGTGACATTAGCAGCGTGACATACAGCAATGACACCTGCTCCGTGATAGAGCGATCTGACACCAGCACCGTGATAGAGAGCACTGACATCAGCAGCGTGACATACAGCAATTAAACCAGCATCTATTCTATCACAGAAGTCTTCTGCAAGTCATAATAAGCATAATGACTGCGATCCGGAATTCGTAAACAAAAGTAAACAAAAGTTCGTATTCCGTACAGAATTCGTACGCACGGCAATTCGTATTTCGGATCCTCCTGAGCGTAAGAATTTTGAGAAATTTGTACGAATTTGAGATTCGTACGAAACGAATCGCACATGTCTATTTTGAGGGTGTCAAATGCAGTTTGGGCTTTGGGAGTCCAATGGAATCAAACTCCCTGCTTGGTCAGCTGAGAAATAGGGGAGATGATGGCCGAAAATCATTTAAGAAAATTTAAGATAAAAGTTTGAAAAGCCCACAAACTGCTGAATCTCCTTTTTATCCACAGGAGCAGGCCACTCAAGGATAGCGGACATTTTTTGGGGGTCCATTTTGATGCCTTCAACTGAAATAATTAGTTCCAAAAACTGCATGCTCTTTTGTTCAAATTCAAATTTTTCAGGTTTTTTATATAAACCATGTTGTCAGAGCCACTCTAACACATGCTTGACGTGTTGGTGATTGCTATCGATGGAAGCAGAAAAGATCAAGATGTCATCTAGGTAGATGATGACAAATAAGTCCAGGTAGTCTCGGAAAATGTAATTTATAAAATGTTGGAAGGTGGTAGGGGCATTGCAAAGCCCAAACGGCATCAAAAGATATTCAAAATGTCCAAATTGGGTTCGAAAGCCACCCCAAGTCTCTAGAAAAGTTTGGGTACCAAAGGGAGAGGGTAATTTTTTTATGGTCACTTTGTTGAGCTCCCAATAATGGACACATGGCCGTAGGGTATGGTCCTTCTTTTTCACAAAGAAAATGCCAGCTCCTGCTAGGGATGTAGATGAGCAGATAAATCCTTTTTTAAGGTTATCATCAATATATTCTTTGAGTGCAGCCAGCTCCATTTCAGTTAGAAGGAAGATCCTTCCAAAAGGTATTTCAGCCCCAGGTAGGAGCTTGATAGGGCAGTCATAGACCCGGTGAGGGGGAAGAGTCTCTGTGCCTTTCTTACTGAAGACATTCATGAAGTTGTGGTATGCCTCTGGGACTGACTGGCAAGCTTCGGTATCCAGGCACATCAAAGATGCAGGCTGGTGTGAGGTTTTTGGAATGCAATGTTTAAAACAGTATGAAGGGAAGGTAACTTCTCTGGTAATCCAGTCAATGCAGGGATTGTGAGCCAGGGCATGCCCAAAATAACTGGGAAGAATGGCGAGGAAATGATATTGAGACATAAAAGTTCCTGGTGAAGATTGGATATGGTGGCAGAAAGAGGGGTGGTTTCCTGGGTGACTGGACCAGACTGGATGGCAGACCCATCAGCAAGATGTATAAGTAGTCCTTGGGTCTTGAGATGTAAAGGAATGAGGTGTCTTTCTGTGAAAGTGGAGTCCATAAAGCAGCTGCACGCTCCCAAATCAACGATAGTGGGAACCTGGATGTTCTTTCCGGGGAGCTGCAACAAAATTGAAAGAGTAAAATGAGGAGAAGCGTTGGTGACAGCAAGGTTTTGATCAACAGAGAGAGCATGCTACTTTCGTATCTTGGCGGGGCAGGATCTCACATAATGCCCAGGTTCCCCACAATACATGCACAGATCGTTCATTTGGCAAAATTGACGTTCCTCAGATGTAAGTGTAGGGCATAGCATACCCAGCTGCCTAGGTTCTGCTATATCTGAAGTGGAAGCATGGTGAGCTGGTGGTGTAGTGTTAGAGAAACTGGACACTCTTGGCAACATCCAGGTTGGACGTGGCTGACCTGTGGTCCTCTCTGACCAGCATTCACGTAGGCATCGATCGATCTGTATGGCTAGGTTAATAAGTCCATCCAAGGTCTGAGGAACCCCTACTCGGGCAAGTGCATCTTTAAGAGGGTCAGACAGACCCAACCGGGACTGGTAGTGGAGGGCAGCATCGTTCCAGTTGGTATCTGCACTTCAACGCCTGAACTCTGCAACATAGTCCTCTGCAGCCCTGCGACCTTGTTGTAATGAGAGCAGCTTCTGCCATTGCTGAGAGCTGAGAGTCCTCATAGATTTTGGCCATAGCATCAGAGAATATGGTCAGGTCGGTTAGCTCAGCAGCCTTTTGTTCAAGAAGGCGATGCGCCCAGATCTGTGGCTCTTTCTGAAGTAGGGAGATCACAAAGCCCACTTTGGTGACTTACAAAGAAAATGTCTGTGGCCCTGAATTTTCTGCGTTCACCAGAAAATCTCTCAGGCGTAGGAACTCGAGGTTCGGGGGGTAGCATCACTACTGCTGGTGGAACAGGCATACTGGCAGAAGCATGTGGAGTCTACTGGGTAGTAGCAGGTGGAGAGAGAGCTAGAACACATTCCTCCAGATGAGAGTAGCCTTCTTGGAGACTCTTAACAACCTGGGTAAGGCCTGTCAAGTGCAAACATAGTTCATCCATCGGAGAGACTCCTTGCTCGGGTTCAGACATGACACTGTCACATACCTAGGGATGAGCGCAGAATGCAGAAGGAGACCTCTCTTGTGTCCCTGACTCATGGCCCCTGATAGAGTAAGCAGGAGGCACAGGAGTCCAAGATAGCACAAGTGCCTGGCAGGATCAACAGCTGGTGGGTGGATCAGATAGTCTTCAAGGAACTGTAACTGGATCAGCAGACCTTGGCCGCAGAAGACCAGCAGGTACCAGGGATCACACAGGAACAGGTAAGTCATTCTGGATCTGGCACATAGAAGGGTCAGGCACAGGAACAGGTGCAAAAGACAGAGATGGGGTCACGTAACAGATGGACCAGAGGATGAGGCAGTTGCAGAGTCATAGACAAGCCGGAGGTCAGAGGCAGGCAGAAAGCGGGGAAGATGACAGGCCAAGCCAGGTAAACACAGGATCAGATCAGGTCAGAAGATAAGCTCAGGAATGCTGTAGATCAAGCAGCAAGATCTGAGGGGAGAGCTGGGTTTAAATAGACCACCTGGCACCAGTAACCGTGCGTTTGAGCGTTCCCGTGTGTGAATGTGCATTCCCGCACACGTGCATGCGCCTAGACATGCCAAGGCGTGCACAGGCAAGTGAGGGACCATTGTTCCCAGCCAGCCTTTCCTGACAGTATGTTTTCCACTATTCTGGAGGAAGATGGTGGCCCCCCTTATCAGCCTATAGTTTGCCAAGATTAATGGAGGAAGTAATAGATTCCATGAACGATAGGGAAGATCTCTTCCACACTACCTTGTTCTACTATATTGAAACCATTTTTCCTCAAAGTACAGAGCTACAATGAGTTTTAGTAAATCAACCCCAGTTTGGGGCCATGCCCTCCCTTTTCCTCCCCCATTCCCTCCACCATTTTCCCACTCTTCTGTGCTTTTTTTCTGCTCCACTATTTTCTACTCCGCTGTTCTCTTTCTGATTTCCTCTTTCCCTTCTTAGCCATGTATCTCTCATCACTAATACTACCTTTGGGAACTATTATTAAAATAATATTACCAAAATAGATAACATATCCTTGATTTTGGTTTCCACCTGTCACATTTTTGTACAGGCTCAAGCCATAAATGATTTTATTCTGGACACTCCCTTTGAATGTACAGACTGTGAACCATATTCATAGTGTTGTAGACTCTTCAGAAATTGCATTATATCTCTTGTGATGACTATGGTATTCACATTGTATGTCTTTTTTGAAAATGAAATTATAGAATAAAAAACAAACAAAAAAATGCACATATGAACGTAAACACACCCATTGAGGGAGCCAATAAAATGTCACTTGCTCTATGTGTCATATTGCTGCACACACTTGAGTTAAAGCAATAACTCTAGCCTATATTTACAGGTAACTCTAAAGTGATGATCTGTGCCCATGGAAAAAATAGGGCACCAAAATGTATTGTTGTTTTGCAGAGATGCACCATTTGAAAACTTGACATGCTTACTGCATCTTTTATGTTTTTACCTAAAAGCAGCCAATATATTGCATTTGTGTGCTCTAAAAAGAACTTTGGTGTATTTTTTACTAAAAATGTGTGCTTAACCCATTGTACAAATATTGTGCAACAGAAAAAAATGGTGCTACCACTGATCTATTCTCCAGGGTATCTGCTTTCAGAAAATATATAATGTTTGGGAGTTTGAACTTATCTTGGCAGTGAAAAGGTTAGGAGATACATTTCCATGTTTGTTGGTGATTGCAAACTATGCAGGGCAGCTCTTCTTGGAGAATCAGTTTAGGGCAAATATTTGGATGTCCTTGTAAACCACAGACTAATGCCGCATATACACAATCAGATTTTCTGACGGAAAATGTTGGATGAGACCTTGTTGGCGGTATGTCCAACCTTGTGTATGCTCCATCGGACATTTGTTGTTAGACTTTCCACCAACAAATGCTGGCTAGCAGGTTCTCAAATTTTACACTAACAAAAGTTTGTTGTCCGACTTTCTGATCATGTGTACACAAGTCTGTCGCACAGAGGTCCACACACATGCTCAGAATCAATTACGAACCGGAAGTGCTCGGTCTTGTAAAACTAGCGCTTGTAATGGAGATTTCACATTTGTGACATGGAAAATGTTGAAATCTCTCAATGCAGCGCATTATCTTCTTCTTTATAATGGTATAATAATGAAGTAGCTTTGCTGCTGATATTCACAGAGTTCTGACAAACTTATTTTTTATTATTACTAATGATCTCATGAATAATATTTTTTTATTTTCATTTTTTTTCTAGTGATCCATAATATTTTTTTTTTTGTGTTTTTTTTTTCTAGTAATCTCAAGAATAATATTTTTTTTTTGTCTAGTGATCTCCAGAATTTATTTTTTTTTTTTTCATTTTGTGTGTCAAGTTACCACAACACCATTATTATCTTGTATTTTGTTAACCTCAATATGTTGGTGTCCCTTGTTAATTTGACATTGTATTCACAAACTGTCCTTTTTTTAAGTAAAATGCAGCAGAGTATTTGTCAAAACCAAAATTTATAATTTACTAACTAAACTAAATAAAGAGGAGGGCAACGATGGAGAAAAAGTTGGAATTGGTGAAGCCTTTGTACCCCAAGGCAGACATCAATTATTTGACGGTCAAAATTGGTAATATGAGGAGTCCATTTAAAAGGGAGCACATTACGGTCCAGGACTCAGCAACAGATTACATATATGTCCCGAGGCTGTTGTCTTACAACAGCCTGCATTTTTTGCCAGACCACACCAAACCGAAGTCATCACTCTCAACACTTCCAGACTTCCTTCCATGCTGCTGTGGTGGGTGGGGTGGCTATGATGTTGGTGGAGGAGCATGGTCCAACTCACAGAGGTGTGTTTGATGTGTGAGTTTGCCCCTTGTCCCCTTGTCAATGTCCGCCTGCAGTATTATCTCCTCACATATAGTGCATTGGGCCTCCTCCATGTGTTCTAATCTACTGGTAGTGATGCAGCCAAACGCCTCGTGGCCACCAGGGGTCATGGTAATTGCCGCACTAGCATGTTTTATGAAAGCAGCCACGGACTCTTCCAGGTTCCTTGCCTTCCTGGTCCTTTTGGTTGGAGGGCGGAGGGGAGGAACCTAGGATTCAGTCAGACTGCTTTCCAAGGCTTCCTAATGGCTGAGACTTTCATGTGTATGAAAATGGTACATATGAATAAGAATGTTAACAAATAGAAAAGACAATCATTCTGACCCCAGCATTTTTCATTCTTGTCCCAATCATTTTTGACCACTACTGTCTATTGATATGTAAACCGCTTTGTTAAATCAGAAATTTGTGATCAATAACATCTAGTTAACATCATTCAATTTTTGACAAGAAATATCTTCAACAATGCTATACCTCAGGAGCCTCAGCTGATGTGGAAGGAAATGTTGATAGCAAAGGCCTGGGTTCTGTCTGCTCAGACAAAAAATGCAGGCTGTTGTAGTATCACAGCTGGGGGTCATCTGCTGCTGCTCTGGATCTCAGGGAATCCTGGACTTTCTTTCTCTCCCTATTATATGTGCTCCTCAGGCTACCAATTTTGGCCTTCAAATAGGTGATGTCTGCTATGGGATACACAGGCTTCACTAATTCCAAAAGTTTCTCCAGCACTGCTTTCCTCTTTAGCTTGTAAGAATAGTCCCTGCATTGGACTTGCCAGAGACATGGCAGCTCCCTGTATTTGTCAATAAAGTTGGGCAGGGAATCAGGGACTGTGAATTTGTCCACCATTTTATCTGCAAAACACAACACAAGACAAACCCTAATGTCAGGCTAAACTCTCATAATCTCGTCTCAATATATGCCTCAATCTATAAGCAGTATAGGCCACTGATGCACCAAGTTAAAATTGTACCTTTGTTAGCACGATCAGTGATTACGCTACTCCGTCCATCGCTCACAGATCATATGTGCGTCGCCCACATGTTATGCTTTATATACACTGTGCATGCATGAAACTCTGTCCCGTCCTTCTTTCTAGTGTCTTCTCTTTTGGGGCAGTGGGAGAGCACATGGCGGAGACACAACAGGTGTGTGCTATTATTAGAAATGACGACTGAAGACCGGAGCAAGGCAGTTCCACATCCAGGAGGAGATATAAGGCCTCAAATATGTCCTTTAAAGAAATGGTGGAGATGGTGGACATCTTGAAGAGGACAGACTATGATGGGAAGCATGGACCATACAGAAACCCTAAAATGAGAAAGGCCAAGATCATGGCTAAAAAAGTAAGTATTTGTTTTGTGTTCCTATTATTTTATTACTTTCATGCTGGTACATGTGCTTTTCTTTACTGTTGTACAGTTTAAAAAGCCAAGTTTGAGGTTCATTTCCTATTAAAGTTTGTTTGTTCGACCACTAATACTAAGTTTTTGGCAGATGCAGGTTAACTACATTTTTTCATGTCTATTTTGATTAAAATACGTTTATTACATTGTTGTCTAGATGTGTTTGAAACTATAATGAAATGACAACTTGATTCAGTACAAGGAGAGGACACTCAGCAGCTGTTTACACATCTGGACTCAGGAGTACTAGTGTGGAACAGCATAAAAACCTTGTTATGGGGTCCCACGCAGGTGCTCCAGTGCATACTAGGGCTTGGAACTCTGCCAAAATAGACAATTGGACGATACTTCCAAGCAATGTTTCATATTACTATTTATAGCCTAAAATATCTGTCTGCTAAGTATACCTTTTTTGTATTCACATAGGGGAGAAAAGAATAGGGACATCTGAGGACACCTGTAACCCCACACCTAATGAACAAAGGGAACTCACCACACAACATAAGGATGTGGATGCAGAGGTTCAGGAATTGCTGCGTGAAGTGGTTGAAATGGTGTCGACAACAGGTCAGACCACAGCTTCAGGTAATAGATGGATGCCTGCATATTTATAATACATGGTGTTTTTTTTATTTTTAGGTGATGTGGAAGTTGTGGAAGAAGAAACTCACTTCAGCAGTACAAGTGCACTAATACTCATCAGTGAGTTTATGGTGTGCAATCGTGATTCGGAAAAGATGAAGAAAAATATCCATGATGTCCAAAAAAGACTGAGCAACATCATTGATATTTTAGGCAAAATACAAACCAAAAAAATTGTTTACATTGTTGTTATTGTTGTACTTGTTTATACAGTTTTAAATGAATTGCAAAGCCAAATTTTGAAGATGCACACAGTGTGTCAACATGTGCTATCTGCCATCATGGGATATCAATGTATGTGTTTTGTGGGTGCAACCCTTTCCTCCAAACTAAAGTAGGTGAGAGGAAGGGGTTACACCCCCGAAACACATCCATTGATCTAGCACATGGGATCTAGCACATGTTGACACACTGTGGCTTATTTAAAAAAAGCAAAACCACTTTGTACTACAAAGAAAGAAGTACTTGAAAGTGCACTTGTAGGGTAAAGTGGATTATCCTTTCTGAAATAAGCCCCAGTGTGTCAACATGTGCTAGCTCCCATCATGGGTGATCAATGAACATGTTTAGGGGGGGTAACCCCTTCCTCTCACCTACTTTAGTTTGGATGAAGGGGTTGCATCCACAAAACGCATATGTTGTCTATGATGGCAGATAGCACATGTTGACATACTGTGTGCTTTGTGGCTTTGTCAAAAATGTGTGTGTGTCTTCAAAATTTGGATTTTACAGGGGTTAGATCACCCCATCTGATGAAGGCAAAATAAACACAGTTTTAACATACTAATGTTTCATATGGCCTTCACTTTAGAAAAGTTGAACTTTGTACGTTCCTGAGTTGGGAATGTGCATGGTAGACATGTGCACACTGAAATATTTTGTTTCTGAATTTAGTTTTCGTCCGAAAAATACATTTATTTAGTTACTCCCAAAATTCATTTTTATTTATTTTGTTTTGATAAAAAATGCATTAATCCGAAAATCCAAAATAATTAAGGTTTAATCTTTCATTGAATGCTTATGGTGTCTGTCCCATGTTCTAAGAAGATTTGATGGAGCAGTTAAACTGTATGACGCTGCAATTGTACATTTCCGGTCGAATGTTCCTCCTACAAGCTATAGTAGAATTCTAATGTTGTATAACACTAGTAATAATTATATTTATTAATTATTATTACTAGTCAACCAACATTAGAATTCTTCTATAGCCTATGGGCGGAGCATTTGACCATAAATGTCCTCTCACAGTGACTGTTCAGGCAAATCAACATGTCAAATATTTTCTCTCTATGTCAAATAATCTTGGACTAATAGAGTTAGGTTAGGCACATTCGACCTTTTTTGCTATTGTCTCTATAATATTGAATATTTTCTCTTTATGTCGAATGTTTTCTCTCTATGTAAAATAATCTTGCACTAATAGAGCTAAGGTTAGGTACATTCGACCACAGGTTCGATGGACACAGATCGCTATTGTCAGCGTCATGTCGAATCTCCTATCTATATCGAACTGTAGTCGCAACGAAAACTAAAATAAAGCATTTGTTTATGACGGATCTTTCTGTTTTCAGATTCTGTGCGTTCATTATTGTTTGTTAAAATGATAATGAAAATACCTGAAATTCGAAAGAAAATGCATTTGGATGAAAACAAATGCACATGTCTAGTGTACGTTATGTTTTTAAACATGCCTGTTTAGCCCCAAAAAAGGCAAATGTATGTCAAACATACATGTTATACATCAAGATGTTGGTTTGTTCCAACATCTTGATGTATATAATGCACATGTGAATGTGCTTGAAGTAAAATGTTTTATACTCAACAATGTGTGGCTTCTTATTTCAATGCTCAATACCAGTTTATTTTCTAAGTTGGTGTAGTTACAGTGACAATGGGGGTTATTTACTACAGGAAAATCCACTTTGCTGCAAGTGCTCTTTCAGTAAGAAGTGGATTTGCCTTTAGTAAATAACCCCCACTGTGCTGTAAAATTTGCCAAAATCAGGACAGTCACAGCACGAGCAGAGGGGGAGACAAGTAGGGCTTCGATACCCCCGCATCGCTGGACCCTGGGATAGGCAAGTGTCCAGTTATTAAAAGTCAGCAGATGCAGTATTTGTAGCTACTGACTTTTATTTTTATTTTTTTTCAGTGGAACACCGCTTTAAAGATTAAAAATGCTTACTACTTTTTAAGATTACATTTCCCCAGGTTAATCAAGCAATCAGCTTGCAGTAGAAAAATATTCACAATGATCCATATTCTTCTACTACAGTAAGAAAGATATCTCACTTTGCCTGTGGTAGAAATGAGGCCCAAATGAATTATTTAATTAGAACAGACCATCTGGAATATACAGTGGTGTGAAAAAGTGTTTGCCCCCTTCCTCATTTCCTGTTCCTTTGCATGTTTGTCACACTTAAGTGTTTCGGAACATCAAACCAATTTAAACAATAGTCGAGGACAACATAAGTAAACACAAAATGCAATTTGTAAATGAAGGTGTTTATTATTAAAGGTGAAAAAAAATCCAAACCATCATGGCCCTGTGTGAAAAAGTGATTGCCCCCCTTGTTAAAACATACTATAACTGTGGTTGTCCACACCTGAGTTCAATTTCTCTAGCCACACCCAGGCCTGATTATTGCCACACCTGTTCACAATCAAGGCATCACTTAAATAGGAGCTGCTTGACACAGTAAGGTCCACCAGAAGATCCTTAAAAGCTACACATCATGCCGAGACCCAAAGAAATTCAGGAACAATTGAGAAAGAAAGTAATTGAGATCTATCAGTCTGGAAAGGGTTATAAAGCCATTTCCAAAGCTTTGGGAATCCAGCGAACCACAGTGAGAGCCATTATCCACAAATGGCGAAGACATGGAACAGTGGTGAACCTTCCCAGGAGTGGCCGGCCGCCCAAAATTACCCCAAGAGCGCAGCGACGACTCATCCAAGAGGTCACAAAAGACCCCACAACAACGTCCAAGGAACTGCAGGCCTCGCTTGCCTCAGTTAAGGTCAGCGTTCATGCCTCCACCATCAGGAAAAGACTGGGCAAAAATGGCCTGCATGGCAGAGTTCCAAGGAGAAAACCACTGCTGAGCAAAAAGAACATCAAAGCTCGTCTCAATTTCTCCACAACACATCTTGATGATCCCCAAGACTTTTGGGACAACATTCTGTGGACCGATGAGACAAAAGTGGAACTCTTTGGAAGGTGTGTGTCCAAGTATATCTGGCGTAGAAGGAACACTGCATTTCATAAAAAGAACATTATACCAACAGTAAAATATGGTGGTGGTAGTGTGATGGTCTGGGGCTGTTTTGCTGCTTCAGGACCTGGAAGACTTGCCGTGATAAAAGGAACTATGAATTCTGCTGTCTACCAAGAGATCCTGAAGGAGAATGTCCGACCATCTGTTCGTGTACTCAAGCTGAAACGAACTTGGGTTCTGCAGCAGGACAATGATCCTAAACACACCAGCAAGTCCACCACCGACTGGCTGAAGAAAAACAAAATGAAGACTTTGGAGTGGCCTAGCCAAAGTCCTGACCTGAATCCTATTGAGATGTTGTGGTATGACCTTAAAAAGGCAGTTCATGCTCGAAAACCCTCTAATGTAACTGAATTAGGACAATTCTGCAAAGATGAGTGGGCCAAAATTCCTCCAGGACGCTGTAAAAGCCTCATTGCACGTTATCGCAAACGCTTGGTTGCAGTTGTTGCTGCTAAGGGTGGCCCAAACAGTTATTAGGTTTAGGGGGCAATCACTTTTTCACACAGGGCCATGATGGTTTGGATTTTTTTTTCACCTTTAATAATAAACACCTTAATTTACAAATTGCATTTTGTGTTTACTTGTGTTGTCCTTGACTATTGTTTAAATTGGTTTGATGTTCCGAAACACTTAAGTGTGACAAACATGCAAAGGAACAGGAAATTAGGAAGGGGGCAAACACTTTTTCACACCACTGTATAAGAAGCAAAGATTTTTTATTTTTTGTTTATTATTTTTTGTAGAACAACATATAAAAACTGCAGTGACTGCTCTCCTTTAAATAATCTCTCTTGAAACTGAGTTCATAAGGATTAACTGTAATAAAAAACTTCAAAAAATTTACAATATACAGTACACATTAAAGGATACATTGTTACCTAATTTCAATAGGTGTACATTTTAATTTCTTTGGTAAAGTTATCAGTAATGTATTTTTTTTTACAGTATTTTTTACCCCATGCTGTACCATATTTCCATAATTAAATTGAAATGCAGACCTGTATATTTGCTTGTTTAAGTGGGTATTATATATCAGTATATAAAAACCAATTGCAGGATAATACACTCACTGTATAGAATGAATTGGGTTCATGACTCACTATGGGTGTTTGGTGACTGATGAACAGACACAAGACATTCGATGGAAGCTACATAGACATCTGTCAGGCAAATATTTGCTTTTTCATATACACATACTGTACATACTGGATTTTTCAAGTGTCCATGTTTATGTACTGTAACTGTATATGGAGAATGCATTAGTCAAATAGACACTGATCCTAGTAGCTAAATTCAACAGGTAATGACATTGGTCACCAAAAATATTCCACACAGCCATGCTATATTTAACTAGAATCATCATACAGAGATATGGACAATGCTTGCTTTGCCTGCTTATAATAATTTCATTTGTATATATGGTTAGAAGCCTGTATTAAGATACAGGTGATGCTTTCAGTTCTGTCATTCAGTGTGATCATCTACAATACATGATTGATCTAGCTATAACCTGGTCCCTCTACTCAAGGGACATCCAGCAACCTATCTAATCCGCAGATAGCCAGGGACTATTCTTGTGTCCCTATTGGAGATATGCCTCACAAAAACACCTCTAACGGTGTCTAACGATCCTCAGGAAACGTGAGGACTGCAAGTGTTAACAGCTCAAGATGGTGGATGGAGACTCTGCTACTACCAGTGGCAAGGACGATTCGGATCAGGAGGGGGAGACTGTTCTCTTTCCAATAACACTGGAATGTAAGACTTGGAAAATTAAGTTACCAAATATATGCACTTAAGCTTCTAAGCAACTATTAAAAAAACAATAGCACATGGGGCGTGGCTTGCGCATTGAAGAAGATGGCTGCTTAAGCCTAGAGCTCTCCATAGCCGGCCGTTTAACAGCAAAAAACAGGCAGGTATTCTCCTCTAAAAACATACCTAAATACTCTGCAGTACTCCTGGGACAGTAAGGGCAATAATGTGTCACAAAAGAGGACAAGAAAGGGGACCAAAAAAGCTGTCATCATTTACATTTAAACAGAGCAGTGAGCTGACAAAAATCCAAGATGGTGCCGCCGGAGCTGTGAGGAAAAATAATACAACTCACACAAACCTTTCTGATAGCCACCCACCTGAAATGGATGAGGAATTATCATCCTCATATTCTAATGGCTCCTCTCATCTATCCCCAACATCCCAGGGACCCGCAAAATCGTGGATGAAGCTGGATTCATCTTGCCAAGCAGCTGATACTGTGAACACAGCTCTGCATAGTGATAATGCTATGTCCTCATTACAGACATCTATAGCCGCTTTACCAACATCAGGTCAGCCAGTACTAGATACCACAATGAAAGAAATGCTTGTGTCATTACATTCATCTATTATATCTAATCTATCCCCCATGATTCATAAATTCTCTCTTGATTTAAAACATATGGATGGTAGACTGCAATATATAGAATTATAGTAACATCTAATTTTGATATATATTAATAAGTCTTTCAAAATATTGTCCCTAAATGCAAGGGGACTGAATCACCCAGGGAAACGAACCTCTATGTGGAGGTCTGCCTTATCCTTTAATTGTGACATATTATGTGTTCAAGAGACACATTTTGCTAAAGATGCATCTCCCAAATGTCAACATAAACATTTTCCTCATATTTTTCAAACAAAATTCTCCAAAAAACAAAGAGGGGTGTTAATAGCTATTAGAGATACTATTACATTTCAATTAGATAATTGTATCACTGACCCTGAAGGTCGCTATATTTTTTTTTTTTATTTGTACCATTGACAATATTCAATACACCCTTGTATCTATTTATGCTCTGAATATGAGGCAAATGCATTTCATAAAAAAAACTATAGAGGAGGTGAAGAAAGTTCAAAAAGGACACCTCCTGATATGTGGAGATTTCAATTTGATTCCAAACAATGATATGGATTCTTCTGCTAAGTCCAAACGCTATGCTTCTGTCCTTGATAAGTTCATAACTTCGAATGACTTATTTGATGTGTGGACATGCTAATGAAAGGGATTACACATATTTGTCACCACGGCACAATACCTACTCCAGAATTGATTTATTCTTGACAGATAAATGGCTGCTTGACAAGATTCCATCCTCCCATATACATACGGCCACGTGGTCGGATCACGCTCCCATTAGCATGTCTATAACAACCACATCATCCCAACCAAATTCATATATATGGAGAGCTGATAACTATATTCTCCAAAATGAAAATTACTCCACAGCACTCCAACAACACCGTACTGAATTATTTTCAATTAATTTGACATCTATATCTGACCCAATGATATTATGGAATGCTCTTAAAGCTGTTATAAGATGGGTGTTTATGCAATTATTTTCTAAAGCTAAAAGAAAGAGAACTCAGAGAATGGATGAACTTACTAAGGAGATAGCAAAAGCTGAGGAACAACATAAAAATGATCCTTCTCCTTTCATTAAGACACAAATTTTCCAGTTACGTAATGAATTAAGAACCCTACTTCTAGAGACACATGAGAAATCCTATAAAAAATCCAGAGCTACCACTTAGGCAACAGGGAACAAAGCGGGGAAAACAATGGCATTATGCATTAAAGGTTATCGATCTATATAATGAAAAATTGCTTAAGCCTTCTTCAATAGCTGAAGCATTTAGCTCATATTATAATGATTTATATAACATTAAGAACAATGGTGAACCCATCAACCTACTCAGGAGGAGATTGACACCTTTTTGGAGAGTGTCAATCTTCCATCTATTTCCCCACAACAATTAGAATTTCTTAATTCTCCCTTTACATTCCCTGAAATTCTACAAACTATCCGTATTCTTCCTAACTTGAAATGACCTGGTCCAGATGGCTTTACGGGGGAATATTTAAAAAAATTTCAAAGTACTCTAGCACCTATACTATGTGACATTTATAATTTAGCAGCCAATTCTTCATCATTTCCCAATGAAATGCTGAATGCTGGGGGGCGTGGCTACCGCATGCTGGTGGATGGCAGCGTAGGAGAAGAGCTCCGCTCCAGCGACGGGTTTTTATCCTCACTGTGGACTCCCTGAACCGGCGAAAATACATTACCTGACTCCGGAAAGCCTCCTCACCCTCCGGAGATGTCGCCAAAGCGGAGAGCAGCCCAAAAAACTGCCGGATTTCAGTCAGTGGCAGCGGCAGTGGCAGCACGCGCTCCTCCCCGGGTCGTTCCTCTGCCTTCTCGGGGAGCCCGGCACCCTTAGACAGACAGGGAAGGAGATCGCCAGGGACGTCCACGCCGATCAGCAGCAGCCCAGCGAAGTCCAGACCAAGACTCTCAGGAGAAGCATTGCAGGTGAGCACTGAACAAAACTCCTCTGCTGACACTAGAGAGCTGCATGGTTACATAGCTGAGTTCCCTGCCACCAACCAGCCTGTTTCTGAATCTACCTTGAAGGACATGTTAGTTTCTCTGCGTGCCTCACTTCATAAAGACTTTATGCAATGTGTCAGTAATTTTAAAGCCGAAGTGGGTGTATTGGGCGGCAGGCTAGATCATGTGGAGCAGAAAATGGGGGACTTTGCGGTTGCGCATAACACTCTGGTTGATGCACATAACAATCAGTCTGAGGACATTGCATGGCTCAAATCCAACATGGCCGACCTGGAAGACAGGTCCAGGCGTAATAACGTAAAAGTCAGAGGGATCCCTGAGACTGTCCTCCCTACCCAGTTGGCCCAGTACATCCAGGACCTCATGAGAACCCTGCTGCCCGATCTGTCGGATCAGGATGTGACTATTGATCGTATCCATAGACTGCCTAAGCCATCTCACTTGCCTGACAATATTCCGCGGGATGTTCTCATGCGGATTCACTTCTTCCAAGCCAAGGAGCAACTTCTTTCAGCGTTCAGGAGGGAGACTCAGCTCCCGGAGAGATTCTCCCACCTGCAGCTGTTCGCTGACCTCTCCCAGCTTACCTTACAGAGACGCAAAGCTCTTCTTCCTGTCACTAAAGCGCTACGAAACCATGGAGTTCCATACCGATGGGGATATCCTCTGAAGCTTCTTATTACCCATGAAGGTAAATCCTCGGTGGTCTCTACATTACAAGAAGGGCTAGATTTGCTACGTTCCCTCGACATCATCCTTGAGGAGCCAGTGGTGCCGTCTGCCTCATCTCCTCCTGCCCGGCTGGAGAATCAGGGAGACTGGCAGGTGGTCCAACGGAGACGCCAGAGGAAAACCAAAACAAGAATCCCGTGAGAACTTTGCTGCAACCTACTACTTGAGTTTGCTTTCCCGGTCGCTGGAGGACATCCAGCGCTTTTTTTCTTTTTTACCCCCCAAGTAAATGGGCATTTATAGTGCCTTCGGATCTCACCAGAGATCCCCTTTTTTATTGACCTCTGTTTTGTTTTTTTGTTTCATGTTCTATTGTTTTTACTTACTGCACTGTTGCAGTCCTACCTTGGTCTGTCATTACTCGCATGGCCTTGCATCGCCTGGTTCTGACCCACAAATGCCCTATCCAGCCTGCCCTCGGAAGCCTGTCCCACCGGGTGCTCCGAGGCTCCATTCTGTCCATGGTTGCCTCCCCTTTCATTTGCACCTGCTTGCTGCCTTCAATGCCGCTTAACTTCGTCTCTTTCAATGTTCACGGCCTCAACCATCCAGTTAAGCGGAATTCCCTGTGGAAGGAGGCACAGAAATTGGATGCGGACGTTCTTTGTGTTCAGGAGACTCACTTTCTCAACAAAGCTACTCCATACTTCCAGCACAGGAACTACCCGCACATTTTCCTGGCCTCTGCCTCCGAGAAGAAAAGAGGGATGGCTATTGCTATAAGGGACTCGGTAGCTTTCTCCCTTACTGACGTTCTTATGGACCCTGATGGGAGGTATTTGATACTACTAGCTGTACTAAACTATAGGCCTTACACCATAGTTAATCTGTATGCCCCCAATGTACATCAGCTGAGGTTTCTGATCAGACTTTTTCGTAAAGTTAACAAATGCCGTAAGGGGTCTCTAGTGGTTTGTGGGGACTTCAACGTAACGGTCGACTACGCCATGGACACCACGTCCAGGGCGAGTCGGCCTTTGCCGAGGCTCCAACCTCTACTTGCTGCTGAAGATGTATTTGATGCATGGAGATGTCAACATGCGAGTGAAAAGGACTTCACGTTTCATTCTGCGAGACACAACACCTACTCTAGGATAGATTTGATCCTAGTAGACAGGTTGCTGCTACAGGCGGTGTCTTCCTCCACCAGCCACGACATTTCCTGGTCGGACCATGCTCCTGTTTCCATAGAGGTGGTGGAGGAACACACTCCACGCTCTGCCTACGTTTGGAGGGCGAATTCTCAACTCTTTCAAAATTCCTCGCATGTTGCCACTATTTCCAAAAATCTGACGGAATTTTTTAAACTGAATGCTCACTCTGTACAGAGTCCCACTACCCTCTGGTGTGCCCACAAGGCCTTTATGCGGGGCATTATGCTCCAAATCTCCTCCAGGGATAAAAAGGCTAGAACCCAAAAGCTGAATGACATTCTGGCGGACATTTAGTCTTTGGAATCCTCCAACAAGTTGACGCCGGACTCCAACACGGCTCACAGGCTTACTCAGCTCCGTGTTGAACTTCGCCGCCTATTGCTGGCCAGGTATGACAAATATGTATATGCATTAAAGCTGTCACACTACTCTTCCAGTAACCGTGCTGGAAAATACCTTGCTAATAGAGTGAGGGCTGCTAGAATTAAAGCTAAGATCCCCTATGTCTACCACCCCTTGGATAAACAGAAAAGGATTAACCCGCAAGAGATTGCGGACGCCTTCGCTGCTTATTATTCCTCTTTGTACAACTTGAAGCTTGATTCCGAGACGCCTCAGCCCACAATAGAAAGTATACAATCCTTCCTTTCCACTATCAACCTACCCTCCCTTATGGAAGACCAATTGGCACCCCTAAATCTACCGATTTCACCTGAGGAAATTACAAAATGCATTAAATCCCTACCTTTGGGCAAATCTCCGGGGCTAGACGGCCTGACTAATGTTTACTTTCGTACATTTGCGGACCTTCTGTCCCCGGTGCTTTCGGAAATCTATGAGGAAGCGTTTTCCTCTGCCTCCTTTCCCCCGGAGATGCTTAGAGCCTATGTGGTTACGATTCCCAAACCTGGTAAAGAACCTAACACCCCCTCCAATTTTAGGCCCATATCCCTTCTAAACACCGACGTCAAAATATACGCTAAAATTCTTGCCCAAAGACTCCTCCCCCTAATCCCCCAGCTGATTCATCCGGATCAGTCGGGATTTACTCCCGGCAGGCAAGCCTCAGACGCCACTAGACGTGTCATAGGAGTTCTCCAATTTGCAGAGGCCCGTCGAACGCCTTCCCTGCTCCTCTCCTTGGACGCGGAGAAGGCGTTCGACCGGATCCAATGGGGATACATGGACGAGGTCCTTCGGAAGTTTGGCTTCAGTGGACCGTTCCTATCAGCCATTCTTGCCCTATACTCGGCTCCCTCGGCACAGGTCTTCACCTCTAATATGCTATCATCTCCCTTCGCTATTTCTAACGGCACCAGGCAAGGCTGCCCACTGTCCCCTACAATTTTTAACCTTCTTATTGAACCACTGGCAGAAAAAATTCGCTCCCACCCCCTAATTACAGGCGTTTCTATGCAGGAGGGCCCTCACAAAATCAACCTCTTCGCGGATGATATCATTTTTTTTTGACTTCCCCAACCTCCTCCCTACCACAGGCCCATCAGATACTCCAAGAGTTTAGCTTAATCTCCTACTATAAAGTGAATTTTTCTAAGTCAGTAATACTAGATACCGGCCTTAGACCTTCTCTTCGGGCACGACTGATGGCCACATTTCCATACAAATGGAGTGACTCCACCATCCTGTACCTGGGCATACACTTAAGCAAATCAGCTTGCCGACTAGCGGAGGCTAACTTCCCCCCTCTTATTGACAAACTCACGATAGAGGCCAACAGGCTAGCTAAGTATGAACTCTCTTGGTCAGGACAACTAGCCTCCTTCAAGATGCTATTACTCCCCCAAATTTTGTACACATTTAGAGCATTGCCTGTCTCTCCCTCTAGGAAGCACCTCCTCGGTCTCACTCTCTTGATGAATAAATTCATCTGGAGCTCTAAAAAACCTAGATGTTCTAAATCACTTTTACTGAAGCACAGGTCGGCTGGGGGTATGGGCCTGGTGGATCTAAAGGACTACTACCTTGCATCCAGGCGGGCACAGATCTCCCATTGGTTTAACTCGGCCATAGAACCGAAATGGTGTTGCCTAGAACGAGCCCTTACCCCCACCCAAGACCTGAAACTTCTTCTCCTCACTGATTCAATTAAACCCTGGCCTCTTCAGTCCCTCCCTCTCACAGTTTGCGCTTCCCTGCAAGCCTGGCGAGATCTTCTTAGGTCCACGCCCCCATCCTATAAAGTGGTCCCTCTGCCCATTCCCCTACTGTCCTTAGAATACTTAATTCCCGATCTCCCTGTCAAAGAATGGGTCAAGAAAGGGTTGCAGTCATTGCAAGATCTTTTTCAAGGACCTTCTATGATCCCGTACCAATCCCTGAGGACACAATTCCAATTAAAACCTACCGACATATACAAATATTATCAAATAGCCCATTTGCTCCGAGGTGGTGGAGTCACCAGTGTTCCGGTGGCCGAATCTCTTTGGCGCTTTCTTACTGCTGACCCCCCCCTACCTAAAGGTATTTCCCTATTCTACAACTTTCTACAGCAAAAACGTGTTTTTAGCAAATCTCGTCCCTTCTTGCGCTGGGAGGAGGACTTAGGCTGCGCCTTTTCTGAGGCACAATGGTGTCAGGCATTCAAAGCTAATTACAAGGCCTCCAGGTGTGTTGGGCACTGGGAACTTGCCCAGAAGATTGCCCTACGCTGGTACCTCACTCCCTTTAGGAATTCTAAATTTGGCCTGGCGGAGTCCTCCCCCTTGTGCTGGAGGAACTGTGGAGAGGTTGGTAATTTACTTCATATGTTCTGGTCCTGTAAACATCTTCGAAGTTTTTGGAATGCTATTTTTAGAGCTATTTCCGATATTACCGGTTTCCTATCCACCCCTGAACCAGGCTTGGCAATTCTTAACTTAGGTATTGATAGATACCCGCCTGACTTTAGAATTGTCATCTCCTACATCCTCCTGGTGGCTAGGTCACTGATAGCTAGATTTTGGAAGAATGACCAAGCCCCCAGTGTTTCTGAGGTGTGGTCGACCACCTCCCTACATTACTCCTATGAGCTGGCCCTAGCCCTCAGGATGGGGAAAAAAATTCAGTTTGATAACAATTGGCAAATTTGGAACACATGGTATAAGAGTACTCACCTGCTGTGATATCTCACCCTAGTGCTTAGCTCTTCTTGATATAATGTAATAATCTCTACTGCAACCTACATTATTGCTATTATTCATATAGGCTTTTTCTTTTGGATATGTGACAGACCAACCATTTCCAGTTCTTTGTTGTTTTGTTTACTGTTTTGTTTCTTTCTGTTCTGCAGTATGTTCATCGAACTGTTCTCTACCTCTCCCTACTGCTTGATTGTGCTATGCTATGTAATGTTGTGACAGCTTGGGGGAGACACTTATGACTATTTCCTCATTGTACTGTAAATTTCTTGTGAAAATTTTTCAATAAAAACTATTTACAAAAAAAAGAAATGCTGAATGCTCTTGTTGTAACTCTTCCAAAACCAGATGAAGAACAATCTTCACCTAAAAATTTTAGACCAATTTCCTTACTCAATTTAGATGTTAAAATGTATGCAAAACTTATAGCCAAAAGACTAGATAGTTTGTTACCCTCTCTTATCCATAGAGATCAATTGGGTTTCACCAAAGGAAGACAAGCATCGGATGCCACTAGAAGAATGATAAATATAATACACCATGTAGAACTCACCAAATCGGCATCCCTGTTTCTGTCGCTTGACCCTGAAAAAGCGTTTCATAGAGTTCATTGGGGATACCTGTCATCAGTTCTGACTAAATTTGGCTTAACAGGTCAAATCAACAAAGCAATATTAGCCCTGTACTCTGTCCCCTCGGCTCGAGTGTATACTATGGATTCTTTATCACCTCCATTCCCAATAACAAATGGTACACGACAAGGATGCCCCTTATCCTGCCTAATTTTTAACCTTGTTATCGTACCCTTAGCTGAGAGTATTAGGTCAAACAAAATTTTTTTAGGAGTTACCATTGCTGAACAAGAACATAAAATCAACCTTTTTGCAGATGATGTTGTTCTTATGATTACTGATCCTGTGAAATCCTTACCGGAAATTCAGGAAACCCTAAATATGTTCAGCAAAGTTTCTTATTACAGGCTTAATGAGAATAAATCTTGTATATTGAACTTGGGGATAGATGAAAATACTACTAAACATCTTAAATTAAAATTCCCTTATACATGGACTGAAAGTACAATTAAATATTTGGGTATTCAATTATCAAATTCATGTAAAAACACTGTTCCAATATAATTATATTCCACTTCGTAATGCATTACAAGAAAATCTCACTAAACTATCATCCCATGAATTTTCATGGATGGGACGTTTGGCAGCATTTAAAATGATTCACCTTCCACAAATTTTATACTTTTTTAGAACTCTCCCGATTCCAATTCCTTCAGACTCTGTTTTCTAGATTCATCTGGCAGGGTAAAAAATCTTCACTTTAATTCATTCTATTACCACTCATATGGGACGCAAATTAGTGACCAATACAGACATTGCTACTGAATTTGTTCAATATTATACTCGCCTTTATAACTTGAAATCTGCTGAAACTCCTATTACTGACTCTACACGCAAACAAATGATTTCAGACTTTCTTGAAATGTATACTCCTAATAAATTGTCTGAATGTGAAACTGAAGCTTTAGACAAAAATATATCTTCTGAAGAATTTGACTTAGCTCTTAAACAATTTAAACCAGGTAAAAGTCCTGGTCCTGATGGGCTTACTACTGGTTATTATAAAAAAAATTGTAACACACTTTGACCATACTTTTTATCTGCATTCAACTCTTTTGCATCTGATCATTCCCCACCTAGGGATCTTCTTAATGCACACATTTCTGTGATTCCTAAACCTCATAAAGATCTTACTTTAATTACTAATTATAGACCAATTCTTCTATTGAACGTTGATCTTAAAATGTATACTAAAATACTAGCCAATAGACTTCTACCCTTGCTTCCTGATCTCATTCATTTAGATCAAGTGGGATTCATACCAGGCAGAGAAGCAAGGGATAATACAGTTAAAGCACTAAATGTACATAAATGGATGACCTCCACAAATACTAATGTTTTTTTTCTCTCCCTGGATCCGGAAAAGGCTTTCGATAATGTGGCCTGGGATTTTATGACAGAAAGTCTTAAAATACTTGGTATCCCGCATCGTATGTTGAACTTCATTCTTACTTTATACTCCACTCCCACTGCCCAGGTTAGGATTAATGGTCACCTATCTAAAGCCTTCCCGATCTCTAATGGTGCTCGTCAGAGTTGCCCCTTATCTCCTATAATATTTGTTCTTACTCTGAAACCATTTTTACAACGCATTAGGTCTAACCCCGATATTACAGGTGTCACTATTGCTCAAAATACTTATAAAATTGCAGCATTTGCTGATGATATTCTTTTATTTCCTACCAAACCTCACATTAACTTACCAAATATTCTCAAAGATTTTGAGTTGTTTAAGAATTTATCGAATCTTCAGATAAATTTTTCAAAGTCAGAAGCGTTAAATATATCCTAAGATTCTGAGCCCCTGTACACAGGGTCGGAGATTTTGACAACAAAATCCGTCGGATTTTGCCCGTCGGATTTAGTCCGACGGATTGTGTCCGAAACTGTTGCATACACACGGTTGGACCAAGTTGTCTGATTTCGCGGTTGCCAAGAATGCGGTGACGTAAGCCGTGTACGGCGGGACTAGAAAAAGGAAGTTCAGCACCACGTTCGGCACCCTTTGGGCTCCTTCTGCTGATCTCGTGTTTTAGTTGAAGTTTGGTGAAAGACGATTCGCGCTTTTCAGATTAGTGATTCAGATCGCTACTGCTCTTCAGTTTGTGCTTGTCTTTGCGTATCTGATAATCAGTGAATACAGTCATTAAGTATTTGCTTCTCATTGTGGACTCTATCTTGGTATAGTACACTTTGAAAGGCATTTTTTATTGTCTGCTTGCTTCTGCTATTCAGGTCGTCCTTTCAGGCCTTGCTGTTTAGCGTTGCTTTCTGGTGTCCGTTCTGACCAGCCGACCATTTTCAAAACATGTTTCATCTACGTACTCATCGTACAGTTTGTGCTGTGCAGGGGTTCTTACTTTGACTTTGACACAAGCCAAAGGGCTTGTGTCAAAGTCAAAGTAAGAACCCCTGCACAGCCAAAAAGGTACGATGAGTACGTAGATGAAACATGTTTGGACGACCAAGAATTGGTTGCGCCAGCGTCACCAGTTCTCCCACATGCCTTTGCTCCGTGAGATCCGCAAGAATAATCCTGATCATTTCTGGATTATTCTCAGGATGACGGACCCCGTTTTTCACTGTCTGCTGGCTTTGCTGTCACCTTATATCACCAGGCAGGATACCTGCATGCAGCAAGCCATCACTCCAGAGCAGAGGCTCATCGCCACGTTGCGCTACTTGGCGACAGGGAGAAGCCTTCAGGACCTCCAGTTCTCTACAGGCATCTCCCCCCAGGCTCTGGGGATCATTATTCCAGAGACCTGTTCTGCCATCATTCAGCTCCTGCAGAATATGTATATATTATGCAAATTTTTAACCTTAAACATCACATTCTATGTATTTCATGATTGCTAATGTCTTGCATTTCTTTCCTCATTCCCTAATTACCATCATTGCAATATGCTCTAATTCATATGCTCTGCCCCTTTGTCCTCATGCGGATTTGCCTCACTAACTTCCCCACCATGCTCTTCTTGGCCCCTAAAACTATAGTCTAGTCACTTGTCTTTTGTCAGCTCCATAGTATTGCTTTCCCCTAAACACCCCCTAAAATCTCTATGAATGTGATGTGTGTGCTTCAATTCATGCAAAGTGACCTTTTTATTGTTTTTTGAAGTTGTGCCAAACTCATTAGTAACCCCACTCTCCCCAACTGTTACCTCAGCTGATAGCAATCTTCTATCTGATGACTTGACCCAACCCAATACACACTCTAAATACCTTTTTCATGATAACATTTATGGAACAATTCACCAAAGCATGTAGTGTAAGGGCCTCAATACTTTCAAATGCTATTTTGATTTTTTTAACACATTCATTTTCTTGCTATGTAATAGCAGAATGTCAACATGACACTTCTTACCTGTCCGGTGGGCTGCCAATAGTGTAACTAAGGAGGGGCTTCACAAAGTATCACACATTATTTAGGCATTCAGCTCTCAATCAAGTGGAGAGGGTTACCTCTCCTAAACATCCCCCCTCCTTTTTTTTATCAAGGGCCCATCAGATGGGGGGGATGGGGGGGTTAGGACTCTCATAAGGGGACCTTATACTTTAGGCTTTAAATACTCATTTAAAAAAATGTTATACAAATTTTGTCCAAAAATGTGTGTGTCTAATCTGCATGCAATGTTGATTTGTAAAATTACTATTTTTTTTTCTTGTGTCACTACACAGTGTCCTTCAACGCAACAGGAATGGCAGACTGTGGCCTCCCACTTTGCCATTTTTCGTCAAGTTGTGCCTTTTTCAGCAACAGTGCAAACCCAAGTTCAGAGCGAGATGAGGGGACAGTCTCTTCTTCAGCTAATCTTATTATGTTGTGGATCTGCTACACACACACCTTCTTTTTGTTAACTAATGTGTAGTGCATTACTGATCTAACTCATGCTCATTTTCAGCACCCTGGCAGGAAAATGGCATGATTGTCCAAATTTACACATCACTGTGGGTGCTTTTTACTAAAGGCACATCCACTATGCACTACAAGTGCACTGCAAAAGTACACCTGAAACTGCACTTGGAGTGCAAAGTGGAGTTGCCTTTAGTAAATCACACTCCTTCTCAGCACAAACTCAAATTTCACTACAAATACATTTTAATCCCAATGAAAAAGGAAGCCACACATTGTTGAAAATTCAACTTTTTAATACAAGCACATTCATATGTGCGTTTAATAAAGGTTTTTACAACAAACCAAGATATTTTGGGTATCCAAAACCCAGTTTAATCATATTTATTTTTTACTTGTTTTTTTGTGTAAACAGGCATGTATCAAACCGTAAAATACAGAACACAGGAACTTACAAAGTTCAACTTGGAAAAGTGAAGACAATATCAGACATGAGTATGTACAAACTGGGCTGATATTGCCTTCATCACATGGGGTGTGACCCCTGAAAAATCAAAATTTGGAAGATGCACACAGTGTGTCAACATGTGCTAACTTCCATCATGGGGGATCAATGTACATGCTTTGGGGCTGCAACCCCTTCATCTCAGACACTTTCCACAAAACATATACATTGATCCCCCATGATGGGAGATAGCGCATGTTTACACACTCTGTGCATCTTCCAAATTTGGAATTATGCAAAATACAACATTTTTTGTTTAAAAAGCAAAAATAAAACCCTATCTAGTTTTTTCGTTTTCGCACTCTCCCCAAAACATCAATGATGTTCTTCATTTTATTTTTAACATCATTGATGTTTTGTTGTACAATTTCCAAATCCCTATTGCACCCCATTATCTCCCCGATCAAAATCTGGGCACTTTCACTGGTAAAACAGGAATCTTCCTCCACATCACCTAGAAAAAAAACAAACAAACACACCATGTAATCCAAATATGGTGATATACATTGATGAGCTTACCGGAAGCTGTGTTCTCAGACACTCACCTGTTGTGGTGACAATTTGGCCAACCTCCATGATCTCTCCTTCTTCCTCCTCCTCCTCCTCCTGCTCCTGCTCCTCTGTTTCTTCTTTTGGAAGTTGCCCTTCTTTGGGAGGGGTGTGGTCCCTGGTGTCCTCATGGTCCCTGGTGTCCTCATACTTGCCGAGTTTTCTCTCCCCTATGAGAATGTAAACAAAGATTAATTAGCACACAGAGGGCATAAATAGAAATATGAAACATTGCTTGGAAGTGTTGTACAATTATTTTTTTGGGCCGAGTTACAAGGTGAGAACATTATTGGGGCCACTTTGTTAAGCTGGAATACTTCCCTGCAGAACGATGTTTCATACGAACGAACGAAACCATGACCTTGAAAGTGGCCATTTTAAAATGCACAACATGAAATCAAAGCACATGGAGCATGCATGCAAGCAAGAATAATCATATGAACACACGACAACTACTTACTTTTTTTAAGAACACGCTTGATCCTTAGGTACTGCTCGTGCTCCCTCAGTTTCAGATCTGACCAGCGTTTTCTCAGTTGATCCTTGGATCGGCGTACCCCAAAATTCTTCAGAAGACTCTTCACAACTTTATTCATGATCTTGGCCTTTCTGATATTTTTATATACAGTGCGCATACGTGAAATTGGGTCGGACGGAGATTCGGACGGAATCAGTCCGATGCATACCACACACAGTCGGATTATCTGACGACACGGTCCGATAAGACTTATTCCAACAGATTCTCCGACCGTGTGTACAAGGGCTAAAACAATATCTATGTGCCAATCTAATTTTCCCTTTAAATGGAACTTCAAGTGGGATTCCGCTCTTTTTTTTTTTTTTCTTACCTGTCTCACAGGTGGGCGAGTGCTACCTTCGATTGGCATCCACGTCCGGCGTTTATTTGACCCCCGGCGCGACGAATCTTTTCCTCAGGATGACTTATAAAAACCTGCTCTGGCGTTTTCCATTTTAACTGTGGGCGTCTGAAGCCCACAGGCATTTACTTCCTGGTATATGATGACGTCTGGCTCCCAGCATGCTCCGCTCCATCTTGCACATGCTCAGTGAGAGCAGTGTAATGGCAGATACAGCTGCCTGCCCACTTAAAAAATGGCAAATTCGTACACGCCCTCGTCACGTGACCGGCGTCCTAACGAAATCTCGCGAGATTTCGCAATTTCATTGTCCCCCATGGATTCTTGGGAAATAGCTTACAAATTTCCCAGGGACCATTGCGAGGATGATAGCCACGCCTACTCCCACGGGAGGACAACCCGGAAGTCAGCTGAAATATCAGAAATAAAAGGTAAGTAAATAATATTTTTTTTTTTCAGGGTTCGTTTAGGTAAGTATGCTATCTGTTGATTTTAATAACATGTACTTTCATTTTTAGGTACCAAACCACTTTCAGTTCCATTACTTATTTAGGCATTCAATTACCCTCATCCCTTTCTGACTTATGTTCTAAAAATTACATACCAATTTTACAAAATATTCAAAAAGACTTAAAATCTTGGTCCCCTGGACTTTTTTCTTGGTTTGGTAGAGCCTCAATAATTAAAATGAATATACTACCTAGATTATTATATATCTTACAAACATTACCTATCAAACTCCCCAAAGCTTTTTTTACTTCCATTCATCGTACTTGTTCTGAATTTATTTGGGGCAAATCTAAACCTAGAATTTGCTTTGAGAGACTTACTTTACCCAAACTTAAAGGAGGCATTGGTCTTCCTAATTTCACTAAATATTACTGGGCTTGCCATTTGACAAGGATTATTGATTGGAATGTTCATTTAACTACTAAGGCTTGGGTTGTTATTGAACATGCATTCTCTAATGTACCTCTTCGTAACTTACCATGGACTTCTGCGACTAATATGCCATTGGAGTGTAAAAAATATCCCTTCATTGCTAACACCTTACAAATTTTTCATAAATTATGTGACACCTGTAATATATCCTCCATTTCCGTTCCTCTTACGCCTGTCTGTAAAAATCCGGATTTCCCTCCGGGAATGACGGAATCTTTTCTCAAAGGATTTCGGTCTCATGATATTATAAGAGCTGACGAATTTTTCTGTGACAATTTTTTTATTTCTTACAAAGATCTTAATTTACTTTTTCCAGATCATTCTTTTCCATATTGGTCGTATCTACAAATTAGACATTTTTTGAATGATCCTCGCACTCGTAATACTTATTCTAGAAAACGTACTCCCTTTGAACATTTTTGCACTAAATTGGAACCTCAAAAACATTTCATTTCTAATATGTATTCACTTTTTTTTTCCACCCATTCCCCTAAATCCAATCTTGCATGTAAACATTGGGAAAATGATCTAAATATTGAATTGTCAGATGCAAAATGGGAAAATGTTTATTTTTATATTCGCAAAGGATCTCCAAATGTTTCTGCTCAAGAAAATAACTTCAAAATTTTCTCCAGATGGTATCGTACTCCTATTTGGTTACATAAGATATCTTCTTCTTTTCCTCCTAACTGTTGGAGATGTACTGATGTCAATGGTTCACTATTACATTTATTATGGTCCTGCCCCTTACTTCAACCATTTTGGAAGGAAGTTCACCGTTTGATATCTTTAATTACATCATACCCATTAGATTTTTCTAATGCTCAAATGCTTTTACACCATTCTTCTATTCCAAAATCCACTTATCAAAAATCCTTGCCTTTACATTTATTAAATGCTGCTAAAATGTGTATCCCAAAATATTGGAAGTCTACTGTTACTCCCTCAATTTCAGAATGGTTTAGACGCATTGATACTATTGCTACCATGGAACACCTTATTCATCAATCTAAGGATTCACCTGATACATTTCAAAATATTTGGTCTTGTTGGCAACACTTTAAATCCTCTACTGAATATTCACGATTATTTGTCTAATAATACTGTATTTCATATTCTTTTCTGTCGGTGGTTAAGATATTCCTGCTTTATTATATCTTCCAATGTTTTTTTTTCTTTTTTCTTTTTCATTTTTATTTTATTATTATTGTTATTATTATTTATTTATTTATTTATTTATTTATTTATTTATTTATTTATTTATTTCTTTTTTGTTGTTTGTGATTCTCTGTAAATTTTCATTCACAATGTATGAATTTGTATCATCATTCCTTTTTTAATCAATAAAATATTTTTTTGGAAGAAAAAAAAAATCTAGACTTAGTGAAGAAACGTCAAGCTGGAGGAACAGGTATGTGGATTTTCAAGATTATTATTTAGCCTCGGTTATCACACAGTCTAAGGAATGGTTTCTATGTTCTCCATCTACAATTTGGGGGAAAGATGGAAACTGCTAAGATCCCTGGAAATAATCTATCAAGATTCCTTCCATGGCACTTGGAGCCAAGATACCTTCTCGCATCTCCCCAACAATATTAGCAACACTTAAATCCCGGGTTCGATTTCTGCATCTAACATCCTCACACCCTCTTCCTACCAAATGTCCAAATTCCGCTAAATACTGTACATAATTTCATGAAGACAACCTCATTTACACCATGGATAGAGAAGGGAATTAAATATCTATCTGATCTACTTGATAATGGGGTGATCAAACCATTTCCTACACTTCAAAAGAAATTTCAATTGCCAAATTCAGATTTATTCCTCTACATCCAAACTAAGAAATGCATTTCCAACCTCCCATCATGGACCTATAATGTTCCCCAATCGGCTTGGTCCTTCCTTAAGATCCCCACACATCAACAAAAAGGGATCTCTCTTTTCTATAATCTTCTTCAACAAAAAAAAGGTGTTTATAAAGACTATCCCTTTAATTGGATGGGAAGAAGACTTAGGATACACCTATACAGTTGACCAATGGGAAAAAGCTTGTAACACCACATATAAAGCCACATGCTGCTCTACATTATGGTAAGTATTCATTAAATTGACTCAACGCTGGTATCTTACTCCTGAGAAAATATCCAAATTCAACGGCACATTTGACGACAAATGTTGTTGAAAAAAAGGTGATATGTTACATACATTTTGGACATGCCCTAAACTTGGGAAGTATTGGGAACAAATCTTTCAAGTTATGTCTGAAATTACCAAAACAGTCATTCCTCCATATCCCTCACTGGCTCTATTATCCATTGATCTTGATCGATATCCTATCCAGTTTAGAAATGTGTTTACACATATTTTGTTGTCAGCCAAGATCAGTATAACGAGGAACTGGAAAAATCCTGATACTCCTTCCATAAAAGAAGTGATAGAATCAACTCAAAGTTATTACATTTATGAATCAATTCTAGCTCTTCGACCTCACAAAAAAGAACATACTCATAAAATATGGCAGCCATGGTCTAAATGGGCTAGTCCCCAAAACATTGCACGAGTTCTTTGATCCTAGATAACTTGAATTAAAAAATTACTTACTCCGCTCTAATATTTTAATCTTTGTTTTGTATCTGTTAAATGATAGGTTACTATTACTGTCCTGAACACAGTTTAGCACCCATAGGGGTGTTCGGGAATATATTTAGGTTCATCATCTTTGAATTACTTGAATTGGCAGTATATAAATATATGAAGATAATATTTATATTACTTTTATGTATTTTCTCCACAATGAATGTATTAACCACTTCACGTCTGCTCTATAGCCAAAAGACGGCTACAGAGCAGACGCTAACTGCTGGGAGGGCGTCCTCCTGTTTACTTCCCTAATGCGCACCGCCGTGGGCTCGCATCAGGGAAGTTCTGTGTTGGCCGTGTCCCTCGGACACAGCCAATCACAGATCGTGCTAAATGGCCAATCACATCGGCCATTTAGGACTCGATCAGGCTATCCAATGAGAGGTGATCTCATATGTAAACATATGAGATCATCTCTCATCGCCGGCTCCCCTCCTCACATAGAGACAGCGTGTGATGAGGGAGAGCTTCTGTGCTGCAGTTGCAGCGTCTGTGAGTACACACACAGTAAAACACACACACAGTAAAACATACACACACACAGGAAAACACATGCCCACCTGTCCCCAGTGCCATCTGTCCCCTGTGCCACCTATCAGTGCCATCTGTCCCCAGTGCCACCTATCAGTGCCATCTGTCCCCAGTGCCACCTGTCAGTGCCATGTGTCACCAGTGCCACCTATCAATGCTACCTGTCCCCAGTGCTACCTAACAGTGTCATCTGTTCCCAGTGCCACCTGTCCCCAGTGCCACGTGTTGCCAGTGCTGACCATCCCTAGTGCCACGTGTCCCCAGTACCACCTGTCCCTAGTGCAATGTATCCCCAGTGCCACCTGTCAGTGTCACATGTCATCAGTGCCACGTATCAGTGCCACCTGTCAGTGTCACATGTCATCAGTGCCACGTATTAGTGCCATCTGTCATCAGTGCCATCTGTCATCAGTGCCATGTATTAGTGCCATCTGTCATCAGTACCACGTATTAGTGCCATCTGTCATTAGTGCCACATCAGTGTCACATGCCAACAGTGCCATGTATCAGTGCCATCTGTCATCAGTGCCACGTCAGTGTCACGTGTCATTGTCCTGGTGCTCCAGGGCCTTCAAAAGTGTAATAGGTAGTCAACAAGTTAGATGTGTAATTTATGCTCCTAGAACACCTGACGGTGCGCCCTGCATGTTGGGTCTCTCTAAGTGGCCAAGCTGTGAAAAAGTCCCACACATGTGGTATCATAATACTCATGAGGAGTAGCAGAATTTAATTTGGGGTGTCATTTGTGGTATGCACATGCCATGTGAGAGAAATAACCTATTACAATGACAATTTTGTGGGAAAAAAATAAAAAGCAAAAAAAAATCTTAATTTTTCAAAGAATTGTGGGAAAAAATAACAACACCAAAAACCTCACTATGCCTCTTACTATATACCTTGGAATGTCTAATTTCCAAAAAAGGGTCATTTGGGGGATATTTGTACTTTGCTGGCTTGTGCGGGTCGCAAGAAATGAGATAGACCACCAGATGTGATCAATTTTGTATGATTTGCACCACAGCTTGTAGACTCTCTAACTTTCACAAAGACCAAATAATATCCACTAATTTGGGTTATTTTTACCAAAGATATGTAGCAGTATAAATTATGGCCAAAATTTATGAAGAAAAATTAATAATTTGCATAATTTTATCACAGAAACAAAGAAAAATTTGTTTTTTTTTCAAAATTTTCGTTTTTTTTTAAATTTATAGCGCAAAAAATAAAAAACCCAGAGGTGATAAAATACCACCAAAAGAAATCTCTATTTGTGGGAAAAAAAGGACAAAAAATGTATTTGGGTACAGTGCTGCATGACTGAGTAATTGTCATTCAAAGTGTGAGAGCACCGAAAGCTGAAAATTGGTCTGGGCAGGAGGGGTGTTTAAGTGCCCAGTAGGCAAGTGGTTAATAACCTCCCGATCGTTACCTTTATTATCCCTATTATAATTGAGATAATTAATATGTTTTTCTTTATATTATATTTTTTTATTATTTTTGGATACTATTATCTATGTATCTAAATATTGTAACTGATATGTTATTTAGTCATAATTTCTGTCATTTGTCTTGATAAAAATTTAAACTTTAATAAAAACTATTGATTAGAAAAAAACAATAGCACACTAACAGCAAGCACTGCAGGAGAAAGTTACTCAAGACTATAACCAGATAATGAACTTGCAGACCAGAACAGATGACTCAATAGGATGTGTTCACAATGAATAAAACACAATTACAATCTACTACTGCATGCTAGAAACATTACAACACCACAAAACTTCAGCTCTTCACAAGATACATTCCATTCATAACCCAAAGGCTTTGAGTTTCAAGGCACTATTCTGGGTGCAACAAGCCCATATGATTTGACCTTCCAAACCCACTTGAACTTGACCAAACATGGTTATAGCAAAATACCTATGATTCATAGAAACAGTCACAAACCCTTAGGACCTTTAACTCCCCAAAAAAACCATCCTGTAAGGCTATAACATTCTGATCTTCACTGATTATTTAGCAGGAGGTCACTGAGCCTACAATCAAGCCTGCAGGAAGTTGGTCAACAAGCAAATTAGATTTGTTCTTCTATAACTGGTAATCTCTAAAAATATCTAATATGACCAAGTTTGCTTATTTTAAGACACTCAGGAGACAAAGGCCTATGATTGATGAGAAAGACCCTACAGAGATTTTTTTTTTCAAATGCTTTTGATACTCTTTAGTTCTTTTCACTATCACTTACCACATAGCAATCACCTGGATTCTACAGTGTTCTATTTCTACCTAGAGGCTCTTCCTTTTCAGTAAGTATGACAAATGAAGAACTATAATGTTAACTCCCTATCTGTTTATGGTGGATTTCTTTGTCTTTATTCAGCTGTGAACTGTACTGGATTTTATGTTTAGTAATCTTACTATCCTGTATTTGCCCAGACTTAAGGATGCCTGGGGTCATAAACCAGGCTTCCATACCTTTTACCCTACATCAGAAGTAGTCTCAGATTCTCTTTCTGGGTATGCTTCAGTTACTCCAGCAGTTAGGCCATTAGAGCAGTCAACCCTGTCCTCATGGCCCACTAACAGGCCAAGTTTTATGTATTACCTTGGGGAGATGCTGACTAGAATACTACAATCACTGAGCAGCAAATGATATCACCTGTGATGTATTTCAGTTATCTTGCAAACCTGGCCTGTTAGTGGGCCCCCGAGGACAGGGTTGATAACCACTGCATTAGAGGACTCCTCCAGGTAATATGAGGCAAAAATGACACCAACTCTATGATATTTATATACATTTTATGGATTGATCGGGGGTCTCTGCACCACATTTTTTGTTAATATAGAACGAGAACATTCACACAGGTGCCAAAAAATAACATTTAAAAAGTTAAAAGCCTACTTTTTATTTCACGAAAAAGACATAAAATCATACTTTGCATACAAATAAAGGTTTGCAATAATTACAATGTGCACAGTTCACATACTCCTCTAATGCCACGTACACATGAGTGGAATGTCTGACAGAAAAAGTCAGATGGAAGCTTTTCATCATATATTCTGATCATATGTGTGCCTTATGAGACTTTTTTTTTTTGAAAATTCTGACGGATCTAGAAATTGAAAATGTTTTAAATATTTCCGACAGAACCAGTTCCGGGAAAACCGCTAGTCTGTATGCTGTTCCGACAGACCAAAAACGAGGCATACTTTGAAGCAAGTACGAGACCGAGTCTATTGGCTACTGGCTATTGAACTTCCTTTTTCTAGTCCCGTCGTATGTATTGATGATCCGACTTTGGTGTGATCATGTGTACGCAAGATAGTTTCAGCGGAACTCCGTTGGAACCGGTCGTGTGTATGCGGCATTAGTCAACAAACCTCCCTGTTTAAACATTTCTTATTATTTGTCTTACTGTAAATTAAATGGCACAGGGAATATTTGTCCTGTGCTTCTAGTAGAGCAGTTATTGCATAAGACTTCTCCAATACACCAAGTGGGGGTGTTATGGTTCCAATGCATTTCACAATCAGCTTTGTCAGGTAAGACAGCTGTAATCTGTGATATTATTTCATCAATATTACATTTGCAAAGTTAGTATAGTATAGTACAGTGTGGTATATATATAATACAGTTCAGAGTTTTTTTCATTGATTTTTCATCTTTATTCCAGAGAGCTGGCAATACATTACAGATTCAAGCAAGTTTAAATGTCATTTTTTTCCTTTAGAAATGTCATTATTGCTACACATTGCACATATGTGCCTCTTTAAAGACAAAGGGGACCCTCCAGGCACGATATTTAAAGGAATATTTCATTTTTATTGTTTCATTTTAAGCATAATAAAAATCACTGCTCCTGAAAAAATTATGTTTTTTTTTGCATTGATACATGTCCTCTAGGGCAGTACCTGGGCCCCCATGCAATTTGTATGGCAATAACTTGCATATAAGCCTTTAAAATTAGGATTTTGTTTTTTCAAATTTGTGTCCCATAGACTTTAACAGGGTTTGCATGTTCGCTAGAATTTTTTGCCTGTTTAAGGTGTTCTGATGGGAGCCGGACCGGGTGGGGGGGGGTTCAGCCCATCCCTACTTGCTACCTGTCTAGTAAACAACACTGTAACACACAAGAAAAGAAGGACAGTTTTCAATAAAGACAGAAATAAAAACAACATTGTTTAAGTGGGGAAAAGACAGATTTTTTTTTGCTGCCTTTTTGAGCTACATCCTGTTGGTTAAAATCATTGTCAGCAGAATAGGAAATTGTACTAACTTAGTTCACCATAGCAGTAAAAAGCCTGTCTGTTCCACAGAAAAAAAACATAAAGTTTGGCCTTGACATTCACATTGTGGGTGTATTATGTCTATATTCAGGGCTGATCTTCTTCTTATTATTTTTTTACTAGTAATGGTGGTGATCTGAGATTTTTAGTGGGACTGTGAAATTGCAGAAGACAGATCAGACACTTTTGACACTTTTTTGGGGACCATTGACACTTATACAGCGATCAATGCTATAAAAATGCACTGATTATTGTGTCACTGGGTTAACATTGGGGAGCGATCAAGTGGTTAAATGTGTTCCCTCACGTGTGTTTCTAACTGTGGGGGGTTGTGTCTGACTGGGGTAGGAGACAGATCGCTGTTCCTAATTACTAGGAACAGCAGATCTGTTTTTCCTCCCCTGTCAGAACAGGGATTTGTGTGTTTACACACACAAATCCCTGTTCTGGCTCTTGTGCCTGTAATTGCAGGTGGCCAGCGGACATCGCAGCCACCAGCCACTCGTGTCGGATCCCTTGCCATGCAGCGGCTCTTAAAGGAGCCGATGTACCAGTATGGTGATTTGTGGGAATAAGCTTACCTGCAGCCGAATGCTGCAGATGCAGGTGTACTGCAGTTGCAGGGATGAGGCACATGCTGGATGCTGCAGATACAGGTATACTGTGGATGCAGAGATGATGCAGGCTGGTGGGGTTGAGAAGACTGGTGCAGAGTCAGACAAGTCGGGTCATACATGGGAAGGCAGATACTTTAAAGACATTAAAGACATTTAGCAAAGAATAGTTAAAGTTCAGGCAGAGGTTTGGTATGAGGAGATCAAGCAGATGTAGCAAAATAAGAGTAAGGACAAGCCGGGGGCAGGTTTGGAGATAATCAGGATGGTCAGGAAAGCCAGGTCAACAAGTTCAAGGATAGGCACAGGATACAAGATACAGGGGAAGACTGCAGATCAGACAGCAAAGGCCCTAGTGCAAATGTCAACCTTATATATCTGCCATTTGGCACCAACTTTTCCCTGCTACTTTCTAATAAACACAAGGAACAAGAAGGGTCTGACTACAAGGATATTGGGGGCACTAAGAATCTCTCAGAAAGTAGGACACAGGGAGTCTCTTGGGGCCATTAGGAATCTTCTCAAGAAATCAGGGACACTAAGCCCCTGTACACAGGGTCGGAGATTTCGACAACCAAATCCGTCGGATTTTGTCCGTCGGATCTTGTCCGAAACTGTTGCATACACACGGTCGGACTAAGTTGTCGAAAAATCGGATCATTCAGAACGTGATGACGTAATTTCGTTACGATGGGACTACGTTCAGGCTAGTAGCCAATAGCTTTGATGTAGGAATTTGATCTGAGCATGCGTGGCACTTGGTCCGATCAAAATTCTCTACACATGATTGGAGTATGTCCGATCAAACCAGTTGGTCGGGAAATATTTCCAACAAGTTGGAAAATTGGGTCCGACGGATATTCCGACGGAATCAGTCCGATGCATAACACACACAGTTGGATTATCCGACAACACGGTCCGATAGGACACATTCCGACGGATTCTCCGACCGTGTGTACAAGGGCTAAGAAGAACCGAAAGACAGTAGGCTGGGCAGGGCATGTAGTTAACTGAATCAACAGCAAGTGAATAACCAATCTTGAACACAAGGCTTTTGAGATAACAGGTAACGGCAGTACCTTGCATGTTAAAGCTTTGGGATTACATGTATCAACATGCCTGCTGGTCTTTGGAAATAAAGGTGATGTGTCAGCAGCAAAATAGGACAATAAGATTACTACTTTTTCTTCAATTTATCTTTATTTGGTTCTGCAGAAGTGATTATTAAAAAAAAAAAAGAAAAGAACAAATACATATATAATAGAAAAAAGGTGTACACTCAATTTGTTGTATAAACATTTGCAATAGTAAGAAAAAGAAAGCACAGTGTAAATAGGAACTATACTGTACTGTACATGTAGAAATCTCCTACCAACATTTTTGGGCCATCTGCCCTAACACAAGATTCCAGCTCCAAAACAAATAACCCAATGTGTTCTCTAGTATAGAGATTTTATCTTTTCTTATAACTAGTAGTTTTTCATAGGCATAGTGTATACAAACCAATCCAACAGCTGCAGGTGTGTTAGTCACATGATTGTGCTTCCATTGTCGGATGTTATTATTATTATTGTACATAATTTATATAACGCCAACAGTTTACACAGCACTTTACAATGTATAGGGGGACAACACAATTACAGTACAGTTCAATACAAAAGGTACAGGAGGGTCCTGCTCATAGAGCTTACATTCTAAAATGAGTGGGTGGTGGTACAAAACGTTAGGTGGGTGTGGGATAGGCTTCCCTGAACAAATTAGTTTTAGGGTAGGGACTGATTGGATATACCGGGGCAGGGAGTTCCAGAGAATGGGAGAGGCTCTGGAGAAGTCCTGAAGGCGAGCATGGGAGGAGGTAACAAAGGAGCTAGAGAACAGGAGGTTCTGGGAGGAGTGGAGGGGACGATTTGGGCAATATCTGCAGATGAGTTTGGTGATATAGATGGGGGCGATGTTGTGGAGGGCCTTGTATGTTAGTATATTGAATTTTACACAATGGGGTAGGGGAAGCCAGTGAAGGGATTGGCAGAGAGGAACAGCAGTCACAGATCGATTAGTGAGGTGTATTAGTCTAGCAGCAAAATTCATAATAGACTGAAGGGGGATAGCCTGCTTAAGGGTAGGCCATTAAGGAGAGAATTGCAGTAGTTAAGGTGGGAAATAATCAAGGAATGAATAAGTTGCTTTGTGGTGTCAGGAAAGGTTGAATTCTGGAGATGTTGCGGTGGTTAAGGTAACAGGATTTAGTCAGTGATTGGATATGGAGGCCTGAAGGAGAGGTCAGAGTCAAGGATTACACCCAGGACCCTGGCATGTGTGGAGGGACCAGTGGTTGTGTTGTTGATATTAATGGTGAAGTCACAAGGGGGGGGGGGGGCGTGATGGAGGAAATATAACAAGCTTTATAGAAAGATTGAGTTTGAGGAAGTGGTGTGACATCCATATCGATATGTCATTCAGTAAGTTTGAGATCCATGAGGAGACTGAGAGGGTGAGTTGAGGAGTGTAGAGATAGATCTGAGTGTCGTCGGCATAGAGGTGGTATTGGAAGCCATGGGAGGTTATCAACTGGCCCAGGGAAGAAGTATAGAGTGAGAATAGGAGAGGCCCAAGGACTGAGCCTTGGGGTACCTCAACAGAAAGAGGAAGAGGAGTGGAGGAGATGGAGTTGTAAGTGACACTGAAAGTGCGCTTAGATAGGTAGGAGGAGAACCAGGATATAGCAGAATCATGAAGGTCAAGGGAGTGTAATTTGCTGAGGAGGAGCAGGTGGTCAACTGTGTCAAAGGCAGCAGAGAGGTCTAAAAGTATGAGTATGGAGTAGTGCCCATTGGTTCTAGCTGTTAGTAGGTCATTGGTGAGTTTTAGTAGGGCAGTTTCAGTAGAATGTTGTGGGCAGAAGCCAGACTGTAGGTGGTCGAGAAGGTTGTTGTCCATGAGGTAGTGACTCATTCGGTCATGGATCTTAAGTTATTCAAACAGGTGTGGTCTTGTGAGGGTTTTTTGAGTATGGGGATAACCAGTGCATGTTTGAGCAGGAAAGGAAAGGTGTCAGAGGAGAGGGAGAGGTTGAAGATGTGGGTTAGGGAGTTTATAATAGAGTGGGAAGGTCGTCACAGTAATTGTGAGGGGACAGGTAGTAAGTTGGGCCATGGAGAGGAGTTATCAACTTTATATGTGGTAACTGGGCAAAAGGAGTAGAGTATCGAGTGTGGTGATAGTACTTAAAGAGGAAGTAAACCCTGATGAGTTTACTTCCTCTTTCATTCCCTGCAAAGGCAAAGCATAATGGACTACTATGCATCGCATAGTAGTCCATTATGTGTCACTTACCTGACACAGGAGCCAGCGAAGTCACCGCTGTCCCCTGTAGTCTGGCGCATCCATCTTCTTGTTGGGGTCTCGCAGCTCCGCCGCTGTCATTCGGCGAAGCCGCGATGACGTCACTCCCGCGCATGCGCACGGGAGCCGACACGCGTGGCAGCTCCGTCGTTGAGAATGCCGAGCTCAGTGCGCCTGCGCGCCGATGTCTACGGCGCATGCGCCGTAGACAGCGGTGCCTGTTTTCGGGCAAATATCTCCTAAACCATCTTCTTGGTGGGGTCTCGCAGCTCCGCCGCTGTCATTCGGCGATGCCGCAATGACGTCACTCCCGCGCATGCGCACGGGAGCCGATACACGCGGCAGCTCCGTCGTTGAGAATGCCGCGCTCAGTGCGCCTGCGCGCCGCTGTCTACGGCGCATGCGCCGTAGACAGCGGTGCCTGTTTTCGGGCAAATATCTCCTAAACCATACAGGTTTAGGAGATATTTCTTGGACCTACAGGTAAGCCTTAATCTAGGCTTACCTGTAGGTCAAAGTGGTTTGTAAGGGTTTACAACCACTTTAACCTTGCTGACTAAAGGATGTAAGTGACAACTGTATGGAAGCATGGTGGGCCTTAATCTATTCCCAAGTTGAAAGTTGTAATGCAACTTTAGTAAATATTAAAACACCTGTAGCTTCTGAGATAATTTGAAAAATGTTCTACCAGAAACTCATTACGTTCTTACAGCACCATACAGTATGCACCAAATTACCTATTAGTCCATAGCCTTTCCAAAAGAAAGGAGTATAGGATGAAGAGAATTTGGCCAATTAATGTACCATCTTAAAATTATTTTGTGCATTGATTCTCAAAGGTTAACAGAACTGGGGGCTCCATAGGCAGATGAATATGCACAGAGCCACTGTGTAGGAGAATAGGAAGAATTTAGATGTTTCTCACCTTTTAAGAATGTAGCAGTATTGATAAATGTAAACTTATCTTTATCAATATTGTTAAAGGGGACCTTCAGTAATTTTTTTCAAGTTTCCATCTTTTAAATCTTCTGCCCTTGTTGTTTTAACTTTGGATAGTAAAACATAATTTTTTTTTCTGCCAGTAAATACCTTATACAGCCCACTTCCTGTTTCTTGTCTGGTAAAAAGCCTAGGCTCATGATATCATGCACAGCTCTCTCTCTCAATCTTGTGAGAGTTTGCCAGGAAAGGAGGGGTGATGAGTCATAAGAGGGCCAATCAGAGCTACAGGGCTGCAGAGCTGGAGGTGTGCCTTTGTGTGTCTGTGTAAATCCAGGAAGTGAACAGACAACAGCTTCAGCTGCCCACAGTTAAACTGGTTGCAGCTAGACTTAGTGGAGGGAGATTTCTGTGGCATATTTGGCAACTACAGAATCACAGTATATATAACATAATATGCAAAGTGGTTGGGGGGAAGATTCAGAATGGCAAAGATGTTTTTATTACAAATTATGTGTACAGACTGCAGTTCCTCTTTAAAGTCCATAATCCATTCAGTCTTTGGCATAGGGAAATTATAGAATTGCCATGCAATTTTTTTGGACCATGACTTTAATTTTATAGTTTTGATGTAGAACGTAGGACAGTTGCAGATATTTAAAAAAAATCTTCAGTAAAAGGCCAAATTCTGCAGTCAGTGATTCAAACACATTGAATGTAAAGTTAAGAATATGTATCAATATAATACTCCTAGTGCCTGCCTTCCCTTTGTAAAGCCCATTTAATCAGGTAGTATTAGAATAGGAATAATTTCCATTAGACATTGAGCCAAAATTTTTTACATAAATCGTAAGGTCTGTATTAAGTAGTGATATAGAGCACAAGTTTTGAGGAATAACTGACTCCTTCCCTGACTTAGGGATTGCCACAATAATGCCGCGTACACACGAGCGGACTTTTCCACGGACTAGGTCTGACGGTCTTTCCGGCGGACTTTCCGAATGAATGGACTTGGGCACACACAATCTCACCAAAGTCCGACGGATTCAAACGTGATGATGTACGACTGGACTAGAATAAGAAAGTTCATAGCCAGTAGCCAATAGCTGCCCTAGCGTAGTTTTTTGTCTGTCGGACTAGCATACACACGAGTGGATTTCTCCATAGGAAGTGGGTCTGGCGAAAAAATGTGAAACATGTTCTATTTATAAAGTCTGTCAGATTTTTGGACAGCAAAGGTCCGATGGAGCCCACACACAATTGAATTGTCCGCCAGATTCATTCCGTTGAACCTTTGCTGTCGCAATATCCAGTCGTGTGTACGCGGCATAAGAGTTTTTAAAATCTCAGAGGAAAAAAAGCAGAGAATACAGCAGTGTTGAAAATCTGTTCAACTATGGGTCTAAGACGGTTTTAAGGCCTTTGTAGCTGTAGCACCCCCTAATTAGGCTTCTAGGTCAAGTTAGGTTTTGGCACATTCTGTAGTCAAGGAAGCAGTGATTGATTGCTCTGGTCTGTTCAGGGTTTTGTAGGCTGGGAGTTTGATTGCTTCCCCTGTCCTCTATAAGAATTTTCTATATCTTAAGGAGGGAGAATTTCAATAACCAGCTTGTGATCAGGGCCTAGCCAATACCTGAGGAGGTGTGCCCAGATGGTGGCCGGGGAAGATGATCAATAGTCTGAAGCCCTGGAGAGATTGTATTACCCAGCCTTATATGGGGCTGTTGCTCCTCTGAGGCAGACCTTGGATTGTGCTGCAGTTCTCAGAGGTCTTGGGGCAGGAGACCTGGAAGTGATCTGGAATTGACTACAAGTCTTCACCAAATCGATTTGATCTACTGAAGGACTTTCTCATTTACCAAATTGTGCCCGCAGGAAGCTGGGCAGTGGCAGCTGTCCTGGGGAGTAATGACCCTGGATAGATTTCTGGTGACTGTGTGCTTTTGGGATATAAGTGGCTGAGGTTGCTAGGACTGAGACAACTCTCATATGGTCTTAGATACTGGTAATTCCCCATTCCTTAGCATTCAACTGGACTGTGAGCTTAGAGAAGATATTCTGTACTGTGCAGTGTTCCTAAAATTGCACTGGATACCAATAGCTGTGCTGTGGGGTAACCAAGTGCCAACTCCTAGACTGTTTATTTGAGCCAGATTGAATGAACTGTCGCTTGTGTGGATGGTGGCATCTGTACTGTTTCCAGGAGAACCAGTTAAAATCAGCAACCCCTGCAGGAGTAGCCCTACCTAATATTCATATGAAAAGTTGTCAAGTCTATGAAATTTACTATTAGGTAAAGAATCAATTGTTTTGAGGATCTCTAGTAAGGTAAAGTGTGCATTTACATTTTTGCAGTTGTGTTTCCAAAAATTTGGGAAAATGAAAAGTGGCTAGGAATGGCAGGGATACATTAAGGGCCCTAGATTTGGCTTGGTTTACTTCCAAGCCTGAAATCTTAGCAAACTTATCCAGCAATTTACAAAGATTGGGTAGGGTGACATGAGGGGTAGTGACAAATAACAGAGCGTCGTCCGCAAACAAGCACAACTTGTGCGATGTTGAAAAAATTTCTAGTCCTCGTATGTCTTGATTTGCTCTAATCAGTGCAGCTTGGGGTTCGATTGCTAGCGCAAATATTAGGGGGGAGAGGGGGCAGCCTTGTCTCGTCCCCCGTTGGATGGGAAAGTATTCTGAACGGAAGCCAGCTTATCTCACATAGGCTTGTGGTTGGGTGTACAGGGCATCTATCCATTTAAGAAAGTGGGAGCCAAAGCCCCAGTGTTGCAAAATATAGCGAAGATAGGGCCATGATACTGTGTCAAACGCTTTGCGTATGTCTAAGGAGAGTAAATGCATGGAGATTTTCCTGGCTCTGGCTATGTGTTGTAGGAGAACTAGGAGTGCTAAGACCTTGGCCAAGATCTTAAAATATACATTTAGTAATGAGATTGGCCTGAAATTGTAAAAAATTGTGTTATCGGTGTTGACTTTGGGGATCATAGAGATGTCAAAGCATCCCTGCCAAGGGAGTGACACTGGAGTAATAAATTAAATGAGTTGGCAAGGAGGGGAACTAATGTATCTGCAAATTTCTTGTAATAGGTTGCCGGTAGCCCGTCGGGACCAGGCTGTTTATGTGGTTTCAAGGACTTAATCGCTAAAAGTACCTCTGCAGTGGTGATCGGAGAGTCAATTAACTTACGGCCAGTGGTGGACAGTTGGGGAAGCTGTAAGGATTGGAACAAGACGTCAGCTTGGGTGCTAGAAAAAGGAGCTTTTGCCTCATATAACTTGGACAATTGGGTGCTGAACTCAGAGAAAATTTTAGTGGGGTTGCTTGTGAGACCATCCTTTGCCAATTGGAGTCTGATGGGTTTATAGGACTTCTCAGGGTGCCTTAGACGCATGGCTAAGAAGGTGTCTGGCTTGTTAGCTTTAGTATAGATAGAGTGGGCCGACCTACGAACCAGCTTTTCTGCCTCTTCAGCTAATATCAGGTCTAATTCGAGTTTAGTCTTTTCAAGGGTCAGTCTATTCGTCTCTGTGGGGGTGCATTGGAATAAAAGAAAATGATGTTGGAGGTCTGCCTCCAGTTGACGGAGCTTATGCTGTTTGTCTTTTTTGAGGTGGATGGCGACACATATGCACGTGCCCCTAATGACTGGTTTGTGTGCCTCCGAGAGAAGGGTAGGGGATATGTCTGCTGTATTATTGTGTGCTACATAATCTTCGAGGGCTACTTGAATGTCTAGGCAGTAGGATTGGTTGGTCAAGAGGGTTTCATTAATATACCATGTCCTATCTGTGGATAGTGGGATTACCGAAGATATGGTGGTGATCATTGCACAGTGGTCTGACCAGGTGATATGGTGAATACGTGAATGCATAAGAGTTGGGGTAGAGGCTACGGGTATAAAAATATGATAAATTCTAGAGAAGGACTTATGAGGGTTAGAATAAAAGGTATAGTTCTTCTTGAGAGGATTGCATTCCCTCCAGGTATCAATGAGAGCTGCCTGATGGAGTTGTGTGCGGAACTTTACTGAAGGGGAGAAGTGTTCCGGAGAGTAGGGAGTCTTATCTAGGTGTTGGAAAAGTACTAGGTCGGAGTCTCCGCACATGAACAATGTACCTTTACAATGTGACCAAATGACCTGAAGGAGATGGGAGAAAAATGGGTTAGGGTTCGTGTTGGGGGCATAATAGGAAACAAAAGTAGCTTCAGCATCTTGGATTAAGCCAGTGACAATTAAGTAACGGCCCTCTGCGTCCCTGGTTTCAGATTTTAAGGTGAAGAGGAGAGAGTGATGGAAAGCAAGGAGGACTCCTCTCTGCTTTGTGGATGTGGAGGCTGTAAAGACTTGAGGGTACTTGGTGTTGAAAAATTTGGGGGTGGAGTGTGTGGTAAAATGTGTTTCTTGTAACACATCTATACCGGCTTTTAATGACAGAAAGGTACGGAACGCCTTTACTCACTTATGGGGGGAATTAGGTCCTTTAACATTTAGGGACAGAATGTTCAGGGGGCCATTGTAGATGGGAAGGGAGGATATTGTACAACAGCCCGGGGTCCGCACAAGCCAACCAACCATGGAAGTAGGGAAAGGTGGAGGAGAAAGAATAGATGAGAGGGAGAGTGAGGAAGGAAAGTAGGGAGAGAGTATTACAGAGGAGAGGGTAAAAGACCATTGCGCGGAACAGATGAAACCAGACCGCACAATTTGTGTGTACTTCAGTTCGCCCACCTATTAACCAGCCGGGCAGAAAGTGCATCAAAGAGGGGAGCAGTGACTGTTCACTGCCGCAAACCAGAATAATAAAATAGCGTTAGCCATATTGAAATGTCAACATTAACATTGTTAAGTTTTAAAACCAGCAAGTATTAGCAAAACAGAAACAAAAAGCAACACAGGCGTATTAGCATGTTTCAAAAGCGAACAACATCATAGGCTTTTTTGGGGAGAGGAGTATGGCGGGGGGGTAAAGGGGAGGAGAGATGATGGGTATGTAGGGAAAAAATGGGGAAGAGGGTTCAGAGGTGGGGGGGAGGGAAGGGGAGAGGGTGAGGGAGAGCTAAGGGGGGGTGGGGAGGAAGGGTAAGGGGGTGAGGGGGAGCAAGGGGGAAAAAGGAGAGGAGGTTGGGGGGTGGGGGGAGGGGAGAGGGAGGAAGAGGTAAAGGGAAGGTGGGGGCAGGGATAATAGGGTGGGGATGGGGATATGTGCAGCAGAAAGATCAGACGTGTCTGCTTCCAGGTGTAATCAAAAGTACGATTGCGAATATACAGACCTGGGCCAGGTAGATGCGGTATTATGCGACAATTAAAACTGCACATACTAAAGATAAGGGTACTGGTTACTAACTTTAAAGTCTCTCCGGGATAAGCCCAGGCGCTTATGATGTAACAGCTGTGGCAAATAGTGGGCAGCATAATGTTCCAGTGCCCGACTATGAATAAATAAAATGGGATAGTGCTTGGGATAAAAAGTGAACTGAAATTCTAGAAAAGAAAAAAAAGAAAAAGGGGGTGGTGGGGGGGGGGGGGGACAGCTATAAATAGTCTTCTGGAGCCATGTCGGGGGGACACAGTGTAACCAGGAACAATGGGTGTCATTTGGGGGAGATGTCCAACTGGGACAGGCGGCCAGACAAAATCCCATTGGCCGGCGGCTCAGTTCCTGGAGTTAACCAAGTTGCAAAAAATAGTCAGGGACCTGAGATCTGTAGGATTCAACGGGGAATAAATACCTTGGGGCTGGGGAAGCCCGAACCCATAGACCGCTTGGGTGTGCTCCGCCGGATTGAAGATGGACCTGGTAGATGGTGTTGATTCCTCCTCGGTGTAGCCATGTATGGGCGGGATGCAGAGCGGGCCGGGGTACGAGGAAGCGCCGTTTCTAGCTGGTCCGGTTGGGCATGTGCGATGAGATGAAGACTTTCCAGGAAGCTTTGCAAGGCTTCAGGAGAGGAGCATGTATGTTGTTGACACTGGTAGGAAAAATGAAGTGCAAATGGGAACCGCCATGCATATTTAATCTGATGTTTCATCAGGATCTGCAGCTGGGGCTTCATAGCACGCCGTTTTGATATGGTTAAGGGAGCCAGATCTGTGAAAAGCTGATAAGTGTGGCCCTGGAATTGGAGATTGTCCTTGTTGCATGCCGCTGCTATCAGTTGCTCTTTCGTGCGGAAAAAATGCAGCTTCACGATTATATCTTGCGGGGGGCCCTCAGGCTGGCGGCACGTTAGCGCCTTGTGGATCCAGTCAAATTCGAGGCGCTCAATTGGTATTGCGGGTGATAATTCCTGGAAAAGGGCCGTTGTAAGTGACTGAAGGTCATCCACAGCCTCAGGAATTCCCCTGAGGCACAGATTCGATCTGCGTGAGCAGTTCTCCGCGTGTTCCAGTCGTGACAGCAAGGTGGCATTTTCTTCACGGAGAGCTGCCTGCTCTTGTGCCAACTCTCGTAAAGATAGCTCAGTGTCATCCACCCTCGTTTCCAGCTCAGCTGTGCGCTGACCCAGGTCATGAATCTCCTGTGTGGGTTTGTCAGTGATCTGGTCGGATGTGGCTTTAAGGGCCTTTTTTAGCATGACCTCCATGTGGGTTAAAAAGTCTGCCTGGGACATACCTGGTGAAGGTATGGTAAGAGACGATGTGGAGCGAATGTCTGTCTCTTCATCTTCTCCACTGCTCTCCTGGTGTTGCGGGCTGGTGGAGTTCCGGGAAGCAGCAAAGGCCTTCGCCGCCATCTTGGAGGAAGCATGCGCCAAGGCTTCTTGATAGGTTTGGGCTTGTTCTTCCCCCGATGGCCTGTCAAAACCATACCGGGAGGTGCACGGGAGGGTTTCCTGTGGTTGCCCATGGAGTCCCAACCAGTAACAGCCTGAGAAGTGCTGATTAGTGTCCGGTATCGCAGCGGTGAGTGCGGAGCTCTAACGGGAAGCATCCGTCATGGAGAGATTCGAGCATGCACCCCCCCACCAAAATGTTTTTATGTTTCAATATTTTTATTAACTTTGCAATGAAGAGTACATGAACAGAATAAATATCAACCCACTTGGCCTAAAATATCATCCATAACAATTGAATGAGGAGCACAGCTAATTCTTATCTCATAGGTACAGACATAATGAAAATTCCAAAAAAAATAAAGAAATTATAATCCTAATATGCCACCAATTTCTTAAAAAGAAAAGGGGTAGAAATTAACTAATAATTTATCAACGCAACTAAAATTCAAGAAAAAAACATTAGAAGCATCAGACAAGTAGCTGTACGAGTATCTTGTATCTATGCCACAGTAGGAGAGTTGTAGGAAGCAGCCCACCACCCGAAGGGGATAATACTGTGGACAGGATGGCTCCACCAAGACAACTTAACTATCAAGAAGGGACAGTCCTTTCATCTAGATGTTTCTACACCCAATAAAATTACAAATGTAGGAGACACTCCCTGTTAGCCCTTGTACACACGGTCAGACATTCCGTCAGAAAATGTCCGATCGGACCGTGTTGTTGGATAATCCGACCGTGTGTGGGCTTTATCTGACTTTTTCCGTCGGAATGGTTTGGTGTAGACGTAAAGCATCCTCAAAGTGGGATGTTATCAGTAGCAAAACACAGAGATATTTACAAGAACTTGTTACCTGGTTGAAAGCTGGTGGCCAAGAATGCAAGTGCCTCAAAAGAGTAAAAAGAAGCTTCAGAGACCTGAGAGTTGAAAGGTGAAAGAAATTTAAAAAAATAAATCAGATTAAAAAAGAAGATTAAGATGAGAGTGACAGACCAGAAGAGCTCTCTTGTGATGATAGAGATGATAGGCCCTTCAATTTGTGAATTCTTTCACTGAGTGTAGGAAATTGGATATTTGGGTAAAACAAAATAGTTCTGAAGATGGCATATCCATCATAACAAAAAAAGCAAAATTTAGTAATTTGGCTGCTGTGACTTTGGAGGCCCTGCATCCATAGGAGAAAGTCCCAGCTCCTCCAGTATGTGACCAATAAGGGACTGTGGATGTGGGGGATACAGAGCCAAGGAAGGGGTACTTACTTGTGAGCCCACAGCCTGTGGAGGAACCGAAGGAGACATCTGCAGTTTGGAAAGGCGGGCCAGCACTTGAAGCAGTGGAGCGGCCACTGTCTTGGGATCCATGAACGCTGGTTCACTTGCTCCAGATTAACTCCTTAAGTTTCCCCTGGTGGACCCAAGAATATTGGGGGACTCAGAGACGGTTCTTCTGCCCAAAGAGGGTGATACAGGCTTGGTGGCATGAGCACAGGCTGTGTTAGGGAGCTTCAAGCGGCTGGAACAGGGTGGAGCTCCCAGACTAAGTGTCCATGTCAGTTGCTGCCGCGCATGTGCTCTCAAAATGTTTTTAATGGTTATGGCACGCAATGACATAGCACCAGTGTGTTGTTTTGTTTAAAATCATTACATTCTAATGGACATGTAAACTCCTCGTGGTTACAGGTATTGACAAAAGGTGAATCCATCCGCCAATCTCTTATAGATTTTTTTTACCTATAATGCTAAAACCGCAGTTCCTCAGGTGGTATGGGATATGAAAGCCTTCTTGAGAGATCTTTTGATAAAAGCTATTAGTAGGTTTAAAAAATCTGGTGTGGAATGGGAGACTATTTTGGCAGTAGAGGTGCAACAGAAATAATTTCAATATATCCAGAAGCCCACATCTATAAACAATCTTATTTGGAAAGATATAGAACTTTTATATAAAAGAACAGCTTTGAAAAAAGCTGAGCAAGCTATATTTTTTCAAAGAGCAGATACTTTGAGGAGGGAGAAAGAAAGTGTTTGCTAAGTCCCAAACCCATCTCATTTTGTTCCTCTTATCCTTATGACAACAGGTAACCTTTCCCATAATCAAGAGGATATCTTATCCTCTTTATTTTTTATAGAGAATTATATCAGAGTAAGGAGACTTATCATATGAAGCAACTTAGGGACTTCCTGTCTCTACTGGATCGACCATCTATCTCTGGTGGAGACAAAGAGTGTCTTGATGTACCCCTGGTGTTAGAGGAGTTAGTAAGAGCAGCCTCCTCAGTGATAATCGAGTCACAGAACATCGCCAAGGGCTTGATTCTCTCAACTCCCTGAGCGGAGAGCTGCTGACTGTCAATCAGGCCGTCAGTCCAGGCATCTGGTGGTTCCAGACCTCTTAAGTCAGGATGATGCGTTGCCTGGACTGATTCCAGTGATGTCAGCGGAGAGTGCATTTCAGACCGCTCTCCACTGAAAATGGGTCACAGGAGTTCAAAACTAATTGCATTCCTGTTACCCATAGGAGAAGCCCAGCCAAACAAGCTCAGGCTGGACTTCTCCTTTAAGATTCTGGCAAGGTGCTGGCTAATATACTAAACAATGTTATATAAAAGTTGATACATCCTGTTCCGTCAGGCTTTATTATATGTAGGTCCACAATAATAAACTTGAGAAGACTATTCCTAAATCTACAGATGCTATCTGATTAAATAGGGAATATGACTATATTGTCTTTAGATGCAGCCAAATCATTTGACTGCGTTGAATGTACATATTTATGTATTTACTTAGGTAGTAGTTTTGTGAGCTGGCTTATCTTATTATATTCTGCTCCAAGAGAAACTTTACAAGTTAATGGTTCCACATGAGATTATCGAGAGGTACTAGACAGGGGTGTCCATTATCCTCATTGTTATTCACATTGGCTGTAGAACCACTGGCGATAGCAATGAGGCATACTAGCAGTATTAAGGGATTTAAGCACGCAAAAAGGGAGGATAAACTATCTCTGTATGCTGAAGATTCACTGTTCCCAAGAGATACAGACCAATCTTTGATCTCTGCTGAACCTGATTTAAAAAAAAACTGTCGTATTTTTGGGGATTTGTTATAAATTGGGAAAAATCTGTGTTTTTCCAGTAGATGTACCGTTAATATTTCTATCACAGATAGCACATTAGATTAAAAATGTGACATCTTTTAAATACCTTGGCATATGGGTTTCTCTTAAATACAGCAGAATTTGAACTATAACATGCTCCCTAGGTTAGATAAGCATAAAGCAAAGAGTATGGACTAAATTACCCCTTACATTTTGTAAGGCAAGCAAATTTAATAAAAATGTTCTGGACCACGCAGCTACTTTATGTTAAGCATAACACGCTAATGTGGATAACTCCTAATGGTTTAAAAAAATAGAGTCCCTATTTCATATGTTATTATGGAAAGGGCAAAACCCTAGAATTAAAGCAGAATCAAAAAATCCACCATTAGTACCCCCACCCACACAAAACACTAAACAGTTATTACATTTGTGATATTTCTTACAGTTTAAGTGATATCTCTGATTTAATTTTCAGGAACTCAGCTGTCAGAAGTCAACGTAGTGACACATTATGGTCATTATGGTCTTTAAAACACAATTTTATATTTTGTATGTGTTCCGCAATATGGACTTTCAGGGGTCTCTTCGTGCAGCCTGCATACATCAGCCCACATGGGCACTCCAAGATGTACCCTACATGGGTTATTTTAATTATCGCTACTGGACTAATAAAAGTATGATAATGTACCGTCGTCCTATCAATTATGAAAAGAAAAGGCCGAAAGTCTAAGGCAACTATGGACTCTCATGGTACGGTAAGGGATTACATACATAGTTGTATAAAAATATATAGATTTATTGAGACAAAATACATGACTAAAAATGGTCCTAAGAAGAGGGAATATACAATACACATAATTTTGAATCTCTGAAGGAGAACTGAACAGTTAAAAATGCATCAATCCAAGGAAAGTAAATGGAATGTCATTCCAGATCAGTTCTACCTCAACGTGTTTTGCAGTATAACTGCTTCTTCAGGAGTATGCTTCCAGAGAAATTGTGTATGGATATCGCTATAAAGGACAAACATATAAATAAGCAGGCTTCAAAACAAACAGGTCAAAAGAATGCATACAATAATAATTGCATGGATTTGAACATAGATTGGCACTCCTCAAATCTGCCATAGAGGTGAGAAAGTTCAACAACAATTATCAACAATCATCAACAATTAGAGATGATATATACTGTAGACAATTCTACCCCATAACTGTATCCCCATGTAGAATGGACATAGGGAACTTACCACAGCTGGACCATCCAATTCAGTGGACATCTATAGGCCCCTAAGGGCAAATTTCCGGGCGATGGTGGGAGCCAGGACACAATATAAGAATTAGACAGGAAAACTGTTAAAAAATAAACAAAAACGAAATGTATAGTAAATACAGCAAAGACTTGCTGATAAGATATGCCTCTACTATATATAGGGGCTATGCCAGGTAGGCTAGCTTAGATGAGTATATAAAATATATATATGATGCTCCAATGTTAGTACGTACCTGAATTAGATGCCCATGAATTATATGGCGATGAGGCTTAGAAGAATATTGCGAGTAATGAATTATTTGCTAACAAATTCTTTATTATTGGAGGTTGATATAAATCTGTCTAGGCCCCTCATAGGCACAGAGACATCCCTGCATGCCCTGCATTTGTGGCATGCAAAAAAAACCTCTGTCCCAAAAAGAGGCTGGCCTAGTAGGAGGGTCCAACACCTTTTTTTACCACCGCGTCACCAGAACTAGGTGCCCTATGGTAGATGAATTTAGGTGTTGGGGGGGTAATATATTTTTTAGGGCTTTGTCTAGACATAAAATATGGCAATGGGCCTTAAAAATTGACTCAATACTGTGAGTGAAACGATGTGATGAAATCCTATTCGTGATTTGTATTAATCCTCACTGGTGTTACAACTTTCAAACAGTCCTCTCATGGGATGGCCTTTATCTTCTTCACAATTGCATCCAACTGTTAAGGATTATAGCCCTTCTCTATAAATCTGTCTTTTAACATTCAGACTGGGCAACATAGTCATCCACAGTTAAGAAATTTTTTTTTAAGCACATTATTTGGCCCTTAGGAATGTTCTTCAGCCATAAAGGGCGATGGCCACTTTAAAGGGGCAAAAAACTATTGCGATTGGTTGGTTTGAAATAAACCTTGGTTTCTAATACCTTCTATACCTGTACCTTTCTATACCTTTCTATACCTTTTGTATTGTACTGTAATTGTGTTGTCCCCCCTATACATTGTACAGAGCTGCGTAAACTGTTGGTGCTATATAAATCTATAATAATAATAATAATAATAATTGATCATGTTATTGATATTGATATGTTAACATTTAAGAAATTTGTGTGAATCCACTGACTCATTAGTTTAATATTATTCCCATAACTATTCAGATATTCAAGATAACTAATTAGAGATAATTCTGGTCCATACTATATAAACATTAAATCATCAATGTATCATCTGTAAAAGAGTAACTCATCTCTTTTCTTTCCAAAGACATACTTGTCCTCCCACTCCCCCATAAATAAATTTGCTATACAGGGTGCAAATTTTGTGGTGGTACACCCTTCCCTTAAATGAAAAAACAAAAACAAAGTACTGAGCAGGTTGTGTTGCTTGTCTAAAGATTTAATTTTCTCTTATAAGATTTTCATTATGGTCATTGATGTAATAAACTATTGATTTCTAGAGAAGTGCAGAACAGAAAATTTGTTGTGTTTCATTTTGGTTTCATTTGTTAAAGCAGAGCTCCACCAAAAAGGGTAAGCTCCACTTGTTTGCACCCTCTGATGCCACATTTGGCACTTTTTTGGGGGGAATGGGTATCTGGTTTTGACATAGTTCTGAGCTATAAGTTCACCCCCCTCCTTTCCCCATAATCTTCTGGGACACAGGCCCCAGAAGACTATAGGACCATTCACAAGGACCAGTAGGAAACATGCTGTGAAACTGCAAGGCTTCACTTCCTGTTTCTCCTAATGGAGATGCAGGCGCCTGTACCCAAAGCCGATTGAAGAATCGGCTTGGGTAAGGACATGACCCAAGGATCCCTGGATCGGCAAGTGTCCTCATATTAAAAGTCAGCAGCAGAGAGGAGCTCCTGTCATTAAGAATCAAGCAGCACTTCCGGTTCCGGCGCCGAATGGAGTAGCTGTCTCTCCGCACAGCTCCCGCAGACTGGCCCCTAAATCTGCCTAAAAAAAACGGCGATTCCGCTTGATGAACACCGGCAGCCTCTCCCCATGACACCGGCAGCAGCATGTACCAGTTTGTGAAAAAAAACAGGCCTTGATCGTACGCGGCCACTACAGCGCGGTTGGCACAGCCGCAAATTGAGGCCCCCGGCTTCGGTCTACACGGCTCTGGCCTGCACGGCCCCTCCAGTGGAAGCAGCACCAGAGATGGAGGTAGGGGATAGCTCATTGCCACACACAGCACAGCAGGACATCTCCCAGCAGCTGATCCCTGCCCCACCACAGAGCACTGGTCCCCCACAAATTATGCCTGTGCAACAGATCATTATGCCTCAGTTGGCACAGGACCACCACACAGAGCTCTTGGCTCAGGCAGTAGCTACTCTCCTCTCCCCTATGATAGCTGCATCAGTGGAGAAAGCTATCAGCATGCAAAAGATCCAAGCCCAACTAGGGGAGCATACCTCCAGATTGAATGAGGCTGAACACCGTATTTCCAACATTGAAGAAGAACTCTACCAGGCACAATCTTTGGAACAGGCCCAAGACAGAACAAACAAATATGTGCTGGAAAAACTGGATGACCTCGAGAACAGGTCCAGGAGGAGCAATCTGCGATTTGTAGGAGTCCCGGAATCGCTACAACAATCCGCCCTCTCAGAGCTCTGCGCCCGACGCGTACCTGAAGCACTAGGCCTCACAGGCCCTTGTACCGTGGAACGTGCCCACCGTGTGGGAGCCTTCAACTCGAAGCGCAAATCGCCCCGCCGTATCATTGCTAAGTACCTGAACTACTCGGACAAAGCATCCATACTACAGCAATACAGACAATCCAGATCCCTTCAGATCGATGGAGTGAAAATCCTGATATTTGCTGACTATTCTGTGGAAGTGTCCAAAAAACGAAAGGCATTCCAAGACATCTGCATGGAGCTCCATCAACTACAACTTAAATTCACTCTTGCTTTCCCTGCTGTCCTTCGGCTCAAAGCCCCAAATGGCGAACAGCTCTCCTTTCAAGAACCGTCAGAGGCAACGACCTTCCTGAGATCACTACGTTCAGGTCCTCATCTCAGCCCCACATCTAAAACGGCTCCCATAAACCGAGCTCTGGACCAAAGGAGCCCGGCCCAGTTCAAAACGCCTCATTACCCCGTTGATGGCACCACTCAAATGTTTGTTGAGATGTTTATCTCCCTTGAGGCCTGATCATCCTACCAATCTGACTTGGGTGAAGTGGACTGAAGTTGCACCCCCCTCCTACGGCTATCCACTCCTCACAGGAACTACTCAGCATGGGTAGGACAGTTAATTATTCTGCCTTAGTGTATGTTCCAAATGTCGTTTACTGTGTTTATGTTCACATTGGTTTTATTACATGCTCTGTTCTCCTTCTTTAGAGTTGTAAGCAGTTCCTATGGCCTCCCTGTGTTGACCGACTTGCTCTCCCCACGCATTTGCCCAGACCGACAGCGTACTTTATCCCCCTGCTGGGTGGACGTAAAAGTGGGGCCTGCTACTGGGAGCTGGTCTATACAGTGATTTCCATGCGGAAAAACGTTTTTTACTGTTTTTGTATGGTTTCTAACCTCTACCCCCCTCCTTCCCACTCCTCAATATCCCCTCACACCCCCATTCTCTGCCTTGGATGCACAAACATTTGCTGGCTCACCAAAATCCAGCACATCTGGCCTCCTATGTTTCAGGACCCTTAAACTTGCCTTCCTTACATACTCGCGCTCGATCGTTCCCTGTAAAATCAGCTCCCATCCCTAACATAACCCCACTAATATGAAAATCATCTCCTGGAATGTGAAGGGGCTTCATTCCCCTTTCAAAAGAATAAAGGTGCTCCGCCACCTCAAAAGGCTTAAGGCCGATATTGCCCTTCTGCAGGAAACCCACCTTTCCTCATCCGACCTTCATTGGATGAAGAAACTTTGGGTAGGCACGGTGGTGGGCTCCGACTCAGATGGCTGTAAAGCAGGAGTACTTATCCTTATACACAAGAATCTTCCCTGCAAGGTCCTATCTATTGACACAGATCCCCAGGGCCGCCTGCTATCCGTACACGTACAAATAGGGACAAAGGAGCTCATGATTTCTAATGTTTACGCTCCCAAAAGCCCCTCAAGACAGTTCTTCAGTACACTGACCAGCTGGTTACTCCACCACCCTCACCTACCACACATAATTGGCGGTGACTTCAACTCCACTCTTCATCCGATCGATGATAGGTCCTCGCCCATGCGCCCCCGACAATTCTGGCCTCCACGATGGAGTCTCTCCATCTGCACGACTTATGGCGCCTTCACCAAACCGACTGATCGAGAATTCTCTTTCTTCTCCTACCAGTATAATGTTTTCACTAGAATTGACTACATATTCTGTTCAGATAACCTGATCCCACTGATTCCTGATGCCAACATACATGACATAGCAATCTCAGACCATGCTCCCATCTCGGCGACCTTGGAGACGCCTGACCTGCACCCGAATCCTAAGCTGTGGCGCTTTCCTTCCTACCTTCAGAACAACTCTGACTTCCGTGCTTTTATGGAAAAAGCGTGATTGGAATACGCATTGACCAACGCGGCCCACGCAGACAACCCAAATTTATTTAGAGGTCGCATCATTTCCTATGTGGCCTCTTTCAAAAAGAATGCACTACATAATTATAAAACGGCTAATTCCAGACTTCACCATGCCCAACGTACCCTATACACAAATGACTCCCCTGAAAACCGGACGGCTTGGCAGGTAGCTAAACAGTCCTTTGACACTTGTGCTGATGCCCTAGAATCGACTAAGAAAGCATACATGGATGCCACCCTTCACAAATTCAGCAACAAGGCCGGCAAACTTCTCGCCAGACTTTGCAAGGGACCCTACCGCTCGACCTTTATTTCCTCCATACGGGACTCATCCGGTAACATTACAACCATACAAAAAGGAATAAATGCCGCTATGTTACACTTCTACTCTTCGCTCTATGCGGCTGACCCTATAGACAAATCTACGGCACTCACTTTTCTTGAGAAAGTGACCCTTACCCAAATCCCTCCCTCCCAATTAGATGTCTTAAACGAACCCAAATCCCTCGCCGAAATATTGTCTATCATTCATAAGCTCGCCTCCTCTAAAGCCCCAGGCCCTGATGGCCTTACAGGCGAATTTTACAAAACGCTAGGCCCACTCCTAGAACCTACACTTAAGGACGTCTACCATTACATGTGGTCAGGCGGCCCCTATCTGCTCACGGGAAATCAAGCCATTGTCAAATTATTGGAAGAAAAAGGGAAGGACCCACAAGACCCTGGCTCCTATGGCCCATCTTGCTTTTAAACCTCAACGTCAAGATTCTTTCAAAAATTATAGCCGCGAGACTAGCCCCCATCATACCCCTTCTGATACACCCAGCCCAACCGGGTTTTGTGCAGGGCAGAATGGTGACCGTCAACATTAGAAAGGTGATGATGGCTCTAGAACGCACGAGATGCAATCCAAACAGTGACCATTCCATTATTACCCTCGACGCCGAAAAGGCATTCGATAACGTAAGTTTCAAATTGCTTTCCATAGTCTTGACCAAAATGGGCTTCTCAGGCCCTTTCCTTCACCTGGTTAGCTCTATGTATACCGCCCCGGCAGCCAGACTGGTAGCGGCATGACTCCTCTCAGATGAGTTTCACCTCCACAAGGGCACGAGGCAGGGCTGTCCCCTATCCCCACTCCTTTTTAATATTGCTCTAGAACCCCTATCCAGATACTTATCTAATGTGGCCCCTCTGCACGGCATCAAAATAGGAGAACATGAATTGAAGACATCACTTTTCGCAGACGATGTCCTCATCTTCACAGCTAACCCCTCCGCGGATATGCCCATGATTAAATCCACCTTTGACCAGTTTAAAAAATGCTCGGGCCTCCGCATTAACTACACTAAGATCGAAATCCTCCCCATAGGCTCCCATTCCAAACCAGCGTGGGCTCACGAATCCATCTTCACTGTCGCAAAATCCCACATCACCTACCTAGGTGTGAAAATAGGTAAACTTCCTTTCTCCCTATACCACCTTAATTAACGAAAATCTCTCAAGAACTAGACAACTGGATGGATTTGCCTCTTTCGCTTCTGGGAAGGTGCCATCTGGTAAAAATGGTCAGTTTCGTCCGCTTATTGTACCCTCTCCAGACAATACCTTAACTCCTACAGCACGGGGATACAAAATTCATTAACTCTGCTATATATAAAATTTATTTGGTGAAACAAAAGTCCGCGCATTACCTTCTCCAAGCTTCATCTTCCCAGGAGCGAAGGGGGTATCAGTCTCCCTAATGTTAGAACTTACAACCTAGCTTGTCTATTAAGGGTGGGCATGGATGGATAACCCAAAAATCTCGCTGCCTGGAGGGAGGCAAGGAAAAGTCTCAAGCTTTCACCCTTTATCTCCAGTAATCTTCTGATAAAGGGTCACTCAAACTTTACCCCGGGTTTGGACCACCAACCCTATGAGACCTGGCGGCAAAGGGGTCTCTCAACTTTCTTTTCACTATGTGATCCGGAGTCTGGATGCCCAATTGCCTTCCATACACTAGCCGCCAAGTTTTCTCTTCCAAAAATCACATGCTTTCCATTACGGTCAATGCGTCAGCTTCCTACGAAAAACCTGCAGAGATGACTCCACAAGGTTTAAATCATCCTTTACAGATGTTCTTCTACAAAAGAATTCCTACAAGATCGCAGACATTTATGCTCCTCTTCTCTTGAAAACCACTCCTCCCCTGAAAACCTCGTCAGTGGCCAACTGGGCAAAACTTTCCAGATGTTGACCTGGTGGACAAAATCCTTCAAGGCCTTAATACTGTTTACAAGTTGGTCCCAAATGAAACCTGGAGCGAAACCCAATTGAAAATTGTTCATGGGGCCCATATCCCCTTCCTTTCCACACCCCAGTTACACTCAACTTCGACGTGTCCTCTGTGCCAACACCCCAAGCCCTCTCTAACACACCGTTTCTGGACCTGCTCTTTTATTTCCACTTTCTGGGACCAAACATTAGCCTATATTTTCGAGATAACGTTGCTGAAGCTACCTAAAGATCCTTTGCTCCTTATCTCTAGGCACTGGGACCCCCAATTGCTTCCCTGGTCACTTACTCCTACACCTCTGGGCAAGGACTGGGCTCTGATATGCCTCCTGCTCGCCAGGAGAGCCATCCTAACTAACCGGATCTCCACCTCGAAGCCAACCATTCCCCAAGTCAATAGAGACCTTCTGCAGCTCCTATTCCAGGACAAACTCAATACAAATCTGTCACATGACAAAGCTAAACAGCGCTTCTACAACAGATGGGAACCCTTTCTGGCCTCAAAACTCACTCCTCGGGAATGAACACAACTCGAAGAGCATTCCTTCTTATACCACGGACCCTCACTTACATCATCCACACCACGAGCGCTACAGTCCGCTGATCCACAGGCTCCTACATGAGTTCAACTCCTTCAGACTGAACTACTCCCTTTGACTCAGTGACTATTATCGGCTACCCCCTTGTCCCTTCCGCATCGGAGCTCAGGTGCCCGCTACTACAGATCCATCCAGTTGAATCCCCCCTCCCACCCCCCCTTTTCCTTTTCTTCCGAAGGGGTGCATTCTGTTTACCAATCCCTGTGCATTGCGTTATGTTTGTTTTGCATTTGTCTATCCTCCTTGAACCTACTTCACTTATACGAAAAAATCTGTTATCGTTGTGAATTTTACTTTGTCAGTGATATCTTTTAAAAAAATCTTATTAAAAAAAAAAAAGTCAGCAGCTACAATATTTGTGGCTGCTGATTTATTTATTTTTGTGAAGGAGCCTCAAGCTTCTATTTTAAAGAAATAATTTTGTTTCATCATAATCGTTATGCTAGAATTATTCATTTTCAGAACAATTTGTGATTTTAATAATGCTTAAAGTGAAACAATAAAAGTGAAATATTCCTTTAAATTTCGTACCTGGGGGGTGTCTATAGTATGACTGTAAATTTGCGCATTTTTTCCATGTTTAGAGAGCAAAATTACATTTCTAAAGGACAAAAAATAATTTAAAAGTACTCGTGGCTATAATGAATTGTCGGTCCCAGCAATACACATTAAAGTTAATTGATAAAAACGGCACGGGTATATTAAGTGGAACCCTGAACCAATTTTTTTTTAAATGCGTGGTGGTCCCCCCAAAATCCATACCAGACCCTTATCGGAGCACGCAACCTGGCAGGCTGCAGGAAAAGAGGGGGGATGAGAGAGCGCCCCCCAAACCTTAGCAGTCCACATACCCCCAACATGGAGAGGATGTCTCCATGTTGATGGGGACAAGAGCCTCATCCCCACAACCCTTGCCTGGCAGTTGTGGGGGTCTGTGAGTGGGGGCTTATCAGAATCTGGAAGCCCCCTTTAACAAGGGGACCCCCAGATCCCAGCCCCCCTGTGTGAATTGGTAATGGGGTACAAGTACCCCTAACAATTCCTTTATTAATGTCTTCTTGTGATCTTCCTTCGGTTTTCTTCTTCTTCCTCCATTTTGTTTTTCCTCTGTTTCTTCCTCTATCTTCCTCTGCTTCTTCCTCCGTTCTTCTCCTCCAGCATCTTCCTCTGGCTTCTTCTCCCCCGCTTTGTCCTTCGGACAATCCGTCTCAATGGGGGGTTCCCACTGTGTGACACTTCTGTTATTGTGACAGCTCTTATATAACTGAGGGCAGGGCCAACTGGTGACCCTGCCCCCCTCTGATGCATGGGAACTTCTCTATGGCTTCCCTCATGGTGTCAAAGGGGGATGGGGTCACACAGTTACCTAAATGGGAGGCCCCGCCCCCTCTGATGCTATGGGGAAGCCATAGGGCGGTCCACGGGGTCAGAAGGGGCGGAGTCACCTGGCGACATCATCATGTGGCCCTGCCCTCAGTTATAAAAGAACTGTCACCTGAGAGGCTTGTCATCACAGCGGGTGCCTCCCATGGAGGCAGATTGATGGCAGCGGCCTGCAATAGAAGAAGAAGATGAATGGACTTCATGGGACACTTTTATTTTTTTATTTTTTAATTAATTAATTAAGGAGTTGTCCCAAGCCATGTCTTGTGTTTTTTTTTACCATTTTCGCACTTTTTTGTGATATGGTAGGGGTACATTTGTACCCCATTACCATTTCACACAGGGGGAGGCCAGGATCTGGGGGTCCACTTGTTAAAGGGGGCTTCTAGATTCCTATAAGCCCCCTGCCCGCAGGCCACCACAACCACCGGGCAAGGGTTGTGGGGATGAAGCCCTTGCCCCCTTCAACATGGGGACAAGGTGCTTTGGGGAGCTACCCTAAAGCATCCTCCCCATGTTGAGGGCATGTGGCCTGGTATGGTTCAGGAGGGGGGGCACTCTCTCGTCCCCCTCTTTTCCTGCAACTTACCAGGTTGCATGCTTGGATAAGGGTCTGGTATGGATTTTGAGGGGGACCCACGCTATTTATTTTTAATTTTGCACGGGGTTCCCTTATTATCCATACCAGATCTGAAGGACCTGGTGTGGAATTTGGGGGACCCCCGCACAATTTTTTATAACATTTTGGTTCGGGGTTCCCCTTAATATTCATACCAGACCCGAAGGCCGTTTTTTTCAATGACTTTTATGTGTATTGCAGGCCGACAATTCATTATAGCCGCGAGTACTTTTAAATGACTTTTTCTCCTTCAGAAATTTCATTTTGCTCTCGGACTCTTCTAAACACGCGAAACATGTGTCACTTTACAGGAATACTATAGACACCCTCAGGTACGAAATTTAAAGGAATATTTCACTTTTATTGTTTCACTTTAAGCATTTAAAACAATACCATGCAAATAAGACTTTAACTGCCTCACTTCTGCCAGCCATCATATGACGTGATGAACTTTGAGCGGGTATATCTGAATGATGTCTTTAGCTACAGACATCATTCAGATATTGCCGTTTTCAGCTGGCAACTACCTACACCATGAGAATGATCATATTGGCTGTTCCACCGCTTAATCATTCTTACGGGAGGTGAGAGGGGACATCCCCCCTCCCGCAGCCCTCCGTTGCTTCTACTGACTCACCACTAGGATTGGTGAGTTAGACAGAGGATCCGCCACCCCCAGATGTTGATCAGAGAGATTTTTGGTGGACCAGATGGTTGCCGGAGTCTCTATGATCATCGCAGGCCGGGTGTGATGTTACGATGTCATGCCCGGCTTCTGCATTCAAAAAAAGGCACCGCTTCGGCTGGGAAGTGGTGATCAGTTTATTTTTTGGGGGGGGAATTTCAGGCTTCCTAGCCTAGTGGTGAGATGTGGGGTCTTATTGACCCCATATCTCACTATAAAGAGGACATGTCATGTCATATTCCTATTACAAGGGATGTTTACATTCATTGTAATAGGAATAAAAGTGATCATTTTTTTTTTCAAAAAAGTGTCAAAAGAAAGTATAATTAACAATAAAAAAATTAAAGTGCCCTTGTCCCTGTGTGCTTGCACGCAGAAGTGAGCGCATACTTAAGTCCTGCCCACATATGAAATCAGTGTTCAAACCATACATGTGAGGTATCAACGCAAACATTGGAGCAAGAGCAATAATTTCGTCCCTAGACCTCCTCTGTAACTCAAAAAATATAACCAGTAAAAAAAATTCAAGCGTTGCCTATGGGGATTTTTAAGTACCAAACGTTGGCGCCTTTCCACAAGCGTGTGCAATTTTGAATGGTGGCATGTTAGGTATCTATATACTCAGCGTTACTTCATCTTTCACAATATGTAAAACATTGGGCTAACTTTACAGATTTTTTTTTAAAGTACAAAACTGTTTCTTTCCCCAAAAAAAATTGCTGCGCAAATACCATGCAAGAGAAAAAGTTGCAACAACCACCATTGTATTATCTTGGGTCTTTGCTAAAAAAACATATATAATGTTTGGGGGTTCTATGTAATTTTCTAGCCAAAAAATTATGATTTTTACATGTAGGAGAGAAATGTTAGAATTGGCCTGGGTGGCAAGTGGTTAAAATTAGCACTTTTTATTCCTCCCATAGACTTTTAAAGGGTGTTGCGCGGCTTTCAAATTTGCTTCAAACATCGGGCTCATCCCTAATTATGACCTACTGTACCTAAGGAAGTATGGAAATACCTCCAAACTAAACACAATAAACCTAAAGGTTTATCTTGGTTCTACACCGTCTTGCAGAGCAGAGATAAACCCACTTAAACATTCCACATGACCAATTGGGAAAGACACATTTTGGAGACAATGTGGAGCCAAAGGTAGTATCAGTCACATATTTTGGGATTGTAAAACCATTCACAGCTTCTGGAACCCAGTTTTTACCGTATATACTCGAGTATAAGCCGAGATTTTCAGCCTCTTTTTTGAGGCTGAAAGTGCCCCCCTCGGCTTATACTCGAGTCACCGCTGTCTGACTGCCCGAACAGCGTGTCGAGCAGACAGACAGCGGCCATTCTACCTTTCAAAAGCCGCGCCTCCGCCTCCGCCTGTGATAGGCGGAACACTCAATTTCCCAGCAGTCAGTGTTCCGCCTATCACGGACATCGGCTCATCCTCGGATGAGCCGATGTCCGTGATAGGCGGAACACTGACTGCTGGGAAATTGAGTGTTCCGCCTATCACAGGCGGAGGCGGAGGCGCGGCTTTTGAACAGGGGAATGGCCGCCAGGGCGCCGACGAAGAGCGGCGATCCTGGCATGGGACGACACGGAGGCTCGGGACGGGACGACACGGAGGCTCGGGACGGGACGACACGGAGGCTCGGGACGGGACGACACGGAGGCTCGGGACGGGACCGGACGGAGGCTCGGGACACAGGTAGGCTGGACACACAAGGCTGCACGGACACACACACACACACACACACACACACACACACACACACACACACACACAGGGATGGATGGATGGACACACACACACACAGGGATGGATGGATGGATGGACACACACACACACACAGGGATGGATGGATGGATGGACACACACACACACACACACACACACACACAGGGATGGATGGATGGATGGATGGACACACACACAGGGATGGATGGATGGACACACACACAGGGATGGATGGATGGACACACACACAGGGATGGATGGATGGACACACACACAGGGATGGACGGACACACAGGGATGGACGGACACAGAGGGATGGACGGACACACACAGGGATGGACAGGCATATCTCACCCTCGGCTTATACACGAGTCAATAGGTTTCCCAGTTTTTTGGGGGTAAATTGGGGGCCTCGGCTTATACTCGGGTCGGCCTATACTCGAGTATATACGGTAAATTCATTTCTTCTGTGACTGGCTTTTTTATCAATCCAAACCCTCAATTAGCCCTCCTCAACCTTACCAATACCATCCCAATATAACCCACATTCTTAATAGCAGCTTGTCTGACAATTACGGCCAAATGGAAAACTACCCAGGCCCCTAACATTAGGGAATTTATTCAAAGAGTAGCAACACAGCATTCCTATGAAAGGCTCTTTGCCACTCAATTAAACTTGATTCAGACCTTTAATGGCCAATGGTTACCTTGGACCTTTAGATTTCCTGAATCCATATAAACTAAGTGATGGATAATCTTTCATGAAATCAAGTAGAAGTACATTTTCTCCTATGGTACAGTTTCTCTTTTTGTTTTCACCTTTTGGTTTTCTCTACTTTATACCTTAATTTTTCTATAGTTACCAACACAATGGCAAACCTACCAGTGACATTATTACATACAATGTATTCTTATTACATACAATGTATGCTATTTCTGATAATAATATATAACACTCCGGCACCCTACCTATACAGGGCACTTTACCTATACCGTGTACCATGACCTCCATATTTTGAAGTAGGAAGCGCGGTCCCTGCAACTAATAAAGAAAACAAAATAGTGCTGGTATGTACCCATTTGCATTTTACAACCATGTTATACCGAATCTGAATATTGTACTATGTAAGCCACTGTTATATTCTTTGCTTTATTGTTCATGTTGAAACTCAATAAAAAAGAATTGAAAAGAAGCATACAATGCTGCAATTGCCTTTTGGATTAGACAATGAAATCCAAATTTTGTTAAAGTGGCATGAAGGTATCCCCAATGGACCCCGGCAAATGCTTTTTCTGCGTCTAGTGCCAGAAAAACTGTGGGGATGTTGTGTGTCGCCGCTATTCTCAGAAGGTTGAACATCCTCTGTGAACTATCTGCTGCCTGCCTACCCTTAACGAAACCGACCTGGTCCACATTAATCAATGTGGGAGAAACATTTAATAGTCTATTTGCAATTATTTTCACATATAGTTTCAAATCGGTGTTCAATAATGAGATAGAGTGGAAGTTCTGAGGCCAGTCAGGTTCCTTCCCTGGTTTTGGTAATGTGACCAATTATTGCCTTTAGCATTTCAGGGGGAAAGGAAGCCGAGGTTGCTCCCCTGTTGAATATTCTGCTAAAATACAGGGTAAGTATATTCAAAAATGTTGGTAGTACTTGGCTGAGAAGCCATCAGCGCCTGGTGATTTTCCTTTTGGCATGGTCTTAATAGTCGCAAGAATGTCATTGTCAGAATGGGCAGATTTAAAGATTTAGGTTGGTCAGGGGTCACTGAGGGTAAGTTTATGCCAGATAGGAAGTCTGATATTCTAGCATTAGTAGGTTAGGTGGTCTTTAGAACATCTTTCAGATTATAAAGATATGCATAGTATGTTTTAAAAAAAGAGTCAGATATCTCTATAGGGGGGAAGACTTTAGAGCTGGGATATGCAATTAGCGGACCTCCAGCTGTTGCAGAACTACAAGTCCCATAAGGCCTAGCAAGTCTCTGAGAGCCACAAGCATGACACCCAGAGGCAGGGGCATGATGGGACTTGTAGTTTTGCAACAGCTGGAGGTCCGCTAATTGAATATCCCTGCTTTAGAGTCTGTATTAGGGTGCAGCGGGGAAGACAGTTTTGTTTTACCTTGCTTTGAATGCAGATAGTTAGCTAACATGCAGCCAGCTTTATTTCCCTGGGTGTAATACATAGCCTTAAATATTTTTAAAGATTGTTAATGCTGTAGTAAAAGATGTTGTCTAAGGTCTAACTTGTGTTTTTGTAGTTTTTTTTTTTTAATTTGTGGGGAGAGGTTCCATTTGTGGAGTGCTTCTAAAGCTTTCATTTTGTCTTAGATAGTTGACAGGGCTTGCAATCTCTGCTTCCTCTCCCTTGAAGACAATTGAAGCAATAAACCCCTACTATAAGCCTTGTGTGAACACCATGAAGTGAAATTGTTCACTTCAGGTGAAGAGTTTAGTTGAAAGAATTCTGTAATTTGCTCTTGAAGACATAGCTTATGTTTAGATGACGTTTTTAAGGATGTGTTGTTGTGCCAAAGGAACACTGGAGGAGCCACATGCTTCTCTTGGAGAGTCATTGTAATTGGCACATGGTCTGACTAGGTTTTAGCAAGGATCTCTGCATTAGAGAGAAATTTGATGGAGTGTAGTAAGGTCTGTTAAGTAATGTAATTAAGTTTTAAGTTCTAAGTTAAGAAATTCTGGAGTATGACTTGTTGGGAGTGGAGTAGTTCATAAAGTCTTTTTCTGATGCATGTAGGCACCCACAGGGGTCAAAAAGGTTGGATTCATGTAGAGGGTATTAACGTGCTTCTGTGGGGGGATTTTTTTATGAGAAGTGTCCAGACGTTTGTCGATGATGAAGTTAAAATCTCCGCGGGTCACAAGGAGTTCACGTTTAGCAGAGGAAACTTTTTTCATCAAAGATTGAAGAAATTTTAGTTGGCCCATATTAGGAGCATATAGGTTTACTAGCATGTAAGTCACATTATTGATATCACACACTAATATTAGGAATATTCTATGAGGGTCAATTATTTGTGAATGAAACTGGAATGCCACAGAATTTTTGATTGCCACTAGTACACCATCCCCCTTGACTGCAGCGTATATGTGTGGAAAGGATTTATGGGAGCATTCCAGAGCTTTGAAATTAGTTTCTTGCACACAGCACACCTCTTTGCAGTTTTTTTTTTTACATTTTCTCATAGTAGCCTTCTTTTGAATAGGCTATTAAGCCATGGGAATTTATGAAAATTATTTTCAGCCCCATGGTGTGTCACAGCAGGAATGAGGGGCATTGGAGCCATCTAGTGGTAAAAAAGTGAAACTGGCATAAGGACAAGGAAATGTTTATTTAGGACTAACAGTTAGGATGGGCATGAAGGGTCCAGGTAGTTGTAAGTTGTGAGATAATCATTGCTTTTTTTGGAAGCACAGAACGTTGGGCTTGTACTGGTGCTTGAAAGAGGTGAAAAAAAGAGAAAAACAGTCAAATAACTTGAACATAAGCAAGAAGTAAAAAGTAACATTGTGTGCCAAAAGTCACATCATCGTAGTTGGTGGGTAATACCCAAAAAGTGACAAATCTGACTTGACCCTTCTTGACATTTTTTTGAAAGGTTAGTGGAGAAATGCTCCTTGAAAGGCACTTAATGCAAGCTCATTGTAGAGGTGTTTATATTCAGCCAGGTACCTGCACCCAATCCTGGGGGACCTTTCTAGGGGATGACTTGGAAGATGGAAGATTCTCCTGGGGGGGATCAGCCCCCATTTTCTGACCAGTTGTAGTCCTTCTTCTGAGCAGATGTGATTGTGCGTTTATCTCTAAAGTTTAGCAGGAAAAGGGAGTTCTTCCTTGCAAACTGCATTAATTCGTCTTTGACGTGATAGAAGTGGATCTTAGTTATAACGACTCTCTGGACATTTTCCAGAATAAATTAGGGTTTTGGGAGCCCGTGGGCCCTATCCACCAATATTCTGCAATATTAGTGAGTAAAGTAGTGATCATCTTCTGCACATAGCGCCAGAGGTTTGTGGTAAGCACAATTTCCGAGACCCCACAAAATTTTACGTTGTTTCTGCGTGACCTAGCCTCAAGGTCAGCCATCTTTAATTTAATTTTGCTTAACTCTTCATTGACATCATTGTGGGCATTATTGTGGTCACTTGCAAATTCCCCCATTTTTTTTCCACGTGGTGTACTCTGTACCCCAAAGCAGACATTTCACCTTCCATTTGGGACATAAATGAGATCATATCTCTATGCAATGAACCTTTGAGTGACACTAGCATGTCTTTAATGGTTACTGCAGTGAGAGGCAGATCAGTGGTTTGGAAGTCCTCCAGATGTTCAGTGAGCTCCCTAGTGGTATCCTGAGAGAAGAAATCTCTGATGTGCTCACTGTCCTGCGGGCTATAAGTTGTCTTTTTCTGCCTGCTCTTTTGTGGTCTGTTTGATGCAGAGTCACTGAGGAAAGAGATGCTGTATTCAGACTGCGAACAGTGTCTATTCCACTGGGAGAGCTGCTGCCGGCCGTGCTGTGAATTGTGTCATGCAGTCTGAACGTTGCTGGAGCCGGTGCCATCTTGAGGGCAGGAGGCACCCGCTGGAGGGAAAAACGCTGTGAGTTTGTGTGGCCCCCTTTCAGTTTACGCTTCCCCATGGCTCACCTGTGGTTACCTCTTGTATAGCAGTACTGCAGGGAGTGATCCGGGTTGTCTTCTGTCACAGTGGTGGGTGAGAGCTGTGTGTCCCCTCGGGAGCTCCTTCCTTACATGGACATCTTGCCAGATAGCGACCACTCCCCCTGGGGCATTCAATCTCAAGCTAAATAGGCCTGAATAGAATCAAGCAAATTTCATGGCTATCTGGTCTGTAGATGTGAAAAGTTAACCTTCTGAGGATTTGATGGGCTGAATAATATTGGAAGTTTTTTTCAATTGAAGGGCTCAAGCAAGCAGTTTCCCGCTCTTGTTTCCGTGCTCGTAAAACATTTTTTTGGTTAGCACTGTATATATTTACATCTAGCTACCCAATCGAGTTCACACAGGAGTACCTTCCTAACCGAAAGCAGCTCTTGTAGTGTTTGTATTGTTCGTGTTTGTTTGTACGTTGTGTCTGAATTAGTTTCATTAAATCCTCTACATACAATGCCTTGCGAAAGTATTCGGCCCCCTTGAACTTTTCAACCTTTTGCCACATTTCAGGCTTCAAACAAAAAAATATAAAATTTTAATTTTTTGTGAAGAATCACCAACAAGTGGGACACAATTGTGGAACGAAATCTATTGGATAATTTAAACTTTTTTAGCAAATAAAAAACTGAAAAGTGGTGCGTGCAAAATTATTCGGCCCCTTTACTTTCAGTGCAGCAAACTCACTCCAGAAGTTCAGCGAGGATCTCTGAATGATCCAATGTTGTCCTAAATGACTGATGGTTATAAATAGAATCCACCTGTGTGTAATCAAGTCTCTGTATAAATGCACCTGCTCTGTGATAGTCTCAGGGTTCTGTTGAAAGCGCAGAGAGCATCATGAAGACCAAGGAACACACCAGGCAGGTCCGTAATACTGTTGTGGAGAAGTTTAAAGCCGGATTTGGATACAAAAAGATTTCCCAAGCTTTAAACATCCCAAGGAGCACTGTGCAAGCGATCATTTTGAAATGGAAGAAGTATCAGACCACTGCAAATCTACCAAGACCTGGCCGTCCCTCTAAACTTTCAGCTCAGACAAGGAGAAGACTGATCAGAGATGCAGCCAAGAGGCCCATGATCACTCTGGATGAACTGCAGAGAACTACAGCTGAGGTGGGAGAGTCTGTCCATAGGACAACAATCAGTCGTACACTTCACAAATCTGGCCTTTATGGAAGAGTGGCAAGAAGAAAGCCATTTCTCAAAGATATCCATAAAAAGTCTCATCTAAAGTTTGCCACAAGCCACCTGGGAGACACACCAAACATGTGGAAGAAGGTGCTCTGGTCAGATGAAACCAAAATCCAACTTTTTGCCCACAATGCAAAACGATATGTTTGGCGTAAAAGCAACACAGCTCATCACCCTCAACACACCATCCCCACTGTCAAACATGGTGGTGCCAGCATCATGATTTGGGCCTGCTTTTCTTCAGCAGGGACAGGGAAGATGGTTAAAATTGAGGGGAAGATGGATGCAGCCAAATACAGGACCATTCTGGATGAAAACCTGTTGGAGTCTGCAAAAGACCTGAAACTGGGACGGAGATTTATCTTCCAACAAGACAATGATCCCAAACATACAGCAAAATCTACAAAGGAATGGTTCACAAATAAACGTATCCAGGTGTTAGAATGGCCAAGTCAAAGTCCAGACCTGAATCCAATCGAGAATCTGTGGAAAGAGCTGAAAACTGCTGTTCACAAACGCTCTCCATCCAACCTCACTGAGCTCGAGCTGTTTTGCAAGGAAGAATGGGCAAGAATTTCAGTCTCTCGATGTGCAAAACTGATAGAGACATACCCCAAGTGACTTGCAGCTGTTATCACAACAAAAGGTGGCTCTACAAAATATTAACGCAAGGGGGCCAAATAATTTTGCACGCCCCACTTTTCATTTTTTTATTAGTTAAAAAAGTTTCAAAAATCCAATAGATTTCGTTCCACTTCACAATTGTGTCCCACTTGTTGGTGATTCTTCACAAAAAATTAAAATTTTATATCTTTATGTTTGAAGCCTGAAATGTGGAAAAAGGTTGAAAAGTTCAAGGGGGCCGAATACTTTTGCAAGGCACTGTAGGCATGTTTTTGTTTCCATTTACAAATAGCTAGAGCGATGCATTCTCCCCTGATAACATATTTGTTTTCTTCCCAAGTAGGTTTAGTCTCAAGTGTCAAGTGCTGTAAGAGCAGGTAAATACATTTAATGGCCTTATATAGTAAAACTTTTGATGAAGTGCCAGTAGACGTGTCCAAGAGGGGTTGTAGTGGGATGTTAAAGTCTCCTTCAAGCACTAATATCCCTGATTGGAAGGTAGTTAAGTGTCTTACTTCTGAATCAAGAAGGGTTACCTTTTTCGAGTTAAGTCAGTATAGGTTTGCTGTCAATCACAGCCAGTGAGCCAATGGGAAGAGAGGGGGGGGTGGGGCTGAGCTATGGCTCTGTGTGTGGATGGACACACAGAGCTACAGCTAGGTAACAAGCCTGCTTGTATCCCCCCAAAAGCGCAGAAAAGGGACCAGAGAAAAGGAGGATCTGTGCTCTGTGTTATGACAGTTGTGTGATCTTCCCCTGCTGGTTCCTGTCCACAGGGAAAGATCTGTAGCAGGAGCATCTGGGGATACAATGATGTTTGCATGCATTATATATACTAGGGAGAGTACAACTAGAGAAATCAATGGTGGAGAAGGATCTGGGTGTTTTGGTAGATCATAAGCTTAATAATAGCATGCACTGCCAAGCTGAAGTGAGCAAAGTGAGCAAAGTAATATCTGGTATTAAAAGAGGTATGGACTCAGAGAGAGAGAGAGAGAGCTATATAATTTTCCCCATTAAAAATCATTAGTAAGACCTCGTCTGGTACATGCAGTACCATTTTGGGCACCAGTTCACAAAGAGGATATATGGGAACAGAAAGTGCAGAAAAGGGAAACCAAACTGATAAGAGGCATGGAGGAGCTCAGCTATGAGGAAAGATTAGAGGATCTGAATGTATTCTCTCTTGAAAAGAGGAGATTAAAGGGTATATGATAAACATGTATACATACATAAGTGGCCCATATAGAGAACTTGGGGTTGAGTTATTCACTTTAAGGTAATCACAGAGGACAAAGGGCATTCTTTACGTCTGGAGAAAAATTTATTTAATCTCCAAATAAGGAAAGGTTTCTTCACAGTAAGAGCTGTAATAACGTGGGATATACTCCCTCAAGAGTTGGTTCTGTCCAGCTCAGTAGATTGCTTTAAAAATGCCTGGGTTATTTCCTAAATGTACATAATATAACTGTGCACTAACATTTATAGGTACAATTGATCCAGGGAATATCCAATTGCCTCTTGGGGGATCAGGAAGTATTTTCCCCTGCTAGAGAAAGCTGGATCATGCTTTGCTGGGGGTTTTTGCCTCCTTCTTGATCAACTGTGGGTACAGAATTTTGTATATGGTATTGTATGTTTTTTTGTTTTTGTTTTTTAGGATTTTTTCCCCCTTTTATTGGTTGAACTAGATGGATTTGTCTTTTTTTCAACCAGACTAACTGTGTAACTATTAGAGTTGGGGGAACAGTTTGGGCTGAGCAGCAAAAGTTTGGCCCAAAAATTGCCTGTTCATCCATTCAGCGAACACCCAAATTTGTAGGCCAGCAAAGGGGGATGAGTTAGCACCCCCCTCCTGAACCATACCAGGCCACATGTCCTCAACATGGGGGGTAGGTGCAATGGGGCAGTTGGTGTTCTTCCCCCTCACCTAAAAACACCTTGTCCCCATGTTGATGAAGACAAGGGCCTCACCCCCACGGCCCTGGGCTGTGGTTGTGGGGGTTTGCAGATAGGGAGCTTATCAGAATCTGGAAACCCCCTTTAACAAGGTGGCCCCCAGATCCTGCCCCCATGTGATTGAGTATGGGATATATAGTATTCCTTCCCATGCACTAAAAAAAGGAATTGGGAGGAGGGGCCACTAAGGCAGACCCTCAAATAGGTGGGCAAAAAAATGCCATCACCAAATTCTAATAATAATCATATACAAAAGGGCCCTAGAAACTAAAGCAAGGACGTTGACAGTATCACTAAGTGAAATATCAAAATGTTATTTATACAAAGTTTTAAAAACATATCTGCAACATAGTAATACATACAGTAACACAACTCTAAAAAATAAATTTGTGATATTCTTGTGTATTTGTCATCATCCTTCTGCAGCCAGGTGGTGATTTTCTCACTGTAAACTTCAACGCAGGTGTGGTTCACGTGTATCAAGCCCACTTCATCACAAAAGAACTACAATGCAAGCTCTAAATGGGTATAAGTAAAATAAACACATAAATGATCATCCTACAATCAGCTATCACCAACTCCCCCAGTACATGGGATAGTCCATGTGGATTTTTCATAAGTTCGCAAGTATTCAGTAAGATCAGTATAGACATTCAAAGACATTTGAGACAAACTGTCTCATGTTTCCCAGGTGCTCATACTATGGCTTAGGATCTCCTCTAGAGGGATAAACAAGTGCAGCTAATGAGGAGCAGCAGAGAAAATGGGAGCTTCATGTTGCCACCTCTGTCCTGGAGAGGGTGGCTCCTGATTCACTATAAAAGTATCAAAAAGTAAAAAAAAACACAGTTCCCCTGATGTAGATCCACAGCCAATTGCTAATGTCAAGCCAGGCATTCGACAGTTTTTTGTTTTTTTTTGGGATCAAGTGGTGGTGGTGGCGACATGATGGACAATAGTTTTTTTATTTTTAATGAAGGAATTGTCAAAAACTGCCTCGTGTTTTTATTTATTTTTACACTTTTTTGGTGATTGGGTAGAGGCCGGGAAGCTTCCTGCCCACAGACCCCCACAACAGCCCAGGGTAATGTGTATGAGGCATCCCCTGCCCCAAAGCACCTACCCCCCATGATGAGGGAATGTGGCCTAGGTTGGTTCAGGATGGGGGGGTGTTCGCTCGCCCTTCCCTTTCCTGACCTGCCAGGCTGCATGCTCAGGGAGAGGTTATGATTTGAATTTTGGAGGGACCCTATGCTGTTTTTTTATTTTTGCGTGGGGTTCCCCTTAAAATCTATACCAAACCCAAATCCACTGGTAGGGATAGGGAAGGGACCCCAACATCATTTTTTTTATATTCTTTATTGCAGGCATTGGTATTGTATTGTGAAAAAGAAAAAAGGCGGGACTTTATATGAAGCATGCAGTCAATAGTGAGGGGTCAAGAAATTATATATTTATTATAAAACATGATGAAAAATTCCATACAAAATAGGTACATGGGTCACAAAAATTCATCTATATTACATATATTTATATTATATCAGTATTACGGTACACATTGCATATACAAAGGCTCATAGTTCATCTATATTACATGTATAAATATTGTATCAGTATTACACATTGCATGTACAGAGGCTCTATACGTTTCGGGAGTTCTGGTGCGAACTGAACAGGGGGGTGTTTTGCCCATCTCTAGTAACTATGTATGCTATATACAGCCTATAAGGAAGAATGAACTTGCTTCCCATGTAAGCACAGTGCTGACTGAAGATGTAGCAGGCACATGATATGAAAAAAATACGAGGTAGGGGCTTGGCACTGAACACTGAATATTTCCCTACTGATATGACTCAGTAATCACGTGGGCTGCCGAGACTGGAACACAGAAGGAAATGTTTCTGCCTCAGAAGCACAGGAGCATATGCAGTACAGGTGACAACTGCCACTGCAAGATCTGATGCTGCAGCAGGAGCACAGAGAGGTAGGTGGCACCAATGGCAGGATCAACTCTACATACAACAAATGTAATTATGATTAAGGGATTATGTTTTCAATGAATAGAACACGTAATGACTTTTATAACACGTTTGGGTTTAATGACACTTTAACATCAACATATTTTATTGATGCCTTATGTATTCAATAATAAAATGTTCATGCTAACTGTGAACGAGTGAATACTCATTTGGAATTCCATTCTTATTTGACTTTCACCTGAATGAGAAAGCTTGCATACATATAATTTACATATAGTTAAAATACTGTAAGGCTGCCTTATTTATATACTAATTTATTTATGATGCATTGGCGGTCTCCCAATTTTGCATGTAGTTGGTTACATTTCTTTCCACCTTTATGTCACATAAAATTGATGTGAAGTGAGTCTAAGATGTTTAAAAATTCTGTTTTGCTGTATGCAAATTTCCAAGAAGCGGGTTAATTCTCTGAACTGTAATTATTAGCAATGAGCATAACTGTGAAAAGAACATTAAAAAAGAAAAATAATCTTCTGATCATTATCTGTTTGAAATAAGATGTAGAGGAACGATTTTACCTGCACAAAGAGCTTCTCAGTAAATGTATATGTAGTTAGAGTAGATTATGTTATGAACAACTCTAATATTACAGGATGACAGGGTTTAAATGATAGAAAAGGCTATACCTATTAAATCTATTTTATAACACAAATACCATACCTGGTACCTAAACATTGTATAAAGAGTTAAAGTAAAATTCCACACTCCCTTCCCCTCCTAACACCTATGCTGACTAACCTACAGTATGTAAGAAAGATCTATATACCATCTTGTAATCTAGCTCCTTTGTGTTAGTGAATGGCACCTGCAGGAGAGAGGAGGAACAGCGACAATGGGTGGGCCATATAAGTCAATGGGTGTTGTCACCACTCCAGGCTTTACCAGCTGTTGTCGAGAGATCTCAACTCTCCCCTGCAGCCCCTTTGGCTGACACAGGGGATCATGTGAATGGACTGAAGCTGAAAATTGGTAAGTATATACAGCTTTCTTACATTGGTTAGTGAGTATAGCTGTTAGGAGGGGAAAGGGAGAATTTTTATGACTAGCTAGGTTTATCCCGGAACAATACTTCAAAGTGGAAGTAAACTTCCCTATCGTTTTCAGCCAAGGAAGCTGCCATCTTTGCCTCTGTTTAATCTTCAACTGCTATGGTGCTGCACATGTGATTCGTTATGACACCAGCCACAGATCAACCATAATTTCAACCTAAACCATCCTGTTTGCAGTTCTGTGAATGGGCAAACTAAGTAGCTAAATTTGGCAGGATCACTCACCAAAACCTCTAATATATAATTTGTATCGCATAACAGATCCCCGATGCTACTGAAATGTAAACAACAGCTGCAAGGATCCTGGGTGATGCCATTGAACAAATATCTGCTGTGCCAGAGAAATATAATTTGTGACAGAATGTCCTGCTGGCAGGTTATTTACAGAAAGGACCCTCTAATTTTTAGGGCATGAACTCCAGATAAGTATAAATGTATTTCTTAAAAAGTCAAAAAGTTTTTATTAGTAAATGTGAAAAATAGAAAGCTCAGGTGCAGAACTAAAACGATACATTGATGTGGTTCCAGTCAATATACAGAATAGTTACAGAACAAATAACCACAGTTCTCTGTCAGTGGTAGGGATGAGCTTTGTGTTCGAGTCGAACATACGTTCGACTCGAACATCGGCTGTTCGCCCGTTCGGCGAATTCCGAACATTATGGGCCATTCGCGCCAAATTCGCGTGGCGCTCACGGCCCACAATGCACTGCGTCATCGCAGTGCATTGCTGGCTCATGATTGGCCAAGCATGCACTGTGACCCCGCATGCTTGGCCAATCACAGCGCCAGCAGCGAGGAGAGCCATGATTGGCCACAGGCAGGATGCCTGTGGCCAATCATAGCTCATGCTGTGTAGTACACGCCCCACACTATATAAGGCCGCCAGCGCGGCGGCCTTGTGTAGTGTGTTGGCGTCTGAAGCAGTTAGTGGGTGTTCTGTGTACCTTCAACACAGTACACACCGATCGTTATCGGCCGATTTTCGATCTTGCTCTTCTGTAGTGGTTGTTGTCTGCTTGCCCTGACCGCAGTATACACAGCTGTATTCACCTCACCTATATAGCTAGTGATCTATCTTTTATAATAGAGCTTGCAGTCAGTAGTGTTAGGAGCTTGTGCGTGCTGTCTGCGTGCTCTGTACCCAGTACATACCGCTATATCCACCTACATAGCTCTTCTCTATTTGAGCCCACTTGCCATTTGCAGGAGTTATTGGAAGTTGTGTGTGCCTCCAGCACTGCACAGTATACATCTGTACATACCCCTTTATCTCTGGTGTTCTATAAAAAAGGCATCTGCAGGAGTTAGTGGGTGTTTTGTGCCTCCAGCACAATATACACCTTTATCTACCCTTTATTGCTGTTCTCTAATAGAGCCATCTGCAGGGCTTAGTGGGTGTTGTGTGACTCCATTACAGTATACCCCTTTATCTCTGGTGTTCTATAATAAAGGCATCTGCAGGAGTTAGTGGGTGTTGTGTGCCTCCAGCACAATATACACTACCCAACTGCTGTTTTACCCAACTCCCTGCAGGCCATTACAATGTCTGGAAGGCCAGCAAGGAGAGGCAGACAGGCGCGAGCCAATAAAAAGAGGGCAAGCAGGCTCTGTGTCTAGAGACAACAGTGCTGGTCGTGGACGCGGTGCATTGTCATCAGCACGTGGCCATGGGACACGCTTGTCCTTCTTTTCGGCAGCTGGACATGTTGAACCGCAACATGCCAATGACTTGGTAGAGTGGATGACCAAGCCCTCTTCATCCTCCTCATCCTCTCTCACCCAGTCTCAGGGTACTAGCAAAGCAGCTGCCAACGCATCGTCTTCCCTCGGCTCAATGTCATCATCAGTGACTCCTTCCCTAGACCCACCACGTCCTCCTGAGGAGTCTCCTGAACTCTTTGAGCACAGTGTTGGGTACATGCTCCAGGAGGATGCCCAGTGTTTTGTAGCCTCTGATGATGACACTCAGCTAGAGGAAGGCAGTAGTGTGAATGCAGAGAGAGGGGATGCTCAAGAAGGACAGCAATCTGGCAGTCATGTTCCACAAGCTGCAGCATATTGCCAGGTTTGCTACAGCGATGAAGAGGGAGGGGATCATGAGTGCACTGACTCCACGTGGGTGCCTGGTAGGAGAGAGGAGGAGGAGGAGGAGGCACATGTCCAACGAGGCAGGATGCCCTCCAGGGGCCAGCTTAGGGGCAGCACACCTCAGAACCAGCGGTGCTCCGTAGGCGTTCCAGGGGCTACGCAAGTACGCAGGCAAAACGATGCCATGCCGTGCTTGCGCTGGTTTGTTTGGGGGACAGGAGCCACACTGGGGCAGATATTTTGTCAGCTCTGCAGGAGCAGGCCGAGAGGTGGTTGACGCCACGCCAGCTTAAGCCAGGAATGGTGGTTTGCGACAATGGCACCAACCTCCTCTCCGCCCTCCGACAGGGACAACTGACCCATGTGCCCTGTGTAGCTCACGTCCTTAACCTGGTGGTGCAGCGGTTCTTGGGCAGGTACCCGGGCTTACAGGATGTCCTGAAGCAGGCCAGGAAAGTCTGTGTGCATTTCCGCCGATCATTTAATGCCTGTGCTCGGCTGGCTGAGCTCCAAAAGGAGTTGAACCTGCCCAAGAACCGCCTTATATGTGACATGCCCACCAGGTGGAACTCAACATTGGCCATGCTGCAGCGGCTGCACACGCAGCAGAGGGCCATCAATGAGTACCTGTGCGACTACGGCACCAGGACAGGGTCAGGGGAGCTCGGTTTTTTCTCACCACGCCAGTGGGGCATGATCGGGGATGCATGCACTGTCCTGTCACCATTTGAGGGGGCCACAAGGATGGTGAGAAGTGACAGTGCATGCATCAGTGACACTGTACCTCTTGTCCACCTCTTGGAGCATACGCTGCGTGGAATAATGGACAGGGCACTTGAGGCAGAACAGAGGCAGGAAGAGGAGGACTTCCTTGCCTCTCAAGGCCCCCTTTATCCAGACAGTGTTCCTGCTGTGCCACCCATCACACAGGAAGAGGATGAGGAGGAGGAAGAAGAGGAGGAGGATGGCACTCAGCATCAGCAGCAGCAGCAGTCTTGTAGGGATGATTTACAGTCCCAAGAAACACGTGGACTTGTACGTGGCTGGGAGGAGGTAGCTGTGGATCATGTTGTCCTTAGTGACCAGAGGACTCCGGACCGAATGCCTCAGCTAACCTACGCTGCATGGCCTCCCTGATCCTGCAAAGCCTGCGGAAGGATCCTCGTATTCTTCGGATCAAGGAGAGGGACCATTACTGGCTGGCCACTCTCCTTGATCCATGGTACAAGGGTAAGGTTGCCGACCTTATCTTGCCATCGCAGAAGGAGCAGAGGATGAGACATATCCGGGAGGCCTTGCAGAAAGGTCTGTGCAACGCGTTCCCAGAGACTGGGAGGTTACAAACTCCTGGTCCTGGACAACGTGTTGCTGAGGCATTGGTCAGAAGGATCGGTGGAGAAGGTGGCCGTCTGACTGATGCTTTCAGACAATTTTTTAGTCCGCAGCCCCAAGGTATGATCGGTTCCAGCAACCATCGCCAGCGGCTGATTTACATGGTGCAGGAATACCTAGGGGCAAGGTCAGACTTGGACACCTTTCCCACCGAAAATCCTCTGGCTTACTGGGTCTTGAGGATGGATCACTGGCCAGAGCTTGCACAGTATGCAATTGAGCTACTGGCCTGTCCTGCATCCAGTGTTCTTTCGGAACGCACCTTCAGTGCTGCTGGTGGCTTTGTTACCGATCACAGGGTGCGCCTGTCCACCGAATCAGTTGATCGACTGACCTTCATCAAGATAAATCAGTCTTGGATCACCCACAGCTACCAAGCACCTGAAGCTGATGTAACCGAATAATTTTTTTTGAAATGTCAGATCCCTTCAAGACTGCCTATGCTGATGCTGAGTGACTGTCCTGTTATGTTGATTGTCTATCCTCTTCCTCCTCCGCTGATATGTTGGAAGAACATTTCTGGCTCTGGGTGATGCCATTAACCCAATTTTTCTGCCCCTGTTTAACAGGGGCGTTTAATTACAATTTTTGATGCAATGCTTTGCAGCAGGGCTAATTCCTGCAATAAAAATAGAGTATATGGGAGAGGTTGCAGTGTGGTGGCACCAGCACCAGTGCCTAAGGCCCAATTTTTCTGCCCCTGTTTAACAGGGGCGTTTAATTACAATTTTTGATGCAATGCTTTGCAGCAGGGCTAATTCCTGCAATAAAAATAGAGTATATGGGAGAGGTTGCAGTGTGGTGGCACCAGCACCAGTGCCTAAGGCCCAATTTTTCTGCCCCTGTTTAACAGGGGCGTTTAATTACAATTTTTGATGCAATGCTTTGCAGCAGGGCTAATTCCTGCAATAAAAATAGAGTATATGGGAGAGGTTGCAGTGTGGTGGCACCAGCACCAGTGCCTAAGGCCCAATTTTTCTGCCCCTGTTTAACAGGGGCGTTTAATTACAATTTTTGATGCAATGCTTTGCAGCAGGGCTAATTCCTGCAATAAAACTAGAGTATATGGGAGAGGTTGCAGTGTGGTGGCACCAGCACCAGTGCCTAAGGCCCAATTTTTCTGCCCCTGTTTAACAGGGGCGTTTAATTACAATTTTTGATGCAATGCTTTGCAACAGGGCTAATTCCTGCAATAAAAATAGAGTATATGGGAGAGGTTGCAGTGTCGTGGCACCAGCACCAGTGCCCAAGGCCCAACTTTTCTGCCCCGGTTTAACAGGGACATGTAATTACAATTCTTGATATAATATTTCACAGGAGGGCCCGTTCCTGTGCCCACCCAGAGTAACTGTGAGGACTTATAGTGTTGTGGCACCAGCACCACAACCACCAAAGGTCAATTTTTCTACCACTGTTCAACAATGGCATGTAATTACAATTCTTGATATAATCGTTCACAGCAGGGCGCTCCAGCGCCCACCAAGAGTCACTTTCAGGGCTTAGAATGTTGTGGCAAAACCAACACCTTGTTCCGCCATTTCTGCAGAGCATATAGGGCAGGCCCCTACTTTCAAACATCCAACTGACAAACATCTCCTACTTGCAAACGGAAGGAGACAACAGCAAGTGAGATGAAAAAAGATGTACGACAAAACAAATTATATAGGGGTGATAACCCTTCCCTATGTTTTCCAAAAAGCTTAAAAATAGTTTTTTTGACTGGAGCTACACTTTAAAAATGTACCAGTTGAAAATTACAAACAGATTCAACTTAACACAACAAACCTACACAGTCCCTGTCTTGTTTGCACCGCCTGTATACTGCTGTTCTGAGTATATAGGGCCTGGGGGCCACACGCATTTCCTTTTTTTAATATGGGTACTGGGTTCCCCTTAATATGTGTACAAGACCCAAAGGGGCTGGTAATGGGCAGGGAGGGCTACCCATGCCATTTTTCTCAATGATTTTCAACCATATTGCAGGAACCAGATATAACATTAAAACCGCAAGCAGTTTTAAATGATGTTATTTCCGTTTAATGTCATTTTGTGCAGGGACTATTCTAAACACGGGAAACACGTGGCACTTCACAGGCATACTACAGACACCCCCCAGGCACCATATTTAAAGGAATATTTAACTTTTTTTTTTTCACTTTAATCGTCATTAAAATCAGTGCTCCCGCCAAAACGGCCATTTTTAAAAACATTTTAGGCATTGACCCATGTCCCCTGGGGCAGGAGCCAGGTCCCCAAACCCTTTTTAGAACAGTATCTTGCATATTAGCCGTTAAAATTAGCACTTTTAATTTCGAACGTTCGAGTCCCATAGACTTCAATGGGGTTCTAAAGTTAGTACGAATTTGGGGTCCGTTCGAAAGTTCTGGTGCAAACCGAACCGGGGGGTGTTCGGCTCATCCCTAGTCAGTGGTACACACAAGGACAGAGATATACCCTACTGGCAGGTTATCAATCCTCATTCATCCTTGGACTGGAGGTGGGCATCTGGAGTGAGAGAGTTATCTGGAAGTCCTCTTTGGAATAAGGGGGTCCCTAGGTATCCACCCCTCCCTCTAAATAGTACATTAAAAAAGACACACTAGCAAAAGTGCTTTATTTAAAAAAGGGAAATAAATAAACAATCAACCTCCAATAGAAATTCAATTTCAGTCATTTCATCCAGCAATGTAGTTCCACTTTAATTTAGGAAGAATAATGCTTGATGATCTTCCACAATGACAATACTGCCCTGCCACATTCTCATCACTAAATGACTGTTCCCCACATGTTGCAGTATAGTAAACAGAGAAGCTAGGGATCCTGGGTGATGTCATTGATCAAATATATTTGCTCAATTACTTCACACAGGATTCCCTGGCTAATAATTTCAGTGGGCATAGTGTCAGGGCAGCGGGGTTTTGTTCTTTAGTCAGATAGTATGATTGACATGGATCTACATCTTTGATTGATCAAAGATGATCAAATCAATCATCATTGATTCATGTATATCATGGGACTTTTTTTTCTTCTGTTTTTCTGTTTATTAAAGGCCATGTTAAAAAATGTGTGCTGTGAGTGTGTTTTTTTTTACTGTTCACATTTTTTGTGAATTAGTATGGGTTCAAATAGGGGACTAGTATCTGGGGGCTTCCAAATTCCAATAAGCCCCCCCCCCCCCCCCCACTCACAGATCCCTACAACCACTAGGCCAGCTTTGTACGTAAGAAATAATTGTTCTCGTGAACATTTCCCCATGCACATTTGTTATTCCATGTCTATATTTCAGCCTCAGGTCTACCCATTGTACAGGGAGTAGTTGGGGAGACATGATAGCACCTTTAAAATTATTCAGATTCTGAAGATGAATTGATCACTTTGGAGTTACAGTATATAAGGAATTTGATGCTCAGATCGAATTCCTACATTAAAGCTATTGGCTACCAGCCTGAACGTAGTCCTGTCGTAACGAAATAACGTCATCACCTTCTGAACGATCGAATTTTACGACAACTTCATCCGACCGTGTGTATACAACAGTTTCAGACAAAATCCGACGGATTTGGTTGTCGGAATCTCCGACCGTGTGTACAAGGGCTTAAGCTGGGGGAGGGAGCCTGCTTGCGGTGTAATAATTTACTCGCTATGAAGTGGAGGGATAATAAGAATGTTTTCGTTCTTACATCCCTTCATGCAGACACGACAGTCCAAATTCATACAGCGACTGGTGTTGTGGAGAAACCCCTCTGTGTCCACAAATATAACCTTAATATGGGAGGGGTGGACCTCAATGACCAGTTGTTGGCGCCGTACCTAGTTGCCCATAAGGCCAGACGTTGGTACAAAAAAGTGTCTGCTTATTTATTCCAATTGGCTATGCTGAATGCTTATGTGCTACACAGAGCTTCAGGACGGACTGGATCCTTCCTTAAATTCCAGGAGGATATCGTCAGAGCCCTTCTGTATCCAGATGGTGCTCCACCTCACCTTCCCTAACCAAATGCAGTAAGCCGGCTGCATGAGAGGTATTATCCTTATGTCCTCCCGTGTACCCCTACCCAATGAGCCCCCCAAAGAAAATGTCGTGTCTGCAGAAAGCGCGGATATATGCGTGACACCTGTCATTATTGTCCCCTCTGTCCTGACAATCCTGTCTTTGCATTGGTGAATGTTTTGAACGCTTCCATGAACTAGTTGAGTTTTAGAGTAGGGTACAGCATTGCACAGACTAGGCACACATTCAAAGGGTCTCCCAAGATGCCATTGCATTTTGAGAGACCCAAACCGCTGGAACCGTTACCACAGAACTGTTAAAGTTACATAAAAAAGTGTAAAAAAAATAAATATAAAAAAAAGTAAAAAAAAAAACAAAACAAAAAAATAAAAATAAAAATTAAATAAAAATAGTTGTCGTTTTATTGTTCTCTCTCTCTCTATTCTCTCTCTATTGTTCTGCTCCTTTGTACTGTATTCTATTCTGCAATGTTTTGTTAACCATTTTTTGTTTTCAGGTACGCCATTCAGCTGTAGCATGGATTTATTTATCTTGACAGCAGCAGCGTTTGCTCCCACGATACATAAAGCCATGACTCCAGTGCTGTTGGAGGTGATTTCACAACCACAGTTAAAAAAAAGAGCATATATGCCGAAGCATGGGGGCAGCAGGGGTGGAGGCGCGATTTGCTCCTACCTTTTGCGGGAGGATGCCCCCATGCTTCGGCATATATATATTTTAGGCATAGGTTGCATTAAATGTTTTATTTTTTGCTATTTTTTTTTTTATATTTGCTTTGCAGGTATGGTAAGTCCTACTGTTATACTGTAATGTTACTTTGCTTTATTGTTAACCATCATTTGCTTAGCAGGTACGTCATTCAGCTGCAGCGCGGATTTATTTATCTTGACAGAAACAGCGTTTGCTTCCACGATACATAAAGCCATGACTCCAGCACTATTGGAGGTGATTTCAACACCACAGTTAAAAAAAGAGCATATATGCCAAAGCATGGGGGCAGCAGGAGTGGAGGAGCGATTTGCTCCTAACTTTTGCGGAAGGATGCCCCCATGATTCGGCATATATAAATGGTGCATGTATGCCCACCATTAGAAGTGGGTGGATGAAGGGAGGTATTCTAATAGTGGACATACCCACGATCAATATCTTTTTTTCGTTCAGCCCACAGGCTGCATGAAAAAAAAATTACAATACAGTATATGCCCAACCAGTTCAAGCTACGTACTGGTATGTTGCTGGATTTGGAGTGCTTATACCAGAATGATGCCTGCAGGTTTAGGTATCATCTTGGTATCATTCTTTTCAGCCAGCGGTCAGCTTTCATGTAAAAGCAATCCTAGCAGCTAATTAGCCTCTAGACTGCTTTTACAAGCCTGATTTTCTCAGGCTCTCCTGTGCCAACAGGGAACCTGAGAATGCAGCCGGTGGTTCCGCCAGCTGACCATAGAGCTGATCAGAGATTAGAATGGCTCCAATCATCTCTATGACCTAAGAAACTGGAAGCTACGAGCATTTCATGACTTAGATTTTGCGGGATGTAAACAGCACCATTGGGAAATTGGGAAAACATTTTATCACACCGATCTTGGTGTGGTCAGATGCTTTGAGGGCAGAGGAGAGATCTAGGATCTGATAGACCCTCATTTTTTCAAAAAAAGAGTACCTGTCACTACCTATTGCAATCATAGGGGATATTTACATTCCCTGAGATAACAATAAAAATGATAAAAAAATATAAATGAAAGGAACAGTTTAAAAATAAAATAAAAAAAGCAAAATAAATAATAAAAAAAAACCACCCCTGCTAAGGTGCAACGTCGAACGCAAGCGTCGGTCTGGTGTCATATGTTAACACCAATTGCACCATGCATGTGAGGTATCACCGCTATTGTCAGATCAAGGGTACTAATTTTAGCAGTAGACCTCTTCCGTAAATCTAAAGTGGTCATCTGTAAAGGCGTTTAAAGGCTTTTAAAAATGTATGTAGTTTGTCACCACTGCACGTTTCTGCACAATTTTAAAGCATGTCGTGTTTAGTATCCATGTACTCGGCCTAAGATCATCTTTTTTATTTCCTCAAACATTTGGGCAATATAGTGATTTTTAGTGCATTAAAATTAAAAAAAGTTTGTTTTTTCCCAAAAAAAGCGTTTGAAAAATCGCTGCGCAAATACCGTGTGAAAAAATAATGAAACACCCACCATTTTAATCTGTAGGGCCTTTGCTTTAAAAAAAATACTTAATGTTTGGGGTTCAAAGTACTTTTCTTGCAAAAAAATATTTTTTCATGTAAATAAAAAGTGTCAGAAAGGGCTTTGTCTTCAAGTGGTTAGAAGAGTGGGTGATGTGTGACATAAGCTTCTAAATGTTGTGCATAAAATGCCAGGACAGTTCAAACCCCCCCCCCAAATTACCCTATTTTAGAAAGTAGACACCCCAAGCTATTTGCTGAGAGGCATGTCGAGTCCATGGAATATTTTATATTTTGACACAAGTTGCACAAAAAAGACATTATTATTTTTATTTTTATTTTTTTTTGCAGAAAGTTGTCATTAAATGATATATTGCTGAAACATGCCATGGTTATATGTGAAATTACACCCCAAAATACATTCTGTTGCTCCTCCTGAGTACGAGGATACCACAAGTGTGAAACCTTTTGGGAGCCTAGCCGTGTACGGTACCCCAAAATCCAAGCACCACCTTCAGGCTTTCTAAGGGTGTAAATTTTTGATTTCATTCCACACTGCCTATCACAGTTTCAGAGGCCATGGAATGCCCAGATAGCACAAAATCCCCCCAAGTGACCCCATTTTGGAAAGGAGACACCCCAAGCTATTTGCCGAGAGGTATGGTTAGTATTTTGCAGACCTTGATTTTTGTCACAAAGTTTTGAAAATTTCGAAAAAGAAAAAAAATATAAATTTTTCTTTTTTTTCTTCATTTTCAAAAACAAATGAGAGCTGAAAAATACTCACCATGCCTCTCGGCAAATAGCTTGGGGTGTCTACTTTTCAAAATAGTGTCATTGGGGGGGGGGGGGGGTTTGCCATCTTGGCCTTCAAAACTGTGATAGGTAGTGAGGCGTACAATTAAAAATTTACACCCTTAAAAATCCTGAAGATGGTGCTTGGATTTCGGGGCCCCGTACGCGGCTACGCTCCCAAAAAGACCCACACATGTGATATCCCCGTACTCAGGAGAAGCAGCAGAATTTATTTTGGGCTGTAATTCCACATATGCCCATGGCATGTTTGAGCAATATATCATTTAGTGACAACTTTGGGCAAAAAAAAAAAGTTTATCATATTCCCGCAACTTGTGGCAAAATATAAAATATTCCATAGACTCAACCTGCCTCTCAGAAAATAGCTTAGGGTGTCTACTTTCCAAAATGGGGTCATATGGGGGGGGGGTGTTTGTGCCATATTGGCATTTTATGGCCTTCAAAACTGCGATAGGTAGTGAGGAGTGAAATCAAAAATTTACACCCTTAGCCCTTGTACACACGGTCGGAGAATCTGTCGGAATGAGTCTTATTGGACCGTGTCGTCAGATAATCAGACTGTGTGTGGTATGCATTGGACTGATTCCGTCTGAATCTCCGTCCGACCCAATTTTCCAACATGTTGGAAATATTTCCCGACCAACTGGCCCGGACGGACCTAATCCAATCATGTGTAGAGCATTTTCATGGGACCAAGTGCCATGCATGCTCAGATCAAATTCCTACATCAAAGCTATTGGCTACTAGCCTGAATGTAGTCCCATCGTAACGAAATTACGTCATCACGTTCTGAAAGATCGGATTTTTCGTCAACTTGGCCCAACCGTATGTATTTAACAGTTTCGGACACAATCCGTCGGACTAAATCCGACGGGCAAAATCTGACGGATTTGGTTGGCAAAATCTCCGACCGTGTGTACGTGGGCTTAGAAATCCTGAAGGTGGAGCTTAGTTTTCGGGGCCCCGTACATGGCTAGGCTCCCAAAAAGTCTCACACATGTGGTATCCCCGTACTCAGGAGAAGCAGCAGAATTTATTTTGGGCTGTAATTCCACATATGCCCATGGCATGTTTGAGCAATATATCATTTAGTGACAACTTTGGGTAAAAAAAAAAGTTTGTCATTTTCCCGCAACTTGTGGCAAAATATAAAAAGAGTAGATACAGGTGTATACTGTGCTGGAGGCACACAACACCCACTTTAACTCCTGCAGATGCCTGAGAAAAGAACACTGTCCCTGTCTATCTTGCTCTTTCCCTGCACGCTGGAACACACTACACAAGGCCGCTGCACTGGCAGCCTTATATAGTGTCTGTGGCCAATTATGGCTCTCCTCGCTGCCGGCGCTGTGATTGGCCAAGCATGCAGGGTCACAGTGCATGCTTGGCCAATCATGACCCAGCAATGCACTGCGATGGTGTAGTGCATTGTGGGTCGTTCGTGCCACATGAATTTGGTGCGAACAGTCCACAAAGTTCTGAATTCGTTCTGAATTCGCCGAACAGACGAACGGCCAATGTTCGAGACGAACACCAAGCTCATCCCTAGTCAGCAATAAACAGAGCTGTGATGATGATGCATAGAATTATAAAAGGAAGGTTACCTCGCTAAGCATCACATTACATATCAGCAAGAGACCTACTACCTTTTGCATTTCAGCTTTAGTGATAAAAGGAAGTAATACTAAAATTATTAATTTTCTATTTATATTTTTTATAGGGATTGCTATAAATGTATGTTCACAATATACATTGGATGAAAAATGTATTTACTGTGCCAGTGTATTATGTTGTCAGCATTAAAATGAACAAATATTACATTTTTTAAATGAGCCAGCAAAATATAGTTCATGTAAATACAGTATATTCTTGTAATATCTTTTGTTTTATACTTCTTTTGTCTTGTCCATGTCATGCTTTATAATTTGTAAAGCATTGTGTACAATTTTCTCACTATATAAACAACCACTCACATGGCAGAAATACCAGTGTGGCAATACAGAAGGAGCAGAGAAGGAGATGGACAAAACTGAAGAAATCCAAAGCCCATCAGAGCCCGGTAAAGAGAACTAGTTAGAAATAGCCTCCCATACCTTGACTGCTCCTTCTGTATTGCAGGGCCAGTAGGGTCTGTTTTGAATGGAGGACCCACCATGTGGGCAGTTCCCCTTTAAGATACGTGTGGGTCACCTGCTAGACAAGACTGCACAGTAGTGTGTAGCACCACAGTGGTGTAGTGGGTAGCACTCTCACTCTCACCTAGCAGTAAAAAGGGTTGTTGGTTCATATCCCAACCAGAACACCACCTGCCTGGAGCTTGCATGTTCTCCCTGTGCCTGCGTGGGTTTCCTCGGGGTACTCCGGTTTCCTCCCACACTCCAAAAACATGCTGGTAAGTTAATTGTCTTCTGTCCAAAATTGGCCGTAGTATATGAATGTGAGTTGGGGACCTTGGATTGTGGGCTCCTTGGGTGTGGGGATCAATGTGTGTGTGGTGCTCTGTGTACATTGACAGCGATATATGGGTACCTTCAATAAATAATATATAAGGGAGGAACGTCTTGATGAGATGCAATATGCAGGGATAGGGACAATTGTGGACACTCACTCAGGATGGACTGGTGTCTTTATTCAACCTTACTAACTATGTAGACTTTTCCATTTTTGGACAATTATACTTTTATGGGTTTTTTTTACTGATTTTGTCTGGTGACACATTATATATTTCACCCAACTCCTGATGAAGCTACTGATGACAAATAGGTTGAGTCCGTGGAGGTTTCTATCACATTATCAGTTTTATTCTTCTAATATTGGATTATAATTACCATCTTTCAATTGCTATTTATATGTTTAACTGACTCTTAATAGTTTATCTGTGGGGTGTTTACTATATACAAAGGAAAAAAATATTTTATTTAGATTTTTTTTGTACAAATAAAGACATAGAGCTGAATTTGCTAAAGCATTTTGCATGCAGTATTTGGGTCACGTGACACATTTTTCCCAAAAATCGCATTAGCTACTAAAATGTCTATTCACTATCCCTTATGCAGAATTTACCTCCTTGCTGACAACAGAATGTAAACAAAAGAAAAATGCAGCATTAAAAATTTGAAAAAAATAAAAAACACTGTAACACCCCTCCCCCTACCCCATCCATACCCGGCCCTTTGAGTTTGGTATACATTTTAGGGGGAACCTCATGCCAAAAAATAAAAGAAAAGGCCTCACCCCCTCAACATGAGGGAGGGGGGAGCTTTTGGGGGGTTTTAAAACATTATGTTTCTAGAGCCACATGACAGTAACAAAACGAATTTTACAACTTACAACAATGTGGTTTTACAGTCCATGTCATCTGGGAGCAATAGTAGGATAAACAATACATTGTCCAAAGCCCTTGGATTCCTGTGATCCTCTTTATGGGAGCAGAATCAACAACAGTCAATAGCAGAAAAAGAGAGGTGCAGACCAGCCTTGTAGTAAGCTTTAATCGCGTAGCTAAAGATAAAAACAACAGTATGTACTTACAAGTGTATATGAGTAGGGATCATCCCAAGTTTCAAAGACAGAGTGAATAACTCTGCATTGGATGGATGGACAAATCTGTACCTAATGCTATTCAACTTGCAAAGGAACATAGTCCCAATTTTGGCAATCCCTGTGCATGATTCTTTCCACATCAGCTCCAACCTGACCATCTAAAGCTCTGTAACCTGGGAAAATCCCCTCTCTGTTACATGCCGACCCTGCTCACATACACTTGTTAGTGCATACTGTTGTTTTTTATTTGACTACTATATTTAGGCTTTCTACCCCATGAGGCTAGCCTGTGCCTCTTTTTTCTTGCTTTCCTTTAAATGCTGGTTCCCTAAGCCACTATAGAAGGTGGCAGCATGGCCTTCAGCTGTTGTTTGCCAATAGTGATGATTGTTTAATAAAAAGCACTAGCTCCAGGATTGGTGATTCTTTTATTGTCAACAACACTGGTTTTATTGTACTGTTTTTTGTTTTTTTTTGTTTTTTTTACTGTGATTGTAACATTATAAGTGCATTTATTCATCATAAGTTTAATTTCATGTAACCCATCTCTTTGTTTTTTATATATACTGGTTATAAATAGGATACTTTGTAGGCTATCTTCCTTTCCTTTACACAACCTGATGGTAACCCAGTTACCCTACAGGTCCTGCATCTCACTGTTTCTAGCTCCCAGGGTTATTTATTGTGCCACAGGTCATTTTTTCTATGTCCAGAATCATTAATATACTGTAGAATTGTATCACAAAACTGATTTTACAGACTTTACCAATTGTCAACAGGACGTACCCTATTGCTAACTCAAACATGATTTGTGAGCATTTAAATTATATTATACATTTCTTTAGCCTTGCCAGAGTAAAGGTCTACCACCAAGGGAATTATGTTTTCCAGTTTTACCTGTGAAGCTCAACAAGAAAAGCATGTTTCCCCTTTAGTATACTATACATGTGCACCGAGTTCTCAGTCAGTGCCTTGTGAACACAGCAATGAAGAACATTCGCTAACAAACACATGGCATACAGTGGAAATTGAGATAGCTGCCAGACTCATCCACCTTACCAACCATTCAGTGTCCACCACCCCTCTCTGCCAAGCCCTTCACTGGCTTCCCATTGCCCAATGAATAAAATTGAAAACACTAACAATAACATGCAAAGCCATTTACAACTCTTTACTGAGCTACATAATCAATCTTGTCTCCAAATATAAGTCCAACTGTCCTCTTCACTCTTCCCAAGACCTCCTGCTCTCTAGCTCCCTTGTCTCCTCCTCCCATGCTTATCTCCAGGACTTCTCCAGAGCCTCTCCCATCCTCCAGAACTAACTACCCCAATCTGTCCGGTTATCTCCTACTCTGTCCACTTTTAGGCAATCCCTGAAAACTCATCTCTTCAGGGAGGCCTATCCTGCCTTCAGCTAACAACCAAATCTTCTACCTTTCTCATCAGTTCATCCCTCACATTTACTACCTTTTGTTACACCGGCCCCTCCCAATTAGATTGTAAGATCACAGGAGCAGGGCCCTTCTAACCCTGTTGTATTAACTTGTATTGTGTACAAAAGGGGCTCCTGCGCTCTATGACAAAAAAATGGAAGATAGCAAAAGGAATGTTCTAGCAGGAGCAGCAAACACTCTATGAGTGAACTCTCAATATTAAAGACAAAGAACAGGGGGGGAGGGGTGTGTTGCGCTTCCTAAATACCAACAAAACAATTACAATAAATATAGATCACATAGTATAAAAAAACCTATAAATAATTCTTAAAGTGTTCAGTGAGCAGTGCTTAGAACTTAAAAGGTGTATTAGATTGAACAACTAATGTATAGTGTTCATATGTATTATTCCTGTGTCTTAAAATAAGCAGAAACAGTGCTTAAGACCATAAAGTGCATGAATTAAAGTTAAATAGACATCTGTGATATCAATGCAGCAAAGTAATAGAAAGGGTATATGTGATAATCTAAGTGATCAAAAACATATAAACACATAAAATCGGTGATCTAAAATGTGTAGAAAAAACAGAGGAATGTCTCAATTACATTCCTTAATAAAAAAAGTAAAATAGCAGCAAAAACGTGAATTTCAATAAAGTGTCCCATACACAGTTCAATCATGCAATTTTCCGATGTGATTTCACAGCCGCAAAAAAAGTGCAATGTGCCAGGGCAACTCTCCTCCAACGGTGTTCCGTGCCAGTGCTGGTTATATTAAACAATTACCTTGCAGCTGCAAGGTATGCAGCAGAACAGCAAATATTGCAGGGAAGACTCAGGGGGGTCAGCGGGGCTGTGGATGGGAGCTTCTAACGATGCCGTTCACCCTTGTAGTTGTGGCTAGTGTAGCAATGCTCAAAACAACAAGTAAAGGAGAGCCTCCATGGTGTAGTATTTCAGTCAAATATTTTATTAAAATAGCTAAAATTACTCACATAGAAGAACGAGTAAACGAGCACACAGCTTAACAGATCTGAACGATTTCCTTAGGTACAGACGTCACTTCCGGTCTCCTACGCGTTACGTCTCGTATGGACTTCAACTGGGATAATTGTGAAAGGAACGGAAGTGCTTTTGAGTGTACTGGGCGGACGTACGTCCGCCCACAATTAGCATAACTAAACGTACGATCAAGGAAGATGGGGAACGCACGTCCGCCCACTATTTACATAACTGGACGTACGATCAAGAAAGACGGGGAACAGTCGGAAAGCCCACTATTACCATAGTTAGGGCGTGTATTAAAGGAGCGAGCCAATTAGATTACGTGGGTGTATCCGACTTTATGTTTAACACTACAGTCCGCTCGAAGTGATTCATTAGAGCGGATCCATGTAGTGTAGATAAGGAGAAAACGAACGGCCAGACATAGATTACTTAGAGAAAAACGGACGAATTATATGGAGCCCATAATTAAAACGTGCTTTGGGAGGAACGATATATGTGCAAACACAATGTCCCTCCACATCCAATATTGGAAAACGGAACAAGTGCTCTATATTCACATATATAAATATATCAACAGCCATTTTCTCGAAGCCCTCGGATAACAATGAGGAACGGCCATTGTTTTGGTGGCAAGCCATCTTAATACTAGCACGGGGGGCGGCCATTAATTTGATTATAGAGAAAAAACTAAAGAAACAAAACAATGTTTCTTACTTTTTAAGATGCCAGAAAGCATCACACCTGGCAGTAGTAAGTTTCTTACTTTTTAAGATGCCAGAAAACATCACAAATGGCAGTAGCAAGTCGTTAGTATCCGACAATCATTTCTAGACACCCAAATATGTGCATATGTACACTTAGAGATGGGGCAATTATGTATATATATATATATGTATATATGTAAAAAAATGTATACATATAAATAGATACAATAAAGCGATAAAGACCAGAAAAAATATAAAACCAATAGAATCAGTTAAAAAAACAGACTTTTAAAAAAGGCACAGTCCTATATTAAAAAATATATCTATAGATAAAAGGATCGCGGAAATGACGTATGTATTGACAACATAATCGGCTAGAGGTATCTATACACTAAGTCAATATCTATAGAAATTAAATTTAATATAAAACGAAGTTACGCGAATTAAAATTAAAAAAAATAAATAAAAATCGAGATTTAGAAAATTAATTAAAATTCAGTGGACAGAACGGGAGGTGGAATAAAAGGCACTAAAAGTTACTGATAAAACAGTTCAAGTCGAACTCAATATTCAATCCTCTAGGGGCAAATGTATCGAGGGTAAATATCCACTTCGACTCTATTTGGCTCAAAGTCCTTACTTTATGTCCACCCCTCCAATGTTTGACATAAGGGGTGATGCCCCAGAATTTTTAATCTTTGGGGTCTTTTTTGTGATGAATAGCAAAGTGCTTGGAAACACTATGCTTATCATAACCCTTTTGAATGTTCTGTATATGCTCCTTGAGCCTAATCCTTAAAGGTCTCTTTGTGCGGCCAACATATTGTAGGCCGCAGCTACATTCAAGAGCATATACAGTGGTGTGAAAAAGTGTTTGCCCCCTTCCTCATTTCCTGTTCCTTTGCATGTTTGTCACACTTAAGTGTTTCGGAACATCAAACCAATTTAAACAATAGTCAAGGACAACACAAGTAAACACAAAATGCAATTTGTAAATGAAGGTGTTTATTATTAAAGGTGAAAAAAAATCCAAACCATCATGGCCCTGTGTGAAAAAGTGATTGTCCCCCTTGTTAAAACATACTATAACTGTGGTTGTCCATACCTGAGTTCAATTTCTCTAGCCACACCCAGGCCTGATTATTGCCACACCTGTTCACAATCAAGGCATCACTTAAATAGGAGCTGCTTGACACAGTAAGGTCCACCAGAAGATCCTTAAAAGCTACACATCATGCCGAGACCCAAAGAAATTCAGGAACAATTGAGAAAGAAAGTAATTGAGATCTATCAGTCTGGAAAGGGTTATAAAGCCATTTCCAAAGCTTTGGGAATCCAGCGAACCACAGTGAGAGCCATTATCCACAAATAGCGAAGACATGGAACAGTGGTGAACCTTCCCAGGAGTGGCCGGCCGCCCAAAATTACCCCAAGAACGCAGCGACGACTCATCCAAGAGGTCACAAAAGACCCCACAACAACGTCCAAGGAACTGCAGGCCTCACTTGCCTCAGTTAAATCCCTGCTTTTTAATGTATTGACTTTGTTGTTGCAGCGTTCATGCCTCCACCATCAGGAAAAGACTGGGCAAAAATGGCCTGCATGGCAGAGTTCCAAGGAGAAAACCACTGCTGAGCAAAAAGAACATCAAAGCTCGTCTCAATTTCTCCACAACACATCTTGATGATCCCCAAGACTTTTGGGACAACATTCTGTGGACCGATGAGACAAAAGTGGAACTCTTTGGAAGGTGTGTGTCCAAGTATATCTGGCGTAGAAGGAACACTGCATTTCATAAAAAGAACATTATACCAAGAGTAAAATATGGTGGTGGTAGTGTGATGGTCTGGGGCTGTTTTGCTGCTTCAGGACCTGGAAGACTTGCCGTGATAAAAGGAACTATGAATTCTGCTGTCTACCAAGAGATCCTGAAGGAGAATGTCCGACCATCTGTTCGTGTACTCAAGCTGAAACGAACTTGGGTTCTGCAGCAGGACAATGATCCTAAACACACCAGCAAGTCCACCACCGAATGGCTGAAGAAAAACAAAATGAAGACTTTGGAGTGGCCTAGCCAAAGTCCTGACCTGAATCCTATTGAGATGTTGTGGTATGACCTTAAAAAGGCCGTTCATGCTCGAAAACCCTCTAATGTAACTGAATTAGGACAATTCTGCAAAGATGAGTGGGCCAAAATTCCTCCAGGACGCTGTAAAAGCCTCATTGCACGTTATCGCAAACGCTTGGTTGCAGTTGTTGCTGCTAAGGGTGGCCCAACCAGTTATTAGGTTTAGGGGGCAATCACTTTTTCACACAGGGCCATGATGGTTTGGATTTTTTTCACCTTTAATAATAAACACCTTCATTTACAAATTGCATTTTGTGTTTACTTGTGTTGTTCTTGACTATTGTTTAAATTGGTTTGATGTTCCGAAAAACACTTAAGTGTGACAAACATGCAAAGGAACAGGAAATGAGGAAGGGGGCAAACACTTTTTCACACCACTGTACAGCGCCTTCTGTATTACAGCATATAAAGTCTCTAATTTTGTATGCGTTACCAGTACTTGTGGACGAAAATTCGAAGACTTTTGTAGGTATCACCCCTTATGTCAAACATTGGAGGGGTGGACATAAAGTAAGGACTTTGAGCCAAATAGAGTCGAAGTGGATATTTACCCTCGATACATTTGCCCCTAGAGGATTGAATATTGAGTTCGACTTGAACTGTTTTATCAGTAACTTTTAGTGCCTTTTATTCCACCTCCCGTTCTGTCCACTGAATTTTAATTAATTTTCTAAATCTCGATTTTTATTTTATTTTTTTAATTTTAATTCGCGTAACTTCGTTTTATATTAAATTTAATTTCTATAGATATTGACTTAGTGTATAGATACCTCTAGCCGATTATGTTGTCAATACACACGTCATTTCCGCGATCCTTTTATCTATAGATATATTTTTTAATATAGGACTGTGCCTTTTTTAAAAGTCTGTTTTTTTAACTGATTCTATTGGTTTTATATTTTTTCTGGTCTTTATCGCTTTATTGTATCTATTTATATGTATACATTTTTTTACATATATACATATATATATATATATATACATAATTGCCCCATCTCTAAGTGTACATATGCACATATTTGGGTGTCTAGAAATGATTGTCGGATACTAACGACTTGCTACTGCCATTTGTGATGTTTTCTGGCATCTTAAAAAGTAAGAAACTTACTACTGCCAGGTGTGATGCTTTCTGGCATCTTAAAAAGTAAGAAACATTGTTTTTGTTTCTTTAGTTTTTTCTATATAATCAAATTAATGGCCGCCCCCCGTGCTAGTATTAAGATGGCTTGCCACCAAAACAATGGCCGTTCCTCATTGTTATCCGAGGGCTTCGAGAAAATGGCTGTTGATATATTTATATATGTGAATATAGAGCACTTGTTCCGTTTTCCAATATTGGATGTGGAGGGACATTGTGTTTGCACATATATCGTTCCTCCCAAAGCACGTTTTAATTATGGGCTCCATATAATTCGTCCGTTTTTCTCTAAGTAATCTATGTCTGGCCGTTCGTTTTCTCCTTATCTACACTACATGGATCCGCTCTAATGAATCACTTCGAGCGGACTGTAGTGTTAAACATAAAGTCGGATACACCCACGTAATCTAATTGGCTCGCTCCTTTAATACACGCCCTAACTATGGTAATAGTGGGCGTTCCGACTGTTCCCCGTCTTTCTTGATCGTACGTCCAGTTATGTAAATAGTGGGCGGACGTGCGTTCCCCATCTTCCTTGATCGTACGTTTAGTTATGCTAATTGTGGGCGGACGTACGTCCGCCCAGTACACTCAAAAGCACTTCCGTTCCTTTCACAATTATCCCAGTTGAAGTCCATACGAGACGTAACGCGTAGGAGACCGGGAGTGACGTCTGTACCTAAGGAAATCGTTCAGATCTGTTAAGCTGTGTGCTCGTTTACTCGTTCTTCTATGTGAGTAATTTTAGCTATTTTAATAAAATATTTGACTGAAATACTACACCATGGAGGCTCTCCTTTACTTGTTGTTTTGAGCATTGCTACACTGGCCACAACTACAAGGGTGAACGGCATCGTTAGAAGCTCCCATCCACAGCCCCGCTGACCCCCCTGAGTCTTCCCTGCAATATTTGCTGTTCTGCTGCATACCTTGCAGCTGCAAGGTAATTGTTTAATATAACCAGCACTGGCACGGAACACCGTTGGAGGAGAGTTGCCCTGGCACATTGCACTTTTTTTGCGGCTGTGAAATCACATCGGAAAATTGCATGATTGAACTGTGTATGGGACACTTTATTGAAATTCACGTTTTTGCTGCTATTTTACTTTTTTTATTAAGGAATGTAATTGAGACATTCCTCTGTTTTTTCTACACATTTTAGATCACCGATTTTATGTGTTTATATGTTTTTGATCACTTAGATTATCACATATACCCTTTCTATTACTTTGCTGCATTGATATCACAGATGTCTATTTAACTTTAATTCATGCACTTTATGGTCTTAAGCACTATTTCTGCTTATTTTAAGACACAGGAATAATACATATGAACACTATACATTAGTTGTTCAATCTAATACACCCTTTAAGTTCTAAGCACTGCTCACTGAACACTTTAAGAATTATTTATAGTTTTTTTTATACTATGTGATCTATATTTATTGTAATTGTTTTGTTGGTATTTAGGAAGCGCAACACACCCCTCCCCCCCTGTTCTTTGTCTTTAATATTGAGAGTTCACTCATAGAGTGTTTGCTGCTCCTGCTAGAACATTCCTTTTGCTATCTTCCATTTTTTTGTCATAGAGCGCAGGAGCCCCTTTTGTACACATTGAGCTTTTAAATATCCTTTACTCCAGCTGCAAATATGGAGGTCTTCTCTTTTTTAGAGAAGAGAACAATTAACTTGGAAGAAGTGTTCAACGCTACCAATATAGAAACTAAAAATAAAAATAACAACATAGAGCATCTTGCAAAAAAACTTAGGTACAATATGGAAAAAAGAGTGAGCTTATGGTGGGACACTACCACCTTCCTAGACGTCTCAGGTGGGACATCCCACCAAATGATGGGTTGATGGACCAGGACTCAGTAGATGAGTGGTTCAGGTTTTTTAACGAGAAAGGGTTAGAACTACTGCAATTTCTACTAAAAAGAAAACAGAGAAAAATTTAAATTGTAGAACAAAATATTGAGCAAATTAAGAGTGATCTGGAGCTATTTAAAGACTCTACGGAATTTCTCACTCTAACTACACAGCTGAATAAAGATCTGACTAAGAAAGACAAGGAAGTCCAAACTAGAAAGAGCAAAAAATATACCAGAGATATGGGAGATTTTAAAAATGACCAGGTCTTCAGATGGCAGAGTCAATTGGGACGTCTAGATCCCATTTCCACATACTCTACACCTGAAAGACCTGTTAGACTTGAGGCAGCTGCACCTCCAGTCAATTCTGCTTCTGTATCATACAAGTTACCCTCAACGAATGGGCAGACTAAAAATAAGATGAATGATCCCTCAAAGTTAAACAAATCCAATGATGGGCAGAATTTTCCCAAACAATCGACACCCCAACAGCCAGAAAGGAGACCGTCACATAACCCCTATACTCCTAAAAAGGGGTGGAAGAAACCTCATTGGAAAAAAGCCAATAATAAGAGGTCCAATCATGCTGACAATTGGCAACACCCCCCTTATGAACAACCTCGAGGCCCGTATCACCCTCCATACAGTAGAAATCCTGCACCTTACTACGACTACAAGTGTAGAGAAAGAGATGATTGGGGACCGCCACAGGCGTACCAGCGACCATATGACCAACACTCCGTCCCCACGTATAACCACTACGCACCACTCAGAGATTATAGAGATGATGAAAGAGAAGATAACTACTACCAGACCTATTACCCTGACTCACACGAGAAGAGGGCTTTTTTAGGGAGAGATCTGGATCATCATCCCCCAAGGGCGAGAGATATACAAGAGGAAAGAGAAGTAAGTCCAAAATAAAGAGAGGCAGAAGAGCGGGAGCGCGAGAACAAGCGAAAAAGAGAATAAAAGGCGAAGGGGTGTTCAACCTAAGCGGTGTCCCCCTAACAACAGAAGAAATCGCTGTACTGGATAAGGGTCTTAAATTTGCCCCCAAAAAGAACTTGGACAAGTTTCAGACCTACGTAAATATCCAGAAGTACATTAGAGGACTCAATATAAAGAAATATCTGATTAATAACCCCATAAAAACTCAGGCCCCCCCACCCAATGAAGTTGTACACAGCACCTTAAGAAATAAGTCGGTTTTTAACCCACAAATTAATAATAACAAATTTGTTGACGTTTTTAAAAAGATTGTTGTCGAAGATCTAAAGGTCCTAGAGATTAAGAAACAGAAAGAACCAAATTACATGAAATGCGGAATGAAGTGGTTAAGTGAGCGGAAAGACATAGTGATCCGCCCGGCCGATAAAGGAGGAGGAATCGCAATACTACTAAAAACCCAATACAATGAAAATATGGCAAAATTACTAAATGACCCTAAAACCTATACACCGTTACCAAAGAATCCCGTTTTTAGAGGAAGAAAAGAGCTCGAATTGGTGGTGTATTTGGGTTTAAAAAAGTCGATTCTGAACAAAAAAGAGGCTCAGTACCTTATACCAGAATCAGTAAGGACACCAATTATATATTACTTGCCGAAAATTCATAAGGATAAAATTAACCCCCCTCCTCGACCAATAGGAATGGCATAGCCTCACTTACCTCAAGAATAGGATCGTATATAGACAACTTTCTGCAACCAGTAGTCAAAAGGACGAAAGCATATCTTCAAGATACAAAACATGTTTTACAGATCTTGGAAGAATTTTCGAATGACGGCCCGTTTATTTTAGTGACGCAGATGTGACCTCGCTTTATACCATAATCCCCCACCACGAGGCTTGTGAAGGTGTGAAATGGGGCCTAAGAAGACATTCCCAACTTGCCTGCTTTCAAAGAAAGTTTATAGTCAAATGCCTTGACTTTTGTTTAAAGAATAATTATTTCTGGTTCGATCGAAAGTTTTACCACCAAGCGACAGGCGTCGCAATGGGCGCAAAGTTTGCCCCCAGTGTCGCCGGGTTGTTTATGGCGAAATGGGAGGAAAACGCAGTTTTCTCTGACACACCGTGTGAACTGATAATGTACAGACGATACATCGACGACATAATAGTGTTGTGGAAAGGAAGTAGCGCTAGTCTGAACGAATTTCAACAGAGGCTGAACCTCAACGATTTAAATATAACGTTGATGTGGAACACAGACGAAAAAGAAATAACGTTCCTGGACCTGACAATTATACAAGAAGATGGCAAACTGCAGACCAAAACGCACTTCAAAAGCGTCGACAAAAACAGCTATCTCCCGGTCACAAGTTGCCACCATCATAACTGGCTTTTTAACATTCCCAAAGGCCAGTTTATGAGACTGAGGAGAAATTGCAGTAAAGAAGATGGATTCTTGGAGCAGGCTAGCTCTATGGGTCAGAGATTCTGCGATAAAGGCTATGACAAGAACGTAATCCTGGAAAAAATAACAGAAGTTAAGAATATGGATCGCCGGAACCTCCTCAAAGAGAAAGAAAAGAGTATTGAACTGGATAAAAGTAAAAACAAGAAATCGAAAGAAGGAAGAATAATTCTTGACTATAACAGCCAATATAAAAGTATAGAAAAAATAATAAAAAGACATTGGCACATTCTATTGAATGACAAGGACTTACATGAAGTTTTACCTTCAAGACCACATTTCACATATAGAAGTGCCCCAACCCTAAGGGATATGTTGGTAAAAAATATACCAGACCCCCCCGCGAATAACTACACGTTTTTTACGGGTAAGGGGTTTTACCCATGTAAGAGGTGCTATGCATGCACAAGGGCAAGTAAACCTACAAAAGTCTTCGAATTTTCGTCCACAAGTACTGGTAACGCATACAAAATTAGAGACTTTATATGCTGTAATACAGAAGGCGCTGTATATGCTCTTGAATGTAGCTGCGGCCTACAATATGTTGGCCGCACAAAGAGACCTTTAAGGATTAGGCTCAAGGAGCATATACAGAACATTCAAAAGGGTTATGATAAGCATAGTGTTTCCAAGCACTTTGCTATTCACCACAAAAAAGACCCCAAAGATTTAAAATTCTGGGGCATCACCCCTTATGTCAAACACTGGAGGGGTGGACATAAAGTAAGGACTTTGAGCCAAATAGAGTCGAAGTGGATATTTACCCTCGATACATTTGCCCCTAGAGGATTGAATATTGAGTTCGACTTGAACTGTTTTATCAGTAACTTTTAGTGCCTTTTATTCCACCTCCCGTTCTGTCCACTGAATTTTAATTAATTTTCTAAATCTCGATTTTTATTTATTTTTTTTAATTTTAATTCACGTAACTTCGTTTTATATTAAATTTAATTTCTATAGATATTGACTTAGTGTATAGATACCTCTAGCCGATTATGTTGTCAATACACACGTCATTTCCGCGATCCTTTTATCTATAGATATATTTTTTAATATAGGACTGTGCCTTTTTTAAAAGTCTGTTTTTTTTTTTTTTTTTTTTTAAATTAGTTTTTATTAAAGAGAAGGAGTACATACAAGTCATCGCATACATAACAACAGAGGAGCGGTACAACCAGTAAGCAACAACCACCCAGAGAAATACTTAGACTCCAACATGAGTAGCTCAAAAAATGTACATGACTCCCCTCAATTTTAACCAGAAGAGGAAAAAGAGAAAAGGAAAGTCCAGATAGAAGGAAGAAAGCAGGGGGGGGGGGGTCCCAACTGCCAGACTGATAATTCAGAGAATAAAACAGGATATACATATCTCATCAAAACAAATCAAAACAAAACCCAAACATGGCTACAGCACATTACACAGGTCGGGATACCATATCCGCATACGGAGGTGTATACTTAAAGGCGACCCAGCAGGCCCATATCTTTTTTGCAAGGTCAGACTTGCCTCTCAGAGAGAGTGTCATGTCTTCCATGTAGTATAGGTGATCAACTTTGAGCAGCCAGCAACGGAGCGTGGGAATCTTCCTCTGTTTCCAATATCTCGGGATAAGAGTCTTTGCCGCATTGAGGAGATGGGGCGTAATAGAGCGTTTATATGAGCCTGCTGGCTGACCCGAACAGTGAAACAACACATGCCATGGATCATTAGGAACCTCCCGACCCTGAATTTGCTGGATCCAATATAGAACTGCGAGCCAAAACGGGCGTATTCGTGGGCAGTACCACCAGATGTGAGCGTGGGAGGCACGCTCACCGCACTCTCTCCAGCAGAGCGGTGAGGTCTGGGGGAAAAACCGGTGCAGTGTTAAAGGCGTATAATGCCACCTGGTCAGAAGCTTGTAGGACATCTCAGCTGTTCTGGCGGACCCCGAAGTGGCGTGCGCCCTGTGAAGAATGGTAGATACTTGGGCAGGAGTGAGTTCCTTATCCAAATCTAGCTCCCAGTTGCGGATAAAAGTAGGTGTCCTGTGAGATTCTAGGGATATCAGCAGGTGGTAAAAATAGGAGACGGGTCTCTCCACAGGTAGGGCACCTGAAAAAGCAGATTCCAGCGGTGTAAGATCGGACACGGAGCGTAGTGGTTTAGGGAGAGATCGAACAAATGCCGACAGTTGACAGTATTTCCACCGATCCATGAATGAGATAAGTGACTCCCCCATGATGGTGGGGAGAGGGAGAACCCCGGAGGGGCCGGTGAACTGATGAAGGAGAGTCTTGTCCCCGAGGCTCCAAGGGACACGTGAGCAAGGTCCCATATTACCAGGTGGAAAATAGTTGTGGCCTGACAAAGACAGCAAAGGTGAGTTATAGAGCCCGGAGCTTTTTTTATACAAAGAGTCCCATACTGCCAGAGAAGAGGTCGTTAGAGGTGAAGAATCGGTAGACAAAGCCCTATATTGCCTTGGAAGCCACATAAGGTTAGAAAGGTCAGTCCCACCCAACATCGTTTCCAGCTCGACCCACAACTTAGTATTTACACTATATTTCCAGTCTGAAAGCCTGGCCAGCACAATGGCCTGGAAATAGAGTCGGAAATCCGGCACCGCCAGGCCCCCCGCGCTCCGTGGGCGCATAAGCAGGGACCGTGGGAGTCGGGGTTTCCTCCTATTCCAGATATACCTGTAAACCATCGAGTGTAATATAGTGAAGAAACCCACCGGCACCCCGAAGGGGATCATTTGCAGCAAGAAGAGCACCCTGGGCAGCAGGTTCATCTTCACTACCCCAATCCTACCCATCCAGGAATGACCTAACTGGGACCACTTCTGGAGGTCTGATCTAAGCGTATTAAGAAGCGGGAGAAAATTGGCCCGGAAAAGAGCAAGTGGATTGGGCGTTAGGTAGATACCTAAATATTTCAGGCGCCGTGTCTGCCAAGTGAAGGGGAAAGATTGTTTAAGATTCGTTGCTACAAGGGGAGGGACCGTTAAATTTAGAATTTCAGATTTAGACATATTTATTTTGAAATTAGAAACCCTGCCATAAGCGGTAAATTCGGCTATGAGGTTAGGGAGAGAAATCAGGGGCTGTTGCACATAAAACAAAATATCATCGGCATAGGCCGCATATTTGTGGTCCGTCCTACCCACTAAAACACCGTGTATGTTCGGGTTACGACGGACAATAGACAGGAAGGGTTCCAACGATATTGCGAATAGTATAGGCGAAAGCGGGCAGCCCTGGCGCGTACCGTTATGTAGAGTAAAAGAGTCACTGAGAGTACCATTAACCCGCAACTGGGCCGTGGGATGACTATAAAGAGCTAAAATTTGCGATCTGAGGGCAGGGCCGACCCCGAGATGAGACAACGTCGCCATAAGAAACTCCCAGTCCACCCTGTCAAATGCCTTCTCAGCATCCGTGGAAAGCAACAGGGTGGGCTGGGACCGACGCCGTACAAGCGACATTAGTGTGATGGCGCGTAGAGAATTGTCGCAAGCCTCTCTCCCTGGTATAAAACCCGTTTGGTCCCGTGTAATCCATTGTGGGACCAGAGGCAATAATCTATTCGCAATTGCCTTAGCGTAAATTTTGGCATCAATGTTAAGCAACGAGATAGGGCGATAGCTTGCACAGTCGGCCGGGTCCTTCCCGTCCTTAGGTATGACCGTAACATGGGCATGAATAGTCTCCGGACGGAGAACACCGCCGGACAAGGTCACATTAGCGTAATTAGAAAGGTGGGGGGAGCAACTTATCCGCATAGAAGCGATAATATGCCACTGAAAGGCCATCTGGGCCGGGTGCTTTGCCCTTCGCCATATCTCGTAGTGCTCTCAATAATTCCGTCGATGTAAATTCCCCTTCCAGAGCAGCGAGGGCCACAGCGGGGAGCTGAGGGAGGGCAGCTCGGTCCAGATACTCCTGAATGAGCCGCCGCCTATCGTCCCCGTCGGAATCTATGCGGCGGACATGATAAAGATGCTGGTAGAAATCCTTAAATTCCTTAGCTATCTGAGGAGTTGCGTAGGCCATGGACCCCCCCCGGGGTTCTAATTTTAGGTATAAACGCAGCGGCTCTCCGTCGCCTAATGGAAGCAGCTAACAACCTACTAGGCCTATCCCCCCACTCGTAAAAGCGCTGGGCCACCAGCCTCGATCTAGACTTCTGCTCCAAGTGTAGGAGGGACTTCAGGGATTCTCGCTTCGCTGTAAGGGTGTGTAAAATGGGGACTGAGAGGCTCCGCTTATGAATCCTCTCTAGGCTCCTAATCTCCGCAACCAACTTAAGCTGTTGTGCCAACCGTTCCCTCTTCTTCCTGGCCCCCAGTTCAATAAGTTTACCCCTAATAAAGGCCTTGTGCGCTTCCCACAGCACGCCCGGGGAGATCTCGCTACACATATTAGTCTGAAAATAGAAATCCAACTCCTCACCCAAGACCTTCCTGTCCGCCTCCTCGGATATGAGGGATTCGTTCAGCCGCCAATTAGCAGCCTTGGGCGGCAAAGATTCAACCTTAAGGGTAAACGAAGTCGGAGCATGGTCCGACAGGGGAGAGGTTTCAATGGCCGACTTAACTAGGAGTGGCAGGTGCTGGTGATCAAGAAAACAGAGATCAATTCTCGAATAGGTATGGTGCACCGGGGAGAAAAAGGTGAAATCACGTTCGCGGGGGTGCGCGATCCTCCAGGTGTCCATCAACTGCAGCTCATGAAGTTTTGTGCGTATACATTTCAACTGCTTATAGGACAAGGGCGAACTCCCCCTGGAAGTGTCCAGAGTAGGTTCCAGAGCCGCATTGAAGTCACCCGCCAGGACCACACAACCCCCCGCGAAGTCTCCCAGTTTAGAAAGTGTCGAGGCGACAAATGAAGCTTGGTGTCTATTGGGGGAGTAAAGAGTAGCCAGAGTGCATGACATGCTGCCCAGAGTGCCCCGGAGAAACAAAAAACGGCCAGCCGGATCACACAACATAGCATCTAACTTAAACGCGGTACCCCTCCGAAACCCGATGGCCACGCCCTTGGCCTTAGCAATATCCGAGAGGCCATAATACCAGGTAGGGTATTTGGGGGAATATAATTTAACGGAAGTGGTGTGGGTGAGGTGGGTCTCCTGTAGAAAAACCACATCACCTCGGAGACGGTTCAGTTCCCGGAACAATTGATGTCTCTTCCCAGGGGCATGAAGGCCCCTAACATTAAACGAGATAAAATTCACCGTAGCCATCGGGTCACAGAAAGGGGGCACCCACCGCCCACACCCCCAAACAGCAAAACAACCAAGGCAGATAGGACCCCCCCCACCCGGGGGAAGGAATTGGGCAGGGGAGGGACGGGGACGAGGAGGAAAACCAAAGGAGAGAAAAGAGAAGAGGGAGAGCGACAGGTAGAGAAACAGAACAGTAGAAAACAGAACAATAAAGAAAGCAGCATAGTAGCAGGACTAACCGCACGCAGAAAACTGCAGTGCAGAGGAGGGTCACACGCCCAGCCCGCGATCCCCACACCCCCCCGCAAAGCGGGGCAAGGGCACCGGGACCCCGGGCAAGGCGGCACCCACCAAGAGGGGGGCGGCGGAAACCAGACCACCGAGGACAAACCACGCCATCGAGGGCCAGGGTCACGCCACGGCAGTCCGGCACCGGCGCCTCAGATAAACTCACTACATAAACATTCCCAGTAGAGAACATCTAATGAGGAAAATAACGGCAAATTGTAAATAACAGTGGTCCAAGCAGGGTCAATAAACAGGATTTAAGTCCAATCAGGAACTGACTACGGAGCCAAGAGGAAGGTGAGCAGGTTCAGGGACAAAGATCACAGGGGCCCACGGATGTGCCATAGGGCACGGCAGAAGCGCAGTCATCTGGCGGGGTATAATCGGGGAAGGCCCCATAGATCGAGCACTGACAGGCATCCGGGTCTTCAAAAACAAACAAAAAGAAAACATCAGGAACAGGGTAAAACAGAAAAGAACATCGTCCCGATGTGGCAAAACACGAACAGCAAGGGAGGTAATCCAGAGGCCAAAAACCAAGTCAAATGGCAAGTACTAGGAAAACAGCATCCCGATTGCAGGATCCTAGACGTCCGCGAGGACCGGAGAGAGAAAGCAGAGCACACAGGGATAACCGCACGTCGCGCCGTTCAGGGATGCACCTGGGATGCCAGATCCGCAGCCAGAGGTTTCCGGCCCGCTCTGTGCCATTGACGGTCAGGAAGCTTTGGTGGTGGCGGGAGGACATCAGTCCAACCCGGTAACTCAGGCACGTCAAGATTCAGGTCAGCACAGAATCGTGGTAAGTCTTCAGGGAACCTTAGGACAGAGGTCTTGCCATTGACCGAGGCGATTAAAGCTGCAGGGAAGCCCCACCGGTACCTGATAGAAGCTGTCCGCAGAAGCTCCGTGAGGGGACGCAAGGCTCTACGCCTATCCAAAGTCTCTTTGGCCAGATCCGGAAACAGGGTGAGAGAGGCGCCTTGGAAATCAAACGGCGTGGCATCCCGGGCCTTCTTCATAATTAACTATTTAAACGGATAATGATGGAGTCTACAGATAATATCTCGCGGGACCTCTGTGGTCATGGAGCGAGGTCGGAGGGCCCTGTGGACCCGGTCGATTTTCAACGGCGCGTCGGGCGCTCTCCAGAGAAGGCTGTTAAAAATGCCCCTGACTGAAGGCAAAAGGTCGTCGTCTCCGGTCGCCTCCGGAAGGCCACGGATCCGAACGTTATTGCGTCGGTTTCGGTTCTCCTGGTCCTCGATCTTATAGAGAGCCGTACGGTGGGCGATCGTAAGTTGACGGGTAGTCGTCTGAAGCGATCGTATAGCAGACGCATGTCTGTCCAGTCGTTGTTCCGTCTCCTCCACACGTACCAGTACCTGCTATAAGTCCGAACGGACCGCCGACACGTCCTTCCGAATCGCTCGTTCGAGGTTCAACAGCATCGAGGCGAGGTCGGCTTTAGTCGGGAGATCACTCACCCTGGTAGCTATCTCGGCAGGTCCGGCCAGGTCTCCCTCATCCTCCGATTCGGCCGAGGTGTCGGGCGAGTGTCATGCACTTTATGGTCTTAAGCACTGTTTCTGCTTATTTTAAGACACAGGAATAATACATATGAACACTATACATTAGTTGTTCAATCTAATACACCCTTTAAGTTCTAAGCACTGCTCACTGAACACTTTAAGAATTATTTATAGGTTTTTTTATACTATGTGATTTATATTTATTGTAATTGTTTTGTTGGTATTTAGGAAGCGCAACACACCCCTCCCCCCCCATTAAATTGTATTGTTGCTTTATTGTCCCCCTTTATATTGTAAAGCGCTGCACAAACTGTTTGCACTATATAAACCCTTTATAATAAAAATAATAAGATCTCAGGGACAAACATAAGGTCTCGGGTTAACCCCGTTGAATATCAATAGTGCAAGAGATAAACAATATATAGGTTTGTTTTATCAAAAATAAGGCACTGAGTTATGGGCTGAAAACATAGCTATGAATCCAGCTAAAGGACAGATATAAAAATTATTCTTAAATTCCTTGTGGGGGAACACTTGGGCATAGGTTTAATTTACCCCTAACATGCATTGCTACAGGCGCAGATGAGTTGTTTATTTTCTGTATGCTTTTCCTCCATACTATGAAACTTCTGATTTGAAATTCATAGATGGTGAGATTACAACCATCATTTGAAAAGTATTTGGAAATATACTAACATCTGCTTTATGGTGAACAAAAACGCAAATATTTTTATTAGCCAAATTTGCTAGTGTCAATGCCAAATTGGAATTATGCATGGTTCAAGACACACTTCAAGAGCAATGTCTCTACCATGGCACAGACTAAAAGTAAATAGAGTGACTGGGATATAATTTGAGTGATTATCTGGAAGAATAAACTAGTGAGATCCCCAGTGGTACACACATCACAGTGTCTGTTTCCTTAGGCCCCAAAACTTATGGTTAAAAACCTAACCATTTAAAAAAAAAGCCTAAATATTAAGGGCACAATGCTGAAAGTTGCTAATTTGCAGGGAATTCATACAGCCTAAATGATTTTTTTGGATCACCTGCATATGTAGACCCTAAAACAGAGAAAACAATCCTTGTAGAGCAGCCTGGTATTGTCAATGAAAAATATTGGCAGACTGAAACAAGACTTGGATACACGATTACAACATCCTTTCTTGAGCAGGACTGAAAAAGAGTTTTCTTGTAAAACAGCTATTGCACAAGTCTGAATCACAATTTTTGCACAAGTCTGATAATGTTATTTTGTTTTTTTTGCCGTTGGCAGAAAATGTATGATGAATTATCAATCTCTCTTCCACACATTAGGTTTATTGAATGAATTAATCATATAGTTATTGATGATGATTTATTCCCACCTGATAAGGTATAGTGGTTGTTAAGCCACTTTTTGTTGTTGCTACAATCCTCTTTGTTATGATAAATGCTGTGCCCCACTGTATGTGTTTTGTAAAAAAAATCTACCAATAAATACCTTATTTTATAACACCGCTTGGTGCTCGTGTGACTGCCCACCTCTCTCCTCTACAGGTCTGACAGCAAAGTGGGTGGGGACAAGAAACCCCAGCTGATGTCAGCCAGGAGGAGGAGATAGAGGACCGGTCACGTGAGCACCGAGCGGTGCTATAAAATAAAGTATTTATCGGCACATTTTTTTACAAAACACGTACAGTGGGGCACACTATTTATTATAATTTATGTATTATTATAAATAAATATTTATTATTATAGAGAGGATTGTAGTAACAACACTAACTTATGATACCAGCAGAAGGAGGGAAGCACTGGTACAAGCTGACAGGAAGAGAGGGGAAGGGGACAGAGGAGGACACAGGAGAGCAGAGAAGAGAACTTTAATGGGGGCACAAAAATTGACCACAGTGTTAGGGCTCAGCAGCCATGATAAACCTTGGCCAGTTTATAGGGGGAGGGCAGAACCAGGCAGAATTAGCAGGTATTTCAGGTCATATGGTGGGCCAAATTACATAGCACGTGTACTGTGCTGTATAACATGCTTTAGGGGAATGGAATCAGTTTTTTTTTTAGGGTAGCAAACACTTTAACAGTTGTTGATGATTTGAAGGATTGCACCAGCGATAATAGTGAAATCACAAAGTATGTATACCACAGAAATCTTAATATTATGTATCTTGTGCAGATAGTATTTTGTCAGAGTAAGAAAAGTAGAACTATAAGCCTAAATACCAAATCCATGGTGCTTTTGAAAAATACACAGATTTACCCTGTGGAAACACAATTATTTTAGAGGCTTTTGAAGCTACTACACAATTATCTTGTTTTTTTGTTAGATTTGAGGCCCAACATACTAGAAGAATTCCATTTAAGAACAGGTCTTTTTCACACTTTGTGCATCATAAAAAGTGGGCCCTAAAAATGTATTTTTCATCTGCAGTATAATCATTCTGTTTGCATTAAATCATGTGATAATATAGGCCATGTCAAAACTGGGGCCTTTTAAATGCCCTGGCTTAGGCTTCATTCATATGGACCCTAGCACCCATACTGTACTACTGGAGGTGGATGTATAGTAGATGCCAAAACAAATGCCTTCTGTATGCATTATGAATGCTAACACTCATCTGAATGAGGTCTAAAATAAAATCAGTAGTCAGACTTTCTATATTGCTTTATGCTAGTGATGAATTAATAACCACTATAGCCAAAATTTGCATAAGCATTTTTAAAGGCAAAATACCTTTAAAGGAACATAAAAAAAAAAAAAAAAATTCTCAAAAAGTGACGTTCTGCTTAAAAAAACAAGTTAAGTGATAAAGTATGTTTGCTTGTTTTATAAAAGTGGATTTTAAGGCAGTCCAGTGACTTTCTAGGACCCTTTCTTGAGTTTTGCAATATCAATAATAGCCAGAACTAACAAATAATGAATCATGCTGAAGAAAATGTACCTGGTAGCTAAAGAAGATCTTGAAAAGTTGAGACGCCCTGTGCCTGTTGTTGTGCCTGACATATGAAAATCTATTTATATAATGACTAGATGAAGAAATTAATGCTGTATTACACAGAAATGAAATGCCTTATGATGAACAACAAATCAAATCAAAAAGATATACAAACTTTCTACAAAGATACTTGATGGTTTATGTATAAAACATTTGCTGAATGAATGTGACACACATATTTTGTGTTATAGCTCATATATCTCATATGATCATTAGTGGTCCATAATGCAATATTTTTTTTAAATATCCCAATCAGGAAAACAAATAATTTTGACTACTTGCAGGTGCTCACGACCAGTAAGGTAGTATACACAGAATACAGCAAATTTTGTGTGAGCTGTGTGAATGTGTGCCACAGTGTGTCAGCAAATGTTTAAACATAGACCCCTAGGTGTTTGCTAAATGGGTTGCTAAATAGTTATTCACTGAGACTCTTTTAAACATCAATTGTAGTAATTAAAAACCAACACATCCTGCTAGTATCTAAGACAGATCTGCTCAGTTCACATTAGACCACGTGGGTTATTGCTTTAGAAAAATGCTAAACTTTTGGTAAAGAGAATGCTCCAATCAAGAAATATCACATTAAGTGAATATGCTGCATTAAAAATTATTTAGATTGTAGTGTATACTAAAACTATGTGAAATTAATCAAATTAATATAACTAATTAATGGATATGATATACACACAGAATCAATTTAAAAAGCTTTGTGCATAACTGTGTTCAAAACCATAAACATAAACACATAATATATAGAAAAGTGTTCCTGTGCAATATATAGTGTCCAAATATGTTGTAAATGACCGAGCTGAACATAAACAACACTGCAGAGGATATGTGATTGAGATCATAAGGCAAAGTCCTCATAGGCATATAAATCGCATCCAAATCGCATCCAACTGCGTCTCTAGTAACGTGATGTTGTGAATTCATTAAGAAGAAAAAAATCATAATACATTTAATATTTACTGTCAGAGAGGTGAGATTTGTTTAGGCCTCAAGAACAGATGAACCACAATTTTGCTATCATTGAACTGTTACCCTCTTGGAGAACTTTAAAGCAAAATATATGATCTCATGTTTACTACATCAACTATTGAAAACTTTTACAAGCATGCATTGAGACAGAAACTCGCTGGAACAATGGTGTATCTCGTCACAAAACAAGGAGATATTTACCTGGTTTTAATGGATAAACAGAAGCGACAAATAACAGCCATGAAGACAAAAGGTTAAACTATTGTGTTAGAGTAGCTAACACAACTCATTGTGTGAATTTTTAGGAACTGTTTGGACAAACCAAGTCATCTTTAAACATCCATGGGACTGCTCAAAGTCCATCTCTACACATGGTGTTAGAGAGATGTGAGAGGAATATCCAAGTCAGACATATTTCAAGTAATTCAAATTATATGTGATATTTGTAGGTCACCAACAGAGACATTATAATTTTAGTATCCGATGAGTTGATGAAATCGGTTATAAAGAAAATATATATAAAAGTATAAGGTTATTAGTAGAATTGTTTTAGGAACAAATTAGTATTAAGACAAACATATGATCATGATATGAATGTATAGGAATTTAACCTATGTTTAGATAAACAAATATTGATTGGATACCCGAATTATACATGTATCCATATAGATAGTAATTGTATGTGATATTGTTTGATATATATCTAACTTGTGTCCTTTCTAAATGGACTAAAGATTAATAGATATACATTGATATGCATATATATCACCATTTTATGCAAATGAATTAATCAATAATTATGCTAAGCGTATTTGATAGTATGTAGTTAGTAGAATTCCCAGTTTGAGAGATTATTTTCACTAAGGTACAAAAAAAATACACAATATAAAATTAAACATATCACTTATAGAGATAAACCACAAAACACATGTGAGACACCTGGTGGTTGAAGGTGTAATTGCCTTAAAATCCCGAGACTCCCGGGAAAGCTAACCATTACATGTTGCCTGCCAATGAGCAGGGAACACATACCCTCTGGGCAGAACTCAGTATAATTTTATGATCTTTTTGTTTAAGAGGATATTTAAGAAACTAAAAAGATGGTCAAAGGGAGAGAGCTGAAAAGAGAGAGTCAGGGGGAAGCTTAGGGACCCCCCCTGAGAAGGGACACTGGAAGACTCCCAGACAACTGACACTCATGCACCATGCATGAATACATATTTTTACATTCACGAAGATCCCTGCTCCTTGGAACTCGGAGGTCACACAAAGTAATTCCTCTGTAAGAGAATCTATGTTGAAAGCCACGGCAGCCATCTTAAAATTCCTGGTAACCAACAATCCACACTAGTAGCCAATCGGAATGGGTAAATATTTTTGTTTATTATATCTTCTATGTTCTCTTAAATATTGATGTTTTTGAATATTCTATTATTGAAAATATTTCTCCCGAATCAATAACCGCCTTTTAGATTTTTCTCTAAATTTAATTTTTCATTATAAATTTCTTTTTTTGCATAGATGCCAATTTTATTGACAAACAAATGTCTAATTTATTTCACATTGTTAACCACTTACTTACCTGCAGTATAGTAATGGTTGGAACGTGTGAAATACAGACATTCTGTTTAATTGTCAATTATCAAAAGGTTATTGATTCTACTGAGAAGTGATAATGGTGATGATTAAGTCCAAAGTACGACACTCCCATTTTGAGGGTATTTCCATTAATTGTCAAAATGATCAAGTAATGCAATCAGTATTTTAATATTTCATGTAAATATTCGTTTTCTGTCAACCAATAAATGTAGCTATTTTGTATGATCACTCGTCTCCGTGAAAAAGTTTCACATGTATAGACTGTGTCATATAGATTGTTTCTGTATCTTAAAAATATCTTCGTTAAAAAAATTACTTAGTAAATATTGTGCGGGAGAATGTCCTTAAAAAGCACAACAGTGATAAAAGTTTGTGTAATTCAGGAACAATAAAAAGTGTGATCCAAGATGTGCTGGCTTGTCTTTACTCAGGTGCCCCTCCTTAGGTAGTATTCGCTCACCTTGGAGCGTGCGACTTTGCTATTAAGCTAAGTCAAAGCATGCATGTGAGCCACCTCTGGGCTCTTTAAAATGTCAGACTCCTGGGTTCCTCAGCATAGTTATCCGTTATATGTGAAAGGAAAAACTTAATAGTGCAATTACATTTTAAACAATTAATTTCACTAAAGCAAAGCTCCCCATCTGGGGTACTCACATTTATCAAGTGCGTCAGTGCACCATTCTATGATGAACATGTAGCAGATTATACCAGGGTGGTATCGGGATGATAAGAGTGTCCTCCTTAGCTTACAAGATGTCTTGTCGTGCCGTCCTGACCCCTCCCCAACTAGTGTTGATACAAGGATATGGTATCTACTTCAGGGAGACATTTTAAATTGGTTTTGTGTGTATTTCATATACATTTATTAGTTATATTAATTTGATTAATTTCACATAGTTTTAGTATACACCATGTAGCGCCGGCTCTTAAAGAGCACGCGCTATGTTTTTGAAATTTAAGGTTACACCTGAACTGCAGTTTGGTTTGGGTACAATTGTTCTAAATTTGGACCTCAGCATCAGTCTGACTGGACTATAGGATGTTCAGACTGGCCACAGGGGGCACTGTCTCTTCTGGCAGGCATGGAACCACAGTCTGGTTGGATGCTTTATGGTTACCTTCTCTCAGAGCCTGCCCAGTGGGAGTGTCATTCTTGCTGTGCTTTCTGGGAGAGGGTACTTAAGAGCGGATGTCACGTGGTTTGGGGTTCAGGTCCAGAAGTATGTTCTGACTCCATGGTTCTGGTCCTCCTGACCAGCCCCCAGGAAGGCTATGAACTGGGGTGTGGATCCACCCGACTTATTGTCTCGGGGCTGACTAGCCTGAGGCAAGGAAACTAAAGAAGGATTCCTAGGTGGTCCGGTGCCGTCTCCAGTAGTTGGAGAGGCCCAGTAACTTTGTAGCTATCCAGAGGTGGACTCTTCATAAGAAGGCCACGTACCGGTTGGCTTCTTAGCAAGAGCCTGGTGGGACTGAAGTACCTAAGTGAATCCAGTCTCATGGGTATCACCAGACTGGCTGAAAGATCCAGGTATCACACAAGTGTTCCACAAGTTTTAGTTTCCTGCATGTTCTACAACAAGGTCTGTGGCAGAGACTTATTTCTATATGTTCTACAACAATGTCTGTGGCAGAGATTTGTTTCTGAGTTAATCACCTTGTTGGCTGCTAGGCCTTATGAGAGAGGGATTATCCAACTTGAGTGAACATCCAGTTGTGAATGGCTATTCTCTGGATTTAGTTAAAGTAAGCAAGTCCTTCATTATTGACTTTGACATTAAGAGTACCTGGACTTTCTTCCTAACCCTCTGATCCTATTTTAAGAGACTGTTCGTTGACTACATTTTTTGAAAATAAAAATCCATTTATGCGGATCTGTCGTCAGTCTCTAAAGTTACTGGGCCATCTACCACGGGAAACCCCTAGACGTAAATCGAGGGGAAGTAGGTAATGGTGAGCCCAGTTAAACCAGCAGCTCCTTTGGGGGTAAGTGCTACAACTACAATCGATATAATTTTTAGAGCAGCATATTCAATTAATGTATTTATCTTTGCACGATATATGTGACCTGTTCAACGCTAGCAGCTTTTAGATCATTTATTTATCTTTCATGATACATGTGATAGACTTAATACCATTAGTCTCTGGGTTATTTAAACCATTTCAAGCACCTAGACAGTGGTGGCTTGCAGGATTTCTTTCTATTTCAGAAATATCACATCCTGGAACAAACAGGGGGAAATGTATTTATAAAGGTGAGAACATCCCAGGCACCAAGAAGATGGATCTTATTCAGATCACTATACAAAGCCATGAAATATCAAAACATAAAATACTTTATGACTCGAGAATCTTCATGCAAGCTATGCCTGAGTTAAATGTGTATAGTATGCCTATGAGTCTCTCTCCTCCCCTTGATATGGAAGCTACAGTCCTGTCAGATTATTAACTCTTTCTGCACTTTTGCTCACTGATCCTAATGCCCTGTGCACATGACCGAATTCCACTGAAACTGTCTTGCATACACACGATCACACCAAAGTCCACCCATCAAGAATGCGGTGACGTACAACATGTACGACGGGACTAGAAAAAGGAAGTTCAATAGCCACTGTGCCACCCTTTGGGCTCCTTCTGCTAATTTCGTGTTAGTTGAAGTATGATTAGAGATGATTCAAGCTTTTCAGACTCCTGATTTTTCAGATCGTTATACTGCTGCTCAGTTTGTGCTTGCGGGTTTGTATCTGGTTTCCAGTACGTGCAGCCCGCTCGTTGCTGATTTTCAGCTTGCTCTTCACAGATCTTGCTGTTCTTGTGTGTTCTGTTCTGACCAACTGACCATTTTGAAACCACTCATCGTAAAGTTCGTGCTGTGTGGGGGCTTGGTGTTGGGATTTATACTTTGACCCAAGTCAAGTCCATGAACAGGGTGGGGAGGAGTTCATGGACCAAGAATTGGTTACTCCAGCATGACCAATTCTCGCACATTCCTTTACTTCGTGAAATCCAGGAGAATAATCCTGATGATTTCAGGGACGTTCTCAGAATGGTGGACCCCGTTTTTCTCCGTCTGTTGGCTTTGCTGACCCCTTATATTAGCAGGCAGGACACCTGCATGCGGGAAACCATCACTCCCAAGCAGAGGCTAGTCTCCACCTTGCGGTACTTGGCAAAAGGGAGAAGCCTGCAGGACCTCAAGTTCTCGACAGGCATCTCCCCCAAGGCTCTGGGGATCATTATTCAAGAGACCTGTTCTGCCATCATTCAGGTCCTGCTGAAGCACTGTCTTTTGGTATAGGTCCTGCAGAAGGACTATATTAGGGTAAGTTTTATCCTTTAACATCACATTATATGTATTTAATGCTTGCTAATGTATAGTATTTATTTCATCATTCCCTAATTCCCTAATTCCCATGATTGTAATATGCTGTGAATTCCCCCTTTAGCCTCATGCATGCTGTAAGCTTTTAATGCTCTTTTTTTGTCCTTCATGCATATTTGCCTTCACTACCCTCCCCAGCATGCTATCCTGGGCCCACCCTGGGCCCATATACACCTATAGCCTAGTCCCTTAACAATGTAGTTTGTCAGCTCCATGGTAGTGCTTTACCCAAAACACCCCCTATAATGTGTACAAATGTTATTTGTGTCCTTAAATTCAGGCAGAGGCTTTTTTTGGCTCTCAAAGTCATCTCCCCCTAAAAATTTTACAATGGGCCATCAGAGGGAGGGAGGAATATGATAAGTGGACCTTACATTTTGTCTGGAAATACTCCTTAAAAAAAATGTTATACTGATGTTGGATAAAAATGTTTGTGTCTAATCTGCTTGCAATGTTATGTGTGGCCTCCCATTTTGCCGACCGTTAGGACTTTCTCAACAGTGGAGGGGCTATAGATGGGAAGCATGTCCACATCGTGCCACCACCACATTCGGGGTCTTACTATTATAACTATAAGGGGTTTAATGGTATAGTGTTAATGGCGGTGGTGTCGGCACAATATGAGTTCCTCTATGTGGACGTGGGGAAATATGGCCGGATGTTGGATGGAGGAGTCTTTGCCCAGATGGAGTTTTACAAACGTCTCCAGACTGGTGGCCTGGCATTGCCACCTGATGCGGACAACGTGGAAGGACTCCCATTCGTCTTTATTGCCAATAAACCGTTTGGTCTGGGCGAGCACCTGATGAGGTCATTCCCCCAAAGGAACCTCACCTTGCAGAGGAGGGTTTTTAACTAGCGGCTGACCAGAGAGAGAAGAGTTGTTGAGAATACCTTCTGGATAATGGCCAGCCAGTTCTGCCTGTTTCTGACAGGAATCCATATGGCGGACTACAAAATCAACCATATCATCCTATCCTGCTGCATATTTCACAATTTTTTAAGGAAAAATGGCCAAAATTACATTGCCTCAGTTGGACCTAAGGCCAGACTTCCTGTTAATCCTCTGACAGGCCTGGATATTGGCCGTACTGGCTTGGCCCCCCAAAGCACTCGTAAAGTTCAGCAGAAATATGTCAATTATTTTATGGGTAGGGGGCCATTGCTATGCCAGACAATGTGTAAAAACATTTTAAAGAAAGAATTTTCTTTATTGTTTGTGTTTGTTTTTGGCTGTCTCCTAGGTTCTCCTAATGCACTTGTAGTGCCAAAGGGGTTTTCCTTTAGTAAATAAGCCCTGTTGCCAATGTAAACACAAAATTACTTCAAAAACTGGTATTGACCATTGAAAGAAGAAGTCACACATTGTTGATGAGCAACGTTTTTACTCTGTGCACATTCACACATGTATGTTTTTTGTTCAAAATAGGCATGTTTAATAACATAACATACACAACTGGAATTTACAAAGTTCAACGTAGAAAACCAGAAGGCAATATCAGACATTATAGTATGTCCTAAATGTCTGGATATTGCCTTCATCAGATGGGCTGATGTCACCCCTGTAAAAGCAAAATTTGGGAGTAGAAATGGGTATTTACCTCCTGAACCCATGCCTAATGTCAACATGTGCTATCTGCCATCATGGGGATCAATGGAAGTGTTTTGGGGGTGCAACCCCTTCCTCTCACCTACTTTATGTGGGAGAAAGGGGTTGCACCTACAAAAAGCGTACATTGAAATCCCCCAATGGGAGATATTGTCTTTACATATTGGTGGAGCTAGTCCGCACATTCTTTCTATGGATTTGTCCACATATGTCTATATCAGGCTTTTAAGAATATATATATATATATATATATATATATATATATATATATATATATATATATATATATATATATATATATATATCATGCATGCATCTATTAACATAAGTTTACAAATCCATCACTGTGCGGACTTGTTTCCATGCACATGTATATAAACTACTATAATATGTTTAGATGCATGCATACATATGAGCTCAAGCTTTTTCACATGTCACATCGACATAGAGGGCAGTATATATGTTTAGATACATGCATCCATATGAATTCAAGCTCCTCCATACGTTACATTAACAAGGAGGGCAGTTTATATGTTCATATGCGTTTACTGTTATCTGATCTTTGTTTTTAGATCTTCGTCCTCTATCATTCATCTTTATGCTCCTGCTGTATCTTTACATTCATTTCACAGTTTGTTATTAAAAAATATATGTCGCACACCAAAATATTTTTCTTAAAACAATTTTTCTCATCATCTGAATTGAGGTATTTTACATGAAATAATTGGTTTAAGACAGCATATGGATATACCTTTCGTTCAGTCCTTGACCATTTGTCTCTGTTTTATTTCATTCATTTTTTGATTTTGAATGACTGTATTTTGTCCATTTTTACTGCCTGTGAGGGTTCTGCTTCTTCATACGGCTGTTTCTCAAAGATACGAGTAAGCGCTGATTTCAACGCAAAATGCGTCAGAACTTTTTTGTTCCATTGTTCTCCCTTTTGCTGTGGTTTGTGTGATGTGATTTTCTACTTGAAAAATAAAGGCACAAATTGGTTTTGATTCGATCCTGAGTACAGCTGTCCAGAGTTGTCCATTTCCTTATCCATTGGTTTGTGCAATCAGCCTGCACCTGGGACTCCCTTTTGTCTGGAAATTAAGCAGTTTCTCGGGTGAATTGGCCTGGAGTGATGGCTTTCTCTTCTCCCTACTGAATCTCCACCATCTCACCAAAGGGCAAATTTGAGGCCTTAAATCTCTGCCTCCTTGATCGGAATGTTTCTGCTTTCCTCCTCCTTGTTACTGGAATTATTAACAGACACCTGCTGTGTCTCTGCCATGTCGCTCCTACTGTGCATGAAGAGAAGGGGCGGGAAATACACTAGAGAGAACGTCAGGGGCGGGCGATGCGGGCGATGCATGCACAGTTTATATAAAGTAACATGCGTGTGTTGTAGGTACGATTGGTGTGCTGATGAAGGAGAACGAACATTCTAATGAAGGTAAAATCTTAACTTTGGTACATCAGTGGCCTATACTGCTTCAATATCGAGTTCTATATTGGGATAAGATTATGAGAGTTTAGGCTGACAAAGTTTTTTACTTGTGTATTATCTGACAGAAAATATGAATCACTTTAAGGACCCAGAATTTGTGGTCAGATTCATTGACAAGTACAGGGAGATGAGGAATTTGTGGGATGTGAAACACAGCTTATATTATAATAAAAAAGCTAGGAGGCGAACGCTGGAGAAACTTCTGGAATTTGTGAAGACTCGGGTCCTCGATGCAACCATTGTGTTCTTGGAAAATAAAATTGGGATCTTGAGGAACATGTATAAGAAAGAGCATAATAAGATCCAGAAATCACTCCAATCAGGAGCATCAGCAGCTCAAGTGTATGTCCTCAGGCTGTGGTACTTCAACAAACTGTGTTTTCTGGATGACCAGACTGAAGCCAGGGTATTTCTTTCTACCGTTCCCTGCAGCCTTCCCTCCACCCTTCCTTAAACCCCAGCAAAGGCTGATGAGGAGCAACCTGGGCCTTCCATCCTGGAAGAAGTGGATGTGCACAGCTGAAGCCAGGTATATTATTTTTAGAAATATTTATTGTCCTAATATTAATGATGGTAATTTGATGTTATAATTGATAACAAATGAATGATTTAAAAAAAAAAAGTTATTTACATATCAATAGACAGTAGGGGCCAAAAATGTTTGTGACAAAAATGAAAAATTCTAGGGTCAAAATGATAGTCTTTTATATTTATTAACATTCAATTTTCAAGTCATGAGCTGAAAATTATGTGTGATTGATAAACTAAAAGCTAAAATGATGTCCTTTTTAATACACAGGATGAACTCAGCCAGGAGGAGGGTCTGGAAAGTGGAAGCCAGGAGGAGGCCGTGCCCAGTGACAGCCAGGAGGAGGCCATGTCCAGTGGTAGCCAGAAGGAGAGCAGGCCCAGTGTCAGCCAGGAGCCTCACCCAATCACAGGTGCCTCCCCTCTGCCTTACAACTAAAAGGCCCAGGAAGGGGATGATGATGGAGGAGGTAGCACTGGGCCTCATTGGGGAAGAAAGTGATGTCCTCAGGAGCCACCCTGATGCTAAAAAGGCCTATGGCTGCTATCTAGCAACTAGATTGCTGAAATTGGAGGAGGGCCAATGCCTCCTCTGTGAGGGAATTAGTGGTGAGAACCTTCAGAAGCAGTTGAGGGGCCAGCTGATTGAGAACAGCCACATATATGAGCTCACCCATCCTCCTCCTCCTCTTGCCACAAGTCCACCACGAGAGGCACAGCCTCCAAGGAAGAGTGCAGGGAAGGCTGCGAGGAAGCGTGGAGGGAAGGCTACATCTGATCTGACAGAAGATGCAGGCTGGTGTAGTACCACAGACTGGAGACAGATATGTAATCTGTTGCTGGTCCTAATCTCTGGGATTCCTGGACCAGATTGTGTTTCAAATTATATGGACTCCTCAAGCTACCAATTTTCTTTTCCACAGACTTGATGTGTACCCTCGGGGCCAAAAGGCTTTGCAAATTCCAAAAGTTTCTCCAGCGTTGCCTCCCTCTTTATTTTGTTACCCAGAATAAATGGAGATTTTATTTTCTACATTTTCTTCAAATAGGACAGTTTGCTTGTGAGTAGGTAGGTATTTTTCTAAAAGGCAATGTCAAATTAACAAGGGACACCAACCTCCTTGAGGTTAATAAAAAATCCAAGATATTAATGTTATTGTGGTAACTTGACACACAAAAAAAATTATATATGGAGATCACTAGCAAAATTTTTTTCAATAATACAAAAAAGGTAGATATTGATGAAAAAAAAAAAGATGACTATAAAAAATTATTGTATACATTATTATGGAGATTGGGCTTTTAAAAAATACAATATCATTCATGAGATCAGGAGAAATAATCAAGAAATAATTTTGTGAGAAGTCTGTGTGAATATGAGCAGCAAAACAACTTCATTATTCTAGCATTATAAAGAAAAAAAGAATGCACTGCATCAAAAGATCTCAGAATTTGCTGCATGAGTAATGTGCTAGCTCCATTAGGAACACTAGTTTTACCACACCGAGCGCTTCCGTCTCTTACTTGCTTCAGAGCATGCGTAATTTTTGGTTCGTCAGAACAGCATACAGACGAGCGGTTTTCCCGATAAGAATTGATTCCGCTGGAAATATTTAGAACATGTTCCATTTCTAGGTCCATCAGAATTTTCGACGTAAAAAGTCTGATGGGTCATGCACAGAAAACTAAGAAAAACTTATTGTTTTGGTATTTTTTATTTTTTTGGAAAAAAATTAAAACCCAGCGGTGATTAAATACCACCAAAAGAAAGCTTTATTTGTGTGAAGAAAATGATTAAAAATGTATTTGGGTACAGTGTTGCATAACCACGCAATTGTCATTCAAAGTGCGACATCGCTGAAAGCTGAAAAATGGCCTGGGAAGGTTTCCCTAGTAATGTACTGCATTACTTCTAGAAACAGCATATGCAGTATTTTACTAGTGTGTTTAAACCAATTGACAACTGGGCACTTAAACCCTCCTCGTGACCAGACAAATTTTCAGCTTTCAGTGATCTCACACTTTGAATGACAATTACTCAGTCATGTAACACTGTACCCAAATTAATTTTGTGTCCTTTTTTTCCCACAAATAGAGCTTTCTTTTGGTGGTATTTGATCACCTCTGGGATTTTTATTTTTTGCGCTATAAATTAAAAAAGACCGAAAATTTTGAAAAAAATGCATTTTCTTTGTTTCTGTGATAACATTTTGCAAATTATTTTTTTTTTCATGAATTTTGGCCACAATTTATACTGCTACATATCTTTGGTAAAAATAACCCAAATTAGTGAATATTATTTGGTCTTTGTGAAAGTTAGAAAGTCTACAAGCTGTGGTGCAAATCACACAAAATTGATCACATCTGATGTACTGATGGCCTATCTCATTTCTTGCGACCCGAACAAGCCAGGAAAGTACAAATACCCCCCAAATGACCCCTTTTTTGAAAGTAGACATTTCAAGGTATTAGTAAGAGGCATGGTGAGCTTTTTGGTGTTGTCATTTTTTTCCACAATTCTTTGCAAAATTAGGATTTATTTTTTATTTTATTTATTTCTTTCACAAAATTGTCATTGTAATAGGTCATTTCTCTCACATTGCATGTGTATACCACAGATAACACCACAAAATACATTATGCGACTCCTCCTGAGTATTACGATACCACATGTGTGGGACTTTTCCACAGCCTGGCCACTTAGAGAGGCCCAACATGCAGGGAGCGCTGTCACGTGTTCTTGGAGCATAAATTACACATCTAACTTGTTGACTAGCTATTACACTTTTGAAGGCCCTGGAGCACCAGGACAGTGGCACTGACATGGCACTGATGACAGAGGGCACTGATACATGGCACTGATGACACGTGACACTGATGACAGATGGCACTAATATGTGGCACTGATGACACGTGGCACTAATATGTGGCACTGACAGATGGCACTAATACGTGGCACTGATGACAGATGGCACTAATGCGTGGCACTGATGACAGATGGCACTAATACGTGGAACTGATATGTGGCACTGATGACAGATGGCATTAATATGTGGCACTGATGACACGTGACTGATATGGCACTGATGACAGATGACACTATGTGGCACTGATGTGGCACTGATCACAGATGGAATTATAAGTTGCACTGATCACAGATGACACTTATACGTGGCACTGGGGACAGATGGCACTGACAGGTGGCACTTGGGCAAATGGCACTGATAGGTGGCACTTGGGCAAATGGTACTGACAGGTGGCACTGGGGCAAATGGCACTGGGGACAGATGGCACTGACAGGTGGCACTGGGGACAGAGAGCACTGACAGGTGGCACTGGGGACAGATGGCACTGACAGGTGGCATACTGGGGACAGATGGCACTGACAGGTGGCACAATGGGGACAGATGGCACACTGGGGACAGATTTATTGGCACGCTGGGGATAGATGGCACACTGGGGACAGATTTATTGGCACACTGGGGATAGATGGCACACTGGGGACAGATTTATTGGCACACTGGGGACAGATTTATTAGCACACCGGGGACATATTACTTACGGCCACTGCAGCCGCTACTCTCTCCCTTCTCACACGCTGTCTGTGTGAGGGAAAGCCGGCGATGAGAGATGATCTCATATGTTTACATATGAGATCATCTCTCATTGGGCACGCTGATCGCGCTGTAAACAGCAGCTGTGATTGGCCGTTTACAGCGATCTGTGACTGGCTGTGTCCAGGGGACACGGCCAGCATAGAACTTCCCCAATGCTCGCTCGCCGGAGCACGCAACACAGAAGTAAACAGGAGGATGTCCAGGGACAGCCTCCCGGCAATTGGCGTCTGCTCTGCAGCCATCTTTAGGCTATAGAGCGGACGCCTAGTGGTTAATGAATTGCAAAATAATTTTCAAAAAATGGTGTGAGCTATTTTACATTTCCTGAATTGAGCCCAGTTTGTCTTTCATCCAATGTGTTGTTTCTCCAGTGTAGTATAAGCCACAGAGCATTTAACACATAAACGACAAAATACAAGCATAATACCCTTTAATGACTATTTTCCTGAAAAGGGAGATGGGTTTTACTGGTACCAGGGATGACAAAATAGATAAAAAATTTCATAAATGTTATTTACAAAATGTAAAGACATACCTGTATTACAAACTACCCAGAGAGACAAATCCCTGTTACAAGGCTACTGTATTATGGTCTCTGATAGTAAAATTTAAATTGTTGTACATAACTTCAAGATGTAGCAGTCTGAAAAAGGTCAATGTGTTTCTCATACAGTAAGGCCCCTTTCACACGGGCGGATAGAATGGTGCTTTTAGCTGCGGATTTTCTAGTTTTCCACCGCAGCCAAAGGCACACAATGCTTTCCTATGGCCCTGTTCACACACAGCGTTTAACTGCGATTTTGTTATGTGCGGTTCGGTGCGAATAGAAAAAATTGAATTGTATGCGTCCAGGTGCGATGTAGCGCAGCTATATGCACATAACTGCAGGTAATCGCAGTCTTTTGTGTCAACTGCGGCCAGCAGCGTGAAAGAAAGAAAAAAACACCCGGAAGCACATCCTAATCAGCAGGTGTACCTTTGAAATGACACAAGAAGTTGAGAGGGATAGAGGAAAGGGGAGAAGACAGCATGGCAGCAAGAGACATCTCGCACGAGGCCATTATCGCACTGGTGCATGCCCGACCAGAGTTATGGGACTCAGAATGCCCAGGATATGCAGACCGAGTGCTGAAGAGAGCAAAGTGGGAGGAAGTCTACAAATATGTCACACCGAACTGGGACGAGATGTCTGCAACTGAACAGGATAACCGAGGTGAGTGCAAAGTTTGTTGTGTCTATGCAGCAGGGTACACATGCATCCTAGTGAAGATTTTACCCCCTAATGACCAGGCCATTTTATAGCAATACAGCACTGCGTCACTGACAATGCTGCAAACAAACTAAATTTAATGGGAAATCAATGGTTGGGGTCTTCCCTCTAGTGTTGTCCGGTTGGGAGGGGGCAGATCTGTCTCGACTTTTGTCCCTAACATGTGTTATGTTTTTTATATATTGCAGGAAAGGAGGTTTATACACGTTGGAGGTCCCTGCGCGACCGGTACAAAAAAGAAGTCAACGAAGAGAAGGCTGCGGAGAGAAGCGGAGCCTCAACTTGTCGCAGGCCTAACCCCCATGCAGAGGCTTTGTCATTTTTGAGGCGCACCACTGAGATGCGCTCATAAGTATATCCATTTATTTTACTTAGCGATTTGTGACCAGTATAGGCGTATTCATGTTCTTTTTTTTTTAAAGGTGTAATGTTTATTGTTACCTAGAACTGTGTCAAGTGTCCCTGTGAGAGCAAGCCCATGCGTGAAAGTTCGTCACCATCACCATCACCATCAGGAGACACTGACACCAGTCAAGAAACCACAGAGACAGTGTCATCCCAAGAATATCATCCATCCACTCAAGAACCTGCGGTATGTATTTTAAAAATGTCACAATCTCTGTCCACAAAAAATGTATTACTTACATTTTGAAAGGGCAGCTGGTGTTGGTACAAATGTTGGAGAAACAACAACGGCTTATTTTTGGGCAAAGTGTCACTTGTACTTCTGGCTTTGGAGGTCTTCAGTGAGATCAGGTTTTTGCGGCAAAACAAGTACCTGTGTCTGATCTATTCTAAACAGGTGCTGCAAGCTCTGACATGACTTCAATATTTGTACAAGCATCATCATCATATGCTGTTCACTAAAGTGTGACCTCAGTATCAGATGCATAATCTATATATTCTAACTATTGCAGGCAAATCCAGATAGGAGAGTCCGGTCTACTTCCACCACCCGTCGAACACGCCTTACTCAACAAGAGACACCTTTTGAGGAATATTTCAACCGTATCATTGAAGAAATGAGAAACCAATCACAAAACCAGGCCAAAGATGATGAATTCCTCAACATCTCAGACCCAGATGTTATGTTCTTGAGAATGTTGCTTTGTGTAATCAGGGAGATTCCTGCAGATAAGCGCACTGAGGTCAGGGGTGATATACATGCCTATTTAACGTATATTGTGTCCGCTTGCAAAGAGCAACGCCCATATCCTAAATTTCAGCCATGGGCTATGGGTTTTAATTCACCTAGTGTCTCTTTCAGTAGACCAATGCCCAGTCAGCAGTGCCATGACACAACATCTGCCATTAACCCTTATGCAGGACCCCCACCACTGTATACACCTTACCCATCTAATCCTGGTTACCAAAGGATACATGTGCAGCCACACCCAGTGTCTTCACCCTCATCTTCCCATTCAGGATCACCCGTAGATGTTGGCAGTGAACCAAGCCATTCTTCCCTGCGTAACCCTAATTATCCAATGTATGAAAACTTATAGTTTTGTCCTTCTAATTTGTTATTCCTATGGCAGTCATATGACAGTTTTATTTTTCTTGTTGTGTTAATTTAATGTTACTTAATGTTTTACCTACACGAACTAATGTTTACAACCAACCCCAGATTCCTCCATCTACACAGAAGAATCTCCCACTGTCCCAAGCTTATACATGTTGCTACTTGGCCCCACTTGCTCTCACAATACCTGAACTTTCTGATTGGGTGCTAGCATTGTTTAGGTTGAGAGCCTTGGCCCAGTGGGAGATTACCCCATCTACACAGTGCAGTGTACATGGAGACATCTTTTGCACTTTCTCCATCTCCATCCTAGCCAAATATTTCAGAACTGTTTACCGCACTCAGTGTCCATCTTTAAAGTCTAAAAAATATATAAGGCCCCTTACACACATGCGGACAGTATGTCCATATTTCATCCATCCGTTTGCGGATGAAATACAGACATACATGCATCCCTATGGGATAGCGGATGTCTGCAGGTGAACATCCGTAGACACCCGCTATTGTCCGCCACCGCAATTGTCCGATTCTGTAGACGGAGGATAATCCAATTTTTCTAGCCATCTGCAGAGCGGATTGGATGAACAGGGACCGCCCTGTCTGCCACCGGCTCAGCGGGGACAATGGAGCGATCCCTGCCACATCGCAGCCCAAAGTTTAAACATCCCTCGGCTCTGGTAGTAGGTGCTGGCATCCAAACAGGAAGCCTGGTGGTGGGTTGGTCTAGTACAAAAAATTATTTGGTGGTACCTTGCTTGTTTTTTTTTTTAAAGAGTATTTATTGAGAAATGAAGCAGATATAACATTACATATGCAACAGAGATAAGTACAGTACAGTAGGACCAGCATCGCAGATGAGGTGCGCAAAGAGAAATGAGAGCAGATTATGGCTGCAACATATTAAACGTATATCACATATTGGAATAGAAGAACCAAATAGAAAGTAATGAATCAAGTAAAACAGAGCATCAAACTGACAGTAACTGGATGGATCCTGAGACAAGAGTTTGTTGCGATAGCAATATATAGTTAACCAGGAAAATGTAATTTCCCAAGATTAAGTAAAGAAACCTATCATAGGGTCAGGGAAAGCAAAGCAATTGAATGTAGAGAAGAGAAATAATTAAAAAAAAGAGAGAAAAGGCGGGGGGGGGGAGAGGGGGACACATACATGAAGAGGCAAAAGGGGGTGAAAGGAGGGGGAGAGGGCAAGGAGCCAGGGGTTCTCGTGCCTAGTCCCAGGGGTGGGAGGTTCCATAGGGCAGTCCCGGGGGGTAGTGGGCTGTTGAGTGCAAATTAGACAGTAGAGGGGGGGGGGAACTGACCCCCAGAACGGTTGTCGAGCGCCATAGTAGAAGAAGGTGAAGTGGTCCAAATTGATAATGTCCACCGGAGGGAGAGTGGTCGATATGAAGGGAAGCCATAGCGCATAGAAGCGAGACTTCGCTTTTTCGTCCCGAAAATTTGCGTTACAACGGTCCTTGTAGAGGAGTGAAAGGAGGTCTTTCTGCGTCTGAGCGACGGAGGGGGGAAGAGATGAAGTCCAGCTTTTTAGAATAGATTTCCTGGCTAGTAGCAAGCAGAGTAGAGCCCAGTCTTTGTGGGAAGGTTTGTAAGGCGTGCAGTTGGAAGACACGCAACTTTTTGTGGGAGACCACGGAAGTAGGAGGGGGTCCCAATAACCAAAGATGAGGAGGAGAGGGTCCTTTGGCAATTTCAGTAGGGTTACGTTGAAGATGTAGGCGAGTATCCGGTCCCAGAAAGATGAAATAAAGGAGCAGGACCAGAAGCGGTGAGCCAGCGAGGGCCTGTTGTGGAAACAGTGGGGACACTTGGTGCTGTCCTGATCGGTGGCAGATGGGAGGAAGGGAAGGTATGCCCTATGGGCAATTTTCAGTTGCTATTCTCTCCAAAGTTCGTTGGGAGTTAGGCGGTAGACTTTGTTGAGACCTTGCAGAATTTTTTCTACTAAATCCGGGTCAGGAAAGTCTTTCTTCCAGTTGGCGACAGATGAAGATGTCAGTGGGGAAGAGTATCGCTGGAGCAAGGGTTTGTAGATGTCTGAAATTTTGTAGGTATCGTCCCTGAGCAGTCGGTCCAAGAAGGTTAGGGTGAAGCGTTTGCGTTCATCACTCCAGATGTCTTTTAAGTAGCTGATACATTGCCTATAATGAAAGGCATGGGCTGGTGGAAGGGAGAACCTTTCTGCTAGGAGAGCAAAAGGCAGAGGGTGGCCAGAGTCCAGGTCACAAAGTGTAGCAAAGCTGGTGATGCCCTTCTCTTTCCAGAGGTGGAATGGCTTGTGGAGTAGGCCAGGGGAGAAAGTAGGGTTCCCCTGTATCGGGAGGTGTCTGGAAACAAAAGGGGGGAGCTTAAGGCACTTCCTGGTGTCCCTCCAGGCTATGGCAGTGTCCCTGAGTAGGAGATTGTGTTGAAGCAGTGGTGGTACCGATTTCCACCTGCAGTGGAGGAGAGCTGTCAACGAGAGTGGGGAGACCATGGCGGCTTCCATAGAATAGTTGGAGTATCTGGAGGATTGGGATATCCAATCCAGGCCAGTTCGCAATAAACATGACAAATTATACAATCTTAAATTAGGCAAGCTAATACCCCCCTCGTGTCTGGGAAGATGCAACTTTTTTAGGGCTATACGTGGGTGTTTGCCCTGCCATAGAAAGGAAGAAAAAGCTGATTCCAGAGTCTTAATGTCCTTGTGAAGAAAGAGCAGAGGGATGGTCTGGAGTGGGTACAGTAGCCTGGCAAAACTAACCATTTTTTGAAGGTGGCATCTTCCCAGAAGCGAGAGAGGCAGATCCATCCAGTTCACCATTTCCTGAGAGATTTTCGTGATCAGGGGGGGGGGGGGGGTAGTTGAGGTGGTAAAGGGAGGAAGGCAACTTTCCAATTTTAATACCAAGGTAGGTGATGTGGGAGCTAGCGGTCGTAAAGATAGAGTGTTGCGTCCAGGGGGGTTTGCGGTGGGAACCTATCGGGAGGATTTCACTTTTACTGTAATTTATCCGAAGCCCCGAGCAGGATCTGAAGACGTCAAATACCTCTTTAATGGTGTGCATGTCGGAGGCGGGGTCCGACGAGAAAATGAGCACATCATCAGCAAAAAGGGAGGTGCGCAGATCGTGTTGGCCTATGCGGATACCGTGAAGGGGGGCTTTGTGGGATAAATATCTGGATAGGGGTTCTAGGGCGATATTAAAGAGGAGCGGGGAAAGTGGGCACCCCTGACGAGTGCCCTTGTGCAGGTGGAATTCATCTGAGAGAACTCCAGCCGCAACTAATTTAGCTGCAGGGGAAGAGTACATGGCTTTGATAAGGTGACAGAAGTGCCCCGCGAAGCCCATTTCGGATAAAGTCATAGAGAGCCAATCAAAACTGACATTGTCGAAGGCTTTCTCCGCATCTAATGTTATAATGGCAAAATCCCCATCAGGGTTGTTTTTAGCATGTTCCAAGGAGAGCATAACCTTACGGATGTTCAGGGTGGCAGTTCTGCCTTTCACAAAGCCAGATTGGGCAGGGTGAATTAGGGAGGGAATGATAGCAGCTAGTCTTGTAGCTATTATTTTGGACAGTATCTTGACATCCAGGTTGAGGAGGGAAATCGGCCTATACGAGCCTGGTTCGAGGGGGTCCTTCCCTTTTTTGTAGAGGAGTTTGATAACGGCCTGGTTCCCAGAGGGGAGATATGGACCACCTGACCAGATGGCATTATATACCTTATGGAGAGTGGGCTCTGTGATGGAGGAGAGGGTTTTATAGAATTCACTGGTGAATCCGTCGGGGCCTGGAGCTTTGGACGGGGTTAGTTTGCGGATCGTGGAGGAAATTTCGGCAAGTGAGATGGGGGCATTGAGGGCTTCTAATTGTTCAGGGGTAACTTTAGATAGGAGCACGCTATCTAGGAAGGAACGAGCAGAGGCGTTATCTATAGGGTCTGGAGCGTAGAGGGCCGTGTAATAGTTTAGCATCACCTTGTTAATTGCTTGTGGGGTGGAGTGCAGGACACCCTTCGTATCTTTAAGAGAGATGATGTGCGTCGGGTGGGAGATGCCCTTGCACAGCCTCGCTAGGAGCTTACCCGCCTTATTGCCAAATTTGTGGAGCGTTGCGTCGAGTTGAGATCTTTTAGTGCGTTCGAGTGTATCCGCCCAGGTGTCAAAGCCTTGCTTGGCTGCCTGCCATTCGGCTCTATTGTTGGGGGAATCATTAGTGGAGAGGGATCTTTGGGCTAGATGCAATCTCGCGCTGGCTCGTTTATAATGGGACAGGGCGTTTCTTTTAAAGGAAGATGCATAGGAGATGATTCGGCCCCTGAGAAACGCTTTACCTGCATCCCAGAAAAGGTTGGGGGAATCCGAGTGTGGGGAATTCGCTTCCGAGTATTCACGCCAGGATGCCGCCATAAAGTGCTGGAAGTCAGGATTATTGTGGAGATAGGAGGGGAAGCGCCATAGTCTAGGGTGTGGTGGGAGATCTAAGTTGTCAAGTCTAACTATGATCGGAGCATGGTCAGAGATAGCTATGTCAAGCACTTCTGCTTCAGACAAATTGGGGATGAGATCGTCCGATCCAAAAAAATAGTCGATTCTCGAGAACATGTTATGGGGGTGGGAGTAAAAGGTGTATTCCCTGTCTGCTGGGTGAGACAGGCGCCACAGATCTCGAAGATGTAGGGACTCCATGGTGGAGGCAAAAATGGAGGTGGCAGAGGGAGCACTTTTTAACCTATGTCGTGGGGGAGGGGATCTGTCGTCCGTGTGGTGTAGGATGTCGTTGAAGTCACCGCCGACTAAATGGGGGGTTTGGGTGAAGCGGAGGAGCCAGGAGGTCAGTACGCTATAAAAGGACTTGCCAGGGTTATTGGGAGCGTAGACGTTAGTGATCACTAGGTCTTTGGTTCCCAGACGGGCATGCACTGAGAGGAGCCTTCCCTGAGAATCTGAGTGTGTGGATAGTATTTCGCAGGGGAGGTTTTTATGTATCAGCAGGAGAACACCCGCTTTACGGTTAACGGCATCTGAGCCTAGGACCTTGCCAACCCAGAGTTTCTTCATGCGATGAAAATCTGGAGCGGATAAGTGGGTTTCCTGCAAGAGGGCAATATCTGTTTTCAATCTTTTTAGGTGCCGTAGGACTTTCATTCTCTTATTGGGCGACCTGAGGCCTTTCACATTCCAGGATACTATTTTCATGTCAGGGGGGCCGAGAAAGGGAATTGGGCCAATGTTGTATATTTATCGCCAACCGGTGGGCAGAGTAAGACGGATTTTTGGTTAAATAGAAGGGACCCGGTGGGGCTGTGGAACCCGTAAAGTGTAACGGTCAGAGGGGGGACGTAGTCTCCGATAAAAGGTAGGGGGAGGGAGCAGGGGAGGTGGGGAGCAAACTTAAACACATACATAAACAGAAACGCTGGAGCGAACTTCGCTTTTTTCCGCATGGAGTCACCGTGTAGGCCAGCCCCCAGTGCACGACCCAGGGCATGGAGCAAAAGCGCCCGGGCGGGAGTATGAGCAAGGTTGAGAGTGTCATGGGAGAGCCAAAGAGGATACGCGCCATGGTACGGCACTAGTCATGCACAGTGAGTCCAGGGGGAGTACAATACCGTCATAAGACATGTGAGGAGGGAGCTTCATATATACGTGTAGTTTAAAATATTTTAGTATAAAGACCCAGAAAAGCGGGATAGTCCACAGGTGGAACATATATATAAAAAAAAATATGAACCACAAAGTATATATAAAAAAAATATATAAAAACAAATACACATACAAAGGTAACAAGTGTAACCATAAAGTATAACTTATAAAGTGGCCGCAAAAGCAGCAGGGCCACATCTAAACGAGGACAGAGAGTCAGTCGAGGCAGAGGTGGCCAAGAAAACAATGGTGGTGTGACTACTACATAAGAGCAGAGCATAGCATGAGGCCTAATGAAGAGAAAAAAAAAAGGTAAACATCAGGCAAAACAGCAACCGTGCCTGATCGGATGTATTAGACTAACAAGGCAACTTACAAGTCTGGCGGACCCGGCGAAAGGGTCACTGAAAAGGTGAGCAGAGGAGGATCCAGGGAGACTGCCATGTCCTCACCGAGGGGTATCACGGTGATGGCGGTCCGGGCAGAGGGCCTGAAACGTTTGGGCGAGTCCTTCCGTGGGCTCCTTTGGTCCAGGGAGCGATTGAGCGATGATGACTTGGACGGGGTGTGGGGGTGCGAATCCGAGTGAAGAGAGCGTAGAAATGCCTCCGCTTCAGAAGGATCTTGAAAGGTCAGTTGGTCGCCGTTCGGAGCCTTGAGGCGCAGGACAGCCGGGAAGGCCAGGGAGAATTTGAGTTGCATTTTGAAAAGTTCCGAGCACACCTGCTGGAATGCTTTCCTCTTCTTGGAGACCCCGATGGAGTAATCAGCGAAGATTAGGACCTTGATTCCGTCTAGTTGGAGAGAGCGAGTTTGTCTGAACTTCTGCAGGATCAGGGCCTTGTCAGAGTAGTTGAGGTACTTTGCGATTATGGGCCTAGGGGATTTGCGCTCGGGTGTGGCGGGACCCATACGGTGGGCCCTCTCTACCGTGCAGGGGCCCGGGAGGCCCAGGGCTTCTGGGATGCGCACTGCACAAAGTTCAGATAGCTCGGAGGTCTGAAGCGACTCAGGAATGCCAACGAATCACAAGTTGCTCCGTCTGGCCCTATTTTCCAAGTCATCAAGCTTCTGCAAGATGTATTGGTTTGTCCTGTCCTGAGAGCGTTCTGTGGCTTGGGCCTGGTAAAGTTCCTCCTCCATGTCAGACACGCGGTGTTCCAGGTCGTTTAGTCTGGTGTGGTGTTCGCCTATTTGGGCCTTAAGCTGTTGCATGCCTGCATTTACGGCCTTTTCCACCGATGCAGAGATCATGGGGGATAATAGAGCAGCCACGGCCTGGGCAATGCGTTCCGTAGTGGAATCTCCAGCAGGCTTTTTGGGGAGAGTGCCCTGGGATGGAGGGGCTTGAGAAGCCAGCAGGGGTTGTGCAGAGAGAGGGGAGGATGGGTCACAGCTCACCTCCATGTCTGTCGTGCGCTGCGAGGAGAAGGTAGCCGAGTAGGCCGAAGCCGGGGCCTCAATTTGCGGGCGCGCCGCGGTTGCGGGCGGCGCCGTATTCGCTCGCGCGCCGGTTTTCTCCACAAATCTGTCCATGGCTACAGGAGGCTATGCCAGAGGTGAATCGGTGGGTTCCCAGCCGCTCGGCCGAATTTATAGGCAGATTTTAGGGTCGTGCTGCGGGAGCTGAGGAGAGGAGCAGTCACTCCATGCGGCGCCGGAACCGGAAGTGGTACCTTGCTTGTTAATGCAAAATTCTGCCTTTTTGTTCAGAGCTCACCTACATAATTAGAAACTACTAAAATATTATGACATTTCCTATTTGCAAAAAAAACTGACTGTGCAAGGCATGATAGATAGTTTTCAAGGATAAAAAATAATGGTAATGGTAGTAATGTGTGAAAAAGCACTGTTGTGATATAGATTAGGTCATAGATTCATCTATATATATATATATATATATATATATATATATATATATATATATATATATATATATATATATATATATATATATATATATATATATATATATATATATATATATATATATATATACATACACACTATTGCCGATATTGGCTAAACCTGCATGTACATGAATTTAAGCATTTGTTCAACATATGGAAAACCTACCTTAAAGTAAGTAACAGCCGTTCTTTTGGACTAATGCTTCTTCGCATATTGGTCGTGGTTCTGGTCAGGCGTCCTCTAACAAGTCCCAACAGCTCATCGAAGCACGCCACCGTCATCCTTGTGTAATTCTGGAACTTGTCCCCATGAGACCTCAGCTCACCGAACATGAGGGCAAAGTAGCCGATCGATGGACGCTGGGACGTTAAGGGATGGACCCAGTAACGATGAGGACGTCGCCTACTCTGGAACGCTCTTCTTGTCTTCATCCTCATCATCAGCAATATGAGCATTGCAAGCAAACTACCCATATTTGCATTAATTTTGCACACTCCTCTTCCTGCAAAACTCCAACACACAATCAGCCAGAGAACAAAGAAACAGGTTTGAAATACAGAGGACCGCAATGCATCATGAGTACATTCCATATATATATATATATATATATATATATATATATATATATATATATATATATATATATATATATATACTGTAGTTATATTATATATGTATTAAAAATCATTACAATACATCATAATATATCCATGTACACTCACATGTCACTTCAAAACAATGGAGCAGGGGTGGCAGTCGGTGGCAGCCCACAGTCACCGCAATTAGGGCTATATTATCCAGTTCCCACAAAACGCTCATATATGGAATATAGAAACAGTGAGGATAATGTCAATACCCCATTGACAATCACTAATAAAGGGAAAAAGAGAGGGAGGGGGAGACCAACAGGAAAAAAATAGCTCAGTCAATGATAACATACACTGTGAAATTGCCCCTATCCCTATAGCAGTCTTACAGCTAAAGGGTTATGCGTTTGTCCCAGCAAGCTAAGAAACCAACCACCAAAAGGGTCCTACAGCTGTTCCAACCGATATTACAAAGAGAAGGAGGAAACCCAAATGTAGTTAATTAGTACCGTACTTTCTTAAAAGGAGGGGGGCAGAACCATAAAATTATCAGTACGTCCCAGTAGCCATACCTATTATGAATGTATACCCACAAATCTAAATAAGAAAAAAGGGAGATTACTAAACTACACCTTAATTATAGGCCACTGTGACACTAACAAAGCATTCCCACTCATCCATACATGATTACAGATATAGCCTCGAATAACCCCTGTCCACAAAGGACCAATCTTTATTATTGACAAGCGTTAAAAACAAACCAAAAAGTCCAAGTTAGAATGCCATTATCTAACATAAATATACAAAAAAGAAAGCAATAGTAGTTACATTATAGTTGTTAGTATCTGTTTGTAATGTAACTACTATTGCTAACCAAGGTTATTTCATTTTTTTCCACTTTTTTTTTTTAAAGACGAAACATGCTGGTATTCAGTTGGTTAAAAATAAATTATGGCATACTTCGGCTAAAAGTGATCCACTAGAGCCAAGCACAAGTCTTCCGTATTAGTGGAAGAAAGTTAAGAAAATTTAAAGTTGAAAGGTTGAAATTGCACTGAAATTGCATTGTGTTATAAACTTCCTAAAAAACAATACCACAATCATTGGTTGTCAGTATGTATTTATTTTGTATATTCAGTCTTTATTAAACATTTTACAAAAAAATACAAAAACAATAGTCTTCATTAGTAAGAAGACATATAGGTAACAATTAAATAGCAATTATGCCATTACAATACAATAGGAGATAAAAATAAAATAAAAGGTGTCCAGCAACAATCATGTGGATTATAGTTTGCATTACCAAGTATCAAGGCTATAAATAAAATTTGGAAAAGCAGACAAGCCATCTAAATTGCTGCTTAGTAGGTATTACATTACTCCGGATGATAGTACAATTGTCAATCAGACTGGGCAGAAAGCAAACCACATACAAAAGGAAAATAAAAATAAGATAGCAATAGAATTATAACTCTAAAATTTCAATGTGTTACAGGAGAGACAGTTTTTCATTAACAGCCACGTTCATATTTTGAGATCCACAGTTGTTTACTCATAAATAGATAATGCCCTCAAAAATGTTTGTCAATATCAAATGAGTAATCCAAACCAGATATCACAAAACTGTTCTTTATTTTTAGTAATGTAACCCCATCTCTCTGCATCCATGATCCTATTTACTTCCCTTTACCAGCCTTGTAAAGTAGAAGAGCATTTTTTTTACAAAATCTTGGCATTCAAAAGATACAAATTTAGGAATGTAGGGGTGGCATGGGTAAGCTCAATGAGTCTGAGTGTAGTTTTTTGGATCCATAGTGAGATGTTTAAAGTCATCTTTATGTTCACACTTGGTTTAAAATTCAGTAAGGGAGTCAAAGGCTCGTAGTATGGATTCGTTGTGAAGGAAATTATATACTTGCCTGCAAGCATCCATAAGGAACCCACCACAAGTCAGGTCTCAATTGTTCTAAAGATAGTAGGCATCCTGTCAGGGCTAGTTTTAAACAGCTGATGTTACCATTACTACCACAGGTTTTAAAGAAGGCAGCATCCTCGCCTGGTACAAACCAGGGAAAGCCTTTCAAATGGGCTGTTGGGGGGCAGATCTCCCTTTCTATTTATCGGGTTGCAAATTTTTTATGTGGCCAATACAAATGGAGAAGTCCAATGAGATAGGCCTATAACTGTTGCTGGGATCCATGCCCGCTTCTGCCAAACTGAATCCGACAATGGTCTTTTTGAGGGGAACCCAGATTTTGTCAAAGGAGTTACAATGCCAGTTAAAGAGGAAGTAAACCCTGATGGGTTTATTTCCTCTTTGATTCCCTGCAAAGGTAAAGCATAATGGACTACTATCGCATAGTAGTCCATTATGTGTCACTTACCTGACACAGGAGCCAGCAAAGTTACCGATATCCCCTTGTGTACAGAGCCTCCATCTTCTTGGTAGGTCTCGCTGCTCTGGTGCTGTCATTCAATGGAGCCGTGATGACATCACTCCCGCGCATGCGCGCGGGAGCCACCACTCGCGGCACATCACCGTTAACAGTGGCGCACTCAGTGCGCATGCGCGACGCTGTCCACGGCGCATGCGCTGTAAACAGCGGGGCCTGTCTTTTGCCAAATATCTCCTAGACCATGTAGGTTTAGGAGATATTTCTTGGAGCTACAGGTAAGCCTTAATCTAGGCTTACCTGTAGGTCAAAGTGGTTTGTAAGGGTTTACAACCACTTTAAGAATACCGACTAGGACCATTGCCTTATAATATAGGTTACTGTCAGAGAGACCCAGGAGTCCATTCTCTTTACATGTTCTCAAAATACAGCGTGATAATAATAATGGAACACCTCATTACTGCAATAAGAGAACATAAAGGTATTCAAGGGATAAAAGTTAAAGACGAATAATATAAGACAGCTGTATAGGCAGACGATTTATTAATATATGTAACTAATCCCATTATATCAATTCCAAATTTAATAAAAGAATTTAAACGATTCAGGAATTAAGTAACTTTAAAGTTAATTACCATAAATCCGAGATGTTGAGCGTTTCGTTAACAAAAAAAGAACAGATAGTTTTGCAAAAAGACTTCCCGTTTAAATGGAAGCAAGAAGCGATTAAATACCTGGGAATATATATCCCGAATAATTTGAATCAATTACAAGAATTGAATTACAATGCGGCAATCTGAAAAGTAATTAAATTACTACAAAAGTATGATAAACTAACATATTTATGGATGGGAAGAATTAATATAGAGAAAATTGAGTTATTGCCTAAATTACTATATATTTTTCAAACGTTACCTCTAGTTCCACCAAGAAAATTAATGATAGAATTAAGAAAAGCAGTAGGAAGTTTCATTTGGGCTAAAAAAAAACTCTGAATAAAAAGAGAGATTTTAATTAGAACTAAAAAAAACGGAGGTCTAGCACTATCTGACTTTTCCAAATATTTACAAGCAGCATCATTAACTAGAATAATTGATTGGCATCATAACGCGGAAAATAAACAATGGGTTAATCTAGAAAAAGATATTATAGGATCACAACTAAAATTCTTGCCTTGGATAAAACCCCATTTAAGACCAAAAAAAGAACTAACAATTTTCGTAAGAGCTACACTAAAAATATGGGATGCTGTAATAAAAAAAGGGAAACTCTCCACCATGATTGGACCTATGGCACCACTGTTCTCCAATCCAGAATTTTCGCCAGCTTTAGAAACCAGAACATTTTTAAAATGAAATATATTGGAGAACGCAAGGATGGTACAGATCCTAGCGGATGGTAAACTATCAAAACTGCAAGATTTGGGACCTAAATATAAAAATAAATGGTTACAATACCATAAATTAAATACATTTTTTGAAATGAAAATACCTTCAATAAATAGACCAATAACCAAATTTGAACAAATATTAGCGGAAAAACAAAAAAACTGCCAAAAAATTACCTAATATATATGATCTATTACTCCCCTCCAGATCTCTTAGAGAATTAACAATAATGAAAAAATGGGAAGAGGAAATAGGAAACTCAGTATCAGAGGAAGAATGGGAAAAAAAATTGGAATACATAAATTATCTACAGCGATCAAATATCAAGAGAGAAATTACAAAATTGCAATAAGATTGTATTGGGGCTTTGAATACAATAAACAAAGGGAATACAGAGAATTGCTGGAGATGTAAGGTAGGAAGGGGGACTATGGATAATATATGTTATGGATGTCATATTGTGAGGAGTTTTTGGAATAAGATATTTGAGATCTATCAGAAAGTGTCAGAAACAAAAAAACACTCAAATACGAGAGTATGCCCTCAGTGGGAATTTAAATTGGGTTACCAACACTTATTAATGAAAAAAAATATTTTATTTAGAATTATATTTATTTAGCAAAAAAAACCCCACTAAAAACAAATGATCTATGACATTACACATGAAAATTGGATGTATACTAGAAGTACATAGCATATATACATGGAACAGTAGATGACCAACTCTATTGTGAATAATCTGTACATTAAAGATAACCCAATGTTTCGAGGTATATATGAACAGTTGACCTCTTCTTCAGGGGTGATTTATGGTCAAATCATGTAGATCTGTAACAAGAGAAAAAAAAAACACCCCTTCACCTGTCAGTCACATATATAAATATTGTTAAATGTATACTATATAGTATATGTCCCTGGCACTATATAAAAACCTGACGGGGAACCTGAAGGGGTCATTTTGGGGGGTGTTGTGCTATTTTGGCATTTTATGGCCTTCGAAACTGTGATAGGTAGTGAGGAGTTAAATCAAAAATTTGCACCCTTAGAAATCCTGAAGGTGGTGATTGGTTTTCGGGGTGCCGTGCGCGACTAGACTCCCAAAAAGTCCCACACATGTGGTATCCCCATACTCGGGAGAAGTAGCGGAATATATTTTGGGGTGAAATTCCACATATAACCATGGCATGTGTGAGCAATATATCATTTAGTGACAACTTTTTGTAAAAAAAAAATTTTTTTTTATTTTTTGTCATTATTCAATCCCTTGGGACAAAAAAAAAGATTCAATGGTCTCAACATGGCCCTCAGCAAATAGCTTGGGGTGTCTACTTTCCAAAATGGGGTCATTTGGGGGGGTTTTGTGCCATCTTGGCATTTTATGGCCTTCAAAACTGTGATAGGTAGTGATAGGTAGTGAGGAGTAAAATAAAAAATGTATGCCCTTAGAAATCCTGAAGGCGGTGCTTGGATTTCGGGGTCCCGTACGCGGCTAGGCTCCCAAAAAGTCCCACACATGTGGTATCCCCGTACTCAGGAGAAGCAGCAGAATGTATTTTGGGGTGTCATTTCACATATGCCCATAGCATGTGTGAGCAATATATCATTTAGTGACAACTTTGTGCAAAAAAAAAAAAGTTTGTAATATTCCCGCAACTTGTGGCAAAATATTAAATATTCCATGGACTCAACATGCCTCTCAGTAAATAGCTTGGGGTGTCTTCTTTCCAAAATAGGGTCATTTTTTTTTTTTTTTTGCTATTTTGGCATTTTATGGCCTTCGAAACTGTGATAGGTAGTGAGGAGTTAAATCAAAAATTTGCACCCTTAGAAATCCTGAAGGTGGTGATTGGTTTTCGGGGTGCCGTGCGCGACTAGACTCCCAAAAAGTCCCACACATGTGGTATGCCCATACTCGGGAGAAGTAGCGGAATATATTTTGGGGTGCAATTCCATATATAACCATGGCATGTATGAGCAATATATCATTTAGTGACAACTTTTTGTAAAAAATTTTTTTTTTTTTTTTTGTCATTATTCAATCCCTTAGGACAAAAAAATTTAATATTCAATGGGCTCAACATACCCATCAGCAATGTGTGAAACTGTACTACACGAGGAAATTGGAACCTTTGTCGCCATCAGCCTGGGCTATCCTCATACCGACATCTACACCGTCCCCCACACTGGGTGCTAGACCCAGCTCTCGATCACTACTGGACAATATTTGGCCATGGGGGGGGGGGGGGGGGGCGGGAGGGTCAGTTTGCGCATATAGCTGAATGTGGAAAAAAGGGAAGTTCATGGTAGATTGTTTTGATACCTTCTGGTTAATAGTTTATTTTTTATTTCTTTCACGCTATGCCTTTCGAATGCATGATGTTCTTTATTACTTGTTTGCATGAGTGTTATATGCCTTTAAACCTAGGAGCGACACGGTCTTCGAGAGTCCCCCTCTTTGATGGATCGAGACTATGGGGAAGGTTTCCCCCCTGTCTCTTAACGTTGAATTCTGAATCATTTCAATTTTGGCTTCATCAATCGAGGGGAATCACTTGAAAATCGTGTCATGGAATGTTAAGGTGCTTCGCTCTCCGTGTAAGCAGATGATGATCCTTAGACATTTGAAGAGGTTACGAGCGGATGTGGCTCTGTTACAGGAGACACACCTGTCGGCAGATGATTTGCAGCGTCTCCGGAGATTGTGGGTGGGAGAGGTTTTTGGGTCTTCTTCTGATGGTCGTAGGGCAGGGGTAGCGATCTTACTACATAAAAAGCTAAACTATGCTATTAAAAATGTACAACTAGATAAGCAGGGCCGCATGGTCACAATCTCCCTCAAATTAGCCCATTCGGATATTGCAATTACCAATGTCTATGCCCCTAATTCACCTGACTCTACCTTTTTTCGAGACTTGACTACCTGGACGACGATGGTACCGGAGGCTTTGCACATTTTGGGAGGAGATTTTAATGCGGTAATGTCACCTACCCTCGATCGTTCGGGCAGACCCGCTGCGGGTGGGTCGGCACGAGACAAACCTATCTCCCCACCGACGCTTTTGGCTAGAACTATCGAACAGTTACGACTGATGGACCCGTGGAGGATAGCTCACCCAACGGGCAGTGACTTTACTTTTTATTCCCCCCCTCATGACTCGTTTTCCCGTATAGATTATCTCTTTGTCACCCAAGCGCTTTTCCAACTGACTCGAGACCCTGAAATACACGACCCTAGGATTTCGGACCACAGCCCAATAGCTATTAACTTTCTAGATACACGTGCGGGATCCTTGCCACCTATGTGGCGATTCCCCTCATACTTAGCGAACAAAACGAGGATTTTCGCTCTGTGCTGAAATCGGCATGGACGGAATATACCTCTAATAATCTGGAACACCTTTCTAACCCGAATCTATTCTGGGAGGCTGGTAAAGCATTTCTGCGCGGTAAGATTATATCGTACACTACCCAATTCAAAAGCAACACCAAAAGGCAATACATGACGGCGAGCGAGACTCTTCGGTTAGCGCATGAACGACTAATATCCAACTGTACGCCTGTTAATATTAGAACATGGACGACAGCCAAGAGGGAGTTTGACCTCTGGGCGGAACAACAGGAATCGGCTAAAGCGTCATACTCCACTCTCTACTTCCACAAATTCGGTAACAAGGCAGGTAAACTGCTCGCCAGGATGTGCGCCGGAACTAAAAAACCTACGCGTATTATGTCCATTAAAGACACTACGGGCTTATTACACACCTCCCCCGAGGAAATTAGCAAAATTCTTATGGATTATTACACCCAACTATACTCTACAGATCCGGTAGATCAGGAGGGAGCGGCGACCCTTCTGAATAAATTACACTTACCCAAGCTCACCGCTGAGGCTCTAGACGCCCTTAACGAACCCATTTCGATTGAGGACATTCAAGTCACGATTAAGTCGTTGGCATCGTCTAAAGCTTCGGGCCCAGACGGCCTCACTGCTGAATTTTATAAACTGACCAAGGACTTCATTCCGGCTACTTTACAAACCGTCTTTAGGGCAATGTGGGAAGGTGGCCCATATCTCCCTATGGGAACTCAGGCGTACATACGGCTTATTAGTAAAAAAGATAGGGATCCTACTCTCCCAGGGTCGTATCGACCAATATCGTTGATAAACGTGGATGTGAAAATTCTATCTAAAATTGTCGCAACTCGTCTTCCGTCGCTACTCCCATCCCTTCTGCACCCAGCCCAATCGGGTTTCGTTAAAGGACGCTCGGCTACATTGAATATTCGTAAAGTTTTGACTGTTTTAGAATATGCCAAATTACACCCCGACCAGGATGTAGCCATAATGTCATTGGATGCCGAAAAGGCCTTCGACAACATTAGTTTGTCTTGGCTTTTTCAAGTGCTGGAAAAATTAGCATTCTCTGGACCGATCCTGAACTTCCTACGCCATATGTACGAATCTCCGACGGCTCGTTTAGTGACACCTGACTTCGTATCGGACACAATCCCCCTGACGAAAGGGACGAGACAGGGCTGTCCTCTGTCCCCCTTATTGTTCAATCTAGCCATCGAGCCGTTATCTAGATTGATTAACTCAACTAACGGGATTAGTGGGATAACGCTGGGAGATTACACGCTCCGCTCCGCCTTTTTTGCGGACGATAGTTTACTATTTTCCACGGACCCGGCGGGAGACTTTGGGCGCCTTACGGACATATTCCAAACGTTTAGGTCCTACTCTGGGTTACGTATTAATTTTGATAAAAGTGAAATTTTGTCCCTTAGACCTAACTTAGCCACTGCTTGGGCCTCTAACTCCTCCTTAGCAATAGCGAACCACTATATTACCTATCTAGGAATACGTATTGGCCGGACACCCTCAACCATTTACTCACTTAATTTTCCTCCGGTAATATCGAAAGTTGTAAAGGAGCTAGAGGCTTGGGCGGCTCTTCCTCTCTCGCTTTTCGGGAGATGTCATCTTTTTAAAATGGTTTCATTTGCTAGATTACTATACCCAATGCAAACTATTCCTCTCTTAGTTAAGCACTCGGATATCAGGTTGATCCATTCTGCATTAACGAAATTTTTATGGGCCGGGAAGAAGCCGAGGATTGCTTTGAATAAGCTGTACCTCCCGAAGGTAGAGGGAGGAGCGAGCCTGCCCAATAAAGGGATTATAACCTAGCATGTCTACTTAGACAGGGTCTCGACTGGCTATTAGGAAAGTCCAGGTATTCGAATCATTCTTTAGAAACTGCAGCAGTTTCACTGTTTGCCCTCTCAGCTATCCTCCATTCGAACCCAAACAAGTTACCTAACCACCTCCGATCAAATCTATTGATTAGAGACACAGTGATAGCTTGGAGGGAGACACGCAAACTGTTGGGGCTACCATCCGATATTTCCCGCTATTTGCCTATCCAGTCAAATCCCATGTTCCCTCCGTCCACAATGCATAGTGTATTTGCCTATTGGGCTGCGAAAGGTCTCACTAAGGTATATGATGTATACTTGCACAGTTCAGGTAAACCTAAGCCTTTCCAGATGCTGGCGCGGGAGTTTTCCTTACCAATAACCCATTTCTTCTACTACCGCCAGCTCCTTAGTTATTTGGGTGACAGACATAGACACGTAACGAATCAGTTTCAGAAATCCTTCATAGATACGATACTGCAAAATGGGGACTACTCTATTTCTACCATTTATATCTCTCTTATTGACTATCAATCCGCCAAATACCATCTACAACCATTTCGAAAGTGGGCAGACATCTTCGATGATATGGATCTCTCCGGGAAGCTACTAGATGGGTACACTAGAGTTAGATATGTTACGATCTCCGAAACATGGAGAGAAACACAATTCAAGATTCTACACAGAGCTTACTACCCCTTCCATACTAACCGCACTGATCCCAACCAGGAAAGTTGTACATGGTGCTCAACACTACGCCCCACGCTTCTCCATCGCTTGTGGGAATGCCCACATGTTACGACTTTTTGGAACTCAGTGTTGCGATTTATTCGAGATGTGGCTAACCTTGACCTACCCAGGGACCGCCTCTTATGCTTATTCGGTTGTACCCCATCTGTTGAACCACACCTTGCGGATAGCTCTACGGATATACCTCAATGGGTTCATTTATGTCTTCTGGTCGCACGAAGAACTATCCTAACACAATGGATCAAAACTTCACCGCCCTCACTACAGGCTGTGAAAAAAGCCCTGGAAACTCTTTTTTATCTCGAACGCTTGGATACCATCCTGCTAAGCTTTAAATCTACCACACGTTTCTTTTCGAGATGGTGCAAATTTATGGAGCATGTTTTTTCTAAAGAGGACATACACACGACTATGCAGCCATTCCGATACACAGAATGGTATCTCAAAAGGGATATTGCTAACTCTTTGGGCATACTGAAGATACCCAGTAGGGCAACTAGGGAGAAACCCCCCTGAATAGTTAGTAATAAGTGATGAGTATTAGATACAATCTTGTGATGACTTTATGGTATTATTTTACGTGCTCAGTGATAAACCGTGCTCTCGCTCCTATACACACCGTTATGCTTGTATGGTTTTTAGGCATATTGTTATTCGATACGAACCATGTATATGTTTTATGTACTGCTTCTACTCCTACTGTCTATGTTTATCAATTGCTTGTCATTCAAAGTAAATCTGAATAATAAAAATTTTTTATCAAAAAAAAAAAAAACACATGCTTCCTATGCACAGATGGATAATGATTTAAACTCCCACTTGGAGCAGTTCAATACAGGCATCCTGGTAAAAAAAAAGAGAAAAAAATATTGAGGGATCAGGCGCCTTCACTGAGAAAAGGGCATACAACTGGAAAAACACTCAAATAAAATTCAAATCGAATTTTAAAGTAAGATCTTCCAACAATGATCCAGAACTGTCAGACTCATCTTCTTGCTCTTCTTTTTCCTCTAGGGGACAATCTGGAACAAACAGATCCAGAAAGTGTAATAGAAAACCAAACGATAGTGGCGCGAGTGATAAATTACAAAAAAAAACGAGTCACTGAAATACCCAATTTGGGGGCGAACCCGGGCACCACTTTGGTGATGCAGGGGAATACCCCAATGATGAGAAATATAGGGCCAATAAGACCCCAATCAGATACAAACTTACTTTTTCCTAGAATGTCTGTTATAGGCAATAAAGCTTCACCTCATGCTACACAGGACGATAATTCTGTGGCGAGAGCTACAAGTATGGAGTCTTTTTTGTACAGATTCTAATTTGGACCTGAATGTGGTAAACTTATCTACCTATGTGTTGTCAGATGTAGAACCGAAAGTCCTTTCATGGGGTTTGAGCTTTTGCCCAAACCAGGACCTGAATAGATTTGAAGCGATTAAGGACTTGCAGCTATTCACTCGCAAACTGATCCTTAAACAATTATACTCTAAGGAAATACCTACTGAGCCACAATTTGACTCGGATGAGCTCAAAGCCCTTGACACACTGGTCAGCCTTCTGGAAGAAAGTGAGGTCCCGGATCTGATTGATCAAATCGAGCTGGGTCACTTTGATCAATCAGAACCTCCCCAATACCAACATTCAAAAATAAATCAGACAGATTTCCTCCTCTAAGTTCTAATTCAAATGTGTTGGCATTTGTAAAACTAGTAGGTACCGAGGTATGTAGAATGAAGATCACCAATGCGGGTGCAGACAATTTCTCAGCAGAGGAAAAACTTGCTCTGAAGACACTGAAGGATCATCCAGGCATAACGATAAAGCCCTCCGATAAGGGGAAAAACATTGTTATTGTGGATAATGCTGGATATGTTGAAATGTGCATGGAAATATTGGAAAACAAACAATGGTATTGCAAAATGAATGTGAATAAAATTGTGAGATTTAACCAGGAATTTTATTCCCTGGTGGATCAGGCATTTAGTCAGCATATTATCACTAAATCCGAATGGGAGTTTATTAGGACCAAACTACCTAAAATTCCCACATTTTATTCTTTGTGTAAGGTGCACAAAAACATTCAATGCCCTACAGGTAGACCCATTGTATCGGGCAATGGGTCATTAACGGAGAATCTCAGTGTCTTTGTGGATGGATATTTACGTCCCCTTGTTATTAATATTCCACGTTATTTCCAAGTTATTTGTGCGTGTTTTCCAAGTTATCTCCATCTGTTACAGGTGTTGGATGATCTGTGTATTCCCTCCACGTCGATATTGGTTTCAATCGACGTAGCGGCACTATATAGCTCCATACCACACGACAAGGGTCTAGCAAACATCAGGCATTCTATCTTTTGGAATGGCAGGTACAATGTGAAAACTAGTGAGTTTCTATTGGGCTCCCTGGAATTTATTTTACAACATAACCACTTCACCTTTGACATCTCCCATTTCCTCCAGGTGCAGGGGGTTGCAATGGGGATTTCATGTGCCCCCTCGTATGCGAACCTGTACCTGGGGGAGTGGGAGTGGTCAATAGGTCAGTCTGAGGATCTTGCTATTTTTATGAGCAGGGTCAGCTTTTGGCTCAGGTTCATTGATGACGTCTTGCTCATATGGGATGGTCCAGCTGAGCAATTGGCGTCATTCCTTGACCAACTAAATAAAAATGATTTAAATCTGACATTTACAATGTCATGGAATGTATCTTCTATAACCTTCTTGGATGTGAATATTAAAAGAGAAACTATGGGTCATATAAGCAGTAGCTTTTATAGGAAACTGACAAGCGGGAATACAATCCTACACGCCAACAGTTTTCACCCTAAAGCATTGGTGACATCGATCCCTTTTAGTCAATATCTAAGAATACGCAGATATTGTACAGATGATCTAATATTTAGGAAGGAGGCCAATGCCCTGAGGGATAGATTACTTTCACATGGTTATTCAAAAACCTGCCTCAAAAGAGCCTACAATAGGGCTATACAGAGACCCAGGAAGGATCTGCTACAGAACCCTTCATCAAAAAATAAAAGAAAAAATCCTATGTCTATTATTCCAAAATTTTCTAATCAACGTGAAAATTTTTTAAAAATCACTAACAAATATTGGCATGTCCTGACTACGGACCCAAGTATTGGCCCGTTTGTGAACAGAAATCCTACATTTACCTTCAAGCGGGCAAGATCCCTGAGAGATCACCTAGTCTCTAGTGAGTTTAACAGTCTAGGTCATCGAGATCCGTGTAAATATCCTGGTACCTTTATTTTCTGTGGGTGCAAATATTGCTGTTACATGAATACGGCACGAAATATCATACTTCCCAATGGTGAGCGATACCACCCCAGACACTATGCAAACTGTCAGAAAGCCAGGGCCGTGTACCTTTTGCTATGTGACTGTTAATGTGTTTATGTAGGAAAGACGATACAGCAATTTTGGCGTCGTGCTTATCGACATACTGTATCTTGTCAATACAGACATGTAATTCTAGCCTTCCCTTGGGAAGACATGTCACAAACGTACATAATGGCATTACTCCTAAGATATCGTTCATAATACTGGACAGGATACATGCAGGGATAAGAGGTGGGGACTCAAATAAACTACTCCAATCAGAATAGCGCTGGATTTTTTGTTTGAATGCTACAAGACCCCCAGGCTTAAATGGAGTGATTTCATACAGACCTTTCTTGGAGGGTTTCTCCTCCAGGGGCTCCGAATGGGAGCCTCTCAAGTGAGCGACCCTCTTTTGATTGGTTCAGTCTTGTAGGAGCCCCTCAAAATGTGAGTTAAAATTCTATAACTTAAAGTAACAATATTGTGAATACGAATGCGCCTTCCAAATATAAATTTCCTCCCTTCTGTAAGCATATGATATTGTTCCATATGTTGTGTTTAGGGATGAGCTTCGAGTTCGAGTCAAACTCATGTTCGACTCGAACATTGCCTGTTCGCCTGTTCAGCGAACAGTGAACAATTTGGGCTGTTTGCAGCAAATTCGAAAAGCCGGAACACCCTATACAAGTCTATGGGAGAAATCTAAAGTGCTAATTTTAAAGGGTAATATGCAAGTTACTGTCCTAAAAAGTGTTTGGGGACCCGGGTCCTGCCCCAGGGGACATGGATCAATGCAAAAAAAACTGTCCTTGCACAAAGTGTCATTTGTGCAGGAAAAAAAGTCTTTTAAAATCACTTGCGGCTATATTGTCGGGTCCCGTAATACAGAGAACACTCAATGAGTGTTCTCTGTATTAGCCGACAATTCATTCATTCATTGATAAAAAAAAAATAAAAAAAAATAAAAGCGTGGGGGTTCCCATTAATTCAATTACCAGGCCCTTCAGGTCTGACATGGATATTAAGGGGAACCCTGTGTCAAATTAAAAAAAAAATTGACGTGGGGGTCCCCCTAAATATCCATACCAGACCCTTCAGGTCTGATATGGATATTAAGGGGAACCCCGCATCAATTTAAAAAAAAATTGACGTGGGGGTCCCCCTAAAAATCCATATCAGACCCTTTATTTGAGCACGCAACCTGGCAGGCCGCAGGAAAAGAGGGGGGGACGAGAGAGCGGCCCTCCTCCCTCCTGAACCGTACCAGTCCACATACCCGCAACATTGGGAGGATGCTTTGGGGGTCTGTGACCCCTCAAAGCACCTTGTCCCCATGTTGATGAGAACAAGGGCCTCATCCTCACAACCCTGGCCGGTGGTTGTGAGGGTCTGCGGGCGGGGGGGCTTATCAGAATCTGGAAGCTCCCTGTTTGAAATGGTAAGGGGGTACAAAAGTACCCCTACCATTTCACAAAGAAAGTGTAAAAATGGTTAAATAAGACAAACACACTTTTGAAAAATTCCTTTATTAAAAAATAATAATAAAAAAATGTATATATGCTATGTACTTCTAATATACATCCAATTTTTTATGTGTAATGTCATAGATCATTTGTTTTGTTTTTTTGTTTTTTGTTTTTTGCTAAATAAATATAATTCTAAATAAAATCTTTTTTTCATTAATAAGTGATGGCAATCAAATTTTAATTCCCACACTCGTATTTGAGTGTTTTTTGTTTCTACTACTACAGGGATGTGGGTTTGCAAAGGCACCTAGTATATATAGGATGGACACCAATTCTTTCTTTATCAGAAAGTGTCAGGAGTAGAGACGAGTCCAAACATAAACATTGCATTATTTTCTCTCACGTCAGACTCAATAAAGGTTATCAAAACAGATATTTTATATCATATGACAAAGGCAGACAGAACATTAATAGTACGAAAGTGGAGAGAAACAAATAGTCCAATATTGACAGAATGGATATGTGAAATGAACGAAATACAATGCTTGGAAAAACAGATACGGGAAGAAGGATATATAAAAAACAAAATACCAGAAATATGGTAAAATTGGGAAGAATTTCGGTCCTCAACATGAATGATAGAATATTTATAATTAGAAGGGAACAGTGGGATCTTTAGGGGTTATGGGGGAGGGGGAGAGGTAGGAGGTGCGAGTTAGTTTATTTTTTTTGTGTGGTGGGGTGAAAGGATTATGAAGATAATAGAAGTATGTAAGGGTAATGGGAAAAGTTAACGTAGAAGTATTAAGATATGAAGGAAGGGGGGCATGGCTTGGTGCGCAAAGAGCATGGCAGCTTAAGCGTGGAGCTCCGGGAGACCCGCGACCCTTGAGCTTTTCTCTGGCACTCACACGGACCCACAATGAGCGGAGCAAATAAGCACACCTCGGGGAGAACTTCCCGCCGGTCTTTGGCGACCTCACAAGCCCGCATTCCGGAGATCTTCCTCAGCAGATCCCGCTCCAGCCGCAGAACACTGCTCAAGATGGCGCTGCCTCGTGGAGAGGAGGACAAGCTCAGCGAGGGCTTCCAGTCACGGTAAGCAGAACAGAGCTGGCTAACCATCCTCTCACACTGGGGGACATGACGACCATAGCTAATGACATTAAGAGTACTCTCTTCTCTGCCATCACAGACCTAAAAGCTGACCTCCTCTCTCTTAACAAGAAGATGGCCACACTAGCAAGGGCTGAGGACAAGAGGGACAGGGCTATTCACAGACTGGAAGCAACAACTGCCTCGCACTTTGAACACCTAATTGAGATCAATAGACACTTAGAAGACCCCGATAACAGAGGCAGAAGGAACAATATCAGAGTGCTAGGGATACCGGAAAATGTTAACCCTGTCCAGATCACTTCAGCCCTTCGGTCAATTTTCAATAACATCTCGGAGAGGCCCACGGATACCCCTATTGAATTTGTGCGGGCACACAGAGCTCTGCGGATGAAACCCCCAGGTGATGCCCCCCCCAGTGATGTTATTTGTTGTCTGCAGAGCTTTCCTCTAAAGGAAGACATACTAGCACATGCCCGGAAAAGCAACCAAATTGTATTTAATGACAATACTCTAGCCCTGTTCCAGGTTCCAATTACTCTGCAAAATAGAAGGGCTCTGTGCCCCTTGCTGGAGGCGCTGAAAGAGAAAGGGATTGTGTATAAATGGTGCTTCCCCTTCACACTACAAGTGTCAGCAGGCGGTAAACAGTTTATTCTGCGGATGCCGAGTGACCCCCCTGATTTCTTTGCTAGTTTGCACATCTCGCCTGTTGAGCTACCTGAGTGGTATTTCAGGGATCCCCCATGGAGCGTAGTCCGGACAATACACCTCATACCACCCCTACTAAGCCCCCCTCAAAGAAAAGCAAGTTTGGCAAGCAACCAACTACCAGCATGGGCCCCTCGTCATATACACCCAGGCAGTCCAGACATCGGAACCAGACCTGACACTTCTCACCGAATCTCGGCTGTTAGTTACCCATGTGAAGATGTTACAGTTCCTTGGCATTAGTTACAAGCCTGCGTTACCATTTACTGTAGGCACAGGTTGGGTCAGTGCTGTGGCGTATAGATCTATTGCTGATATAGCTGGACAACTGGATATGGCTGCTGATTTAGACTATGAGCCTCGTAGCCCCAAACATTTTTCCCAGCTTGAACATTTTTTCCCAGCTTGAACATTTTTCCCAGCTTGAATTCCCCCCCCCCTTATTTTTATTTTTTTCCTTTCCACCATAAATGTTAAAATTTCCAGAATTGCTGTCGAGCTGAGTGCTGTCTTCCCCACTCACAATCAAGAGGGTTCTTCACTATATTTATATGCCAGAGATGTTAATATTTAAAATGTTTACTTAAGTGTGCTGAAATTGGGGCTGTGGGTCCCCAGGCAGTTATTGGTTTAAGTATTTAACCTGGTTTCACTGCTTAAAGTTTAGTGTTTATTTCACTACTTGCAGGTTGTTAAAGCCGGAGAGGCACACCTCCCACGTTCCCCTACAAGTGGGCACTGCGCGGCTGAGTTTAGCGCAGTTAGTTCCCACAAGGCAATTGTGTGCTTGCAGTTGTACCAACTGTAGGCAGATATTTTCAACAATTTGGCAGTTGCCCTATTTTGTTTGGGGCTTTCCTTTCTCTCCCTCTTTTTTACTCTACTCTTTCTCTGCATCTTACTTCCCCCTTCCCATCTTGTATCCCCCTCCTCTATCTGCCCCACCCCCCCTTTCTCTCTCTTTTTTTTTTCTTTCAGGGTCCCTATCCCTCGCACAGGAGACCCTAAAACAGAGCTTATAGGCCAACAAGATGGCATACTCATTACTAGGATGTGATCTCTCATAACGTTCAAGGTTTGAATACTCCGGAGAAGAGGACATACTTCCTCAGAGAGCTCAATAAGGTAAAACCTCTTTTTGTATTTCTGCAGGAGACACATTTTCAGGCCCCTAACTTGTTCCAAAAAAACTTCCCAAAAGTCTACCATGCCACAAATCCCGAGGCAAAGACCAAGGGAGTCTCGATACTCGTACACAAATTAGCGGGCTTTGAGGTGACCCAGCAGCTTTCAGACCCTGTGGGCCGTTTTTTTACCCTTGAAGGGGACTTAGGGTGCCTCTCCCCTGACCCTAGAAAATGTGTACTTCCCTAACAAGGCCCCTGTGCCATTTTGTAGACATATGATAGAGGAGTTGAAGGGTTTTGCCTCTGGCCGGGCCCTGCTGGGGGGGGGGGTTAACGTCTCCCTCCATCCATTGCAGGACGCGTCCACGGGGAAATCTAACCTCTTTTACCGCGCATTAAAACAAATTAAGACCTCTTTACACTCCCTTACCTTAATCGATACATGGAGGGCCGCCCACCCCAGGGATAAAGACTTTACACATTATTCTGTACCTCACAAGAAACACTCACGTATAGACTACGTGTTTTTGTCCCCGATTTAGTGGAGGCACGTATAGGTATAAAATCTTTTTCTGATCACGCACTGGTCACCTTGACCATCAAACAGCCGACTCCCCTTACCAAACCGTGCACTTGGAGACTGAACCCTTCCCTCCTCACCGACATTGACATTAAATCCAAACTGACGAATGTTTTGCGAAACTACTTTGTGGAGAACACCTCGGAGGATCTCACTCCTCTAACCATGTGGGAGGCGCATAAATGCGTCGTGAGGGGGGAATTGATCACATTAAGAGCGACTTGTAAAAGAGAAGCTGAAAATAAGGTCAAGCAGTTAGCAACCCAGATTGCTTGCCTTGAGAGCCAACATAAGCAACCATTAGATGAAGATGGGTCAGCGAAACTCTTCTACGTCAGGAGCTGCAGAACATTTTTGATTCACAGAGTAGAAGAACTTTTTTCCTAAAAAAAAGGTGTATTACGAACATGGGGACAAATGGGGAAGTCTGCTAGCCAGGGCTCTGAAAGAGGCCTCCCTAGCTAATAATATCTTGACGATCAAAACCGTGGAGGGAAAAATGACTAACCGCATGGACGAAATAGCAGCTAGCTTCCAACAATTTTATTCTAAACTTTATAATATCCCACAGTCACATAGACCTCCGGAGCTTTATGGTGATAGGGGTCACATCATTGAGGGCTATCTGGCCCAGAGTGGAATGCCTACCTTCTCACCAGAAGAAGCAGAGTCCATTGAGGGTCCAATATCATTGGGTGAACTGGCTGACATCATTAAAAACCTCAAGCTTGACAAGAGCCCTGGCCCTGACGGCTTCTCAGCCCACTACTTTAAGACTTTTAGTGACATTTTGAACAAGCCTTTACTAAACACACTGAACTTCCTTAGAGAAGCATCCCAATTACCAGAGACCTTTTTGGAGGCACATATGACAGTGATACCTAAACCAGGCAAGGACCCGACAGATTGTTCCAATTATAGACCAATCTCATTGCTGAACCTAGATTTAAAAATTCTTGCAAAAGTTGTAGCAAATAGACTAAGTGCATTCCTTCCAAAACTGATTGGTCTGGAACAAGTGGGGTTCGTACCGGGTAGGGAAGCCAGGGACAATGTGACTAAAGCCCTTGATTTGATCCACCACTGCCACAAGGCGGGCCTCAAGGGCTTTCTCCTGTCTACTGACGCAGAGAAAGCCTTCGATAGGGTCTCTTGGGACTACCTCCTAGTCACCTGTTCATACATCGGCTTGAAGTCGCATATGCTCGCCTGGGTCTCCTCCCTGTACCAGAACCCGACGATGAAATTAAAAATCAATGGATCCCTGTCTGACAGGGTCCAAGTTCGGAACGTCACCAGATAGGGGTGCCCATTGTCTCCCCTTCTATTTATTCTATCCCTGGAACCCTTCATCTGTACTGTCAATGACTCTCCATCTATCTCGGGTCTCACAGCGGGCCCAAAAATTTACTAAATTGCCGCATATGTGGGCGATCTGTTATTTTTTCTAACTCATCCACATACATCTATCCCTAACCTGTTACAGGCTTTCTCTGTATATGGTTATGTGTCCCAATTGAAGATTAACTATAACAAATCGGAGGCCATGAATCTCACGTTGTCAACAACCCCACTGACCCTTGTCCAACAGAACTACCCCTTCAAATGGGTAACAGGAGTGCTCAAGTACCTGGGCATTGGCCTGACCCCCTCCCTTAACACTGTGTTTTCTAAAAACTTCAAACCTATGCTGTGTCAAATAGAAACTGATCTTGCTAGGTGGTCACCAAGGCCTTTTTCCTGGTTCGGATGAGCGGCCATTATCAAAATGGTCACCCTTCAGAGATTGCTCTATTTGTTTCACACGCTGCTGGTCCTTGTTCCTGCCAGTTTTTTCAAACAATTGCAGTCCATGATGTGGAGGTTCGTGTGGGCGCAAAAGAGACCCCGTATAAATCTACGCATTTTGATGAAGCCTAAGGAGGAAGGGGGTCTCGGCCTACCGGACCTCAAGCTTTACTACTATGTCTCACACCTGGCTTGAATAATTGATTGGCATTGTCATGCATCTCATAAAGACTGGGTGACCCTAGAAGAAAATGACTCCACCTTTGAAATGCGCACCTTGGATCACACAGGCAAAATGCCCACCGGATATCTTGCAACACCCAACTATTGGTACCTCTATTAGGGTTTTCCACAAAGTGGCCGCTCAACACAACATTGCACACAGCTTTTGCACTTGGACTGCTCACACCCTTGACAAACAACCCGGATTTCCCCCGGGTATGCATACAAAGACCTTCAGACTAGACGACAACACTCCTTATATTGTGGCACAGTTTATAGATAGGGGTCATATTATCACATACGCCAAGCTGCTGGGAAACCTCTCGCCTACAGTACTTCCATTTTGGAATTACAGACAAATACACCACTACCTGTCCTCAGAGGATAGGCGTTGGGAACTGACAGTGTTCGAGTCAATCTGTTTAAAAGGAGACCCTTTTGGGAAAACTACTTAATTCCTGTATGCGCACCTCCAGCATGGTACCCGGGCGGAAACGGACAGATTCAGGAACAATGGAAGTCGGCCTTACAGACCCAATTTATGGATTCGCAATGGCAGAATGCATGCATTTTGGCCCATAAGTGCTCTATCAGTACGAGAATCCAGGAGAACTCGTATAAGCTCCTTTCAAACTGGTACGCTACCCCTGACAAATTGAAAAAATGGTACCCAGATGCCTCGGATACATGCTGGAGGTGTGGGGAAGCAAAAGGTGACATGCTACACGTGTGGTGGAGCTGTCCTCGAATTGTCACCTACTGGGACAGAGTTAGGGATCTAATCCGACAAATCACGGAAACCAAAATCAAACTCATGCCTGAGTGTTGTCTCCTGCATATTTCAGACCTCTCTCTAGCCAGATACAAAAAATCCTTTACTAAACATCTCCTAGTAGCAGCCAAAATGCTAATCCCCAAATACTGAAAACTGAAAACATCATCTCCCTCAATTAGAGAGTGGATATACACAGTAAACCACATTTTTAAACTTGAAGAAACACTGGCTATTGCCAATAAATTGGCAGATAGGTTTCACAGAACTTTGGCACTCTGGCTCCAATTCAAACTTTCTGGAACATTTGCTGAGCTGACAACGGGTTGAGGCCTTATTTGAGAGACAGATGCACTTCACCCCACTAGTCCATTAGTTGACCATCAGGCTGAAAGCTCATGTTCGGCCTATGGGTACATTCTTAGCCCTCATTGGGGTTGAGTTGGGTCTCCTGTGTTGGGGAATATATGCCCTGCTCTAGCAATTAGATACCTCATCTCTTGCACTCTCCCTTCTCCCTGGGTTTTTTTTTCTTTCTCTTTCTTTCCTCTTTTCCCCTTCCTCTTCCCCACCCCTTCTTCCTTGTCTTCCTAGCTCTCTTTCTTCTTCATATAACATTCAGTATTGAGGCCGCACTTGGGTCCAAATGCTATGTTATACCTCTACGGACCTAGCTATGGATCCCAGTTTACAATGTCCCCTTTAATGTATTACAGAGATTGCTTTAGGTTAAAGTCTTACCTGCAGTATTACACTGAAATTTGTAACTTGCTTTGTGTGTAAGGCTTTTGACACGCAGTTTTCCTTTCAATAGTTTGTTAATAAGATTCTTAAGGGGGAAAAAAAAATGTATACTATGGGAATATACCTAATGTCTACACGCTCCTCCTCCAGGGTACAGTGTGTTCCCATTAGGGGTACCAGGATGGAGGAGTTTCATATCAATAACCACTTCAAGAATGGATCTGGTTGGTCCCTTCACATGTATGCGATCCTTGTTGTAACCCGTTTTGGAAGGCATTAACATGATTATCTCTGTAATTGTCATACAATGTAAATTTCAATGTAAACGTTTGACACTGTGAATGTGCTTTCCTTTTTTCTTGTTTTCTTCTGTTAATATAAATCTTTAATAAAATATATAGGGAAAAAAAAAGATATGAAGGAAGGGAATAAGGAAATTAACATATAACAATCAAGATCCTTTATTGATACATAAGTGAAGAAATAAATGTATGTTTTAATGAATGTTGTATGGTGGATAATTGCAAATATTTAAAAAAAGAAATAATAAAAAGAAATTTGACAACAAAAAAAATAAAAAACCCTGCCTAGTTCCATTACAAATTCTAAAAGGTTGAGAGAGGACTTTGTTCACCTTTACTCCAGCTCTTGCTTTTGATGAAGTGTTAAACTCCAGCTCACCATTTTCTTTCCCAGGCCCAGCTTTTGCAGGGATTCCTCCATAAATAGCCACTCCACCCTGTCAAAATCCTTCTCAGCATCTGATTATATCAATGAGGGGGGATTGGAAGAGGCCATGTCGGATCCAGTAAAGGATGTTATTAGTGATGTCATGGACTCAATACCCAATATAAAGCCTGTTTGATCAGGGTGTACCACCATGGGGAGGAAATCCTGCAATCTAGTAGCCATTAGTTTAGAATAAAATCTTTGTGTCATTATTCAAAAGGGATATAAGGTGGTAATTCTATTTTATGACATACTGTTGGATATTTCGCCAACTTAGATATGGCCACTATATGAGCCAGTAGGGCTTCTTTAGGAAAGGAGCTGTCAATGAATATCGAATTCAAATAGTTGCATAATGGCTCTAGCAGAAGGTGAGATCATTTTTTATAATACATAAACCTATCTGTTTCCAGGCTTTTTCTGTTGGGGAGGTCTGCAATGATTGAAGCCAATTCTAGAGAGGTGAACAGATGTTCCATCTCCTGAACAATCTCCCTAGGAAGGCTGAGGTATTCCACTTCTTGTAAATAATTTATTATCAGGGTACGACAATGCTGTTCTATCTTTGGATTCAATGAAGGGCTAAGATTGTACCGAGGCTTGTAGTAGTTTTTAAACTCTTGCATGGTGTATGTGGTGTCTATGTTGGAGCTATCATGTATCAATCTATGCAGTATATTTTATTTTAAAAAAAGACCCACTACTTCACCATCATCAGGGGTCACTGGCATGTTAAATCCCCCCCCCCCAAAAAAAATCTCTTAAATCCCTTGACATTGATGGTCAGTAGGGATAGGCTGAACACCCCCTGGTTCGGTTTGCACCAGAACATACCGAACAGGCAAAAAAAATTTGCAAAAAACATGAACACCGTTAAAGTCTATGGGACACGGACATGAATAATCAAACATGCTTATTTTAAAGGCCTATATGCAAGTTATTGTCATAAAAAGTGCTTGGGGGGGCGCATGAGCGTCGCGGAACGAGGCAGCAGCTAGGACTCGGAGCTCCCGGGACAGAGGAGAATAATTAACACTCCCCAGGACGATTCGGACCGTCTACCGGCCCATAAATAATAGCACTCTCCTGCGGGACCACTTGTGCATGCCGACAGCCAAGAAAGGCAAGCGGAAAACCGCTCAATGCTCTCTTACGGCCTACCTTCTACGGACAGCCACGACATGTCCCAAGATGGCGCCCAGACCCCCATGGCCGAGGAAGCCTCGCGGCCGGCGGGCTCGCTTAAAGGTATGGGGGACACTCACCTAACTAAAGCAGACCTGGAGGACAGCCTGTCTTCCATGTATGACAAGCTAGCGAAGAAGTTCCAAGCAGAGCTGCACAAATCCACGAGCATGTTATCGCAGGAAATGGCGGCCCTTGGTAATAGGACAGACCTCCTGGAAGTTAAACACGACGAACTACACCTTGCCTATTCGGACTTACGAAGGGATCATGAGCTGCTCGGGGACACGGTCGTTCAACTTCAAAACCACCTGGAGGACCTCGACAACCGCAACAGGAGGAATAACGTTCGTGTGCGTGGGATCCCTGAGTCGGTGACGGACCTCCCGGTTGCGATCGTCTGCCTGTTTTAACTACTCCTTCCGAACCAACCCAACGAAGCCTTTACATGCGATCGTTTGCATCGCGCTCTGAGACCTAAACCTCCCCCTGAGAAACCGCCCAGGGATATCGTATTGTGTCTCAAGGACTACCTTATAAAGGAGGAAATCCTTTGTGCCTCACGAAACACGCCACGTATTCAACTGGATGGGGCTACCGTCCAGATCTACCCGGATATTTCTCCGACAACACTGGAGAAGCGAAGGAAAATGAAGGAAGTTACCTCTGCCTTGCAGACGGCCCACATACGGTACCGTTGGGGTTTCCCATTTAAACTGATCGTGCCCCACAACGGCTCCACTTACATCGCCTCTACGGTCTCTAAGGGCAAAGACATTTTGGTGAAGCTGGGTCTCCTGGAACGACAACGTTCACCCCGACACCCGCCGACCCCACGACCATCCCCCATCTGGGCTACGCCATCGCCTCAAAGAGACAGAAGGTCTCGCAGACTTCAGCCATTACCGGACGTTTGACGTCTCGTTATCCTGCCCGTAAGTCATTAAGAGGATCCCCTTTGACTGTTTTCTGTCGTGCCTGAACTTTCCGGAGTCCCCATTTCCTAATGCCCAACTTGGACTCGGCCCATTCATCTTTTGTTTTCTCCATGTCCCTGGAGGCTGAAGGCAGTGACTCGGCAGTTTTTGCGTTATCTCTCCTGAGTCTCCTCTCCTCTGACACTCGGAGCAGCGCTCCCCCCTTCCATACCTGCACACCATTCCCCACATATGCTCAGTCCCAGGGTTCTGGGTACCGCGTCACTGGACTACATTCATCACCGATTAGTCTCTCTGAGCATTAAAGTCCTTTACCTATTGTGGGACATGTGTGGAGCAGGTGGCAGTTGGGCCGCAAGGCCCGGTATTTACACGATTTTCTTGTTCTGGCTGGATTTTCCACCCCATAGAGTGTTAAGTTTTCTTTTTATGTTTTTGTTTCTTTGTTTTGCTGACTTCACGACTGACTGTGTTTCCTATGAATATAACCTTATGGCAGATGGATCTCCGATTGGTATCGGATCTCCTGACGGCCTTATATACACTGGTTTGGGCCTGATATTGGCCGCTAGGTGCTCCTCTGGTTCTGGTCTCTACTATAGTGATCTTAGTCCATCCTGCGGATCATATGCACATTTGCGTCTAAATACCTGTGGTTATGGGTCTACATGTTATCTCACATAATGTAAGGGGCTTTAATTCCCCCCACAAACGGAGGAAGGCCTTCCGTTATTATAAGCGGATTGGGGCGGACATCATTTTGCTACAGGAGACGCACTTCTCCTCGGGGGCCTGCCCTACATTTTTTGATAAGTCATATAAACTACACTACACTACTACTTTTGAGTCCAGAACCAGAGGAGTGGCAATCTTTATTCGTAACACTATTCAATTTGAACCCTCACATGTGTTTAAAGACCAGGATAGCAGATTCCTAATTGTTCAGGGTATATTGCAGGGCAAGGAAATTACGATTGCTAATCTGTATGCCCCGAACACTGCACAGGGAGCCTTCTATCACTTATTCCTGAGTACTCTTGACAGATATGTCTCTCCTCACCTTATCGTAGGTGGAGATTTTAATTTAGTGGCAAATCCCGTGGAGGATAGGAGCAGAACTTCACATAGCGCTAAGGTGTTCCCTAAATTCCTCACTAAATCATTTGATAGATTACAACTCATCGACACCTGGAGGGCCCTTAACATTGGCGTTAGGGAATATACACACTACTCTCATCCTCATGATAGTTACGCTAGGTTAGATTATATCTTTGCTTCTCCGGTTCTATTGGCCAATTCCACTCATACCACTATACACCCGTGCCCATGGTCTGACCATCAGGTCGTGACATTCCATACCTCACATGTAGGCCTTTCCCCCTCTCTTGCCTCCTGGCGAATGAATGACTCTCTACTCTCTGACCCCGCTACCTATGCTCAGATTGAGGGCCATTTGACAGACTACTTCACTATCAATGACACCCCTGACATTTCGCCCCAGGTTCTTTGGACTGCCCATAAAGCGGTTCTTCGTGGCCACTTAATTGAATTAGCAGTCACTAGGAAGAAACAAAATAATGCTAGGATCCAGGTCCTTACACAAGATCTGAGGGTCCTCTACCAGTCCCATGCACAGACACATTCCCCGGATGTCCTCCACTTGATTAACCAAAAACGGACCGAATTGGACACTATCCTTTCGGAACGCACGGAGAAATCGCTTAGGTGGTCAAAGGCTCGGTTTTTGCTCCATAGTAATACAGCTTCTAGGATGTTCTCCCGCAAATTGCACCAATCCCTACAACCTGCTCATGTTTACAAGTTAAGAAATGACAAAGGTAATCTGGTTTCGCACCCTAACGAAGTGCTGAAAATTTTCTCCTCCTTCTACCGTGACCTATTATCCCCTCCCTCGCAACCCATGCCAAACACAGTAGGTCAATGGTTGGACTCTATCCCTCTTCCATCTCTTTCTGATTCCCAACGGACCGCACTTAACGCCCCCTGCACTGACCAAGAGGTGTTAGACACTATTAAGACACTCAAATCTTCTACAGCCCCCGGCCCGGACGGCTACACCTCTTCATACTACAAGAAATTTTCACAGATCCTGGCCCCTAAATTGTCCAGACTACAAGGACAGACTCAGACTCCCCGATGAGATGTTACGTGCTAATATGACCCTGATCCCCAAACCTCATAAGGACTATTCCTTGCCCCAGAACTTTAGGCCCATCTCGGTGTTAAATAACGATATTAAAATCCTTGGAAAGATTCTGGCGAACAGATTGGCCCCTATTGTTGGCGCCCTGGTGGGCCCGGAGCAGACTGGTTTTATCCCCAATAGGCAGATCACTGATAACATTCGTTTGGCAACAAATATCATCCAAGATGCGAACCTTTTCTCACGTAGAGTTCTGATTTTGGGGTTGGATATCCAAAAAGCATTCGACAGTGTCCTTTGGCCTTATTTGGATCGGGTTCTAGCCAGGTTCGGGTTCAGTGGCGAATTTATAAATGGTTTTAAGGCATTGTATCACAGACCCCAAACTAGGATCAAACTCCCCGGTAGTTCCTCAGAATTTTTCCCTATAGGCAGGGGCACCCGTCAGGGCTGCCCCCTTTCCCCACTAATATTTGCCTTGGCCCTGGAGCCCCTTGCCAGGGTCATTATTACTAACCCAAATATTGGGGGGTACTTGAAAGAAGAAGGGGAGTACAAGATTAGCCTTTACGCGGACGATGTCCTTTTGTTTTTACCCAATCCTCTGATAGCACTTCCTAATCTTCTTGAGCTTTTGCGCTCCTTCCACAAGCTTTCGGGCCTGGGGGTGAATTTAGCTAAGTGTACTGCCCTTCCTATCAACTTTACCCCCGCAGACATATCTAACATTCGCTCCTTTTTTGGATTCTCCCTTTCTAAAAGCACCATATTGTACCTGGGGGGTCCATCTAGCCCCTTCCCTACCGGAAATCTATAGTGCCAATTATCCGCCGGCCTTCACTATGGTTCGGAGGTGGGTACGCGTGTGGTCGACCTATCGTATCCCCTTGATAGGGAGGATTGTAGCTATTAAAATGTCCATTTTGCAGAAACTATTGTATTATTTCAGGGCTCTCCCTATTTATGTATCGCGCCAGTCCCTCACCGCTCTACAACGAGACATTAACACTTTTCTTTGGCAGGGTAAAAGGCCTAGGCTAGGAAGACCCCTATTACTCCGACCACTCATACAGGGTGGCTTAGGCCTCCCGGATGTGTGGCTCTATTATTTAGCGGCCAGGTTGGCCCAGACGGCACAGTGGCATGCCCCTACGGCGGGTATACCATGGTTGCAATTTGAGACTCAATCACTGCGCCCTTATTTTCTCCCGGGCGTCCTGTGGCAGGAGAGTTTGCGTCCAAGGGACTTAGCCCCCCTTAATAATATTGTGAGTAGCTCCCTCTACCTCTGGTCACTGTATAGTGCCAAATTTAAGTTGCGGCCCGATAGACCCACTATGGCATCGTTTTTGGGCGATAGGAGATTCCCCCTAGCGTTAGGGTCTCCGGCCGCCTTTAAATGGTGGATCCAAAAGTCCTTGATCACTCTGCGGGCCTTATCTGTTAGAAGAGGGGTATTCACCTCCTTCTCACACCTCCAATCACAGCATGAGGTACCTAGAGTGGAATTTTACAAATATCTTCAGATTCGCCACTTTTTTCAAACACATTATAGCTCCCCCCGCACCACCTCTAATACTCAATTTGAATCCTTATGCTATAGCCACTCCAGAGACAGGGGTATTATCTCTACGGTGTACAGGCATCTTTTGGAATCCCAATTACCAGAGAAGACCAGGGCGATGTGTCTCTGGGAAACTGATCTAGACACAGAGTTCTCGTCTGAGGAGTGGCGTAAGATGCTCTTGAATATGCATGGTTGCACTAGATCAATTTCGGTGAAGGATACTGTGGTGAAGCTTCACACCCGTTGGTACCTAACCCCGGATAGGATTCATAGATTTTACCCCACAGTCCCCGATCTCTGCTTTCGGGGCTGCCCGGAATCGGGCTCTTTAATCCACACTTTCTGGAGCTGTCCTCAGCTCCAGGGGGTGTGGGACCAGGTTCGCACCGTGGTGTCCTCTGTGGTGGGAACCGGGGTCCACTTATCACCTGAACGCTGTTTATTGTTCGCTCCTATAGCGGGGGTTCCCCGTCCCACCCAAAGGTTGATCAACACACTGTTCTGCGCTGTCCATTGGACGATTGCGCTACATTGGCGCTCGCAGGTAACTTCCTGGTCTCAAGTTCTTGGTAGGATGGATGCTATCCGCCTTATGGAACGTGTACACCACACCATTATGGACACCATGCATATTCATTCTGCTAAATGGGCCGATTGGCCGGTGTGTCCCGATCCCACGGGGGAGCCCTCCCCCCAACACCCCCAGTAGGGGATACAGCGGAGTCCGGACTGTCATACTGAATCCCGGTATTACCGCGATGGATGGTTTATTCACCCACCTCTTTGTCCCAGGTCTATGACTAGCACCAGCTTGGAGTCAGAGCTATGGTATATACGCTGTTTGAATGTGAAGTCAGCAGTAATAGTTCTTGCACTGTTACATTTCTCTGTTTAGTTATGTTTTCTTTTGTTTTACTAGCTTTCTATTTTTAACATACTTGAATTTGATAAGTATCACCTGTTGCACACGGTCTAGGCTATGTGCGTAAATTACTTTTGTATGTTCTTCTTTGTGCCTGGTGCGCGGCTGTTCCAGCTATATTTGTATGTAGTGTACCTCGTTTATGCTATCCCTTGATGCAGTCATGTACCTGTTTCTGTGGATCTACTTATTTTTCTTTTACCCCCAATAAAAACGTTTGTAATAAAAAAAAGTGTTTGGGGACCCGGGTCCTACCCCAAGGGACATGACACTGACTTTTTTGGGAGCAGTGATTTTAATAATGCTTAAAGTGAAACAATAAAAGTGAAATATTCCTTTAAATTTCATACTTGGGGGGTGTCTATAGTATGCATGTAAAGTGGCGCATTTTCCCTGCACAAAATGACATTTCTAAAGGAAAAAAAGTCCTTTAAAAGTACTCGCGGCTATAATGAATCGTTGGTCCTGGCTAGGGATGAGCCAAACACCTCCCGGTTCGGTTCGCACCAGAACTTTCAAACGGACCCCAAATTCGTACGAACGTTAGAACCCCATTGGGACTCGAACATTCGAAATTAAAAGTGCTAATTTTAACGGCTAATATGCAAAATACTGTCCTAAAAAGGGTTTGGGGACCTGGCTCCTGCCCCAGGGGACATGGGTCAATGCAAAAAAAAGTTTTAAAAACGGCCGTTTTGGCGGGAGCACTGATTTTAATGACGATTAAAGTGGAAAAAAAGTGAAATATTCCTTTAAATATGGTGCCTGGGGGGTGTCTGTAGTATGCCTGTGAAGTGCCACGTGTTTCCCGTGTTTAGAACAGTCCCTGCACAAAATGACATTTAACGGAAATAACGTCATTTAAAGCTGCTTGTGGTTTTAATGTTATATCTGGTTCCTGCAATATGGTTGAAAATCATTGAGAAAAATGGCATGGGTAGCCCTCCCTGCCCATTACCAGCCCCTTTGGGTCTTGTACGCATATTAAGGGGAACCCCGTACCCATATTAAAAAAAGGAAATGCGTATGGCCCCCAGGCCCTATATACTCAGAACAGCAGTATACAGGCGGTGCAAACAAGACAGGGACTGTGTAGGTTTGTTGTGTTAAGTTGAATCTGTTTGTAATTTTCAACTGGTACATTTTTAAAGTGTAGCTCCAGTCAAAAAAACGATTTTTAAGCTTTTTGGAAAACATAGGGAAGGGTTATCACCCCTGTATAATTTGTTTTGTCATCTTTTTTCATCTCACTTGCTGTTGTCTCCTTCCGTTTGCAAGTAGGAGATGTTTGTAAGTTGGATGTTTGAAAGTAGAGGCCTGCCCTATATGCTCTGCAGAAATGGCGGAACAAGGTGTTGGTTTTGCCACAACATTGTAAGCCCTGAAAGGGACTCTTGGTGGGCGCTGGAGCGCCCTGCTGTGAACGATTATATCAAGAATTGTAATTACATGCCATTGTTGAACAGTGGTAGAAAAATTGAACTTTGGTGGTTGTGGTGCTGGTGCCACAACACTATAAGTCCTCACAGTTACTCTGGGTGGGCACAGGAACGGGTCCTCCTGTGAAATATTATATCAAGAATTGTAATTACATGTCCCTGTTAAACAGGGGCAGAAAAATTGGGCCTTAGGCACTGGTGCTGGTGCCACGACACTGCAACCTCTCCCATATACTCTAGTTTTATTGCAGGAATTAGCCCTGCTGCAAAGCATTGCATCAAAAATTGTAATTAAATGCCCCTGTTAAACAGGGGCAGAAAAATTGGGCCTTAGGCACTGGTGCTGGTGCCACGACACTGCAACCTCTCCCATATACTCTAGTTTTATTGCAGGAATTAGCCCTGCAGCAAAGCATTGCATCAAAAATTTTAATTAAACGCCCCTGTTAAACAGGGGCAGAAAAATTGGGCTGATGGCATCACCCAGAGTCAGAAATGTTCTTCCAACATATCAGCGGAGGAGGAAGAGGATAGACAATCAACATAACAGGACAGTCACTCAGCATCAGCATAGGCAGTCTTGAAGGGATGTGATATTTCAAAAAAAATTATTCAGTTACATCAGCTTCAGGTGCTTGGTAGCTGTGGGTGATCCAAGACTGATTCATCTTGATGAAGGTCAGTCGATTAACTGATTCGGTGGACAGGCGCACCCTGTGATCGGTAACAAAGCCACCAGCAGCACTGAAGGTGTATTCCGAAAGAACGCTGGATGCAGGACAGGCCAGTAGCTCAATTGCATACTTAGCAAGCTCTGGCCAGTGATCCATCCTCAAGACCCAGTAAGCCAGGGGATTTTCGGTGGGAAAGGTGTCCAAGTCTGACCTTGCCCCTAGGTATTCCTGCACCATGTAAATCAGACGCTGGCGATGGTTGCTGGAACCGATCATACATTGGGGCTGCGGACTAAAAAATTGTCTGAAAGCATCGGTCAGACAGCCACCTTCTCCACCGCTCCTTCTGACCGATGCCTCAGCAACACGTTGTCCAGGACCAGGAGTTTGTAACCTCCCAGTTTCTGGGAACGCGTTGCACAGACCTTTCTGCAAGGCCTCCCGGAGATGTCTCATCCTCTGCTCCCTCTGCGATGGCAAGATAAGGTCGGCAACCTTACCCTTGTACCGTGGATCGAGGAGAGTGGCCAGCCAGTAATGGTCCCTCTCCTTGATCCGAAGAATACGAGGATCCTTCCGCAGGCTTTGCAGGATCAGGGAGGCCATGCAGCGTAGGTTAGCTGAGGCATTCGGTCTGGAGTCCTCTGGGTCACTAAGGACAACATGATCTGCAGCTACCTCCTCCCAGCCACGTACAAGTCCACGTGTTTCTTGGGACTGTAAATCATCCCTAAAAGACTGCTGCTGCTTCTGCTGATGCTGAGTGCCAGCCTCCACCTCCACCTCCATGCTGACACAATCATCCTCCTCCTCCTCTTCCTCCTCCTCATCCTCTTCCTGTGTGATGGGTGGCACAGCAGGAACACTGTCTGGATAAAGGGGGCCTTGAGAGGCAAGGAAGTCCTCCTCTTCCTGTCTCTGTTCTGCCTAAAGTGCCCTGTCCATTATTCCACGCAGCGTATGCTCCAAGAGGTGGACAAGAGGTACAGTGTCACTGATGCATGCACTGTCACTGCTCACCATCCTTGTGGCCTCCTCAAACGGTGACAGGACAGTGCATGCATCCCTGATCATGCCCCACTGGCGTGGTGAGAAAAAACCGAGCTCCCCTGACCCTGTCCTGGTGCCGTAGTCGCACAGGTACTCATTGATGGCCCTCTGCTGCGTGTGCAGCCGCTGCAGCATGGCCAACGTTGAGTTCCACCTGGTGGGCATGTCACGTATAAGGCGGTTCTTGGGCAGGTTCAACTCCTTTTGGAGCTCAGCCAGCCGAGCACAGGCATTAAATGATCGGCGGAAATGCACACAGACTTTCCTGGCCTGCTTCAGGACATCCTGTAAGCCGGGGTACCTGCCCAAGAACCGCTGCACCACCAGGTTAAGGACGTGAGCTACACAGGGCACATGGGTCAGTTGTCCCTGTCGGAGGGCGGAGAGGAGGTTGGTGCCATTGTCGCAAACCACCATTCCTGGCTTAAGCTGGCGTGGCATCAACCACCTCTCGGCCTGATCCTGCAGAGCTGACAAAATATCCGCTCCAGTGTGGCTCCTGTCCCCCAAACAAACCAGCGCAAGCACTGCATGGCATAGTTTTGCCTGCGCACTTGCGTAGCCCCTGGAACGCCTACGGAGCACCGCTGGTTCTGAGGACAGAGCACTGGAAGAGGCCATGGAGGAAGAAGAAGAGGAGGGGGTGGAGGAAAGAGGTGTGTCACAACCAATAGTAGCATTTTGGAGGCGTGGTGGCGGAACAACCTCCAACACTACTGCACCTTGTCCTGCATCCTTCCCAGCTGCCAGAAGAGTGACCCAATGGGCCGTGAAAGACAGGTAACGTCCCTGTCCATGCCTGCTGGACCATGAGTCAGCGGTAATATGCACCTTACCACTGACCGCCCTGTCCAGCGAGGCAAGGACATTGCCTTCCACATGCCGGTAGATAGCCGGAATCGCCTTCCGAGAGAAAAAGTGGCGTTTGGGGACCTGCCACTGAGGAACCGCACATTGTAACTGAAAAGGCAGCAGTTGAAGTGATAGCAATTTAGCCAAGCTAGCATTCAACCGCTGGGCATGTGGATGGCTGGGAGTGAACTTCTTTCGCCGGTCCAGCAGCTTTGGCAGGGACATTTGCCTGCTATAATCGGATGTGGGTGTACTGCTAGCAGAGTGCTCGGAAGCACTTGGCTGTGACACACCTAATTCTACACCTTCATTCCTCTCAGAGCAGGTTTCAGACTGAAGGTCTAGTGGGGTTGGAGAAGCCAGCTGATGAGGAGCAAGGAGAGATCCACTTTGTTCTTTGGTGTGGGTCTTTGAGGTACGCTTGCCAACGAGCTGCATGGCAGGTCAACATATGTCTGGTCAAGCATGTGGTGCCCAAGCGGCTGATGTTTTGGCCACGCGAGATACGCTTGAGACATATGTTGCAAATAGCAGCGGTGCGATCTGATGCACTCGTCTCAAAAAAGGCCCACACCAAAGAACTTTTAGAATAACGCGCAGAGGCAGCGCCCTGCACAGGCAGAGCTCTGCGGTGTGATTCAGTCGGTGTGCTGCCCCTAAGCTGGCCCCCGTAGGGCATCCTGCCTCGTTGGACATGTGCCTCCTCCTCCTCCTCCTCTCTCCTACCAGGCACCCACGTGGAGTCAGTGCCCTCGTCCTCTCGTCCCTCTTCATCGCTGTAGCAAACCTGGCAATATGCTGCAGCTTGTGGAACATGACTGCCAGATTGCTGTCCATCTTGAGCATCCCCTCTCTCTGCATTCACGCTACTGCCTTCCTCTAGCTGAGTGTCATCATCAGAGCCTACAAAACACTGGGCATCCTCCTGGAACATGTACCCAACACTGTGCTCAAAGAGTTCAGGAGACTCCTCAGGAGGACGTGGTGGGTCTAGGGAAGGAGTCACTGATGATGACATTGAGACGAGGGAAGACGATGCATTGGCAGCTGCTTTGCTAGTACCCTGAGACTGGGTGAGAGAGGATGAGGAGGATGAAGAGGGCTTGGTCATCCACTCTACCAAGTCATTGGCATGTTGTGGTTCAACATGTCCAGCTGCCGAAAAGAAGGACAAGCGTGTCCCATGGCCACGTGCTGATGACAATGCACCGCGTCCACGACCAGCACTGTTGTCTCTAGACACAGAGCCTGCTTGCCCTCTTTTATCGGCTCGCGCCTGTCTGCCTCTCCTTGCTGGCCTTCCAGACATGGTAATGGCCTGAAGGGAGTTGGGTAAAACAGCAGTTGGGTAGTGTATATTGTGCTGGAGGCACACAATACCCACTAACTAACTCCTGCAGATGCCTTTATTATAGAACACCAGAGATAAAGGGGTGTACTGTAATGGAGTCACACAACACCCACTAAGCCCTGCAGATGGCTCTATTAGAGAAGAGCAATAAAGGGTAGATACAGGTGTATATTGTGCTGGAGGCACAAAACACCCACTAACTCCTGCAGATGCCTTTTTTATAGAACATCAGAGATAAAGGGGTATATACAGATGTATACTGTGCTGTGCTGGAAGCACACACAACTTCCAATAACTCCTGCAGATGGCAAGTGGGCTCAAATAGAGAAGAGCTATGTAGGTGGATATAGCGGTGTGTACTGGGTACAGAGCACGCAGACAGCACGCACAAGCTCCTAACACTACTGACTGCAAGCTCTATTATAAAAGATAGATCACTAGCTATATAGGTGAGGTGAATACAGCAGTGTATACTGCGGTCAGGGCAAGCAGACAACAACCACTACAGAAGAGCAAGATCGAAAATCGGCCGATAACGATCGGTGTGTACTGTGTTGAAGGTACACAGAACATCCACTAACTGCTTCAGACGCCAACACATTACACAAGGCTGCCGCGCTGGCGGCCTTATATAGTATGGGGCGTGTACTACACAGCCTGAGCTATGATTGGCCACAGGCATCCTGCCTGTGACCAATCATGGCTCTCCTCACTGCTGGCGCTGTGATTGGCCAAGCATGCGGGGTCACAGTGCATGTTTGGCCAATCATGAGCCAGCAATGCACTGCGATGATGCAGTGCATTGTGGGCCGTGAGCGCCACACGAATTTGGCACGAACGGCCCATAATGTTCGGAATTCGCCGAACGGGCGAACAGCCGATGTTCGAGTCAAACGTATGTTCGACTCAAACACGAAGCTCATCCCTACTCCTGGCTTTTGCAAATTGAATGTTACCAAATAGAACAGACTATCATTCTGAGCGCTGCATTTTTCTTTCCCATCTCAATAATTTTTGGTCACTACGGTCTCTTGATATGTAAACCACTTTGATAAATCACAACTTACTGATCAATAAGAACATCTAGTTAACATCATTAAATGTAACACAAGAAATATGTTCAACAATGCAATACCTGTCTCAAGCTGGGCTTCACCACATGTTGCTGCCTGGAAGGCCCAGGTTGGACGTTGGAAGCCTCAGCTGGGGGTGAAGGATGCCTTGAAGGAAGACTGAAGAGTGGTGGCCTGAGTGGTGGCCTGGGTACCCCCTGGTCTACCAGAAAATGCAGCCTGTCAAAGTAAACCATCCTGGGGTAATAAACGGCATCTGTATCTCCTGCTCTCAAGGACTCCAGGTGCTTCTTTCTCTCCCTGAGATATGTAATCTTCATGGCCCCAATTTTCCTATTTAGATAGGCCATGTCTGCTGCGGGGACCATGATCCACACCAAAGAAAGAAGTTTCTCCAGTGCTGCTTTCCTCTTTGTTATGTCGTCATAAAAATCATTGTGGAACTGCCACAGGCAGGGCATCTCCTTGTAGAGTTTAAGGAATAGCCCCATAAAATTTGGGTTTTTGAATGGATCCATATTGTCTGCAAGACATAACACAAGACAAACCCTCAAATACTAATAATGGCATTAAAAACCCTCCTAATCTTGTCCCAACATCGGCCTAGATAGAAGCAGTCTAGTCTAGTGATGCACCAAGTTAAAAATTTTACCTTCGTTTGCTCGATCGTTGTGTCCGCGCCTCACTCTCTTCCCAGATCGTACGGACGATACACGCGTGTTGCGTTTTATATACAGTGCGCATGTGTGAAACTCCACCCGCCCCTGACGTTCTTTCTAGACTATTCCCCGCCCCTTCGCTTCCTGCGAAGTGGGGAGAGCACATGGCAGAGAGAATGCAGGTGCGCACTAATAATAGTTCCACTAACGAGGAGGAGGGTGAGGAAAGCCTGGAGCCTGAAACATCCCGATCCAGGAAGAGAAGATTTAAGGCCTCAAATATGTCTTTTGGAGAGATGTTGGAGATGGTGGACATATTGAACAGGACCGACTATGATGGGAAGTATGGCCCTTACCCAAACCCAAATATCCGAAAGGCCAAGATCATGTCTAAAGTTGTGAAGATATTAAGATAACTATCTCCCTCTCTTAAATAGAATTAAACAAGACCTTAAAGGATACCCCGCACATAGACTGTCATGGTTTGGTAGGATAAGTGTAATTAAAATGATGATCCTTCCAAAGGCTTTATATATTTTTCAGAGTCTCCCGATAAATGTCCCAGGGGCCTATTTTAAAATTATTAAATCCTTGATCCAGAAATTCATATGGAATAAAAGAGGAAGTTGCGTTTCCTATAAGATAATGAATAGACCTAAGGATAAGGGAGGGGTATCCCTTCCAGACTTTCAAAAATACCATTTAGCAGCGGTAATGAGGAGAATTCTGGATTGGGTTTATAACGCCCCATATAAAAAATGGGTACTACTGGAAGATAATATGAGTAAAGTTGCCCTGAGTCAGACCATCTGGATTCCAATGAAGTTTAGGGGTCTCCCTAGAGGAATATCCCCGATTACAATGGAAACATTAAGAACATGGGATGGGGTACTTAAAGGTACAGTAGGACAAAACAATAGCCCCCTAATACCCCTGTCAGGAAATAATTATTTTCCCCCGGGGAAAGAAAATAAAATGTTCTTGAAGTGGACTCATAGGGACAGATTGAGATTAAGGGATGTGATAAAAGTAAATAGCCTATGCTCACTAGCGGAGCTACGAGAGAAATATGGCAGAACACCATGGGATGGATGGAGATATAGACATCTCCAACACTTTGTAGAGTCCCTCCCTAAACCTCTCCGTTCAGGTGACAGTTTAAATCCCTGGGAAAAATTGATTGACTGAGGAGGAGTGGGCAGACAGGGGATTTCTATAATATATAGGACCCTAATAACTTTGATGGAGGATGAGGCGATGCCCTCTTTGGGGAGATGGGAAGGTGAACTGAACCAATCAATCTCAGAAAAACTGAAAGGGAAAGTTATAGATTACACCCATTCCACTTCAATAGATACAAGGATACAAGAAATGAATTATAAATTATTGGTTAGGTGGTATTATGTTCCATCTAAAATGCATAAAATTAATCAAGACTTATCACCCCTATGCTGGAGAGAATGCGGGAAGGAAGGAACTCATGCCCATATATGGTGGCAATGTAGCGCAATTCAGTTATATTGGGAAAAAGTGGTGGGCCTAATTAAAGAGATTGATGGGAAATAGAACTGGATCCCTGGAAATGTTTGTTTCACGCGACCGAGGGCCCCAGGGAAAAATATAGAATAGCATTAACTCCATTTCTGCTGAATGCAGCGAAAGCACTGATCCCGAGATATTGGAAAGTAAAGGAAATACCAGGGATAGGAGAGTGGTTTAGGGAAATAGACAGAATGAGGATTATGGAAAAATTAATATACCTTTAAAGGGGAGCAGGAATGAGATTCCAGGATACTTGGAGGAATTGGATGGAATTCAGAAAGTCTTCAACATATCTTGGAACTATGGGGGATGGAGTGGGCGTCTAGGGGTGTGCAGCTGGATGCATATACTCCATAACCCATGGGGGGTGGGGTTTCTCTTTTTTTTTTTCTTAGGGGGGGTGGGGGGAGGGGATGGGGGGACCCCTTTTCCTCTGGGTTTTTTTTTTTTCTTAGTATTCACGTAAATTTATGGTAGAAGGGAGTGGGGATGGAAGGAGAGGAATCCCCACCTTAGGCCGCGTACACACGCGGGGACTGTTCGCTCAACTTTGTCCGCTGAACAGTGTTTCGGCGGACAGTCCGCTCGTGTGTGGGCTTTCAGCGGACAGTTTCAGCGGACAGTCTGCTGAACAACGTTTTTCGGAAATTCCGAAAAACTGTCCGCTGAAACTCTGTTTCAGCGAACAGTCCCCTCGTGTGTAGGCTTGTTCGTCAAACTAAGTTCGGCGCATGCTCAGAAAGGATTTACACGCCGAAGTTTGCATTGCAGTGTATAGGACGTCGTATTTTTCGTCCCGTCGTACGTGCCGTTCACGTCATCGCGCACGGTTTCAGCGGACTGTTCGTTCGTCGTGTGTGGGCAAGTCCGTCCATGCTAATTTTGAGCGGACTGTCCTCTGAAACTGTTTGACGGACAAAGTTGAGCGAACAGTCCCCGCGTGTGTACGCGGCCTTACACATATCACAAATCGAAATTAAGAAAAGGAATCACGTGGGAGAGGCAATAATAAGGGTAAGATAAGACCACAAGAGGATAATTTTGAACACTGAGGTGTGGAGGGTTTGTCCCCCTCCTCCCTTTTTTTTTTTTTTTCTACATTTTCTTAGGTATATTAAGGATTGATCCGGTCGGGTACCCAATGTGTATTTTCTTACTGTCTGTTTTTATATGAATGTTGAAAATACTGAAATACCATGAATGCTAAACAAAGTGATTTGTAATAGTATGTATAAGAAATATTTTTTACTGTTTTTTTTTGTAAATGTGGAAAACAAAATAAATAAATAATATTTAAAGTTGTGAAGAGTCTTCTGAAGAATTTTGGGGTACGACGATCCAAAGATCAACTGAGAAAATGCTGGTCAGACCTGAAACTGAGGGAGCACGAGCAGTACCTAAGGATCAAGCGTGTTCTTAAAAAAAGTAAGTAGTTGTTGTGTGTTCATATGATTATTCTTGCTTGCATCCTGCTCCATGTGCTTTGATTTCATGTTGTGCATTTTAAAATGGCCACTTTCAAGTTCATGGTTTCATTCGTTCGTAAGAAACATCGTTCTGCAGGGAAGTATTCCAGCTTAACAAAGTGTCCCCAATAATGTTCTCACCTTGGAACTCGGCCAAAAAACACAATTGTACAACACTTCCAAGCAATGTTTCAGATTCCTATTTCTGCCCTCGGAGAACCCAGCTTCCGGTACGCTCATCAATGTATGTCACAATATTTTTATTACATGGTGTGTTTTTTTGCTTTGTTTGTAGGTGATGTGGAAGAAGATTCCCGTTTTACCAGCGAAAGTGCCCAGATCCTGATTGGGGAGATAATGGGGTGCAATCGGGATTTGGAAAATATACAGCAAAACATCAATGATGTTAAAAATAAAATGAAGAACATCATTGATGTTTTGGGGAGAGTGTGAAACACACAAAACTAGATAGGGTTTTATTTTTGATATTTTAAACAAAAAATTTTGTATTTCTCGGAATTAGAAATTTGGAAGATGCACAGAGTGTGTAAACATGCGCTATCTCCCATCATGGGTGATCAATGTACGTGTTTTGTGTAAAGTGTCTGAGATGAAGGGGTTGCAGCCCCAAAGCATGTACATTGATCCCACATGATGGGAGATAGCACATGTTGACACTGTGTGCATCTTCCAAATTTGTTTTTTTCAGGGGTGACACCCCGTGTGATGAAAGCAATATCAGCCCAGTTTGTACATACTCATGTCTGATATTGTCTTCACTTTTCAAAGTTGAACTTTGTAAGTTCCTGTGTTCTGTATTTTATGGTTTGATACATACCTGTTTACACAAAAACACCAAGTAAACAAAACTTGGATTAAACTCTGTTTTTGATACACACAATTTCTTGGTTTGTTGTAAAAACCTTTTTGAAACGCACGTGTGAATGGGCTTATATTAAAAAGTTTAATTATCAAAAATGTGTGGCTTCCTTTTTCGTTGCGCCAAAAATATATTTATAGTAAAATTTTAGTTTGTGCTGAGAAGGAGTGTGATTTAATAAAGGCAACTCCACTTTGCACTCCAAGTGCAGTTTCAGGTATACTTTTGCAGTGCACTTGTAGTGCATAGTGGATGTGCCTTTAGTAAAAAACACCCACAGTGAGATGTAAATTTGGACAATCATGCCATTTTCCTGCCATGATGCTGAAAATGAGCACGATTATGGCTAGTAATGCACTACATACATTAGTTACAAAAACAAGGTGTGTGTGTAGCAGACCCACAACATAATAAGATTATCTGAAGAAGAGACTGTCCCCTCATCTCGCTCTGAAATTGGGTTTGCACTGTTGGTAAAAAAGGCACAACTTGAAAAAAACTGGCAAAGTGGGAGGCCACAGTCTGCCATTCCTGTGGCGTTGAAGGACACTGTGTAGTGAAGCAAGAAAAAAATTAGTAATTTGACAAATCAACATTGCAAGCAGATTAGACACCCACATTTTTTGACAAAATTAGTATAACATTTTGGGAACTGAGTATTTAAAGCCTAAAGTATAAGGTCCCCTTATGAGAGTCATCACCCCACCATCCCCCCCATCTGATGGGCCCTTGCTAAAAAATCAGGGGGGATGCTTAGGACAGGTAACCCTCTCCACTTGATTGAGAGCTGAATGCCTAAATAATGTGTGATACTTTGGGAAGCCCCTCCTTAGTTACACTATTGGCAGCCCACCGGACAGTAAGAAGTGTCATAATACCAAAAAGAAAACAAAATGGAAGCACATTTTGACATTCTGCTATAGCATTTGAAAGTGTTGAGGCAGGCCCTTGCACTACATGCTTAGGTGAATTCATCCATAAATGTGATCATCAAAAAGGTAGGTATTGTGTGTATTAGCTTTGGTAAAGTCATCAGATAGAGGATTGCTATCAGCTGAGCTAGCAGTTGGGGGGAGGGGGGTTACTAATGAGTTTGGCACAACCCCAAAAATTTAAAAAATGTCATTCTGCATGAATTGAAGCACACACATCACATGTTTAGACGTTTTAGGGGGTGTTTAGGGGAAAGCAATACTATGGAGCTGACAAAAGACATTGGTAAGTGACTAGACTATAGTTTTATAGGCCAAGAAGAGCATGGTGGGGAAGTTAGTAAGGCAAATATGCCTGAGGACAAAGGGGCAGAGCATATGAATTAGAGCATATTGCAATGATGGTAATTAGGGAATGAGGAAAGAAATGCAAGACATTAGCAATCATGAAATACATAGAATGTGATGTTTAAGGAGAAAACTTAGCTTCATATAGTCCTTCTGCAGGACCTGAATGATGGCAGAACAGGTCTCTGGAATAATGATCCCCAGAGCCTGGGGGGAGATGCCTGTAGAGAACATGAGGTCCCGAAGGCTTCTCCCAGTCGCCAAATAGCGCAACGTGGCGATGAGCCTCTGCTCCAGAGTGATGGCTTGCCGCATGCAGGTATCCTGCCTGGTGATATAAGGGGTCAGCAAAGCCAGCAGACGGTGAAAAAAGGGGTCCATCATCCGGAGATAATTCCTGAAATCATCAGGATTATTCTCACGGATCTCACGGAGAAAAGACATGTGCGAGAACTGGTCACAATGGTGCAACCAATTCTTGGTCCACAAACGCCTCCCCTCCTTGTTCATGGACCGGGCTTGTGTCAAAGTAAGAACCCCAACATGAAGCCCCTGCACAGCACAAACTCTACGACAAGTACGTAGACGAAACATGGTTTCAAAACGGTCGGCTGGTCAGAACAGACACCAGAAAGCACCGATAAACAGCAAGGCCTGAAAGAACGACTTGAATAGCAGAAGCAAGCAGACAATAAAAAATGCCTTTCAAAATGTACTATACCAAGATATAGTCCACAATGAGAAACAAATAATTAATGACTGCACGCACTGATTATCAGATACGCAAAGACAAGCACAAACCGAAGAGCAGTAGCGATCTGAATCACTAATCTGAAAAGCGCGAACCGTCTCTCACCAAACTTCTACTAACATGAGATCAGCAGAAGGAGCCCAAAGGGTGCCGGACATGGTGCTGAACTTCCCTTTTCTAGTCCTGCCGTACACGGCTTACGTCACCGCGTTCTTGGCAACCGCAAATTCCGACAACTGGGTCCGACCGTGTGTGTGCAACGGTTTCGGACTAAATCCATAGGACAAAATCCAACGAATTTGGTTGTCAGAATGTCTGACCGTGTGTACAAGGGCTAACATTGACATTACTACATCTGGATCTATCCTCAAGATCTGCTTTTTTAAATTCATCTACACACCACTTGGGTATTCAAATGAACATATCTTTACTATCTTCACCGTGTTAAGTAAACATTCACTTTTTTAATGGAACATTTAATTTATTAGGTGAACACGATCATCTTTAAAAAACTATTTAATAAATTATTCTAAATATCTTTTACTTCCTAATTTGCTGAAACTATTTCTTAGATTAGTCCGATTTTCTTTGCTGCATGCTTGCTACCGGTTAGTGAAAAATTAAGCAATAAAGTCAGAGAATAAGCAAGGCAGCTAAACAACTAGCAGTTTAAAAATGAAGTCATTTTTCCATAGGGGTAAGTTTGCACGGCAACAAGATTTAGCGGCAATTTCTAGCACTAAAGCCTTCCCCCTCTGGCCTTACATTCAACTAAAACACTTTTTAGATCACCCGGAGAGAAGAAGGGGCTTCACAAACGCACCCACGGTGTTTGAATCTTTATGTTCGGGCTCAGCCCCACAGGATCATGTCATTTCCGCACTCTATGCGTCCCTGTTCAAGGATACTCACTCTGCTCTGCGCTCAGACCAAGAGTTCTGGGAAGCGGCACTGGGTAGGGAAATAGGTGACACTGAATGGGACCGCATTCACTTATCTATCCACAAAGGGTCCCTCAATGTAAACGCTCAGGAAAATGGGTACAAAATTAAAACTAGATGGTACAAAACCCCAGAATTGTTGCATAAGATCTTCCCGACTGTGTCGGATAGGTGTTGGAGATGTGAACAAGAAGTCGGGACGTTCCTCCATGTGTGGTGGACATGCCCCTTGATTCAGCCTTATTGGAACAGGGTGCACAAGGTGGTCTTGAAAGTGTCCTCCTTGCCCCTGCAATTTGTCCCAGAGCAATACCTCCTCCACCTATCCGAGATATCCCAAAAATGCTGCCAGGATGTGCGTCCCGGCCTTATGGAAATCTAGAGCCCCACCTTTGATTAGAACCTAGATACACCGTATCAATCGCATTGAGACGATGGAGGAGCTGATCCATTCATCGCATGACAATATCTCTAAATTTTCTGCAATCTGGGAACCTCACCTTTAAGAAATCACAGCACTACCAGACACTGCTACAGAGCAACGATTGAAATCGGACGGGGTACTGTTAATGCTGTGATCATCATCTAGCAGCTGAGCAAATACCAGGGAGAACTAGGCACTTCGCCTGCCCCCCCCCTTTTTGTATTTATAACCTGAGTCGCTGTCAGTCGCAGACGGAGAGGGTAGCTGGTGGTATCCCCCACCCCCTCTCTGTTCCGTAGCTTTATTTTTGGCAATCTCGCTTCAATTTTTAAGTCTGGGCTTCTCTCCCCCCCCCTCCTTTTTTTTTTTTTTTTCCTCTCTCTCCCTCTCCTTTTTTCCTCTCCCCCTCTCTCCCTTCCCCTCCCGTTGATATCCCTCTATAGGGCTACTACTCCCTTCGGGGATGATTAGGCATTATGGCAAAGTGGTGGAGATTAACAAACTCACAGTAGCAATTGTTGTGATTGTGACCCCTGCAGCATCCATACTTATGCTAGTCCACACATCCCAGTGTAGCTGGGAGCCTGGTCAGACCCTTAATTCGACCTTAATTTTAGAGGAAATTACAAGGGGGTCTACCCCTTCGGAGAGGAACCTGAGGCGGAAGCACAGGTGAATCTCGGGGGAGCCCTATATTCATTAGGAGATGTTAAAGTTACATTGGGGTTTTGTAATTCCTTTACTTGTTGGGTCTGTGTATCTCAGTGGTCTCTGTATCACCGCTGGTTTAATCTGTTACATGTTGCACTTTTGGTTACACAATGTTTTTTATATTGTTCTTACTCAATGTGACTTTGTATGATGCTCACTACATAATAATAAAATATTTTGGAAATAAAAATGAAGTCAGCCTTGGCAATATACATATTGTCTTCATGATTACTTTAAATCGCAAATGCATTTTCATTTTAACTGAATACTGAAATGTAAAGGTAAAACATGAAAGAAAAACGTGTCTTTCAGTTCATTTTCTTTAGAAATCAGCTACAGCTTAAGTAGAAAAGCCTGTCCCTTGCCACAATCCTGTAGAGAAGGATCCTTGGTCTTGATGCAGTGGAAGCAGTGGTCTCTTTGCAGAGTTATACATTCCCTGATGAATTAGGCCTATAGCACTGCAATCAGAAAAGATTGTGCGCCCTGCTGAATAAAGAGCTTAAACTGTCTTTCAGTAGGCAGTGTGTGTAACTTCTGCAGAGATGCCACTTCTTCCACATGTAGAGCAAGGGTACTTTTCTGTAGCATGTTGACGGTGGGCAGTCATTTCTACATTGGATGTCGCTGCTTTCGGAAAAAAACATGAGACTTTTTGTTTTGAGGATTCAGATGGGATTTAGCTGAGTTAAATAAAATGATTTGTTGGGGCTTAAGATGCTTTTTTTTCCTGGTGACATTTTGGTCTGATAAATGGCCATAAAAATAGTGACAACAATTAAATGTTTTATATCACTGTTTATATAGCTTTACATACTCTAAACTTATTAACATATGCTCTGAAGCATCTTTGTATATTACAAGCATTATATTAAGCTGTGCTGCCTACTCCGGAAATCATTAAACATATACATCACATCAATTTCTGAATATATATTCACCCAAATAAATCACTAATGTGGACTCCACACCACATATTTTAATAAGTTGTAGTATCATAGATTGCATTTAAAATCAAACTAGACAGCCAAGAAAAGGTGAACAGCAGGATATCAGTGTAAAATGATATTATAAATTCTTCAGGGTTAAGCTTCATTTGTCATATTTATATATTCTGTCATGTACAAGCTGATTCCAGACATAGTAATATATATTTTGCATTGCAAGCTGCAGCAAAACAGCCACTTACTTTGTCTGCTAGTCACCTTCTTTTACAGTTTTATACTGCTTTGTGAAAACAAGAAAACTGCTTAAGAAAACATATGAATGGATGATTAAAAAGACAGGCTGCTGGATAGGTGGACAGATAAGTAGATAGATAGATAGATAGATAGATAGATAGATAGATAGATAGATAGATAGATAGATAGATAGATAGATAGATAGATAGATAGATAGATAGATAGATAGATAGATAGATAGATAGATAGATAGATATGTCTACATGAATAATTACATTATATCTATATTTCAGATGGACTGTAGTAAGTTTTGGTATTCAGAATATCCTCCAAAGAGCACAGGTGGTTCTAAGATTAGTACAAGAAGAGCTGTCAAAATGATTAATTCACTGATCCACCTTGGCTTGTGAGAGGACATCTGGAAACTTGCACTGTTAGTAGTTTTAGGGAAATATGGTTAAATTAAAGATGCATAATGTATAAGAATTTGCCAAACACATATTTAAAAGATGAACTATAACCTTTTAAATGTTATCACTGTGCAATTTATACATGTAATATTAATTATAACTAGAAACAAAATAATGTTATGAAAAATATGTCATTGTTCGGCATTACTTTTTCTTGGAAACACTATCTGATAAACTACGAATTATGGAGCATATAATATGAAATACTTTACATGCTTATAATAAACTATACAATAATCTCAGGATGTATCACTATGAGGTATTGGTACATGCTTTTAAGCTGAAGATCATAAAGAGACAGAAAACTGGATTTACAATCTTGGATACCAAAACAGCCCCTTACATTCACTAAATGCATATTATACATTTATGTGCACAAGTTCCTGTAACACCCTTGTCACAACAATCTTCACAAATTAGTTAGACATACTCATTCTCTTACAATATGCAAATAAGTCAAAAAGCATGCCAACATTATTTGTAGATCGGTAGTAAATAAATTGCCATGAATAAATAATAAAATAAAAATGTCCAAAGCACTTGTTCTTCATACCTCCTTATAAAAAGGAATGTTTATTTTTTTTAAGTAATATTGAAATGATGTACAGTAGAACCTGTGGATAAATTAATTATTTTAAAATGGAGACGTTCATGAGGCTTGATTTATAATTTTTAACATTCTTTTTTTTTTTTTTAAATGATTTTTATTGACAACATTTTTGCATACATTAACTGAGACAATGCAATTGTTCAAACAGTATGATAATACAGTTATATGGTTTACATCTTAAACAAATAAAAAAAAGGGAACAGAAAGAAAAACACAAAATAACCGTGTAAACAATGCGATCGAATCCAAGATACTGCTTTACGCTTGAATGTATGAAACCAGTTCTTCTCACTTGTTTCAGAGTCATACCATAGTACTCTATGTTTATTTCCAACATTTAACTCTATAACATTAGAATTAGCTGAGCTCTAAATTTAAGAGCGAACCTCCCTGTGGCGTTAGTAGCTGTGTGGCGTTGGCATCTGCGTGACTCCTCCGCACCCCTGCTGGGATCACACTGTGACAGAGGAGCCACCCAGAGCCCCGCCAAGTAGAGTTCTAGCTAACTATCACTAGATAGAGAGGGATCTGCTATTTCTTATACCACTCTGTCCAACATTGCCACCTCGCGTCTATAATATTGCCACAAGAGTTCCTAAGGGCCAACAACCTTTCATATTGGTAGTTAAGGTTTACTTGGATTAAAACTTCCGATGGATTGGGGGATAGTGTGTTTTTCCAATGGCGAGCAATGATCAGTTTGGCTGTAGTTAAGATTTGGATTACTACTGTACGGAATTGAGTTGGATAGTTATCTATACCAAGGTGTAGAATTGCTAGGGCAGGATCCGGGGTTTGTAATATACCTGTAATTTCAGCTAGGATGCTGAATAATTTCCTCCAGTAGCTGGAGATACTCTTGCAGTGCCAGAATATGTGTAAAATAGTGCCCACATTGCCACAGTCTCTCCAACAAAGAGGAAATTGTGTATTAAACATCTTTGCTAATTGATGGGGCGTTCTATACCACTTGTGTAGTATCTTTTGGGTAATTTCCCAGTGGGTGACACAACGAGTAGCTCTATAGTTGTATCTAAAGGCTTTGCTCCAATGAATGACATCATATGATCTACCCAAATCCCTTTCCCATGTGAGCATGGAGGGGGTTTTTACCACTACACGTTTGTATTGGAGTATGTTGTAAATTAAAGAAATACCTTTACCCACCGTGTTGGAATTGAAAAAGTATTTCCACGCAGAGCTATCCATTTCAATAAGTGGTGGGGGGAACTTCAGGAGAAAGGATGAAACCTGGTTATAGAGAAATGCGCTCGATTGGGGTATGTTATAAGTAGTTTTCAATGAGTGGAATGGCAATAATTTTGCATCGGAGTATAGTTCATCGACCCATTCTAAGCCATTCTCCTTCCATGCAGCTATTTTACTATACGGGAGCAAAACTTCTAATGTTTGGATTGGGATTCTGATTTCAGTACTGAGGTTTTTTTTCAATTGCTGCTGGCTTAAGTGTCTCCAGGCTAGAATGGACGCCGTAATCGTAGGGGAGAGATGCGTTATGTTTCTAGGCTTCCAGGAGTCTGCCAAAAGAAGGAGACCCAAGTGTGAAGTTTCCGCTATATGTGCTTCTAGCTTTGCCCACAGTGGATCAGGGTTTTGTAGGAACCAGTGTTTAGTTTGTGCTAAAACAGCTGCCCAATAGTAATCCTTAATATCGGGGAGGCCCATACCGCCCGCATTTCTATGTAGTATAAGTTTGGTTGATGGGCAGCGCGCTCTTTTGCCTTGCCATATATAATACTTAAGGATTTTATTCAGTTCCTGGAAATGAGATGCTTTGTATACTATAGGGAGGGTTCTGAATAGGTACAGTATTTTCGGTAGGATCATCATTTTGTATGATGCTATTCTCCCTGCCCACGATACCTCTGTTTTGGAGTATTTAGATGTGGCTTTTTGCACTTCTTGAAGGAGGTTTTTGATATTAACGTCTGCTATTTGGGATAGGGTCGTCGTTAGGTGAATACCTAGATATGGGATCTGTTTGGAGGTCCATACGTATGGATACGCTTTCTTAAGATACGAACTCATGTGGTGATTCGTGCCTAGGTTTAATATGAGGGATTTAGTAAAATTCACTTTGTAATAAGAGATCTGTCCGAATGATTCTAAAATTTCGTGTGCGAATGGTAACGATACAGCTGGGTTTGTTAAGTAGAGAATGATGTCGTCTGCAAATAAATTGACTATATGGTTTTTGTGCTTGACCTTAAGTCCAGATATATGTGGATGCTAGCGAATGGCCTCCGCCAGGGGTTCTATCATCAGATTAAAGATAAGGGGTGATAAAGGACACCCCTGGCGGGTGCCATTCGAGATGTGGAATGTTTTAGACAAGAGTCCCATGGTGAACACCTGGGCTGAGGGGTTGGAATATAATGCAAGTATAGCTGAGAGAGCATCCCCCCCAAAGCCAAACTTCTTCAGCACCGCAGCCATGTAGTCCCATTGGACTCTATCGAACGCCTTCTCCGCGTCTATAGAAAGAAGCAGAGAAGGCGTTCTTCGAGTCTCCGCTTGATGCAAGATGTTCAGCAAGCGTCGTGTGGCGTCTGACGCCTGTCTCCCTTTTGTAAAGCCGGTTTGATCCGGAGATATCAAATTTGGCATAAGATCAAAGATTCTGTTGGCTATAATCTTGGCATATAGTTTTATGTCTCCATTGAGGAGGGAAATAGGACGGAAGTTGGCTGGTGCATCGGGAGATTTTCCGGGTTTGGGTAGAGTAATCACATATGCCTTGAGCATTTCTGCTGGGAATGAACCCGTCGTTTTGGCTATATTAAATATGGAAAGAATATGAGGGGACAATATATCGAAGAAGTTTTTGTAATATGCATTTGAGAGTCCGTCAGGGCCAGGGGATTTACCTGAGGGCAAGGAATGTATGGCTGTCCTCAACTCACTAAGCGTAAATGGATTATTGAGGTCTTCAAGTTGGGCGCCGGATAATGAGGGCAAGCGTATCTTGTCTAAGAAAGAGTTTATTTGTTCTTTAGATGGGTTGAGTGTGTCAGGGTCTGTGTGTAGGTTGTATAGAGATTCATAATAGTCTGCGAATGCATCTGCAATTGCTTGGGGGTGTTCTAATCTATTTGCAGTCTTGGGGTGGAGCAAGTACGGAATTGATGTTTTGGTGCGTCTGTCTTTTAAACGGTTGGCCAGGAACCTACCCCCTCGGTTGTTATTTCCGTGATAGTTAAGACGGAGCCTTTTCATAGCACGGTCGTGTATGTCACAGTACCACTCTCTGATTTTGCTGCGTACGCATAGTAATTGGTTGGCAAGGTCAAGTGATGGGTCCGATTGGTTACGATGTTCTAAATTGCGTAGTTCAGTTAGTAAGTCGTTTAGTTTGGAAGTTCTAATTTTTGGGATCCTGGATTTAAGTTTGATTAAGACCCCCCGTACGAACGCTTTATGAGCATTCCAGTTAGTGAAGGGACTGGTGCAGTTAGAGTCATTAAATTTGAAAAATTCCTCAAGTTGTTGGGCAATGTCTTTGTGGAATTTTGGGTCTTGTAAAATGGTTTCATAGTTTCTCCAGATACGGGCTGGGACATGGGTTCTACCACCTTCAATATTGACTAAGACGGGGGCGTGATCAGACCACGTGATATCAAGAATGGAAGCTTGTGTAACTCTATGTAGTAAATTTTTGTCAGCAACAAACATATCTAGTCTGGAGTAGGAATTATATCTGGGGGAATAGTATGTATAAGATCTTTCGCTGGCATGGAGACAATGCCAAACATCATACATCTCTTCCTTTAGGAGGAGCTCTCTGAATTTGGGGATATGATTCCTAACTCCAGAGGATGTGTCTAGGTTCTTATCCAAGATCATATTAAAGTCCCCACATAATAGAACGCTACCAACTCGCATCAGCTCTATTCGTTTGAAAACTTTCTTCATGAACCGTAGCTGGTGCGAGTTAGGGGCATATATGCAGACAAAAGTAATAGGGATTTTGTTCACCTTGCATACAAGAATAATAAACCTACCATCAGAATCAATAAATGAGTCATTGAGTTCAAATTCGACGGAGTCTCTTACAGCGACCATTACTCCTCTCTTTTTTGCTGCAATGGAAGAGTGCACTATAAATGGAAAGTCCTTGTGGGTACAAGTAGGCGTGGCCAGTTTGTGAAAATGCGTTTCCTGTACCGCTAATATATCCACTTTCAATCTCGTCGCTTCTTGCCATAGAGATCTCCTCTTAGCGGGATGGTTGAGACCCCTTGCATTAAGTGACAGGATATTAATATTCATAACTCCTTAGTTGAGAGCGATGAGTTTTGTCGTTTGAGGGAATCTGTAATGTCAGGATGTAATTAAGTTTCCAAGGGCTCGGATCGGCAATAATTTTTGAGGAAGTGCGGTGGAGAAGTTCAGTTCTGAGAACAGGACCGGGGGTGTAAGCTACATAGCATGGTGACACAAGTTCCGAGCAGGTGCTCAGAAAACATACAACAATGACCAAAAAAAATGGTGGACATGTGTAAACATGTGAAGTTCCCTTGATGAAATGAGCAGATGTGGTCAGTGTACATAGAAATAGTTCCTGCTGCGTGTGGTCACATGAGGGTACGCGCCAAGAGGTAGTGACTAGTAAGCGTAAAGCTTGGCAAAGAACAAAAAGAAAACTTAAAAAAACGAAAAGCAAAACAGTAAAGCTGTAGTAAAAAGTTAGGCCTCCATAGGCCGGGCACCGAGATGCCCTATGCGAGGGGGTAATCGGACGGCGGGTGTCTCCAGAGTCCGGGTCAGTTATTCCCGCGGACGTAACCGATGTATAGTGGGCGTATGAGATGTAAATCCCCGAGTGCAGAGCGGAGCTCTCTTAGAACGCGGCCATCCTGTTGCGCGGTCGCCACGCCCCCCCTCTTGATTTATAATTTATAGATTATGGCTCTGGTAATGTAGAACAGAAAAAGAAAATGTTAGCAAAAATGCTCCTAATTCAAAATGGGAAAAAATATCCACCTTACAGTTAAAAAAAAATAGAATAATTAATTTGAATATTTTTTTTTCTTTAAATACTATTTGAAATAAGAAACACAATCATTCCTCCAATCTATCTATCTACCTATCTATCTATCTATCTATCTATCTATCTATCTATCTATCTATCTATCTATCTATCTATCTATCTCTATCTTTTTATGTTCATGAGTCAACCACATAGGAAGGAAAAATGTTTGAGGACTCTCCATTTTTTACCCAGTCAATCCTGTTGAAATAATGAAATGAAAAATGTAGAACACTGAAGAATCATTTACACTTTGTATATTTTCCAGCTGTAAAAGTACAGTATGTGGCTGGTTGGGGACAACATAGTTATATAGTTAGTAAGGTAGAATAAAAACACCATTCCATCCAGTTCAACCAGATTGAGTGTGGGTGCATGTCTACAATTGTCCCTATACATTGTGTCTTATTAAGCTGCTCCTCTATTATATATTATTTATTTAAGGTACCCTCATATAGCGCCATCAAGTTACATGTCACTCCACACATACATCGCACACTCACATCGGTCCCTACCCTTAAGGAGCCTACAATCCAAGGTCTTCAACTCATATTCATATGCTAGGGTCAATTTTTGACAGAAGCCAATTAACCTACCATTATGTCTTTTGGAGTGTGGGAGGAAACCGGAGTAAACCCACGCAGGCACAGAGTGAACATGCAAACTCCAGGCAAGATAGTGTTGAGGTTGGAATTCGAACCAGTGACCCTTTTTACTGCTAGACAAGAGCACTACCCATTACACCACTGTCCCAGTATGTACATTAGGGGATTTTTTTGGTGTTTTACTTGGTGTATATTAAGGATGAGCCGAACATCCCCCAGTTCTGTTTGCACCAGAACATGCAACAACAGGCAAAAAATTAAATGGCTGACCCCGCCTTCCTCTGACATCACGTGGAGTCAGAGGGGGTGGGGTCACCAGTTTACGTCACCAGGTGGCTCTGCCCTCAGCTATATAACAGCTGTCACGAGAAGAAGCGTCACTCAGCAGGAGCCTCCTATGGAGGTAGAGCTGTTGCTTCTTTTCCGGATCGTCGGTGGCATGAGATGGATTTACATTGCCGGACATTTTTTTTTAATCTTTTAATAAAGGACTTGTCCCAACGTGTGTCTCCTGTCTTTTTTACTATTTTTGACACTTTTTGTGAAATGGTAGGGGTACAATGTACCCGTTACCAATTCACATAGGGAGGAGGCCAGGATCTGGAGGTCCCCTTGTTAAAGGGGCTTCCAGATTCCGATAAGCACCCACCTGGAGATCCCCACAACCACCGGGCAAGGGTTGTGGAGATGAGGCCCCCATGTTGAGGGCATGTGGCCTGGTACGGTTCAGGAGGGGGGCACTCTCTCACCCCCCCCTCTTTTTCTGTGGCCTGCCAAGTTGCCTGCTTGGATAAGGGTCTGGTATGGATTTTGTGAGGACGCCTATGCCATTTTTTTTTAATTCTGCACAGGATTCTTCTTAATTTCCATATCAGACCTGAAGGGCCTTGTATGGATTTTAGGGGGGGGGGCCACACAATTTTTTCTAAAAATGTTGGTTCTGAGTTTCCCTTAATAGTCATACCAGACCCACAGGGCCTGGTAATGGACTGGGGGGCCCATGTTTTTTTTTTCAATGAGTTTTATCTATATTGCTGAGACACAACAAATTTATTACAGCCGCGATCAGTTTTAAATGACAATTTTTCCTTTAGAAATGTAATTTTGCTGTGGTACTGTTCTAAAAATGGGAAAAATGTGCCACTTTGCAGGCATACTATAGACACCCCCCCCCCCCCCCCCCCCGGTACTAGATTTAAAGAAATATTTCATTTTTATTGTTTCACTTTAAGCATTAAAAAAATCACTGCTCCCAAAAAAAAATGTCTTCTTTTAATTTTTTCGTTTCAATATATTTTATTTTGCATAAAGAAAAAGAAACAGAAGCAATGTAGATATGACAGAAGTGCATCAGGAGGTGACATGAAATTACAAATATTTGTAGTCCTGAAATTGCCAAGCAGGCTGACAGTCAAACATATCAACATAATACAGTCAATGAACCATTATAAAGTAAGCACTACGGGGATTACAAACTGAGGTACCTGGATGAGTCAATAGCCTCCAATAGACAGGAGCTATCTTGTACATCTGTTCAAAATCCCAGCTAAAGGGGATGTAAAGGAAAGAGGGAGGATCCTCCATCACCCCATAAGGGCTCTTGCTGTGACCGGGGACCCCTAACCCCTCACCAAAACTGAAGTCAGTGAGAGCAAGGATTGTGCTCACCAGAGAATACAATCTAGTTAAGTAAACAAAAACAGGTAACAAAAACATATTACTTGGCTAATAAACAATATAGGTCCAGAGATGATTATAACAACATCCAGGACGGGCGTCAGAGCCCAAAGTAACCAGTTGAGTGTAGGCACCCCGGTATCCCGGGAGCCGGTAAAAACAGGCTTTAGCCTATATTGTAGTGCAAGGACAGACCCTGAATTAGGCTTTACTGACCCTGCTCTACAAAGGAGCACCTACGACAGTATGTCCATCGCTAAGCGTCACATAAAAGGCAAAAATGGAGAAGAAAAAGGAGAGAGGAAAGAAAAGGACGAGAAAGGTAAATGAAATCTTCTAGCAGGAGTCGACTAGGGGGTAATGAAGCTGTAGTCGGGATCCTAATCCGTGTGGAATTACGTGGACAGGACAATACCCACAAAGCACGCCCAGGGCTCCCAAGTGGCCCTGAATTTGTCCGAGCGATCCAGGAGTACACTTGCCATCTTTTCCTGGAGCATGATCCATGAAATTTTCCTTTTGGCCATCAGGGTGGAAATAGTGGTTTGCTTCCAGGCTTTGGCAAGAGTAAGCTTTGCTCCCAGTAAGATAAAGGTGATGAGGCGTTGTTTACTCCTGGAGGCTCCTTCTACTGGGAAATTAAGGAGCGCCACGAGAGGAGACATCTGAACAGGGATGGCGGAAAATTTGGAAATCCAGGTAAAAATCCTATACCAGAACTGACGTATTCTGGGGCAAGTCCACCAAATGTGTAACATGTCACCCCATAGGCCACAGCCTCGGAAACACAGAGGAGAAGTTGATGGTAACATTTTAGCCAATTTCGAAGGGACTAGGTACCATCTCGTTAGCACCTTGACACCAGCTTCTATCATACTTGGGTTAAGGATACCTTTGAAGAACTTAAGAAAAAGTCCATGCCAGGTGTCAAGGCTCCAAGTTTGGTTGAGATCCTCCTCCCAAGCTTGCATGTAAGTCGTTTTAGAGCGTGTGGAGGATAGTGCTTTATAAATGACTGAAATCCCCCCCTCTGCTCATTGGACTGACCGCACCATGTTTCATAGGAAGTTACCTGGGGACCACTAGGAAGAGTCTTGCATTTTTTGTGTAGGAAATTCGAGATCTGAGCGAATCGAAAAAGTTCGGTGGGGGGCATATCTAGTTTGCTGACACAGTAGGCTTTAGAGATTGGGCCTATAGGTCTAAGGAAGTGTCCTATTCTATAGAGACCCTTGTCAAGCCACCACTGAAAGGCTTTAATGTCCATTCCCGGAGGAAAGTCTGGATTGTGGAAGATGTGAGACAAAGGTTTCAATGGAGAGATTAGACAACAATTATTTTTTAAACCGTCCCAGACTGCAAAGGAGTGGGAAACAGTTGGGGAGAGGATCGAGGGTCTCATCTTTTTAGGGCTCCACATAAGGAAATCCAGCGTGTGCCTAGGTACCGCTTGTCTCTCGATCTGTATCCAGTCAGGCTGTTCCCATCTAGAATAAATAGTTGACACCTGTGCCAGCTGGGCGGCTTGATAGTAGTGACGTAAGTTAGGGAGGCCTAAACCGCCTTCTGACTTGGATCTAAATAATATGGATTTAGAGAATCTGTGACCTCCTTTACCGCATATAAATTTAACAACTTTGGCTTGAAAGCGTTGTAGGCGCACCCTGTCCACTGGGATGGGAAGAGCTCTGAAATAGTACAGGATGCGAGGGAGTAGCGTCATCTTTATTGTATTGATTCTACCCAGCCAGGACAGGGACAACCCAGACCACCTGGTGAGATCTTCCTCCAGTTTATGGAATAACGGTGGGTAATTAGCTTGATGGAGGAGATCAATCCTGGGGGTTAATTTGATCCCCAGGTACGAGATCATAGAGTCGCTCCAGGTGAACTTGAAGCTGTCCCTGAGACCGGCGAAGAGAGGGCCAGGGATATTAACATTGAGTGCCTGAGATTTGTGATAATTAACCCTGAGACCCGAAAACTCTCCAAAGTCGTCAAGGAGACGACAGATATTGGGCGACGAGATCAGAGGGGAAGAAACGAACATCAGGATGTCGTCCGCAAATAAGGCCCATTTGTGCTGACGAGAACCGCAATGAATACCCTGAATATTTGGGTTATGCCTAATGGCTATGGCCAATGTTTCAATTGCTATGGCAAAAATCAGTGGGGATAGCGGGCATCCTTGTCTGGTACCTCTGGATATGGGGAAAGATTCCGAGTAAAATCCCTGCAGACGCACCTGGGCTGTTGGGGAAGAGTAAAGGGCACGCATGACATTGAGGAAAGAATCGCCAAATCCCCAACGCTGTAAGGTGGTGAAAATATATGACCAGTGGACGGAGTCAAACGCCTTTTGGAGATCTAAAGACAAAAGGCAACCCTGTCTGGTAGAACTCCCGCCCCACTTAGAATTGGGAAGCGATATGATGCCAATGGCTCTGCGAGTTTGATCAGGGCCTTGTCTTCCCGGAATGAAACTTTTTTTTAGTCAGAATCTTCAAATCGTTATTGATGAGAGAGATTGGTCTATAATTACTGACGGAGCTAGCATCCTTATTTGGCTTAGGAATGACCGTGATATAAGCCTCATTAAGAGAGGAATCCAGTCGCCCCCGCCCTTCGGAGAGTATTGAAGAAACGGGCCATGTACGGGGCAAGAGTAGGAGCGAATGATTTATAATAGGGTATCGAAAATCCATCCGGTCCAGGGGCCGAGTGCATTTTTAAATTTTTAATCACCGCGCACACTTCGTCTGCAGAAATGGGCGAATCCATCCTCAAACGGTGTCTATCTTCTAATGAGGGGATCGGGATAGTATCAAGGAATTTATTAATGTCCGCAGGGGACGGACCATGAGATCCGCTGTATAATGATGTGTAAAAGTCATGGAATTTGTGCATGATGCGCTGGGGGTTCTGGGATAGGGTACCACCTTGGATTCTGATTTTGGGGAGGGCCGGGGCTCGAAATTTAGGTGTCAGTCTCTTGGCTAGCATAGAACCAATATTGTCACCTTGGTAGTAGAATCTAGCTCTATTCCAGCGCAGCCATTTTTCCGCTTTGGTGGTTAGGGCAAGATTCAAAGCCACTCTAGCAGCATCTAGTTTGGAAGTGGGGACGGAACTTGGGCTAAGTTTATGTTGTTTGGCTAACTTGTTGTACTCCTTGTACAATTTATCAATGTTTGCTTTGTTGGTTTTGTTAATCTGAGATGAAATTTGGATAAGTTGACCCCTAATTACTGCCTTATGGGCGGCCCACAGGCAAAATATTGAAGTATATTGTTTTCGATTTCCTGTGCTCTAGCGGGATCACTTAAGATAGACTCATTAAGTCTCCAACGTCTGCATGGCTTGTGGCAAACAGGACGAGTGAGAGTCAATACTACCATTGAGTGATCCGACCAAACCACATCTTTAATACTAGCCCTTTTAGCAAGTGGAATGGATGCTGATTCAACAAGTATGTGGTCGATCCTTGAGAAAGACTCGTGGGGGTGTGAATAGTGCGTGAAGTCCCTTAAAGTTGGATTAACTTCCCTCCAGATGTCAACAAGACCTCATTGGAAGAGCAACTTGGCTATACGAAGGCTTTGTTTAGTGGGTCTGGTCAGGCGTTTGCCTGGAGGGTGCGATTTGTCCAAACCCTGGTCAAAAGCAGTGTTGGAGTCTCCTCCAAAAAGTATCGTGCCCTCCAGTAACGGGGTTAAAGTGGTAAGCATACGTTGATAAAAGGCTAGCTGACCCTTATTGGGTGCATAGTAGGATATGAATGAGTACAATTTACCATCCAGATCGCCCACTAATAGCAAGAACCTGCCCTCCTCATCCTTGAATTCAGTTTTTAGAGTGAATTTGCAGCGTTTAGAGATAAAAATGCCCACGCCCCTAGTTTTGTCCTCTGCGTTGGCTAAGTAAAATAGGGGGAATTTGGAGTGAATAAAGGAGGGGTTAACCGTTTAGGGAAGTGTGTTTCCTGAAGTAGAGCCACATCCACCCCATGTTTATGTAGATACTGGAACACTTTGCGTCGTTTAAGTGGAGAGTTTAGTCCCTGAGAATTGTGGGAAATTATTTTAAGTGGTGGAGGTGTGTTTAAAGTCGTATCATCCATTGAGCAGAAAGGGAGGACCGCCATAGAAATCATAAGCACTTACCCCTGTACATCCATTGAGCCCGACCCGACTTACAAACCATGCAAGGGTCCCTGGAAGGAGATTAATGTTTTGCTGAACTGTCCCCCTGTCGACTCCTGCAACGATAAGGGAATGATTAGTACAGTTAAAAGGAAGAAAAGAGAGAAAGAAGAGAAAGTCGGATGACAAGAGAGCCAACCGTAAAGTGGAGGGGACAGAGTCCTCCAGAAGTGAAGACAAAACATACATACAGCCCATCCCTCCAAAAAGCAGGGACAAGGCTCGTCTAGTTACTAGGGGCAAAAAGACCCAGTGAACCAGACAATGGGAGGTACATGAGCACCGCCCCAGCAGGTAGGCCTCATCAATTATGGAAAACCATATAACGTATATAAAAATAGAAAGGGCACCCGTAGAGTCATGGCCCCTACCCCTCCATGATTATCAATAAGTTGAGATGAGCAAAAATGGAGGGGGGTGGACTGAGAGCACATTGTGTAGCAAAAAAATGTGGTATAACAATATATGAAAAATAAAAAGAAAAAATATACACAAAGCAATAAATAACACCTGAATCTCAAGGGGAGTGGAAGTCCTGGATATTTGGCAGGGGGAAGGGAGAGAAACAACAACGAGGGGGGGGAAGGAGAGGGGAATCTGAAACGTCCCCAGGTGTCAGTAAGGGGGAAAGGAAAAGTTCAAGCCCCAGTCCCCCACCTCCCCCCCCAAAAAAATTAGGGAGAGATGAGGCAAGGGGGACTCCAACGGAAAGTCCCGCGTGGGGTCTCACGGCCTAATCCCCATCCAATGCCCGCCATATGTCCGCCGTGGTTGAGGGCGAAGGTAGCGGTCAAAGAAATGGGTCAGTTCCAAAGGCACAAGTGGGGTAGCAGTTCCTCCCAGGGAGACTCTGAGAAGATACAAAGCACTTGGAGTTCTTGTGATTGGTAGTCTCAGGGGGGCCCGGTTTCCTTAGATTTCTTAGAGCGTACAGTCTCCCATACTGGAGGCAGGGGGCTGGTAGGCAGTTGTCGTTTAGCGGACTGTAGTGTACATCCTTGTTGAGGAGGATTTGGAGTCTGGCTGATGAGACCTAACTGCAGCAGGAGTTTTTCACCTTCATGTAGGGAACCAAAAATGTATGCTTTGCCTCTTGAGTTGAAATGGAAAGAGCCACCAGTACTTGATTTCCTTGTCCAGCAGGACTTGAAGCAGAGGTTTCAAGGCTCTCCTTTTTTGGATAGTGGACGGGGACAAGTCAGCAAAGATCTGCAGGTGGTGTCCCTGAAAAATGATCTTGGGTAAGGATCTTGATTTGCGCATTATTTCCTCTTTGACCGAATAGAAGTGGGGTTTGACCACAATGTCTCGGGGAAGACCGTAGGCTCTGGGAGGCCTCAGAGCTCTGTGAGCCCTGTCTAGTTCCAGTCGGCGGTCCGGAATTAGGGCTTTGATGAGAGAAGAGATAGTTTCAGGGACATCTTTGAAGGATTCAGGGAGCCCCCTGACCCTAAAATTGTACCTTCGATTTCTGTTTTCGAGGTCGTCAATTTTAGCTTGTGCAGTCTCCAATTGTTCCTGCAGGTTCTGTATGCAAGCCGTGTTTTGATTGGTTCTGGTAATAGTGGTTTCCAAATTAGTCTCAACTATTTCAATGCGGGTGCCTATATGTTGTAGGTCAGCTTTGATATCGCTTGTAATTTTGTGCGCTGTTATGTTCAGGAGATCAGCAAATGTTGCGAAGAGCTCAGACATATTCATGTTGTGCAGTAGGCCTGAAGCCTCAGGCTGTGGTGAGGGATGTGACTGAGGTGGGCCAGCCTCCATTGGTGAGAGGCCCAAGTCCGTCAGGGTATGCTCCAAGAGGGATGCAGTAGAGGCCGGAAAGGTAGCAACCAGGGGAGGGAAGTCAGCCAAAGGGTCCGGTGGCAGTATGGATGGGGATGCCGCTGCATTTGTGCTGGGAGAGCAAGCGGGGCCTGAGCAGCGCGGGGCCGCCGCCATCTTGGCCGTCTCTGACAGGGACACAGCGGCCTCAAATGCGGGCTTTAGACTCCTTCTTACCGCTCCCGAGTACATCGGGGGTGTCCCCGAGGCTTCCGCCTGCCTTGTGGAGGGGATGCAGGTGAAAATCGCTGCCGAGGGTGCCGGTATAGAGGCCGGAGCTGCTGCGGCGGGACGGAGCTCCCTGACTAAGCATCCATCTTAGGAGCTGCCGCGCATGCGCCTCCTCTTCTTTTAATTTTTGCATTGGTACATGTCCCCTGGAGCAGGACCTGGGTCCCCAAACACTTTTTATGACAATAACTTGCATATAAGCCTTAAAAATTAGCACTTTTGATTTTTCATGCTCGTGTTTCATAGCCTTTAACGTTGTTTGCGTATTCTACCAAATATTTTGCCTGTTCACAAGCTCTGGTGCAAACCGAAATGGGGGGGGGGGCGGTGTTCGACTCATCCCTACCCCTGACTAGCCCCCAAATGTTTTGCTTACATCGAGAAAGGTCACACTACAATAAAGCAAGGAAACTTAGACCTCTGTGGTATATTAATGTGCTTTTACTAAATAACAAAAATCTGTACATGCAAACAATTACAATCATAGCAATATAAAACGAGATTGATAAATAACATGCTAAATGTTACCTCATTTCTAGCGACACTGTGGTCTAAATACAATAAGAATAACAAAAAATTTACTTAGCTCAGCTTAAAGATGCTTCATGATTTCCATAGGCAAAGAGGAACTCAGACTTATTCTACAGTGATTGCATGAGATGGGGTGAAAAGAGTCTTCAGGATTTGGCAGAGAACTTTCCCAGGTGTTAAGTCAGTAGAGAGTCCTCCTTTCAGCATAACTGACAATCCCACCTGGGAGTATCCTTTTCTGCCTTATAACACTAATGTCAGATGTAGGTGAAGCATTCTCCATCTCAACCACTAAATGGCTCTATTGTATCATAATTGCCATACAGTGGTGTGAAAAAGTGTTTGCCCCCTTCCTCATTTCCTGTTCCTTTGCATGTTTGTCACACTTAAGTGTTTCGGAACATCAAACCAATTTAAACAATAGTCAAGGACAACACAAGTAAACACAAAATGCAATTTGTAAATGAAGGTGTTTATTATTAAAGGTGAAAAAAAATCCAAACCATCATAGCCCTGTGTGAAAAAGTGATTGCCCCCCTTGTTAAAACATACTATAACTGTGGTTGTCCACACCTGAGTTCAATTTCTCTAGCCACACCCAGGCCTGATTATTGCCACACCTGTTCACAATCAAGGCATCACTTAAATAGGAGCTGCTTGACACAGTAAGGTCCACCAGAAGATCCTTAAAAGCTACACATCATGCCGAGACCCAAAGAAATTCAGGAACAATTGAGAAAGAAAGTAATTGAGATCTATCAGTCTGGAAAGGGTTATAAAGCCATTTCCAAAGCTTTGGGAATCCAGCGAACCACAGTGAGAGCCATTATCCACAAATAGCGAAGACATGGAACAGTGGTGAACCTTCCCAGGAGTGGCCGGCCGCCCAAAATTACCCCAAGAACGCAGCGACGACTCATCCAAGAGGTCACAAAAGACCCCACAACAACGTCCAAGGAACTGCAGGCCTCACTTGCCTCAGTTAAATCCCTGCTTTTTAATGTATTGACTTTGTTGTTGCAGCGTTCATGCCTCCACCATCAGGAAAAGACTGGGCAAAAATGGCCTGCATGGCAGAGTTACAAGGAGAAAACCACTGCTGAGCAAAAAGAACATCAAAGCTCGTCTCAATTTCTCCACAACACATCTTGATGATCCCCAAGACTTTTGGGACAACATTCTGTGGACCGATGAGACAAAAGTGGAACTCTTTGGAAGGTGTGTGTCCAAGTATATCTGGCGTAGAAGGAACACTGCATTTCATAAAAAGAACATTATACCAACAGTAAAATATGGTGGTGGTAGTGTGATGGTCTGGGGCTGTTTTGCTGCTTCAGGACCTGGAAGACTTGCCATGATAAAAGGAACTATGAATTCTGCTGTCTACCAAGAGATCCTGAAGGAGAATGTCCGACCATCTGTTCGTGTACTCAAGCTGAAACGAACTTGGGTTCTGCAGCAGGACAATGATCCTAAACACACCAGCAAGTCCACCACCGAATGGCTGAAGAAAAACAAAATGAAGACTTTGGAGTGGCCTAGCCAAAGTCCTGACCTGAATCCTATTGAGATGTTGTGGTATGACCTTAAAAAGGCCGTTCATGCTCGAAAACCCTCTAATGTAACTGAATTAGGACAATTCTGCAAAGATGAGTGGGCCAAAATTCCTCCAGGACGCTGTAAAAGCCTCATTGCACGTTATCGCAAACGCTTGGTTGCAGTTGTTGCTGCTAAGGGTGGCCCAACCAGTTATTAGGTTTAGGGGGCAATCACTTTTTCACACAGGGCCATGATGGTTTGGATTTTTTTTCACCTTTAATAATAAACACCTTCATTTACAAATTGCATTTTGTGTTTACTTGTGTTGTCCTTGACTATTGTTTAAATTGGTTTGATGTTCCGAAACACTTAAGTGTGACAAACATGCAAAGGAACAGGAAATGAGGAAGGGGGCAAACACTTTTTCACACCACTGTAGGTCATACATGTCAAAAGGTCAAGCTATGTTTGATCCTTACATATACAGCTGACCAGCAACTTTAATGGCATTCCAGTCTTAGTCTGTATGGTTCAATACTGATGTGCAGCCTTTGCAGCTATAACATCTTCAACTCTTCTGGGAAGGCTGTCCACAAGGTTGAGGAGTGTGTCTATGGGAATGTGTGTCTTCAGGTCTGAAGAAGGAGGCCATGCCTCCGAAACATGTTGTCATGGTAACAGTTGTTTATGCCTTTTCAGCAGTCAGCACGTTCGCATTATAATCCTCCACCTGGCCGCAGGTGACGTCACGCACAGCCGGCTGGTCAGTGTGAGTGTGTGGGCAGTGTGCGGTAGTCGATAGCAGGCAATGCAAGCCAATAGCCTCCATCTAACCTCACTGTAAGTCACTGTAAGAAATTACAAACCAGGAGAGGAGGCTGTCGTGGAAACTTTGATGTCATGCATACACCGGCAATCTGTGAGTGCAATCCCTGCTTTTTAATGTATTGACTTTTTAATAAATGGTAACACACTAGGGCTGGCGTGCGCTCTCTCTTGCTTTATACTAGTAATCCAGTGAAGATCCTCCACATCTTTCAAAAACATCTTACATCCTTATATAAAAAGGAAGGAATTTTTTTTTTATTATGTGTTAAAGTATTCAAGATATGTATAGAGAAAGAAAAGAGAAAAAAAGGAAGGAAAATAATAAATGTGATTACTATGTATGTAAGTAATGTATATGCTTGAAATTGTTTAATTATGTGTAATACTTTATAATAATTAAAAATAAAATTTGAATAAAAAAAAAAAAAATCTTACATCCGTATATAAAAAGGAAGGATCTTTTGATCAAACTTTAGCGGGCGGAATCATGTTTTTTCACAAATCAAAGTTCCTACTATTCCTTTAGCCCACTATGATTCTCTTGAAAGTCCCATTACAGCTATTGAAATTAAATTAGCAATTTAGTCTCTTAAATCAAATAATAGTCCAGGCCCAGATGGCTTCTCTGCCCCATACTATAAGAAATTCACTCACATCCTTGCTCCAATGTCAACAGACGCATTTAATTCTCTCTTTAAGGATCAAGCCTTTCGCCCTGAAACATTAATGGCTATGATTTCAATGATCCCCAAACCTCAGTCAGACTATACATCTTGTTCTAACTATAGACCCTTATCATCACTCAACCTTGACATTAAGTTACTAGCGAAAATCTTAGTGACCTGCTTAAACAGTGTAATAGGTTCTTTAATAAATAAAGACCAGGTCGGCTTTATCACACAGCGCCAAGCAGCAAATAATGTACTCAGGACTAATAACCCTTATATAACCTTATTTAGCCCTTATGGGCTAAATATTTTCCCAACCCGTTGTAAGCATTAACTTTATGTAAGCATCTGCCAGAAGGCATAACACTCACACACAAGCGAGAATTAAAAAAAAAAAAAAAAAAATGATTGCACCAGCACTTATTCAAATTACTTCATATTAAACATATATTCATTTTATTTTATTTATTGAAAGTGCAATGCACTCATACATTTGTTTTGTTCATATCACTTCTGAAATAATTTCTGAATCATTTCTGAAATAATTTTTTATAGTGTATCCCAGACTGGCTGAGGGCACAACACCAACACCACTAGACATCAAAGTTTTAGTTCACATTTTTCTTTTTGGTACCTCACCAGCAATTTGTGGGATTTTTTTTATATTAAAGGCATGTATGCAGAAGGTGTAGCACAGGACTTTATCTAAACCATAGTTGCCATATTCTCTTATCTCTTGGTTCCCATCAACTTGACCTATTCCATTTAAATGATATTATCTTTCAAAGGCTTCTGTTCTGATATGTTACATCCAGCAGAGGTTACACATTGAACTTTTTGTTTGTGCTTGTTGGTGCATATCTGCTTATCAGTGCGTGTAGTCAGTTCACATTTGTTTCTCATTGCGTGCTATTTCTATAGTACTGTCTTTTATTTTCAGAGTGTTATTGTCTGCTCGTTGCTAATTTTCAGTTCATTCTTTCAGGCCTTGCTGTTTATCAGTGCTTTCTGTTAGTCTGTTCTGACCAGCTGACTGTTTTGAAGCCATTTTGCATGTATGTACTCTTCGTAGAGTTCGTGCTGTGCAGGGGCTTGGTGTTGGGCTTTTAGCTTTGACACAAGCCCAGTCTATGAACAGGGCAAGGAGGAGTTCATGGAGCAAGAATTGGTTGCTCTAGCATGACCAATTCTCGTACATGCCTTTGCTTTGCGAGATCCGGGAGAATAATCATGATGATTTCAGGAATTATCTCAGGATGAAGAACCCCATTTTTCACCATCCATTGGCTTTGCTGTCCTCTTATATGAGGAGGCAGGATACCAGCATGAGGCTAGCCATCACTCCGGAGCAGAGACTAGTTGTCATGTTGCGGTACATGGCGACAGGGAGAAGCCTGCAGGACCTCAAGTTCTCCACAGGCATCTCCCCCCAGGCTCTGGGGATCATTATTCCAAAGACCTGTTCTGCCATTATTCAGGTCCTACAGAAGAACTCTATTAAGGTCCATTTTCTCCTTTAACATCACATTCTATATATTTAATGTTTGCTAATGTATTGTATGTCTTTCATCATTCCCTTATTACCATAATTGGAATATGCTGTAATATGCTGTGCCCCTTTGTCCTCATGCATGCTGAAAGCTTTTAAAGTTCCTTTTTTGTCCTTCATGCATATTTGCCTTCACTAACTTCCCCAGCATGCTCTTCTGGGCCCATATACACCTATAGCCTAGTCACTTAGTAATGCATTTTGTCAGCTCCATAGTAGTGCTTTCCCCTAAACACCCCCTAAAATGTGTACAAAGGTTATGTGTGTCCTTAAATTCATGTGCTAGAGGCTTTTTTTTTGTTGGGCCAAACTCATTTGGAACCCTCCCTCTCCCCAGCCACTAACTATCTCACCATCTGCTGAGCATGCTTCGCAGACTCATCCCTTTTATCCCAAAAGAATGACAAGGCAGTGGTAGTTGGAACAATCATCAATTCGCGATTGGACTACGCAAACTCGCTTTACATAGGACTACCTCAATATCAACTTGCACGATTACAACTTATCCAAAACACGGCGGCAAGGCTGATAACAGGAAAAAAAACATGGGAATCCATCTCTCCTTCGCTGAGGAGCTTACATTGGCTAACTGTAAAAAATCGGATCACGTTCAAAACCCTTTGCTTCACCCATAAATGCATGCATAGTGAAGCTCCGCAATACTTAATGGAGAAAATAAATCATTACACACCAAACCGCAGTCTTCGATCAGCTAAAAAAAACCTCCTCCTCATGCCCAAAGCCCGGTATAAATCTAAGGGGGATCGGAGATTCGCTGTCCAAGGGCCCCGGCTATGGAATGCTCTACCAATCGACATCCGTCTGGAAGAAAATCACCTGGCTTTTAGGAAAAAACTTAAGACCTTCCTCTTTTAGCTGATGATCAAAGCTCGCCACAGTGCCTAGAGGCGATTCAGTTTGCATTGTGCGCTATATAAGTATTTCATTCATTCATTCATTCACTAAGTCGGCTGATACCAATCCTCTATCTGCTGACTTTGGCAACCCATACAAACTATACCTACCTCTTTTGTTGTCAGATTTATGGATAAATACACCAAAGCATGTAGTGCAAGGGCCTGCCTGAATACTTTCAAATGCTACTGTTTAAAGTTTTTTTCTCCTATTATTATCTTGATAGGTAATAGCAGAATGTAAAAATGTGCATCCATTTGTTCAATGTGTATTTTTATTTTTTGTATTATGACACTTCTTACCTGTCCAGTGGGCTGCCAATTGTGTAAGTAAGGAGGGGCTGGACAAAGTTAACACACATTTTTTTAGGCATTCAGCTCTCAATGAAGTGGAGAGGGTTACCTGTCCAAAATATCATCCCCCCTAATTTTTTGCAATGGGTCATCAAATGGGGTGATGAATCTGAGAAGGCGACCTTATACCTTTGGCTTTAAATACTCATTTCAAAAAATGTTATACTTATGTTGAACAAAAATGTTTGTGTCTAATCTGCTTGCAATGTTGATGTGCAAAATTACAATGTTTTTTTGTGTATGACTCCAAAGTTTCCTTCAACACCACAGGAATGGCAGACTGTGGCCTCCCACTTTGCCACCTTTTCCAATTGTGGAGGTGCAATTGATGGTAAACACGTCTGCATTGTCCCACCCCCCAACTCGGGGTCATACTATTATAATTACAAGGGGTATAATAGTTTAGTGATGTTGGCGGTGGTGTCAGCTACCTACGAGTTCCTGTATGTGGACGTGGGGAAAAATGGCCGGATGTCGGATGGTGGAGTGATTGCACGGAGTTCTACTGGCATCTCCAGAGTGGCAGTTTGGGCTTGCCACCTCCAGAGGAAAATGTGGAAGGACACTCCTTCGTCTTTGTCGTGGATGAAGTGTTTGCGCTGGGGGACCATCTTAGGCGGCCATTCCCTATGAGGACCCTCACCTCGGACAAGAGTGTTTTTAACTACTGGCTGGCCAGAGCCAGAAGAGTGACGGAGAATGCTTTCAGGATAATGGCCAGCCAGTTCCGCCTATTTTTGACACCCATCAACATGGCATTTTGCACAATTTCTAAAAAAAGTACTCACCAAACTATGTGGCTTCAGTTGGGCCTGAGGCAGACTTCCTGGAACTTGCCAACCTGACGGCACTTGAAGCAGGCCGTCCTGGATTGCCCCCCCAAAGCGCCCGTGAGGTCAGAAACCAATACATAGAGTATTTTGATGGTAGGGGGGCCATTGATATACCAGACAATGTCTGAGAGACTTTTTTTAATAAATTTATCTTTCAAACTGCAATAATATTTTTTCTATTTACTGCTTGGGTTTGTTTTAGGTGTCTCCTAACTATTTTTAAGCTTTTTGGAAAATATAGGGAAGGGTTATCACCCCTGTAACATTGTTTTTGCTGTCTGTGCACCTCTTCAGAAGATTTCACTTCCCTTTTTGTCCCAATGACAAATGTTTTTTTGTAAATGTGGGGTTTTTAGTGAAACAAGGATTGGTGATAAATCATCAGTGGAGAGGAGACACATTTTTCCCATAACAACTCTTACAGGAGAGAATGTCCCTTCCTAGGAGTAGATTTCATCTCCTTCTGTTTGCAAGTAGGAATCGTTTGTAAGTTGGATGTTTGCAAGTAGGGGCCTACCCTATCTACTCTGCAGAAATTTGGGCCTAAGGTGTTGGTGTTGCCACAACACTGTAAGCCCTCACAGTTACTCTTGGTGGGCGCTGGAAAGCCCTGCTGTGCACTATTATATCAAGAATTGTAATTACATGCCATTGTTGAACAGTGGTAGAAATATTGAGCCTTTGGTGGTCGTGGTGATGCTGGTGCCACAACACTCTAAGTCCTCACAGTTACTCTTGGTGGGTTCTGGAATGGACCCTGCTGTGAAATATTATATCAAGAATTGTAATTACATGCCCCTATTGAACAGGGTCAGAAAAATTGACCTTTGGTGGTGGTGTGGTGGTGTTGCCACAACACTGTAAGCCCTCCCAGTCACTCTTGGTGGGTGCTGGAATGGGCCCTGCTGTGAAATATTATATCAAGAATTGTAATTACATGCCCCTGTTGAACAGGGTCAGAAAAAATTGGGCTTTAGGCACTGGTGCTGGTGCCACAACACTGCAACCCATCACAGATACTCTAGTTGAGTGCAGGAATGAACCCTGCTGCAAAATATTACAGCAAAAATTGTAATTACATGCCCCTGTTAAACAGGAGCAGAAAAATTGGGCTTTAGGCACTGGTGCTGGTGCCACAACACTGTAACCCCTCACAGATGCTGTTGTTGAGCACAGGAACGAGCCCTGCTGTGAAATTTTAGATTTAAAAATTGTAATTATGCGCCCCTGTTAAACAGGGGCAGAAAAATTGGGCCTTAGGCACCGGTGCTGGTGCCACAACACAACTGTACAACTGGGGAAATCCATAGTGGAGAAGGATCTGGGGGCTTTGGTAGATCATAAGTTCAATAACAACATGCAATGCCAAGCTGCTGTTTCCAAAGTGAGCAAAGTCCTTTCTTGTATTAAGAGAGGTATAGACTCCAGAGAGAGAGATAGAATTTTGCCCCTGTTCAAATCATTAATAAGACCTCACCTGGAATATGCAGTTCAGTTTTGGGCACCAGTTCTCAAAGATGATATTGGGGAACTGGAGAAAGTGCAGAGAAGGGCAACCAAACTGATAAGAGGCATGGAGGAGCTCAGCTATGAGGAACGATTAGAGGAACTACATTTATTCACTCTAGAGAAGAGGAGAATAAGGGGGATATGATCAACATGTTCAAATATATAAGGGGCCCATACAGTGAACTTGGTGTTGAGTTATTCTCTATACGGTCAACCCAGAGGACACGGGGGCACTCTTTACGTCTAGAGGAAAAGAGATTTCATCTTTAAATATGAAAAGGTTTCTTCACAGTAAGAGCTGTGAAAATGTGGAATAGACTCCCACCAGAGGTGGTTCTGGCCAGCTCAGTAGATTTCTTTAAGAAAGGCCTGGATACTTTCCTGAATGTACATAATATAACTGGGTACTAACATTTATAGGTAAAGTTGATCCAGGGAAAATCTGATTGCCTCTTGGGGGATCAGGAAGGAATTTTTTTCCCCCTGCTGTAGAAAATTGGAGCATGCTATGCTGTTTTTTTTTTGCCTTCCTCTGGATCAATTGTGGGCATAAAATTGGGTATATTGGATTATTTTTTATTTTATTTATTTGTTTTTAAGGTTGAACTGGATGGACTTGTGTCTTTTTCAACCTGACTAACTATGTAACTATATAACCCCTCACAGATACTCTAGTTGAAGCGCAGCAACAAACCCTCCTGAAAAATATTGCATCAAAAATTATAATTACATGCCCCTGTTAAATAGGGGCTGAAAGATAGGTCCTTAGCCACTGGTGGTGGCGTTCACAACCAAAAATGTTCTTATAAGCTATCAGCATGATCATTGAGGAGGAAGAGGATAGTCACTCAGCATAACAGGATAGTCACTCAACATTAGGGATGAGCCGAACACCCCCCGGCTCGGTTTGTACCAGAACTTTCGAACGGACCGAAAATTTGTACAAACTTTAGAACCCCATTGAAGTCTATGGGACTCGAACGTTCAAAATAAAAAATGCTAATTTTAATGGCTAATAAGCAAGATATTGACCTAAAAAGGATTTTGGGGACCCAGGTCCTGCCCCAGGGGACATGGGTCAATGGCAAAATTGTTTTTAAAAACTGAAGTTTTTTCAGGAGCACTGATTTTAATGATGATTAAAGTAAAAAAAAGTGAAATATTCATTTAAATATGTTGCTTGGGGGGCGTCTATAGTATGCCTGTGAAGTGGCACGTGTTTCCCGTGTTTAGAACAGTCTCTGTACAAAATGACATTTAACGGAAAAAAAGTCATTTAAAACTGCTTGCGGTTTTAATGTCATGTCTGGTTCCAGTAATATGGATGAAAATCATTGAGAAAAAAATGGCATGGGTAGCCCCCCTGCCCATTGCCAGCCCCTTTGGGTCTTGTACGGATATTAAGGGGAACCCCGTACCTAAATTAAAAAAAGGAAAGGTGTGGGGCCCCCAGGCCCTATATACTCAGAACAGCAGTATACAGGCAGTGCAAACAAGGCAGGGACTGTGTAGGTTTGTGGTGTTAAGTAGAATCTGTTTGTAATTTTGAACTGGTACATTTTTAAAGTTTAGCTCCAGTTAAAAAATCTATTTTTAAGCTTTTTAGAAAACATAGGGAAGGGTTATCACCCCTGTATCATTTTTTGGCTGTCTGTCTTTTTTCATCTCACTTCCTGTTGTCTGCTTCCATTTTCAAGTAGGAGACGTTTGTAAGTTGGATGTTTGAAAGTAGGGGCCTGCCCTATATGCTCTGCAGAAATGGGGGCCTAAGGTGTTGGTGTTGCCACAACACTGTAAGCCCTAAAGTGACTCTTGGTGGGCGCTGGAGTTCCCTGCTGTGAACGATTATATCAAGAATTGTAATTACATGCTATTGTTGAACAGTGGTAGGAAAATTGGGCCTTTGGTGGTTGTGGTGGTGTTGCTGGTGCCACAACACTCACGATTACTCTCGGTGGGCACAGGAACGGGCCCTGCTGTGAAATATTATATCAGAATTGTAATTACATGCCCCTGTTAAACAGGGGCTGAAAAATTGGGCCTTAGGCACTGCTTGCTGGTGCCACGACACTGCAACCTCTCCCAGATACTCTAGTTTGAGTACAGGAATGAGCCCTGCTGCAAAGCATTACATCAAAAATTGTATTACATGCCCCTTTTAAACAGGGGCAGAAAAATTGGGCCTTGGGCACTGGTGCTGGTGCCACAAAACTGCAACCTCTCCCATATACTCTAGTTGGAGTGCAGGAATGAGCCCTGCTGCAAAGCATTGCATCCAAAATTTTAATTACATGCCCCTGTTAAACAGGGCCTAATAAATTGGGCTGGTGGCATCATCCAGAACCAAAAATGTTCTTCCAAGCTATCAGCAGGATCATTGAGGAGGAAGAGGCTAGTCAGTCAACATAACAGGGCAGTCCCTCAGCATCAGCATAGGCAGTCTTGCAGGGATCTGACATTTAAAAAAATATATATTTGGTTACATCAGCTTCAGGTGCTTGGTAGCTGGTGGTGATCCAAGACTGATTCATCTTTATGAAAGTCAGTCAATCAACCGAGTCGGTGGACAGGCGCACCCTGTGATCGGTTACAAAGCCTCCAGCAGCATTGAAGGTGCGTTCTGAAAGAACGCTGGATGCAGGACAGGCCATTAGCTCAATTGCTAATGTGCAAGCTCTGGCCAGTGATCCATCCTCAAGACCCAGTAAGCCAGAGAATTTTTGGTGGGAAAGATGTCCAAGTCTGACCTTGCCCCTAGGTATTCCTTCACCATGTAAATCAGACACTGGCAATGGTTGCTGGAACCAATAACACCTTGGGGCTGCGGACTAAAAAATTGTCTAAAACGCATCGGTCAGACAGCCACCTTCTCCACCACTCCTTCTGTGACTGACTGAAGCCTCAGCAACACGTTGTCCAGGACCAGGAGTTTATAACCTTCCAGTCTCTGGGAACGCGTTGCACAGACCTTTCTGCAAGGCCTCCCAGAGATGTCTCATCCTCTGCTCCCTCTGCGATGGCAAGTTAAGGTCTGCAACCTTATCATTTTAATGTGGATCAAGGAGGGTTGCCAGCCAGTAATGATCCCTCTCCTTGATCCGACGAATACAAGGATCCTTCCGCAGGCTTTGCAGGATCAGGGAGGCCATGCAGCATAGGTTAGCTGAGGCATTCGGTCTGGAGTCCTCTGGGTCACTAAGGAAGACAAGATCTGCAGCCACCTCCTCCCAGCCACGTACAAATCCACGGGTTTCTTGGGACTGTAAATCATCCCTAAAAGACTGCTGATGCTGAGTTTCAGGCTCCACCTCCATGCTGACACAAGCCTCCTCCTCCTCGTCCTCTTCCTGTGTAATGGGTGGGACAGCAGGAACACTGTCGGGATAAAGGGGGCCTTGAGAGGCAAGGAAGTCCTCCTCTTCCTGCCTCTGTTCTGCTTCAAGTGCCCTGTCCATTATTCCACGCAGCGTGTGCTCCAACAGGTGGACAAGAGCTACAGTGTAAATGATGCATGCACTGTCACTGCTCACATCCTTGTGGCCACCTCAAATGGTGACAGGACAGTGCATGCATCCCTGATCATGCCCCACTGTCGTAGTGAGAAAAAAAACGAGCTCCCATGACCCTGTCCTGGTGCCATAGTCTCACATGTATTCATTGATGGCCCTCTGCTGTGCTTGCAGCTGCTGAAACATGGCCAACATTGAGTTCCACCTGGTGGGCATGTTGGGCAGGTTCAACTCCTTTTGGAGCTCAGCCAGCCAAGCAATGGCATTAAATGATCGGTGGAAAGGCACACAGACTTTCTTGGCCTGCCTCAGGACAATCTGTAAGCCCAGGTACGTGCCCAAGAACCCCTGCACCACCAAGTTAAGGACGTGAGCCAAACAGGGCACATGGGTCAGTTGTCCCTGTCAGAGGGCGGAGAAGAGGTTGGTGCCATTGTCGCAAACCATCATTGCTGGCTTAAGCTGGCATGGCGTCAACCAGCTCTCAGCCTACCCCTGCAGAGCTGACAGAATCTCTGCCCCAGTGTGGCTCCTGTCCCCCCAAGCACACCAGTGCAAGCACCGTGTGGCATCTTTTTGCCTGCATACTTGCATAGCCCCTTGAACACCCATGGAGCACCGCTGGTTCCGAGGACAAAGCACAGGAAGAGACCATGGAGGAAGATGAAGTGGAGGGGTGGAGGAGAGAGGTGTGTCAGAATCACCAGTAGTAGCATTTTGGAAATGTGGTGATGGAACAACCTCCAAGACTACTGAACCTTGTCCTGCATCCTTCCCAGCTGCCAGCAGAATCACCCAATGCACCGTGAAAGATAGGTAACATCCCTGTCCGTGCCTGCTGGACTATGAGTCAGTGGTAATATGCACCTTGCTACTGACCGCCCTGTCCAGCGAGGCCAAGACATTGCCTTCCACATGCCGGTAGAGAGCTGGAATCACCTTCCGTGAGAAAAAAGGGTGTTTGGGGACCTGCCACTGAGGAAGCGCACATTCCATAAACTCACAGAAGGGGTCAGAGTCTACCAACTGAAAAGGCAGCAGTTGAAGTACTAGCAATTTAGCCAAGCTAGCATTCAACCAATGGGCATGTGGATGGCTGGGAGTGAACTTCTTTCGGTGGTGCAGCAGCTGGGGCAGGGAAATTTGCCTGGTAAAATCTAACGTCAGTGTACCGATAGCAGATTGCCCGCAAGTACTTGGCTGTTACATACCTAATTCTACACCTTCATATCTTCAGGTTTCAGAGAGGACTGAAGGTATAGTGGGGTTGGAGATCCCAGCTGCTGAGGAGCAAGGAGAGGTCTGCTTTGTTCTTTGGTGTGGGTCTTTAAGGTACGCTTGCCAACAGACTGCATTGCAGGTCAACCTATGTCTGGTCAAGCATGTGGTGCCCAAGTGGCTGATGTTTTGGCCAAGCGAGATACGCTTGAGACATATGTTGCAAATAGCAGCAGTGTGATCTGATTCACTTGTCTCAAAACAGGCCCACACCAAAGAACTTTTGGAATAATGTGCAGAGACAGCAGCGCCCTGCACATGTGGAGCTCTGCGGTGTGATGCAGTCGGTGTGCTGCCCTTAAGCTGGCCCCTGGAGGGCATCCGGTCTCGATGGATATGTGCCTCCTCCTCCTACTCTCTCCTATCAGACACCCACGTGGAGTTAGTGACCTCATCATCCCTACCCTCCTCATCACTGGAGCAAACCTAGCAGTATACTGCAGCTGGGGGAACATGACTGCCAGATTGCTGTCCTTCTTGAGCACCCCCTTTCTCTGGGCTCAGGTTACTGCCTTCCTCTAGCTGGGTACCATAATCAGAGCCTTCAAAACACTGGGCATCCTCCTGGAGCATGTACCCAACACTGTGGTCAAACAGTTTGGGAGACTCCTCAGGAGGACATGGTGGGGCTAGGGAAGGAGTGACTGATGCCATTAAGCTGAGGGAAGAAGCCACATCGGCAGCTGCTTTGCCAGACAAAGTACCCTGAGCCTGGGTGAGAGAGGATGAGGAGGATGAGGATGGCTTGGTCATCCACTCTACCAAGTCTTCGGAATATTACGGCTCAAAGCGGCCAGCTCCCGAAAAAAAGGACAAATGTGTCCCACGCCCGCGTGCTGATGAGTATGCACCGTGTCCACGACCAGCACTGTTGCCTCTAGACACAGAGCCCGCTTGCCCTCTTTTATTGGCTTGTGAATGTCTGCTTCTCCGTGTTGGCCTTCCAGACTAGGGATGAGCCGAACACCCCCCGGTTCGGTTCGCACCAGAACTTGCGAACGACCCCCGCGTTCGGTACGAACGTTAGAACCCCATTGAAGTCTATGGGACTCGAACGTTCGAATTGGAAAGTGCTAATTTTAACGGCTAATATGCAAGATAGTGTCCTAAAAAGGGTTTGGGGACCTGCCTCCTGCCTCAGGGGACATGGGTCACTGCAAAAAAAAGTTTTAAAAACGGGCGTTTTGGCGGGAGCACTGATTTTAATGACGATTAAAGTGAAAAAAAAAAGTGAAATATTCCTTTAAATATGGTGCCTGGGGGGTGTCTGTAGTATGCCTGTGAAGTGCCACGTGTTTCCCGTGTTTAGAACAGTCCCTGCACAAAATGACATTAAACGGAAATAACACCATTTAAAACTGCTTGCGGTTTTAATGTTATATCTGGTTCCTGCAATATGGTTGAAAATCATTGAGAAACATGGCATGGGTAGCCCTCCCTGCCCATTACCAGCCTATTTGGGTCTTGTACGCATATTAAGGGGAACCCCGTACCCATATTAAAAAAAGGAAATGCGTGTGGCCCCCAGGCCCTATATACTCAGAACAGCAGTATACAGGCGGTGCAAACAAGACAGGGACTGTGTAGGTTTGTTGTGTTAAGTTGAATCTGTTTGTCATTTTCAACCGGTACATTTTTAAAGTGTAGCTCCAGTCAAAAAAACTATCTTTAAGCTTTTTGGAAAACATAGGGAAGGGTTATCACCCCTGTATAATTTGTTTTGTCGTCCATCTTTTTTCATCTCACTTGCTGCTGTCTCCTTGCGTTTGCAAGTAGGAGATGTTTGTAAGTTGGATGTTTGAAAGTAGGGGCCTGCCCTATATTATAGCGGTATGTACTGGGTACAGAGCACGCAGACAGCACGCACTATCTCCTAACACTACTGACTGCAAGCTTTATTATTAACCACTTGTTAGCCCAATGTTTGCATAAAGTGAAAGATGAAGTTATGCTGAGTAAATAGATATCAAACATGTCATTCTTCAAAATTGCACATGCCCGTGGAATGGCGCCAAACGTCGCTACTTAAAAAATCCCCATAGGCGACACTTTAATTTTTTTTTTACTGGTTACATGTTTTGAGTTGCAGAGGAGGTCTAGGACTAGAATTATTGCTCTCGCTCTAACATTCTCGGCGATACCTCACATGTGTGGCACATGCGAGCACATGGGGACATGGGCGCTTTAATTTTTATTTTATTTTTTTATTGTTAATTTATACTTTATTTATTTTAGTTTGACATTTTTTTCCCCAAAAATATATATTTGATCACTTTTATTCCTATTACAAGAAATGTAAACATCCCTTGTAATAGGAATATGGGGTGACAGGTCCTCTTTACAGTGAAATCTGGGGGGTCAATATGACCCCACATCTCACCTCTAGGCTAGGAAGCCTGAAATAAAAAATAAAAAAAAGATTCTGGCTTTGATCGTACTGGCGAGTTGGTAGAAGCACTGGAGGGCGGTGAGGGGTGGGGGGCGTCTATGGCTGGGTATTTCAGGGTATCACCGAGTATGGCTGGGTATCTCTGAGTATGGCTGGGTATGGCAATTTATGGCAGGGTATTACAGAGTATTGGCGGGGTATTGGCGGGGTACTACAGAGTAATAGCAGGGTACTGCAGAATATTGGGGGGTACTACAGAGTAATGGCAGGGTACTGCAGAGTATTGGGGGGTACTGCAGAGTAATGGGGGTTACTGCAGAGTAATGGGGGGTACTGCAGAGTAATGGCAGGGTACTGCAGAGTATTGGGGGGTACTGCAGAGTAATGGGGGTTACTGCAGAGTAATGGCAGGGTACTGCAGAGTAATGGCAGGGTACTGCACTGCAGAGTAATGGCGGGGTACTGCAGAGTAATGGCGGGGTACTGCAGAGTAATGGCAGGGTACTGCAGAGTATGCACTGGTATTGCAGAGTATTGGCAGGGAATTGAGGGGTTAAATTCGGTGAGCAGCGATGTGGGCACTGCAGATGCAGCCCACATCGCTGCTGACACCGATCTCTTTCCCCTTCGCTGTACCGTTCGGTACAGAGAGGGTAGGGAGGAACAGGCGTCATAACATGACGCCGGTTTGTTTCCAAGTGATCACTCCGTCATTTGACGGAGCAATCACGTGGTAAACGGCCGCTATGAGCGGCCGTTTACCGTGATCCGTAATGCGACCCGGCGGTCACGGATGCTCTCGAGTGCGCACACCTCAGGGCACGCGAGAGCAGAATTCTGGGAGGCCGTTAATTAACGGCCTCTCAGAGTTAAACAACCCCCCTGAAGCCGTTAATCGGCAATGGGCAGTTGTTAAGTGGTTAAAGCTAGATCACTAGCTATATAGGTGAGGTGAATATAGTGGTGTATACTGCAGTCAGGGCACAGACAACAACCACTACACAGCAGCAAGATAGGAAATCAGCCAAAAACGATTGGTGTGTACTGTGTTGAAGGTACACAGAACACCCACTGCTTCAGATGCTAAGTAACACACTACAACGAGGCCGCCTCAAAGGCGGCCTTATATAGTGTGGGGCGTGCACTACACAGCCTGAGCTATGATTGGCCACAGGCAGGATGCCTGTGGCCAATCATGGCTCTCCTCGCTGCCGGCGCTGCGATTGGCCAAGCATGCGAGGTCACAGTGCATGCTTGGCCAATCATCGGGCAGCAATGCACTGCGCCAACGCAGTGCATTATGGTCCGCGCGCGCGTCACTCGAATTTTGACGCGAACGGCCAAAACGTTCGGAATTCGCCGAACGCACGAACAGCCAATGTTCGAGTCGAACATACGTTCAACTCGAACACGAAGCTCATCCCTATTCCAGACATACTAATGGCCTGATGGGAGATGTAGCTGCACAAAGCTGGAACGTATATATATACTGATTATACTGCAGCTAGCAGAATCAACTGCCTGCCTGTAGTGTTATTAGTATGAGAAGACCAGCAATTGTATTCAGGTAAAGGTGCACACTGTGCAAAGGTCAATAAAGTGAAATACTGCAGCTCCCTGCCTGTATTTGTATGAGAACGCTGCCAATTATATTCAGGTAAAGATTTAGGTGCACACTGTGCAAAAGACACTAAAACAAAATACTGCAGCTGCCTGTATTTGTATGAGAACGCCGGCAATTAAATTCAGGTAAAGCTTTAGGTGCACACTGTGCAAAGGACACAGTACACCAAGTGAAAATAGTGCAGCTCCCTGCCTGTCAGTTTATTATGAAGAGAAGAACTGGAACGGATCAAGCTAAAATAAATACTAGGGATGACCCGAACACCCCCCCCCCCGGTTCGGTTTGTACCAGAACCTGCGAACGGACCGAAAATTTGCGCAAACTATAGAACCCCGTTAAAGTCAATGGGACATGAACAGTCAAAATCAAAAGTGCTAATTTTAGAGGCTAATATGCAAGTTATTATCCTAAAAAGGGTTTGGGGACCCAGCTCCTGCCCCAGGGGACATGTATCAATGCAAAAAAAGTTTTAAAAACGTCCCTTTTTTTGGGAGCACTGATTTTAATGAAGCTTAAAGTGAAAAACAAAGTGAAATATTCCTTTAAATATCGTGCCTGAGGGGTGTCTATAGTATGCTTGTGAAGTGGCACGTGTTTTTCGTGTTTAGAACAGTCCCTGCACAAAATGACATTTCTAACGGAAAAAAAGTCATTTAAAACTGCTGGAGGTTTTAATGTAATATCTTGTCCCGGCAATATAGATGAAAATCATTGAGAAAAATGGCATGGGTACCCCCCTGCCCATTACCAGCCCCTTTGGGTCTTGTATGGATATTAATGGGAACCCAATACCCAAATAAAAAAAAGGAAAGGTGTGGGGCCGCCAGGCCATATATACTCAGAACAGCAGTATACAGGCGGTGCAAACAAGACAGGGACTGCGTAGGTTTGTTGAATCTGTTTGTAATTTTGAACCGGTAAATTTTTAAAGTGTAGTTCCAGTCAAAAAATCAATTTTTAAGCTTTTTGGAAAACATAGGGAAGGATTATCACCCCTGTAACATTTTTTTGCTGTCTGTGCACCTCTTCGGAAGATTTCACCTCACTTTCTGTCCCAATGACAAATGTTTTTTGAAAATTTGGGATTTTTTGTAAAACAAGGATTGGGATAAAGCATCACTGGAGAGGAGACACGTATTTCGAATATCAACTCTTACAGGAGAGAATTTCCCTTCCTAAGGGTAGATTTAATCTCGCTTCCTGTTGTCACCTGTTTGCAAGTAGGAGACGTTTGTAAGTTGGATATTTGAAAGTAGGGGCCTGCCCTATATGCTCTGCAGAAATTTGGGCCTAAGGTGTTGGTGTTGCAACAACACTGTAAGCCCTCAAAGTGACTCTTGGTGGGCACTGAAATGGCCTGCTGGGAACTATTATATCAAGAATTGTAATTACATGCCATGTCATTGCCATGCCATGCCATTGTAATTACATGCCACGTACCAACAGTGGTAGAAAAATTGGGCCTTTGGTGGTGGGGGTGCTGGTGCCATAATGCTGTAAGTCCTCACAGTTACTCTTGGTGGGCACTGGAACGGGGCCCTGCTGTAAAATATTATATCAAGAATTATAATTACATGCACCTGTTGAACAGGGGGGCCAAAAAAAATTGGGCATTAGACACTGGTGCCACAACACTGCAACATCTCACAGAAACTCTAGTTGGAGAGCAGGAATCAGCGCTGCTGCAAAGTATTGGTACGGAAATTGTAATTTCAGGTCTCTGTTAAACAGGGGCTGAAAAATTGGGCCTTTGGCACCGGAGCTGGTGCCACAACACAGCAACCCCTCACAGATACTCTAGTTGGTGTGTAGGAATGAGTCCTGCCGCAAAGTATTGCATCAAAAATTGTAATTACGGGGGGCGCATGCGCGCAGCTCGACGGGATGGACGCCTTTCGTTAGAGCTCCGCATTCCCCGCAGCAGTTCCGGGCTTTCACTATCCCATCGACGGCAACAGTAACACCTAACCTGCCGGTACGGTCCGGAGAGATCACTGCACGCCCCCCGGGATGGTCTTAACGGGACACAGAGGCAAAGCTAAGCCGAAGCCGATCAAAGAGGCGCTCGTGCGGGCCTCTTCCAAGATGGAGGCAAAAGCACAAGCACAGGCCGCATCGCAGAGCTCCAGCTCTCCAGCGGAAATGGCTGACCAACACAGCGATGACATGGATGAGGAATGCGGACCCAGCCCAGAGGACTTCCCTGCACTACCAACCCCAGGTATGCCACAATCAGATCTCCTCTCCCATATAGAAAAAATGCTCCACAAGGCCCTCAAAGTGACTTCGGAACAAATTACTACCAAACTGACACGCGAAATACGCCAGTTAGGACAGCGCACTGCTGATCTTGAAACTAGGGCTGATGATGTGGAAATGACCCTTAAAGAACATGCCCAAGAGCAGCTAATGCTTCGTGAGGAAAATGCAGCACTGCTATCTCGGCTCGAAGACGCCGAGAATCGCTCCAGAAGGGCCAACTTACGCCTGCGTGGCATCCCAGAATCAGTATTGGATCTACAGTCTTTTACCACGGCCCTAGTCCAAGAGCTCTCTCCAGAGATCCCAATCGAACGTTTGGCGTTCGACAGGATACATAGAGCCCTAGCACGCCGCCAGCCCGAGGGCCCTCCGAGAGACATTATTGTTAAACTCCACTTCTTTAGATCGAAAGAACAGCTTCTTGCCGCTGCCCGTAATAAAGAGGACGCTCTCACCTTTCAAGGCCACATGTACCAACTGTTCACTGACCTGGCTCCTCTTACAATTGCGAAGCGACGAGCCATGAAACCGCAGTTACAGGTACTTATTCAACACCAAATTAAATATGTGTGGCGATTTCCTTTTGCTCTTCACTTTACCTACAATGGTCAGCAGTACACTTGTACCTCCCCAGAAGCTCTACAACGCCTTTTGGAATCTCTGCAGCTGACTATTCCAGAACAACAATCTGAGACTGCACTTCCACGCACCCCTGCACGCCTGACCCCTTATCCTCATGCAGCTACCCCCAAGCGTGACCCCAGAGATCTGCGATCACCACGATCCATCCGTAAGGGCACGCCGGCGAAGGCTCTCACCGCAAACCTCTATAGTCCCAGAGTCTTTGTGCCCCGCTGAATGGTACTTATCGCCCCACCAATGGCTCATCTATCTTAACCCTAGTTTATGAGGGTTTTAATCCCGGACCTACCGGCTTGATTAGCCTGCTATGTTTAATGATCCTCTGTGTAGAGAATCTTTGTTTTTGTTCTTGTTCCTAATTTTGTTTCTGTTCTTATTTTGTTCCTATTTTTTGACCTTTGACCCCCCCCTTTTTTTTTCTCTCCTCGTTGTTGCTTGTGTGCCCCCCCCTTTACTACTGTGGCACATTATAATTTTTATGGGCACCTTCTATATATCTCTCATTGGAGACCCCGGTTTACAAGTAATAACCAACTGCAAAATACTGAATACTCATATCCAACAACTCTTCTCTAGATCACCCTTGATGATGACCCACCTTCCCCCCCCCCCTTTTTTTTTTTTCTTTTTTCTTCTCCTCCTTTTCCCTCCCCTCCCCCCCCCCTCCCTCCTCCACATAAGGTCAAATGGCTTAGTTATTAAGCTAACTATGTTTTACCATTTTTTATGTTCATTAGAGTTTATTGTATGTTTATTCTCTATACATTTATCAGAATTGTCTTAGGCTACTATACTTTATGCGTATGCTGAACACGATATACTCTTCCCGGTATGCTGCGGGGAATAGTCACTGCTCCCCCTAACCCAGTGCGTTCTCTCTATGGCGAGACTTCTGGCCGTGGAGACCATGCACATTACAGTCGGGCGACTCAGATTTCTTCGTCCCATACCTACTCACTTATGGTTCGCCTTACGTAGTTGCTTAGCTATTTCTTTGTCTTTCTCTTACTACTTTTCTTTTTCTCTCCGTTTACCCTCTCTTCCTCCTTTTCCTGTTCATTGTGGTCGGTTGGCCCGGGGGGATCCCGGACCCCTATCTATCTTCTACCCATACCTTGATTTATGGCCCCCCTGAACATACTATCATTGAATGTAAAGGGTCTAAATTCCCCCAACAAATGGGTCAAAGCTTTTCGCACCTTTACATCTCTGCAGGCAGGTATAGTAGCACTACAAGAGACGCATTTTTCTGCGCATAATACTCCTAAATTCTTTCATAACAATTAGCCCCTTGTATATACAGCCTCCGCAGCTACGAAACACCGGGGGTCCTCCTGGCTCTCCATCGTTCCCTCCCATTCACTTTTACTTCTGCTATCAAGGATCCTGAGGGACGTTATATTATCTTGACAGGCTCCCTCCAAGAATCTGATGTAACCTTAGTCTCATATTATGCCCCCAACTCTAACCCTATCCCTTTCTTTTCCCATCTCTTTCAAGTGATCAAAACCCACCTTAAAGGTACCCTGATTATGTGTGGGGACTCTAATTTAGTTATTGATCCATCTATTGATAGATCCCCGTACACGCCAGACCACCAATCATTATCGACCCAATTTTGGTCCTTACTGTAGCAGTACTCCATTCTAGATACCTGGCGAGAATGTAATCCTACTAAGAAAAATTACTCATTTTATTCTAACCCCCATAATTCATTCTCTAGAATAGATCATATATTTATCCCTATAGCGTCCTCCCCAATCTTACTTCGATCCATTATTCACCCAATTACTTGGTCTGATCATTGTGCAGTGATCACCTCCATCTCCTCACTTATACCAAGACCTAGAGAAAGATTTTGGCGTATGAATGATAAGCACTTAACGAATCAATCCTTTCTACTTGATATAGAGGTAGCACTACGTGACTATCTCATCCACAACGCCACCCCAGATATCTCTCCTATTCTTTTATGGGAGGCTCATAAACCAGTAATTAGGGGCAAGTGTATTTCTACCGCTTCTTTTCTTAAAAAAGACAGGCTCAAACGCTTACAACATCTAGAATCTGAATACCAACGCCAATTTTTACTATTTCAGACCACCCCTTCAGAGGCAAATAAGTCTGACCTAGCTAAAACTCGGTTAGAGTTGGATTTACTTTTCTCAGAAGCAGCTGATAAAACTCTGCGTAGGGCCTACCACACCGTTTATACTAAATCCAACAAGCCCGACACTTTTTTGGCTCTCCGTCTTAGCCAACCTGACCGAGCTCATAAACCAATTCGGCTTAAAGTAAATAAAGGAACCCATACCAGTAATCCGATTAGAATAGTTGATGAATTCTCCAAACGCCTTGCGAAACTATATGAATCTCCCTCCTCCTTCCCTTTAGATAAAGCTGAAACATTGTTCCGGGACCTACCGATCCCTTCCCTCCCCGTTCCGATTCGAACTGCCATCGATACAGAAATCTCGCCCTCTGAAATACTCCAGGCCATCAAATTAATTAAATCTAATAAACAACCTGGCCCAGGATTGTATTATAAGAAATTTGCAGATACCCTGGCACCCCTCCTAGCGAATACTTTTAACACCCTCTTAAAAGGAGGCGCCTTTGGTGGGGATACACTTACAGCTTCCGTCTCAATGATACCTAAGCCCGATACTGATCATTCTGTATGGTCCAACTATAGACTTATATCACTCTTAAATCTTGATATCAAGCTTCTAGCAAAAGTTTTATCCTTAAGATTGTCTCCACACATTGGAGGGCTAATCCATAAAGACCAGGTAGGGTTCATACCTAAACGCCAAGCAAGCGATAACATACGCCGGGTTATTTTATTACAACATTTGGCTAGATCCCGAGATATCCCTATGCATTTGTTGTCCCTTGATATTCGTAAGGCATTCGATACTGTTTCTTGGCCCTACCTCAAACATATTTTGCTTAAATGGGGCTTTGGCCCCCATTTTCTCTGTTGGATTGATGCCCTATATGCCCACCCTCAGGCGTTTTTGTCCGCTACTCAGGCTTCAGTTCCTGTAGATTTCTGATCCAGCGAGGCACTAGGCAGGGGTGCCCTTTGTCACCCCTGCTTTTTGCTCTCGCCATAGAGCTGCTAGCGGCTCTGATCAGATCCAACCCCGACATCCGGGGTTTGGAGGTAGCTTCCACAACCCATAAGTTATGTCTCTTTGCGGACGATGCCCTCCTGTTTATCACTTCCCCTCATACCACCCTGCCCAACCTTTTTAAACTCCTCGATGTGTTCGCACACGTATCAGGTCTTGAAGTAAACCAAACTAAGTCTAGAGCCCTTGCAGTATCCCTTTATACAGAGGCCCTTCAAAGTTTACGAGCTAATTACTAATTTCAATGGTCCACGTCCCATATTCCTTATTTAGGTATTAAATTAACCAGTAACCCTGCCCACCTCTATCACACTAACTATCTCCCCATGTTGCGTAGTTTATCATTACTCCTTACCTCTTGGCAACCTCTATGTGTCTCTTGGCTCGGACGCATTGCAGCAGTGAAAATGTCCCTACTGCCCAAATTACTATATTTATATAGAGTGCTCCCGGTCACGGTTCCTCCATATTTTCATAATGCTATTCAAAGCCGGACTCTCAAATACATTTGGGGTAACACAAGACCTAGAATTTCTAAGTCTGTTCTCTTTCGGCATAAGCTTCAGGGGGGACTAGGGATACCATATTTTAAAAACTATTATTATGCTGCTCAATTATCGCAAATGGCCCTCTATCACGCTATGTCTGAAATCCCATTATGGGTCAGCCTAGAAGCAGTGGAAGCCCACCCTGTTTCTGTCTCCAACTTGCTTTGGCTTCCCCCCCAAACAAGTAGATCACTTACTAACCCCATTACAAGCCATTCTCTCAAAATTTGGCATAAAATAGGCACCCCTTTTAAATTAATATCTCCTCACCTCCCCTTACTCTCATTCCTAGGTCACCCAGACTTTTTGCCGGCCTACACGGAACCGGGCGCCTTTTCGGCTTGGTCCCGTGCACGCCTCACTCGAGTATGTGATTTGTCCTCGGGAACCTCTCTCACTCCATTTCCTGACCTCCAGACGCAAGCCCAGTTGCCCCATAGGGAATGCTTTCGCTACTTACAGATAGTCCACTTCTTTCAAACTCATATTAAAACTGGCCCCAATCTCAGATCCATGTCCCAATTTGAAACTATATGCTCCTCCGATCCACATGCCCCAGGCATTATCTCGTACCTCTACTCTTGCCTTTCCACCGCATCTGAAGACCTTCTGAGTTATGCTACCGCATGGGCCACGGACTTATCACTCAGTCTTGATACAGAATTATGGACTATTATATGGACCAACACCATATGGCTTCTGAGGCAAACTACAAGGTCTTGATGCGGTGGTATTTGGTCCCTCCAGAATCTCCAAATATGTGCCTAGCTATTCACCCGATTGTTTTAGAGGTTGCAAAGACCGGGGTACCCACCTCCACATTTGGTGGACTTGTCCCATCGTGGTAAATTTCTGGTCCTCAATCTTCCACACATTAACTACATTGCTACGACGCCCCGTGACTCCTAACTCAGCAATGGCCTTGTTGAATTGGTTGCCACAAGATTTTACTAAAACCCAAAATCGACTTTCCCTCCAAGTAATAACTGCAGCTAAACAAACGATCGCGAGAGCCTGGAGGACACCTACCTTGCATATAGCTGAAACCAAACACAGAATCACACAGGCAATGATCCATGCTAAGATAGAAGCAATAACCTTAGACAGGATCCCATTGTTTACTAAACTTTGGCAACCTTGGGTGGACCATTTCCTACCGAAAGACTTCGATACTCGCCTTATGGCCCCTTAATTCAGAACAGACAGTGGTTCGTGGCCCGTGGTTCCTGTGGGCCTTCCGACCATGCTTTTTCCCTCTTTCTTCCTCTTCTTTACCCTCTCACATCCCCTCCCTTTCTCTTTGTGCCCCTATTTCTTTCTTTTCCTTTCCTTTTTTCTTCTCTACATCCTTTCTTCCTTACTCTCTTTTCTATATATGGTAAAATGCCTCAAGCGGAACTACTTTTCTTCGCTATTACCCTAAGCAATGGTTGATGGTGTAAAAATGTTTGTTTACTGATTCTTTTTTGGCATTCGTTGGCCTACTCTTGTCTAGCTCTTTCTTTATTTGTTCTAACCTCATCCTACCTCATACATGTAGGAACCATGGGCCTATCTCGAGACTGTTCAGATATATTCACTCTTACGAAGCTTAGGGAACAGCGTACCTGATTATTATTTTTTGTCACTATACTCATTGTAAATTGTTCTACTTATTTTACTGTACCCTGCTTGACATTTCAATTTCAATAAAATATTTGAAACAAAAATTGTAATTACACTCCCCTGTTAAACAGTCGATCAACCGAGTCAGTAGACAGGCGCACCCTATGACTGGTTACAAAGCCTTCAGCAGCACTGAAGGTGCGTTCCGAAAGAACGCTGGATCCAGGACAGGCCAGTAGCTCAATTGCATACTGTGCAAGCTCTGGCCAGTGATTCATCCTCAAGACCTAGTAACCCAGAGGATTTTCAGTGGGAAAGGTGTCCAAGTCTGATCTTGCCCCTAGGTATTCCTTCACCATGTAAATCAGACGCTGGTGATGGTTGCTGGAACCGATCATACCTTGGGGCTGTGGAGGAAAAAAATTTCTGAAGGCATCGGTCAGACAGACACCTTCTCCACCGCTCCTTCTGGGATCATTGTCGCAAACCACCATTCCTGGCCTGCTGGACCATGAGTTAGCGGTAATAAGCACCTTACCGCTGACCGCCCTGTCCAGCGAGGCATGGACATTGCCTTTCACATGCCGGTAGAGCCGCCAGAATCACCTTCCACCTTCCAAGTGGCGTTTGGGAACCTGCCACTGAGGAACCGCACATTCCACAAACTCACGGTATAGGGTAGAGTCTACCAACTGAAAAGGCAGCAGTTGAAGTGCTAGCAATTTAGCCAAGCTAGCATTCAACTGCTGGGCATGTGGATGGCTGGGAGTGAACTTCTTTTGACGGGGCAGCAGCTGGGGCAGGGAAATTTGCTTGTACAATCAGACATCGGTGTACCGATAGCAGATTGCCCGCAAGTGCTTGGCTGTGACATACCTAATTCTACACCTTCATTTCTCTCAGTGCAGGTTTCAGAGAGGACTGAAGGTCTAGTGGAGTTGGAGATCCCAGCTGATGAGGAGCAAGGAGAGGTCCGCTTTGTTCTTTGGTGTGGGTCTTTTAGGTATGCTTGCCAACCAACTGCATGGCAGGTCGACATATGTCTGGTCAAGCATGTGGTGCCCAAGTGGCTGATGATTTGGCCATGTAAGATACACTTGAAGCATATGTTGCAAATAGCAGTGGTGCGATCTGATGCACTCATCTCCAAAAAAGGCCCACAACAAAGAACTTTTGGAATAACGCGCAGAGGCAGCGCCCTACGCATACGGAGCACTGCAGTGTGATGCAGTTGGTGTGCTGCCCTTAAGCTGGCCCCTAGAGGGCATCCTGCCTTGTTGGAGATGTGCCTCCTCCTCCTCTCTCCTATCAGACACCCACGTGGAATCAGTGACCTCCTCATCCCCTCCATTATCATCACTGGAGCAAACTTGGCAGTATGCTGTAGCTGGTGGAACATGACTGCAAGATTGCTGTCCTTCTTGGACATCCCCTCTCTCTGGGCTCATGTTACTGCCTTCCTCTAGCTGGGTATTATCATCAGAGCCTTAAAAACGCTGGGCATCCTCATGGAGCATGTACCCAACACTGTAGTCAAACAGTTTGGGGGACTCCTCAGGAGGACATGGTGGGTCTAGGGAAGGAGTGACTGATGCCATTGAGCCGAGGGAAGAGGCCACATTGGCAGATGCTTTGCTAGTACCCTGAGCCTGGGTGAGAGAGGATGAGGAGGATGAGGACGGCTTGGTCATTCACTCTACCAAGTCTTCAGCATGTTACAGCTCAACACGTCCAGTTGCCGAAAATAAGGACAAGCATGTCCCATGGCCACGTGCTGATGAGGATGCACAGTGTCCACGAGCAGCACTGTTGCCTCTAGACACAGAGCCTGATTTCCCTCTTTTATTGGCTTGTGACTGTATGGCTCTCCTTATTGACCTTCCAGACATACCAATGGCCTGCAGGGAGATGTAGCTGCACAAAGCTGGGATGTATATATATAGTGATTATACTGCAGCTAGCAGAATCAACTGCCTGCCTGTAGTATTATTAGTATGAGAATACCAGCAATTCGGGTAGCTTTATGTGCACACTGTGCAGAGAGCACAGTACACCAACTGTAATTACTGCAGTTGCCTGCGGTATAGGATCAGCAGAACACTAACAATTGGGGTAGCTTTAGGCGCACACTGTGCAGATGACACAATACACCGACTGTAATTACTGCAGCTGCCTGAATGCGGATATGATCAGCAGAACACTAGCAATTGGGGTAGCTTTAGGTGTACACTGTGCAGGTGGCACAATACACCAACTGGAATTGCTGCAGCTGCCTGCCTGTGATATAGGAGCAGCAGAACACCAGCAATTGGGGTAGCTTTAGGTGTACACTGTGCAGGTGGCACAATACACCCACTGTGATTGCTGCAGCTGCCTGCCTGTGATATAGGAGCAGCAGAACACCAACAATTGGGGTAGCTTTAGGTGTACACTGTGCAGGTGGCACAATACACTGACTGGAATTGCTGCAGCTGCCTGCCTGTGGTATAGGGGCAGCAAAACACCAGCAATTGGGGTAGCTTTAGGTGTACACTGTGCAGCTGGCACAATACACTGACTGTGATTGCTGCAGCTGCCTGCCTGTGATATAGGAGCAGCAGAACACCAGCAATTGGGGTAGCTTTAGGTGTACACTGTGCAGTGGCACAATACCCCGACTGTATTTGCAACCACTTCAAATTAAATTAAATCACACTGTCTCTCCATCTATCTCTCTCCGCCGCTGCAACACACTACACAAAGCCGCCGCGCAGGTGGCCTTATATCGCGTGGGGAGTGTACTAAACCCCCTGAGCCAGTATTGGCCAAAGCCACCCTGGCTTTGGCCAATTACAGCTCGCTAGACAGACGATGGCTCTCCATTTTTTTTCTGCTCTGAGGTTGGCCAAAGCATGCTGGTCATAGTGCATGCTTGGCCGATCAGCAGCCAGCAATGCACTGCGATGCCGTAGTGAATTATGGGTCGTGACGCGCCACTTGAATTTGGCGCAAACGGGCCATAACCTTCACAATTTGGCAAATGGCCAAACAGGCAATGTTCGAGTCAAACATGGGTTCGACCCAAACACGAAGCTCATCCCTAATCTCCAACATCTCTACAAAATACATATTTGAGGCTTTATATATTCTCCTCTGGGATCGGGACGTTTATGGCTCTTGGTTTTTCTCGTCCTCCTCGTTACTGTAATAATTAGCGTGCACCTGCTGTGTCTCCGCCATGTGCTCTCCCCACTGCGCTGAAAGAGAAAGGGTGGCGAATAGACTAGAAAGAATGCCGGGGCGGATGGAGCTTCACGCATGCGCACTGTATATAAAACATAACATGCGTGTGTCATACGTACGATCTGTGAGCAGAAGATGGAGTATTGGAAGTGACGATTGTTCGAACAAAGGTACAATTTAAACTCGTTACATTACTGGCCTATACTGCTGCTAGATTGAGGCCTATATTGGGTCAAGATTAGGAGAGTTTATCCTGACATTAGGGTTTGTCTTGTGTTGTGTCTTGCAGAGAAAATGGATGGGTTCCATGACTACAGCTTTCTACCAATATTCATTGATAAGTACAGGGACCTGCCCTTCCTATGGAAGGTGAAACATCCACATTATAATAACAAACTAAAGAGGCAGGCAGCACTGGAGAAACTGCTGGAGTTGGTGAAGCCGGTGGTCCCCACGGCAACCATCCCCTATTTAAAAGCGAAAATTGGTGGCCTGAGGAGTACATATCTGAGGGAGCGCAAGAAGGTCCGGGACTCCATGAGATCAGGAGCTGCAGCAAATTAAGTTTATGTCCCCTGCTGTGGTATTATGAGAGACTGCATTTTCTGTCAGACCAGACTGAGGTCAGGCAATCACTCTCCACTCTTCCTTCCACACTTCCTTGTGTAGGAGCCCAGCTTGAGCCAGGTATAGTATTGTGCAACATATTTTTGGAGTAAAAATGAATGAGGTTAACTAGATGTGATTGTTGATCACTAATTGCTGATTTAATAAAGTGTTTTACATATCAATAGACAGTAGTAGCCAAAAAAGAATTGAGACAAGAATGAAAAATGCTGGGCTCAGGATGATAGTCTTTTCTATTTGTTAACATTCAATTTGCAACAGTCATGAGCTGAAAATTGTGTGTGATTGATGAACCAAAAACTAAAAGTATGTCCCTTTTTCATACACAGGAAGATCTTAGCCAGGAGCAGACCGTAGAATGTGGCAGCCAGGAGCAGACCGTGGAATGTGGCAGCCAGGAGGTGGCTGTGGAATGTGGCAGCCAGGAGGAGATTGGGGTTAGTGGCAGCCAGGAGGAGGCAGGGGTTAGTGGCAGCCAGGAGGTGGGCAGGCCTAGGAGCCTGACAGAATCCCATTTTCCTCCCCTCTGCCTTCCAACCAAGAGGCCCAGAAGGGGGGAATGGAGGAGTAAGCACTCAGGCTGATTGGGGAGGCTTCTGCTGCCCTCAAAACCACCCCCACTCTTCTAGAGGCCTTTGCCGCCTTGGCTGGCTGCAAAATGGAGAAAATGGAGGAGGGGCAATGCCTCATGTGTGAGGAACTAATTTACCTCACAATAAACAGGGGGTTGAGGGGCGAACTAACCCCATAAACCCACCTGTGTGATTTGGACCATTCTCCTCCTCCTCTTCCTTCTGCCATACCTCCAACACCACAGCCACAGCCTGGAAGGAAGCATGGAGGGAATATCAGAGTGTGATGGCCTGGGTTCAGTCTGGTCTGACAAAGGATGCAGGCTCTTGTTTGACCACAGCCTAGGGACATAGATGTCATCTGCTGCTGTTCCTGATCTCTTGGACTTCTGGACCAGACTGTAGTCCCTTATATATGGACTCCTCAGGCCACCAATTTTTGCCTTTAAATAATTAATGTGTGCCCTAGGGGCCAAAGGTTTCGCCAATTTCACCAGTTTCTCCAGCGTTGCCTCCCTCTTTATTTGATTATGACACCAAATAAAGTTTTTTTTTTGGTTAAAGAAATACTTGCATATGTGTTTTACTTAAAAAAGAACAGTTTATTTGTGAATAGGCAGGTACTTTCAAAAATACAAAGTCAAATTAACAAAGGACACCAACACCAAACAACCTCCTTGAGATTAAAAAATAAAACAATAAAATAAAAAGATAATAATGGTGTTGTGGTAAGTTAACATGCAAAACACACCAAAAAATTACGAAGATGACCAAAATTTATTTATTTTATTTGGGAGATCTGACGAATAAAAATATTCTATTCATGAAATTAGGAGAAAGAATAAAGGAAGAAGTTTGTGAGAAGTCTGTGTGAATAGGAACAGCAAAACAACTTCATTCTTCTAGCATTATAAAGAAAAAGAGAATGTGCTGCATTAAACAATTTTTAACAATGCAGCATGACGAATGTGCTATATCCATTACGAATGCTAGTTTAACCAGACCAAGCGAATCCATCTCGTAATTTATTCTGAGCATGCGTGGGACTTTGTGCATCGAACTAGGATACACACGATCGTAATTTAAGCGATAAGATTTTGTTGTTGGAAAATTTTTGATCCTGCTCTTGAACTTTGTGCGTCGGAAATTCTGATGGAAAAAGTCAAATGGAGCCCACACACGGTCAGATTTTCCAACAACAACATCCGATCGCACATTTTCCGTCAGAAAATACGACTGTGTATAGGGCATTAGAGTTTTCCTGTAGCAGCTTCTCTCTTGGGGTTTTGTTAGCAATGTTAAAAGCTCTGTTTAAAGGTGGCTCTGGTACAAACATGTTCATTTATTTTTGTGTAAAGATGCCTACCGCAAATTCTTTTTTGAAGGGCTGTATTGGATCACCTTTGAGATGATAAGATCATAAGTGTTGGAATCAGAAAGCTATTGAATTGCTTAATTTCTATAGGTCTCGGTGTTCATGACCACCACCAACCCTCCTTTGTCAGCATTTCTGATCACCACAGTGTTGTTATCCTTCAGAGCTTTAATGGCCTTTTTCTCCTCAACAGTGAGATTATTAGGTAAGCATTTGGTGGAGGATTTCTTAGCTAAATTAGTCAAATCTCCCTCAATGAATCTTTGGAAAGTATGGATATCCTTGCAGCGTGAATTTATAGGATAACACTCAGATCTTATCTTAAAGGGTATACCAGCAACTAATCATTTCTGTTCATCGTGACAAGGATTGGATTTGGCCACCAGATCCAACAAATCTTCTAATACACACACTTCAGTAAAAAGATGTGGAGAAGAAAGGGAAAGGGGGGGGGGGGTGAGGATGGGGACAAAGAGGAGCGTAAAGACTGAGGAGAAGGAGGAGACTCACCATGTCACCGCAAGAAAAAATTGGTATATCATCACATTCGCCAAAATAATGCTTTATTAATGTCAAAGAACGGACCAGGCTATTGACATCCAGAATGGTGCCAAAAAGAACAAACGGTGTAATTGGATAAAAGTTTAGTCCGGTTCATGGTCCTCATGGTCTTTCATGGTCCTCAAATTCAAGACATTAGCAGGAGTAGTTAGTGGTGATTCCGTAAATCGTATCTGTTTCCATTGGCGGTGTCTCCTTCCTCCCCTTCTTGTCTTTTTCTGACCATCTTCTTCTTCTTTGTAGAGCCCCGAATGCCTTGGTTTAAAGATTGTGGGTTTGGATTATGTTTACCAGCTCTCTGACCTCCTGATGCCTCTGGCGATGAATCAGAGTTGGTGATGACTAAAATATCGATTCAGCCTCTAAATCCGAGAAACTGACTTGTTTCTTGATGCAATGCCGATATGGCCGAGTATATACAGTTTTTTTCCATGAGTATACCGTGTTACTTTCATAATCCACTCTATCTCTGTATATTTTTTCCTGTTTCCCCACCATGGCATCTCTTTCCAATTTAACAAGCTTGCGATTCAATCTCTCATCAAATTTCACAAATCAGGGGCGTGGCCTGACTGCGGAGCTGCATGGACGTGTGAGCCCAGAGCTCCGAGCGAACCGGGACTACAGCGGCTTATAGCGACTCAGCTCAACGGCCCCCTGCCTCGTTATAGCAGCGGGACTCACCACAGCACTGTCCACCATGTCGGGGAGACGTCGCCAGCACCGCAAACCGCAACGCTTGACCGATTTCTATCCGCTCAGCGGGAGAGAGGTGGAGCAAGATGGCGCCGAGGCCTACACAGTGAGGAGACCGGCACCTAAACACAAACCGACGGCGAAAGGTACATCTCTCTTAAATACAGACTTAGATGAGGGGAAATCTGCCTCCCCCTCCACCCCATCCTCCCGCAGCCCTGTTAAAGCTAAACCCAGACTAGATGAGGATGGATTGAGTCCGGCGGCGAGTCAGGCCTCGGATTCAGGGGAGGACACTAGAGATTTACCTGAACCTATTGAGACATTTCCTACACAAAACCAGCCTGTGTTGGACACAGTTTTAAAGGATATGTTACTATCCTTGCGTAGCACATTGCAATCTGATATGGCTAAGCACATGCACAGATTCCACACGGATATACTAGCATTGGGAAACAGGGTGGATCATGTGGAAGCAAAAATGGAGGAATTTGCAGGCACTATCAACGATTTGGTAGATGCTCATGATGAGCGGGAAACTGACATGGAATGGGTTAAAGCAAAGATGGCGGACATGGAGGACAGATCCAGGAGGAATAACCCTAAAATAAGGGGAATCCCTGAATCAGTACAACAGTCGGACCTCACCCTCTATGTCGCCAATATGTTCAAAGCCTTGCTCCCTGATCTCAGCGACTTGGACGTTACTATTGATAGGATCCATCGCCTACCAAAACCATCCCACCTATCGGAACAAGTGCCTAGGGATGTTCTTATGAGATTGCACTTTTTCCACGTAAAGGAGCAGCTGATGATATTTATGAGGAAACAAGAGTCGCTCCCTCCACAATATCACCGATTGCAATTTTTCAGTGACTTGTCGCAATATACTCTGCAAAAGAGGAAAAACCTCAACACAGTGACAAAGATTCTGCGCAACCACAAGATCTTGTACAGGTGGGGTTATCCTACTAAGCTCTCTATTACCAAAGATAATCAATCCTTTACCATCACATCCCTGGAAAAAGGGATCAATTTGCTTAGAGAATGGGGCATTATGTCGGAGGAAGATGAGAAGGGCTCTACCACTAGCACTCCACATGGCCTCCCACAGGAATGGAGACGAGTCACCGCTAAAAATGCTACTTCACATAACTGAAGCGGGCAAAACAGCTTCATTATTTTTACCATCAGTCCCGGTCCAGGACTGCTTTTGCACCAGGACTGAACTCACCCCCCCAGCACGAGTTCGGCCTCGTGCTGCTAAAAGGTTCATCACCTTCCCCAAGGATGGACCGCAATGACTTGGAAACGCCTCGTACCATCCGGGGACTTTCCCACCTGCTGCATTTATGCTCTCCCTTTTGTTTGTTCAACTTTTTTTTTCTTCTTTCATTTTCTTCCTATTTTCCTATTCTTCCTCTGAGGTACCTGACTGATGCGATTCGGTCCCGACGTTTGAACTTCCTCGATCCACGGACCTGCCTTCCTCTTCGATATATGAAGGACTTGTTTGATGTGTCGACGCTTCCTGCGTTCCCCTGGGTGCCCTATTTTGTGAGTATTGACGCTATGACACCGAGACCCGGCAGGATCAAATCATCATATTACCCATCCAAGTATGCCACTTAACATCCTCTCACTTAACACCAAGGGTCTGAATCACCCTGTGAAGCGTAAATCTCTGTGGAGAGAGGCATCCATGTATAATAGTGACATTGTGTGTGCGCAGGAAACTCATTTCTGTAAGCAGGCACCACCCAAATGCACGCACAAACGGTTTCCCTTTATATTCACTGCAAATGCGGACACAAAGACCAAGGGTGTTTTAGTGGCTATCAGAGATACGGTGGCCTTTAAACTAATTGAGCAGATATCAGACTCATTGAGTAGATACTTAATACTGATTTGTGAATTGAATTCTACTGTATACACTCTAGTGAATGTCTACTCCCCCAACAGTAGACAGGTGCACTTTTTTAACAGGTTGATGAAACGGGTTAACTCTTGCAAGCAGGGTCGGTTGCTTATATGTGGCGATTTTAATATCACTCTAGATCCTCAGATGGACTCCACTTCCAATGTTTCTAGAACCCAACCTTCCTTGTCACAGTCTGTCCACGGGCAGGGGTTATATGACGCCTGGCGTTGTTTACACGCCAATGAAAAGGATTATACTTTTTTTTCCCCACCACATGGAGTTTACACAAGAATTGATTTTTTTTTGGTGGATCAACAGCTACTCTTACAGACAGCTTCGGCTGGTGTGAACTCGATAACGTGGTCGGATCATGCGTCGATAACCCTGTCCGTGGCAGACTCGTATAACCCGGGTACAGCACCGGTCTGGCGATTGAACACCTTTCTATTGCAACAACCAGAATTGAAGGAAAAATTAAGCACACACTTATTGAATTTTTCTAAGCGATAATGTAGGGTCAGTGACTGATCCGGGTGTTTTATGGAATGCACAAAAAGCATATATGAGGGGTATATTTATTCAGCTGGGAACGGGGGTCCGGAGGAGGAGGCAGCAGAGACTTAACGCGTTACTCAAAGAGATAACGGACCTGGAAACGCAAAATAAAACTCAATTTTCCCACTCTAACTCCCAAAAGTTGTCTATACTCAGGTCTGACCTTAGAATACACTTACTGGAAAACTTTGAAAAAGCATCTAAACGACTCAAAATGACTTATTATTCCACGGGCAATAAGGCGGGGAAGTTGCTAGCGCACACTATCCGAGGGCATAGATACAAACATAGAATTCAATTCATTCTACACCCCACTACTAATCAGAAACTTTATCACCCACAACAGATAGCTGACGCCTTTAGCTGTTACTACAGTAGCTTGTACAACTTGAAGGACGACCCACTGACTACTCAACCTACATCGGAGACTATCGAACAATTTCTGTCAGGTTTACCGATACCCAAATTGACAGTGGACCAGTTTCAATACTTAAATGCCCCGTTCACTTTAGCAGAAGTGCAAAAGGCTATTGAGTTGCTTCCGATCAATAAGTCACCGGGCCCAGACGGTTTTAGTGGGGAATATTATAAAGCATTTACAGCTACACTGTCACCTCTATTGCTCCAGGTTTTCCAATCCGCTGCTGCCTCGTCCTCCTTTCCTCGGGAGATGTTGGAGGCCTTGATTGTCGCGCTGCCAAAACCGGGGAAGGAGCCCACCTCAAGGTGCTGGAGTCCTTTGGTTTCTCTGACTTAGCTTTATCCACGATTCTGACCCTGTATTCGGAACCCTCAGCCAGGGTTTACACATCAGGCATCCTCTCGACCCCATTTAAAATATTGAATGGTACCAGGCAGGGGTGCCCTCTGTCACCTCTAATATTTAATCTATTGATGGAACCCTTAGCCATTGCTATTAGAACCCATCCGAATATTAAGAGTTTCCCTCTTGGTAACCAGACGCACTCTATTAGCTTGTTTGCGGATGATGTAGTTGTAATCATGACAGAGGTGGGCCCCTCCCTGGCGGCAGCGCATGCTACTTTGAAATTGTTCGGACAAGTTTCCTACTATAAGGTGAACACTAATAAGTCTTATATCCTAGGATTGGGTATTGATAATTATACTAGCAGCAAGCTCAGGGCTCAATTTCCTTACGTCTGGAGCGCCAGGGGAATTAAATATCTTGGAGTCACTCTGACTGATAAATCGGAACAGCTGGTCGAAGCTAATTACACGCCATTTTTAAATGAACTTCCCCTGAAGCTCCAGACAATCAGCAAGTTGGAAATGACATGGTCCGGCCGATTAGCGGCCTTCAAAATGATGGTACTCCCCCAGTTCATTTATTTGTTTAGGGCTCTGCCCATCCCAGTGCCAAGCGCCTTTTTCCGCACAGCACAAGCTAAATTGAATGCTTTCTTATGGCAGGGGAAAAGGGCGAGATGTGCTTTCCACAAACTGCTTAAAGCCAGGCTGGCTGGGGGAGTGGGACATGTGCTTATCCAGGATTATTACGTTGCGGCAGTTCTAGCTCAATTGAAATGCTGGTTTCTGGAGGACCATGTTCCCCGTTGGAGGGACATGGAATCATACCAAACTCCTAATGGAAGGCTGTGCGACTTACTTATGTCTAGCAGATTCATGCAACGCTTTCCGTCACACTTGCCACCCACTGTCAAGGCAACATTACAGACGTGGAATCTCTTTCTTAAGGATTCCTCAACCACAACCCCGGTCAGAGTCGTACGGCATTCCATTACGAGCTTACAAGTATTGATCCCGAATTTACACATTGCTCATTGGGTGCCCAGGGGAATCGCCTTGGTGGATGATCTGAAAATTGGGCCTGCCCTTAAAACTTTTCGCACTCTCCAGATTGAATACGCTTTGCAGCCAAGGGATCACTATGCATATGCCCAAATCGCGCACTTATTGCAGAACATTGGGGACATGTCTACTGCTATCCCTCAGCAAGTTTATGCTTACCTCCATAATTCAAAAACCTCCATCCGAGGTATCTCTCTATTCTATGGTTCCCTACACCAGAAGAAGGTCTTTCTTAAATCCCCCTCCATGAGAACTTGGGAATTAGACTTACAAGAGCATTGGACCATCGAGCAATGGCAGACCGCTATAGCGTCTGTTTATAGAGCCACTAAAAGCATAAATCTATGGGAATTGTACCAGAAAATCTTGTTGCGGTGGTATCTAATGCCCACAAGATTGGCTGGGTTCGACCTGCTCAAAACTAACAAAATTCTGGAGGGATGTTTTTGAAATTATAAGTGGCGTCTTAAGTACGCACAGGAGGGGCGATCCGGGTCTTGCACTCCTATCCTTAGGTATAGATTCATTCCCCCACTCACATAGACACGTCCTGTCTCAAATCCTACTAGGGGCACGATTAGAGATAACGAGGAAATGGGCAAGCCCAGACCCTCCTATTGTAGCGAAAGTAATCGAGACAATTAACTTACATGTTACGTATGAAATTATGTTTCTGGCTTCCCAGAACAGTCTCCAATCTAGAATTCAAATTTGGCGGCCTTGGGTGGAATGGTATAAACAAAAGGTAATAGGCGCAATACCGTGTAATTGGAAATGGCAAATGGACCTGGGTACCTACACCTCTTTGATCTCTTTTATCCTCTCTTTCTCTTCATCTCTATTCTTTCTTACTTGTTTTCTTTCTCTTTTCTTTGTTATTTCGCACATTGATACTGATGCACATTCATGATTACAGATCCGACTGGGATGTTTGAGTATTCTCTAAGAGCTAGTTTGGGTATAGGTTGAAGCAAGTTAGAGGTTAAATCTGCTGCTGCTGTCAAATGTTTCATCATTTATTTGCATTTTGTGAGGAGTTATAGGGCGGGTCCTCGGCCTCCGGTTGCAGTGTGATCCCTTTTGGGGCGGTCGGGGGCAGGGGACCCATAAGGCCTGCGATTAACAGAGGCGTAGCTCGGGGTGTGCGCGGACGCCTCGAGCTTAGCCCAGCACTATCTTATGAAGATTCTCCTCCTTTAATGTTACTATTACTGTCTTACAGAAGTTCTTATGTGTAACCTCAGGTTTTATATGTTCTGATTACTGTCTATAAGTCGGCTGTACTAATATTCGCTGGAAAGCATTTGTTATATGCATGTTTCATGTAAACTTTCTTGAAAATTTAATAAAAAACTATTGAAGGAAAAATTCCACAAATCTATGATGATGTTATGATATGATTTTGTGCATCCATTAAATCTTTTTGAATATTGGCTGTCACCCTGTAAACGTTCCAGATCCTTTCTTTTTTTTTTGCATTAATAAAGAAATGGTTGGATAGTAGTTATTATTATTATTCAGGATATACAGTATATAGCTTCAACAGTTTGTGCAGCACTTTACAAAATATAAGGAGACAGCAAAGTTACAATACAATTCAAGATAAGAGGGTTAAGATAGTCTAGAGATTTTAAAGCATAAATCCATATACCAATTGTGAATCATTTGTTTCACAGCAATCACCGTGACCACAGACTTATCCCACAAATCAAAGTGAACAGGAGAATTTCATTTTGATTATAAGCGTGCAGTTGGTAAGAAAGACAGTTTATAGAGTGTGCTGCAAATCCTAATAATAGCAAAAATTGAAATAATATTCTGCCGTTAAGTAATGTATACATCCTTTACTAAATAATATCCATGTATGAAGCTTTGCTTGCAACATACAATCATCCACACTGGCAAAGAGCAGCAAGCCCAGATGCAAAAACAATTTATTTTCAAAATAAAAATATATAAATCTTTCGAGCTACTCTAGAGCAACCTGGGACTGCAATCAGCATCAGGTATAAAGTAACCTGAGGTTACAACCTAGCCTCAGGTGTGGTATAACAATTTCTGCGAAACAAAGTGCAAATTCACAGCTGCTAAGCGTTGATCACAATTCCATAATCTGTGAAAACATACAAAAAACAAAAAAATGCAGTGCTGTGTGATGCTGAACCTTACAAATGCATAAATAGTGGCATAAACAATGAAAATAAAATTAGCCCTGTGTCGCCAGGGGCCAGGACGGTGGAGGAGCTTGTATAAATGCTTGTTTGCACAAGCTGCTAACATATACAAGTTTGGAAGTCATTTGGAGAGGAATCCGTTGTTTAATGCTTTTATAGTTTGGTGCGCTGGAAGCACCTAAAATATGTGAGTACCCTGATGTTATGTTTTCTAAATAGATTTTTAAACTAGCGATAACGCACTAACCAGCTTCTTTCTTGTTTTAAATTGAGGACAACTTCTCTGGATTTTCCTGTGGGATCCTGCTGAGCCAGTTTCACTTAGAGCCCAGGAGTGGTTCAACTGCTTATGTGGACCAAACTTAAGCATGCGGTCACACTGTTGGAGGTAAGTGCTAAGGATGAGCCGAACACCCCCCTGTTCGGTTCGCACCAGAACCTGCAAACAGACCTAAACTTTGTGTGAACTTTAGAACCCTATTAAAGTCTATGGGACTCGAACGTTCAAAATCTAAAGTGCTAATTTTAAAGGCTAATATGCAAGTTACTGTCCTAAAAAGTGTTTGGGGACCTGGGTCCTGCCCCAGGGGACATGGATCAATGCAAAAAAAGTTTTAAAAACTGCAGTTTTTTCAGGAGCAGTGATTTTAATAATGATTAAAGTGAAACAATAAAAGTGTAATATTCCTTTAAATTTTGTACCTGGGGGTGTCTATAGTATGCCTGTGAAGGGGCGCATGTTTCCCGTGCTTAGAACTGTCCCTCACAAAGTGTAATTTAATTTAATTTAAAATCACTCGCAGCTATAATGAATTGTCGGCTCCATAATACAGAGAACACTCAATTCATTCATTGATTAAAAAAAAAAAAAAAAAAAAAGCGTGGGGTTCCCCCAAATTCAATTACCAGGCCCTTCAGGTCTGGTATGTATATTAAGGGAAACCCCACGTCAAATTAAAAATTTTTTTATACGTGGGTCCCCCTCAAAATCCATACCAGACCCTTTATCCGAGCACGCAACCTGGCAGGCCGCAGGAAAAGAGGGGGGCGAGAGAGCACCCCCCCTCCTGAGTGGTGGGGTGGGGTTCACACACCTGTGGCAGATTCACAGTGATTGGTACACACCCTCAATTTCCTCATATAAATTCTAGTAATAATGGATGGTCAGTTAATCTCCATTGGGAGGGTCAGATGCACACGCAGCTCTTGCACAGTGATTATACACCATAGGACTATGGCTCTTTTAGTTATGTTTTCCAGTGTTTGTCCCTCTCACTCCTTTCCTTTTCTTTTTCAGTCATTCCTTCTCCCTATATATCCCTTGTTGTCATCTTCCTTTCTTCTGTCTGCATTTGTTTTCACAACCACACCGCTATGTACACATTTTTTTTTCGTTTTCCTCACTTCGTCCCATTTTCATAAATTTTTCATGCCATCCATCACTCTTACACACACTTTTCCCTTCAGTCTCATTCCCTGTTTGACTTTCTCTTTCCTGTTTTGTCATTCCAATCTTATTTTGGTGTTCTCTATTCGGTTCACTGTATCTTTTTTTTTTTTTTTTTTCTTGCACTGCTTTGGTTGTTTCTTTTGCTATGCCACACACCTGTGGCGGATTCACAGTGATTGGTACACACCCTTAATTTTTTTTTTTTTCATTGGGCAGTATGGTGCAGCCACATATGTCCTCTAATACTTCCTAAGGTAATTTATGCTTTTTTTAAAAAATAGCATTCAGTATTGTTAGCGCCTGTTATTTTATTTTGTATTGGTGTGCGTTTCTGCGCACAATATGTTTTCACTGTCTTTTCTTTTCTAGTCATGTTCTCCTGCGTCTGTCACTTTCATCCTTCTCCCCTTCACTTATCCCTCTCCCCTTCACACCTCTTGTTGTCATCTTCCTTCCACTAGTCTGCACTCGTTTTCACAATCATAGTATTAAGCACACACACTTTCAATTTTCTTCACTTGTCCCATTTTTTTTTTATAAATCCTTTATACTAATCTCTCAGCTCTACACACACTCTTTACTTCAGTTCCATTCATTTCTTTTTTTTTTTTTCCTCTGTATTCTTTTCACTGTGTAGAATACACTTGGTCATGGCATTAATTTTACTTATAGAGCTGATGTTTAGTGTCGCTCTGACCCTCCGTTTATTTATCTAATTTAAGCGATTTTGCTTATTTTTATGCACATATTCTCTGAATGACCAGAGGCCCATATATGCATGTGTATTATATTATTTATATGTATATATATATATATATATATATATATATATTTTTTTTTTTTTTTTTTTTTTGACTGCTCACGTACACTATGGGCAGGTCATCTAATTCATCCTGGATTTCTGCCATAGGTGTGACCCAACCTCTGTCCGACCACCGCCTGTTTGTTGGGGGGTCACTTTCAGTGTGACTTCTTGTAAGCCATTTTGCTGGCTTATCGCCCGGCCCAGTTTTTGGGACTGTGGGGTGCTCTGGGACCACCTGGGGAGAGGAACCTGTAGTGTTTTAAAAACCTGTGGTGTTTTTTTATATACACTTTTTTTCCCCAGGTGAATGAGTAGGGGTACCCCATACTCATTCACATAGGGTAGGGGGCCAGAATCTGGGGGCCCCCTTATTTATATTTATTTTGATTCTGATAAGCCCCCCGCCCGCAGACCCCGACAACCAAACGGCCAGGGTTGTTGGGAAGAGGCCCTTGTCCTCATCAACATGGGGACAAGGTGCTTTGGGGTGGGGGGCCACAGGGCCCCCCTTTACCAAAAGCACCCCCCCATGTTCAGGGCACGTGGCCTGGTACAGTTCAGGAGGGGGGGTGCTCGCTCATCCCCAACATCTTTCCTGACTGGCCGGGCTGCATGCTTGGATAAGGGTCTGCTATGGGATTTGGGGGACCCCCACACTGTTTTTTTGGCGTAGGGCTTCCCCTTTAAATCCATACCAGGTGATGGGGCTAGCGAGGTGTCAACCCTGTCAATGGAGGCAGCGACATTAACTTCCTTTGCTAGTTCCTTCTACCTGGAGCCACGTTCAAAATTAACAGACTTTTCTCCGTGTGTGGGCAAGTCCAGACTCTGGTCCGCCAGATAATCCGATCGTGTGTACGCGGCATAAAACAAACTAGTCACATGACATTGGGGAGGGGAAATGGCTAATTGGGCCCAATTTGGACATTTTCACTTTCACTTTTGTTGCCAGCAGTTTAGACATTAATGGCTGTGTGTTGAGTTATTTTGAGGGGACAGCAAATTTACACAGTTATACAAGCTGTACACTCACTACTTTGCATTGTAGCAAAGTGTCATTTCTTCAGTGTTGCCACATGAAAAGGTAGAGTAAAATATTTACTAAAATGTTAGGGGTGTAATCACATTTGTGAGATACTGGTATATGCATTCCAATTTCTTACGTTTACTTTTTTTTTTTTTTTGTGTTCTTTTTCATGTTTATTACATACTCACTTCTTTTCATCATCTTGGACTAAACTCATTTGTATATGCACTGCTTCCTGGCCTTATGGGCACATTGCAAAATTATTTCACACATTTCCAATAGTATTCATCAGTAATAAAATACAAATGTGGAAATGTGCAATCTGAAAAGACATTCAGAAAATTTTCAATTGCACTGAGAGCTAAACCAAGGGATTAAATCATGGTAGCTAAGTATCCATTTAGTTATTAAAGAGCTATCTCTAAGAAATAACATTCCCTGTGTCCTTTTTAGAAGGATTTATAACATACATGGGAAATTTTCAAAAATGAGTTTCCCCCTACAATAGAAATGTTGGGCACGAGTATAAAGTTATAAAAAGACTACTTAAAATATATAGCTTACATTGTTATATAGTGGGACTGATTTGGTCGGTGAATGACAGAAAAACCTTATTATGTATATGAACTTGTTGAGTTAAAAATCAGCAAAACTAGGCACAATAATGCAAAACACATCAATATTAGTGGTCTCGTTGAAAATGGCTCACAGCACAGTTAAACTCGTGCAGTTAAACTAATAGATGGGTTTTATGAAAAAGCTATTATTGGAAAGGTTACTGAAACTCATGTAGTTCATACAAAATATAGCAACTGTTTATGGCTTAAAGCTGTGTATTATTTTAATGATACAAAAATGTGTCCCAATGTGCAGTTACCACTCCAAAGTCCTATGGGTCTAAATCAGTTCCCGGACAACTTAATTAACAACCATAGGTGGTCTGTGAAATTAAAGTAGTATACCTATACCAATGTCACAGTGGCAGAAATAACCAACAAATGTATAAAAACAAAAGGAAAAAATAGATACCAGGTGCACTACTAGTACATTAACTGAGATAATATTAAAAATAATGATCTTGCATTCACAATAAATCTATAATACAATTTCTCAACAAGCGAACTAAGGGTAATAGCCATCTTGCACAATACAGCACAAGGCTATCTGTCCTGGTCCAGGTATCTGTCCTGTGCTTGATGACTCTTTCCCTTGTTACCTTATGCCGCATACACACGATCGGACTATCCGGCGGACTCAGTCCAGCGGACAACCCGCCAGACTTTGCAGCGGCGGTCCGCCTGACTTTCCAAACGAGTGGACCTGCCCGCACACAACCGGACTTTTCCAGCGGACTTTTGAAATGAACAGACTTGCCCACACACGAAGTAAAGTCTGTTCATTTTGAACGTGGCTCCAGGTAGCCGGGACTAGCAAAGGAAGTGAATGTCGCCACCTCCATGAGCGAGACTGACACCTCGCTAACCCTGTCACCTGGTATGGATTTAAAGGGGAAGCTCTATGTTGAAAAAACGGAGTGGGGTCCCCCAAAGTCTATAGCAGACCCCTATCCGAGCACGCAGACTGGCTGGTCAGGAAAGGGGGTAGGGCTAAGTACCTTGTCCCCATGTTGATGAGGACAAGGGCCTCTTCCCGACAACCCTGGCCGTTGGTTGTCGAGGTCTGCGGGGGGCTTATCGGAATCCGGGAGCCCCTTTAATAAGGGGGCCCCAGATACCTGCCCCCCCAACCTATGTGAATGAGTAGGGGGTACGATGTACCCCCTACCCATTCACCTGGTAAAAAAAATGTAAATAAAAAAAACACAACACAAGTTTCTAAAATAATTTATTAGACAGCTCCGGTGGTCTTCCCTCCTTCCGTCTCGGGAGGTCCTCTTGCTGGACTCTATCTTCTGCTCTTTTACTAGCTTTCTTCTTTGTCGCTGCCATCCGGGGGTCTTCTTCTGACTTCAGTGTCTTGTCCCGCTCTTTGGTTCTTCTTGCCGGGCTTCCGCTATCTTCTTATAGCTCTTTTACTAGCGTTAGCCCAGTCTTCTGTCGCCGCCGCCTTCTTCTCTTCTTCTCTTCTTCCTTGCAATGTTAACGCAATGCTCTCTCTGGTTGCAATGGCAGGGAGGCATTGTGCGGCGACTTATATAGGGACAAGGGACGGGGTCACAGGTGATGTCACATGATGACCCTGCGCATTATGATGTCACAGTCCAGGGGGATGCTGGGACTGTGACATCATAAGGGGTGGGTTTACCACGTGACATCCCCGGTGACTCCGCCCCTTGTCTCTATATAAGTCGCCGCACAACGCGCCCCTGCCATTGCGGCCAGAGAGAGCGTCGTATCAACATTGGAAGGAAGAAGAGAAGAAGGGAAGAAGGTGGTGGCAACAGAAGACTGGGCCAATGCTAGTAAAATAGCTATAAGAAGATAGCGGAGGCACGGAAAGAAGAACCGAAGAGCAGGACAAGACCCCGAAGTCAGAAGAAGAAAGCCGGGCTTCTCCGCTAGTTAAAGAGCTAGCAAAAAAGAGCAGAAGATAGTGGAGGAGTCCAGCGAGAAAAGACCCCCCAAGACAGAAGAAGAAAAGACCACCGGAGTTGTCTAATAAATTATTTTAAAAGCTTGTGTTGTGTTTTTTTATTTACACTTTTTTCACCAGGTGAATGGTTAGGGGTACATTGTACCCCATACTCATTCACATAGGGTGGGGGGCCAGTATATGGGGGCACCCTTATTAAAGGGGCTCCCGGATTCTGATAAGCCCCCCAAAGACCCTGACAACCAATTGCCAGGGTTGTCAGGAAGAGTCCCTTGTCCTCATCAACATGGGGACAAGGTGCTTTGGGGTGGGGGGCTTCAGGGCCCCCCCTTTCCCCAAAGCACCCCCCATGTTTAGGGCATGCTGCCTGGTACAGTTCAGAAGGGGGGGCGCTTGCTCATCCCCACCCCCTTTAATGACCGGCCTGTCTACATGCTCGGATAAGGGTCTGCTATGGACTTTAGGGGGACCCCCACACCGTTTTTTCGGGGTAGGCCTTCCCCTTTAAATCCATACCAGGTGACGGGGGCCAGCGAGGTGTCAATCTCGCCGATGGAGGCGGCAACATTGATTTCCTTGGCTAGTCCCGTCTACCTGGAGCCACGTTCAAAATGAACAGACTTTTCTCTGTGTGTGGGCAAGTCCGGTGGACTAGCACACAGATGGGCGGCTTGTCCGCCGGACTGCCGAGTCCAGCGGACAATTTTGATTCAAAACTTCTTTCCAAGTCCGCCGGACTTTTGGAAAGAAAAAGTCTGCCAGAGCCCACACATGGGAGGATTGTCCGGCGGTCTCTGGTCCGCCGGATAGTCCGATCGTGTGTAAGCGGCATTACTGAGCAATTACGTTATGGAATAATTGTGAGATAAAAATCTAACAATCTGTGTTATCTCAGTTAATTTCACTAATAGCTCACATTTTTTTCTCTTTAATTCACATTTTAATGATATTGAGTATTAACATTAAGGCTTTTTTATTAAAGTTGTGAATTCAAAATGAAAGAATATTCACTTAAATTATCCAATCATAGGAAAATAAAAGTTATGTTTATTTATTTCAATGGCAAGATTGGATAATTGAATTGAATCTACACTTTTTTGAGTGAACATTCTCAACTCCTTTAGTAAACGAGTCTCATTGACCCCACGGTGCACAGAATATTGCACTGGACGTTTAGAAAAGAGAACATATTCATAGTTTGAGATCCACTAGAGTTGCATCTTCTTGCTTACTGTTTGAACTAAGTATACTTGAAACAAACAGGATGTTTTTGCATCCTATCCTAGAACAAGGTTGAAGAACACTAATGCTTTAATGTTTACCTGCTATACCCGGGAAAAAGATCTAAAAATAATCTCTATAGTCGGGCTCCAAGCACAGTCCAGTCCATTATTCTGATGATTTTGTTGTGGCTAGCTGGCCAAAAATGTGTAATCTACCTTGAATATAATTTTCTTAGTAAATGACTCTGCACACTATTTAGATCCATCTTTTTATTTTTATATTTTTTTATAAATTCTTTTTATTCGTTTTAAAAGAAAAAGTACAGAACATAGCCTCGGGGCATTCCCCGGCTCAAACAATACAACACAACAGGTAAGGCAGAACACCTAAAAAACTATCCGCCTAACCCAAAGAACATACAACAACCAAACCCCATAGCTTGCTGCTAAAATTGACAGGAGCAATGTAAGTCTCAGTAATTAACATTAAGCGTAATGATGCACTATAGGCAGTCTACCAACAGAGATCTACAAGTGGGCGTCAATCAGATACACAGGCATCCCAAACGCTACCCTAGAGAGAGCTTACCAGAGGAGTTGTCTACTGGATAGATTAGGTTGATAACCCAACAGGGCTGTCCCGCTCCCCAATCGTTGTCTCAGACTCCAACCAGATATTCCAAACCTTCTGAAACTTCTGAGGGCAACCCCGGATGGAATATGCTTCTTTGTACAGTGGTATTGCAAGGTTAACTAATGATTTCCATGCACTCAGGGTGAGGGTCGCTGTAGGGGCCCTCCACCGAAGCACATTAGATCCATCTTTAAGTAAAACAAGAAAATGTGGAAAAACAGTAAAAACAACAATTTCTTTATATAAGAACATAGTTAGAATGTTTCAAATTATGGGAAAAAATACATGTTGCAACATGGATAGCATAAGCGAATTGGTGGTTTGGATTTGTCTCTATGTTCTCCAATATTCATTATAAACAATGCAATAGAGAGTTTACATTGTTAAAATACATTCTAATGAACAGTCAAAATGTCTTTTTTGAAATATATGATAGTTTCACACCTCTATAAATTTTACAGAGGTCAAGTCACAATTAGAATGTACACAGAGGAATTGATATCCTCATTAGTGCTTCTAAAACAGCTTGATAATTATATACATCAGACAGAAAACGTCAATCCGCTCATAAGCAAATTTTACAAGATATCATTTTTATAATTATCTATTGGACATTAAAGTTAATGATAGAAAAACAATAAAAAAGAGTGATTCATAGCTATTCAGTTTGCAAAGACTTTATCATACAATGAAATAGTATGTGCTTCCATCATAATCTATATTAGATACATGGAACTGCTAGGGCCAGATTTGGACCTTTAGGGGCCTGCAAGTTCCGGGGGGCACTCATACACAGAGTTGGTTTACATTCTCAATGACAGTCGAGCATTTTTTAACCACTTCAATACAAGGCATTCCCCCCCCCCCCCCCCCCCCTTCCTGCCCAAGCCATTTTTTTTTAGCTTTCAGCACTGTCACTGTTTAAATGACAATTGGGCAGTCATGCTACGCTGTACCCAAACAATATTTTTATAATTTCCTTCCCACAAATACTTTTGGTGGTATTTGATCACTGTTGCGGTTTTTATTTTTTGCTAAACAAATAAAAAAATATAATAAATAAGTAAGTTTTCTCCTTCACTGATGGACACTGATGAGGCTGCACTGCCAGGCACTGATAAGGTTGCACTGATGAGCATGGATTAGGTGGCACTGATGAGGTGGCACTGATGAGGTGGCACTGATGATGGACACTGATAGGTGGAACTGATATGCAGCACTTATGGGCACTCATAGGTTGCACAGACGGGCACTAAAAGGTGGCACTGATGGGTACTTATGGGTGGCACTGATAGGTGGCACTGATCGCAGTTTTTTTTTTTTGGTGTGTTTTGTGTGTCATCTTACCACAACACCATTATTATCTTTTTATTTTTTTATCTAGAGGAGGTTGTTTGGTGTTGGTGCCCCTTGTTATTCATTTGACTTTGTATTTTTGAAATGTACTTCCCTACTCACGAATAAACTGTCCTTTTTGAAGTAAAACACATAGGCAAGTATTTCTTCAACCAAAAAACCCCTTTATTTAGGTGTCAAACAAACAGGAAGACAGCGCTGGAGAAACTGGTCAATTTGGCGAAGCCTTTGGCCCCCAGGGCAGACATGAACTAATTTGAAAATGCAAAATTGGTAGCCTGAGGAGTACATATGTCAGGGAGAGTGTCTGGTCCAGAAGTCCAAGACATCAGGAAGAGTAGATGCCATCTATGTCCCCAGGCTGTAGTCCTACAAGAGGCTGCATCTTCTGTCAGACCAGACTGAACCCAGGCCATCACTCTCTGATCTTCCTTAGGCACTTCCCGCCAGGCTTCCTTCCAGGCGGTGGCTCGGCTCCTGTAGTTGTGGCAGGAGGAGGAGGAAGAGGAGGGTGATGGTCGACCTCCCGGCTGCCACTTGCCACAGCCTCCTCCCTTCTGCCACTTGCCACAGCCTCCTCTTGGCTGAAGTCTTCCTGTGTATGAAAATGGGACTTTGTTTTTTGGTCATCAATCACACAATTTTGTGCTCATGACTGTTGCAAATTGAATGTTGCCAAATAGAACAGACTATCATTCTGAGCCCAGCATTTTTCATTCTTGTCCCAATCATTTTTGGTCACTACTGTCTATTGAGATGTAAACCACTTTGTTAAATCACAACTTACTGATCAATAATAACATCTAGTTAACATCATTAAATGTACGACAAGAAATATGTTCAACAATGCAATACCTGTCTCAAGCTGGGCCCCTCCACATGTTGCTGCCTAGAAGGCCCAGGTTGGACATTGGAAGCCTCAGCTGGGGGTGAAGGAAGCCTTGAAGGAAGACTGTAGAGTGGTGGCCTGGGTTCCCCCTGGTCTGCCAGAAAATGCAGCCTCTCGTAGTACACCATCCTGGGGATATAAATGGCATCTGGATCTCCTGATCTCAGGGAATTCTGGTGCTTCTTGCGCTCCCTGAGATATATACTCCTCAGGGCACCAACTTTGGCCTTCACAAAGATCATGTCTGCTGCGGGGACCATGGTCTTTTCAAAACCAAGCAGTTTCTTCAGCGCTGCCTTCCTCTTTCTTAGGTCCTTATAAAAGGGGTTGTTCATCTGCCACAGGCAAGGCAGCTCCCTGAGCAGATCAATGAATGGCCCCATAAAATGTGATTTCTGGAAGGGATCCATCTTGTCTGCAAGACACAACACAAGACAACCCTAATAATAATACCATGCTAAACTCTCCTAATCTTGTCCCAACATAGGCCTATATAGAAGCAGTATAGGCTAGTGATGTACCAAGTTAAAAATTGTACCTTCGTTTGCACGATTGGCGTGTCAGCTCCTCACTCTGCTCACAGATTGTATGTATGACACATGCGTGTTGCGTTTTATATACAGTGCGCATGCGTGAAACTCTGCCCGCCCCTGGCGTTCTTTCTAGACTATTCCCGGCCCCTTCTCTTTCAGCTCAGTGGGGAGAGCACATGGTGGAGACACAACAGGTGCGCAATAATAATTCCACTAATGAGGAAGAGGACGAGGAAAGCCTTGAGCCTGAAACGTCCTGATTCCGGAGGAGAAGATTTAAGGCTTCAAATATGTCTTTTGTTGAGATGTTGGAGATGGTGGACATATTAAAGAGGAACAACTATGATGGGAAGTATGGACCTTACCCAAACCCAAATATCAGAAAGGCCAAGATCATGACTAAAGTTGTGAAGAGTCTTCAGAAGAATTTTGGGGTACGATGATCCAAGGATCAACTGAGAAAACGCTGGTCAGACCTGAAACTGAGGAAGCACGATCAGTACAGAAGGATCAATCGTGTTCTTCAAAAAAGTAAGTAGTTCTCGTGTGTTCATATTATTATTATTGCTTGCATACTGCTCCATGTGCTTTAATTTAATGTTGTACAGTTTAACCACTTTAGGACCGTCGCATGTAAAAATACGTCGGCACAATGGCACGGACAGGCACAAGCACGTACCCGTATGTGCCTGCCTTCCAGCGGATGGGGGGTCCGATGGGACCCCCTCCCGCTGGCTGCGGCAGTCCGTTTCACTTCAGGAGCGATCCGGGATGAGGGGATGGCCGTTGGTTTATGGCCATCCCCTCTCGATCGCTCATGGTGAATGAGAAGCTTCCCCTGCCTGTGTAGTGTTAACACAGGCAGGAGGAAGTGATGTCACTCTCCTCGGGGCGGTCTTTTTGACCGGATGGCGAGGAGAGGAGGCATCCTAGTAAGTGCACCAAAACTACACTGACATGTAGGTACACATAGGCACACTTTAAACCCCAGTCACCCCCTGATCTCCCCCCCCCCCCCAGGCACAGTGTCACTAATTGCAGTGATCATTTATTTACTGATCACTGCATTTAGTGTCAGTTGTAACTGTAAAGTGTCAGGGCAGTTAGTGTTAGATCCAGGGTAGCCCCCTACCCCCCCAAATAAAGGTTTAACCCCCCTGATTGCCTCCCAGGTAACCCTTTCACACCCTTTTGCCAGTGTCACTAAGCGATCGCTGCAATAGTGTCACTGGTGCCGCTAGATAGCTAGTTATGTTTTTAGGTTCACCCCCAGGTTTTTATAGTGTTAGGTACCCCCATATACTACCTAATAAAGGTTTTAACCCCCTGATTGCCCCTAGAGTTAACCCTTTCACCAGTGATCACTGTATAAGTGTCACTGGTGACGCTGGTTAGCCAGTAAGTTATTTCGTTATTTAGGTTCCCCGTCAGGTTTTTATATAGCATCAGGGACCCCCATATACTAGCTAATAAAGGTTTTAACCCCCTGATTGCCCCTAGTTAACCCTTTCACCAGTGATCACCGTATAAGTGTTACGGGTGACGCTGGTTAGTTAGTTTGCTTTTTATAGCATCAGGGTACCCACCATTTATTACCCAATAAAGGTTTAACCCCCTGATCACCCGGCGGGTGATATCAATTATGTTTTAGGGTCAGATAGGGTCTGTGTCGCCCCAGGCAGTGCTAGGTTAGTGCCAGTTCCGATAACACCCACGCGCAAAGCATACACCTCCCGTAGTGCTATAGTATCTGAACAGATCAATATCTGATCTGATCAGATCTATACTAGCATCCCCACTCCCAGCAGTTTAGGGCTCCAAAAAAGCGCATTGTTAGCGGGATCAGCCCAGATACCTGCTAGCACCTGCGTTTTGCCCCTCCGCCCAGCCCACCCAAGTGCAGTATTGATCGATCACTCTCACTTACAAAACACTAAACACATAACAGCAAGGTTTTCAGAGTCAGGCCTGATCCCTGCGATCACTAACAGTTTTTTTTGGTAGCGTTTTATATTTAAATCCGGAAGGCGGTGCTTGGATTTCGGGGTCCCGTACGCGGCTAGGCTCCCAAAAAGTCCCCCACATGTGATATCCCCATACTCAGGAGAAGCAGCAGAATGTATTTTGGGGTATAATTTCACATATGCCCATAGCATGTGTGAGCAATATATCATTTAGTGACAACTTTGTGCAAAAAACAAAAAAGTTTGTAATATTCCCGCATCTTGTGGCAAAATATAAAATATTCCATGGACTCAACATGCCTCTCAATAAATAGCTTGGAGTGTCTACTTTCCAAAATGGGGTCATTTGGGGGGGAGGGGGGGGTTTGTGTTATTTTGGCATTTTATGGCCTTGGAAACTGACAGGTAGTGAGGAGTGAAATCAAAAATGTGCACCCTTAGAAATCCTAAAGGCAGTGATTGGTTCTCGGGGTGCCATATGCGGCTAGACTCCCAAAAAGTCCCACACAATATATTTTGGGGTGCAATTGCACTTATAACTATGGCATGTATATATTTAGTGACAACTCTTTGCAAACTTTTTTTTTTTTTGTCATTATTCAATCACTTGGGACAAAAAACAAATATTCAATGGGCTCAACATGCCTCTCAGCAATTTCCTTGGGGTGTCTACTTTCCAAAATGGGGTCATTGGGGGGGGGGGGGGGGTTGTACTGCCCTGCTATTTTAGCACCTCAAGAAATGAGATAGGCAGTCATAAATTAAAAACTGTGTAAATTCCAAAAAATGTACTCTAGTTTGTAGATGCTATAACTTTTGCGCAAACCAATAAATATACGCTTATTGATTTTTTTTTTTACTAAAGACATGTGGCTGAATACATTTTGGCCTAAATGTATGACTAAAATTGAGTTTATTTAATTTTTCTTATAACAAAAAGTAGAATATATATATATATATATATATATATATATATATATATATATATATATATATATATATTTTTTTTTTTTTTTTTTTCAAAATTTTTCCATTTATATCATAAATTTTTCCATTTATATCATAAAAAATAAAAATCATCCGGTACCGTTTTTTACAGCGGACGATTGGCTATCCAGCCATAACAACCGAAGAGGCTAAAAGCCACTCGGCTGTTATGCCGGAGGAGCGGAAAGGGACGTCCCCCCTCCCGCCGCCTCACGCCGCTGTTACCGGTGCTCCCGATTGATCGGGAGCACCGATTCACGATCGGATGCCTCCGGCTGCTGGGGAGGAACTGTAATGATGCCATAAGCGGCGTCATTCCAGTCTCCTAATAGTAAACACTTCCCGTTTACTCAGCTGCCAATGGCACCGGTTTTAAAAAAATATACAGTATTCAGAATAGCTGTTTTCGGCGATCTCTATACATTGAAGTGATCAATAAATAAAAGTGATCAAAAATGTTAATTAAAAAAAAAAACAATTTATTCATTTTAAAATAAATAAAATTTTTTTTTTTTTTTAAAGCGCCCGCTGTCCCCGCGAGCTCTTGAAGCAAACAAAACGCATACGGAAGTCGCGTCCGCATATGTAAACGGTGTTCAAATCACACATGTGAGGTATCGCCGTGATCGTCAGAGCAAGTGCAATAATTCTAGCACTAGACCTCCTCTGTAACACTAACCTGGTAACCGTAAAAAATTTTTAAAGCGTCGCCTATTGAGATTTTTAGGTACCATACTTTGTTGTCATTCCACGAGTGCCTGCGATTATAAAGTGTGACATGTTTGGTATCTATTTACTCGGCGTAACATTATCTTTCACATTATGCAAACAAATTGGGCTAATTTTACTGTTTCGTTTTTTTTTAATTCATGAAAGTGTCCCTTTTCCCAAAAAGTTGAGTTTAAAACACCGCTGTGCAAATACCATGTGACATAAAATATTGCAACAATCGCCGTTTTATTCTCTAGAGTCTCTGCTAAAAAATACATATAATGTTTGGGGGTTCCAAGTAATTTTCTAGCAAAAAATATGGATTTTAACTTGTAAACACCAAATACCAAAAATAGGCTTAGTCATGAAAGGGATAATGTTATATAGACCAAATATGTTGGTTTGTTTTAAAACCCATTTCTAAACGCACATGTGAATGTGCTTTGAGTAAAAAGTGAAATTATCAACAATATGTGGCTTCCTTTTTCAATGCGCAAAAGCAGTATTTGGAGTAAAGTTGTTGTTTTCTGTGGCAATGGGTGGTATTTACTAAAGGCAAATCCACTTTGCACTCCAAGTGCAGTTTCAGGTGCACTTTTGCAGTGCACTTGTAGTGCATAGTGGATTTGCCTTTAGTAACTAACACCCACAGTGATGTTTAAATTTCCCCAATCACGCCATTTTCATGACTCCACATATTTCTGCCATGGTGCAGAAAATGAGCAATATTTTTGTCAGTAATGCACTACATACATTATCAACAAAAAACAAGGTGTGTGTGTGGCAGACCCACAACATAATAAGATTATCTGAAGAAGAGACTATCACCTCATCTTGCTCAGAACTTGGGTTTGCACTGTTGTAGAAAAAGGTCCCAAAAAAACAGCAAAAATACCTAGGAGACTGTCAGGAACCATGAAACAGACTGAGACAGAAGTACAATCAAATCACACTTGTTTTATTAATAAAAAGGTAAATAGAAAAAAGCAAGCATAGCCAGAGTCCAGTAGCCAGATCGGGTAGTCAGCCAGTCCAAAGTTCATTAACCAGATCGGGTAATCAGCCAAGCCAGAAGTCAGGGATCCAAGGAGAGCAACTGCAAGCAGGATAAGAAGCCAGGAGGGTTGTCAGCAAGCCAGTCTTGAAGCAAACAGCAGGAGATGGTTCCTTGTGATGTGACCAACGTGAAGGCAATGGAGAAATGAGCTGGAAGGCTTTAAATAGGCAGGTCAGACGAGCATCATCGGGAACAGCTGGTAACTGTGGAAAGAGAAAAGAGCTGGCAATTAGCCGACAGCTGAGCAGCCAGCCCAGAGGAGGAAGGGCTAAGCCAGCCCTGACAGAGATACCTAAAACAAAGCCAAGCAGTAAATGAAAACAAAGATTATTGGAGTTTCAAAGAAAAATGTATCAAAAAAAGCCTCTCAGACATTGTCTGGCAATATCAATGGCCCCCCTACCCACAAAGTACTCCATGTATTGGTTTCTGACCTTGGGGGGGCAAGCCAGGATGAGCAGCTTCAAGGGCCGTGAGGTTGACATTTTCCAGCAAGTCTGCATCAGGGCCAACTGAGGCCACATAGTTTGATGAATGTTTTTTCAAAAAATTGTGCAGAACGCAGCAGGCAAGCACAATGTGATTTTGTTTATATTCCGCCATGTGTATTGGCATCAAAAATAAGCAGAACCGGCTGGCCATTATTCCGAAAGTGTTATCCACGACTCTTCTTTCTCTGGCCAGCCACACATTAAAGATCTTCTGATCCGGGGTGAGGGTCCTCATCGGGAAAGGCCGCATCAGGTGGTTTGCCAGAGCAAACGCCTCATCCGTGACAAAAATTAACAGGAATTCTTCTACATTTTCCTCTGGAGGTGGCAAGCCCAGACTGACACTCTGGAGACGCCAGTAGAATTCCATCCGTGCGAACACTCCACCATCTGACATCCGGCCATTTTGCCCCAGGTCCACATACAGGAAGTCATAGGTCACTGACACCACCGCCAACATCACAATACTATTAAACTCCTTGTAATTATAATAGTACGACCCCGAGTTGGGAGTGGGATGATGTGGACAAGTTTCCCATCAATTGCACCTCCACAATTGGGAAAGTCCCAACGGCTGGCAAAGTGGGAGGCCACAGTCTGCCATTCCTGTGGCGTTGAAGGAAACTGTGGAGTCAAACAAGAAAAATAAATAGTAATTTTGCACATCAACATTTCAAGCAGATTAGACAATATCAGTATAACATTTTGGGAAATGAGTATTTAAAGCCTAAAGTATAAGGTTCACTTATCAGATTCATCACCCCCCCATCCCCCCATCTGATGGGCCATTGCAAACAATGAGGGGGGAATGTTTTGGACAGGTAACCCTCTCCACTTCATTGAGAGCTGAATGCATAAATAATGTGTGATACTTTGGCCAGCCCCTCCTTGCTTACACTATTGGCAGCCCGCCGGACAGGTAAGAACTGTCATAATGCAAAAAAAAAAGGAATAAATGGAAGCACATTTTTACATTCTGCTATTACCTATCAAGATAATAATAGGAGAAAAAAAAAACTTTAAACTGTAGCATTTGAAAGTATTGAGGCAGGCCCTTGCACTACATGCTTTGGTAAATTCATCCATAAATCTGACCAGAAAAAAGATAGGTATAGTGTGTATTGGGTTTGGCAAAGTCAGCAGATAGAGGATTGCTATCAGCTGACCTAGCAGTTGGGCAGAAGGGGGGTTCCTAATGAGTTTGGCCTAACCAAAAAAAGATTCTGGCACTCTGCATAAATTTAAGCACACACATAACATTTGTACACATTTTAGGGGGTGTTTAAGGGAAAGCAATACTATGGAGCTGACAAAATACATTGCTAAGTGACTAGGCTATAGGTTTAGGGCCCCAGAAGAGCATGCTGGGGAAGTTAGTGAAGGCAAATATGCATGAAGGACAAAAAAGGAACTTGAAAAGCTTCCAGCATGCATGAGGACAAAGGGGCACGGCATATCAATTAGAGCATATTGCAATCATGATAATTAGGGAATGAGGAAAGAAATCCAATACATTAGCAAACATTAAATACATAGAATGTGATGTTAAAGGAGAAGACTTACCTTCATATAGTCCTTCTGCAGGACCTGAATGATGGCAGAACAGGTCTCTGGAATAATGATTCCCAGAGCCTGGGGGGAGATGCCTGTAGAGAACTTGAGGTCCTGAAGACTTCTCCCTGTCGCCAAGTAGCGTAACGTGGCGATGAGCCTCTGCTCCGGAGTAATGGCTTGCCGCATACAGGTATCCTGCCTGCTGATATAAGGGGACAGCAAAGCCAGCAGACGGTGAAAAACGTCGTCCGTCATCCGGAGATAATTCCTGAAATCATCAGGATTATTCTCCCGGATCTCACAAAGCAAAGGCCTGTGCGAGAACTGGTCATGCTGAAGTAACCAATTCTTGGTCTACAAACTCCTCCTCGCCCTGTTCATGGACTGGGCTTGTGTCAAAGCGAAAAGCCCAACACCAAGCCCCTGCACAACACGAACTCTACGACGAGTACATACACAAAACCCCAGACGATGTCTATGATGTCATCTTTTTATGCCATTTGTTAATCCCTGGGAGTTTGGCCTGTCATGTGATTGGAGGAAACCTGTTTTATATCCATTCGTGTTCGGAAGAAATACGCAAATCGTCTTTAACCAAACTTCTACTAACACGCGATAAACACAAGATCAACAGAAGGAGCCCAAGGGTGCTGGACGTGGTGCTGAACTTCCCTTTTCCAGTCCTGTCGTACGCGGCTTATGTCACCGTGTTCTTGCCAGCCGGAAATTCCGACAACTTAGTCTGACCATGTGTATGCAACACCACTTCTGGACTAAATCGGTCGGAATTTATCCGACGGATTTGGTTGTCAGAATGTCCGACCGTGTGTACAAGGGCTAAGACTAAATCTGAAATGATAAAACATGCCAGAGGGAAATGATACTATCAGCATGTGAACCTTTGTTTCCTCTTTAGAGTTTAGACAGAGAACGAACAGGCTCCAGGGACTCGTACCCAGCTTGTCTATAACAGGAGACAGTTTGGAGTCTATGACATTCCAGAAATGAAAACCTATATTTTCGCAAAGAGCCTCAGTGAAGCCCTCTGTCCATGAGTTTTATGGGCACCCCCCCCCCCTTCCCCATAATCTGGATTTTGATGGAATTCATACATTGGAATAATTTACTTTAACTGATTAATAGCACAGTAGCAGGATACATATCTCTGCTTTATTCTATTTTATAAAAAAATGTGTCTGCCTCTTTAATATAAATAGATTGAATTTTGTTTGCTATACACACTCGCCATAAGATGACATCTAAAATTGTGATATGGGGTTGGAGACAATAAGGCAGCAAGAGTATTGTACATTTGACATTATTTTAGGTTTTTAATTGTGTAAATAAAAAGTTATGATTCTACATAATGGTGAGTTATGATGTCTAGACATGAAAAAGACACACACATTTTTTTTTTTTTTTCCAAATCTCTTTATTGTTGTGTTTTTTTTTTCCCTTTAAATCATCAAAACTAACACAGATGCAATACACAGTACAGAACACAATACACATTGCTCAAAGTATACATTCATCATTGAGATTCTCAATGGATCACATTACCATTTTCCTATCTAGTAAGTAAATTAACATCAAAATAAACAAAATATTATCTAGAGCATAAAAACCTTTCAATCACCGCAATGTCAGCTCTATCATGTATATCTTTAGCAAATGGTATCATAAATAATCTATATATGTATCGTTATCATATCTAAATTAATGTAATAATGCAGATTAAAAATGTATATTGTTGGAGGATGCCGTGTAGGGCTCCTCCAACCACTTAGTCCAGATTTTTTCATATTTATGAGGACAATCTCTGTTCACATAAGTATCTTTGCGTAATGGTAAACTGTTATTAACCAGTTGTTTCCAGTATACTAATGTGGGTGGGGAAGTTTTCTTCCAAAGCAGGGCAATAGCTTTTCTGGCATAAAACAAAGAAATATTAGCAAATACAAATATATATATTTTTTTTCCACAAATTTTTTTTTTATTAATGCGAAACAGGATACAAAGATAATGGAATTTACATATTTTGGTACAGTCATCCATGACAGAGAATCGAAGTAATGAATCACGGCACAATTGTACTACTTGGGTCACGGAAGTGGCCAAAAGAAGCCAAAGTCATAGGGCGTCACATATTCTTTTTCAAAAACAATCAAACAGATAAAACATTATGAACAAGCCAGTACTGGTAAGCTTGAGAAGAGGCACTGCAAAAGTAGCAGGCGTTATAATGACTGGTTGTTCAACTTGGGGATCCTTATCAACCGATCACAAATATATATTTATCTTGCACCTAATTAGAAAAATATTTGTGCAAAAAAAAAAAAAAAAATAGAACTAAGCTGCTATCCCCAAAACTGAGTAAACAGATCACTAGTGCAAATAGAAAGTGTTGGTAGGGGGCGCTAATGAGAACAATCAGGTGAATAGATTCAACACATAAAATTAGGAAATAGTTCCTGCAAATACACCAGCCTGACTAGATACAAAATATAACATAGTGATTAACATACAATAAACAGTGAGCCTGCTGGCAATTAATCCCCAAATATTATGAAAAACAACTGTGCACACACAGATTCTGTGTGATCTGGAATTAAACAACAATGGATAGAAAGAATATATAAAATCAAATGTCCTTATTGGTCCAAAAAGACAAAAATAACACACGTGAGTAAATAAAAATTCAATGTGGTAAACTCTGTTGACAAATCTTCCAATCCTGGACATAAATGCACCACCTTCACCAGCTACAATATCACCCAAAATGCTCAGTATGTGGATGTCCAGAGGATCCTTACCAGAGGATGTTGACCTTTTTAATGAAAAGAAGGTCAAATGGGCTTTAGCAAGATAATGCTTGCTGCAATGTTGGAGATTGTGGACTGGATCAGCCCCTCACACCATTGGGGGTATAAGGTGAGATATGTGAAAAGGATGTAGGAATAAAAGAATTAAAAACAATACAAAGTTTCAAGTGGCTGCTTACATTGTTAGTGCCCTAGCCCGGCACTGAGGCTTGATTGCGTAGCAAAAGAGTGGATGTGTGTTGAGCAGTGAAGACTGTTGGCTGGCGTGTGTTCCACCTACAATGGTAAACAACCAGAGGGACCGGAAATGATATAATCACGTGACCAAGCACCGCCTTGACATACATTTCATTTACACGTCTTCAGGAAACGTACTTGTTCACCAGAGGTGTGCTCTTAATTAGCATTTGGCTGAATATCATCAGGGGAGGAGATCTACATGGCATTGAGGCTGTTACACATTCATCCAAAAGCCTAAAATATATGGACAGGTGCAGAAGATGTGTGTGAAATCTCCCAGAGCCACACCACACAGCCAAAAGTTGGGAGAACATGTAGGGTTCATCTTGTGAAATTGGTATGGTGTAAATAAGTTCTATGCGCCAATTTAAATTGAATCAGATGGTCTCTTAGGGAGACCAAAGATTGAAAGGAGAATCCCACACTTAATCCCATTCATCATTGTCTAAAGCAGGAATGTCCCACAGCCATTTCGCAATAAGGCCCTCTAACATTGGGAGAAAAACCATAGGAAAATGAGAATACAATATGGAAGTAGGTTTCTCTGAACAATCAGACCAAAGTACCATTTCAAAAATAGACTGATAATTGGATTAGCTCAAATAGTAGTAAGCTTTGAGGGGGTCAAATGATAGGGGGCTTGGAGGCTTCTGAATAAAATAAACTTAAGAGCTTCTATAGATTCAACCACCACCACAGTGGAAGGATTGGATAGATCTGGCCACCATGCGGCCGTCACCAGCTGAGTAGCTAGAAAATATTTATAGAGATCTGGAAAATGTATACTGCCCTGTTTAAAGGGAAGCATCAAAGCTGTCAATTTATATCTAAGTTTTTTTGGGCCTCATACAAAAAGAGGAGAATAATTGATGGAGTCTTACAAAAAATTATCTAGGGATCCACTGAGGAGAGTGCCTAAAAAAGTATGTACATTTTGGAACATTTTCATTTTCAAAAGATGAATGCATCCCACTAAGGATAATGGTAAAGATTCCCCTGCCTTCAGGTTCAGCTGCATGTCCCTCAAAACTGGATATCACTACTGGAGATACTTAAAATTGTCTACCCACTGTAATGGAATATCCGGAGGAGTTGTATTTTAAGCTTCAATATCTATTGGAAATAACAATGATTTTGTCCAGTTAACCTAATGGATGAGAGGGAATTTAATATCTGTAGAGCACCCTGTAAGGAAGGTCATCATGAGGAACATTTAGGAACAATAGACATCTGCATATAAGGCTACCCTCTACTCCAGCCAACTAACTCACAGTCCCTTAATATTCAGACAGATATGAAGAGCCTCTGCCACTGGTTCCATAGCAATGGAAAAAAATGTCCGGAGATAGGGGTAGCCCTGCTGAGTACCACTATATAAAGAAAAAGGGAATGGCAACCCTCCCCCCAGTCTCACTGCAGCTGTAGGTTATCTCTATAAAACCTGTATCCATGTAATGAATACCAATGGGAAACCCATTTTACGAAGTACCTCCCACATAAAAGGCCACTCAACAGTCTCAAAGGCCTCTCTATGTACAAGGAGGCCACCACCCTGGTTCCCCTAATTAAGATGTGAAGCATGGATGTTCGTATATAACCTATCTAAATTCCCATCTGTGGCCCTTCCTGCCATAAATCCTGTCTGGTCTGAATCAATAATTGTGGGCAAAATGGGTTGTAGTTGTCGGGCAATAGGTTTTGTCAATATCTTGAAATCTATATTTAAAAGAGCAATAGGTCTATAAGATGTGCAAGAGGATGGATCTTTTAGTGATTTGTGGATCAGAACTATATGAGCGTGGCTCACTGAATCCAGTAGCGCCCCCTCCTTCAGACAATGGGAGTAAAGAGAAGAAAGAGAATGGGCAAGAAGGTCTCCATGAGCCTTATAACATTTTACATAGGGAGACCATCTGGTCCCAGTGACTTCCCCATAGGGAAAGAACCAATAATTTGGAGAACCTCCTCTGGTGTTATAGGACTTACTAAAGCCTCTCTCTCCATGTCCGACAACCAGGCAAGCACTACCGGATCCAACCAACCCACCATATCATTGGGCAAAAAATTTGAGGTCAGTTGGGATGTATACAATGTCTGATAATGCTGACGGAAGGCCTCTAAAATATTTGAATGTGAAGAAACCATATCCCACGAAGAGGTACGTATTTTAGAAATCAAAGTAGTAAAATGTTCATGTTGAGCCATCATCACCAAAAAATTACCATTCCAGTCCCCCTGGATGATGACCTCTGTTTATTTTTATAAAGATCTATCCTTGTGGTCTCTGCCATATGAAGATGTAAAGCGTGTTTTGCATGTAATATATACCATTAAAATTTATTTCTGATGTATCAATTGCATGTTGAACTATTTTCTCTTACATCGAAGCCTGCAAGTTATAGGTCTTTACCCGCTGGGCCCTATTGACATCCTTATTAATAGATACATACTGTCCTCAAGTGTATGCCTTAATGGCGTCCCATACATTTGCAGGAGTAGAAGATCCCTCGTTAAACTCCCAGTATTCTGTAAGAAGGAGCATGATTTTATCTAAATCTGCATTGGACCGCATCCCTAGAATGGGGAAAAAATTATGTAAGTAACAATGGGGCATGATCAAGTAACCCACTTAACAGATAACTTAGCATCTATTATATCACCTAGAATAGCAGGGTTAGCGAAAGCAAGATCTATATGCGAGGCAGCCCTGTATGAGGTTGAAAAAATGGGAATAGGATCCAATTAAATGATTCTTCCACTGCCAAACCTCTAACAAACCTACCTTCTGAGCCCAAGCAGAAAGGTCCACTGATAAATGTTCAGGGGGAGTCGGCCTATCTAAAGGATCCAGTATGGCATTAAAAACTCCCATAAATAACAATTTAGCTGGGCAATAGGGTGTTCTTGTCTCCAACAAACTATATAATAGGGCTCCAGAGAAAGGAGGAGGAATATACACATATATATCTCTGGCCCCACAGCAAAAACACTGCCAAAACGTATCTTCCCTGGGGGTCAGAGTAAATATGTTCTATTGTAGAAGACAACAATTTGCTAATTAATATTGAAACCTCCTCTCTTTCACCTGGCAGACAGAAGGAGCCACATTATCCCACTCCATATGCAAGACTATATGGGTACCTTAGCCATAGGATAGACCCCTATGCAATTGGTTGGTGATTTCTGGACGCTTATATACAATGACTGAGACTGTGTCTATTACTGATACAATACGTTTTTGGATGATAAACATCCCCTGCTCCTTGAAATCCCTGAAAATCTGAGGTATGTTGCAGTCAAATATATTGGTCAACTGCACTCCCTTCGAGTGCTTATTGTGCCACATGTGAACTACCATCGGTCAATGGCATTCCGGCCGGTATCCATGCATGGCTCTGATTGACCATTTGCTCTCTTCACTTGTTGAGTTTTTTCTACTGTTCAGTGGAATGCTTACACTTGGGACTTAAGCTACAGCTTTGGAAGTTTCAAGCCCTTTTAGTCCCTGAAGAAGATCTATACTGTGTGTTTTTGAAACGCGTTGGCCAGATTCCAGGTTTCCCTTTCAGGTTGCTTTACATCTGCCCCCTACAATATGTTTTTGTTTTTAACATCTTGAATTTTATGTTATTTATGTAATTTGTCTTATTTATATCAATACATTTGTATTTTTTTACAATTACTGTTTGTGGTCCGTTTAAAATCCTTGAGGACTTGAGGAACCCACTTTTTACTCTAGAGAACATAGAGTAATAGGCATGAAAGGTCTTCTAAACCCTAGGTTTCTACCTACTGCCCATAATGTGTGTTTCTTGCAGTAGCACCATATGTGGAGAGTGGGTTTTTAAATATAGAAAAATCAGTGCTCTCTTAAATTTAGAATTAAGGCCACAGACATTCCATGACAGGATGGAAAACATTGCTTGATTACGTGACACCATTGAAACAATGGAAGATATGATACCGAGACATAACAACTGCAATGCAATCTAATACATTTTAAACAAATAATAAAACATTTAGCAAAACATATCCAAAAAATACAAAGTAAGCTCAACGTGTATGAACATATAACACATAAAACATATAAAACATACCCAATGGGCGTTAAAACACCCACCCTGCCATTGTCTAATACCATCCAAAATAAAACAAAATGGAAAGCGTAGATAAGGCCTAATCCAAGACAATCTAAGACAACATTTAAAAAAAAATAGGCAATTATATAGTACATGTCCTATATTAGAAGAAAAACCTAATAAGATACTCCCCCTCAAAAAAAATAGAAGAAACACCAACAACAATATATATATATATATATATATATATATATATATATATATATATATATATATATACTATGGTGAAGCAGCAACAGCAGGACGTCTTCTCAACTCTCCCCCAAAGCAATGTCCCTGAAAAGAAAAAATATATACACTGTGTGTGTATATATATATATATATATATATATATATATATATATATATATATATATATATATTTATATAAAATAAATGGAACAATAAATATAGATAGCAAAGAAGATGGTTTTTATGGCTTGGATGGTTTGGTGTGGTCTTTAAGACTCTTTCTGGAGCTCCCAAATAAAGCCAAACAGAGGCCGCAGAAGGAGTTTAAAAAAACTTGTTTGGCCTCCATCCGTGATGCGCAATCTGCTGGAATAAAATAAACTGAATCTAATACCCTTTTCTCATTATTTTTGTGCACCCCAGTGTAGAATTTCCAACTTTATTTAACCTCTTTGGAATAATATGGAAAAAACAACAACTTTAGTGTTTTCGAATGGTATATCCGATTAAGCCCTTGCAGCTGCTAGTACATGGTCCCAGTCATGATAATTTAATACCTAGAGCAAGAAGATTCTAGGAGGGCCCTCCCAGTTTAGATGGTATTGGGGGTCTCCTATGTGCCCACTCCACCACAAAGGTAGGCGACACATTGTCCAGACCCAACAAGGTAATCAAGAGATTTTCAGCAAACTTCATTGGCTTGGATCCCTCAGCCCTTTCAGGCAAACCCAAAACATGAATAGTATTGCATATTATGCGATTTTCTCTATCAATAGCTAAATAGCTAGCTTGCAGAAGATAGCGGAAGTCCAGCAAGAAGAACCAAAGAGCGGGACAAGACCCCCGAAGTCGGAGGAAGACCCCTGAAGTCGGAAGAATACCCCTGGATGGCGGAAGTGACGAAGGAGAAAGCCGGGCTCCTCTGCTAGTAAAAGAGCTAGCGGTAAAAGAGCAGAAGATAGCGAAGGAGTCCGGCGAGAAGACTGCCGAAGATGGAAGAAGATCCCTGGAGCTGTCTAATAAAGTATCTTTAAAACCTGTGTTGTGTCTTTTTATTAACACTTTTTTCCCCCAGGTGAATGGGTTGGGGTACATCATACCCCATACTTATTCACATAGGGTGGGGGGCCAGGATCTGGTGGCCCCCTTATTAAAGGGGGCTCCCGAATTCTGATAAGCCCCCCGCCTGAAGACCCCAACAACCAATGGCCAGGGTTGTCAGGAAGAGGCCCCTGTCCTCATCAACATGGGAACAAGGGGCTTTGGGGTGGGGGGCCCTTCCCCAAAGCACCCCCCATGTTGAGGGCACACAGCCTGGTACGGCTCAGGAGGGGGGCGCACGCTCGTCCCCATTCCCTTTCCTGACCGGCCGGGCTGCGTGCTCAGATAAGGGTCTGGTATGGACTTTGGGGGGACCCCACACCATTTTTTCGGCATAGGGGTTCCCCTTTAGATCCATACTAGGCGACGGGGCTCACGAGGTGTCAATCTCGCCGATGGAGGTGGCGACATTGGCTTCCTTCTCTAGTCCCGTCTTCCTGGAGCCACGTTCAAAATTAATGGACTTTACTCCATGTGTAGGCAAGTCCATTCATTTCAAAAGTCCGGCGGACTAGCACACAGATGGGCGGATTGTCCGCTGGACTGTTGATTCTGGCGGGCAATTTTGAGTCAGGACTTCTTTCTAAGTCCGTCTGACTTTTGGGAACAAAAAGATTGTCCGGTGGACTCTGGTCCACCGGACCAAGTCCACCGGATAATCCGATCGTGTGTACGCGGCATTAGAAGGGCCAGAGGAGACAGTCGGGGAGAATCAGGGAGATCAGGATCCAGAGCTCCCGTACCTCGCATCTGATGCCATTCAGGTCAAGTGCATGTTCAGTCCTTAGTGGTGTCAGTTTTGTTTGGTTAATTCTTAAAAATATTTGTTGCAAGTGATATATACATACACACATACACACACACACACACACACACACATACACTTTTTTTATGAAAGCAGAGTTCTCCTTTTATAAGCTAGTTTTGAGGGAACATTTAGCTGATGCAATTGTAGTCATAAAAAAAATCACCAAAGCTGTAAATCTGTAGTGTAAATTATGCAGCTGATCAGCCAAGGTATAAAAAATAACCTTTGCTCTGATACCCAGTCTGAAGATGTTAAATCTTTTTAAAAATGTTGATGTGATTGTGAAGGTGACTTGGGCTGTTTAAAATTACATTTAATTTAAACAAAAATGCAATCAACAAAACATGAGAATTTTTTTAGCAAGGACTAATAATGACTGAATCAGGAGAAATAATTACTTTACACAATCTTCCAACAGTATTATGTAATTCCAACAAATGTGAATTTAATATAATAATGTCAAAATCATGCAACAAGCCAGAGAGTTGTGGCAAGATAGGCAAACAACTAGTGCATGCCTTACTAGCCAAAACTCATTAGCACTTGATTACTGATGATTTTGTCAGTATTTGACAAATGGACTTTCGGAGAATATGCAGGAATTGGTGCTTTATTGAGGTTATACCATGACTTTTATTTGTGAGTTTTTGTACAATATATAATACATTTTGTAATGATGAACGAGCAGCAATTTCCTGAATTATTATGACACTAGATGTTTTTTCTGCATGGTGGTTTGTAGTCTACAATTCCTTTGTTTTTCAGTTGTATTGATTAAATAGTTTAAATAGCAGAGACTACAAACTGCAATTATGGACTTGGTAGTCACTAGTCAGTAAATATTTCAAGTGATAGTAAGTATAGAAATATGAGCGTTCTTATTGACTCATTTTGAAAGGTTCCACAAATGAGGCTCTCATTCTTATTATTTCTTCACTAAATTACTGATCTGGACAGTGTGGCTTTGTGCATGGAGCAGTAGCAGCAGATGTGTCTACCAGCTGTTCCTGGTCCACATGGCTTACCCAGCATCAGTTACTAGATAGAGACCTCATGCTACTGCTCTTATGGGCAAACATCAGAACAGGGAGACTAGACAGAACAAGAAAGAAAAGGAGGGTGCACCAGCCTTGTGCATTATCCCATGCAAGTTTATTAATAAAACCAGACAAAATACTACTCACAGACATGTGAAGATAAAGCACTTAGCATAGCCACCTGATTGTGGCAATCAGTCCGGAACTAATAGTCTCCAGATAGCTATGGAAAAGACATTAGGGCTGCTGCTTTCTGTTTATGTTTCAAAGTCATAGCTTCTTCTTCAGAGAGACCCCATAGCTATCTGGAGACTATTGGTTCTGGACTTATCACCAAAATCAGGTGGCTACGCTAAGTGCTTTATCTCCGCATGCTTGAGAGCAGTATTTTATTCTGGTTGTATTAATATACAGTATTTGCTTAGGGTAATGCACAAGGCTGCTGTTCCCTCCTTTTCTTGCTTGTTTTATGACTACTAGGATATCCCCTATCTTGAAGGGCAGCAAGGCCATAGCAACTTTCCCCCGAGAGACTGACTACCCCACGTTGCACCATTGCCCAGGAGTATTTGTTTGCTGTTATCAAGAGAGATGAGACAGCTTGGTTCCGGCCCATCTACTGCTGACATAGAGTTCGTTTTCACCTAATCTTCAGCTGCTGTCTCCCACCAGCACAGCTCCAAGTTGGCACAGGCACCTTCTTCTCCCTCCCAGTTTGAGCCTCAGTCACCTCTACAGGAGAGCTCCTGCTGCCACACACCATTCTCCCGGGGGGGGGGTCATAAAGAATGTTCGCCTTCTCTAGAAGCCTTTTCCAGGCATGAGTCTTCTCCAGAGAAAGTTGGGACATGGAATCCTGTATAAAAGCTCTGCCTATCAAAATTGACTTTGAGAAATATGTCTAGCACATAGAGCATACATATAAGAAGGAGATTTCTGAGCTCAAGAAAGAAAATAGAAACTGCCATAACAATATTAGAATTCAGAATTTAGAATAAGCCAGTGGAGTGTAAAAACCTGGCTTCTGTGGTTACATCTATCTTTAATCAACTTCTTCATAAACCTAAAGACGCACACATTGAATTAGATTGGGTTCCCTGCACCTCCAGTTCTCGGAACCCCGATCCTTCCTTTTTGAGAGATATCTTATGTAGAGATAATTTCTGCAAGGTTAAGGAAAAATGTATGCAGGTGACCAATACATAGGATACCATCCTGTTTAATGATACTCCGGTTATGCTTCTCTCTGACAAAACGCTCACGAAGTGACAAGCATTGAAACCTCTCACTCAACTACAACAGGATCACCACATCAAGTATTCCTGTGGTTTCTCCTTTAAACTATGAGTATATAATGAAGAAAAATCTGCTGATATCTACACACTTGGTGGTGATCTACCAAATTTTCCAAGTACTTATTTTTTTTTTCCAATGGTTTTTATTGAAAATTTTCAAAAGTATATAAAATATACAGAGAAAGATCTACAAAACAGAGAATTTACCGGCCATAGTAATATTAGACATATCAACATTTTAGTGACTGACATGTGTAGCGAAGCACATCTGTAAATTTAGAAATATATGCCAGGTAACGCGCTAAAACATAATAGATGTTTAACATACTGTCGACTCACATGAATTGACAGTAGCCTGAGTAAAGAAAAAGAGAACAATAAAATTACAAATAACAATGCAGTTGGGATAGGGGTAGGGACAGGGCTGGAGCTTGAGATGGACCTTAGCTTTATGCAGAATTTAAAGAATATTCTCTAGTATTACAAATTATCTTCAGATTAATGGTATCTTGCCTTCCAAATTTTCCACTGGTCATCGCGCTTCCTACCTGACCCAAGCCTTTTAGCCAGTAGAGATTCGTAGATATGGTTAGTTCTAGTAAAGGCAATGGCTTCAGATATGTTCAGTGCCACATCTGATTTCAACTTTTTCATTATAAGTGATCTGGCTGCTAGGAGTATGTGCGTGACAACCGTGCGGAACTGTGGAGGGAAATCCTCAAATCCCAGATTAAGTAATGCTAGTCCTGGATCTGGGGAGGTAAACATTCCAGTGCTGGAGGAAATTAGGCGGAAGATACCATGCCAAAAACTGGTCAGATGCTTACAGGACCAAAAGATATGCTTAATGTTACCCATCTCCACGTCCCCTCCAGCACAAGTTATAATTTGCATGAGAGATTTTAGACATCCTATATGGCGTAAAATACCATCTAAGAGATATTTTTTGTGAAAGTTCCCAATGATTTGCACATTTTGACGCTTTATAAATTGAGTTGATGTCTAATTGCCATTGTTGTTGTGTATATGTCTTCCTCAAGTCCTCCTCCCATTTTTGATAGGGGGTGGACTTTATGAAAACCCGTTTATGCTGAAAGAAGTTGTAGAAGAGAAAGATGCCCTTTGTGGACATTGATGGAGTTGTGTAAAATTTCCATGTTATGCCCTGTAGGTATAGTCATTGGGATTTCAGGGAGTTTAAAAAGTGAGAGACTTGGGTGAATTAATATTCATCTCTGGGTAGGAGGTTGTATTCTACTTTGAGAGTATTAAAAGTTTTAAGGGGGTTGTCTTGGAATAGGTCCGCAACGTAGTTAATACCCTTAAGTTGCCAATCTTTTAGGGTGATATTGGGGATAGCTTTAGATAATAATTTGATACTTGTAGGTATTTCCGTCATTTTAGTGTCTAATAGTCTAATTCTGTGGAGGTCCCTCCAAGCCCAGAGGGAGGCTTGCATAGTTAAAGGTAGATGTCTTAAAGGGAATGGTTTCCACAAATCGAGGAGTAGCAGAGGTGAAAGATCTCCCCTGGGGCTCATGATTTGTTCAATGTTGCGCAAAGGGGCAGATGACGTATGGACAAACCGGGTTTTTATTTGGGTAAGCATAGCTGCCCTGAAATCTTGTACATCAACAAAACCCATACCTCCTGCTGTCCTATGCTTAATTAGGAGACTTTTAGAGCATCTTGGTTTCCTTGAATTCCAGACATACTTATTGAGAAGGGAGTTCAATGTCTTGAGATGAGTAGATTTCAGGGGGATGGGGAGTGTGTGGAATATATACAGGATTTGAGGGAGTAAAAGCATTTTAAATTAGGCCAAACTAATTGACCAAGTCAATTCAGTTTTGGAGAGGTGTTTCGTTTCTATATTTAATTTATTGAGCAGTGGAAGGTAGTTTGCATCAGCTAATTTGAACGGGTCCACTGTTATTTGAAGGCCTAGATAGGTTATTTTATCATTACTCCATGAGTAAGGAAAGGATGTGTACAATCTTCTTTGGAGATCTGATGGCAAGCCTAGGGGGAGAATGAGTGATTTAGTGTGGTTGACTTTGTAGTGCGAGATTTGGCTAAAACGATCTAAAAAGTGTAAAATGTGGTGGGCATGAAATCAGGATTGGTGAGGTTATGAATAAAATAATGTCATCCGCGAAGAGATTGATTTTGTGGGTTTTGTCTAGGAAGGAGAAACCCTTGATACTGGGGTAGGCCCTAATCTTTTCGGCCAAGGGTTCTATTAATAGATTAAAAATAGAGGGAGACAGGGGGCACCCTGTCTCGTCCCATTGGAAATAAAAAATGGATGTGACAGTATGCAAGATTTATAAACCATCTGCCAGAAGTTGACTAGTAAAGGGCTAGAATTGCAGATAAAATGGGTCCTTCAAAACCAAATTTACTGAGGGCAAGCTTCATGTATCCCCAATGTATCCTGTCAAACGCCTTCTCTGTGTCCAAAGAAAGTAGCAGAGAAGGCGTCCGACAGGTCCCTGCGTGTTGAACAATATTAATAACTCTAGGAGTCGCATCAGATGCTTGTCTTCCTGTTGTAAAACCCGATTGATCAGGATTAATCAGTGTGGGTAAAATGTGGAGGAGTCTCTGGGCCAGAGTCTTAGCATAAATCTTCATGTCTGTATTCAGAAGTGAGATGGGGCGAAAGTTGAAAGGTGTATCCTGGCTTTTCCCTGGTTTGGGGATGGTGATAACATACACCCTAAGCGTTTCCGATGGAAATGAGGAAGATGTTATGGCCTGCGAGAAAATAGTTTGTAATGTGGGGGGACAAGATTTCTTAAAGGCTTTATAATAAACATTAGGGAGGCTATCCGGCCCCAGGGAGTGGAAGAGATTGAATTACCTTTTGGATCTCAACTTGAGAGATAGGTGAATTTAGGGTCAACAGCTGCGCTTGTGTTAATGATGGGAGATTAATATCTGCCAAGAATGATTGGATCGCTTCATCTGTAGGTTGCGGGGTATTGTCATCTTGTTTGAAATTGTATAAAGAGGAATAATACGAATCAAAGGTATCTGCTATGTAGGCTTATATAATTTACTCTTATCTGATGCTCTAATTAAATAGGGGATTTTTTTGTGAGCTCTGTGCTCCTTTAGGTGTCAGGCTAGGTGTTTACCAGCTTTGTTTCCTGAAGAATAATGCGTTCATTTTAAGAAATCAATACATTTATTATTATAACGATCTACTAACGGCCAAAACCAATCGACATTATTCTGTACTCCTCCTCCTGGACCTCTCTGCTGCCTTTGATACGGTTGATCACCCCCTCCTCCTCAAAAAACTCCAAACCTTTGGTCTCCGTGACTGTACTCTACGATGGTTCTCTTCCTACTTATCCAACCGCACCTTTAGCGTTTCTTACAACTCTACTTCCTCCTCTCCTCTTCCTTTCTCTGTTGGGGTCCCCCAAGGTTCTGTTCTTGGACCACTCCTATTTTCAATCTATACCTCCTCCCTGGGTCAACTGATAGCCTCCCATGGCTTCCAATACCACCTCTATTCTGACGACACCCAAATCTATTTCTCTACCCCTCAGCTCACTCCCTCTGTCTCCTCACGTATCACTAATTTACTATCGGATATATCAGTCTGGATGTCACACCACTTCCTCAAACTCAATCTATCCAAATCTGAACTTATAATTTTTCCTCCCCCATATGCCCCTTCTGCTGATCTCACTGTCAAAATCGATGGCACAACCATAAGCCCATCCCCTCACGCCAAGGTTCTAGGTGTAGTCCTGGACTCTGAACTCTCCTTCAAGCAACACATCCAATCACTGTCCAAATCCTGCCGCCTCAACCTCTGCAACATCTCAAAAATACGCCCCTTTCTAACCAATGACACAATAAAGCTCTTAATTCACTCGCTGGTTATCTCCCGCCTCAACTACTGCAACTCCCTTCTTATTGGCTTACCTCTACATAGTCTATCACCTCTTCAATCCATCATGAATGCCGCTGCCAGACTCATCCACCTTACCAATCGCTCTGTGTCTGCCACTCCTCTCTGTCAATCCCTCCACTGGCTTCCGCTCAGCCAAAGAATTCAATTCAAAATAGTAACAACTACGTACAAAGCCATCCACAACTCTGCCCCAGCTACATCACTAGTTTAGTCTCTAAATACCAACCTACTCGTTCTCTTCGTTCCTCTCAATACCTCCTGCTCTCTAGCTCCCACATCACTTCCTCCCATACTCGCCTCCAGGACTTTTCCAAAGCCTCTCCAATCCTATGGAATGCCCTACCCCAATCTGTCCGCCTATCTCCTACTTTATTATTTTTTAGACGATCCCTGAAAACACTTCTCTTCAGAGAAGCCTACCCCACCCACACCTAACTGTATTTTCATTTTCTCCATCAGCTCATCCCCCACAGTTATTACCTTTTGTTTCAACTTGACCCTCCCTTCTAGATTGTAAGCTCTAACGAGCAAGGCCCTCTTATCCCTCTTGTATTGATTTGTATTGTAAGTGTACTGTCTGCCCTCATATTGTAAAGCGCTGCGCAAACTGTTGGCGCTATATAAATCCTGAATAATAATAATAATAATAATGTTGTTCTAAAAGCATAAGTCTAAGTTCAGAGCGGAGGCCATTCAGTCTGTTTGCCAGCACGGTACTCGGGGTGACCTTATTCTGAGTTTCTAATGAATTTATATCTTTCAATAGGTGATCTAGCTTAAGGGATCTAATTTTTTTTTAATTCTTGCACTAGTTTGTAATAGGATTCCTCTTATAAATGCTTTGTGGGTGCACCACAATATCATTGGGTCTGATACAGAATTGTTGTTGATTGCAAAATATCCTTTTAGATGTTTAGTTAAGGCGGTCACGTGAGTAGGCGCCTGGAACAAACTGAAGTTAGCTCTCCAAACACTAGACACATTATGAGCGTTCTCCTCCACCACTGTGACCACAATTGGAGCGTGGTTAGAACCCAAAATGTCATGATTGGTGGAGGAAGACACAGCCTGCAACAAAGAACGGTCTACAATTATAATATCAATCTGTGAATATGAGTTGTGTCTGCAGGAGTGGAAGGAGTAGTCATGTTCATTAGAGTGCTGACACCTCCAAACATCATACAGCTCTTCTTCTTGCAGTATGTATTGTAATGAGGGTAAAGACCATTGGGACTTGGCAGTGGTATCCATAGTATAGTCTGATGTGATGTTAAAGTCCCCACACATAATCAAGGTACTTTCTAACCTCATTATCAAATTTTCCAAGTACTTTTGAATTGCCTCAGGTTTATCTCCCCGATTGGCCTTTCACTCCTACCACTCCTGGTCTCCCTTTTACCCCTCAATTGCAATGACAGAGCAAGAAGAAAGGGACCAGACTTACACCTCAAAGAGATCTGGATGACTGGTGTCCATCAGTGCACTGTCTTGTTCTTCAGCTATCCCTGCACTAGATGTTTGAATTCTATGCCTTCTATATACACTTGGGTTTCAGTTTTCAGCAAAGTTTTTCCTGGTGATTTTACCTAGTGCCATCTTGCAGGTCCTTTCACCTGTTCATATAAGGAAGGACTTTTGTCTTGCCCCTTTTTTAGGTTTACAGTAACTTCCTTAAAGAGGAAGTAAACCCTGATGAGTTTACTTCCTCTTTTTTTCCCTGCAAAGGTAAAGCATAATGGACTACTATGCTTACCTGTAGGTCAAAGTGGTTTGTAAGGGTTTACAACCACTTTAAATCAGCGTTCAACATAATTGTTTTCAGGGCTGATTTAATTTGTTCTGGTCATTGTTAGCTATGTAATGGTCTCACTGGGCTCCATTCACAAAATGGTATCTACCGCTTAAAAAAAAATCAGTAAAATACCACTCACCGTTTAAAAAAAGAAAAAAAAAGAAAATGTATCATTCACAAAAAAATCTATTAACATACTGCATGTGGTGTTTTGTCATGTTTTGGGGTATTTAATACTTGAATCTGTGTGGTAGGTTACCGTAGGTATGTGGAAGTTACAGCAGGTGTTGTCATATTCAGCGCATGGCTCTTCTTTTCTGGTGTGGGGCCTTGGCAGAAGTGAGCGATGGAGAAGGAGAGTTCAGCAGAAGAGAAGCCAAACATGCTGGATTTGGTAGAGCACATGGTAAAGCACCTTAACAGCCTCATTTGTCTTAGCAGTTATGCACTTTTTTCTTTGTTTACAGCTCCAAACATCCAATTTTAGGGCAGACTTCAACAGCAGAGGTCGGACGGACGGAGGACAGGTGGGAGGTAGGTGGTGGTGGTGATGGGGGGTGGGGAGGGCGGCGCTGATGGCTCTGATGGCACTGATGGCGGGACATGTATATGTGTGGAGGCACATCTGCTCGTTCATGTATGGGGGCACAGCACATCTGCTGGGAATCATGTATGGGTGCATGTTTACTGGTCCACCTGTGAGGGCACGTCTACATTCACGAGTGGGGGCACATCCACATCCATGTATGGGAGCTGCGGCTAGCAGCCAATCCCCCTGACACACGCTGGCTCAGTCAGTCTTCAGTTTTTTTTTCCCCTTTCTCTTGTTGTGCAGTCTGCAAAGCAATTTTCAGCATCAGGGAATATGGCAGTGCCCCAGTCGCTATATGTCGCAGCTGATGCTAGGCGCTGGCACAGTCACACATGCAACATGTTGGTTGTTTTCTGCTTTGGGTGGTACAGTGGGAGTAGATCATCACAGCGTTCGCTGGCAAGCATACCTCAGTGCTTGTTTCATTCATTTAGTTGTTTCTAATCACTCATTCAGGTCCTGGGAACTGCACATGTGGTTGGTATTTTCCTTTTGTAACCTGGGGGACAGGTAGCAGGTATAAAGCTCCCAGGGATCTCGCAGTTAACGCCCGTCTATCTTTCCAGGGCTTTAACAGGTTTACATGGTAAACCTGCTCGGGCTTCCTTTTTTCTGGTTGATACACCTTGTAGTTGACTTCCCCAACTCTTTCAATTACTTCAAAGGGACCCTGCCACTTAGCCAGGAACTTGCTCTCAACAGTAGGAACCAACACCAGGACCCTGTCACCAGGTGAGAAAACCCGGAGTTGGGCCCCCTGTTGTATACTCTCCGTTGGGCTGCCTGGGCTTGCAGTAAGTGTTCTTTTACCATCGGCATGATTGCTGTAATCCTCTCCTGCATTTGAGCGATGTGCTCAATGACACTTTTATGGGGTGTCTGCTCCCCCTCCCAAGTTTCTTTGGCTATGTCTAAAAGTCCCCGAGGGTGTCTCCCATAAAGCAACTCAAATGGAGAGTACCCTGAAGAGGACTGGGAAACCTCCCTGATGGCAAACATCAAGTATGGTATCAGGAAGTCCCAGTTTTTCCCATCCTTGTCAACAACCTTTTTTAACTAGCTCTTTAACGTCTTATTGAAGCGTTCCACCAAGCCGTTTGAGGATGGTACACTGAGGTTCGCAACTGTGTCACCTTAAACAACTTGCACAGCTCCCTAGTTATTCGTGACATAAATGGGGTGCCCTGGTCTGTAAGGACTTCTTTAGGGATGCCCACCCGACTGAATACCATAAACAGCTCCTTGGCGATGTTTTTAGCAGAAGCGGTGCGTAAAGGAACCGCTTCAGGGTAACGGGTAGCATAATCCATGATTACTAGGATATGCTGATGACCCCGGGCAGACTTGGGGAGTGGACCCACAAGGTCCATGGCAATCCTCTCAAAGGGCACTTCAATAATAGGTAATGGCACTAAAGGACTTCGGAAGTGGGGTAGTTGGGCTGACATCTGACACACAGGACAGGATTGCCAATAATTCTCAATATCTTTCTGTACCCCGGGCCAGTAAAACCTGCACAACACCCTTTCAGTAGTTTTTTCAATCCCTAAATGGCCTCCTAGCAAGTGCCCATGGGCAAGTTCCAACACCACCCGTCTGCATGGCTTAGGGACCACCAATTGTTCAACCACTTCATCATTCATTTTACATACACGATACAGTAAATCCTCACTGCTGCTGAAATAAGGAAAACAGGGCCTGTCCCCTGGTTTGACAGGTACCTCATTAATCATTATTACATTTTCCCAGGCCCTGGCAAGGGTCTGGTCTTTTCTTTGCTCAGTACCAAAATTTTCTTTGTGCATATTAAGGCCAGAAAACTCCAACGTAGGCTCGGATTCAGCAGACGGCTGTCCAGCTCTACTGGTGGTGGGGACTTCCTCAGACTCCTCCTGTTCTCCTGCCATAACCGATAGAGGAAAACACAAGGCGTCCTGAGAGGAATCCCCTGTACCCACCTTGTCAGTAGTGGCCAGGAGTTCTGGCTCTGCCACTGAGTCAGGCACTGCGACCGGGTCAGGACGATCCCACAGTTCCCAAAACTTAGGGAAGTCCCTACCAATGATGGCCCTGTGCACGAAGTTGGGGACAAGTCCAACCTGATGGGTCACCGTACCTAAGCCAGTTTTAAACCGAACAGTGGTTATAGGGTACTCCCTGGTATCCCCATGAATACAGGTCACAGCAATTTTTTTAGCATGACAATTCACAGGTTCAATCATTTCAGCTGTAACCAAAGTCACTAGACTTCCAGAGTCCAGCAAGGCTGTAATAGGCTTATCATTAACAGTCATTTGGCACATTGGTTTTCCCATATTTGGCGCTGCAGCGCATGAAACAGCTGCAAACATAGACTGTCTCCTAATGGAAAAATCGCACTGCATTGGTTCATCTGTCAATGGACAATTTGCTGCCACATGTCCCAGTTCTTGGCCATGAAAACACCTGACGTTTCGCCAGTTTGGTTTGCTGACAGGCAATGGCTTCCCTTGTTTGGGACGCCAAACTTCAGTCCTGGCAACAAAATTCCTCCCCCCTATTTCCTTGCCATCTTTACCACCCACTTCCCCTGGAACAGTCTTACCGGTTGTCTGGGGAAACAGTGGCTTTGGGTGGAAAGTCCGCGCAATTGTAGGGGTGGTGACCAGGTTTTCTGCAGCAAAGTACCTTTCAACGAGTTCTACCAGGTTGTCCGCCGATTTGGGTTAGTCTCCTTGACTCACCCACTTCTGCAGGGGAACTGGTAGTGACCTCAGGAACCGGGGCATGACCACACGTTCCTCTATTTGTGGCCCAGACAGGGACTCCGACTGTAGCCATTTCCTCACCAGGTGAATTAGGTCAAACATCTGCGATCTTGGGGGCTTCTCCCCTTGAAAGAACCAGCTGTGGACCCGCTGTGCTTGAACTGCCAAAGTGACACCAAGTCGTGCCAGGATTTCCCGTTTGAACTTTTCATAGTCTCCCACTTCTGCTGATTCCAAATCATAGTAGGCCTTCTGCGACTCTCCAGAAAGCAAGGGAGCAACCAGTCCTGCCCACTGGGTTTTTGGCCAACCTTCTCTCTCAGCGGTTCGTTCAATTGTTAGCAGAAAGGCCTCTGGATCATCATCTGTAGTCATCTTAGAAAGAAAGCGACCCACATGAATGGCTGAGGGCTTGTCTCCAACATCAACTTTAGCAGGTGACCGCTGTGCTAGCGTCTCCACAACCTCCGTCAAGGTTTTCCTATCCGCTTTGACATCAGTGGCTAGCTGTTCAAACGATTGCTCCTGTGCGATAGCATTAGCTTGCTGTAATGCAGCATTAATTGCAGCATTTGTTTGCTCCTGTACAGCACTAATCTGTTGGAACAGTGCCTTGGTTTGCTCCTGTGCGATAGCATTAGCTTGCTGTAGTGCAGCATTTGTTTCCTGCTGTGCAGCGATTGCTTGTTGTTGTGCAGCGTTGAGTACAGCGTTTGTTTTTTGCTGTGCAGCGCTGGCTTGCCATAGTTCAGCATTTGTTTGCTGTTGTGTAGCGTTGGATATCATCAATTGTTTTAGGATTTCTTCCATGTTTTAGTCACTCTAGGTACTGGCCTTTTAAGTAGTAACTTACTACAGCTGGTCGCAGCCTCCACCATATGTAACCTGGGGGACAGGTAGCAGGTATAAAGCTCCCTGGGATGAGCTGTTTCTCAGGCACAGATAGCAAGTCCAGAAATGAAGTGACCAACAGTGCTGTGTTTATTTGTGGTATATACAAATCCATATACAGGTGCTGTACAGTGCTCCAGAAAATAAAATAAAGGGCAAAATAGCAAAACACAAAACCTAGCCGTGTCACGGCTCTAGCTATACAGTCTGCAGGCCCTCACTACCAGGCTGAACAAGCCTACTGCTTGTCAGTCTCTACAAAGAACTGCTTAACAGGTTTTACCAACCTTAGGCCGCGTACACACGTGGGGACTGTTCGCTCAACTTTGTCCGTCAAACAGTTTCAGCGGACAGTCCGCTCAAAATTAGCATGGACGGACTTGCCCACACACGACGAACGAACAGTCCGCTGAAACCGTGCGCGATGACGTGAACGGCACGTACGACGGGACTAGAAAACAACGTCCTATACACTGCAATGCAAACTTCGGCGTGTAAATCCTTTCTGAGCATGCGCGGAACTTAGTTTGACGAACAAGCCTACACACGAGGGGACTGTTCGCTGAAACAAAGTTTCAGCGGACAGTTTTTCGGAATTTCCGAAAAACTTTGTTCAGCAGACTGTCCGCTGAAACTGTCCGCTGAAAGCCCACACACGAGCGGACTGTCCGCCGAAACACTGTTCAGCGGACAAAGTTGAGCGAACAGTCCCCGCGTGTGTACGCGGCCTTACTCTCCTCACAGACCAACTGTGTGTGTATGTCCCAGGCAGAGAGCAAAGGCTGTCTGCTCAGGTGAGATTAAATTAGCCTGGGGAAGAGGACCAAGATCCGAACTGGATCATGGATCACAGATTTCTGAACGTGTATGAGAGGAGCCTGGGAGAGGTATAAACCCCGAACAGGACTTTTCCTGGCTCTCTCTGGGACACTCTGCTACACTTTGTAATAAGATTCCATGTCAGACAGGGGTAGACGGGCATGGGGTGGGGGCAGCTATGTCGCTGTCCGGCGGCTATACCACAGGCGGCCGGCTGAGAGGGGAGGGTCATTTGGGGGGGGAGCTCGTCGACCACTGGGGTATTGCAGGGGGACTCGAGGCTGTCAGGAGCATGCAGGGGTGTTTGGGGCAAGCAGCACGTGCATTTGTGGGCTCAGTCTGAGGGGGGGGTTAGGTTCCTGGTAGTATCAGAGGGGGGGGGGTGGGTGTTTGGTGCATTTGATGGTCGTTCAGTCATAATACCTTATTTACGGTTTTGTGTTTGTTTCGCAGGTTCTGTTCCCAGCTCAGGTGTTTGATTCTCAGGAAGCTGTGCTTTGGTTTTCTATCATCAGGTGTGTTCAGGGATGGGGGGGGGGGGGTGTCGGATGTCATGGTTGTCAGGGGTTTTTTCGGTGTTTCATTTCTCCAGCAGGGTAAGTGATGTGCTTGATTTTTCTGTCTGTTGTGTTAACTCATGTTAGGTACATCACCTCGCAGGTGATTCGATTGTCTTGTCGCAACTTTTTCACGTAACCAGCAGGTGCGTGTGTTTCTTTCAGGTTTCATGAGTTCTATACATGGTTCAGGTCAGGGTTCATCTCGTCTTTAGATCCCTACAGGCCAGGATTCACGTAATTTTTCATAGCTTACAGGCTTGCGGCCAACATTTCAAACGTCATACGTTGCACTTCACTTCATGTGCTTATTTCGGTACCCACCATGCTCTGTGGGTATTTATAGCCCTGAGTGTTCGTTATGAATTTACCTGTCGTAGCGCCGCAGGTTGCTCGGGCTTACTCAGAACACACATTCAGGTGGGTGGCACATTAGGTTTCATTCACACGCTGGTTGTTACATAAATACACCCTTGGTTATGGTTAGGTCCGTACTTTCGGGGGGGGGGGGGGGGGGGGTCGGGTCGATATGTAGTTTCTCATGTTCTTGTGTTTTTACCGCAGATTCATCATGTCACATGTATCAGAGAGTGACGAATTTGCGTTCATTCCTCCATCAGTCACCGGGGGGTCTGTGCACGGCAGCACCCCTTCATTGAAGACCTGGATAAGCAGGGCAGAGCTTCGTCGCAGGGGAATTTCTTTTCCAGCTACGGCCAAGAAGGCTGAACTTTTTAGACTGTTGTGCTCTAGCGCGGTTCAGCCACTCCCTGCTAACAGCATGTCGCAGGTTTCAGTGCAGAATTCACTCACACAGATTCATGCTTTGTTGAACACATTATCCACTTCCATGTCTCAGATGCAGGACAGAATTGAGGTGGTGGAAGCGCATGCGGCTAGAGTGCAGACGCTTCCTGTGTCCCCAGCTCCAGTCATTTCCAGTGGTCTCAAGGTAACGTGGCCATTTCCCTGCCTATCACAGCTCTGTCTCCTTTGGCAGCTCCCAGTTTGTGTCATCAGCTCACTTCATTCCTGCTAATTTGAAGAAAGACATCTTGGATGGGAAGGATGTGAATTTAGCTTCCTTACTGATTGCATCGCAAGACTTTACCGAGAACAAATCTTACGCTTAAGGTGAGGTGTCAGTTGTGCTGAAAGTCAAAGACCCCAGACTCAATCACAAACTCAATGTGTCTGAGTTTGTGCTGGCTTTCACTATTTTCCGTGACATCATTTGTGCAGTCAGTCCGGACAGGAGGGTGGAGTTGGATCTATATCTTCACAAGGTGGTGGATCTGGCTCACAAGTATGGGGGTTGCAGTTTCTATGATTACCACCGGTCCTTTTCGACCAAGGTAGCGGCCACTTGGGCTCAGTTCCAGGTGGTCATGTGTTGGAGCAACGTAGATATGGAGCTTTTTTGCAGAAATTTTGCCAATCAGAAATCCCTGGTATGCAGCTCCTGTCAGTCTTTGGTGCATACCTCTGCTTGGTGTCCTGTGGTTGAGGCACCGGGTCCTTTAGTGGTTAGTAGACAGGGGATTTGTGTCTCTTCCACGGGACCTTCAGGCCAGGTGGACAAACTGGGTAGGACCATTCATTTTTTAGGGAAATCGCAGGTTTGCAACAATTTCAATCATGCTGGCTGCAATTACAACCAGTGTAGACTCCTGCATGTGTGTTCCAATTGTTTCCGTGCTCATCCTAAATCTTCCTGTCTGGTCAAATCATTCGGGATTGCATGACTAACCCAGGTGAATGTTGCTGCTTTAGGGGGCTATTTAGAGGATCACCCATCCCCGGAGGACAGGCAATTTCTGTTGGATGGCTTCATGGTTGGTTTCCATACAGGGTTGATCACTTTGCCTACGGAAACGTTTGAATGTAGGAACCTTGTGTCTGCTGACCAACATGCCTCATTAGTAGACCATTTGTTGGGTGTAGAAGTAGCCAAAGGTTTTGTGATCGGGCCTTTTTCATCCTCACCATTCGGTATCTGGAGGGTTAGCCCCATTGGAGTGGTGTGTGGCAAATTTTCCAATAAATACCGTCTCATCTATGATTTGTCCGCTCCTCATTGTTCACTCATCCCAAGCATTAATTCACTGTTTCCTTCTGAAGAGTTTTCTTTGAAGTTTCAGCCATTCAGCTCATTCTTCAGTCAGGTCAAGGGGCTTGGTTATCCAAGGCGGACGTTGCCGATGCGTTCAAGCTACTACCGATTAGTGTGGCGCTCTGGCAATGGCATGGCATCAGGTGGCGTGACTGTTACTATTTTTCCACAAAATTAACTTTTGGGGCCAAAAGCAGTCCTTGTTTGTTCGACATTTTCACCCAGGCTCTCCATTGGATCATGGGTCATCACAAAGGCTGCCAGGGGGTGGTGCACTACCTCAATGATTTTTTGCTCGTGGAGGATACCTCCAGGGCTCCTAGGGACCTGCAGTGTCTCATGAGTTTGTTCACAGAATTAAACATGCCATTGGCTGTCCACAAAGTGGAAGGTCCCACCAATGTCATAAATTGTTTAGGCATCATGCTGGATTCCAGACGCATGATTGCGAGTTTGCCCAAGGTGAAGCTGGACAGAATTCGTCTGACCATCCATGCGCTCGTCTGTTCTCTCGTCTGTTCAAAAAGGGAGTTACAGTCACTCTTGGGCATGCTCAATCATGCAATGAGAATCATTCCACAAGGCAGAGCATTTGTTTCCAGACTATTGGCCCTTTTGCCCCTCGTTCAGGATGTGGACGCTCACGTGCCGACTTGGTCATGTGGGATCACTTTTTGCGGGACTGGAATGGCATTTTGTTGCTTGTGCCTCAGCCTTCCAGTTCTTCACCCAGGGTGTTCTCTGATGCAGCTGCGTCAGAGGGGTGTGCGGCCATGTGTGGGGTTGAATGGCTGGCCGGTCGTTGGCCTCGGGAGGTGTTCCAGTTACATAAATTTGCGCAGAGTTCGGCTTTATTTGAAATCTACCCAATTGTGGCTGCAGAGGTCACTTGGGGGCCGGTCTGGACGGGAAGGTTAGTAATTTTTTTTCGAGGACAATCAGGCCACTGCCAACATCATCAACAAAGGCAGGTCAGGGTCCCTGGCCATCATGGCCTTCATGCGCACATTGACATGGTTGGGGTTGACTCACAGGTTCCATTTTTAGGGGGAATTCATCAGTGGGGATTTCAACGGGGCTGCCGATGCATTGTCACCTTTCAAATTTAATCAATTTTTCTTGCAGCACCCGGAAGCAGAATGGGTGGGCAAGCCAGTCCCTCCTTTTTGCCTACTCACCATGGACTGACAAGATTCTGGACACAGACGATCAGTTTGGCCAACACATCCTTATCCAGCAACACATTCTAAGCCTACTCCACGGGGTGGAGGTGTTTTCTTAGGTTTTTGAGGCAGCATCCTACCAGTGGACCGTGGGATATCAGATCTGTCATGGCATTTGCGGCCTATTGCCACAGTGAGTTGGCTTTGTCCGCCGGTACCATCAAGTCTTATCTTGCAGACATTCAGCATTTTAGGTCCATCCAAGACCCTGCTAGTCCATCTATTTTTGCCACTCACCCTCTCAAAGCCTTGCTGAGGGGTGTGCAGAAATCTCAGGGTCAAGCCCGGGCTTCCAGGCTGCCCATTTCCGGTCTGATGGTTCGGGATATTTCGGATTTACTATCGGCATCCCCTTTTGGCGTGGGTCCCAGTCTGGTGATCAAAGCGGCGGTATATTTAAGTTTCTTTGGGTTCCTCAGACCCGGGGAGGTGTCATGGGTCAGCAATCATGCACCTTTCCTGTTCAAGGGTAGTCTTAGCAGGTTCTTGGACCACTTCGCCCTGCAGCTCAACAACAACAAGACCAGGCAGGTGGGTCAGGGTTATGTAGTTAAGTTTTATGGTACCAGCAGCAGGTGGTGTCCACTCCAGGTACTTGATGCTCTTGGCGCATTTTTTGCTGCATCTCCCCCAAACAGCCCTTTGTTACCATTTCCATCCGATCCATTGTCATCCAAGCAGTTCATGGCACATGTTAGGTTATTAATCGCCAAGTTAGGGTTGGACCCCAAATCATACACGGGCCATTCGCTCAGAATCAGGGCAACATCTGCCGCATCCAAACAGGGGGTGCCCCCTCATATCATCAAGCACATGAGGTGCTGGAATTCCTCCTGTTATAGCAGGTATATCCCCGATCCCCAGGAAGAAGTCAGCAGGGCATTCACCTCTTTGTTAAATGAATCTCGGTTTGTGCAGCACCATTAAACATTCTATTTATTCACCTACTCATGTGTCTTTTGCTCTCTTTTCAGGTATACCGACCTACAGGCCAAGGCACAATGCAGGTCTTAGTTAGGTTTGCTCTCAGGTGTCGAGGAGGGCTCTGATTACAAATACTGTATACACGTTTATGTCTTACATTTGTTTTTTGTTTGGTTTACGGTCAATATACATTTCAATTTAACAACTGGAAAATGTTTTTCTCTTGTTCTTAAAGGACTAGTTCATCTTTTGGAAAATGTTACCTGCCCACCCATATTTAGCCATTCCTCCTCTACCTGCCCCCTCCCCAGTGACAGTGGAAAGGCATAAAAAAAACATGCTGGGCTCTGCCCGGCCACCCATGTCACTCATTCACAGTCCTATGTGAATGGGAAACTACAAGTAGTTTCAATGAACTACCATGGTGCCGTTAAGCACGCTTGTGATACATTAAAGCACTCTTGTGGTTCATTCATTCTTCCTGTCGGTGTGCATTTGCTTGTCTGTATGAAGTACGAGCAGACAGATAAACTGAGAAGTCTGCAGGAGTCCTTCATGGTGCCCACAATCTGCTGATCACATGTGCAATTTTTTCCAGGCTCCAATCAAAAAAATATATAAATGCAATTTTTTTTTTACTTGAAAAAAGATGTGCATTTATTATTTGTTTTAAAAAGGTGAACTTATCATTTCACATTGTTTTTTCTTCCTTTTCAACAGTCTGAAAACATAGTGCACAACATAGTGCACAAGTCCCCTGCTGCTTAAAGCATCCATGGTCAAATGGAAGCATGTATTTATTATTCATACCCACAAATACATACAGTATGTTTATATTTTGTCACTAACGTGTTTTTATTGTGTCCAATAGATGGTACATTTCAAATTGAACCTGGAGCAATACAGGGGAACAAAAAAACATGTTATGTCATGATTGCTTCCTTACAATCCTAACACATACATCTTGAAATGCTCCCACATGTACAGTGAAAATAGTATGCTGCAAATATGTGTCTAATATTTTTTGAAGGAATTTAAAGTTGAAATAAGCATCTTCAATTCCTTTCCTTTGTAGTCACCCAAAATAGTCATCCCACAAAATATAAAAAGGAGAAAAAACACCTCAGTATGGCAAATTCCCAAAGTAAGTGCCATACTGCATTTTTGAGATGGCATTTACTCCTGGCTAACCAAGCATACTGAAGAAGCAGAAGGAAATAAAAGGGAAAGGTATCTTTAATTTTAGTAGAATCATTCTTACACCAGATGAAACCTTAGTGTTAGAGACAGATTTAAAATTTGTACCACCTAAACAGATACATAGTTTCAACACCTTCAGAGATGTCCATAAATTCATCCGTAAAATCAACATCCAAAGGTATAGTCTGTCCAACCCTATCCCTGTCAAAACGGCTACTGAGGTAGGACATATAAAACATTCTGGCCTCTCAAATGCTTCCATTGTTTTTTTTTTTTTTTTTTTTTTTTACTTGCCATCTCAGTCAATTAGTCAGTTACTTTATTCCAGCGGATTCTAATCAGCTTAGCGCTCAGAATTCCGCTTGATCCACTTAACATCATTGTGGCAATCTTTGTTTTTCCTTTTTCCTTCCTTTTTCTTCTTTATTTAACAATTTCCTATTTATACAAACAATGTATCAAGACACTTATACAAATCTCTTTCTTCTTTTCTTTTTTCCCTCCCTTTTCTCCCCTTCCCATCAGAATCCATTCCCCTCCTCCCTCCCCCACCCTAGGGCAGAAAAAAAAAAGGAATGGGGGAGGTCCGCCCCCCTCTCTCCCCACTCACAGTCGCCCCCCCTCTCTGTCCCCTTATCTCTCCATTATATCACGACAGTCCCGCCTCTCCAAGAATGTCAGCCATTGCTGCCAATCCCCATGGCCTTCTTCCTCTATGTCTTGTAATTTATTTAACAATTCTTCCATTACCCTAATTTGCTCCACCCTCTGTACCCATTCCGTTATTTTTGGGATTTGTATGGATTTCCAATAGCGAGGTATCAGCCCTTTGGTTGCATTCAATAGATGCGGGACTATCGTGTTTCTGTATTGAATTACACCTAACTCAGTGTCATGAAAGAGGCATGTCCAGGGGTTTCCTGATCTTCTTACATGTCACTACACTTATAATTTCTACTATTTTGTCCCAGAAAGGGGATATTTTCGGGCAGTCCCACCAAATATGTTTTAGGGAGCCCTCTTCCGAGCACTCCCTCCAGCACATTGCCTGCTCTGCCCCTGTAAACTCTTGTATTCTTTGAGGGGTCATGTACCATCTTTATATTAATTTATAAGACATTTCTATCATGCGGACTTCTCTTAAAACTAAGTGTGTTGATTTAAGTATTTTTATCCTATGCTCCTCATTCTTTAGTGGTCCTATATCCTCTTTCCATTTCCCTAAGTATATTGGAAGTTCTAAATCAGCTTAGTGTCTTAATATTTTATATATTTTTGATACTTTTTTAATTAAGCACTTTCTTTCCTTCAATAAATTCTCCAGTGGTCTCAAATCTTCTAATCCCCGTAGAGGCTGTGGCAAACTTTGGGTGAAATGTAATATTTGAACATGCCTCCATTTATCTAATGGTTTGCGTCCCCACTCTTGTGTGAGTTCCCTATATGTGTATAGTCTATTTCCCTTCATAATTTCTCCTAATTTTATTTCCTCTTTACTTGCCCATCTACTGAAATATAACCGTTCCTCCTTACCTGGCAAAAAATAATTAGTGTCCAGCAGTGACATTAGTGGTGAGTTGTGAGTCCATTTGTGTATCCTATTAATGTTATCCCATAATCTTAATGTATGTCTTGTTAAAGTGCTCGTGTCTGCTCCTAAGTTCCGCTGATGAGATGGTATCCATAACATTTTATCTAAACACGCCCCACTCAATCTTTTTTCCAGGTCTACCCAACCCTTTTCTTTCTGATTGTGTATCCAATCTGCTACTCTAGATATTATTATTGCCTCATAATATTTTTTAAATTCTGGTAATGCTACTCCTCCCCTCTCTTTTTCCATCACTAATACTTTATATGCTTACGCGGGCGTTTCAGGGGCCATATAAAAGCCATGGTCAATGATTTTAATTTCCTGAAGAAACTCATTGGGACCAGGACAGGTATCATTTGGATTGTGTAGTTTACAATTGGCAAGATAAACCTTTTTATTACATTTATTCTACCTATCCAGGATACTGCTTTATGCCTCATATTTTTCATTAACCCTTTCACTTTATTTAATAGGGGAATATAGTTTGCCTCATAAAGCCCATGCCTTAGTGCCGTTAATTTGATCCTCAGATAGTTCAATTCTCCCTTACACCATTTGAAGGGTAAACTTGTGGCAAGGGTACTTTGTTCTACCTCGGTTAAGTTAACATTTAATATTTCTGTCTTCGTAAGATTTATCTTGAAATTTGATAATTTTCCGTAACACTCTAGTTCTTTCAGGACCAACGGGATCGATGTTCTAGGGTTAACTATATATAGTAGGACATCATCTGCAAATGCAGATAACTTGTTCTCTGTCCCTCCAACCCGGATACCTTGAATATCCTGGTTCCTACGAATTGCTCCCAAAAGGGGTTCGAGGCTCAGGACAAACAACATCGGTGAGAACGGGCATCCCTGTCTCGTCCCATTGAACAATTCAAGGGGACGAGACAGGGACCCATTAACTCTTATTCTAGCAGTCGGCTGGGTATACAATGCCCTGATCCATCTCATCATTCTTTCTCCTACCCCCTTATAAATTAGGATCTCCTGTATGAACTCCCAGTCGACCCTATCAAAGGCCTTTTTGGCATCAACTGACATAAGGACTGTTGGAATCTTCCCTTTAATTGCTTCTTGGATCAGCATGATGGATTTCACAGCGTTGTCCCTTCCCTCCCGTCCCTGCATGAATCCCACCTGATCGGTGTGGACCCATACAGGGAGGAGTGCTCTCAGTCTCTCAGCTATTATTTTTGCATAGATCTTAATATCAGAGTTCAATAGAGATAGCGGACGATAACTCTCTAGTGCAGCTGGATCTTTTCCCTCCTTCAAAATTAAAGTAATATGGGCTAGAAGTGCCTCTTTACGGAAGCCCTGTCCCTCTCCAACCGCATTAAAGTACTCACACAGTCTTGGTACCAAGAGACTCTGAAATCTCTTATAGTACAGACTGGAGTATCCATCTGGGCCAGGGCTACTCCCCAGTGGCATTCCCTTAATTGCTCTCTCGACTTCTCTTATCGAGATGGGAGCCTCTAGGGCCTCCATCTCCTCCCTCACCCCTCCTGGGGAATCGAGATTCCTAAGATACTCTCTTATGGCTTCCTTCCTGTTTCCTCCCTCACTACTTCTTCCTCCTATCCCATAAAGAGCACTATAGTACGATTGGAAGTTCTCTGCAATTTCTGGGGTGGCAAACTTCATCTCCCCTTCTTATCTCTAATTTTGGGTATAAAGGTCCTATTTTTCTGTTCTTTTACTCTCTTTGCAAGCCATTTGCCCGATCTATTCCCCCATTGATATATCTCCTTATTTATCTTATAAAACACTGTTCTCTTTTCTTGCTCTAAATGCTCTTCCAGCTCCCTTTTTTTTTTTGTAGGTCCTGACTCTCCTGGATCCCTCTAGGTCTTGTTTTCCGTTCAAGCTGTTCAATCTCACTATATAATTGGGTCTTCCTTTTCTGTTTTTCCTTCTTTATTCCTGCACCGATCCCAATCAACCTGCCTCTTATTACTGTTTTATGGGTCTCCCATAGGGTCGCTCTAGATATTTCCTCCGTGTCATTAAGCTCAAAGAAATCCCTCAACTCCTTTTCAATTTGTCTGCTGACATCCTGATCTTGGATGAGGGAGTCATTCATCCTCCACATTCTCTCCTTCCCTCTCTCATCCTGTATTTCTAATTGAGCTATTATAGGGGCATGGTCTGATAGAGTAATGGGCTTAATTTCCACTTTTTTCAAATTGGTCACTAATTGATGTTCTATAAAAACATAGTCCAGCCTTGCATAAGTTTTATGCACTGCCAAACAGTGAGTGTAATCCCGCTCTTTCTGGTGACTGATCCTCCAGGCGTCTAAGAGCTGGGCATTTAGAAGTGCTTTAGTGACCAACTTATATCTCTGTTCCGAGGCTCTTATAACACTTCCCGAGCTATCCATCCTTGGGTCCAAGCACCAATTTAGATCACCTGCTAGTACCACTTTACCCTCTCTAAATTCCTCAAGTTTTGATAATATTTTCCTTATAAATCTATCTGGATTTCTGTTTGGGGCATACACATTTGCTATTGTATATTGCATTATCCCCAATTTTCCCTTTATAAATAGATACCTACCCTCTGGATCGGTTACACGGTCCTGAATTTCAAACCTTGATAGCCTATCAAACCCAATTGCTACTCCTCTTGAATGAGGCGATGGTGAGTCCCCATAGTACCAGAATAGGAATTGCGCTGAGGCCAGTTTTATTCCCGAGTTGTTGGTTATATACGTCTTCTGTAAACAGATTACGTTCCCCATCATAAAATGCAATTCTTCATTAATTTTATATCTTTTTTCCCTTGTGTTTAAACCCCTCACATTATATGTTATCACATTAATGGTAGTCATTATTTACTTATTTCTCTTGAAGACCTAAGGACCTACACCGATCCAGGGAGCATTTTTTGCTGGGGGACAGATCGGGATCGAACAAAAAAAATAAAAAATAAATTTGATTCAAGTTACCATCAGTCCAAGTCCTTCACTCCAATCTGGGTCCCGTTCTTCTTTCTAGTCTAGTCTCAGACCAAGGATTCACCTTCAAGAGGTACTCTGCTCATTACCCCTACCCTCTTATCCACCGTAATGAGTAGCGGGATTATCTTCCGCACCAGACTGCTCCTACAGGATATTATTAAGCCAAAAGTCAACCCCCTGAGGATCTTCACCGAGTTGACTCTCTATGATGCGAACTATGGACAGTCTAATACAAAGTATCATTCATTTAAAATATTCAATATAGATTATTACAGAACCATGGAACCATAGGATTCGCCTTGAAAATTCTTGTATCTTTACTCTACTATCCTTTTCTATTTGTGTAGGAGAATATGAGACAAACCTCTCCCCGTAGCACTCTTATGCAGCCTCCAAACTTCCTCCCACAACAGAGTGCTGCCCTAAGCTCCCAAATAATCCACAAAATCCTTGATTATGCTTGCATTTTTTACTCCAGCCTGAAGAGGCTAAACCATGAACCTCCTCAGACAGGCTGGCCAGGTATGTTCCTGGCATCACATAAGCAGTCACATAAGCAGTTCTTATAGTTCTTGTAGTTCCTCTAGGGCAGCAGGCAGTATGATAGGAGGGGGGGAGATATATGAGAGGCTTTCCTACCTCAGACCTCCGACATGTCTTCTCTCCGGGACATAATTCATTACCTTGTCTCCGAGGCAACTTCCCTATTCCTCTAGGGGGGCACCTCTTAGGTGACCTACCATACTTGGCTCCGCATCTTCGGGTTGAAGCTGAAGGGTTTACCTTGCTTTACCTGGTCGGATCAGAGGATCGGCGGGGTAACGCTGCAATCTTGCCGCACCTTCTTCCGGGATGCCAGGCTTGGTGTCCCTCTCCTTCGCTCGTCGATCTATCCAGGCGCTCCAGGCAACCCGGAACTACAAGCGGCAAGACAGCATCTGACGGGACGGCGAGGTGGCGTGAGGCCGGACGAGCGGGAGGATACTCCTCGCGTGTCTACGCCATGGCGCTCCGCCCCGAACACATGATCATTAGCCTTTCATTGTTAACCCCCCCCCCGGAGTTCTATCTCCCTCAATTATTATTTTTAGAGACCTTGTCCTCAGTGATCTAGACAAATAGAATTTGAGGAGATCTCCCCCTAACCCAACCTTTGACATAGGCTTAAAAAGACTTTGTGAGAACAAAAATCTTATTATCCATCCGGCCGACAAAGGGAATGGCATAGTCATTTTAGACAAGGCCGATTATCTCCAGGGGATGTCCAGGTTCCTTGGAGACCAGGACACGTATACTTCTTGGTAGTTCAGGGCTTATCTTTAAGGGTTTACCCTCTTTGCAGGCATGTGTGGCACCTAATATACTAGGCCCTCCCAAACAGGCAACTGTTTCCCAACAGCTAGTGTGCTTTTATCCTTGCAAAAGATGTGCAGTGTGATGAATCAATAAAAGTGGAAGGAACAAAACATGTTCATTCTCCTCCACCGTCACTGGTAAAACATACCCAATTAAACATTTCATTACCTGCCATACTAAAAATGTATTTTAACTCATCACATGTCCATGTGGTAAACAATATATGGGACAAACCATTATAACGTTCTTCATCAGAGCCAATGAGCATATTAATAATATCAAAAAGATTAGAAAAGACAAGAAAGAACATACAGTCCCCAAACATTTTTTTCAATGGTGTCACAATGGAAACCCGACGAGTATCTCTTTTGTGGTAATACATAAGCACACACCACCTTGGAGAGAAGGGTCCCTCAAAAGGGGTGTTTCTCACATGGAGGTCAGATGGATTTACAAATTAAAACCCTACACTCTTTTTGGTATGAATGTCAATTGGGACATCAACATAAAGAAAAAAATTAAAAAATTATTGCGCTAGAAAAAATATTCAAAAAAAAAAGCTGCAACTGAACACCATCAAATATCCCTGAGAAACGTGAAATAATATAAAAATAAATTTGCGCTACAAATATGAAAGAGTGTGAAAAATAATTGGGACATCAAAGCATTTATTAATAATGTTTGATGTCTCTTTTGGTATTAGCTGTAGTTTGTCCCTTTACTGACAGTTTGATTATTGTTGTACTCAGTATTTTTTATTTCCTTTTTAATATTTCTGTGTTGGCCCTTTACAGAAAGAGGACAGCAATATATATATATATATATATATATATATATATATATATATATATATATATTTTTTTTTTTTTTAATAAAGATTTTTTTACTAGCGACCCTCTTTTTTGTGCCTGGTGTCTGCCGGGTGCATGGTGTGCATTTGTGTTTGCCTCCATCGTGCCATTTTTCTTTTGGTGGCCATTATATGTGTGTGGCGCACATGATGGTGTGTCTCCGTACCCCTCGGCCCCATGTATGCTAGCCCTGGGGTGACGCTAAATGATTCCTTTTGAAAATGATGCTTGATTCCTTTCTTCTGAGTCAGATCAAAGCTTGGTTTCCTACTTTCCCCCCCTTTTTAATTTTGCTTCGGCCATGTTCGTTTAAAAAGGAGGTTTGGTCTCTCCCTCCGGTCCAAACCAAGGCTTGGCTTTTCATTTGACTCCCGGGGCAATGTTATTCTTGGCTAATCCTTTTGAAACAGGGATTTTACTTCCTGCTTAGCAGCCATGTTAGTTCCTCTCTTTTCAGAATGAGGCTTGGCCATCAGTTTTCAAACTGTGGTGGCCATTCGGAAAAAAAAATGAAAATTTCCTATTAAATACTTACCATAATTTTTCTTTCCTGATGAACTCCTTGGCAGCCTACATGTGGGTTAACCCCACCTCCTCTCCAATGCTATAGGATCCCATAAATTTGAGCTCACCACCAGAGACTGCATTCTGTAACTAGCCAACTCTTGACCAATGGGTGGGAACTCCATCTGCCATGGAGTCCATCAGGAAAGAAAAATTATGGTAAGTATTTGATAGGAAATTTGTAATTGTCCTGACAGACTCAATGGCAGATGGGGGGGAAATAACTAGCCAAACCACACAGGCGGGTATGCTGATCAAAAAGAAATTCAATTTGCCCCGTCAATCGACAGGATTCTTAAACCAATGTTAAAAGATTATAGAGAAGCAGGTTATATGCAATAATGAGACATAAAGGTATTAGTGGAGGCCCACAAGGCTGTTTTGCAGATGACATCTGGAGCCACATGCCGGGCTGCTGCCCAGGAAGCTGCCATATCCCCTGGTGGAATGTGCAGTCAATGCCTCTAGCTCTATAAGCCTGCTGGATGGATTGGATGATCCAGGCCGCAATCGTTCTGATTGAAGCTCAGTCCCAGAGTGCAGGACAAACAGATAGTCAGAACGTCTAAAGGAGGAAGTAACTTGCAGGTATTGCTTCAGTATTTCCCCTACATCCAGAGGGTGAGCTTCATTGGACTCTGGGGCCCTGAATGTGGGTAGGACAATTTCTTGGTTCTCATGGAACACTGAAGTAACTTTCAGCTGAGCATATGGATGATGACCATCAGGAAATTCAGGAATGGTTCTTTATTACGTCAGGACCCAATCTCAGAGACCCCTTTGGCCATAGTGATGGCTACTAGGAAGGCGACTTTTGCAGTGAAGTCTTTGATAGAAAGCGGAGCAAATCCCACTGTACTGAGTCCAGTCAGGGAGTGGAGAATAAGGGAAAGATCCCACTTGGAGAATCTCAGCCTTCTTTATGGCCTGTGTCTTGCCGCCCCATGGAAGAACTGCCGGATTAGAGGGTGAATGGACCATGATGTTCCAGAGAAGGCCAACAGGGCTGAGACTTGGACCCTGAGGGAGCTTAAGGATAGAGGCAGATCTAGGCCAGATTGAATTAAGCCCAAGATGTCTTGGATTCCTGGATCTCTGAACGATCTACCCATAGAGGATGAAAATGAACTTGGCTCATATTCCTCCATAGACCTTATTTTAGATATTTAATTCCTTCTTCAGGGTTGATTTAGAACAAGCTGTATTATCTGGGGATGCAATGTCCAAAAATCAGAAAGGTACCATGTATACAGATATATAAATGTATAAACACAGCAGGTGGCAGCATGACAGATAAACAGGGCTGGTATTTTAGATCAGATAATACTCACAAATAATACTCACAAATTGACTATCTTTAGTGAACCGTAGTACACATCAGAATTCACACATAAACAGGATTTGCATCTCCAGGCTGTCCCATCACACATTAGAGTACTCTAGGACAGTGATGGTGAACCTTGGCACCCCAGGTGTTTTGGATTTACCTTTCTCATGATGCTCATGCACTCCTGCAGTGTAGTTGCATCATGGGAAATGTAGTTCCAAAACATCTGGGGTGCCAAAATTCACCATCACTGCTCTAGGATGTAATTGTAAAGTATATACACATCCCCAAGCACCAGTGATAAAAGGTTTACCGTGCTAATTAGAGTTTAGTATGTTGTATGAGGTGGATAAAGCATACAGTGTTTCTGCCACAGGGACGCCGGAACCCACGAAGATCGACATAAATAGAGACTAACCTGGCACAAAAATAATATTCATATAAGAAAATTTGCAGGAAAAGGGGCATAGAAGAGGTATTGTATCTATATAAGGGAATGATAATGCATGCACCAGCACATCATGCGAGTGCATGCGTGCAAGTGCACGCATAGAGAGGCTGTCAAGATATAAGCCTCATAGTCATAGCACATCCTAATAGTAGCGTGGACAATGAGAGCAGATCAAAAAAATGAAACTTACTGCCGTGGAGGTATTTTTTTCTTATCTGGGGAGATGTATGATCCTCACTGTGTAGCAGCTAATAATGAAAGTGCCTGTTTATGTAGGCAAAGGAGTCAGATAGTACATTCCCCAGGCATGGACGCAGTTCAATACCTGAGGCTGATGGACATCAGGTGACCGGAGACAGATGAGCCTCTCCCATCACCCGTGTTACTGAGGTGTCAAAAGGCTCATCTCTTTGATGATCCCCCGGCACAAGCGGCGCACGGTGTCATTGCGCATGAGGCGCAATGACATCAGATGTCGAGAGGCTGCCTACACGCTGGGCTGGCGGTGTGTCCAGATCAGATGGAAAAGACCAGTCTGTGCATGTGCGGACCAGCATGAAATACCGATCCATAATGCAGCACAGGGACTGAGCCCAAAGAGATGCCCTGAGACGCCAGAGGCACCAAGGGGATCTTCGGGGAAGGATAAAGACGGCAGAACTAGTGGTGTTTAATCATCAGTCACCAAGAAACTGTGTGAGGGGACAGGAATAGAGGAGATGAAATAAATAACAAGGTGAACAAATATCTGCGCTAACACAAAAAAAACACACAGTGGCTAACACAGTTTGCTGATTCATCAAACAATAATATAAAGTCCAATAGTGTAATGCTACACAACAGTTTTAAATGTGATTGTCCATACAAAACAAATGTGGGTAAAGACAATGATTGTCCATAGCAAATAAATGTGAATAAAATAACTTTAAACGTGATTGTCCATAGACAGGTGACGCAAATCTTCCACCAAGATTCAAAGTGCTTATATGAAGCACACTACACTCTCGTGCTCTTAATCTGCTTACCAGAATGAAAAGAAAACAGGCGTATAATCCTGCAATCAAACATGGCAGATAGAAAACTTGGATGGCCCCCTCCAGACTTGATGGATGGATGACAGGGTTAGCCAGGTATATCAGTGCCAGATGGAACATAAAAACTCACATCAGGGAATGGATTAAAGCAATCAAAATAAAAAATGTGGGGGGCGTGGCTTGCGCGCAGCCGAAAATGGCAGCTTGAGCTGAGAGCTCCGCACATCATCCGGACGGAACGCGACTTACCGGGCTCCCACAACGCCATCCGCGGCACCGATCGACTTCCCGCTGTCACCCGCTACCTCCGCGATCGGAATGTCCCGAAAACGTAGCCAGGATACGGGCCCACGGCGACTACAATCCTTCGCCTATCAGCCTCACTCAGCCAGACGCAGCGGACAAGATGGCGCCGCCGGAGGGACAGCACGCCATTCCCTGTCCTTCTCTGAGCTTAATACTGGCCATCCGCAGGAAATAAGACATAGGATGGCTTCTGGAGAACCTCCAGACTCCTCTCCAGCGACCCCAGCTACCCAGAGTCCAGCGAAAACAAGGATGAAGATTACAGGCCTGCACAATGATGCAGCAATTTCTTCTTTGCAATCATCCATTGCTCAATTTCCTACCCTGGGACAACCGGTACTAGATACCACCATGAAGGATATGCTAGTATCCCTCCAATCATCCCTCATGTCGAATCTTTCCTCTTTAATCAACAAATTTTCACTTGAAATGAAGCACATGGATAACAGGGTGACTTTCATTGAGACTAGAATGGAGGAGTGCACAGAAACGGTCAATGACCTGGTTGATGCCTATCATGATCAAAGAGATGACTCTCTGTGGATGAAATCTAAACTCGCGGACCTTGAGGACCACTCTAGGCGTAATAATATCAAGATACGCGGCATCCCGGAATCTGTACAACCTACAGAACTACATCATTTTGCTAGCACCCTCTTCTCTAGTTTGCTCCCAGAGCTGTCCCCCATAGAGCTAACGATTGACCGCGTACATAGACTGCCTAAACCGCGCCATCTTGACGCGGATGTTCCCAGATATGTCCTCCTCAGAGTGCACTTCTTCCAAGTCAAAGAACAAATTCTCCTTAAGGCGAGAGAAATGTCCCCCCTGCCTGCCCCCTACTCCGACATTCAACTTCACGCCGATTTGTCGCAATACACGCTACAGATGCGCAGGCAACTTCGATCTATCACTAAGGCCATGAATAACCATAAAATCCAGTACAAATGGCGGCACCCAGCCACCATACTAGCCACCTACAATGGCATACCATCTCCACTCTGGAGGGAGGTTTGAAACTGCTACGTGACTGGGGAATCCTCCTTGATCCCCCACCGGATATGAGGGATACCACAGGGGTCCCGAATCCCTTCTCCTTTGGCGTGGGCCGCGGATCCCGCAAAAGTAACCGCCGCTGATCACTGAGCCCGGGACACTTCCAAACGACTACCCGTCCGGAATGGTTTGCGACACAACATACACCTGCTGAACTATACCCCCCACCCTGACCAGTTGCTCCTCAGCTTCTGTTGCTGATCAGACTACTGGCTAGTCTTGTTTCGCTTTTCCTCGCATTGTGCATACCGCACTATTCTGACTTTCCCCTTTTCTTTTGGATTCCCTTGTTCTACCTTGTATTGTCCTTTTTATTCCTGTTGTTTCAGTTTTTGCTACCATTACCCGCTCACCATTACCCACATTAACACTACCAGGTGAAGCAACTAGAAATATTGATTGGTGACCTTTGACGTACTAACTCATCTTTTACCCATAGCTAATACCGACTTTGGAATTCCTGGGTCATTCTCATAAGGAACTAACGTTGCCTCTGCCACATCCGATAGACCTCAGCTGAGCCTACAGCGTCTGGACCCTCAAGGTACCCAGGAACCCTTTTCTTTTTTTTTTTTTTTTACTTTATCTACTTATTTTCTTTTTTTGGGGGTCTTATTTCCAGATTACAAATATGGGATTCACTGTCCTCTCAATCAATGCAAGAGGTCTTAACCTCCTTGCTAAGAGGTCATCTTTATGGTCAACTGCTATTTCCCATAATAGTGACATTCTCTGAGTACAAGAGACTAATTTTTCTATAACTGCTTCCCCTACATGCCAACATCGAATATATCCCCATGTGTTCACTTCCTCATACCACAAGAAACAACGAGGAGTGATGATAGCGATCAAAGACTCAGTGAACTTCCAACTTACGAAATGTGAATCTGACCCGGAAGGGAGGTTTCTCATACTGATAGGTTCAATTAATAATGTTATGTACACTATTGTTTCTGTATATGCTCCCAACTAGGGATGAGCCGAACACCCCCCGGTTCGGTTCGCACCAGAACTTTCGAACGGACCCCGCGTTCGAAACGAACGTTAGAACCCCATTGAAGTCTATGGGACTCGAACGTTCGAAATGGAAAGTGCTAATTTTAATGGCTAATATGCTAGATACTGTCCTAAAAAGGGTTTGGGGACCTGACTCCTGCCTCAGGGGACATGGGTCAATGCAAAAAAAGGTTTTAAAAACGGCCGTTTTGGCGGGAGCACTGATTTTAATGACGATTAAAGTGAAAAAAAAAGTGAAATATTCCTTTAAATATGGTGCCTGGGGGGTGTCTGTAGTATGCCTGTGAAGTGCCACATGTTTCCCGTGTTTAGAACAGTCCCTGCACAAAATGACATTAAACGGAAATAACACCATTTAAAACTGCTTGCGGTTTTAATGTTATATCTGGTTTCTGCAATATGGTTGAAAATCATTGAGAAAAATGGCATGGGTAGCCCCCCCTGCCCATTACCAGCCTATTTGGGTCTTGTACGCATATTAAGGGGAACCCCGTACCCATATTAAAAAAAGGAAATGCGTGTGGCCCCCAGGCCCTATATACTCAGAACAGCAGTATACAGGCGGTGCAAACAAGACAGGGACTGTGTAGGTTTGTTGTGTTAAGTTGAATCTGTTTGTAATTTTCAACTGGTACATTTTTAAAGTGTAGCTCCAGTCAAAAAAACTATTTTTAAGCTTTTTGGAAAACATAGGGAAGGGTTATCACCCCTGTATAATTTGTTTTGTCGTCCATCTTTTTTCATCTCACTTGCTGCTGTCTGATGTTTGTAAGTTGGATGTTTGAAAGTAGGGGCCTGCCCTATATGCTCTGCAGAAATGGCGGAACAAGGTGTTGGTTTTGCCACAACATTGTAAGCCCTCAAAGTGACTCTTGGTGGGCGCTGGAGCGCCCTGCTGTGAACGATTATATCAAGAATTGTAATTACATGCCATTGTTGAACAGTGGTAGAAAAATTGACCTTTGGTGGTTGTGGTGCTGGTGCCACAACACTATAAGTCCTCACCGTTACTCTGGGTGGGCACAGGAAGGGGCCCTCCTGTGAAATATTATATCAAGAATTGTAATTACATGTCCCTGTTAAACAGGGGCAGAAAAATTGGGCCTTAGGCACTGGTGCCATCACACTGCAACCTCTGCCATATACTCTAGTTTTATTGCAGGAATTAGCCCTGCTGCAAAGCATTGCATCAAAAATTGTACTTGAACGCCCCTGTTAATCAGGGGCAGAAAAATTGGGCCTTAGGCACTGGTGCTGGTGCCACCACACTCCAACCTCTGCCATATACTCTAGTTTTATTGCAGGAATTAGCCCTGCTGCAAAGCATTGCATCAAAAATTGTACTTAAACGCCCCTGTTAAACAGGGGCAGAAAAATTGGGCCTTAGGCACTGGTGCTGGTGCCACCACATAAACAGGGGCAGAAAAATTGGGCCTTAGGCACTGGTGCTGGTGCCACCACACTCCAACCTCTGCCATATACTCTAGTTTTATTGCAGGAATTAGCCCTGCTGCAAAGCATTGCATCAAAAATTGTAATTAAACGCCCCTGTTAAACAGGGGCAGAAAAATTTGGCTGCTGGCATCACCCAGAACCAAAAATGTTCTTCCAACATATCAGCGGAGGAGGAAGAGGATAGACAATCAACATAACAGGACAGTCACTCAGCATCAGCATAGGCAGTCTTGAAGGGATGTGGTATTTCAAAAAAAATTATTCGGTTACATCAGCTTCAGGTGCTTGGTAGCTGTGGGTGATCCAAGACTGATTCATCTTGATGAAGGTCAGTCGATCAACTGCTTCGGTGGACAGGCGCACCCTGTGATCGGTAACAAAGCCACCAGCAGCACTGAAGGTGCGTTCCGAAAGAACGCTGGATGCAGGACAGGCCAGTAGCTCAATTGCATACTGTGCAAGCTCTGGCCAGTGATCCATCCTCAAGACCCAGTAAGCCAGAGGATTTTCGGTGGGAAAGGTGTCCAAGTCTGACCTTGCCCCTAGGTATTCCTGCATCATGTAAATTAGACGCTGGCGATGGGTGCTGGAACCAATCATACCTTGGGGCTGCGGACTAAAAAATTGTCTGAAAGCATCAGTCAGACGGCCACCTTCTCCACCGCTCCTTCTGACTGATGCCTCAGCAACACGTTGTCCAGGACCAGGAGTTTGTGACCTCCCAGTCTCTGGGAACGCGTTGCACAGAGCTTTCTGCAAGGCCTCCCGGAGATGTCTCATCCTCTGCTCCCTCTGCGATGGCAAGATAAGGTCGGCAACCTTACCCTTGTACCGTGGATCAAGGAGAGTGGCCAGCCAGTAATGGTCCCTCTCCTTGATCCGAAGAATACGAGGATCCTTCCGCAGGCTTTGCAGGATCAGGGAGGCCATGCAGCGTAGGTTAGCTGAGGCATTCGGTCCGGAGTCCTCTGGGTCACTAAGGACAACATGATCCGCAGCTACCTCCTCCCAGCCACGTACAAGTCCACGTGTTTCTTGGGACTGTAAATCATCCCTATAAGACTGCTGCTGCTGATGCTGATGCTGAGTGCCAGCCTCCACCTCCATGCTGACACAATCATCCTCCTCCTCCTCTTCCTCCTCCTCACCCTCTTCCTGTGTGATGGGTGGCACAGCAGGAACACTGTCTGGATAAAGGGGGCCTTGAGAGGCAAGGAAGTCCTCCTCTTCCTGCCTCTGTTCTGCCTCAAGTGCCCTGTCCATTATTCCACGCAGCGTATGCTCCAAGAGGTGGACAAGAGGTACAGTGTCACTGATGCATGCACTGTCACTGCTCACCATCCTTGTGGCCTCCTTAAACGGTGACAGGACAGTGCATGCATCCCTGATCATGCCCCACTGGCGTGGTGAGAAAAAACCAAGCTCCCCTGACCCTGTCCTGGTGCCGTAGTCGCACAGGTACTCATTGATGGCCCTCTGCTGCGTGTGCAGCCGCTGCAGCATGGCCAATGTTGAGTTCCATCTGGTGGGCATGTCACATATAAGGCAGTTCTTGGGCAGGTTCAACTCCTTTTGGAGCTCAGCCAGCCGAGCACAGGCATTAAATGATCGGCGGAAATGCACACAGACTTTCCTGGCCTGCTTCAGGACATCATGTAAGCCGGGGTACCTGCCCAAGAACCGCTGCACCACCAGGTTAAGGACGTGAGCTACACAGGGCACATGGGTCAGTTGTCCCTGACGGAGGGCGGAGAGGAGGTTGGTGCCATTGTCGCAAACCACCATTCCTGGCTTAAGCTGGCGTGGCGTCAACCACCTCTCGGCCTGCCCCTGCAGAGCTGACAAAACATCCGCCCCAGTGTGGCTCCTGTCCCCCAAACAAACCAGCGCAAGCACGGCATGGCATCGTTTTGCCTGCGTACTTGCGTAGCCCCTGGAACGCCTACGGAGCACCGCTGGTTCTGAGGACAGAGCACTGGAAGAGGCCATGGAGGAAGAAGAAGAGGAGGGGGTGGAGGAGAGAGGTGTGTCACAACCAATAGTAGCATTTTGGAGGCGTGGTGGCGGAACAACCTCCAACACTACTGCACCTTGTCCTGCATCCTTCCCAGCTGCCAGAAGAGTGACCCAATGGGCCGTGAAAGACAGGTAACGTCCCTGTCCATGCCTGCTGGACCATGAGTCAGCGGTAATATGCACCTTACCGCTGACCGCCCTGTCCAGCGAGGCAAGGACATTGCCTTCCACATGCCGGTAGAGAGCCGGAATCGCCTTCCGTGAGAAAAAGTGGCGTTTGGGGACCTGCCACTGAGGAACCGCACATTGTACAAACTCACGGAAGGGGGCCGAATCTACCAACTGAAAAGGCAGCAGTTGAAGTGCTAGCAATTTAGCCAAGCTAGCATTCAACCGCTGGGCATGTGGATGGCTGGGAGTAAATTTCTTCCGCCGGTCTAGCAGCTGGGGCAGGGACATTTGCCTGCTATAATCGAATGTGGATGTACCACTAGCAGAGTTCCCGGAAGCACTTGGCTGTGACACACCTAATTCTACACCTTCATTCCTCTCAGAGCAGGTTTCAGAGAGGACTGAAGGTCTAGTGGGGTTGGAGATGCCAGCTGATGAGGAGCAAGGAGAGGTCCAGTTTGTTCTTTGGTATGGGTCTTTGAGGTATGCTTGCCAACGAGCTGCATGGCAGGTCAACATATGTCTGGTCAAGCATGTGGTGCCCAAGCGGCTGATGTTTTGGCCACGTGAGATACGCTTGAGACATATGTTGCAAATAGCAGCGGTGCGATCTGATGCACTCGTCTCAAAAAAGGCCCACACCAAAGAACTTTTAGAATGACGCGCAGAGGAAGCGCTCTGCGCAGGCGGAGCTCTGCGGTGTGATTCAGTCGGTGTGCTGCCCCTAAGCTGGCCCCCGGAGGGCATCCTGCCTCGTTGGACATGTGCCTCCTCCTCCTCCTCCCTCCTTCCAGGCACCCACGTGGAGTCAGTGCCCTCATCATCCCCTCCCTCTTCATCGCTGTAGCAAACCTGGCAGTATGCTGCAGCTTGTGGAACATGACTGCCAGATTGCTGTGCTTCTTGAGCATCCTCTCTCTCTGCGCTCACGCTACTGCCTTCCTCTAGCTTAGTGTCATCATCAGATCCCACCAAACACTGGGCATCCTCCTGGAGCATGTACCCAACACTGTGCTCAAAGAGTTCAGGAGACTCCTCAGGAGGACGTGGTGGGTCTAGGGAAGGAGTCACTGATGATGACATTGAGAGGAGGGAAGACGATGCGTTGGCAGCTGCTTTGCTACTACCCTGAGACTGGGTGAGAGAGGATGAGGCGGATGAAGAGGGCTTGGTCATCCACTCTACCAAGTCATTGGCATGTTGCGGTTCAACATGTCCAGCTGCAGAAAAGAAGGACAAGCATGTCCCATGGCCACGTGCTGATGACAATGCACCGCGTCCACGACCAGCACTGTTGTCTCTAGACACAGAGCCTGCTTGCCCTCTTTTATCGGCTCGCGCCTGTCTGCCTCTCCTTGCTGGCCTTCCAGACATGGTAATGGCCTGAAGGGAGTTGGGTAAAACAGTAGTTGGGTAGTTTATATTGTGCTGGAGGCACACAACACCCACTAACTCCTGCAGATGCCTTTTTTATAGAACAGCAGAGTTAAAGGGGTATATACAGATGTATACTGTGCTGTGCTGGAAGCACACACAACTTCCAATAACTCCTGCAGATGACAATTGGGCCCAAATAGAGAACAGCTATGTAGGTGGATTATAGCGGTATGTACTGGGTACAGAGCACGCAGACAGCACGCACTATCTCCTGACACTACTGACTGCAAGCTCTATTATTAAAGATGGACCACTAGCTATATAGGTGAGGTGAATATCACGGTGTATACTGCGGTCAGGGCACGCAGACAATAACCAGAAAACAGCAGAGTTAAAGGGGTATATACAGATGTATACTGTGCTGTGCTGTGCTGGAAGCACACACAACTTCCAATAACTCCTGCAGATGGCAATTGGGCTCAAATAGAGAACAGCTATGTAGGTGGATATAGTGGTATGTACTGGGTACAGAGCACGCAGACAGCACGCACTATCTAGTGGGGTTGGTCTAGTGGGGTTGGAGATGCCAGCTGATGAGGAGCAAGGAGAGGTCCGCTTTGTTCTTTGGTATGGGTCTTTGAGGTACGCTTGCCAACGAGCTGCATGGCAGGTCAACATATGTCTGGTCAAGCATGTGGTGCCCAAGCGGCTGATGTTTTGGCCACGTGAGATACGCTTGAGACATATGTTGCAAATAGCAGCGGTGCGATCTGATGCACTCGTCTCAAAAAAGGCCCACACCAAAGAACTTTTAGAATAACGCACAGAGGAAGCGCTCTGCGCAGGCGGAGCTCTGCGGTGTGATTCAGTCGGTGTGCTGCCCCTAAGCTGGCCCCCGGAGGGCATCCTGCCTCGTTGGACATGTGCCTCCTCCTCCTCCTCCTCCCTCCTTCCAGGCACCCACGTGGAGTCAGTGCCCTCATCATCCCCTCCCTCTTCATCGCTGTAGCAAACCTGGCAGTATGTTGCAGCTTGTGGAACATGACTGCCAGATTGCTGTGCTTCTTGAGCATCCTCTCTCTCTGCGCTCACGCTACTGCCTTCCTCTAGCTGAGTGTCATCATCAGAGCCCACCAAACACTGGGCATCCTCCTGGAGCATGTACCCAACACTGTGCTCAAAGAGTTCAGGAGACTCCTCAGGAGGACGTGGTGGGTCTAGGGAAGGAGTCACTGATGATGACATTGAGAGGAGGGAAGACGATGCGTTGGCAGCTGCTTTGCTACTACCCTGAGACTGGGTGAGAGAGGATGAGGAGGATGAAGAGGGCTTGGTCATCCACTCTACCAAGTCGTTGGCATGTTGCGGTTCAACATGTCCAGCTGCAGAAAAGAAGGACAAGCATGTCCCATGGCCACGTGCTGATGACAATGCACCGCGTCCACGACCAGCACTGTTGTCTCTAGACACAGAGCCTGCTTGCCCTCTTCTATCGGCTCGCGCCTGTCTGCCTCTCCTTGCTGGCCTTTCAGACATGGTAATGGCCTGAAGGGAGTTGGGTAAAACAGTAGTTGGGTAGTTTATATTGTGCTGGAGGCACACAACACCCACTAACTCCTGCAGATGCCTTTTTTATAGAACAGCAGAGTTAAAGGGGTATATACAGATGTATACTGTGCTGTGCTGGAAGCACACACAACTTCCAATAACTCCTGCAGATGACAATTGGGCCCAAATAGAGAACAGCTATGTAGGTGGATTATAGCGGTATGTACTGGGTACAGAGCACGCAGACAGCACGCACTATCTCCTGACACTACTGACTGCAAGCTCTATTATTAAAGATGGACCACTAGCTATATAGGTGAGGTGAATATCACGGTGTATACTGCGGTCAGGGCACGCAGACAATAACCAGAAAACAGCAGAGTTAAAGGGGTATATACAGATGTATACTGTGCTGTGCTGTGCTGGAAGCACACACAACTTCCAATAACTCCTGCAGATGGCAATTGGGCTCAAATAGAGAACAGCTATGTAGGTGGATATAGTGGTATGTACTGGGTACAGAGCACGCAGACAGCACACACTATCTCCTGGCACTACTGACTGCAAGCTCTATTATTAAAGATGGACCACTAGCTATATTGGTGAGGTGAATATCACGGTGTATACTGCGGTCAGGGCACGCAGACAATAACCAGAAAACAGCAGAGTTAAAGGGGTATATACAGATGTATACTGTGCTGTGCTGGAGGCACACACAACTTCCAATAACTCCTGCAGATGACAATTGGGCCCAAATAGAGAACAGCTATGTAGGTGGATTATAGCGGAATGTACTGGGTACAGAGCACGCAGACAGCACGCACTATCTCCTGGCACTACTGACTGCAAGCTCTATTATTAAAGATGGACCACTAGCTATATAGGTGAGGTGAATATCACGGTGTATACTGCGGTCAGGGCACGCAGACAATAACCAGAAAACAGCAGAGTTAAAGGGGTATATACAGATGTATACTGTACTGTGCTGTGCTGGAAGCACACACAACTTCCAATAACTCCTGCAGATGGCAATTGGGCTCAAATAGAGAACAGCTATGTAGGTGGATATAGTGGTATGTACTGGGTACAGAGCACGCAGACAGCACGCACTATCTCCTAACACTACTGACTGCAAGCTCTATTATTAAAGCTAGATCACTATCTATATAGGTGAGGTGAATATAGTGGTGTATACTGCGGTCAGGGCACAGACAGTAACCACTACACAAGAGCAAGATAGGAAATCAGCCAAAAACGATTGGTGTGTAACTGTGTTGAAGGTACACAGAACACCCACTGCTTCAGATGCTAACACACTACACGAGGCCGCCTCAAAGGCGGCCTTATATAGTGTGGGGCGTGCACTACACAGCCTGAGCTATGATTGGCCACAGGCAGGATGCCTGTGGCCAACCATGGCTCTCCTCGCTGCTGGCGCTGCGATTGGCCAAGCATGCGGGGTCACAGTGCATGCTTGGCCAATCATGAGCCAGCAATGCACTGCGCCATCGCAGTGCATTGTGGGCCACACGAATTTTGCCGCGAACGGCCCAAACGTTCGGAATTTGGCGAACGCCCGAACGACCAATGTTCGAGTCGAACGTACGTTCGACTCGAACACGAAGCTCATCCCTACTCCCAACTATGGCCAATTGGCATTCCTCAAAAAAATTGTCGGCAAGGTTTAGAAAATCCAACAAGGACACATTATTTTATGTGGAGACTTCAACATGGTGCCTGACGTTGAACTAGATTCAACGCCTGGCACCAAGAGACGCCCCTCCCCACTAGGGAGTTATATTTCCTCGACGGATTTGTATGATGTGTGGAGGTGTTGTCACGCAAGTGAGAGGGATTTTACCTTCCTCTCGTCGCGTCACAACACTTACTCAAGAATTGATTTATTTCTTGTCGACAGACTGTTGTTACAAAGAGTATCTAAATCTGTTATACACTCCGCCACCTGGTCGGACCATGCCCCTGGAAGCATCAGCATCTCAGACGGTTCCTCCCATCATCACCCTTTCATATGGAGAGTCAATGACTATCTACTTCGCAATCCTAGCTCAGCCTCCCATATCAAGGAACGGCTGGTGGAATATTTCTCACTTAATCAGGAAGCTGTGTCTGACCCGGTGGTGGTGTGGAACGCCCATAAAGCGGTAATCAGGGGGGTCTTCCTACAACTGGGCGCTAGGGCAAAGCAGGCTAGATCACGGAAACTGGATGAACTGACAAGTGCCTTAGCAAACCCTGAATCACAAAACAAACTAGCACCTTCCCCTATCCTCCAAGCAAAAATCTTTACTCTACGTCATGACCTACGATCCCACCTCCTTGAAAAACAAGAAAAAATATACAGGTTACTCAAAGCTAGATCGTACACCACAGGTAACAAAGCCGGTAAAGCAATGTCCCTTAAAATTAAAGGATACAGGAACAAGACTAAAATTCCTTTTATACTCCACCCTCACTCCCACCAAAAACTTCTTAAACCTCATGATATTGCCAATGCCTTTAGTACATACTATGAGGATCTCTACAACCTTAATAAGGATCCTTCCACCACACAACCTTCCTCGGAGAGCATCAACTCCTTCCTTGAAAAACTCCAACTCCCACAGGTCTCGCCAAGCCAACTCTCCTCACTCAACAGCCCATTCATGGTAGATGAAATTAGACAAGTCATACACAAACTCCCTTCAGCAAAGTCTCCTGGCCCGGACGGTTTTACTGGGGAGTATTATAAACAGTTCCAAGATATTCTAGCTCCCTTCCTATGCCGAACCTTTAATATAGCTGCCAGATCCACACAATTTTCCCCTGAAATGCTAAGTGCTAGAGTAGTGGCCCTCCCTAAACCTGGGAAGGATCCCAACACTCCTAAAAATTTTCGTCCCATATCGTTACTTAATCTCGATATAAAGATATACGCCAAACTTCTTGCAAATAGACTAGACAGCATCCTACCCTCCTTGATCCATCAAGACCAATCCGGCTTTACCAAAGGTCGCCAGGCATCTGATGCAACCAGACGAATGATAGACCTTATCCACCATGTAGAAAAAAACGGAATCCCATCCCTACTCCTCTCCCTCGACGCCGAAAAGGCCTTTGATAGGGTGCACTGGGGCTATATTTCAGCGGTTCTACATAAATTCGGGCTCTCGGGCCCAATCCACGACTACATAATGGCTCTATACTCAAACCCTTCTGCCAGAGTACTAGCCTCAGACACCCTATCAGATCCCTTCAAAAATACAAATGGGACGAGACAGGGCTGCCCGCTCTCCCCCCTAATATTTAATCTAGTTATGGAACCACTAGCAGAAAGCATCAGAACCAATAGCAGAATAAAAGGCATCCGCATAGCAGATACTGAACATAAGATTAACCTTTTTGCGGACGATATGATTCTTCTAATCACAGAACCAGAACGAACATTACCAGAAGTCCAAAAGATGTTAGCCTAGTTTGGAGATATATCATATTATAAGGTCAACGACGCTAAATTGTACATATTGGACCTAGGAGTAAGCGAGTAGTGATGGCCGAACGGTTCGCCCGGCGGTCGTTTCGCGGCGAATTTCCGACATTCGCGGTCCGCACGTTCGAACGCCTTTTTCCGTCGTTCGCCGCGGCGGACTTACGTGTTTAATGTATACAAGAACTTTAACCTTTGGTGACACGTTTATCATGTGATACAGGACAGCCAATTGAGACATGACAGCACATGGACACTTGTACATTCCCCCTAACCTATAAATACACCCGATCCGGTGGCCATTTTACATTCTTTCTTCTGTTACGATAGGGACAGGTTCCTGTGTGGAGTAGGGAGAGATAAACCACTAGCTATTTGGTACACAAAAGTTCTTTTCAGGACTGGTATAGGTGTTAGGTGTTGATAGGTTTGCTGTGCTGCTGATTCTTGCAGCAGCCTGAGTGTCTTTTGTTAGTTTAGAGAAAGGGAAAGGACGGTGTATGCTACAGGGACAGCCAGATTAGTCTTTCATCATCATCATCATCATCATCATCATTAGCTGTTACTATCAAGGTCCACAAAAGAGCTGTTCCAGTAACCACTAATCGTTCTCTTTTTTTGCCAATTTGTATAGGGACAGGAAGGAAGCAGTGTTGTCAGGCAGTGAGGGTAATTTTAAAGACTTGCTGTTATTATTAGTTCCACAAAGGTTCTTTTCAGGACTGGTATCAGTGGTACAGTAATAGGCTTGTACATGTATAATATTCTTTCTTCCAAATATAGAAAGGATATTATACTTGACTGCTGCCCTTCTGCTGCAGTCTGCTAAACATTCACAACTCACTTGTTCCACAAAAGTTCTTATAAGGACTGGTAACTTGGTATAGGGTGCTACGGTACATAGGCTTGAGTGCGGTACAGTCTGCTGTTCTGTAAGGACCGCTATCGGTCCACAATAGATAGGGTTGACGTGCACCACTGCTGACCGCTGCCCTATACTGCAGCAGTCCTTCAGCGGTATAGGGACTGACGTACAGTCTGCTAAACACTAATACACAACCTGCTTGGTCCACAAAAGTTCTTATAAGGACTGGTAACTTGGTATAGGGTGCTACGGTACATAGGCTTGAGTGCGGTACAGTCTGCTGTTCTGTAAGGACCGCTATAGGTCCACAATAGATAGGGTTGACGTGCACCACTGCTGACCGCTCACCTATACTGCAGCAGTCCTTCAGCGGTATAGGGACTGACGTACAGTCTGCTAATCACTAACACACAACCTGCTTGTTCCACAAAAGTTCTTATAAGGACTGGTAACTTGGTATAGGGTGCTACGGTACATAGGCTTGAGTGCGGTACAGTCTGCTGTTCTGTAAGGACCGCTATCGGTCCACAATAGATAGGGTTGACGTGCACCACTGCTGACCGCTGCCCTATACTGCAGCAGTCCTTCAGCGGTATAGGGACTGACGTACAGTCTGCTAAACACTAATACACAACCTGCTTGGTCCACAAAAGTTCTTATAAGGACTGGTAACTTGGTATAGGGTGCTACGGTACATAGGCTTGAGTGCGGTACAGTCTGCTGTTCTGTAAGGACCGCTATCGGTCCACAATAGATAGGGTTGACGTGCACCACTGCTGACCGCTGCCCTATACTGCAGCAGTCCTTCAGCGGTATAGGGACTGACGTACAGTCTGCTAATCACTAACACACAACCTGCTTGTTCCACAAAAGTTCTTATAAGGACTGGTAACTTGGTATAGGGTGCTACGGTACATAGGCTTGAGTGCGGTACAGTCTGCTGTTCTGTAAGGACCGCTATCGGTCCACAATAGATAGGGTTGACGTGCACCACTGCTGACCGCTGCCCTATACTGCAGCAGTCCTTCAGCGGTATAGGGACTGACGTACAGTCTGCTAAACACTAATACACAACCTGCTTGGTCCACAAAAGTTCTTATAAGGACTGGTAACTTGGTATAGGGTGCTACGGTACATAGGCTTGAGTGCGGTACAGTCTGCTGTTCTGTAAGGACCGCTATCGGTCCACAATAGATAGGGTTGACGTGCACCACTGCTGACCGCTGCCCTATACTGCAGCAGTCCTTCAGCGGTATAGGGACTGACGTACAGTCTGCTAATCACTAACACACAACCTGCTTGTTCCACAAAAGTTCTTATAAGGACTGGTAACTTGGTATAGGGTGCTACGGTACATAGGCTTGAGTGCGGTACAGTCTGCTGTTCTGTAAGGACCGCTATAGGTCCACAATAGATAGGGTTGACGTGCACCACTGCTGACCGCTCACCTATACTGCAGCAGTCCTTCAGCGGTATAGGGACTGACGTACAGTCTGCTAATCACTAACACACAACCTGCTTGTTCCACAAAAGTTCTTATAAGGACTGGTAACTTGGTATAGGGTGCTACGGTACATAGGCTTGAGTGCGGTACAGTCTGCTGTTCTGTAAGGACCGCTATCGGTCCACAATAGATAGGGTTGACGTGCACCACTGCTGACCGCTGCCCTATACTGCAGCAGTCCTTCAGCGGTATAGGGACTGACGTACAGTCTGCTAATCACTAACACACAACCTGCTTGTTCCACAAAAGTTCTTATAAGGACTGGTAACTTGGTATAGGGTGCTACGGTACATAGGCTTGAGTGCGGTACAGTCTGCTGTTCTGTAAGGACCGCTATCGGTCCACAATAGATAGGGTTGACGTGCACCACTGCTGACCGCTGCCCTATACTGCAGCAGTCCTTCAGCGGTATAGGGACTGACGTACAGTCTGCTAATCACTAACACACAACCTGCTTGTTCCACAAAAGTTCTTATAAGGACTGGTAACTTGGTATAGGGTGCTACGGTACATAGGCTTGAGTGCGGTACAGTCTGCTGTTCTGTAAGGACCGCTATCGGTCCACAATAGATAGGGTTGACGTGCACCACTGCTGACCGCTGCCCTATACTGCAGCAGTCCTTCAGCGGTATAGGGACTGACGTACAGTCTGCTAATCACTAACACACAACCTGCTTGTTCCACAAAAGTTCTTATAAGGACTGGTAACTTGGTATAGGGTGCTACGGTACATAGGCTTGAGTGCGGTACAGTCTGCTGTTCTGTAAGGACCGCTATAGGTCCACAATAGATAGGGTTGACGTGCACCACTGCTGACCGCTCACCTATACTGCAGCAGTCCTTCAGCGGTATAGGGACTGACGTACAGTCTGCTAATCACTAACACACAACCTGCTTGTTCCACAAAAGTTCTTATAAGGACTGGTAACTTGGTATAGGGTGCTACGGTACATAGGCTTGAGTGCGGTACAGTCTGCTGTTCTGTAAGGACCGCTATCGGTCCACAATAGATAGGGTTGACGTGCACCACTGCTGACCGCTGCCCTATACTGCAGCAGTCCTTCAGCGGTATAGGGACTGACGTACAGTCTGCTAATCACTAACACACAACCTGCTTGTTCCACAAAAGTTCTTATAAGGACTGGTAACTTGGTATAGGGTGCTACGGTACATAGGCTTGAGTGCGGTACAGTCTGCTGTTCTGTAAGGACCGCTATCGGTCCACAATAGATAGGGTTGACGTGCACCACTGCTGACCGCTGCCCTATACTGCAGCAGTCCTTCAGCGGTATAGGGACTGACGTACAGTCTGCTAATCACTAACACACAACCTGCTTGTTCCACAAAAGTTCTTATAAGGACTGGTAACTTGGTATAGGGTGCTACGGTACATAGGCTTGAGTGCGGTACAGTCTGCTGTTCTGTAAGGACCGCTATCGGTCCACAATAGATAGGGTTGACGTGCACCACTGCTGACCGCTGCCCTATACTGCAGCAGTCCTTCAGCGGTATAGGGACTGACGTACAGTCTGCTAATCACTAACACACAACCTGCTTGTTCCACAAAAGTTCTTATAAGGACTGGTAACTTGGTATAGGGTGCTACGGTACATAGGCTTGAGTGCGGTACAGTCTGCTGTTCTGTAAGGACCGCTATCGGTCCACAATAGATAGGGTTGACGTGCACCACTGCTGACCGCTGCCCTATACTGCAGCAGTCCTTCAGCGGTATAGGGACTGACGTACAGTCTGCTAAACACTAATACACAACCTGCTTGGTCCACAAAAGTTCTTATAAGGACTGGTAACTTGGTATAGGGTGCTACGGTACATAGGCTTGAGTGCGGTACAGTCTGCTGTTCTGTAAGGACCGCTATAGGTCCACAATAGATAGGGTTGACGTGCACCACTGCTGACCGCTCACCTATACTGCAGCAGTCCTTCAGCGGTATAGGGACTAAGAGTTTTGTCACAGGGTCATTTAAAAAATGACATGCAGAGGAAGAGGCAGGCCCTTCCGCAGGGGTGGTAGGGGTAGGGCAGGAGCAACAGGCTTGAGCCAAAGTGGGAAGTTGCAGAAGGTGCGTTCAATTACTTTAAAGGATGCACCAGACTTGGTTGAGTGGCTCGCTCAGCCTTACTCTTCTGCACCCTCCTCATCCTCTCGATCTGCACCCTCTTCTTCACTCTCTGCTATGTGCACCCCCAAAGACACTACCACCAACAACACGACCACCACCACCACCACCACATACCTTCCGCTTGAGTCACTGGAATTATTTTCCGATCCATATCAAGAGGACATTTCTGATGCGCAGCCACTCTTGGTATTGGATCAGGAAGAGGAGGTAGCAACAAGCGCTACTCAGCAGTCTGACGCCAGTACCCAGATCAGCCCAAGGAGGAGGTTGGTCCCCGGTGTTGCTGCCTACTCCGAGATCTCTACTTATAGCGGTGGGGAAGGTGACGTTGATGATGACGTGTCTAGTGATGTCACGTGGGTGCCCACAAGAGAGGAAGAGGAGGGGAGTTCAGAGGGAGATATGGACCAGCAGATAGGGAGGAGAAGCAGCAATGACTTACATTGCACAGCAGGGACAAAGCAGACTGCAAATGTATCAGGAGCGAGTCATCGACCATGTACGGTCACATCTGGCGCTCCCAGGACACCGGCACATGGCTCCGCAGTGTGGGCTTTTTTTAACGTGTCCGCTGCTGACAATAGCGTTGCCATCTGCAATCTTTGCAGTCAACGCGTTAGTCGCGGTAAGCCCAATACTCACCTAGGGACGACCGCCTTAAGAAGGCACATGAGCAGCCATCACCGAGCCCAGTGGGAGCAACGGAACACACAAAGCCACACTGCAGGCTCTCACCGTCCAGCCTCGTCTTCTACTTCTCCTTCTCCTCTCTCCTCACAATTGTCCTCCACTCCACCTTCCATCACGCCAAGCTCACATTTTTCTGCAAAAAGGCAGGCTTCCGTGGGCCTAATGTTTGAGCGTAAAAAAATGATGATGCCGGATAACCCTCTTGCCCAACGGTTGGCGGCTGGCTTGTCAGAACTCATAGCCCGCCAACTACTGCCATATAAACTGGTGGACTCGGAGGCCTTTCGCAAATTTGTGGCCATTGGAACACCACAATGGAAGGTCCCAGGAAGGAAGTATTTCTCAGAGAAGGGCATCCCAGAGCTATATGGCCATGTTCAGCGGCAAGTGAATGTATCTCTGGCACACAGTGTCGGTGCCAAGATACATCTGACCACAGACACGTGGTCTAGCAAACACGGGCAGGGAAGGTATATCAGTTTTACTGCCCACTGGGTGAACCTTCTGACGGCCGTCAAGCATGTAACCCGTGGCACCCGTGTAGATTTGGTTTTACCGCCACGGATTGCATGCAGGCCTGACTCTTCTTCTCCTCCTCCTACTCCATCCTCCTCCCTCTCCTCCTCAGCTGCCTCCTCCTTTTCCGCTGCTAGCGTCTCTTCCACTGCACCGCCCAAGCTCCCCAGAACCTATTCCACATGCCAGGTGAGACGTTGCCATGCCGTGCTGCGTCTGTTGTGCCTGGAAGCAAAGAGCCACACTGGCCCGGCACTCCTTTCAGCTTTGCGTTCACAGGCAGATGAGTGGCTAACACCGCTCAATTTGACAGTTGGTAAAGTGGTGTGTGACAACGGTGCCAATCTGCTTAGCGCATTGAAACAGGGCAAAATCACGCACGTGCCGTGCATGGCACACGTCTTAAACTTGGTCGTGCAGCGATTCCTTGTCAAATACCCTGGGGTCCAGGACATCTTGCGGCAGGCAAGGAAAATCTCGGCCCATTTCAGAAGATCTTACACGGCCATGGCTCGCCTTGCTGACATTCAGCGGCGACACCATCTGCCGGTCAGACGTCTTATTTGCGATTGCCCGACGCGATGGAACTCAACCTTCTATATGCTTGATAGGCTGCTCCAGCAGAAACGTGCAGTTAACGTCTACCTGTATGAACTCTGCGAAAGAAACGGTTCTGGGGAGCTGGGTTTTTTTTCACCGCGCCAGTGGCTGCTCATGCGCGACACATGCAGACTTCTGCGGCCATTTGAGGAGATCACCAAACTGGTCAGTCGCAGCCATGGCGCCATCAGTGACATGGTACCTTATGCCTTCTTTCTGGAGCGTGCATTGCGTCGTGTCATTGATCAGGCTGTGGAGGAGCAGGAGCGGGAAGATGAGGAAGTCGCAATGCTGGATGAATTCCCAGGGGGGGCTACTCTATCTGAGACAAGTCAACAACAGGAGTCTGATGAGGAGTCAGAGGAGGATGGTGCCGGGGCGGATGAGCAGGAGCAAGAAGAGCATGCTTTAAACCTTTCTGGGATCCCTGTTGTGCGTGGATGGGGAGAGGAGAATGAAGAGGACGACATTATCCTGGATGATGAGCAGGAGCCAGGCCACCACACCGCTTCCACTTTAGTGCAAATGGGGGCCTTCATGCTCCAGTGTTTTAATAGGGACCCCCGTATAAAAAGCATGAGGGTCAAGGACCAGTACTGGGTGGCAACGTACTTAGACCCCCGGTACAAACACAAAATGGCGGAAATGTTACCGCCGTCGCAGAGGGCTGTCAGAATGCAGCACTTCCAGGCCTTGCTTCGAGAAATGCTGCATTCTGCTTTTGCGTGCGCTGGCAGAGGAGCAATTCCCACTCCCAGAGAAGGATTTGCGGGTACCAATCCAACAGCGCCTGCAAGAAGAGGCCGGTTTGAAGATGTGTTGGTGACTTCGGATATGAGGTCATTCTTTCAGCCGACCCATCGACAGGTGTCATCCGGATCCAGCATCAGGGAACGCCTAGACCGTCAGGTGTCCGACTACATTGGGTTAACGGCCGATGTGGACGCTCTGAGGAGTGATGAACCCCTAGACTACTGGGTGGGCAGGCTTGACCTCTGGCCAGAGCTTGCCCAATTTGCAATCGAACTGTTGGCTTGCCCCTCATCCAGTGTCCTGTCCGAAAGGACGTTCAGCGCAGCAGGGGGGATTGTGACCGATAAGCGTACTCGCCTAGCTCACCACAGTGTTAACTACCTCACATTTCTAAAAATGAATGAGGCATGGATCTCGGAGGAATTCAACACATGTGACCAGTAGACCATGTATATGTCTATAAACTATTTTTTTAATCAAGCACACAGACCTTCTTAATTCATTTGGCTCACTTCCTTGACCCAAAAAAGCACACCGTACTATATGCCCCTACCCTCCTCTTTGAAGAGGTTGAGCGGTGTCATATTTCTACTGGGGCTGCTTATGATATCCCTGTGCTGTGCTGACTTCCTCCTGGGGGTTCTTATTATGAAGGGATCACACTATCCCTGTGCTGTGCTGACTTCCTCCTGGGGGTTCTTATTATGAGGGGATCACACCATCCCTGTGCTGTGCTGACTTCCTCCTGGGGCTGCTTACGGTGCTGCTGTCAGTGCTGTATGTCACGGTGCTGCTGTCAGCGCTGTATGTCACGGTGCTGCTGTCAGCGCTGTATGTCACGGTGCTGCTGTCAGCGCTGTATGTCACGGTGCTGCTGTCAGCGCTGTATGTCACGGTGCTGCTGTCAGCGCTGTATGTCACGGTGCTGCTGTCAGCGCTGTATGTCACGGTGCTGCTGTCAGCGCTGTATGTCACGGTGCTGCTGTCAGCGCTGTATGTCACGGTGCTGCTGTCAGTGCTCTGTATTACGGTGCTGCTGTCAGATGCCTCTATCACGGTGCATGTGTCATTCCGGTATGTCACGCTGCTGGTGATCATCTCCTGCACCCTCTTCTTTGCCTACCCTGGTCCCTGACCTTCCCTCTCCTCCATTGCCTTCATTAGCTCCATAGTCCTGAATTGTTAGAACAATTTCCCAAATAAAATAAAAATGCTTGTAGTTATCGATCCCAAATTCACCTCATACATGTATTATGTCATTGTCCAGATGGTGGGACTACGTTTTACCCCCTAATAATTACCACGTGGCCGCAAATTCGACATGAAGGTTTGCAAAGTTCGCCTCCCATTGAAGTCAATGGGGCCCGCGGCGAACGTTCTGTTTCGCGAACGTTTGGGTCCGTTCGCATTTCGCGTTCGCGAAACGTCCCGTCGGAAGTTCGTCCATCACTATAAGCGAGGATACCAGCAACCAACTTAAACTACTTTTCCCTTACAGTTGGGCAAAACTTAGCATAACGTATCTTGGCATCCACCTTACCCCCTAGAACGAAGTCTCTCTTCGAAGTGAATTATCATTCCTTTCACACTAAACTTCAGGAAGATCTAACCAGGCTGGCATCAGTTGAATTTTCGTGGTTAGGACGTCTCGTGGTGTTCAAAATGCTCCATCTCCCCCAAATATTATATATGTTCAGGACTGTCCCAATCCCCATACCAGCCAAATATTTTAAATCTCTACAATCACTTCTTTTAAAATATGTGTGGCAAGGCAAAAAACCCAGATGTGCCGAATCCCAACTTACTAAACATCGTACGGCGGGAGGACTAGGTTATATCAACTTCCAAGACTATTATTGGGCTTCCATTCTGACCCAAGCTAAAGAATGGTTCTCCAACACCTCATCCCCAACCCTATGGCAGACCATTGAACTCTCATCAGTCCCAGGTAAGGATCTGGTACCCTGGCTACTAGCCCTCTCTCTGGGAGCCAAACATACACGACACCTATCTCCCCCAATCCTTGCTACATGCCAAACTTGGTCCAAACTCACAAAAATTTCCTCTACTGTCCCCGACTGCTCCGAAGTACCCATCCCCATTGAATCATTGCACTGATAGACTCATCCAATTTCAAACGATGGAAAATACTGGGAATTAACTACCTAGCTGATCTGATAACTGCGAACGAAATTAAACCTTTTCCCATACTCCGAGAACAATTCCAACTTCCTTGTTCTGATATCTTTTTGTACCTACGTACTAAACATTGTATCAATTCCCTAAAAAAATGAAACATCATGATTCCTCGACCAGCATGGTTGTTCATTTCCTCTTCCCCAAAGCATAGTAAAGGCATATCCCTACTCTATAAAATATTCAACCAAAAAATGACATTTATCAAATCAACCCCACTAATCCACTGGGAAAAGGAACTAGGACATTCTTTCACTGAGGAAGAATGGGAAAAAGCAGGTAAATCCGTTTACAAAACCACTAGCTGCTCCACCCTATGGGAACTGGCATATAAAATAACGTACCGTTGGTACTTGACCCCAGTCAGGATGTCAAAATTTGATTTAGCAATAACTGACATGTGCTGGAGGAACTGCGGAATGAAAGGAAGCTTGCTCCATATACTCTGGCACTGTCCAAAAATCTTGGAATTTTGGAAATTAGTTTACCAATTAATAGCAGAGGTGACACTCTCAATTGTCCCAAAGAAACCTTCTCTTGCCATTCTATCTCTGTCCTTGGATAGGTTCCCCAACCCAACCAGACACATCCTCTCTCATATTTTTCTGGCAGCGAGGCTCAACATTACCAGGAAATGGAAAGACCCACTTCCTCCCACCCTGAAAGACGTAGTTCACACAATACAGGTACATTTTACACATGAATCCACCCTGGCACTAACCCACAAAAGTACACCTCAAACTATCCTCATGTGGAAACCATGGATACAATGGACTGAATCCCCACGAATATTGCAGATCTTTGAATGAAGTAAATGATGTGGGAATCTCCCAATTTCATTTAATAAAATATGAATATAGGGAAAGGGGAGGAGAGAGGGCCCACCCCACAGGGACACAGTAGTGATCCCCAGGTGGGGTGTCCAGGTGGAGTGACCCTCCCAGATCACCTTCCAGAGATCAACTTCCCACCTATAGATGGGTATTAGCACTGAGTTTATGCGACGAACTTGTACCAGACCAAGTAAACACTAGGCTGTGTGTATTCTAGGGAATGACAAACATGTAGTAGATCTTTGATATTCCTAATAGGTCACCAACCTTATGCCCTGGTAGATGGAAAATATCTCATGCAGTAATGGTATGTTGCTTGTTTGTTTGTTCAGCTGACCTGTATATGTTTCATGAACGGCATGTTACGCATTTATGTTCAAATTCTGTTTAAAGTGACAATCTTCAATAAAAATCTATTGAGAAAAAAAATAAATAAAAAAAAAAAAAAAAAAAAATGTGCGGTATATAATGTGCTTGCATCAGCCAGCCTGACATGTTTCATTCTATGTGGATATAATCAGAGACGTGGCCAATGACGCAAGCACACCAAATTTATAGCAAAATGTCTAATGCTGGGACAGCATGACAAACAAACACAGCTGACAAAAGTCATCATCGCCAGCCGCACATCCGCATTACGGCCACGCCAGCGAATGGATAATGTGCGTGCAAATGTGCGCACAATACAGCTGCTTACAGTGCGCAATACAAACACATGCATAGATGCACAAATATTGTCGACAAAAATGCGCAATGAGCACAGGCACACAGATGCACCCATATTGAGGCCACATATGCGCAATACAGATGCACGCATGGATACATATGCATTGTGGCCGCATATTCGCAATGCGGGCATGCGATTCAAATAAAAATGGAAATAAAACCAGAACTAGACACATTTACTTCCGGTGGGCGGAAATACACCATTTCCGGCCAGAAGTATCATATCAAAAGCAGCTCATGCGCACAACATCCCATGGCTCAAACCAGGGGGAGTGAAACCAAAACCGCAGCTGCGATAAAAATATTCTAACAAAATGAGTTGCATGAATAAATATATCAAAATACCTCAAAATTAAAAAATATATTAATAAACGATCCACAGTGGAGGATAAGGAGGCTCACCCCACTGTAATCATCAAGATATAAAATACAATATAGATCTATATATGTAATCAATATCCCGAAATACAATTCTCATATTGGAATCCTATGTATATATTCACATAAATGATGTACCAAATAATATTAACATTTTATATAGGTGATAACCAACCATGAACACTGTCCACTAGTGTCCAGAGGGGAGAATGCATACATAATAAAAAATACAAATAAAATATTTAAAAATAAATGAAAATAAAATAAAAAGTAAAAAATAAAGAAAAGATAGAAAAAGCCCCTAACTATTATTAATAAAACAATTTACATCCCATTCGACATTCATGCTGAAGGGGGTGTAACACTTCAAGTCATATATCCAGCGAGTTTCAAGTTTTGAGATTTCTCGCTTGGATACACTACAGCGCCAATGAGGATTAAAATGATCAATAGGCACGAAAGTGGTTCCATTAGGATATTTGTTATGGTGCTCTAAATAATGTCGTGAAACAGTATGTTTTGGAAAACCCCTCCTTATGTTGCCAATATACTCGTTAACCCTCACGTGCATGATGCGTGTTGTGCGACCCACATATTGTAGGCCGCATGAATAAATTAACAAGTATACCACATTAAGGGATGTACAGGTAATCAAAGTATTAATATCAAAAATCCGCCCAGTAGCATGAGATTTGAGCTGACAAATTCTCCTACTTTTATCCTTATTGAAAGCACAAACACTACAATAACAGCATGGGTAATAACCTTTAGATTTTTTAAAAAAGAGACTCTATTAGGAGCATCCAGAATATTTGGTGCTATCTGAAGCTTCAGTGAGGGAACTCCTCTGAAAATAACCTGGGGACTTTCAGGGAGCACAGGACTAAAAATTTATAATTTCTCAAAATACTCCAATGTTTAGTCAAGATTCTCTTAATATCAAAATATTGTCGTGAGTATGTGGTTACCATTGAGAAATTGTGATCTATTGCGCTATTAGGAGCCCTCTTTTTATCTTGAAGAATAAGGGCATGATCCATATTTTCAACCTCAGTAATCACCACATTTAAGTCATCAGAGGTGTACCCTTTATCCCCTTTAACCCTTTAAGAATCTTTCTTTCAATGTGGTGGCCTGTGCCTGAAAATCTTTTTTAAGAGTACAATTTCATTGCATTCAAAGAAATTGACTCTTGGGCACAGATTTTAGCCAAGAGGGATGGTGACAACTCCCTTGCCCAATATACCCATTCCTGTCAGTACTCTTGAAAAAGGTAGACAGATTGAATACACCATCTTTCACTTGTATGTTTAAATCAAAAAAAAAATAATTTTATTGGTACTACTCTCAAATAGTAATACAATGCCCAATGAATTATCATTAAATTCGTGCATAAAGCTTGTAAGCGACACCATGTCGCCATCCCATAGGAGGAGGATGTTGTCTATATACCTATCCCAGAAGATCAATTCCGATCTCATGTTGGAATAGATGACATCCTATTTTTCCTATTAATATTCTTTTTTATAATTCTTGAATAATCTATATTCACATTTTTCTGTTCGTTACATGTGGGATTGTATATGATTGATTGATGTATTCAATTGTGTTGTGATTCACAGTTGCAAATGACATTGGTTGGGGAAGTTTTTTCTCACAAAAAATTCTTTACACAAATGTTTTGCACACTATTAATTTGGATTTAGCGCAGCTCTGTAGTTGTTTGGTTTGTTTTTTACTGTAAGATATGTTCATGCACTAGAGTTGCAGCTTCACATATATTTTAGATAACATTTTTGCACTTTGGTGTTATTTTTTCCTTAGTGCAGTTTCTTTTCCTTTTTACACATAGGATTGGGTATATTGGGAATATCCAGGCCCCTTTCTAAAAGATGTAGTTTGAGGCATTTAGCCTCATGTGTGTGTGTCCTCATTATTGAAGCAATTGCGTTTTGCTCGCAGATACTCGCTATATGGAATCGAGTTAACTAGAGGCCTGGAGTGGAAGCTTGAGGAATGTAGGATAGTGTTCCCTGCAGTAAGCTTCCTAAACAGTTTACAGGATAGCATGTTCTCAGTGTCTTTATATATTTCAACATCCAGAAAGGTGACTCTGGAGGTGCTCAGGGACATGATGAATTTTAGATTAAACTCACTGTAGTTAAGGACAGTCAAACATTCATGTAATAAGTCCTCTGGTCCCTCCCTTAGATGTCATCTATGCTCCTGTGCCACGTGAGGATGTGGCACAGGTACATGGAGAGGTCCTCATCCTCAAATATGGTCTGCTCCCACTCCCCCAGGTATAGGTTGGTGTAGCTAGGGGCACAGTAGTTGCCCATGGCCACCCCCTGCACATAACAAAATGTTGTGCTTGAGAATGTATTCAAGAGAAAGTAATATAAACTCATTAAAAGATTCTTCATGATGGCTAATTTGGGATAATACTTTGCGAATACATACAAGTCCTTTGGTGTGTGATATAGAACTGTAGAGGGCCTGCATGTCTATGGTGGCCAAAATGGAGCCACCAGACACATGGGCGCCATCAATTATTTGTAAGAGGTGGATTGTGTGACAAACGTATGATGTTAAAGCAAGGACAAAGGGTCTCAGGTGTTCATCTACCATTCTGGATAAGTTCTCTGTGGTAGCACCATTGCCTGATATGATGGGTCTGCCAGGAGGATCCACATCATTTTTATGGATCTTAGGGAGCGAGTAGGAGATGACATCATTGTAAAAAATCAAAAAAACACGTAAAAACTCCTAATTGAAAGTATGAATGATCGCTGTCCTTATTGGTCAATACCAATCAGCATTACTTAAAATTTTAGTGCAAATTTTTCAATTTTGCCAGTGCTTGTCGTTCGCTAAATGTGCGACATCCTTCAGATCCTGGTTAATCTTTGTCATACATGCTCCTTAATAGAAGCTTGCGTGTATAGAGGTGCAAATCATTTATCAATTCAAACTCATCCAACTTGTGGTTTGGGTAAAAAGTGAATCCCTTGGACAGAGTTATTCTGCTGTAAGAGAATGAGAAGAAAGGTTTATTACATTAAATTATGGAGTAAAAGAATTGTGTGTATTTAAGACGGTGTTTGAACAGGGGGAACAGAGGGTTCCCCTGTTTTTTTGGCAAAAATATGGTGGGAATTTTTTGTGTGGGAAAAAGTCAAGGAATGTTGGCTCCAATAGCCGTGGATATTTTCTATATATGTTAGATGCTGGTACTGACCCACTACCAGTATTACTTGTAAAAGGTACCGGTGGGATGCTCATAGAATTGTTTAGTCAGGATACTGTTTAGTTGAGGGATTTTTGCTTTTAATGGCATTTCTTCAATCACAATTTTTTCATCGACAAAATTGAAACCATCAGGAAAACTATTTATCAGAAGAAAACAGCCAATCTCAGCCATCAAAAGAAAAAAGAGAATATCTACAACAACATCCCACTACCCCCGAAGTTTTTGCTGACCCCAATTCCCGAGGACACCACTAAAAACATCATCAATAAACCCTGCAACAGTACATCACCAATTGACATCATCCCCACAAAACTACTGAAAGAATGTTCCGACATCGTGGCTCCCACTATAACGCACCTCATAAACCAGTCATTCCAAGAAGGGATTGTCCCTGGCGCCCTCAAACAAGGCATCGTCAAACCCCTGCTAAAGAAACCTAACCTCGACCCCCAGGACCCAAACAACCGTAGGCCAATAACAAGCCTCAACATCATTTCCAAGATCATGGAGAAAGCGGTAGTACAACAGTTACAATGCCACCTGGATACACACAAACTCCTAGACCCGCTGCAATCAGGCTTCCGCCCGGGCCATGGAGCAGGAACAGCTCTCCTCAAGATTTGAGACGATGCCCTCGAGGCAGCGGATGATGGAGAATCATGTCTCCTGGTACTGTTAGACCTCAGCGCAGCGTTTGATACAGTAAACCACATTACTCTACTCAGCTGTCTCACAGAAGTTGCAGGAGTCAAAGGCTCAGATCTTCAATGGTTCACGTCCTTCCTAGGAAATCGTTCGCAGACAGTAAAACTAGGAGAATTCTACTCTGAATCCCGGGCAGTCGCTTGCGGAGTCCCTCAAGGATCGCCCTTGTCGCCAGTCCTCTTCAACATATACATTCGCCCACTCCTCCTAATCATCAGAGTTTCAGACCTCTGCTTCCACTCGTACGCTGATGACACGCAACTTTAATTCCGTATCACCGGACAAAGAGACCATCACCAACAACTAGAAAATTGCCTCAATTTAATAGAAGACTGGATGACCACCAACTCGCTCAAACTCAAAGAATCAAAAACAGATCTTCTTATCCTACACTCAAACCATAATTCCATAACCAAGACCTCCTGGACACCACCCGCCATCTTTGGGCAAACCATCTGCCCAAAGACCAAGGCCAAGAGTCTCGGGGTCATTTTGGACTCACAAATGTCAATGGATGCACAAATAGGAGCAGTATTTAGTGGTGCTCAGCATCTGCTATGCCTGCTACGTAGACTCATCCCCTTTACCTCAAAGAATTACAAAGCAGTGGTAGTTGGAACAGTCATTAATTCACGACTGGACTATGCAAACTCGCTTTACATAGGATTAACCCAATATCAACTTGCGCGATTACAACTTATCCAAAACACGGCGGCAAGGCTGATAACAGGAAAAAAAACCTGGGAATCAATCTCCTCTTCCCTGAGGAACTTACATTGGCTAACCATAAAGAATCGGATCACATTCAAGACCCTCTGCCTCACCCACAAATGCGTGCATAAAGACGCTCCTCAATACCCAATTGAGAAAATAAATCATTACACACCAAACCGCTGTCTTCGATCTTCTAACAAAAATCTCCTCCTCTTTCCCAAAGCATGGTACAAATCGAAGGGGGATCGGAGATTCGCTGTCCAAGGACCTCGGCTATGGAATGCTCTACCAACCAACATCCGCCTGGAAGAAAACCACCAGGCCTTTAGGAAGAAACTCAAGACCTTCCTCTTCTAGTTGATGACAACTAAGCTCTTCACAGCGCCTTGAGGCGATTCAGTTCACGTTGTGCGCTTTACAAATATTTCATTCATTCATTCAATAAAACCACCCTGGTTTTACGCTATGTGGCGACTTTTTGTCTTTTTTGCATAAATCACCATGAGAAAGAGTGACAAACCAGCACCAGCGGCCGTGACACTATCTTTCTCTACCTCCAGTGGATGGATTCCTCATGATGTGTGATTCCCTGCATGATTAGACTCCTATAATGTGCAGTCTACCTATCTGGCAAGGGCACATATTCTATCTACATGGTGGAAGGTGTACTGGGGTGTATGATTGCTCACTGTCCTTAAACACATGTTGCAACAATATATCACTTTATTTCTGTACAGACTTATATGGAAATCTTATGGACTGATTATTGTCCCTTTTTTTAATAATTTTATTTCACGTTATATCACCATTTATTTATTTAGTGTGGCAATTGTTCTTTTATAAACATACATAAACCACTAACTAGTAAAATAAGGAATTTACCAGTACTAGTCAAATATTTATTGGTACAATGGTTAAAATTTGGACAATATCAAAGATAATGAGAAAATTCACAAATAAAAGTATATGGTACTATTGAGAAGTTTCCTCATCATCCCTGCTGCAGCTGAGTGATGGGTAGAAGAGGAAATGTTCAGATACTTGACAATGAGATCTGAAGTTCACATATACAGAGAATGTGGCATTGGTTGAGAATCTGACTCTTGTGTATGACAAGTTGCTGAGTCTTCACACGTTTAAGCTTCGAAAGCTTGGAAAATCAAGCGTGGAAAAGAAAACAATGGAAAAAAAATATAGCTGTCAACTCAGTGGAAATGAACACAGGAGTGTAACATATGAACATAGATTTCTATGTATGATGTATGTTGCATGTGTTGAGACATATTTGATAATAAAAGGTTTCTTACCAAGAAGCAAGCCTCCAATTGCTTTGTTAGTGCCAAAATAGTAGTAAAGCTGTGATTGTCTTAATATGTGGACATCATGGACAGATCCTGGGAAGTCGGTGACCACATTTCTGATGAACATATATGCATTGCAGACAACCTGAATGTTCAGGGAATGGTACCGCTTTATATTATGGTAGATGTTTTATTTAACAGGGGGTAAAAAAAGGAATATGGGTACAGTCTATAACATCCATGGCATTGGGAATCTCAGCTACTGCAAATAAATCATTCTTGCATCTATGACATCCATGACATTGGGAATCCCAGCTACTGCAAATAAATCATTCATCATGTACCCAAACTAAACTTGCGTCCTTTTTTTCCTACAAATAGATCTTTCTTTTGATGGTAATTGATTGCCTCTGCAATTTGTATTTTTAGTGATATAAACAGAAAAAGACCGAAAATTTGGAAAAAAAATAAAATTTTCTACTTTTTGTTATAAAAAAATCCAAAAAACTAAATTTTAGCAATACATTTATGCCAAAATTTATTCAGCCACATGTATTTGGTATATTTTTTGGTTTGCGCAAAAGTTATAGTGTCTACAAACTAGGGTACATTTTCTGGAATTTACACAGCTTTTAGTCTATGACACCTATCTCATTTCTTGAGGTGCTAAAATGGCAGGACATTACAAATCCCCCCAAATTACCCCATTTTGTAAAGTAGACACCCCAAGGAAATTGCTGAGAGGCATGTTGAATTGAGTCATTGAATAATGACAAAAAAAAATTACAAAAAGTTGTCACTAAATGATATATTGCTCACACATGCCATGGGCATATGTGGAATTGCACCCCAAAATACATTCTGTTACTTCTCCTGAGTATGGGGATACCAAATGTATGGGACTTTTTGGGGCCCCAAAATCCGAGCACTGCCTTCAGGATTTCTAAGGGCGTAAATTTTTGATTTCACTCCTCCAAGTTTTAGGCCATAAAATGCCCAGATGGCACAAAAAACCCCAAATGACACCATTTTGGAAAGTAGACACCCCAATATATTTTCTGAGAGGCATCTTGAGTCCATGATATATTTTATATTTTGCCACAAGTTGTGGGAATATGACAAATTTTTATTTATTTATTTTTTGCACAAAGTTGTCACTAAATGATATATTGCTCAAACATGCCATGAGCATATGTAGAATTACACCACAAAATACATTCTGTTGCTTCTCCTGATCCTGTTGTGGTGATTACATTGCTGAGTGGAGTAAAACAGGGATTGGAAAGAATATCAGGTCATTCACAACGCTATATGACCCTAAGGGGTTCAGATGTGAGGTGAGAGTCTGGGGGAAATAAGGAGTGCACTGAGCACTGAAGTTTAATGCTAGTGGTGGATGGTCACTATTTTGGTGGATGTTGTCATTTGGAATTTCACTGCATGAAGACCTTATGAATTTGGACTATCATAATTATTTCACTTTGAACAGCAGGTTTGCTTGATTGTGATCAAGGACTTTTATTTATTTTGGAATTTTTTGGATTCATTTTTAGCACTATCTATTTGGAGTTTTTTTGCATGTCAAATTTATTTGTACTTTAATATTGCACCTTTTTTGATAATTGCACTTTGCACTTTATTTAATATTGCATTTTGCTTCTATAGCATATTTTTATTGGTATTAATGTATGTTTATTTTTATTATTTATTTATCAGATAGGTAGCGCCACATCATCTATTTACTATTTTTCACTCACTAGTGTAGAGATCACTATATATGTTGGCAGCTTCCTTCAGTTTGATTAGGTTAGTATTGTTCACCAGGGCAATTGGTGTTAGGCTAGTAGTAATAGGCTGTGCGCAATAGTACCTTCTTTTTCATATTTGAGCAATATATCATTTAGTGACAACTTTGTGCAAAAAAAAATGAATAAAAATTGTCTTTTTCCCTCAACTTGTGTTACAATATAAAATACTCCATGGACTCGTCATGCCTCTCAGCAAATAGCTTGGGGTGTCTACTTTTCAAAATGGGGTCATTTGGGGGGGGGGGGGTTGAACTGTCCTGGCATTTTATGCACAACGTTTAGAAGCTTATGTTATCACCCACTCTTTTAACCACTTGAAGACAAAGCCCTTTCTGACACTTTTTGTTTACATGAAAAAAATATTTTTTTTTGCAAGAAAATTACTTTTCAACCTCCAAACATTATATATATATATTTAAATCAAAGGCCCTACAGATTAAAATGGTGGGTGTTTCATTTTTTTTTCACACAGTATTTGCGCAGCGATTTTTCAAATGCATTTTTTAAAATTTTAATGCACTAAAACACACTATTTTGCCCAAATATTTGATGAAATAAAAAATATGATCTTAGGTTGAGTACATGGATACCAAACACGACATGCTTTAAAATTGCACACAAACGTGCAGTGACGACAAACTACATACATTTTTTAAAAGCTTTTAAAAGCCTTTACAGGTTACCACATTAGATTTACAGAGGTCTACTGCTGAAATGACTGGCCTTGATCTGACCTTTGCAGTGAAACCTCACATGCATGGTCCAATTGCTGTTTACACTTGACGCCAGACTAACGCTTGCGTTCACCTTTGCGCGAGAGCAGGAGGGGGCAAGGGGTGCTTTTCTTTTTTTTCTTTCTTTTTTTGCTTTTTTATCTTATTTTTAAACTGTTCCTTTCATTTTTTATCATTTTTATTGTTATCTCAGGGAATGCAAATAACCTTTATGATAGCAATAGGTAGTGACTGGTACTTTAAAAAAAAAAATTGGGGTCTATTAGACCCTAGATCTCTCCTCTGCCCTCAAAGCATCTGACCACACCAAGATCGGTGTGATAAAATGATTTCCCAATTTCTCAATGGCGCTGTTTACATCCAGTGAAATCTAAGTCATAAAATCCTCGTTGGTTCCGGTTTCTTAGGCCATAGAGATGGTTGGAGCCATTCTGGTCTCTGATCAGCTCTATAGTCAGCTGGCGGAATCATCGGCTGCATTCTCAAGTTCCCTGTTGGGACAGGAGAGCCAGAGAAAAACATGGAAGGCGGTGGGATGGGGGGAACATTCCCTCCCACTGCTTGTAAAAGCAGTCTAGAGGCTAATTAGCCACTAGAATTGCTTTTACCTTCCACTGGCTAAAAAGAATGATACCAAGATGATACCTAAACCTGCAGGCATTCTGGTATAACCACTCGAAGTCCAGCAACATACCAGCATGTTGCTGGTCCTTGTTGGCCATATATTGTAATCTTATTTTTCATGCAGCCTGTGAGCGTAACGAAAAAAAAAGATTGATTGGTGGGTATTCCCACTATTAGAATACTTCCCTTCATCCACCTACTTCTAATTATGGGCATACATACACCATTTATATATGCCGAAGCATGGGGGCATCCACCCCAAAAGGTAGGAACAAATCACTCCTCCACCCCTCATGGGAGCAAACGCTGTTGCTGTCAAGATAAATAAATCCATGCTACAACTGAATGACGTACCTGTCACGTACCTGATATAGGAGCCCAGAATGCAGGAAGCAGCCTCTCATAAGCCTCTGGCTCGAGAATCCCTTGAAGTGGGAACAGGAGTTCTAGAGTTCAGAGGGCACAAGTGCCGAGCTGGTGAAGGACAGGTCCGGACCTTGAGTAGTGGAGGAACCACAGAAGGGCTGGAAATGTAGACACCCGGTAAACTGGTCAGACAGCAGCAGGCACTGGCGAACAGGCTGGAACGGCAGGTAGCAGACGGCAGACAACAGCAGGCACAGGCGGTCAGGCTGGAACAGCTGGTAGCAGACAGCAGACAACAGCAAGCACAGGCGGTCAGGCTGGAACAGCTGGTAGCAGACTGCAGGCAACAGCAGGCACAGGCGGTCAGGCTGGAACAGTTGGTAGCAGAAGCAAGGTCATAGTACAAGCCGGGTCGGTAACAGGTGGGCAGCAACGGTACACAGGAAGAGACAGAAGCGTGATCGGACAGGCTGGAGGTCAGAGACTGGCAGCAAGCAGACGTCATCAGGAACAGGCCGGGTAACAAGAATCAGGAACAATCAGGTAGTAGAAGACAGAATACCGGACACGCTGTAGACTGGACAGCACAGAGGCACAGTAACAGGTTCCTTAAGTAGCCCTTTGGGTGCCAAGAACGGTCGCACGGCGTGTCTGCATGCGCCCGCGTGAAACCGTGCAGCTGTTCGTGACCCCGCTCACCTACGTGCGCCCGTTCGTACAATCGCGCACCCACGTGCGCTTGTTCGCAACATCGCGCACCCGCGTGCGCCCGTTCGTACCAACACGCACCCGCGTGCGTCCATTCGCGCCAATGCGCACCCATGGATACTGGTTAGTTCTCAACGTGGGGATTCCGTGAGCAGGCCTTCCATAAGCCACTGGATTCCGGGGACGACCATGACAGTACCTGCTAAGCAAATGATGGTTAGTAATAAAACAAAGTAACATTACAGTATAACAGTAAGACTTACCATACCTGCCCCCATGTTTTGTCATATATGCTCTTTTTTTAAACTGTGGTGGTGAAGTCACCTCCGACAGTGCTGGAGTCAGGGCTTTATGTATCGTGGGAGCAAACGCTGTTGCTGTCAAGATAAAAAAATCCGATCTGCAGCTGAATGGCATACCTGAAAACAAAAAAATGGTTAACAAAAATGGTTAACAATAAAACACAGTAAACAGTAAAGTATAAAAAAAAAATGCATACCTGAAAAGCAAATATGATAAAACATAATAACAATAAAACATTTCAGAATAGAATACAGTAAAAAAGAGCAGAACAATAGAGAGAGACTAGAGAGAGAGAACAATACAATTACAACTATTTGTTATTTTCTTTGTTTTTTTGTTTTCTTTACACTTTTTTTGCAACTGTAACGGTTGTAACTGTTGTAACGGTTCCAGTGGTTTGGGTCTCTCAAAATGTGATGACATCTTGGGAGACCCTGTGAAAGTGTGCCTAGTCTGTGCAATTCCGTACCCTACACTAAAACTCAACTAGTGTATGATAGCTTTGTCAGGACAGGAGGGACAATAATAGCGGGTGTCACGCCTATATCCACGCTTGCTGCAGACATGACATATTCTTTGGGGGGCTCGTTGGGTAGGGGCACTCGGGAGGACATAATGAAAATGCCTCTCATGCAGCCGGCTTACTGCATTTGGTTGGGGAAGGTGAGGTGGAGCACCGTTTGAAACGGAAGGGCTCTGATGATCTCTTCCTGAAATTTAAGGAAGGATCCAGTCCATCCTGAAGCTCTGTATAGCACATGAGCGTTCAGCAAAGCTAATTGAAATAAATAGACAGACACTTTCTTGTACCAGCATCTGGCCTTATGGGCAACTATGTACAGCACCAACAACTGTTTGTTTAGGTCTGCCCTTGCCATATTTTGGTTATATTTGTGGACACAGAGGGGTTTCTCCACATCACCAGTCGTCGGTAAGAATGAAAACATTCTTATTATCCCTCCACTTCATAGCGAGCAAGTTGTTACACTTGAAGCAGGCTCTCTCCCCCAGCCTAAGACGGGAATCTACAAGCCAATGGGGAAAGCCCCGGCGATTAGGTCGCAGGGTTCCACATTCTGCAATCTGCTGATCAAACAAGTGACTAAACAGTGGCATGCTCATGTAATAATTGTCCACGTACAAGTGGTACTCCTTTCCGAATAAGGGTGACACCAAGTCCCACACAAGCTTGCCAGCACTTCCTATGTAGTCAGGGCAGTTTATGGGCTCTACATGACTATCTTTTCCCTCGTAAACCATAAAACTACATGTATAGCCTGTGGCCCTGTTCGTGTGTATGCAATTCCAACGCGCAAAAACTCATGCATGCTCAGATTCAACTACGGAAGATATTGGCTACTGGCTATTGAACTTCCTTTTTCTAGTCCCATTGTCTGTGTTGTACATCACCGCATTGTTGACGATCAGAGTTTGGTGTGACCGTGAACGCAAGACAGCTTGAGAGAAATTCCATCAGAATTCCATTGGCAAAACAATCAGAGCTTTTTACCGACCATAATTCCAAACGTGTGTACGCGGCATGAGGACATGGATTACTGGAACCATGTGCTGTGGTCTGATGAGTCCAAGATAAACTTATTTGGTTCAGATGGTGTCAAGCGTGTGTGGTGGCAACCAGGTAAGGAGTAGAAAGACAAGCGTGTCTCGCCTAAAGTCAAGCATGGAAGTGGGAGTGGCATGGTCTGGGGCTGCATGAGTACTGCCGGCACTGGAGAACTACAGTTCATTGAGGGAACCATGAATGCCAACATGTACTGTGACATACTGAAGAGACGTTCAGAGACTGGGCCGCAGGGCAGTATTCCAACATGAGAAGAACCCCAAGATGACCAAGCTTTACAAGCTTTACCCTTAGCTTAAAAAGCTGAGGGTATAGGTGATGGGTAAAGGTGATGGACTAGCCATGAATGTCTCCAGACCTAAACCCTATTAAACATCTGTGGGTCATCCTCAAATGAAAGTTGGAGGAGCACAAGGTCTCTACCATCCACCAGCACCGTGATGTCATCATGGAGGAGTGGAAGAAGACTCCAGTGGCAACCTGTGAAGCTCTAGTGAACTCAATGCCCAAGAGGGTTAAGGCTGTGCTGGAATATAATGACGGCCACACAAAATATTGACAATTTAGGCCCAATTTGGACATTTTCACTTAGGTGTGTACTCACTTTTGTTGCCAGTGTATTAGACATTAAGGGCTGTTTGTTGCGTTATTTTGAGTGGACAACAAATTTACTTTTTTTATTTACTGTTATACAAGCTGTACACTTACTACTTTACATTGTAACAAAGTGTTATTTCTTCAGGGTTGTCACATGAAAAATTATAATAAAATATTTACACAAATGTGAGGGGTTTACTCACTTTTGTGAGATACTGTATATTTGGTTACCTTATCTCAATATTTTTGATATGATACTGCCATCTAGTGCCTCCAGGTACTGTTCTTTGTATTATGCTGTTCAAATTCTGACTGAGATGTTTAGTGTATATACAGGAGCCATCCCATGGCCCTTTCCTTCTAAACCTTCCCAATGCATTTCCCATAGCTTTCTTTTTTATTCTTTCTGTGAGGAAAGGTTTCGCCCATTGGTGGTGCTGTCGGTCTGTTGGATCACAGTACTAGTGTCCGCTAGCGATGTCTTCCAGCACTCTGGGTCTGTAGTGGAGGGATTCACCTGTTGGTGGCACTGTTGGATCATTTGGCTGTAATACCAGTGTCCACCAGTGGGTGTTTCCCGACACTGTGGAGCAGACAGCACCTCCTGCTTTTAGGTGTCCCTTGAGGCTAATTACAGGCATTCATATAATTACCCGGCTGATGATTACTCTCATCACCCTAGTATCTTCCTTGTGCCCTGATCCATGCCTGCGACCTGTGAACCTGATTCTGCAACCTGTAACCTGTGTACCTGATCCTGTTACCCTGTACACCTGATCCTGATCATGTCCCTCCTCATTAATCCTTAAACAAACATAATTATTCACTTACATGCGGTTTGGTTCTCTCTGTGCAATCCACACAGTCTGGTTATACCAATTCATGACTGACACCCTGTTCCCTTCTTCTGTTCTCTCTAGGCTCCTGGATGATATGTTATTCTTTTTGCTCAAGCCTATATTGCATGATAGAGGATAGGCACTTTATGACTCTGCCCTCCTTTAACTGCTGGGAGATTTACTATATCTGAGAAAAGTAGTAACATTTTATATCATTTTCATAAGGTCAAAACAAAAATGTTACTATTACAGGAAACCCATTTCTGCTCTGATAATATCCCTACATTACATAATGGCTTTTCTACTACTGTAAGTGGTTTCATAACTCCAATATACATGCACAATCCAAAGGGGTCTCAATCACAGGTGCTGGATTCCAATATAGATCATGCAAGGCAATTCATTTTTTTTTTATTGAAATACCAACCTTTTGTTACAGGTGCTAACATCTATGTCCCTAACCTAGATAAAAGCCATTTTCTCGTGACCATTTTGTCCAGACTGGAGATGTTTGGAAGTCCCTGTTTTATTGTGGGTGGTAATCTCAATGTTTCCCTGACCCCCTTCCGTGGATCCCTCTTTGGGTAAGTCTTCAATTTCCCCCACCTCGTTGTCCAAGACCAGGACGATGTGAGGGAAAGCACAATTAGTTGTTTGTTGGCACATCCTCCATCTCGCCAACAGAGATTACAGCTTTCACTCCATAGTTCATAACTCCTACAGACAAATTTGCTATTTGTTCATCTCCCTGTCTCTATTAGACTCCCCAATATGAACATGTTCAATGGTCTGATCCCACCTTGATAAACCTAACTCTGGGCAATTCCCTTGTAGCCAGACAATGATCATCATGGCAGCGGAATGACAACCTACTAAAAGACACCTTATGTGCTGCAGATGTCTTTCAAGTTACCGTATATGTAATTTCATTCTCAATTACGCGCCTCACAGTACCATGCTCCTCAATCCATGGGAGGCTTCCTAAATGTGTCTTTAGGGGCATATTTATACAACTCGGAGGAACACCTTGAAAAAGCTAGGTCTGAAGAAGTTCTATTTCTTTTGCATACAATCTCCACTTTGGAATTCTCCCATAAACAAAAACAACCCTATTACTTGTGTACTTGTGTGACCCTTTCTAATGCTAGATGAGACTTACTGTAGTTACTTGACATACACTCCCTTAATAAAGTGAGATAAAGCTAATAATACACATTATTTTCTCACCAATAAGTGTGGCCAATACCTAGCGAGAATATTACATCCCCATGCCCCTCTTCAGTCTATTGCCTCCATTATAACCTCTGATAAGGTTAGGATATTTAATAAAACTTCTGATACTCTCAACTGAGTAATTGGAATGTCGAAAGGCCCCTATTACGACCCCTGAAATTATTAAGGTCATAGATAGCTTTATGGAATGGCAAATTGCTTGGCCCAAATGTGTATCCAGATTACTATTACAAACTCTTCAAAGACATACTGGCACCACATCTTAAAAAAGTATTCAATAGTGCCGGGAAGGAAAGTCACATGACCTAATGATGTAACAAGTAGGGAGGAGGAGCCAGTAACACGGAGCCAGAGGAGAGCAGAGTGCCATTTTGTTGGAGGCATAAAGGGTACCCATAGGCTGCATACATGGGAATGCACATAGGTGATTTGATTTTGTAAAAATTGATTTTGTAAAAATTGTGAGTGTTACGTTAACCATCCATTAAAAATAAAGGTGGAAATACAGTGAGCACAATGCACATTATTTCTTTTTTGGGTCATGTGTGGGAGTACACATTAGGATAACCCAGGAGGAAAGCCTACAGAGGAGTAAAACAACCCCATAATTCAGACAAAGTGCCACATATGCTCAGATCAAATTCCTACACCAAAGCTATTGGCTACTAGCCTGAACGTAGTCCCGTCGTAACGAAATAATGTCATCACGTTCTGAACGATTGGATTTTCTGACAACTTGGTCCGACCGTGTGTATGCAACAGTTTCGGACAAGATCCGTCGGACAAAATCCGATGGACAGAATCCATCGGATTTGGTTGTCGGAATCTCCGACCGTGTGTACAAGGGCTAATAGAGGTGGTGGGACAGAAGCACTACAAATACAAGCACCGCTTACAATAACCAATAGTCAAAAAATACTATTTATACTTACTATATAATATATGCTGTGAAGGAGAATATTGATAAAAGAAGCATTTCAACAAAGGACACCGAATAATATAATTTATATTTTTTCGTTTTTTTGAGTATATTAATTTGTTTGATTATATACTAGACAAGATTTATGCAATTGTTGGTGTATATTTTATATGGCTTGTGGTAGAATATATTTTATGTGCACGTTTACATATAAATTGTGGTAACATATAGCAGTTCACTATAAATGAAAGCAGGGGGATTTGCACATATTAGGATTGTGTTTTTTGTTCACCTGTTTTTGGACTTTTTATAATAGATTGGTATATTTTAAGGATGAAATAAATTAATATATAGAGTGTATAATACATCTATGTAAGCTCTTGCACTAATGGATGAGCAAAATATATAAATAAATGTAAAATAAAATGAATGAATATTAATACATTAATTAAATGAAATTAAATTAATTGGGTTGCTGCTCTTAGAAAGTGCACGCGCCTTTAAATGGGAAATCAAAAATTAAACTAATAAATTATTATCACAGTGCAATCAATTCATATAAATGACAATAATCCATAACCATGATAATTCAATTCATAAGAGTGCAAAGTCTATAAAAGTTCATCAGTTTCAAATCCAGTGCAGCTTCAAGTTGTTGTGTAATATAAAGTGGCAAGTGCTGAAAAAGTAACCTGTGCAATCTGTGCTCTCCTCTGTGTGCCCCCTCACTCACCAGATATCCAGGATTCCCATAACAAAAGTCACAAATGCTTGTGAGGATGGCTGGGCTCTGTAGTCCCACAGGCTGTGTCTACAACTGTAGCGTGGGTTATTCAGATATCCAGTACTCCCATAACAGAAGTCAAACTCGTGTAAGGATGGCTGGGCTCTGTAGTCCCACAGGCTGTATCTGCAACTGTCACATGGGTTAATCTTCATACAACATCAAGGAATGTAAACAAATGGCAAAGAAAGCAATATGGTGTAATTCAGTTTATTATATATAAAAACAAACAATATCCACTCACTTTTAAAAAATGATGTAACAAGTGTTGGAACCTAGAACCGGAAGTAATCATTGACTTGTGTCTCATCGACCGGAAATGACATCACCACCCATGGTCAACTGATGCATTTCATCCCTCCCATTAGACGTTATCAAAGGATATCCCCGGGTGGTGTTATGTATCAACATATAGAGTGAAAACTCCTCTCTCTCACACCTAAACTGAGAAAATGATTCAGTGGTTGCAAAATGATTTTATATCCTCTTCCTGGGACTGATTCTAAAGGTGTATGAGGCTTCACCTCTATAAAATCCTCCATATTAGTACACCGAACTTAGCCAAATATATGGCTATGTATATACTATTTGCTCGAGGAAATTAATCTATGAAATTTACTTAAGCAAAACTCCATAATAGCATTAGATTAAAATTTAAAATCATTAAACAAACTTTTAGTATGTACTGAATATGTAGTTGAGGTTTAATGGACTGAGTATTCACACCTAGCACCAACTAGCGGCCAAATAAGGGATCAATCGTTCCAATGTTAAACTCCATGTTAACCTATATAATTTTGGAAGTAAATGAGGTGATAACCCCACTTCAATTATTTATATATATTGCCAATGACCCTTCTAACACGCAAAAATGTATTGTTTATCACAACTGAATGTATATAAATGTCCATAAGAATCCATAAAAATGGCTATGTGGATAATAACTGTAAAGAGAACCTAATAAATGAGGCACTAATAGTGATTAAATCAAATCCCCAATGTGTTTGTGTATAACTATCGTAACGGGCTCATAGGTTATAAAAAAAATATTATTGGGTATGACTAGCACCATAAGTCTAAATAAATGTAATTGCATTGAATAAATACATTAAAATTGTGTACATTGAAAATTCTTTAGTAATTGGAAATGAAACAATTGACATCCAGCTCTACATTTAGCCCCCTGGGCATCAATGTACCCTTCTGGTATATCCATCTCGATTCGTTTTGAGAAATGGCTCTTCTCATATTTGTTTCCCTCCAATGTCTGTCTATTTTATCTATCCCACAACAGTTAAGTTGTCTGGGGTCCCTATTATGCTGTAGTCTAAAATTGTTGGATAGGCTGTGATAATTAAGATGTTGTTAATGTGTTCTCTAATGCCACGTACGCACGATCAAATTGTTTGGCGTACTTAGTCCGGCAAACAATCCGGCGGATAGTCCGGCGGACTTTCTACTGAACGGACTTGGCCACACACGGACACACAGTGTCATGAAAATCTCACGAAGAGATTGTCCTCCAGGTCTTCTGATGTACGATCGTCGCGGGTACGCATGATCGTACGAACGCCCTTATGTTCGTACACAGGTGCGCGTGCGCGGGCACGCGCACGGTCGCGTGCGTGCGTCCCTATTGGCGCCAAACGGCCTATTTAAACCAGCCTCTTGCCAACAGTCTTTGCTGTCTGCTCAACAGCGTTATACCTGTGAGACCTGATCTGTGTTGTTTGTTCCTGTTTGACCCGGCCTGCCTGTGACCCATCTGCTATCCGCCTGCACCCGACCTCGGCTTGTTGTGACTATTCTCCTGCCTGTTCCCTTGTACTTCGTTCCTGCCTGGTATCTGATTCGGCTTGCTCTGACCATCCGTCTGCTAGAAGGGTAACGTGCTTATATACTGAACTGTTCATCTGCTATAAGTGCCTGCTCATATTGAACTACCTATCTGCTGCAATAACCTGCTATACTGAACTGTTCATCTGCCATAAGTGCTTGCTCATATTGAACTACCTGTCTGCTGCAAGTCACCTGCTTATACTGGATTGTATTATCTGCTACAAGTGATCTGCTAGTATTACACTATCCATCTGCTTCTAGTATCTGCTTATATTGACTGTTATCTGCTGCAAGCACTTGTGTGTATTACCCTGTTCACCTGCTACTAGTGACCTGCTGCCCTGCACTGTTTATCTCCAAGTTACCTGCTCCATTGAACTGTGTATCTGCTATAAACTACCTGCTGGTCCCTTCACTGTGATCACCTGCTCCACTGATCCTCGCCTACCCATCCTACCCATCTGTTGATCCTGCCAGGCACCTGTACCCCTCCTTACTCCTGTGTTCCCTGTTGTATTGCCAGGAAACCGGTAGTGGGAGTCGTAAAGGAGGCCTCTCTCCGCAATCCGGGCTCGCTACTAGAAGGTACGTGACACAAAGAAAGTACGGTGTTTGCTAGCATGATGACGTACAGCATGTACGACGGGACTAGAAAAAGGAAGTCCAAGACCCAGCACGGCACCCTTTGGGCTCCTTCTGCTAATTTCGCGTTAGTAGAAGTTTGGTTGGAGACGATTTACGCTTTTCAGACTTCAGCTTAATTTGTTTGTTTTCTGCAGTTCAGTCTGCCTGTGAGGTTTGTATCTGCTTTTCAGTGCGGGTGGATCAGTTAGTGCCTGTTCTCAGGCGCTTCTGGTCCGCTCGTTCCTGTTTTTCAGGTCGTTCTTCATAGGTCTGCCTGTTCTTCAGTGTGTTCGGTTAAGCTTGTTTGACCAGCTGACCGTTTTGAAGCCATGGAGAGTGGGCGTATTCGTTCTCGAGTTCGTGCTGTATGGGGGCTTGGTGTTGGGGTTCATACTTTATTGTACATGTTTGTTGTTTGTCTCTAATAAACATTTATTAAACAAAGTCTACTCACAACACCCAATCTCCTGAGCCAAGTAACAGGGTTACCAATTACCAACAGAGTATATTGGCACTCTATACAGTAAAGAAATAATGTAAGTGCCATTGAAACAAACAAATTGGAGGGTATGAGTAAAGTGAATGGAGGACTTCAGATGCCCAAGTCAGGAATCTTACGAGTATGTATTTTGTTTGTATTGACATGTTTTATGGATGTCCAGTGGCAAATGCTACTGCAAAGGCCATAGTAAAAAAGTGTTAGCAGAAGTCGTTTTTAAGTACAGAGTGCAGAATCTACTGTTGTTAGAAGAACAAGAAAAGGTGATAGAGTGTAAAGAAGGAAAAAAGAAGGAAAGGAGAGTCAAGGAGGGAGGGGGGAGGGTGGTGGGGAAGGTGGCCTGCGTGGTAACATGTATAGAATCAGTATAAAGTATTCTTCACTGTGCAAGTATCAAGCTCGGGGGTGGGGTATGGCACCGCCTCCTGAAGAAATGAAGGGGGGACTCCTCTGAGGAATGCAGCTGTCCCAGAGGTTTTTACGAGGGTGTGTTCCGCTTCAGTGAGATTGTGTTAAGAGTTCCTTGTATAATGAAGTGGTGGTGAATTCCCTCCAGCAAGACCATGTCAAGAGGGTTCTTTGTGAAGTATTCTTATTGGTGTGAGTAATGTCCTTCATGAAGTGAACTGCCGCAATTTTATACATCCAATATTTCAGAGACGGGATTTTGGGTGGGCCCCAAAGGGCAGGTATTAGTGCCCTGGCTGTGTTCGGCAGGTGGGGGATTATGGAGCGTTTGTACAGGCCAACAGGATCTGTGGTAGCACGGAAGAGAATGGTCCAAGGATCATTGGGGAGGTTAATGCCCGTAATCCGCTGAATGATTTGGATAACATTGGACCAAAACGGTCTAATGAGTGGGCATGACCACCAGATGTGTGCATGAGTGGCCTTGGACCCACAGTTCCTCCAACATAGCAGGGAGTTTTTGGGGAACATCCGGTGCAGTTTCGCCGGAGTGTAGTGCCACCTGGTGAGCAATTTATAATTAACTTCAGCCATTTGTGAGGCAATAGATGAGATGTGGGTTAGTTGTAATACCTTCCTTTTTTGTACATCTGTGAGGCTTGCATTTAGATCCTGTTCCCATCTCGCCAGATATGGCGGGAGCGAGTTGTGGAGGAGTCTAATAAGGGCTTTTGTAGGACAGCGATATGCAGTGCAAAGGAGGATCATTGGGGTAAAACACATCTTCAATTTCATTTAGAGTCTCAGGACCTCTTAGTGGTCGAAGGCAAGGCCCGGAGGAAGCACTGTAGCTGGGCGTACCTCCACCTCTCCAGGAATGTAATAAGTTTGGTACCGAGTAAATCCGATAAGGGCTTAATGACAGTGTTCTAGAGGACTTGGTGCAGCAGCAGGGGTCTGTCAGGGGACCAGGCCCGAAAGCCTGGGTCTAGTAGTCCTGGCAAAAAGTATCAATGGTGAAGAAGTGGCATTAGAGGGGAGTTGTAAGACCAGGAGAACTTCTTATGTAAGTTGTCCCATATAGCTAAGGTGGAGGATGTGAGTGAGGAGGTTTCACTGCTAAGATGTCTGTGTGTGCGAGGGATCCATGGTGCAACTGTAAGGTCTGCACCACATAAAAAGTGTTCCAAGGCAACCCACAGCTTGGTGTTAGCGGCGTACTTCCAATCTGCTATCCTGGAGAGTATGGCAGCGTGATAATATGCTCTAAAATTTTGCAGGGCCAGGCTTCCAGCATCTTTGGAATGGTGTAAGACGTCCCTAGACACTCTGGGGTGACTGTTCTTTCAAACATAGCAGGAGATCATGGTCTGCAGCGTTGTAAAAAAAACATGGGCACCCCATGGGGATCATTTGGAATAGGAATAAGACTCTGGGAAATATGTTCATTTTAATAATGTTAACCCTCCCCAGCCAGGACTGCGAGAGGCTCTTCCATTTCTTCAGATCTTCCCTGATAGTGTTCAGTAGGGGGAGGTAGTTATGTCAAAAGAGGGAATGAATATTTGGCGTAAGGTAGATTCCCAAGTATTTCATGCTACGTGGGACCCATCTGAAAGGGAAGAGGGGCCGTATAGAGTCTGCTTCTCGTCTGGGGAGATTAATGTTCAAAATTTCTGACTTAGAAAAATAAATTTTGAAGTTGAAGTAGAGAGGGCCGACATCAAATTAGGCAGAGAGATGCGGGGCTGTTGGACAAAAAACAAGATGTCATCAGCATATGCTGCATATTTATGGATTGTGGAGCCTATCTGAACCCCCTGGATATTAATATTATGTCGAATTGTGGACAGGAAGGGTTCAAGGGTAAGGGCAAATAGGAGCGGGGATAGGGGGCAGCCCTGTCTGGTACCGTTATAGAGCGAGAATGAGTCACTCAGAGAGCCGTTTATGCGAACTCGTGCAGTGGGAGTGGAGTAAAGGGAGGTTATGCGGTGGAACATTTTAGGGCCAAGCCCCAGGTGATGCACAGTTGTTTTGAGGTAGTCCCAGTCCACCCTATCGAACACCTTTTCAGTGTCCGTAGAAACAAGTAGGTTGGGCTGGGAGCACCGTCGAACGTATTGAATCAGGGATATGGTCCGGAGGGAATTATCTCTGGCTTCCCTACTGGGTATGAAGCCAACCTGATCCCTTGAGATCCAGCTAGGAATAAGGGGAAGTAACCGGTTAGTAAGAATCTTGGAATAAAGCTTGACATCAACATTAAGCAGGGAAATCGGCCTATAGCTACTACATACTGTAGGATCTTTACCTGTTTTAGGTATGACTGTAATGTGGGCTGTGAGGGATTCCGGACGCAAACAGGATTTGCGTGATATTGAGTTGGCATATGCCTTGAGGTGGGGGAGTAGGATGTCACTGAATGTTCTATAGTAACAAATAGTGTACCCGTCAGGACCGGGGGCCTTTCCCGTGGGTGAGGATTATAGGGCTACTGGAACTCCTCCTCCGTAAAGTCCTCTTCTAGTGCCTGGAGTGCGGAAGTGGATAACGTGGGTAAATTGGCCTCTTTTAAAAACGCCTGTATGTGGTTGCATTTTTCTCCCGGGGTAAGCGGGGTTGTTTCACTCTGCGCATATATAAATCCGCAGAATAATCTTTAAAGGCTGCGGCTATGTGGGGGGTAGCATGTACTATATTGCCTTCGGGGAGTTTTATTTTGGGGATGAAAGACCTGGTCTGTTTCGCCTTGAGGGATCTCGACAGCTGTCCACCGGGTTTATTTCCCCACTCATATATCGTCTGAGCGAAGCGTTGGAATTTCCTTTTAGTGTCCAGATCCAGGAGGGTTTTTAATTCCTCCCTTTTTAGAGTGAGGGCTTTTAAATGGGTTGCATGTAGAGTAAGTTTATGCTGTTTGTCCAGTTCTGCAATTTGACCCAGGACCTGCGCGATCTGCTGACCATGCTCCCTTTTTTTCCTAGAACCCATTTCAATGAGTCGTCCCCTCATGGTAGCCTTGTGAGCTTCCCATACCACAGAGGGGGGGGGGGGGCGGGACTCGGGAGAGGTATTTTCATTGAAGTACTGTTTCATATGTGTGGACAACTCAGACACCTCCACCTGGCCAGAAAGGAGAGAGTCATTGAGTTTCCAGTTATTGGAGCGGTGCGCTAAGGAGGGCATGGTCATACACATCGACACGGGCGCATGGTCTGATATAGTGACTGTGCCTATATGAGCGGACCGTAGAAACTGGAGATGGTGGTTGTCTAAAAAGATGTTATCAATGTGCGAGTACGACTGGTGTGTTTTAGAAAAGTGAGAAAAATCCCTGTCTCTAGGGTGGAGCATCCACCAGACATTGATCAATTGTAGATCGAGAAGTCTGCGTTAGAGTGGGGACAGATTTTTAAACGAGATGTGTGATCGGCCCTGCGAGGTGTCTAAGATGGAGTCTAGCGGCATACTAATGTCACCCGCTAGGATAGTTATACCATCAGCAAATTGCGCTAATTTAGAGAGAATCTGGGAGAGGAAGGCAGGTTTGTGTCAGTAAGGGCAATACACGTTTGCCAAAGTGCAGCGCGTGTTACCCAAAAACCCCTTTAGAAAAAGATACCGACCATGATCGTCCGCTAGCATTTCAACAAGGCGGAAAGGAACACTGCTGCTAAATCCTATGGACACTCCCTTCACCTTGTTAGTATCAGACAGGCTGTAGTACCATTGCGGGAATTGAGGGGAGGTCAATTTGGCCGGTGTTGTATGAGTCAAGTGCGTTTCTTGAAGAAAAGCAATTAAGCATGCGTCTTTTTTCAATTCACGGGTGATTTGGTGCCTCTTTGCGGCAACATTTAGGCCCCTTACAGTATATGAAGTAATTGTTAGTGAGGCCATACCATCAGCAGAGTGCTACCTTTGGGCTGAAATTTCCACGCAAGCCACCCAGGAAGGAAAGGGATGGGGGGAGAGAGACAGAGGGAGGAAAGAGAAATTGAAATAGAAGAGACAATCTATAGTATCTAAAAGTCATTTCTGAAATTAAACCATTGGGAGCAGTTAACAAGTCATGCAGAAATCTGCTGTGATCCCTGAGGGGAAGGGAGTTCATACTTTGACCTGGGCCCAGTCCATGAACAGGGCGAGGAGGAGCTCATGGACGAAGAATTGGCTGCGCCAGCATGACCAATTCTCACATATGCCTTTGCTCCGTGAGATCCGTAAGAATAATCCTGAGGATTTCAGGAAGTATCTCAGGATGACGGACCCCGTTTTTCACCATCTGCTGGCTTTGCTGACCCCTTATATCAGCATGCAGGATACCTGCATGAGGTAAGCCATCACTCCGGAGCAGAGCCTAGTTTGCACCTTGCGCTACTTGGCGACAGGGAGAAGCTTGCAGGACCTCAAGTTCACGACAGGCATCTCCCCCAGGCTCTGGGGATCATTATCCCAGAGACCTGTTCTGCCATTATTTGGGTCCTGCAGAAGAAATATATGAGGGTAAGTTTTATCCTTTAATATTGCATTATATGTATTGTATGTTTGTAATAATTTCATCATGACTTAATATCCATGACAGGAATATGCTGTGAATGTCCCCTTTATATCCATACATGCATTTTTAAAATGTGTTTATTTTTTTCACTTTTCCTTTTGTGTCCCACATGCATATTTGCCTTCACTAACGTCCCCAGCATGCAATCTTGGGCCCATATACACCCACAGCCTAGCCCCTTTTAACAATTCATATTGCCAGCTCCATTGTACTGTTTTACCACCCCCACCCTTTTTTAAATGTTCTCAGGTGTAATGTATGATCTACTAATTTATTAGCCCCCCCCCCCACCCATTTTTAAATATTTTCAGGTGTAATGTGTGATATACTAATTAATTAGCCCCCAACCCTTTTTTAAATGTCTTCAGGTGTAATGTGTGATCTACTAATTAATTATTCCCCCCACCCTTTTTTAAATGTCTTCAGGTGTAATATGCGATCTACTAATTAATTACCCCCCCCCACCCTTTTTTAAATGTTTTCAGGTGTAATGTGTGATCTACTAATTAATTCCCCCCCCCCCCCACCCTTTTTTAAATGTTTTCAGGTGTAATGTGTGATCTACCAATTAATTAGACCCCACCCCACACTCACCCACATAAATTATGTTCCATGGGCCATCAGAGGGGTGAGTAATCTGAGACTTTTCAAATATGTTTTACTGCTGTTCCAAAATGTTTTATGGTTTAATTTTTTAGGAATTGTTTTGATTTAAGGAATCATTTTTTTTTTCTCTGTGTTTGACTCCCCAGTTTCCTTCCACGCAACAGGAATGGCAGACTGTGGCTTCCCAGTTCGCTGCCCGTTGGGACTTTCCCAACTGTGGAGGGGCGAACATGTGCTATCTCCCATCATTAGTGATCAATGGACGTGTTTTGTGGGTGCAATCCCTTCCTCTCACCTACTAGAATGAGGAAGGGGTTGCAAACACAAAATGCGTACATTGAGATCCTCTGATGGCACATAGCACATGTTTACACACCGTGTGCGTCTTCAAAATTTGGCCTCTAAAATTGTAGAAAAATTTAAAAAACATTCAGATTTTTGCAAGGAAATGAAGAACATGATCTTGTATTTTAGGGAAAAGGGGCTTAGATTCTCCCCAAAACATCGATCATGCTCTTCATTTCCTGCTGCATGGTGTCCAATTGCCTCTGCATGTTTTGCATCTGGTTCCGCATGTAATCAATCTGGTCATTCCAGGCCATGATCTGCCCAATCAGTCTCTGGGTGCTGTCTGATGAAAATGGCTCCGCGGCTTGTCCTTCCACAACCAGATCATCACCTAAAAAAATGTGTAGATAAAAAACTGTTAAAATATGCAGGCATTAATTGTTTACCTTAAGTTGGGTTGTCAGAAACTCACTTTGTGGGATGCGTAGCTCAACCACTTCCACCACCTCTTCTTCCTCCATCTCTTCACGTGGGCTTGGGCCCTCCACCTCCTCACATGGGCTTGGGCTAACTGCCCAATCAGGCTGGTTGGGGTCGGGGGGTCCTGGGCTGCTCCGACTCATGTCTGAGTCTTTGTTCCCCTATGAGAATGAAACAAAAAAGGTATACTTTTAAGCACAGTGATATTTGAGTCCAGAAATAGGAATATGAAAAATTGGTTCGAAGTGGTGTACAATTTTTAGATGGTTGTTAAAAGATCCTAGTTGAAGACATCATTTAAATTCCCTTTTAACCAAACTGCGATACTTTACATCTTTTGGCCAAGTTTCACAGACGGAGACACCCGAATCATCCCCTGGAGTCCCTGTGTGTGATTACCCAAAAAAATGTTCTATGATGTCCCACACTACACTAAATGCTTCCCAGTCCAGATGTTGAACCAGCTGCTGTGTCCTCATTACACTACATTATATTATTATATTATTATACTACATTACACTGAATAAAGTTCTAAAATAGTTGTAGCTATAAAGACATCTACACAAGGATATCCTAAACTGAGTGTGACAATTCAATTTATCATGAACAATAATAAAAAGATAATAACTAATAAAAATCTAACCTAGTACCAGCTAAATACAGTGAATTCGCACAATATACAAATTCACGATATTTACGTCTATCTATACAAACGATCAAGTACACTATGCGAACGATCAAATTTGCAGTATTTACTAAGATCACCTATACGAACGATTATGTACGAACGTTAACATAAGCGTGCAAAGTGCTCACTTTTTTTGAGCGCCTTTTTAATTCTTCTGTACTGATCCTGCTCTCGGGATTTTATAACGGACCAGCGCTTCCTCAGTTGATCTTTGGCTCTTCAGACACCAAATTTCAGCTCCAAAGTGCTGACAACTGTAGACATAATTTTATCCTTTCGGCTATTGGGTTTGGGATAGGGGCCATTTTTCCCATCATAGTCCTCCCTTCTCAATATATTCACCATCTCCACCATCTCTTCAAATGCTGTGTTTGTGGCCTTAAACCTCTTCCTTGATCCGGATGCATGGGGTTCAGGGCTTTCTTCCGTGCTGCTTTGTGGAAATGCATCTTTCTCTATTTATGCTCCCACAGCGGAACGAGGGGAAAAGGGGTGGGGAAATTCGGTCACAAGGAACGTCAGGGGCGGGCGACGTGGGTGACGCAGGGGGGGCTTGACGCATGCTCAGTGTATAAAACACTCTCATGAGGCCGTACGTGTGTCCGAACGGAAGTAGCGAGCAGTCTTAACGACGGTAAGATTCTGTATCACAATGGTTTTTACTGGTTTGAATTTTAGGCCTACATTAGAACAACATGATGAGACTTTGCATTGTCCATAGATATTTTATATTCTTGTGAGGTGTGTGTGTGTAGTGTGGGTGGTGTGTGTGTGTGTGTGTGGCTTGGGTTTGTGTGTAGTGTGTGTGGGTGGGTGGATTGGGTTGGTGTGTGTAGTGTGTGTAGTGTGTTTGGGTGGGTGGGTTGGGTTGGTGTGTGTAGTGTGTGTGGGTGGGTTGGGTTGGTGTGTGTACTGTGTGTGATTGGGTGGGTTGGGTTGGTGTGTGTACTGTGTGTTTTGGGTTGGTGTGTGTAGTGTGTGTGGGTGGGTTGGGTTGGTGTGTGTAGTGTGTGTGTGGGTGGGTGGGTTGGGTTGGTGTGTGTTGTGTGTGTGGGTGGGTGGGTTGGGTTGGTGTGTGTAGTGTGTGTGTGTGGGTGGGTGTGTGTAGTATACTGTTTAAAATAGTCAGTCAATCAATGAACCCAGTATGCCTAGAGCCCCCAGCAAATGAATCCCAAGATTACTGTGACAAGTTGTTGGATTTTTTCATCAACAAAGTCGAAAACATCAGGAAAACAATTTGTCAGAAGAAAACATCCAACCTCAGCCATCAAAAACATAAAGAGGATATCTACACCAACATTCCAAAACCGCCGAAATTTTCACTGACCCCAATTACCACAGACACCACAAAAAACATCATCCATAAACTTCGTGACAGTACCTCACCAACTGACATCATCCCCACAAAACTACTGAAATAATGTTCCGACATCTTGGCCCACACTATAACGTACCTCATAAACTGATCATTCCAAGAAGGAATTGTTCCCAGCACCTTCAAACAAGGCATCATCAAGCCTCTGCTAAAGAAACCTAACCTGGACCCTCAGGACCCTAACAACCGTAGGCCAATTACAATTACAAGCCTTAACACCATTTCGAAGATCATGGAGAAATCTGTAGTACAACAGTTACAACTCCACCTGGATACACACAAACTCCTGGACCCGCTGCAATCAGGCTTCCGCCCGGGTCGTGGAACAGAAACAGCACTCCTTAAGATTTAGGACGACTCCCTCGAAACAGCGGATGACGGAGAGTCATGTCTCCTCGTACTGTTAGACCTCAGCGCAGCGTTTGATACAGTAGACCACAATACTCTACTCGTGAAACTAGGAAAATTCTTCTCTGAATCCCGGGCAGTCACCTGCGGAGTCGCTCAGGGATCACCTTCATCACCAGTTCTCTTTAACATTTACATCCGCCCACTCCTCCAAATCATCAGATGTTCAGATCACCACCAACAACTTGAAAACTGCCTCAATTCAGTAGAAGACTGGATGACCACCAACTCCCTCAAACTCAACGAATCAAAGACAGAGCTTCTTATCGTACACCCAAATCATAATTCCGTAACCAACACCTCCTGGACTCCACCCACTGTCTTTGGGCAGACCATCTCCCCAAAGACCAAGGCCAAGAGTCTCGGGGTTATTTTAGACTCACAAATGTCAATGGATGCAAAAATAGGAACAGTAGTCAGTGGATCTCACCATCTGCTACACATGCTTCGCAGACTCATCCCTTTTATCCCAAAGAATGACAAAGCAGTGGTAGTTGGAACAATCATTAATTCACGACTGGACTACGCAAACTCGCTTTACATAGGATTACCACAATATCAACTTGCGCAATTACAACTGATCCAAAACACGGCGGCAAGGCTGATAACAGGAAAAAAACCCTGGGAATCAATCTCTCCTTCCCTGAGGAGCCTACATTGGTTAACCGTAAAAAATTGGATCACATTCAAGACCCTCTACCTCACCCACAAATGTGTGCATAGAGAAGCTCCACAATACCTAGCTGGGAAAATAAATCATTACACACCAAATCGCAGTCTTCGATCAGCCAACAAAAACCTCCTCCTCGTGCTCAAAGCCCGGTACAAATCTAAGGGGGATCGGAGATTCGCTGTCCAAAGACCTCGACTATGGAATGCTCTACCAATCAACATCCGCCTGGAAGAAAACCACCTGGTTTTTAGGAAAAAAACTCAAGACATTCCTCTTCTAGCTGATAATCGATACTCGTCACAGCGCCTTGAGGTGATTCAGTTCGCATTGTGCGCTATACAAATATTTAATTCATTCAGTCATGTGTCTCACCTATATTGTGCAAAAAATAATACTGTGAGTTTGGACTGACATTAGTGTTTTTGTTGTGTGTGTTGTCTTTCAGAAAAATATGGCAAAATATAATCCTAACCCCTTTAAGGAGGAGGCATTTCTGACAAAGTTCATTGATATTTATGAGATGCACAGAAACCTGTGGGAGGTCAAGCACCTGTTATATTCGAACCGTGCTACCCGGAAGGCAACACTGGGAACACTTTTGACGTTTGTGTAAACCCGACTCCCCCAGGGAGACATTAAGTTTGTGGACTCCAAAATTCAGATCCTGTGTAACACGTATAAGTGGGAGCACAACAAGATCATGGAGTACCACACATCAGGAGCAGCAGCAGATGAGATTTATGTACCTAAGCTGTGGTACTTCAACAAACTGCATTTTCTGGATGACCAGGCGGAAGCCAGGCAGTCGCTTTCCACCCTTCCCTCCACCCCAGCTGAGCCATCCCAGGAAGATCCAGACCCTTCCATCCTCAAAGAAGTTGATGCGCCCAGCTGGAGCCAGGTATATTTTATTTTAGCAAATATTGATTGCCCTAATATTAATGATGTAAAGTTAAATGTTTGAATTGCTTCCAAATATATGATTTCATCACAAATTATATTAGATATACATATAACTATACAGTAGTTTTCACAAATGTGGCTAAAATATTGGTGAACAGCTGGAAAAATGCTGGGGTCAAAATGATAGCCTTTTGGATTTCAACAAAAATCTATTTGCAAGCGAGAAAGGGAAAATTGTCTGGGATTGATGAAGCAAAAATAATAAAATGTTTTTTTTTTTTTTGCACAGGATGAGCTCACCCAGGAGGAGGCCAGGACCAGTGGTATGGAGGAGGAGGCTGGGACCAGCCGCACGCAGGAGATGGCTGGGCCCAGCAGGAGCCTGACTTAAAGTCAGGTTCCTCCCCTGGCGCATAACCAGTAAAAGGCCCAGGAGGATGACATGAACAGAGGAGGAGTCATTGGCGCTAATCCGTCAGGCTAGCCAATTACTCAGCAAACCCCCCAATGCAGAAGAATCCTATGCAACGTATTTGGCCAACAAGTTGCTGGAAATGGAAAAGCCCCAACGCAACTTATACGAGGCAATTTTTTTTGACAGCATTCAGAGGGGTTTGAAGGGTAAACTAACACCAAGCACCCGACTATACATTGCAGACCCTACTGCTACTACTCCTCCTCCTCCTCCTACCACAAGTTCACCACCAGAGGCACAGCTTCCAGCGAAGCGTGGAGGGAAGGCTGCATGGAAGAGTCGGAAGTGACTGCCTGGCTTCAGTCTGGTCTGACAGAAGACGCAAGCTGTTGTAGTACCACAGCCTGGAGACATAGATGTCATCTGCTTCTGTTCCTGGTCTGTGGGATTCCAGGACCATGTTGTGCTGCCTATTTAATTGTTTACACAGGATCTGAATTTTGTTGGCCACTGACTTGATGTGTGCCCTGGGGGATAAAAGGCTTCACAAACTCCAAAAGTGTCTCGAGTGTTGCCTTCCTCTTTATTTTGTTTTACCCAGAATAAATAAACATTTCATTTTCCCCAAATAATGTAATATGTGTTTTTATTCCAAAACCATAGTTTGTTAGTGAGTAGGCAGGTACATGTCAAAAGACTATGGGGGTTATTTACAAAAGGCACAATCATTTTGCTATACAAGTGCTAACTATAAGTGCAATTGAAATTGCACTGCAAGGGCATTTGGAAGTGCAGTCGCTGTAAAATATGTGTGAATATAAGCAGCAAAGCAACTTCATTCTTCTAGCATTATGAAGAAGAAAAGAATGCGCTGTATTAAAAGATCACAAAATTAGCAGCATGACGAATGTGCTAGCTTCAATACGAACGCTAGTTTTACCAGACGGAGCGCTTCCATCCTATACATGCTTTATGAGCATGCGTCATTCTTAGTCTGCCGGGCTAGCATACTCACGAATAGGGATGAGTTTCGAGTTTGAGTCGAACTCATGTTCGACTCGAACATTGCCTGTTCATCTGTTCAGCGAACAGTGAACAATTTGGGCTGTTCGCGGCAAATTCGAAAAGCCAGAACACCCTGTACAAGTCTATGGGAGAAATCTAAAGTGCTAATTTTAAAGGCTAATATGCAAGTTACTGTCCTAAAAAGTGTTTGGGGACCTGGGTCCTACCCCAGGGGACATGGATCAATGCAAAATAAAGTTTTAAAAACTGCCGTTTTTTCAGGAGCAGTGATTTTAATAATGATTAAAGTGAAACAATAAAAGTGTAATATTCCTTTAAATTTTGTACCTGGGGGTGTCTATAGTATGCCTGTGAAGGGGCGTGTGTTTCCCGTGCTTAGAACTGTCCCTGCACAAAGTGTCATTTCTGCAGGAAAAAAAGTCTTTTAAAATCACTTTCCATTGTCGGCTCCCGAAATACAGAGAACACTCAATGAGTGTTCTCTGTATTAGTCGACAATTCATTCATTGATAAAAAAATTTAAAAAAAAGCGTGGGGGTTCCCCTAAATTCAATTACCAGGCCCTTCAAAAATTGACGTGGGGTCCCCCTAAAAATCCATACCAGACTCTTTATCCGAGCACGCAACCTGGCAGGCCGCAGGAAAAGAGGGGGGGCGAGAGAGCGCCCCCCCCTCCTGAACCATACCAGGCCACATGCCCTCAACATTGGGAGGATGCTTTTGGGGTCTGTGACCCCTCAAAGCACCATGTCCCCATGTTGATGTGGCGAAGGGCCTCATCCCCACAACCCTGAGCGGTGGTTGTGGAGGTCTGCGGGTGGGGGGCTTATCAGAATCTGGAAGCCCCCTTTAACAAGGGGACCCCCAGATCCCACCCCCCCTGTTTTAAATGGTAAGGGGGTACAAAAGTACCCCTACCATTTCACAAAGAAAGTGTAAAAATGGTTAAATAAGACAAACACACTTTGGAAAAGTTCACATGGTGCTTTGAGGGGTCACAGACCCCCAAAGTATCCTCCCAATGTTGAGGGCATGTGGCCTGGTACGGTTCAGGAGGGGGGGCGCTCTCTCGTCCCCCCTCTTTTCCTGTGGCCTGCCAGGTTGCATGCTCGGATAAAGGGTCTGGTATGGATTTTTAGGGGGACCCCCACGTCAATTTTTTTTAAATTTGACGCGGGGTTCCCCTTAATATACATACCAGACCTGAAGGGTCTGGTATGGATATTTAGGGGGACCCCCACGTCAATTTTTTTTATTTGACACGGGGTTCCCCTTAATATCCATACCAGATCTGAAGGGCCTGGTAATTGAATTTAGGGGAACCCCCATGCTTTTTAATTTTTTTTTTTTTTATCAATGAATGAATTGTCGGCTAATACAGAGACCACTCATTGAGTGTTCTCTGTATTACAGGAGCCGACAATGGAGAGTGATTTTAAAAGACTTTTTTTCCTGCAGAAATGACACTTTGTGCAGGGACAGTTCTAAGCACGGAAAACATGCGCCCCTTCACAGGCATACTATAGACACCCCCAGGTACGAAATTGAAAGGAATATTACACTTTTATTGTTTCACTTTAATCATTATTAAAATCACTGCTCCTGAAAAAAACTGCAGTTTTTAAAACTTTTTTTTGCATTGATCCATGTCCCCTGGGGCAGGACCCAGGTCCCCAAACACTTTTTAGGACAGTAACTTGCATATTAGCCTTTAAAATTAGCACTTTAGATTGTGAACATTCGAGTCCCATAGACTTTAATAGGGTTCTAAAGTTCACATGAAGTTTAGGTCAGTTCGCAGGTTCTGAGTGTTCGGCTCATCCTTACTCGCGAATGTATTGTCTGCCGAAACCCAAGTCCGGCGCAAAGATTGGACTGCGATCGGATTGTCTGGTGAAATGCGGTCCACCGGACAATTCGATTGTGTGTACGCGGCATTAGTCTAATTTTTAGTTGTCTCGTGGGTTTTTCCAATGTACTGTAAACCACAACTACACTCCAGAAGATAATTGACATGGGTACTGTTACATGTCATAGATTTTTCCTGTGTGTTGCCTAGTTTCTGTGAATACCTGCATACACCTCAATCATTGTAGTATGGACATACATATCTAGATCTGAGAGATCCATCAGCAATACACATTTATTGATAGGGTTACATAATATATACAAATTACACACCAGATGGTATTTACAACACAATGTACAGTGTAGGTCCCCTGGCTTACATGATATCTACAAATTACCCACAGCACCCATATTTACAATACAGTATAAGATGCATATATAGCGTTAGATTACTTGTTAACTTCAGGTTGGCCCATGGTGACTGTTCTCTGTCCCCACACCAAAGAGGGACTTAGCTTAGCCACAAAGCATTATATCCCTCCCTCCTTTCTGTTCTGTGGCTAATATAATTCTCCCTAATTGGTCACTGTACCTAGTAAATGTATATTGGACACAGCCTGATTGGATGAGTCAAAAAAGGCTGTTGTTTACTACCCAGGTGAGATGTTATCAGGGAAAGCAAAAGGCCAACCTTTAAAGTAGAACTAATTACCGTAACACAACACTCAATACTTTAAATATGTAACAAAGTGTGTATAAGAGTCTTTGCGCTACCACACAAATATATATATTGACTCTGTTCAGAAAAGAAGTGTAAAAATACAAATACAAATAAAAATAAAAGAATAAGTGCTAGTGAAATCAACCTGCTGCAAAATCTAATAGTACTCACCCAACACAAGGAAAAAACAATAATAAAAAGAAATGATCTTGCACACTGGTGATACAGTAATAATATCAAATACAGGTAAAATGCAATGGTCAAGGGACAGAGTAAGCCCTTGTACACACGGTCGGAGATTCAGACGGAATGTGTCCGATCAGAGCGTTTTGGCGGATATTCCGACTGTGTGTGGTCTGCATCGGACTGTTTGCATCGGAATATCCATCGGACCAAATTTTCCAACTTGCCGGAAATATTTTCTGACAAAATGCTCCAATCGGACATACTCCGATCATGTGTAGAGAATTCCAATCGGACAAAGTGCCACGCATGCTCAGATCAAATTCCTACATCAAAGCTATTGGCTACTAGCCTGAACATAGTCCCGTTGTAACGAAATAACGCCATCACGTTCTGAACGATCGGATTTTCTGACAACTTCGTCCGACCGTGTGTATGCAACAGTTTCGGACAAGATCCATCTGACAAAATCCGACAGACAGAATCCGACGGATTTGGTTGTGGGAATCTCTGACCGTGTGTACAAGGGCTGAGATGGGTATCACTGATTAACCACTTGCAGGCCGCCCTATAACAAAAGCACGGCGGCAAAGTGGTTTCAAAATCCTGACCGGACGTCACATGACGTGATCAGGATTTTGAGCAGCTGCGTGCCCCCGGGGGCGCGCATCACACCGATCGTTGTTGTGGGGTGTCAGTCTGACACCCTGCAACTACGATCTCTGTAAAAAGTCTCCGACGGAGACTCTTTACCACATGATCAGCTGTGTCCAATCACGGCTGATCACAGTGTAAATAGGAAGAGCCGGTGATCGGCTTTTCCTCACTCGCGTCTATCAGACGCGAGTAGAGGAGAGCCAAGCGGCTGCTCCTCTGACAGGGGGGGTCTGTGCTGATCAGTTATCAGTGCAACCCCCCCAAGGATGCCCACACTGGACCACCAGGGACACCACCAGACCACCAGGGATGCCCAGCACAAGGTATGCCACCCTAGACCACCAGGGATTCCAGTCAGTGCCCACAATGGATGTCAATCAGTGCCCACAATGGATGCCAATCAGTGCCCACAATGGGCATCACTGATTGGCATGCATTAATGTTTGGCACTGATTGGCATCCATTAGTACAGTATAAAACAATACAATGCCGCCTATCAGTGCCCATCCGTACCACCTATCAGTGCCCATCTGTGCCGCCTATCAGTGCCCATCCGTGCCTATCTGTGCCGCCTATCCATGCCCATCTGTGCCGCCTATCCATGCCCATCTGTACCACCTATCCATGCCCATCCGTACCGACTATCCATGCCCATCCGTGCCAGCTATCAGTGCCAATTTGTGCTACCTATCAGTGCCCATCTGTGTCGCCCATCAGTGCCGCCTATCAGTGCCCATCAGTGCCGCCTATCAGTGCCGCCGATAAGTGCCACATATTAGTGTCCATTAGTGCCACTTCATTGGTGCCACCTCCTCGGTGCCCATCAGTGTAGCCCCATCAGTGCCCATCAGTGAAGGAGAAAACTTACTTATTTACAAAGTTTTGAAACTGAAACAAAAAAAACTTTTTTTTTTCTAAATTTTTGGTATTTTTTTATTTGTTTAGCAAAAAATAAAAACCATAGAGGTGATCAAATACCACCAAAAGAACGCTCTATTTGTGGGAAAAAAATTATATGAGTGTAGCATGACCGCACAATTGTCATTCAAAGTGCGACAGCGCTGAAAGCTGAAAATTGGTCTGGGCAGGAAGGTGTTTAAGTGCCCTGTATTGAAGTGGTTAATGTTAAGTCTGTCTGAGTCCATATAATAATGTTCATATAAAGTCCACTTCACAGTAGTCAAATGACAAACTCCAACTTCCTTCTACGCTGAATACCAATGGGAACTGAGCTCCCAGAAATCTCACCTCAATTCTGTAGATAGGCAGCATTAACTCCTTCTATTCATTCATCCCTCAATATTGCATCATCATCCGAGAACAATACACCAGGTGAATTTAAATAGGAAACAAAATGGTGGCCACAGAAGGGGCACTTTCTCACTTCACTTCTGATATCCGGTCTATGTTCACTTCCGGGTATACCCTACGCATTACGTCATCACGTGACTTCATCAGGGGAACCAGATTGGCTGTTGTGGACTTCCTTTTAAATCGTCAGAACGGAAGTGTTCCAGTGACCATTTTGTCGTGATCACATGCCACACAAAAAATATATAAAAACATTTCCAAAAAATTTATTCATTATACACATAATAGCGCCATACTGAACCTAATGTTCTGCAGCTAAAAAAATGTATTATAACCAATCAATAAAATAGCGATGAAAGATCTAGATAAAAAACGTTAAAATCTACTATTAAATAAATACATTGTATGGACTAAAACCCTATTCTGGCCATAAAAAGAGGGACCAGGACTTAAACTGGAACTCATAAGTATGTAGCGATGACAGCCATTTTGGTACACCCAAAATTGATAACCACCGTCCGCCATGTCAAAACCAACTCAATAGGTAAATGTGACAATCTTTCCACAAATAAAGGGCCCCAAAGGGCGATGTCACTGTAGCGCTGGCTCCTGAAGAGCATGTGCTATGTGTTTTTGAAATTTAACGTTACACCTAAACTACAGTTTGGTTTGGGTATATTTATTCTAAATTTTGACCTCAGCATCAGTTTGACTGGACTATAGGGTGTTCAGCCTGGCCATAGGGGGCGCTGTCTCTTCTGGCAGACATTGAAACACAGTCTGGTTGGGTGCTTTAAGGTTACTTTTTCTCTGGGAGTGTCACTCTTGCTTTGCTTTCTGGGAGAGCGTACTTAAGATGCGGATGTCACGTGGTTTGGGGTTCTGGTCCAGAAGTATTTTCTGACTCCATGGTCCTGGTCCTCCTGACCAGCCCCAAGGAGGCCTATGGCCTGAGGTGTAGATCTACCCGACTTTACGTCTCGGGGCTGGCTAGCCCAAGGTGAGGAAACTAAGGAAGGGATTCGGAAGTGGTCCGGTGCCATCTCAAGTTGCGGAGAGGCCCAGCAACTTCGTAGTTATCCAGGGGAGGACTCATCAGAAGAAGGCCATGCAAGGGTTGGTTTCTTAGCAAAAAGCTGAAGGACCTAAGTGAATCCAATCTTGCGTGGTATCGCTGGACCGGCTGCAAGATACTGGTACCATGAGAGTGTTCTACAAGTTTCTAGTTTCCTTGTTCATGTTCTACAACAAAGTCTGTGGCAGAGACTTGTTCTTGACTCAAACACCGTGCTGGCTGCTAGGCCTTGTGAAAGAGGGCTATCCAACTAGAGTGAACATCCAGCTGTGAATGGCTATTCTCTGGATTTATTCAAAGTAAGAAAGTTCTTTATTACTGACTTTTACACTGAGTACCTGGACTTTTCACCTAACCCTCTGATCCTATACTGATAGACTGTTGTTGATTAAGTTTTAGCAAATAAAAATCCCTTTAAGCTGATCTGTCGTCAGTCTCTAAAGTTTCTGGGCCATCTACCACGGGAAACCCCTAGACACGAAGAGCGAGGGAGAGAAGGTAACGGTAAGCCCATTAAAACCAGCCGCTTCTCCGGGAGTCAGTGCTACATCACCAAAACTGAAAATGTATATCAAATACTTACCGTAATTTTCCTTTCCTGATGGACTCCATGGCAGCCTACGCATGGGTTAATCCCGCCTCTCATACCTCATAGGACCCCACTCCCATAAATCTTTGCTTCTGTACAGAGACTGTGTTTTCCGTAATCTAGCCTACTTCAGCAAATGGGAGGGAACATGGAACATGGAGTCCAACAGGAAAGGAAAAGGAAAGGAAAATTACAGTAAGTATTTGATATAAATTTTCTGTTTTCCTGACAGAGTCCATGGTTAGCCTACGTATGGGAAATAACTAGCCATACACACCCGGGTGGGAAATTGCTGGTTAACGAAAAAAAAAGGTTTAATTGGCACCGTCAACAGATAAGACATGTAAACCAAAATTAACCGAAGGTAAAGAAGTCGGCTCAACACAATAATGTGTCATAAAGGTATTAATTGATGACCATGAGGCCGCTTTACAGATCACTTCCGGAGAAACATGATGAGCAGCCGCCCATGATGTGGAAACGCCCCTGGTAGAATGAGCCATCACCGCCTCCGGAGGAGCCAAACCCTTAGCTTTATAAGCCCCTTGAGTAGCCTGAACAATCCAAGCTGCAATGGTTCTTGAAGAAGCACGCAATCCCTTATTCTTTCCATGAAATTAAACAAAAAGATGATCAGAAATCCAAAAGGGAGCTGTGGTTTCTAAGTATTGTTTTAGAACTTCTCCAGCATCTAAAGGATGAATGTTAGAATCTTCCAAAGTCCGAAAAGTTGGAAGAACAATCTCCTGGTTCTCATGAAATACAGATGTGACCTTAGGATTTGACCCTAACATGGGAACCAAGACCACACGATCCGGAAAGAACGTCAGAAAAGGTTCTTTGCAACCCAGAGAGCTGATCTCGGAGACCCTCTTGGCCGATGTTATGGCCACCAGGAAGGCAGCTTTGAGAGAAAGATCCTTAATAGATAATTTTGAACCAAATGCTCAGGCCTTTCCTCTGAAAAGAAATCCAGGACAAAAGGAAGATCCCACTTGGAGAATCTTGTTTTTTTCTGGGGTCTGAGTCTTATTGCTTCTCTGAAAAACTGTCTGATAAGACGGTGTTTGGCCCAGGAGACGCCAGTAAATGCAGAAATTGCCGAAATTTGAACACGTAAGGAACTCACTGATAGGGATAGGTCTAGTCCTGTCTGTAGGAAACCCAAAATGTCTTGAATCTTCAAGTCACTACAGGAACCGCCAGTGGAAGAAATATAATCAGCAAACTTCGCCCAAATTCTTTGATAGACTTTATTAGTACCCGGCCTTCTAGCGTTCAGTAGAGTAGTGATAGCGGTACTTGGACACCCTAATGCTTCCTACCTTCCCCTTTCAAGAACCAGACCATCAGATGAAGATGGGACAGGCATGGGTGAAGAGATGTTCCCTGCAGCAGGAGGCCCTGGAAGGGAGAGGAACTGGATCCCGAAAACTCAGCTGCATTAGGAGTGGAAACGACGGCCTGTTGGGCCAAAATGGAGTGACTGTCACCACCTCGACTTTCTCCCACCTGAGTCTTGAAAGGAATCGCAGGATGTCCGGAACTGGGGGAAAGGCATAAGCTGAGCGAAACCTCCATTGATCCGTCAGTGCATCCATACCGATGGCCTGGGGACAACGACACCTCGTATAATACTTCTCCAGCTTGAAATTGCACGGGGAGGCAAACAGGTTCACTTCTGGCAAGATCCCCAGAGACAGAATTCATGTGAATACCTCGGGATGGAGAGACCACTCGTTGTTGTCCAGGGAGAACCTCAAGAGGAAGTCCACCTGGACATTCTGAATTCCAGGGAGGTAAACCGCCATCAGATTTGCCAAGTTCCTCTGAGCCCAGGACATGATCGGGCTTACTTCCTTCAGCAGAGAGAGACTACGGGTTCCCACTTGTCTCTTGATATAAGATACTGCTGTCGTGTTGTCCAGCCTTAGGAGAACCAAGGCCCGGAAATTAGGTGAGGAAAAGCTTGAAGAGCACGGAGAGCAGCACGAAGCTCTAGAACATTCGAGACTGTGTCTCGGGCTGGAAAATCCCATACACCTTGGGCTATTTCTGACAGACACAGGGTGCCCCAGCCCCTGTTGCTGGCGTCCGTCGTTACCGTGATCCAAGAGACGGGGGCTATGGAATGACAATTGAGGAGGTTCTTTTGTTAAAGCCACCAGAAGAGACTCTCCCCCATGGAGGGGGTTATCCTGACAAGATGATCCCAAGACCCTGGGTCCCACTGTAGAAGAAAATCCTTCTGAAAGGGATGCATCCTCTATTGTGCCCACTTTATCATGGGGGCTGTGGTGCCAATTATCTTGAGGCACTGCGAGGCTCTGAGAAGAGGAGAATGCAATGCAAGCTGAATCCTGCCTCAGATCACTGGAATTTTCTCCACCGGCAGTTAATTAGTACTCTTTACCGTGTTGAACTGGGCTCAGAGGAAAATCAGAGACTGAGTTGGATCCAAACGACTTTTTTCCCCGTTCAACAGCCAACCAAATTCCGTGAGTGTAGAGATGACCTGAGTTCGATGTATCAGCAGCTGTTCTCTGTCTTGGGAAAGGTAATGGTGTAATCGGATACCTTTGATTCTGATTAGCACTACTACAGCCAGTAAGAGCTTCGAAAACACTCAAGGCGATGTTGTAAGCCCGAACGGGAGACATACAAATTGAAGATGTAATTGGCCCACCGCGAACCGAAGGTACTTCTGAAACTCTTTTGCGATCGGAACATGGAAATAAGCATCTTTCAAGTCTATGGAAATCAACCAGTCGCCTGGTTGTATTGACTGACGTATTGTTAGTAATGTCTCCATCTTGAATTTTTCCTTCTTGATGAAGGAGTTCAGATGCATCAAGTCGATGACTGGTCTCCAAGAGCCATTCTTTTTGAGGACCATAAAAAGGGGGGAGTAGACCCCTTGAAATCTCTCCTTGGTTGGGACCGGAATGGCAGCACCTTGGGCCAACAGGAAGTCTGTGTAAGACAGGAGTACCTTTCTTTTTTCTTCCACAAGTGGTAGGATTGTAAGAACAAACTGATGATGGGCGGACTGTTGAACACCCAAGAATGACCTGAGGAGACCGTCTTGACAGTCCAATAGTCTTGAATCAAAGCTGCCCAGACGTGCCGGAAATGGAGTAGCCGAGCCCCTACTTGCTCCATCTGGACATGCCCCATATCAAAAGGACTTAGAAGCCTCTTGTCCCCCTGATGTGGTTAACTTAGAGGATTTTTGGCCTGACGACTGAGTTCTTCTCCAGTTCTTCCTAAATTCCCGACCAGGCCTGTAACGGCGAGCATCTCTAGCACGCCCCTGTTCTTGTCTAGGCTGAACTTTCCTCTGATTCAAGAGGCAACGATCCTGGGGTATGAACCCTGATTTACCTCCAATATCATGGGTAATGGCAGAATCAAGCTTATTCCCGAAGAGGGAGGACCCTTCAAAGGGAATCTTACACCATGCCTGCTTAGAGGCAGGATCTGCAACCCACGGACGAAGCCACAAAGCGCGCTTCGCAGTAACCGAGGAGAGCATGACACGTGCCACTAGGCAGGTAATATCAAGGTATGCTTCTCCCAAAAAGACTGATGCTAACTTCAGTTCATGTACTGGTGAACTCCGGATCAGTTCTTCAGAAACGCTTCCCAGAGCCGCACCAACATCATCCGTCCAAGACTCCATGGCTTTAGACAATGCCGCAAGAGCCAGAGCTGGCTTACAGGCCATGCCTGCAGTGATATAAATACGCTTTAGGTCGGTGTCAATCTTCCTCTCTAGACCATCCTTGAACTAAACAGTATCTTCAAGAGGGATTGTAAGATGCCTGACCAGACGCATTAGTGCCGCATCAATAAGAGGGGCTGAATCCAGATATTTAACATCTTCACTCTTAAACGGGTACATTTTGGCAATCTTGGAAATCAAGGAGTTATTCCTCTCCACTTTTCCCCATTCATCTGAAAAAATCTCCTCAAGCTCACCCAAGAAGGGGAAATTCGTGCGATCCTTCTTAAGGTGTTTAAAGTACTTCCTCTGTTTAGAGGGTGCTTCCACTGGATCTTCCCATTTCAGAGCATCCTTGACTTCTCTGACCAGCTGCGGAACAAGAGAAAAATCGAAACCTGCAGCCGATTCATCAATCTCACTGTCTGAAGACTCACTTGGAGAGACACTGTGTCTGGAGAGACCCGGAATTACAGGGTCTGCGTTAGACTTGTGCACAACGGAAAATTTTGTTTAGTTTCGGTTCGTTGTCATTCGTAAAATACATCATTTCGTTCTGTTATATTCGTTATGTTACTTTAATACATTTTCACATAATTAGTTATTATTTGTAGAGTGTCGAATTCATTCATTCATATTCGTTGAAATTCCCTATTTATGTATGTATAGACACTATATACTGATTCGTAGTTTGGAAATTCGTTTGTTTATTGAATCTTTTAACACACACAATGACAATATCTCTTCTCCTCGGCTCAAATACAATACAACACCCTTCTCACTCAGTTCTCAGGAACGCACTTTGCCAGTAATCCATCCTCCAGCACAAAATTAATTAGCTGATTAGACTATAAGATTTACTTTGAGCTGACCTTTTGTTTCATTAGATCCTTAATGAATTACCAAATCATGTCGAATTCATTCGAATTCATTCGTTATATTTCTTTCGTATTCGTTGTAATCCGTTATTTTTTTATTTGGACATTTGGATGCATTCGGACAAATTTCGATTTGTTACGAAACTAATTGCACAAGCCTAGTCTGCATCTACATCGACTAGAGCTGTAACAGAGGGAGGATTAAACATCCGATCAGACTCTTTGTTCAGAGACGCTTTGTTCAGAGATCCTTGAACCACCTTCATGACCAATGCTTCCACTTGCTGGTCTCCGGCTCCTCTTTCCTTCATAGCTCTAGAATAACAAGACTCACAGAGAGATTTACCCTCTGGAACGTGAGCTTTACAACCCCAGCAGGCTTTCTCTGAGCGGCTGGAATGGTGGGTTGAATGAAGACCAGATCCAGATCTTGACCTATCTTTACGGTGTCTGGAGGGTGATCTAGAGCATCTAGAACTTGACGTAGAATGACGATGTTGTAACCTAGACTGGTCAGTATCTTTGCGTGCCGACAATTGACGTTCAGACCTAGAAGGGCTAAATAGAGAAGAAAAAGGACTACAGCAAGAGAAACAAAAGTAGTTACCCAAAATAAAACCAGCAGAAGGAAATCATATTCCTACCTGCATCGTAAGGGTTTGCCACTGGGGGGCGATGATACGTCCATAATGAAAAGTCTGTATGCTGGAGAGATTTGGAAAAACCATAAGCATCCAAAGGGAATCAATAGTAGAGCTTACTGGCAAACAGAACATACCTCCAAGCAAGACACACAGCACACCAGGAAGTCGCCGTTCTCCCGCAGAGCAATCCCAACCACAGCTGTATCTGACAGCTATTTGAATGTTAGCACCGATAGTGACGCCACCCCCCCCCCCGGCGTCGGCCAGCGGAGTTCGCGTGCATGCGCGACCACCGCCATCCTCCGCAGGTTAGTAAGCTCTTCATGGCATTGCATATGTCACCCGTCTCCACCCGGCTAATAGCTGGGACTGCTGGAATCCATAACCACCATCTTTGTGCAAACAAGACTGGACTGGAACAACTCTTCATAAGGTAAGCAAACACCCTGGTCCTAGGAGGAGGACAAAAAAGGAACACAGTCTCTGTACAGAAGCAAAGATTTATGGGAGTGGGGTCCTATGAGGTATGAGAGGCGGGATTAACCTATATGTAGGCTGCCATGGAGTCTGTCAGGAAAACTTTTTTTTTATAAAATTGATCAATAGGGTGATATCATAATACATGAATATTCAAACTCGTAAAAATATATACCAAAATGATCTATAAAAATAAAAATTATAAAATATCCTATCAATAACCTGAAGGATAATGGATATATATATACAATCAATCATTTCAAAACCCTGAGGAAGATACGTCATTCCCTAGTATCGACACCCATAGGGGAGGGGCCAGGATGGAGTGAGAGACAGTACACCTGCCTAGATGCCATACCCTTACTGTTTGTGGTATCTTTTGAGCTTTATAAAGGACAGTGCACTGACGCACCTTATACATGTGATTATCCTGGCAGGGGAGAGGTTTTTAACTTGCTTAATACATTTATAAAAACGATATTGCACTAGTGGCTTTTTTCCTTTCTCATATACCTCCGAGATTACTACATTGGGGAACCTCTGATCCAGGAAACAGCTGAGAACCCTGTAGAACTTAGGAAACGCTGCACCACCAAATTGAGGACATGTGCCAGGTCAACTTTCCCTGTCTAAGGGCTGACAGGAGTTTTGAGCCATTATTGGACACCACCACTCCTGGTTCCAGCTGGCGTGATGTGAACCACCTCTGGGCCTGTCCCTGCAGATCTGCAATAATCTCTGCTCTGGTGTGGTTCCTGTCCCCTAAACAAATCAGCTGAAGCACTGCGTGGCACCTTTTAGCCTGACTCATGGAATAGCCCTTTGAATGCTTAGGGTGTACCTGATGTTCATAGGATAATTCTGCAGAGGAGGGCATGGAAGTGGTGGAGGAAAATGAGGGGGTAGAGCTTACAGGTCTGGCATCATCACAACAAGCTGTATGGAGACGTGGGGGCACAAATAGATGCAGCACAGAGCCCTGTCCTGCATCCTTTCAAATTGCAAGCAGCATTACTCAGTGTGCTGTGAACTAAATATATCATTCCTGCCCATGCTTGCTGGACCACGTGTCAGTGGTAAGGTGGATTTTACAGCTGATTGCCTTGCCCAAAAATGCCAGAACATTCCCTTCCACGTGATGGTAGAGAGATGGAACAGCCTTACGTGAAAAGTAGTAGCGACTAGGAACCACATTGTGAAAATTCATGGAAGGGGGTAGAATCCACTAGGCTGAAAGGCAGAAGTTGGAGAGCCAACAGCTTTGACAAGCTTTCATTTAGATGCTGGGCATGTGGGTGGCAGGGACTGTATTTTTTTCAGCAGCAGATGGGGCAGAAAAATTTGCCAGCTACTGTCTACAGCTGGTGGTGTGATACTGGCAGATGTGCTGCTAGGGCCTGGGATACCCTGTGCTATACCGTCATCCCTGTCAGTAGAGGCTGCTGAGAGGTAATGACAGGGTATAACAGTGGCAGTCTGAAATGGGTAAGGAGGAGGAGGGACAGATTTGTGCCCCTTTTGTGTGGCTTTTAGGTGCTCTTGCAAAAGGGCTGAGTGGTTGGACGTTAAATGTCTTGTTAGGCATGTGATACTCAAATGGTTGGTGTTTTTGCCATGTTTGATGTGCCTGAGAATCAGTTTGCAGACAGCAACAGTTCAATCTACTGCAGATGTGCTGATAAAGGCCCAGGCAGCTGAGCTTTAGGGAGTGGGCTGGGAGATAACAGCTGCAGAATGTGATGGAATAGAGTGGATGCTCTCTACTATTTCTTGATATTGGCCTCCTTGGGGTTGTGCCGTCTCACCTTCTGTTTCCTACTCTGCTCTATCTGGCACCCAAGTTGCATCAGTGACCTCAATATCATCATAATCATCTTCATCTCCTCCATCTTCATCATTACCACTGGAGACAACTTGGCAATACTCTTGGCTTGGGGAACATGAATTCCAGTTTGTCTACCAATGTTCCTCCCTCTCTCAAGGCTCATGTTCCTGTCATCCTCAACCTCAGAACCAACATCTGCATCCAGTAATGGCTGGGCATCATCAAGGTGCAAGTGGCTGATGCTGTGGTCAAATAACTCAGCTGACTCCTCAATGGTGGCTTTTGGGGATATGGCAGGAATAGATGTGGACAAGGAGGCAGGTTTATCCACTCTGGCAACTGCAGGGGACTGCACACTTGTCTCTGCTTGCGTGACAGAGAATGAGGAGTAGGAAGGTTTAGTAAGCCAGTCCACCACCTCCTGTGCATGCTGTGGCTGGATAGCACGGGTAAACTCACTAAACAGAAGAAATTATGCCCTACCTGAGGAGTGACCACCACATCCACCTTTGCCTGTGGACACATTTGTTGATGGCCCCCTTATGGTGGCAAGAGAATGTCTGCCTCTCCTTGTTGTCCTCCCAGACATTATAGGGATGGAGGGGGTGGTGCTTATAAGCAAAGGTAAAGAAGAAGTTGAAATCTGTACATAGATGCACTTTAAAGCGGGAGTCCGACGTTTTTTTTTTTTTTTTTAAAGCCAGCAGCTACAAATACTGCAGCTGCTGACTTTTAAAATAATGACACTTACCCGCCCAGCGCACCCGCAATGTCGGCACCCGAAGCCGATCTCTCGATCGTCTCTCGGGTGCTGCCGCCGCCATCTTGTGTATGTGAATCAGGAAGTGGAGCCTTGCGGCTTCAGTTCCTGGTTCCCTACTGCACATGCGCGAGTCGCGCTGCGCAATAAGGATGATCCCCACTGTCTCTGGGATCCGTGTGTTTCCCAGCAGGCAGCTGGGGACCTTCGGAAAGGGGCGTAGATTCTGCGGAAAGGGGCGTACCTTCTGCAGAATCTACGCCGGAAGTGGGTGCAGATACCTGTACCGTACAGGTACCTGCACCCTCCTCCCCCCTGAAAGGTGCCAATTGTGGCGCCGGGGGGGGGGGGCGGGTTCCAATGAGTGGAAGCTCCACTTTAGGGTGGACCTCCGCTTTAATCAATGTAAAGAGGTGTTTGGTGCACATTAATTTGAGTACTCAAGCTATGCAGACACACTCTACGGATACACTATAATATACTGCAATATAATGCGGCAAACATACAGTGACGCACAGAAATATATGGCGTTAAACTGGCAGTAATGCATGCAAAACAATATGGCATTAAACTGGCTGTAACGCACACACAAGTAAATGGTATTAAACTGGCAGTAACACACATGGAAGAAAATGGCGTTAAACTGGCTTTAACACACAAAATTATATGGCGTTAAACTGGCAGGAACGTACAAAAAACTATATAGCGTTAAACTGACTGTAATGCACGCAAAACTATATGGCGTTAAACTGGCAGTAATGCACACAGAACTAAACGGCATTAAACTGGCAGTAACTCATGCAAAACGATATGGCGTTAAACTGGCAGTAAAGCACACAGAACTATATGGCGTTAGATTGGCAGTAACACACGCAAAATGATGTGGCATTAAACTGGCAGTAACGCATACAAAATGATATGGTGTTAAACTAGCAGTAACACACACAGAACTAAATGGCATTAAACTGGCAGAAGTGTATGGCGTTAAACTGACATTAACGCACACAGAAGTAAATGCCATTAAACTGGCAGTAATGCAATCAAATAGACGTGTTCAAATACACTGACGCTATCTTAACTGTCCCTATACTAGCTATACACTAATGTCCAGATTACTGACACGGTCTCACTACACTACACTGAAACTATGTGAGTTGTCCCTACTCCACACTAATGTATGTATGAATGCAACGGTCTCACTACACTACGCTGAAACTATCTGAGCTGTCCCTAATCTAGCTGCACACAATGCAAAGCTGAATGATGGCCCTCCTCACTACACTCACACTATCCCTAGACTGACACTAAACTAATATTCTACACTGACAATTGAAGCAAAATAGCACACTAACTGATAGCATTTAACAGAGCCCTGTTCTTTCTCTCTCCACGCTGAAATCCCACTGAAAATGACTGCCATTGAAAGAATATTTTCATACTGTGGGGCAGGAGTGAGCTATGATTGGATAAAGTCATGATGACAGTGTCCAATTATGACTCTGACAGTGCTCTGTACCCTGATTGGCTGAAGCTTTCACTGCTTCAGCCAATCAGGGCTTGCAATGCACTATTCAGCACCACAATGCAATGTGGTTGGTTCGGGGGGGGGGCGAACAAACAGTCAAACGACTCGTTCGGCGCAAACTTATGCTTGGGCCAAACCATTCGCCCATCTCTACTCAGTATACTCACCACTGATCTACATACCTTACTACTGGATGATTTATGGGAACCGGTTTAACAGGGGTCCCTCCCCTTGAAAATTCAAGCTTTATTGTTGGCATAGAGAGCCCACAGCAACACAAAAGCATGTGGCACACACAAAATTGACATACTTTTCTCTAGTAGGTCCTTGAAACTCTTTTTCTTTTCTCTGTTAAAAGCGTATCTGCCTGGGACTGACATAGGTTAAGTATTATATGATGGAAAACCTAAGAGCTTGGAGCGGGTGGTGAAGGAGTTTAGTCTACTGCATACTAAACACTTCACATAAACCCACATTAAACACTTTTTATTTTCCCATCAAATTGCGGAGGTCTGTATTCCCGGAAGTGTGGTCCTTTAAACACTTTTTATTTTCCCATCAAATTCCGGAGGTCTGTATTCCCGGAAGTGTGGTCCTTTTAAGACACCCAAGATGCCTAATAAAGGTATTTCTTTATTATATAATCTACTGTAAGATAAATTATCCTTTGTTAAAATGAAGACAAACCTAAAATGGGCAGTGGGCAGACCTCCAGGTCTTGATTATCCCATCCCAATAACTTATTGCTTTGAGCTCCATTTGCAATGTGTCAACCACTGGAAACTGGCAGACAAAATTGTCAGTATTGGGGGCATTAGTAGTAGGTTGACTAAAGCACCTAAACCTGAGGTAAGTAAATTAATAAGTCCTAATTGCAGCCTCAGAACAACCAATAAGGAGATAGTACGCAACTGGACAAAACTACAAGGCTTTTTCACTAATGCCAGGAGTCTGGTGGACAAGATGGGTGAATTAGAGCTGCTGTTGTATAAGGAGGATTTAGATTTTGTGGGAATGTCAGAGACTTGGTTTAACAACTCACATGATTGACTGGCAACCATTCAAGGGTATTCTCTATATCACAGTGATAATGAGGGTACAAAAGGGACTATATACAAGATTTTAATAAACACTGTATTATTAGCAGTAATCAGCATGAATTCATGAATAATTGTTCTTGCCAAACCAACCTATTAACCTTCTATGATGAGGTGAGCTGCTATCTAGACAAAGGAAGGCCTGTAGATGTGGTGTATCTTGATTTTGTAAAGGCATTCGATACAGTTCCCCATAAATGTTTACTGAACAAACTAAGGTCTGTCAGCATGGGCCAAAGGCTCTGTACATGGATTGAAAACTGGCTATGGGGCTGAGTTGAGAGGGTGGAGATAAATGGGGAGTACTCGGAATTGTCTGATGTAGAAAACAGGGTCCCCAGGGTTCTATCCTGTGACCAATCCTATTTAATTTATTTTATAAACAATCTGGATGATGGGAGAAACAGCTCAATCTCAGTATTTGTGGATGATACTAAGCTAAGCAGGGCAATAACTTCTATGCAAGATGTGGAAACCTTGCATGAAGATCTAAACAAATTAATGGGGTGGGCAACTACATGGAAAATGTGGTTTAATGTTGAAAAATGTAAAATAATACATTTCGGTGCCACACATATGGATGCAACTACTCACTAGGAGGAGAACCACTAGGGGAATCTAGGATGAAAAAGGACCTGGGGGTCCTAGTAGATGACAGGCATAGCAATGGCATGCAATGTCAGGCTGCTGCAAGCAAAGCCAACAGAATATTGGCATGCATTAAAAAGGGGATTCACTCCATAGATAAAAAGATTATTCTCCCACTTTACAAGACTCTGGTCTGGCCGCATCTGGAGTATGCCGTCCAGTTCTGGGCACCAGTCCTCAGGAGGGATGTGCTGGAGCTGGAGAGGGTCAAGAGAAGGGAAAAAAATTGAATAAAGGGACTGGATGATCTCATCTATGGGGAAAGACTGCAAGCACTGGACTTATTCTCTCTGGAGAAGAGACTCTTGAGTAGGTTTATGATTTCAATGTACAAATACTGTACTGGTGACACCAAAATAGGGATACAACTCTTCTGTGCAAGGGAATTTAAAAAGACACATGGCCATTCATTAAATTAGAAGAGACGTGGTTTAACCTTAAACTGCATAGAAAGTTCTTTACTGTTATCCTCTGTACATACGGTCGGACATTCCGACAGAAAATGTCCGATCAGACCATGTTGTCGGATAATCCGCCCATGTGTGGGTTCCATCTGACTTTATCCATTGGAATGTTTGACCAACAAAGTTTGAGAGCTGGATATAAAATTTTCAGACAACATGATCCGATCGCACTTTGTCCAATCATGTGTAGATAATTCCGATTGGACAAAGTGCCACTCATGCTCAGATCAAATTACGAGACCGAAGCTATTGGCTACTAGCCTGAACGTAGTCCCATCGTAACGAATGAACGTCATCACGCTCCGAACGATCTGATTTTCCAACAACTTTGTCCGACAGTGTGTATGCAACACCAGTTTCGGACAAAATCCGTCGGAAAAAATCCGATGGATTTTGTGGTCGGAATGTCCGACTGTATGTACAAGGGCTAAGAGTGGTAAGGATGTGGAATTCTCTTCCACAAACAGTGGTTTCAGCATGGAGTATCGATAATTTCAAAAAACGATTAGATAGGCACCTTAACGACAATATAGGGATATACAATGTAATATATACATAAAACACACACACACAGGTTGGACTTGATGGACCTGTGTCTTTTTTCAACCACACCAACTATGCAACCCCTTACACTGGCACCTGGTCCATCAGAAGTATTTGCTCTGACCAGTTATTAAAGTGATTGTAAAGGCTCGCTTTAAAAAAAAAAAAAAATAACAAACATATCATCTAAAAAAGAAACATATAAAAACAGTCTAATAAATAAACAGTACAATGTTAAAACAGCGCTGATGTTGGATAGGTGTCCAACTCCACAAGTGGGTGTATTATTCACTATGATGATGTAGCAAAATGAGTCTATAATAATAGGTGATCCTAGGTAGTGGATTGAATGTGCACCCTATACTGACTCCTAGTCTTCACCGCGTGAGGCACTCTCTCACCCAATGGGGTTTGAACTCACCAAAAGGTTGAAAGCAAGTTTTAATCAAACAATTCCTTCAGACAGACTCCCATCATCATCTTAGAAAGCAGGCAAATGTTGTACTCCTACATACAGATTGGGGTTCCGGGGTTTGTAGCTGATGTGGAGTAAACAGACTTTTGATTTCTCAGAATATTGAACAAACTTGTTCTAGTTCTGTTTTAACATTGGACTGTTTATTGATTAGACTGTTTTTATGTTTCTTTTTTCAGATTACTTTATCACTGTATCGTATTTCTGTATTGTACTTTAAACTGCTGCTATCTCACTGGATCCCTGATACATTAAAGGGATTATAGCATTATTGATATTAATAATATTGCATATCTTGTTCTGTTTGTATATACTGAGAAGGGGACTCAAGACTGAAGGGATAATTTGGCGCTGAGTAGTGTACTGAAGGCCCAATTTGTGCACTCTTTTTTTTTTATATAACAAACATATCATACTTCCACTGTGTGTGTGTGTGTGTGTATATATATATAATGCGCTTCTTCAGGATTCTACTTCAGAGGTATCTCTATAGGGAACAAACATATATATGAGCAAACTTCAATGCACATGCAACGTTCATAATGAACATGCAGATAAGCCACAAAAACAAAACATATACATAGTATATACCTTTAGAGTAATATTCACCAATTAAATGCTTATCATAAGATGAAGTAGATGGCGATGAGACCTGAGGGGGCAGAAATCTCAAAGAATGGAACTTAAGAGCTTGAAGCTAGTGAGGGAAGGTCTGTATAGAATATGTATAAACAAAAAAGATTTTGTAAACACTGTGTATTCAATTGTGTATAAACAGCTAGTACTACCATTAGAGCATACAATCAAGGTGGTCAACAGAAACACTCGCCCTGCTAGGATAGCTGAAGAATGAAAAAAATAGGGTGCATGGCTACCGGACTCCAAGATGGCCGCATAGGATAGGAGCTCCGCTAGCCACCGGAGATAATCCTCATCCATCAGCGTCCACCTGCACAACCAGAAAACACAGCATCCAGACTGCCAAGAGGAGTGGTTCAGAAGTGGATGCTGAGAAACAGAAAAAAAAAAAACAGCCGCAGAAACTGGACAGATTCCTGATACATCCCTGGCGCGGGCAGCAACAAAATGGCGGCGCCGCAGATATACAGCTGGATCACAGGCCGAACGGGCAGGAAAATCACTGCAGTGGCTCCATGAATGTTCCCCACGAGGCTCTGCCAACCAGCGGATCGTCATCGGGCACATTCAGCCCCACCACGAAGAGCCCAGTCAAATCCAGGCCCAGGAGGGACTCTCCACACAGGCCGCAGCCTGAACAGGCCATGGAGGTAAGCGGGCGCACTCAGTAGCCACAGGGCAGCAATCACAGGTGGGGGTCCCCATAGCTGATTTCCCCACAGATGGCAAACCAGTGTCAGATACAGTACTTAAAGAAATGCTCCTATCACTCAGAACTTCCTTACAGACTGATTTATTCCAAGGTTTAAATGAGTGTCAGAGGGAAGGGCAAAATATGGGACACAGGGTCCATATTATAGAAAACAAGATGGTGGAATATACTGCGTCCTATAATACAATGGTTGAAGCACACGCGGCACAGGGGGAAGAAATTGAGTGGATAAAGGATAAAATGGCGGACCTCGAAGACAGGTCCAGGAGGAACAACCTCAAAACCAGAGGCATACCTGAATCTGTTCCTCCTAATCAGCTCCTACAATTCACCCAAACCCTGTTTTCCACTATACTACCTGAGGCTACAGCACAGGTCCTTCTTGTGGACAGAATTCAATTCATAGAATTCCCAAACCATCGTTCCTTCCAGATGAAGTCCCTAGGGATGTCCTACTGAGGATACATTTTTACCACCTAAAAGACCAAATCCTACAAGCGGTATGGAAGTCAGGGGCAGTTCCCCAGCAGTATGCCAACATCAGGCTACTGCCTGATCTATCCAGGCACACACTACAATGTCACAATCTGATGACTGTTACTAAGGCTCTGAGGAACCATAACATTTCCCACAAATGGAAATACCCCACATTAATAATATCTCACAATGGGAGTACTACCTCCATATCCAAGCTGCAAGACGGATTGGGTGTATTACGCCAATGCGGTATTATCTCTGACCAGCCTGCTTATCAACCACTTAACCAAAATTTAGGCACAGTATCCAATGACTGGCAAGTGGTATCACACAAATGTTCCTCCAAAAAGAACACCTGTGAAAATGCATAAATAAAACCCACGTCCACAATCAATTATCTCCGGAAGTGGAAAGCTAAACCCCTCACTCACCAGTAGCAGCTACGACTGCATGAGGATCTTTTTATGGATCCAGTTATTTCTATCTCACAGTTACTGTTTCTTGTTCTTGTTTGCTTTAACTTTTGTTTATTTGATATACACAGAATAGTAGGAAATTACATTATCTTCCTTGAAGAAGCACCTACCACTACAGCAGCTCTCCAGTCCAGCGCAGTCACGGTTCAGAACCAACCCCATGGGAACCGTGTGTACCCGCAAGACATATCCATACATAAAATTATTTCTCTGAAAGCAAGAGGGCTAAACCATCCCTCCAAATGTTTTTTCCTTGTGGAAAGAGGCTCACACACATGGGGCAGACATTGTTTGCGTGCAAGAAATGCACTTCCATTCTCAAAAATCGCCACAATGCTCACACAAGGACTATCCGCTGGTGTAAATGGCCCAGTCATCTGACAGCAAATCCATTGTCTGAAATTGAACCACTATGCCAATGCCAACAGAGCAGGCAATTACCTAGCGAACAGACTGAAAGCAGCAAGGACAAAATCCAGAATAGCATATCTACTCCATCCCACTACATTACATAATATATCCAACCCTCAAGACATAGAAAACCAATTTGCGGAATACTACAGCTCCCTGTACAATCTACATAAAGACCCTAACTTTCCACAACCCACTGCAGACAAAATTCAAACGTTCTTACAAACACTTAACTTACCGTCCCTTTCAGCTGACCAATTAAATGTACTTAATGCACCTATCACACCCCTAGAGGTAGAACACACAATACAGTCACTACCAAATGAGAAATCTCCTGGCCCAGATGGTTTTTCTAATGAATATTTCAAATGATTCCAATCTATACTCTCACCCCACCTCTCCAAATTATTCAACAGATCTGCCAAATCTGCTTCTCTACCCCAAGAAATGTTAAAAGCACATATAGTAACTTTACCAAAGCCGGGGAAAGACACCAATACTCCGGCAGACTTTAGGCCCATCTCTCTTATCCATACTGATACCAAAATCTACGCTACACTATTAGCAAAACGACTAACTACCATCCTGCCTTTACTTATCAAGCGTGATCAGATGGGCTTTGTGAGGGGGAGACAGACCTCAGATGCAACAAGAAGAATTATAAATGTGATATACCATGATGAAAAAACTCAAACTCCTTCTCTGCTCCTTTTGGTGGATATGGAGAAGGCGTTCGATAGAGTACATTGGATCTATATGGAAAAAGTATTAAGTTTGGTTTCACAGGTAACATAATGAACGCCATTCTAGCATTGTATTCTGCACCGTTTGCACAGGTTTACTCTGCAGGTTTCCTATCAACACCCTTCACAATCTCCAATGGAACCAGACAAGGATGCCCTCTATCTCCAACAATCTTTAACTTGATGATTGAAACTCTGGCTGAAGCCATACATTCCCACCCTATGATTACGAGCTTCCAGTTTAGCTCTAGTAAACATGCCATCAACCTATTTGCGGATGTTATATTGTTATTATCGAACCCATGCTTATCTCTACCAGCAGTCCATAATATACTCACATACTTTGGAGAGATCTCCTATTACAAAGTCAACTTTCATAAATCCGTAATTTTAGACCTAGGAACACCTCCTAATCTCAAAGCAGCCTTGCAAAACCAACTCCCTTACGCATGGAGTCCGGGTAACATTACCTACTTGGGTATAACCATCACAAGTAGAACATCTGAACTTGCAAAAGCAAATCTCACTCCGCTAATTGCCAAACTGGAAGCCCAACTCAAAGGTATCTCAAAAACAGAAGTTTCCTGGATGGGTAGGATTTCTGCATACAAAATGATGATACTACCGCAAATATTGTACTTCTTCCTTACATTGTCAATACACATCCCCATAAATACATTAAAAACCTATCAGACTTGGGTTGGAAATATATATGGAACGGTAAGAGAGCCAGGTGTTCACGGAATAATCTCACGTCCCACAAACAGGTGGGAGGGGCGGGGCTAGTAGATGTATATGACTACCTGTGGGCAACGTGAGCTGACCAAATTAAATATTGGTTACAGAAAGAGGACTTACCACTTTGGGTGGAAATAGAAAAGGATATAGCCCCAACTAAAGATCTTCAATTACTACTCCTGGGGGATAGACGGAGGAAGTGGGGCCTAAGAATGCTGTCACCCCCGATGCAATCCTCCATTACAACATGGAGGTTCCTCCTTGATCATAATAGTAAAGACATGCAAGACACGGACATAAAGCTACCTATAGAAATGTTAGAAGCCAAAATCCCAATTCTGATGGTTTCAGACTTAATAGACCAGGGGATAACATCCATAACTGACCTCTACGAAGGTACTAGACACAAACCCGCACATCAGGTCATGGCTCAACATAACCTTAGGAAAGATAAACTGTTCAAATATACACTAATAACACATTTCCTGCAGACCTTACCATCACCAATCATTGCTCTTCCGAGAAGGATATGGCAGTTCTATTCGACAGCCACACACTTCACCAAAGGTATATCCTTTTTCTACAACACATTTCAAGACAAATTATCTTTCACCAAAACCAAAGCAATGGAAAAGTGGGAAACAGATATAGGGATCTGCTTCTCTGCTGACCAATGGAAATATACATTTAAAGAAGTCCTCCCATTGTGTAAAACACTGGGAATTGTCAATTAAAATGGCAAACCGGTGGTACTACACACCACTCAGAATAGCTACTTATTTCCCTGGCAGATCTTCAAACTGTTGGAGACAATGTGGACATACGGGAAATTGAATGCATATGTTTTGGCAATGTTCAAACATAAAATGTCTATTGAACCAAGTTTTTAAGCTGATCTCATCCCTCACAGGCACAATTACAGCACCAGACCCAGCTTTAGCCCTGCTACACCTAAACATAGACAAATTTCAGAGCAACATTAGATCAGTCCCACATACTCCTAGAGACATGAGCATTGATACTACGTAACTGGATATCTGGCAAAACCACAAACATCTCGGACGTCATAACAGCGGTGCATAGGAATTATATGTTTGAAAGGCTCATAGCTTCCAATGCCTTGAAATGCAATAAGTTTGATGATCAGTTGCTGTGTATATCAATATTCTACTTACTTTGTATTCTGTTTATACTATAACCAATTTTTCTATTTCTTTGAAAAAACCTCAATAAAAATGTATTAAAAAAAAAAAGAATGAAAAAATATTCCATCATTTAGAGCTAAAGTCCAAGCAGATGCAGGTGAGGTGGGTTAGAACTAATCGTACAGAACCATACAAAATGCCTAAGGATTAGTAACAAATGGAAGGTTATGTGTAGTACAGAAACTGGACATTGCAAAAGGTTTGCAAATTACCTAGACCTTCACACAAATCCTACCTAAAACTAGGCTCCAAGGAGATTACACTGCTGCCATAAGCTCCATCATGCAGCCAAACAATGGTAGAAGCTCCAATTATATAGGCCTGGTTCCTATGTGAGTGGCGTCATCAGCACAGCACACTGGCGCCAATCACCGGACATGATCCTGAACTGCGCATGCACCGACCGGTACATGCACAGTATCGGTCGGATGGCACATAGATCCAGAGAAACATTTCTCTCTTGGATGCCATTCACCTGTCCTAAACAAAAACTGGCATCAATCAGTGCCATCTAGTGGGTGGACAGTGAATGCCATAGCACAGGAGATTACACACTCGCCCAGACGAAACCAGTCAAGGAACAGCACTGTAGGATGCAACATACTCCAAACCATGTGAATACAGCAAAGAGGGAATAAGATAAACAGAACCATTAAGTAACTATATAAAGATATACAATGATAATAGTTTAAATTGAAATAATTGATCAACTAGTGCCTGTAAATATTTTCTTTAGGGGCAAAAGGGCATATGGTAATTGTCCGGTCCAAGAGAAGATTAGAGGTGACCAACCAATGATCAGGATGGCACTCCATAGCTAAACCAGACATGAACTTCACTCATATATGTTTGCTCTCTATAGAGATACCTAAACATAAAAAAGCTCTGAAGTACACTCCTGAAGAAGTGGTCCCAACGGAAAACATGTAGGGGTTGAACCGACAAGGGGCGATTATCTGATCCCCCCCACTTCTGGATACACGTTCACTCTTTCAGTTCTTTTCCGAGATTTAAGTTATCATTTGTAAAGTTGATTCAAATTTGCTGCCTTTTGTTTCTTGAAGCCATTTATCAATCAACTGTGTTTACTCTTTTTAAATCATAATGGCAACAGAAACTACCCAAATGACCCTGATCAAAAGTTTACATGCCCCAGTTAATACGCCAGTGTATTGCCCCTTTTAATATCAATGACAGCATGAAAGCTCTTTATCTTCTCAGATGGTAAAACTGCCCATTCCTCTTGGCAAAAAGCCTCCAGTTCCTGTAAATTCTTGGGCTGTCTTGCATGAACTGCACGTTTGAGATCTCCCCAGAGTGGCTCAATGATATTGAGGTCAGGAGACTGAGATGGCCACTCCAGAACCTTCACTTTATTCTGCTGTAGCCAATGACAGGTCAACTTGGCCTTGTGTTTTGGAGTATTGTCATGTTTAAATGTTCAAGTACGACCCATGCACAGCTTCCTGGCTTATGAATGCAACTGTTCCTCAAGTATTTTTTGATACCATACTGGCATTCATCTTGCCATCAATTTTTACCAAATTTTCTGTGCCTTTGTAGCTCACACATCCCCAAAACATCAGTTTGCATAGTAATGGCTTTCTTCTGGTCGACTCGACCATGCAGTCCATCTTTTATCAAGTGCCTCCTTATTGTGCATCTTGAAACAGCCACACCACATGTTTTCAGAAAGTCCTGTATTTCACCTGAAGTTATTTGTGGGTTTTTCTTTGTATCCCAAACTATTTTCCTGGCAGTTGTGGCTGAAATTTTAGCTGGTCTACCTGACCGTGGTTTGGTTTCAACAGAACCCCTCGTTTTCCACTTCTTAATTAGAATTTGAACACTGCTGATTGGCATTCTCGATTCCTTGGATATCTTTTTATATCCCTTTCCTGTTTTATTCAGTTCAACTTCCTTTTCCCGCAGATCCTTTGTCACGTACCTAGTGGATGAACCCGACCTGCTCTGACTCGAGGGCCCTGGCAGGATGAACAGGAAGCACAAGAGTCAAGAGTGTCACTAGTGCCTGGCAGGATCAACAGCAGAAGATGGATCAGGACTTGAGGAAGCACTATGTAGCTGGACCTCAGACTGGGTTGGAAGGTAGGCAGGAACCTGGAAGGAGCTGGATCGGTAGGCAGGTGCAGCAGACTGGGACCGGACAGCAGACAGGAACCAGGATACCAGAGCTGCACCTCAGACTGGAGCAGGGCTGCAGAGAGGAGCTGGACAGCAAGCTAGAAGCTGGACAGCAGACAGGAACCAAGAACCAGGATACCAGAGCTGGACTTCAGACTGAAGCTGGACAGCAAGCTGGAAGCTGGACAGCAGACAGGAACCAGGATACCAGAGCTGGACCTCAGACTGGAGCTGGGCTCCAGATAGGAGCTGGACAGTGAGCTGGAAGCTGGGCAGCAGACAGGAACCAGGAACCAGGATACCGAGACTGGAGGATCAGACAAGCCGGGTCAGTAATCAGGCAGACAGTGGAGGTACAAGAGGGTCCTGACAGGCGAAGTTGGATGCAGGCAGATGACAGGGATGGTCAGAGACAAGCCGAGTAAATCACAAGCACAGGAACAGGTTTTCAGGGATCAAGACATGAGCATGCTGTAAAACAGAAAGCAAGAGCCCAGTGTGACAGTCCAGTTCACATAGCTCACCTGGCGTCAATGGGTGCACATACACACGCATTGCCAAGCTCAGGATGCCTGTTACTGGCAGAATGTTCCTGACATTGCCCCCCCTCCCCCCCAAGGGGCAGCCTCTGGATGCCCAACAGGGCCCATTTCTCAGGATGGGATCTCTTAAAGGATTGAATTAAGCACTTAGCGTGAATGTTCTCCTCAGGCTCCCAAGAGTTCTGTTCCGGGTCATACCCTTTCCGCTTAATCAAGAATTGGGCTCCTTTATTCCTTTTCCTGCAATAAAAGATAGCTTTGATTTCAAATTCTTCCTTACCGTCCACTATTACAGGATCCGGAGGATTCGAGTTCTGGTCCATAAAACGTTTAGAGACAAAGGGTTTCAACAGGGAGATGTGAAAAACAGGATGAATCCTGAGTGAATGCGGGAGTTCTAGCTCATAAGCCGCCTCATTGATTTTCCTTTTTACAGGAAAAGGACCCAAGAATTTAGGACTCAACTTCCTGGAGGGACAATTCAATTTTAGATTTACGGTGGACAGCCATACAAGGTTACCAGGTTCAAGTACCAATTCTCCTAGTTTCTTCCTGTCAAATGCTTCTGTGTTGTGCTCTTGGGACTTCATCATGGTTTTCTGTAGTAATTGGTTATTAGAGGAGAAAAAATGTATTGTTTGCTGGACCGCTGGTACAGAACATTCAGGAATAGAATTGGACAGAAAGGATGGGTGAAAACCATAGTTGGCAAAAAACAGACTTTGTTTTGTGGCGGAGTGAACGGAATTATTGTAGGCAAATTCAGCCAAAGGAAGTAGAGTGAACCAGTCATCCTGAGAAAAGGAGGAAAAACAGCACAGGTATTGCTTGAGGGTCTGGTTGGTCCTCTAAGTTTGACTATTCGTCTGGGGATGGTAGGCAGTGGAAAATGATTCAATTCCCAGGGCTTTACACAGAGCTCTCCAGAATCGAGAAGTAAATTGCGATCAGACACAATATTAACTGGGATTACATGGAGTTTAATTACTTATCTGATGAACACTTGTGCTGTTTTAGGAGCAGAGGGAGTACCCTTCATCGGAGTGAAGTGAACCATTTTAGATAATCGATCTACCACCACAAAGATGGCAGTATGCCCTTCTGCCGGAGGCAAATCAACAATAATGTCTATGGACAACATCTTCCATGGCCTGTCTGGAACGGGCAGGAGTTTCAGTAATCCCCAGGCCCTGGTTCTACTGGTCTTATTCAGAGCACAGGTAGTGCAGGACTCTATGTATCTCTTGCATTTTTTAAGTACTTGAGGCCACCAAAAGGCGCACTGGACGAGATCAGCAGTCTTGGTGACACCCAAATGCCCTGCCAGTGCATGATCATGACAAAGTTCCAAGATTGTGACCTGTAGGCCTTCAGGTACAAAGATTTTGCTTCTGTACCAAAACAGTCCATCCTTAGCTTGTAGTTCTGTTCCTACGGCAGATGCCGACCCTAGTGAGACTTGCTTGATCCGCGAGAGCAGGTCTTCTTGCAACAGGAGAAAATTTCCTGGGGATAGAATAGTGTCTGGAGGCAAAGTTTCTTTGGACTTATGGAACATCCTAGAGAGAGTGTCAGGTTTTATGTTTTTGGAACCTTAGCCGATAGGTAACATGTAAGGAAAACCTGGAAAAGAATAGGGCCCATCTGGCTTGTTGTGGCCTCAACCTCTTTGCAGACTTTAGGTATTCAAGGTTTTTGTGATCCATGTAGATCAGGTTAGGATGAGCAGCTCCCTCCAAAAGGTAACGCCATTCTTCAAGAGCGGATTTTATGGCCAGTAGTTTCCAATCTCCTACGTCCTAATTTCTTTCTGCAGTTGACAATTTGCAAGACAAGAAGGCTACTGGGAATAACAAAGCTTTGGTCCCTTGTCGTTGGGAGAGAACCACTCTAACGGCAATTTCGGAGGCGTCTACTTCCAGAACAAATGGTAGGGAGGAATCAGGGTGCTTCAGGACAGCAGCGGAAGTAAACAGTCTTTTGAGGGACCTGAAAGCGGTTTGAGCTTCCGGGGACCAATGAAAGCAAACCCCTTGTTTGGTTAACTCAGTGATGGGGCAGATGATAGCTGAGAACCCTTTGATAAATTTTCTATAGACATTGGCGAAGCCAACAAAATGTTGGACCCCCTTTTTGTCCGTAGGGGCTGGCATGTCAAGGATTGCGGCAATCTTCTGAGGATCCATTTTGAATCCTTCTACAGAAATGATTAGTTCAAAAAATGGAATACTCTCTTGCTCAAACGCAAATTTTTCAGCCTTAGCGTACAGACCACGTTGTCAGATCCGGGCTAAGACACATCTAACATGTTTGTGGTGGGAGTCCAAAGAGGTTTAGAAGATGAGGATGTCATCTAAGTAGACTTTGATGAACAAATCCAAGTAGTCCCGGAAGACATTATTTATAAAATACTGAAAAGTAGCGGGGGCATTGCACAACCCAAAAGGCATTACCATGTACTCAAAGTGCCCAAAGCGGGTGCGACAATATGTCTTCCACTCATCCCCTTTTCCGATACGGACCAGGTTATAGGCCCCTCGAAGATCTAATTTAGTGAAAATAGTAGCCGTCCCTAGCCTCTGGAATAACTCTGGTACCAAGGGGAGAGGCTACCGACTTTTAACAGTAATTTTATTAAGTTCACTATAGTCTATGCAGGGGCGAAGGGAATGATCCTTCTTTTCCACAAAAAAAAATGCCTGCACCTGCTGGGGATGTGGAAGGTCAAATGAAACCTTTCTTTAGGTTTTCATCAATGTACATTTTCAGTGTCTCTTGCTCCAATTCAGTCAATGGGAAAATCCTGCCAAAGGAAACTTTGGCTCCAGGAAGGAGCAGTCATAAGCCCGATGAGGTGGAAGGGTCTTTGCCCCCTTTTTACTAAATACATCTAAGAATGATAGGCCTTGGGGACCAACTGGCGTAGCTCAGAATCACAGTTCAAACATAACAGAGCAGGAGATTCATGGGGCCCTTCAGAATACAGATCTGTTGGCAGTACGGAGAGAGGAAAGTGATTTCTCTGGTGACCCAATTTATAGAAGGGTTATGGGCCTGCAGCTGGACAGCGAGCTGGAAGCTAGGCAGCAGACAGGAACAAGGAACCAGGATACTGACACTGGAGAATCAGACCAGCCAGGTCAATAATCAGGCAGACAGTGGAGGTACCAGAGGGTCAAGCAGAAGAGTAGTCAGACAGGCCGAAGTCGGATGCAGGCAGATCACAGGAATGGTTGGAGACAAGCCGGTAAATCACAAGCACAGCAACGGCAAGCTTAGGTTACCTATTACTGGCAGGATCTTCCTGACATCCTTTGACAATTCTTTTACTTTCCCCATGACTCAGAATCCAGAAATGTCAGTGCAGCACTGGATGAATGATGCAAGGGTCTGTCAGGAAATCAGAAACTCATTGACCTTGTATACACACACACTAATTACAAGAAAACAGATCACAGGTGCAGATGGTTACGTTTAATAGCCATTCAAAACCCTTTGTGTCAACTTGTGTGCATGTTATCAGGCCAAAATCACCAGGGTATGTAAACTTTTGATCAGGGTTATTTGGGTAGTTTATGTTGTGATTATCATTTAAAAAAGAGTAAACACAGTTGATTGATAATAAATGGCTTCAGCCAAACACTAACCATGATTCAAAGAAAAGGTTTTGCGTTATCATTCATATTCTCTGAAAAATGGCCAAGAAATCATAAATTCTGCCAGGGTATGTAAACTTATGAGCATAACTGTACTTTTTGGGAGTACTATAATTTATATTTACATTTGTTATTTTTCCATGAAATTTACTAAAATATATATTTTAATCAACATATCAAATGTTTTAATTAGAGGAGCTAAATGGCATATCAATAATTTATACCTAAAAGATGGATTTAATTCAAGCTGTATAGTTATGGAAACTTTATATTTAAGTTCCTTAAAGATCTTTTTTATTTTAGTTCATTTTAATTTTTAAATGTTTGGTGCATTCAGTTATTATTTAAGGGCTTCAATTCATATTTAATGTACTGTGAAATAGATTCCCTGATGAGGGACTACAGATGAGCAAGTTTGAGGAACACAACATGATTAATATCACTGAACATGTTTTCAACAGCTGAAATTGCTTATGTTTATTTATCTGAGCATGAAATAACTTAAAAATAGCCTGGACTGTGCCTGCCTTCATTCTATTTTTATCATAATTTGAGACTACACTTTATTTTTTAAACAACCAAAACAAGATGAATTTGCTTTAGAACCACAACCAATCTCAGGAATTGTATTTCTTACAAATACATAAGTAAATATTATAAGCATTTTTTCAAACAATGTGAGCATTCTTACCGAAGTTCTGACAAGATTAAGCACCATACTGTTTTATTTTAATATGTAACATTAAATGAGTAAAATGTGAAGCTCTAACATAAGAATATTAGAAAATGCAAAATGTATGCACAATTTATAATAAAGGGACGCCATATGTAAACTCCCAGGAGATAACGCATATTAAAAGATTTGCAAATATATTATTATTGGTACCTTTATTTTAGAATTAAGTGTCATGAGTGCTTGTGGGCCTTTGTGGGCCTTCTATGCCCAGTGTCTACCAGCAGTATATATGGGCTCCCATGAACTATAGATTTCTCTAGACACGTTTAGAGTTTTCTCAATGTGCCACATCCAGGTTGGTGTTCATCTTGCATTAGCTTTAGGGCAGACAACTAAAGTAAAAAAAATTGGGCAACAGAAGTGTCAAAAAGGTGAGGGCACAACATGTGGTATTTAGGAAGAGCTATGTCAACTGCAGAGATCTAAGGTAGAAACATAAAAAGTGTTATGAATGTCTGACATGCTCCTGCACCTTAGCCACAGTTTTCCATTCTGCCATCTGCCTTCATTTCCCCACAGGTCCCTGCTCTGGATAAAGTATCCATTGCCAGTCACAATCCCAGGGTCCAGAGCTCCAGACTTGTGAAAGTACTTTCTACACAGCCTCTGTGCTGCACACTGATTCTGAGTGTGGTTTATATACCTTGACACGACCCCAAACCCCATTGAAGTCAATGGGGACCCGAACTTTTGAGGACTAAAATGGCTCTAAAAAAGCAATGGAAAGGGCTAGAGGGCTGCAAATGGCAGACACATTTTGCTAAGAGCATGGCAAATGTTCTGCAAACAAATGTGGATAGGGAAATAACTTAAAATAACATAAAATACATAAAAATAAAAAATAATAATTTTGACCTAGGAGGACGAGGTCCATATGGAGTAGGAGGTTGAGGTGTTGGTGTAGGTGTGGAGGAGGACGAGGTAGCCAACACTGTTTTTTGTTTTTAATTAAATTTTTTTTTAATTAGGGTACACCCCAAAAGAGTGAGAAATATCAAAAATACAACAATGGCTGGGTAAGGCCGGTATACATGTCTATTCTGCACAAGGTACAGACAAGTCCTGTGGGATCCATGCCTGGTTCCTTTTAATGGATGTGAGCTTGTCCACATTGGCTCTGGACAGGTGGCTGCATTTGTCTGTGATAACTCCCCCTTCCGTGCTAAATACACGTTCAGATAATACACTGGCTGCAGGGCAGGCCAGCACCTCCAAGCCATAAAGGGCCAGCACAGGCCATGTGCCCCATTTGGAGACCTAGAAGTTGAAGGGGGCAGACCCGTCATTCAGTACGTGTAGGCGTGTGCACACATACTGCTCCACCATGTTGATGAAATGCTGCCTCCTGCTAAGATGTTCCATATCAGCTGGTGGTGCTGGTTCTTGTGGTGTGCTGACAAAGCTTTTCCACATTTCAGCCATGCTAACCCTGCCTTCTGAGGTGCTGGCGGTGCCCCAGCTGCATTGGCGACCTCTTCCTCCTCCTCTGCCTTCGCCTTGTGCTTCCACTGTGCCCCCGCTGTCAGGTGGGAATGCCACCATCTACCAGCACGCGCTTGTACTCACGCATCTTATGATCACGCTCCAGTGAGGGAATTAAGGATGGTACGTTGTCCTTGTAATTGGTATCCAGCAGCGTGGCTACCCAGTAATCAGTACCAGTTAGAATGTAGGCAACTTGGCGGTCATTGCGGAGACACTGCAGCATGTAATCGCTCATGTGTGCCAGGCTGCCCTTAAGACAACGAAAAGCTGTCCTCTGTGGGAGGTGTATCATCTGTGTCCTCTGTATCCCCTCAGCCATGCACCAGTGATGGCCATGAGCTGGTCTGGGTGCCACCCTGCTGTGAACATGGTTCCTCCTCCTCCATCTCCTCCTCCTCCACCTTGTCATCCTCCAGAACTGTGCCCTTGCTGGATATTTCTGTACCTGGTGTTTGTTGGTGCAGGAACCCACCCTCGGAGCCACTTGTAAATGACTGCCCTGAAAGCCCTGAAAATGATTCCTCTTCCTCCTCATCCTCCTCCTCCTGTGCCACATCCTCTTCCATCATCACCCAAAGCATTTTTTCAAGGAGACATAGAACTGGGATAGTAACGCTGAGAACAGCATCATCGGCACTGGCCATGTTGGTGGAGTACTCAAGACAGTGCAACAAGGCACACAAGTCTCGCACGGAGACCCAGTTATTGGTGGTGAAGTGGTGCTCTTCCGCAGAGTGACTCACGTGTGCGTGATGCAGCTGAAACTCCACTATCGCTTGCTGCTGCTCGCACAGTCTGGCCAGCATGTGCAAGGTGGAGTTCCACCTCATGGACACGTCACATATGAGGCGGTGAACAGGAAGGCTGATGTTACGCTGCAGTACTGACAGGCGAGCAGCAGCAGGGTGAGAACGCTAAAAGTGCGCACAGACGGGCCGCACTTTCTGCAGCAGCTCTGACATATGGGGTAATTTTTAAGGAGCCTCTGCACAACCAAATTCTGCATATGCACCAGGCAAGGGATGTGCGTCAAACCGGCTAGGCCCAGAGCTGCTACGAGATTTCTCTCATTAACGCACACCACCAGGCCGGGCTTGAGGCTCACTGATACCAACCACTCATCGGTCTGTTGTTCCATGTCCCTCCACAACTCCTGCGCGGTGAGGTTTTTTTTCCCCCAAACAGGAACGTTTTAAAACTGCCTACTGTCGTTTACCCCTGGCTGTGCTGAAGTTGGTGGTGAAGGTGTTACACTGACCGGATGAGGAGGCTGTAGAGGATGAGGAAGCGGAGTAGGAGGAGTTAGCAACAGGAGGCAAACTGAAGCACCCTGCAATCCTTGGTGGTGGAAAAACATGCGCCAAACCGCTATCCACCTCAGGCCCAACCACCACTGCATTTACCCAGTGTACCGTTAGGGAGATATAACGTCCCTGACCGTGCTTACTGATCCACGTAGTTAGGTGGACCTTGCCACAGATGGGGTTGCGCAGTGCACACCTGATTTTGTCCCCCACTTGGTTGTACAGGAAGGGATGGCTCGCCTGGAAAAGTAGTGGCGGCTGAGCACGATGTACTGTGGGACAGCCAATGACATCCGGCTTTTAGAACTCTGCGTCTCCATCAGACGGAATGACAGCATTTCAAAGGCCAGGATTTTTTAAATGCTGGCATTCAGGGCCAAGGTTCGCAGGTGGGTAGGGGGGTACTTCCTCTTCCGCTCCAGTGTTTGGGAGGTAGAGAGCTGAACACTTGCATGGGACATTATGGAGATGGTTGGTGACCCAGGTGGTAGTTTTGCTGGCAGATCCTCTGTTTGTGGGGTGGCAGGTGCCACTGTCACTACAGAGGTGAATGAAGAGGCTGAGACTGCAGCAGAAGAGGAAGCAGGAGGAGCCAGAGATCTTTCTTGGTTTTTGAGGTGTCTACTCCACTGCAGCTCGTGCTTTGCACTTAGATGCCTGGTCATGCAGGTTGTGCTCAGGTTGAGAATGTTTATGCCTCACTTCAGGCTCTGATTGCACAGCATGAAAACCACTCATGTCTTGTCATCAGCACATTGTCTGAAGAACTGCCAAGGGAACTCCTTGGACCTGGCTTTGGTGTGCTCGGCCCCTTGCTGCATTGGGCAGTAGCAGGCATACTGTCTAGGGGACAGACGCTCCACTTTTGTACCCTGCTCCCTCTCGGAGACGTGCTGCAATGGTCCTCCCATGTACTCATCTTGAAACATAAGTGGTTGGGCATCTGTGCACTCAATCTCTTCAACTTCTGGGGCAGGGCTAGGTGGACGGCCCTGGGAAACCCTGCTAACAGAGTCATCAAAAAGCAGAAGAGACTGCTGCATGATTTGGGGCTCAGACTGCTTGGCTGATTTGCAAGGGGGTGAGGTGAAAGACTGATGGACATCGGCTGCAGGTGCCAACTTTCAGCAGGAGACTGGGTGGGAGACAATGTGAAGGAACTGGAGACACTGTCAGCAACCCAATCTACTATCGCCTGTACGTGTCCTGGCCTCAACATTCGTAGAGCCGCATTAAGCCCGACCAAATACCGCTGCAGGCTCTGTCGCCTACTCGTCCCTGAGGAAGGTGTTTCACTTGTGCATGTAGCTGGCACAGATCAACCACGTCCTCTCCCTGTAACAGGAGCTCCACCAGCAGCACCACGACTGGGGCCACGTCCCTTATTTGACGTTCTCCTCATATTTCTCAAATTTAGGATCTTGCCCTAAATGGGTGTTTTTTGAACAGAAGAATTGAACAACAGTATCTAAAGGGTGAATCTCACACGTACAGATATGCAGACAATGCTGCAAAATGTATTTTTGCCCTAAATGGGTGTTTTTAGAATAGCAGAATAGAACAACAGTATCTAAAGGGTGTATCTCACATGTACAGATACAGACTGGGTCACAATTTAAGATTTTTCACCTAAATGTGTTTTTTAATACCAGAATAGAGCAACAGTATCTAAAGGGTGTACCTCATGCTTACAGATACAGACTAAGCCGCAATTTAAGATTTTTCCCTAAATTGCTGTTTTTAGAATAGCAGAATAGAAGAACAGTATCTAAAGTGTGTATCCTACATATACAGATATGCAGGAAACACTGCAAAATATTTTTTTAGGACTAATATAGATAGATAAATAAGATATGCAGAAAATGCACCAACATTTTTTATTTTTTTTTGCCCTAAATTGGTGTTTTTAGAATAACAGAATAGACCAACAGTATCTAAAGGGTGTATCTCACAGTAACATATGCAGTGCTGGTGCACTGAGCTTGTATAAAATGCCCGCCGACGTCAACCTAACTAACAGATGGTTAAATGTTATCTATTCTCTGGCACTGGGCTCAGGGAAGGGTAAAAAGATTGTGTACTGCACCCACACAACAAAATCAAGGTAGATCGCTGAGTAATTTGAGTTCTGAATCAGGACTCCTATCTAATTCTCGCCCTCAAAGCAGCAGCAGCAACCTTTCCCTCCACTACCTAAAGCAGAGTGACGTGCTGTGCTATGTGCCTCTAGCTTATATAGAGGCTGGGTCACTGGCCAATCACAGCCATGCCATTAGTAGGCATGGATGTGATGGCTTCTAAGGGCACAGGAGTTAAACAAATGTTGATTGGCTGCCTTGCAGCTTCTTACATTGCCGAACACCTCGAACCCAAACATACAGTAAATTGTTCAGGTTTGGGTCTGGGTACCAAAAACCCAAAAGTCCTTTACGAACCCGAGCTTTACAGTTCGGGTTCGCTCAACCCTAATCTTGACCTTAGCCTCTTCCTGGATTATGCTCTGCCCTGATCTCAGCCTGTCTCTAGATTATGTTTACTTTTCTCCGGCTGCTCTGAGATGGTTTCACCAACTTTTACTAGTTAAAACCAGAAATGGCAATTTCCTAGGCTAATAGAGGCACTGCTCTGAGGAACATGTACCGAAGCAAAAAATAAATAAAATCTGGTTGGAGCAAAAATTTAAAAAATGCTTAAAGTGAAACAATTACATTCAATTTAATAACATGTCTGGGTGATGCCCTTACTCTGCCTGTAAAGTTTCAATTCTGTACAATATGAAAAAAATAATTACAGAAGCAAATCTGACATTAGCAAATAAATAAACATTGTTTAAATTGCTGATTTATGCCAACTTCAGCTGCTTCATCTTGAACTATTCCAGGCCACATGCCCTCAACATGGGGAGTGTACTTTGGGCACTTTGGGTACTTTGGGCACCTTGTCCCCATGTTGATGGGAACAAGTGCCTCTTCCCTACAACCCTGGGCTGCGGTTGTGCGGTTGTAAGGGTCTGTGGACAGAGGCTTATAGGGAATCTGGAAGTCCCCTTTAACAAGACCCTGTGCCTCCATGTAAAGGAGTATGGGGTACATACCCATTCACCAAAAAGGTGTCAAAAAGTATTAAAAACACAGAGACAATTTTTGAAAATTCCTTTAATAAAAATAAAAAACAATGTCCTCCAATGTAGATCCATCATCATTCATGATGCTGACGCCACCACTGGATCAGAAAAAGGAAAAAAATATGCTCCGCCGTCAACAAAGACTAACTGCCTACTGCAGGCTCTGTCATTTGATAGTTCTTATATAAGTAAGGGGTGGAGCCACCTGGCAATGTCACCTGGAGGAACTTTCCCCTTGTGCATCATCGACCCAGCATGCACCCAGCATGTTCGGAGAACACCTGAATGGGCTGTACTTTGGCTCAGCCTGAACCATTCACCCAACACTAACTGCTTAATTCCAGCATGCACATGAAACATAAGCCAGACATTACTTGCATTTTAACCACTTCGGCCCTGGAAGATTTTACCCCCTTCATGACCAGGCAATTTTTTGCTATACGGCACTGTGTTACTTTAACTGACATTTGTGTGGTTGCGCGATGCTGTAACCAAATAAAATTGATGTCCTTTTTTCCCCACAAATAAAGCTTTCTTTTGGTAATATTTAATCACCTCTGCTGTTTTTATTTTTTGCGCTATAAACAAAAAAAGTGACAATTTTTAAAAAAGAAACGCATTTTTTTTTTTACTTTCTGGTATAATACATATCCAATAGAAAAATTTAAAAATCAAATTTCTTCATAAATCTAATCCAATATGCATTCTGTTACAGCCCTGACAGTACCCCCTCCTCAATGACCCCTCCCTCTTGGAGGACCACCAGGCTTGAGGGGAAAACATATATGGAAATCATGGGACAGGGGCATGTACATCTGAAGATGAGACCCAAGAGCGTTCCACTGGACTGTACCCTTTCCAATGTACCAGGTACTGTATGCGCACACCAAACCTACGGGAGTCAACAATGGACTGTACTTCATACTCCTCATGGTTATCAACCTGTACAGGGTGATGACATGTCATCGAGGTGGTAAAGCGGTTGCAGACCAAAGGTTTTAATAAGGAGACATGAAATACATTCAAATACGCATATTAGAAGGAAGGTGTAATGTGTAAGCCACTGGGTTAATCCTGTGAAGAATACAGAAAGGCCCAATAAACCAAGGTGCGAACTTCAGTGATGGAACATAAAGTCAGAGGTTGCGATATTACAGCCAGACCCTGTCCCTAACCTGGTAGGAAGGCACGGGCAGACGTCTGTGGTCAGAATGGAGTCTGTACCTATCATTAGCATGTCACAAAGCCTCCTGGACTTGTGCCCAAGTGAAAAGAAAGCCAAGGAGATACTCTTCTAATGCAGGAATATTCTGCGGAACAATCGTGAAGCAGAATATAAGGCACTGTTGTGAGCAAACTCTGCCCACAATAATAGGTCTGACCAACTGTTATGATGGTCAGAAATATAGCAATGTAGGAATTGCTCCATGACTGTTTGGCTCATTCTGTGGCCCCATTAGACTGTGGGTGATAAGCAGAGGAGAAAGCAAGCTGAATTCCCAACTGTGCAGAAAAGACTCGCCAGAACCGGGACACAAACTGACTACCCCTGTCCGAGACAATCACCTTGGGTAGCCCATGTAAGCGAAAGATCTCCTGAGCAAAAATGGAAGCCAGTTCCTTAGAAGTGGGCAGCTTAAGGGGAATACAATGACACATCTTTGAAACCACCCTAAGGATAACTATGTTTCCATGGGAGTTGGGTAATTCCACAATGAAATCCATAGACAGGTGGGTCCAGGGCCTCTCTCCATTGGGTATGGGTTGTAGGAGGCCCACTGGAAGGTGTCGTGGAGTCTTACTCTGAGCACATATGGAAGAGACAGCTATGAAGGCAGTTACATTAGCACATAGACTAGGACACCAGAATTGTTGGAAAATGGCCCAAAAGAGTTGATTCTCCCCAGGGTGGCCAGCAGCCTTGGGAGAATGGTAAATCTGGAGTACAGCAGTACGGAGAATCCCTGGGACAAAGTAGCAGTCACAAGGTTTCTCAGAGCATAGACCTGAGCAGCAAGAATTTTATTGCCCAAAAGGGAAAAGTGAGACTGGTGTAAACCATAGCCAGAATATGATCAGGAGGAATCACAGGAACCAGAACCAACTCCAATTTGGAAGTGGAGGAAAATTGTCGTGACAAGGTGTCAGCCCTTACATTCTTAGGTAAGAATGAGACAATGTAATTGAAATTTGACAAGAAAAGAGTGTCAGGTCACCTTGAGGCCAGGTGACAGATGCACACCATAGGGATCAGGAGTGCACCGCAAGGTTGTGGACCCTATGGCTGACTGCTGTGGAAGGGAATCAAGGTGATAAGGAAGGCAGGGCCGTCAGAACACCAAGACAGATCCCACCGGGGTTAGAGCGTAAGATTCCCTGGGGCGCAGAGTCTAAGAGCCAGCAGGTGTTCACCAGAGCCTCTAGTGGTCAGGATGGACTGGGCTGCAACTGGCTCCAGGTCGCGACCCCCAGGGTCCCCCCAGCTCGCACCCACAGTAGGCAACAGGAGGATAGGGATAGTGAGGGATAAAGCCAAGGTCGGGGCCACAAGCAGACAGGAATAGTCAGGGACACGCCAATAGGTCAGGATCACAGGCAAACAGGGATAGTCAAGGACACGCCAAAGTCAGTAACAGAACAACAGAAGAGCACACGGCAGCTAGCAGGAAGCCAAACACACAAAGGTTGATCAGCAGGGTTGGCATGCAGTGCACAGGTTAATATAGAGTTCTCTGATAGGAGCTAGGGTGGAGCCATGCCAGAGGATGGTTTACAAAAGCAGTCAGGTGAGGGTCGGCTGGTCTCTAGAGATGAACACATGGAAACAGGTAAGCAGACAAACTCTATTGCATAACCATGACAGTACCCCCCCCTCTTACAAGGCCTCCCCCTTCCCCGCCTAGAACCAGGTTAAGAGGGGAACTTCAAATTAAACTTCCTCAACAGACGAGGTGCAAAGGCCTCAGAAGCCGAAATCCATGACCTCTCCTCAGGACCAAACCCTTTCCAGTGCACGAGGTAGTGGAGAATGCCTCTACAGAGTCGGGAATCCAAAATTTGGCTAACCTTGAACTTATTGAGGACTAAAGGCTTCAGAAGGGCAACATGGAAGGAGTTAGAGATTTTGAGGCCTTTTGGGAATCTGGAGCTTGAAACAAACCGGATTCAGTTTAGAAGTTATGGTATACGGACCAATGAATCTTGGGGCAAATTTGAGAGAAGGAACCCCGAGTTTGATGTTCCTGGATGAGAGCCAGACTTTGTCTGCTGGCTGAAGAGAAGGTGGCTTACGCCTGCGACGGTCAGCAAAACTCTTGCATTTGTTGGCAGCTTTCTGGAGGGAATCATGAACGTCGGCCCACATGGAATTGAATGATTCCTGAACAGTAGCCAAAGGTGGAATGTCAGAAGAACAAGTCATAAGAAGAGGGAGTTGAGGATGTCTTCCATAAACAGTGACAAAGGGTGTTTTCTGAGAACTGACGTTGACATGATTATTGTGGGAGAACTCAGCCCACGGTAATAGTGATGCCCAATCATCATGATGGGCTGAGACCAAGGTACGGAGAAAGACCTCCAACTCCTGATTAACTCTCTCAGTCTGGCCATTGGATTGAGGATGATAAGAAGAGGTAAAATCCAAGGTAATGTCGAGGGATTTGCAAAAGGCTCTCCAAAAACGAGAAGTAAACTGCACACCCCTGTCCGAAACTACATGAGAAGGAACACCATGAAGGTGGAAAATCTCTTGTACAAAAATGGGAACCAAGGCAGGGGCAGAAGGAAGACCAGGAAGAGGAACAAAATGAGCCATCTTGGAGAACCGATCGATTACCACCCAAATGGCCATATTATTCTCTGACAGTGGAAGATCAGTGATAAAATCCATGATGATATGAGACCAGGCCTCCTTAGGAATGGGCAAGGGCATGAGAAGACCAGCAGGGGCTTGCGTGGAAGATTTAGACTGAGCACAGACGTGACAAGGCTTAATGTAGTCTTTAACATCTGAGCGGAGATTAGGCCACCAGTAGTGACGACTGATGAGCAGGAAGGATCAGAGGAACCCAGCATGACCTGCCACCTTGGAATCATGTCCCCAGCGAAGGATCTTAGCTCTTAGCTTCGTGGGAACAAAGGTCTTGCCAGGAGGAATTTTTGATTCCAGGGTGGTAGAATGGGCAAGAATGCATGAGGTAGGAATGATTGGCTCAGGATCAGGGGTGGACTCCTCGTCCAAAGTGTCAAATGACCTAGAGAGCGCATCAGCTCGACCATTGCAGGAACCAGGTTTATACGTAATCGTGAATTTAAAACAGGAAAAGAAGAGACTCCACCTGGCCTGTCTGGGGTTCAGACGTTTAGCATTCTGTAGGTACTGTAGATTCTTGTGATCAGTAAAGATCGTTATGGAGTGAGGGGAACCTTCCAAGAGATGATGCCACTCCTCCAACGCCAATTTAATTGCGAGAAGTTCCCGATCACCAATGGCATCATTTCTCTCTGCCTGAGAATTTTTTTTGGAGAAGAACACACATGGTTGATGTTTCTTCTCAAAGAACTGAAGAAGCACAGCTCCCACTCCCATCGAAGAAGCGTCTACTTCAATAAAAAATGGGTCCCCAGGATTTGGTCTCCTCAAGAGAGGTCCAGAGACAAAGGCCTGTTTCAGATCGTGAAATGCAGAGACAGCCTCGGGAGGCCAGTCTTTGGCATTCGCACCCTTCTTGGTCAAAGCGATAATAGGTGCGGCAATGGAAGAGTAATTCCTTATGAACCGCCTATAATAATTTGTGAAGCCAAGAAAGTGCTGTGTGGCCTTGAGGCTAGATGGAAGGGGCCAGTTGGTAATGGCCGAGACCTTTCCGGGATCCATGCGAAGACCCGCACTAGAAACAAAACATGCCAGAAACAGGACCTCAGAACATTCAAAGGAACATTTCTCCATCTTGGCATAGAGATTGTTCTCTCTAAGGCGCTGAAGTACAGTGCGTACATGGTTTCTGTGAGCAGGCAGATTTTCGAGAAAAGATGAGAATATCATCCAGATAGATGACAACAAACTGGTACAGTAGATCCCTGAATATTTCATTGATGAAGTTCTGGAACACAGCTGGAGCATTACACAAACTAAAAAGCATAACCAGGTATTCGTAATGCCCGTTCCTAGTGTTAAACGCAGTCTTCCATTGGTCACCTTCCCGTATTCGAATGAGATTGTATGCACCTCTGAGATCCAACTTAGTGAAAATGGAAGCCCTCTTCAACCTGTCGAATAGCTCAGATATTAGAGGTAAGGGGTATAGGTTTTTAATAGTCACTGCGTTTAAACCTCTATAGTCGATGCAGGGTCTGAGGGTACCATCCTTTTTGTCAACGAAAAAGAACCCTGCTCCTGCAGGCTATGAGGATTTCCGGATGAAACCGCTCTCCAGATTCTCTGCGACATACTCAGACACGGCCTGGGTCTCTGGAATGGACAGAGGGTAGGTACGACCCCTGAGCAGGGTTTCTCCAGGGACAAGGTCAATAGCACAGTCAAAAGATCTGTGGGGAGGAAGCACCTCATCCGACTTCTTACAGAACACATCCCTGAAATCGCTGTATGCCGTGGGAAGATCAGATGATACGGATGTGGTAGCAATGAGAAGCTTCCCCTTGGGGGTCACCTTGAGAAGACAGGACGAGAAACACAAAGGACCCCAAGCCAGGATCTGCCCAGATACCCAGTCCACATGTGGCGAGTGGAGCTGCAGCCAAGGAAGGCCCAATACAATGGGGGTAGAGACCTTGGATAGGATGAGGAAGGAGATCCACTCCTGGTGGAGTATCCCTACCGACATCCTAAAAGGTAGCGTCTGGAAATGGATAGGGCCCCTTGGGAGCACAATGCCATCAATTGACGAGACTACCAGTGGAGTAGCGAGGGGAGAAGCAGTTCTCCAGTCCATAAAATTGCCGACAGCCCCGGAGTCCAGATATGCTAGGACCGATTGGGGTGAAGTGCCTACATGGAGGAACACTGGAAGAAGAAGACGAGAAGGTGATGTTTCTGGGTCCAATACTCCACCTTCCGAATGTATTACCCGAGCGTTTCCCGGACGAAGCGAGCAGGAGTCACGAAAATGACCCTTGCCCCCACAATAAAGACACAAGCCCAGAGTTCTGCATCTATCACGTTCTTTGGGGGTTAGTCTGGTCCGGCCCAGCTGCATGGGTTCCTCAGAAGACAGAGGATGCTCCACAGGGCGACGGGGAAAAAGTTCAGGCTGACTAGGACCTAGGGGGTGCTGGCGTCTTTTTTCTAAGGACTACTCCTGGAAACGAATGTCAATCTGATTGCATAAGAAAATTACATCGTCCAGACCGGCAGGGATAGCTCTTCCTGCCAATTTGTCCTTCACTCGGTCAGAAAGGCCATGTAAAAAGGTTGCAACCAGGGCTTCATTGTTCCAGCTCAATTCAGCAGTGAGGATGCGGAACTGAAGTGCATATTGTCCCACTGAACATGATTCTTGGCGAAGGCGTAAAAGGGCACTAGCCGCAGAAGAAACCCAAGCTGGCTCCTCAAAGATATTACGAAAGTGCTTCAAGAAGTTGGACAGGCTGGAAACCACCGGATCATTTTTCTCCCACAGGGGAGTAGCCCAGGCTAAAGCTTCACCGGAGAGGAGGGAAATGATATCAGACAGAAAGTTTTGAGGCTGGAGCTCAAAATGAATGGTGCATTGGCTGAGGAGGCCTTGGAGTCCCCAGAGAAACGGGATGGAGCTGGCAGTAATAATGCATGCATGGATGCGACTGGTGCGATAGGTGCAGCTGCTGACTGTACTTGAGGCTGCAGGTTCGGGGTTCCCAAGGAAGCCTGTAGCTGCTCGAAGCAGGAAGCCAGATCTTGAAGAAATTGCATCACCTGAGTCTGATTAGATTCCTGAATCTTGAGTCTCCGAACTATGACCTGCAACGGTTCGACTTCAGGAAGCAGCACGTTAGTCGGGTCCGTGGCTGATCAAACTGTCTGGTCACCTTGAGGCCAGGTGACAGATGCACACCATAGGGATCAGGAGTGCACTGCAGGGTTGTGGACCCTACGGCTGACTGCTGTGGACGGGAGTCAACGTGATAAAGAAGGCAGGGCTGCCAGAACACCAAGACAGATCCCACTGGGGTTAGAGCGTAAGATTCACTGGGGCGCGGAGTCTAAGAGCCAGCAGGTGTTCACCAGAGCCTCTAGTGGTGAGGATGGACTGGGCTGCAGCTGGCTCCAGGTCACAACCCCCAGGGTCCCCCAGCTCGCACCCACAGTAGGCAACAGGAGGATAGGGATAGTGAGGGATAAAGCCAAGGTCTGGGCCACAAGCAGACAGGAATAGTCAGGGACACGCCAATAGGTCAGGATCACAGGCAAACAGGGATAGTCAAGGACACGCCAAAGTCGGTAACAGAACAACAGAAGAGCACACAGCAGGTAACAGGAAGCCAAACACACAAAGGTTGATCAGCAGGGTTGGCCTGCAGTGCACATGTTAATATAGAGTTCTCTGATAGGAGCTAGGGTGTAGCCATGCCAGAGGAAGGATTACAAAAGCAGTCAGGTGGGGGTCGGCTGGTCTCTAGAGATGAACACATGGAAACAGGTAAGCAGACAAACTCTATTGCATAGCCATGACAAAGAGCCCAACACGCCTGATTAGAACCTGTATCTCTATGGACGGCTCAGCCCAAGAAAGGGTTACCAGAACCAGGGGCTTATCCTTCTGGATAACTGGGGATGAAACAATGCCACCTAAGGTTTGTCCTTTACAGGACCTCAAGGTTCGGGTGTTCCCTGGATGGGTAGGACAAAACTTCAAAAAGTGACCTGCCTGGCCACAATAAAGGCACCATCTCTCCCTGCTCCTAAAGGTTCTCTCATCCTCAGAGAGACACATGAAGCCCAAGTGCCTGGGTTCACCTTCTCATACCAATTCGGTACCAGGAGACATGGGAGGTAAGGGAGGCATGGGTGGGACTGCAATGCTCAGAGACAAATGTACAGGAGGCTTCCACAAGCAATCCTTAAAAGAGACTCTCATCCTTAATCGTATCAGAGATACCATGAAAAAAATCAGCAACAAGGGACTCATTGTTCCACGCAACCTCTGCTGCCAGAGTATGGCTCTTAATGGCATAGTCGGCAACAGTTCTCATACTCATATAGTTTGATGGACATGAGGCACTTGGCAGCTGAACTGGAGAATGCGGGAACGTCAAATACCCTTTTTAACTAAGCCACAAACTCAGGATAGCTCAAGACAAGAGGGTTTGCCCAGACCAAGACTCTCTCAGAAAGCAAAGATATCACCAAACCTACTTTGCTTCTGTCCATGGGAAACAACTGGGGCAGCATCTTAAAATATATCTCAGCCTTGTTGAGAAACCATCTGCATTGGACTGGATTGCCCCCAAATAGCTGGGGAAGCGGAGCAGATCCAAACATACATCTTAGTCCTTGTACACATGGTCGAACATTCTGACAACTGGTGTTGCATACACACGGTCGGACAAAGTTGTCGGAAAATCCGATCGTTCGTAACATGATGACTTATTTAGTTACGACAGGACTACGTTCAGGCTAGTAGCCAATAGCTTTGGTCTAGGAATTTGATATGAGCATGCGTGGCACTTTGTCTGATCGGAATACTCTACAAATGATCTGACAAAGTCCGATCTGATCATGTTGTCGGAAAATTTTTATATCCAGCTCTCAAACTTTGTTGGTCGGACATTCCGATGGAAAAAGTCAGATGAAGCCCACACACGGTCGGATTATCCGACAACACGGTCCGATCGGACATTTTCCGTCGGAATGTCCGACTGTGTGTACAAGGGCTTACAGAGGTAATACCAGAGGCAGGTGCCAGCACAGAGACTGGAGCAGCAGCATTGTGGACCTGTAACATACGTTGTACCGGGGCAGCCACAGTGGGAGATTCGAGGTGAGTCGTGTGACTCAGGATCATTTTTAATGCCATGGAAAACTGATCCATGGGGTGACGCAGTTCATCCAATCTTGAAAAAATATTGACATTAGTGTTTTTGTCTTGTGTATTGTCTTTACAGAACATATGAATCACTTTAAGGACCCAGAATTTATGGCCAGTTTCATTGACAAGTACAGGGAAATGCGGAATTTGTGGGAGGTGAAACACAGTTTATATTAAAATAAACAAGCTAGGAAGTCAACGCTGGAGAAACTTCTGGAATTTGTGAAGACTCTGGTCCCAGATGCAACCATCCAGTTCTTGGAAAAGAAAATTGGGATCTTGAGGAACATGTATAAGAAGGAGCATAATAAGATCCAAAAATCACTCCTATCAGGAGCATCAGCAGAGAATGTGTATATCCCCAGGCTGTGGTACTTCAACAAACTGCAGTTTCTGGATGACCAGACAGAAGCCAGGGAATCACTTTCAACCGTTCCCTGCAGCCTTCCCTCCATCCTTCCCTCAACCCCAGCAGAGGCTGACAAGGAACAACCTGGGCCTTCCATTCTGGAAAAAGTGGATACGCCCAGCTGGAGCCAGGTATATTATTTTTTGACATATTTATTGGCCTAATATTAATGATGTTAACTAGATATGATAAATGATTACAAATTAATGATTTTATCCAAAAATATATGTATACATATCAATTGACAGTAGTGGCCAAAAATGTTTGTGACCAGTTTGAAAAATGCTAGCGTCAGAATATTTATTAACATTGAATTTGCAAGTGAAAATTGTGTGTGATTGATGAAACAAAAACTAAAACTATGTTCCTTTTTTATACACAGGATGAGCTCAGTCAGGAGGAGGGTCTAGAAAGTGGCAGCCACAAGGAGGTCATGCCCAGAGTCAGCCAGGAGGTGGGCAGGCCCAGTGTCCACCAGGAGGAGGCTGTGCCCAGTGGCAGCCAGGAGGTGAGCGGGCCCAGTAGGAGCCTCACCCAATCCCAGGTGCCTCCCCTCTGCCTTACCACCAAAAGGCCCAGGAAGAGGACGATGACAGAGGAGGCAGCACTGGGCCTCATTAGGGAAGCAAGCAATGTCCTCAGGAGCCCTCCCAACGCTGAAGAGGCCTATGGCTGGTATCTAGCTACCAGGTTGCTAGAATTGGAGAAGGACCAATGCCTCCTCTGTGATGGAATTATTTTTGAGGCCCTTTAGAAGTGGTTGAGGGGCCAGCTGACTAAGAACAGCCACATATATGAGCAAGCCCATCTGCCTCCTCCTCCTGACACAAGTCTACCACCAGGAGCACAACCTCCAAGGAAGGCTGCAGGGAAGGGTGCAGGGAAGGCTACAGGGAAGAGTGGATGGAAGGCTCCAGCGAAGAAAGTGATGACCTGGCTTTAGTATGGTCTGACAGAAGATGCAGTCTGGTGTAGTACCACAGCCTGGGGGCAGATATGTCATCTGCTGCTGGTCCTAATCTCTGGGATTCCTGGACTAGATTGTACTCCAAATTATATGGACTCCTCAAGCTTCCAATTTTCTTTTCCACAGATGTGATGTGTGCCTTGGGAGCCAAAAGGCTTCGCAAATTTTTCTACAAAAAAAGACAGTTTGTTTGTGAATAGACAGGTACATTTCAGAAAGACAATGTCAAATAAACAAGGGACACCAACCTCATTGAGTGTAATAAACAATACTGGGTAAATAAAAGAGTTGTGCTAAACCAGTGACACAAAAAGTTGAAATTGTGTACAAATAACCAAAGTCGCACTGACCATGTTCAAAGGAAACAGTGCGATTTTGTGTGACAACAAATATGTGAAAATGTTAAACACAGTCCCGTACATATATGTGCTGTACAAATCATATAATGAAAGACCATACATACAAAATCCTCACGGAAGTGACATTATAAGCCAAAATTAGTGGCCTTAAAAATAGTCAAAAAGGAAGTGTGATTACACAAACAGCCTACACCCATGCAAAACTAAAATTAAAGGATCAATAAATTAAACATATAAAGTCCATCCATAGATAAATCAAATCTTCAAAATGTGAGCCGTGTTCGATCCACCACCAATGTGTGAAGATTTACTTCTTACCAGAAGTCTATGACCCCCCGTTACAGAGGGTCACAGAAAGCTTGTAATGAAAATATGTCACTCCTGGACCATCAGACGATCCTGTTGATCTCTTTAATACACAGCCTCCAAAGCATAAAGAAAAAGTACCCAGCGCTCTCCAATCCACCTCTCATGGGCCAAGACTCATCGATATATACCAATGGCATGAAAGAGATAAGAGGCTCCAATAGTGTAAAACCCACAATTTATTTCACATAAAAAACAGCAATTGCATTTACAACAAGTGAAGATTTCAAGAGTCTTAAGTCAGGTGTTCTGGCTGGCACACATGCGGACAAACCCGCCCTTCCCAGATCTTCGACCATAAACAGGAGGTGACGTCAGCGTGTCGCTCCTCCCTACGTGTTTTGTAATAGATTACGTTGTCCAGGGGCATGGGTGGCGCTCTATGTCACCTCCCTTTATGCGGTCTCTGCCTGACCAAGCCACGCTCTGAACCACCAATCACAAATTTACCTGTCCAGCCCATGTCGCGCTCGCGAGATCTGCTGATATCAACTCCCCGACACAGCACACCCCAGGCTCCCCATACATACACCACGATTAGGTGCAAATCGAAAATTAATAATTACTAGAAAATGCATGTATGCCTGTTTCTCAAACCAGACTTATTTAAAATTAAAAATTAGAAATTAAAATTGAAATGATGCATCCCAATTCCAGGGCATGCAACCATATTCACCCATAGTAATGGGGATACGTAACATACCTGGGGAACTGAGCATTACAGATAGACACTTCTCAAAATTACAATGGTTCCCTAAATGCTCCGACCCTATATAGGACTAAAATGTCCCAATGTGTCCCTCATAAATTGAGATCCACCCACTCAACCGACACCACTAGTATCACACCAAAAAAAAAAAAATTATATGGAGATCACTATAAAATAATTTTTAATTAATGCTAAAAAAATATTGATGAAATAAAAAATAATAAAAGATGAGTATAAAAAATAATTGTAAACATTATTATTTGGCTTTTAAATAATACAATATTATTCATGATATCAAGATAAATAAGGAAGAAAGAAGTTTGTGAGGATATGAGCAGCAAAACAACTTAATGCGCTGCATTAAAAGATCACAGAATTAGCAGCATGAGGAATGCGCTAGCTCCAATATGAACGCTAGTTTTACCACACTGAGCGCTTCCGTCTCGTACTTGCTTCAGAGCATGCGTCGTTTTTGGTCCATCGGAAGACAGCATAAAGACGAGCAGTTTTCCTGATAGGAAATGTGTTCTATCTCTAGGTCCATCAGAATTTTTGAAAAAAAAAAGTATGATGAGGCATACACATAATCGGAATATACGAAGAAAAGCTTCCATCTGACTTTTTCTGTCGGACATTCCGCTTGTGTGTACGTGGCATTAGAGTCTGCAAAAGATTGATTTTGTTTCAAACATTTTATTAAAGTATAAGAAGTATTACAGTACAATATCAGCCAGGTTCATGCATTACTGATACAATACAATATGCCAAGAACAATCACAGTCAGGAATATCAACCATCAGGTAAGAACAGCAATTTTTTAAAGAAATACAATCTGAGGCAAACAGTATGATAATCAGAAGCGTTCACATGTTTATATCCACAGCAACTGAGTCATAGAAGTCAGGTTAAGGTGGGATGTGGAGAAGGGGGTCAAGGGTAACAACACTGGGCGAAAAAAACTACAGAAGGTCTCGGGAACCTGGTTACCATTGGGAGTATTATGTGTATCTTTCAACCATCCACCCCTTACGGGAACTTGCTGTGGATGGGAAAGACACACTGTAGGATACCTATCGGAGGTATGACAGGATTATTGAACATCACTGCATGGAGTCATAAACCGCTTAGTGTGTGTTACAAAGGATTAGGGATAAAGAGGTTGGAAAAAGCAAAACGTTTTTAACTTAGGGGTTATGAGGGAGAAATAGGAGGGGAGGTCAGGTTAGGGAGGTAAAAGATAAAAGATAAAAGGGGGTGCTTAAAGTGCCAGGGGTAAATGAGTCACGGAGGTGTAGGATGTCTCCGGTCAGAATGAGAAGGAGATGCAGTAGAAGTTGATCGAAAGTGTATCCAGCAAGACCAAATTTGGGTAAATTTATCATGTTTGTCATGTGATTGAAAAATGAGTCTTTCCATTTCTTCAGTCCTATTAATCTGTCGGTACCAGTCTTCCAACGTGGGGGTTGATTTTGACTTCCACCATCTGGGAATGCACTGTGTAGCTGCATTAATCAAATGTAGAGTAAGTGAGCATTTATAGCTGCGGAAAGGAATAGGAGTGTGATGTAAGAGGTATTGGGCTGGGGAGAATTCTAGGTGATAGGTCGTTATTTGAGTGATTTGGTCGTGAACTTTTTTCCAAAATGTTTGTATTGCTGGGCAGTCCCACCAGATGTGGAGAAAGGAGCCTACCGCTGAGTCACATCGCCAACACACTGGGGATATATCTGGGAATATCTTATGTACCTTATCTGGGGTGCGATACCATCTCGAGCATAGTTTGTATCTGTTTTCCTGTGTGGAAACACTAAGGGAACCCTTATGTGTGTGGTAGTAAATATATTCCCAGTCTTTATTGGACCAAGTAGCAGAAAGTTCAGTCTCCCACAATTGTCGAGAGGGGGCGTGCGACACATTGTCTGTAGTGAGTAGAGCCACAATCTGAGAGATAATATGTGTTTGGGGTTCCTGACTATTGCATAAATTCTCAAAAGGGGTCAATTCTCTGCACCAACTCGAAAGAGGCCTAGCGGAATAGAAAAAGTGTCGGATTTGTAAATATTTAAAAAAAGGTAAATGTAGGTCTGGAAATGCAGCTGTCATCTCCGGGTAAGGGAGCAATCTCTTACATCTAAAAAATTGGAATGCTCTATAAGAAGGTTGGGGCCGTGGGGTCGAGGGGGCTGTAGACATAACACCTGGAGGGAAGGCCGGGTTGTTAGATAAAGGCGTCATTGGACCATTAGGAAGGTGTAGGCCAAGGGTATTGGAGGTTCGGTGAACTGCCCTAAGCGAGGGTCCTATCAAAGGGTGTATCGTGCATGACTCGGGAATACAAGATTTGGGAATCCATGGTAGATTAGTCAGTGGGAGCGGACTCAGTGTTTGTTCTAATCTGACCCATGCTTTGGAATCAAGGTGCAAATGCCAATCTAGTATTCTCTGTAGGAGGTTAGCGTGGTAATAGGTGTGAATGTCCGGCAAACCTAGGCCTCCTTTGTTTTAGGAAGAATTAGTTTTGCCCAACTTAGACGAGGGGATCTATGAGACCATATAAAGGCTCTGCACATCTGTTTGTAAGCGTTAAAGAATCTTTTGGGGAGATCAATGGGTATAGCCTGTAAAAGATACAACAACCTCGGGAGCACATTCATTTTTAAAATAGCAATCCTCCCAAACCACGAAAAGGACATCCTGTGCCATTTCAGGAGGTCTTCTTGGATGCTTAGAAGGGCTGGACCGAAATTACAGTCATATAATTGGGATAGCGTATTTGGGAGTTTAATTCCCAAGTACGTCAATGTGTTACGTTCCCATTGGAAAGGGTAGTTACCTTTACATTGTGACACAAGGCGTTCCGACAGGGTGACCGGTAATGCTTTAGATTTGTCAAAGTTGATTTTCAAATTGGATATGATATGATAAGAGTCTAAATCTCGTAGGAGGTTGGGGATCGATATGATCGGGTTGGAGAGAAAGAGCAGAATATCATCCGCGTAGGCGGCTAATTTGTATGTATGATTGTTAATCGATATCCCCATTATGTTTTGGTTTTCTCTGAGCATGTTAAGGAGTGGCTCCAGGGTGAGCACAAAGATGAGTGGAGAAAGAGGGCAACCTTGACGTGTGCCATTGGTGATAGAGAAGGCGTTCGACAGGTGGCCATTAACTTTAACCCTCGCAGACGGAGCTGAGTATAAGAGCTGTATCATTTGTAGTAATCTAGGAGGGATTCCAATATACTGCAAAGTGGAGATCATATAATCCCAGGCCACTCTGTCGAACGCCTTCTCAGCATCTAGGGATAGAAAAAAGCCTTCCGAGTGGGACGTGGTGAGCCAGTGGTGAATATTTAATGCCTTAATGGTATTGTCCCTGGCCTCTCTACCAGGGACAAAGCCTACTTGGTCATTGGATATCAGATCGGGGAGTAGAGGTGATAGGCGATTTGCTAAAATGTTGGCGTATATTTTCAAATCCACGTTAAGTAAAGAAATGGGGCGATAATTAGTGACTAAGGAAGGGTCTTTACCTGGTTTGGGAATTACGGTAATATGTGCTTCTAGGAGGTCCGAATTATTCCTCGTGGATTGAGGAAGGGCATTAAGGGTCTCAGCTAAGTGTGGGGACAACAGATCAAGGAAGGATTTATAGTATGCCGCCGTTAATCCGTCTGGGCCCGGGCTCTTCCTGGACTTCAAGTGTTTAACAGTTTCCCTAATTTCTAGCAGCGAGATGGGGGCCTCTAGGGAAGAGACGTCAACGGTATTCAAGGGGGACGGGGCATATTTCGATAGAAAGTCATGAATCATGTCAGCCCGAGGCACGGGATCAGCATTATGGGGAGTTCGAGGCAGATTATATAAAGATTGAAAATAGTTAACAAAGTGCTTTGCTATGGCATCAGGTGCGACAACAGGAGTCCCTGTGGGGGTCACAATCTTATGTATAGTATGTAGCATTCTCCTATTCTTTAGAGCTTTCGCTAAAAATTTGCCAGCCTTGTTTCCGAATTTATAAAACATTTTGTGTGTGAGAGCAAATTTACGTTTAACTGACAATTGCAATTCCTCCAAAAGCTCTTCCCTGGCTATGGTAAGTTCGGTAAGACTGGAGGACGCAAGGGTGCGTTTATGTGTCCACTCCAACGTGCGAATGCGACTGTGTAACTCCGTGATTTGAGCTTCTCTAAGTTTTTTCCGCTTAGCAGCTAAAGAAATAAGCAGTCCCCTCACTACACATTTGTGCGCAGCCCATATGAGTCATCGAGTCTCCATAACAATGGACGTTGGGGTGTAGTCGTCAGGTTAAGGGTGATAGTAATCGGGTTGTGGTCTGAGAGAAATGCCGGTTCTATGGTTGCTCGCATCAAGCAGCCTACATCAGTTTGTGTAAGAAAAAAAAGGTCTATGCGTGAATATTTATTATGAGGTGGGGAGAAAAACGTGAAGTCTTTAGTGCTTGGGTGTAACATACGCCATGTGTCATGTAGCGTAAGAGACTGGAGTTCCATTTTGATGGCCCGCAATGCTCTGTAAGTGATACAAGAGGAACCATTAGACGTGTCGATGTCTGGGGAAAGCGGGATATTAAAGTCTCCCCCCAGGACGAGCATCCCGTGTTGGAAAGTGGTGAGTTGAGAGAGTGCGTCTCGGAAGAATGGAACATGTCTAGAATTCGGAGCATAAATGTTAGCTATAGTAACAGGTCTATTATGCAGATATCCTTTGAGGAAGAGATATCGGCCCATCGGGTCCGACAGGACATCCGTGACAGTAAGAGGGCAATGTTTAGAAACTAAGATAGAGACTCCTTTAGATTTTGATTCTGTCGTTGTAGCATGATATACTATCGGATAATTTGTGTCATGTAGTTTGGATATAGAATCAGTCCTAAAATGCGTCTCTTGGACCAGAGCTATTTGTGCATGTGTTTTATGTAAAGCAAGAAGAAATTTCGATCTCTTTTCGGGAGTGTTTAAACCTCTAATATTGATCGAGTAGAATTTTGTACCGGCTGTGAGATCAGGTGGAGAAGCACGGACGTCTTGAGAAGAACGTGCTTCCGACATGTTCAGAGAGGTGCAAGTAAATCAAAGCAAAGCAATGGGAATTAGGGGGGGAAGCTAGGAGGATGGGAACAGTCCGAACAGTAATTAGAACGGATCAGCGTGTAAAAGGGCCAATTGTAATGCTGAGGGAAGAGGAAGGACGTGTGTGGGGAGGGAATGAGTGGGGGGGGGGGGGGGCAGAGAGAATCAGACCACTTATTCGGTGGTACGAGAAAAACAAAGAAGGGTAGGATGAGGCAGGGAGTCCCCGACACTAAACGAAGGGGATCCCGGACGACACCCTACAGTGGGGTTGGCCAAGTCTCAGCTCAACAACGGATCACAGAAAATTTGTCGATTGGACGTCCTCACGACATCCCAGGACTATAAGATGTGCATGATGGGAGCAGGTCTACATTACGATTGGTGTGTTTTTAAATGAACTAACGAAGGGAGGATAGTTAACAGAGGGTTCTGTCGTTCGAATAAACTAAGTAGCTGCGTGTCGTTGTATAACACAGTGTACACCAGGGGAACATTTCATTACATACATATATAAAGTTGTGGATAAACCAATTCAGGGTGCACAGGCACAACCGAACAGTCAACATTTATAAGAAACCTCAGATGTTCGGTGAACACGTCCGAATCCGCAGGCGACATAGAAGCAAATAGTTGCCTTCCGGATTCGATCGTAGAAAATGGTAAAATAGAGAGAATAAGCTCGTGAAACATAATAACAATATTGCAATATAACAACAACAAATCAGGATAATAATACTTATCAACTGGAGAATCTGTGAAAAGAAAAGAAAGGGAAGACCAGTCTGATGCAACGAGTATATAGTGGGGACACTTGCGGGTAGAAATCACCTTCAGTCCGGCCTTGTCACTGAGGGAGGCTTAAACAAGTGGGTTCGGGAACTGACGAAAGATTCCAGGATATAGAGCTGTTATCAGTTCTGCGAAGAAGACAGGACGATCAGTCTGCTTAGGGTACACATGTCAGATAGTATAGGGAGAGGTGTACAGAACGATATCGTGTAAACATCCAGAGTGGGATGGCAGGGAACAGACTCGTCTGTAACCGGTAACGAACGGCGTCCCGAAGTAAGGCTGGATCCAAAAGTTCCGCTGGTAGTGTACGAGTTGTCGCACAATGCCATATCCTGAAAGCAATACAAATCAGAGGGTACTGCGAAGAGGTAGCACAGATCGTTTTGTCAAGATCAGAGCAGTAACTAAAAAGTCACATGGGGACCAATTCAGTATCTGATCCGGGGTAGGTGTACTGCAGGACTAAAAAGTTTTCGTGTACCGCCAACGTGCTGAAGTGAAGAGTATAACAGGGAAAGAATCGAGTAACAAAAACCGATGCAACATGAACGGATGGTAACTAGTAACTCACTGCGGACTGTTACGAGTAGAGAAGACAGTTCGTTCTGGCGGGAAAGTAACAGAGAACACAACTAGGTGTAAAAGTCCGACCAGAAAGAAAAGGTGAAGAGTAAAGGATGGCAACTCACTCAGTATTCTCTTCTCGCCCGGCGGGCGCGTGGAGAGGATGAGGGACTGTGATCCCCGCGGGTAATATCAGGCGGACGCCGACCCCTCTGTCCCGAGGGGGATCTTCGTCTTCGGAAGGAGGTATCGTGAGTATCCATCGGATCCGCTTGTTGTCTGGGCACTCTAGGTATCATCGGACGGAAGGAGGCGTACCAGTTAGGGAGCTCAACCATGGGGATGTTCAGAATCGAGCAAAAGTTCGGCAAGTCTTCCGGTACTTTAAGGTGTGCAGTACGGCCGGAGTCAGAGGCTGCAAGGCAGAAAGGAAACTTCCATTTGTATGGTATGCCGTGAGTCTTCAGAACGTCCAGCAGGGGGCGCAAATCTCTGCGGTGTTGCAAAGTTATACCAGAGAGATCCTGAAAAATCTGGATAGGGGTAGAGCCAAAAGTTATGGTTTGCCTTGTTCTGGCAGCTTTTAAAATGTCCTCCTTGAGGTGGTAGTTGACCAGGCAACAAACTATATCCCTTGGAGGATCATTGTCTCTTCCCTTCGGTCTTAAAGCGCGGTGAATACGTTCAAATTCAATGTTAGATTGAGGTTGTCTTCCCATAATATCATTAAAGATGGAGGTGACTGCTGAGGTGATTTGGTCAGCTTCAACCGATTCAGGGAGGCCTCTAACCCTCAGGTTGTGACGCCTTCCCCTGTTGTCCAAATCTTCCAAATGTCGCTGAATATCTCTCATTTGAAGAGTATGGGAGTCCAGCTTCCTTGTGGTCTTGCGGAGCGATATTTCGTGTTGATCTGTAATTTGCTCCACTGTATGCATACGATCTGAAAGGCCTCTAATGTCAACCCTGAGTTCAGCTATGGCCGCAGACAACGTGTCTTTGATATCAGAGGCGACGGAACGGAGGTCGTTCATGCTGATCGATTGCGGTGAAGAAGCCGCCTGCTCTTCACCGCTCTCTGAGCTGCTGCGTTCCCAGCTATAAGGTTATCAGACAAGACGATCGCCCCCTGTGAGGGAGAGTGAGAGTCCGCGGCCTGAGGTGTGCTGTGGCGGGAAGGCGCCATGTTTCCTCGTTGTGACCTGAACATCTCCGGGATGATTTGAGGCGGTTGTCCGGCAGAATTTTCTCTCGGGGAGCGAGATCTGGATGCGGAGGACGAACGGGAGGCTGTACCCATCGTTAGATGTAAAACATTGACGGGAAGACCTGCGGTAGGCGATAGCTTTTGTCCCGGGATGTCGGAGGTAAGAGCTCAAGCGACCGCCATCAAGCTCAGCCAGGCCACGCCCTAGAGTCTGCAAAAGATTGATACTCGGGCGGCGCTTCACCCATACCTCCCAGTTCACCCATACCTCCCAACTTTTTGAGAAGGGAATGAGGGAAACCTATTAGCAAAAGTATGTAGGCATAGGGCACAGGCCCTGCCAGCCCCCTTAACCACTTCAGCCCCGGACCAATAAACACCCTAAGGACCAGAGGTCTTTTTACAATTTCGCACTGCGCTGCTTTAACTGGTAATTGCGCGGTCATGCAATATTGCACCCAAATGAAATTTGCGTCCTTTTCTTCCCACAAATAGAGCTTTCTTTTGATGGTATTTGATTGCCTCTGCGATTTTTATTGTTTGCGATATAAATGGAAAAAGACCGAAAATTTTGAGAAAAAATTATATTTTCTACTTTTTGTTATAAGAAAAATCAAATAAACTACATTTTAGTCATACATTTAGGGCAAAATTTATTCAGCCACATGTCTTTAGTAAAAAAAAATGTCAATAAGCGTATATTTATTGGTTTGCGCAAAAGTTATAGCGTCTACAAACTAGAGTACATTTTCTGGAAATTACACAGCTTTTAATTTACGACTGCCTATCTCATTTCTTGAGGTGCTAAAATGGCAGGGCAGTACAAATCCCCCCCCAAATGACCCCATTTTGGAAAGTAGACACCCCAAGGAAGTTGTGGAGAGGCATATTGAGCCCATTGAATATTTTTTTTTGTCCCAAGTGATTGAATAATGACACAAAAAAAAAAAAAAGTTTACAAAAAGCTGTCACTAAATGATATATTGCTCACACATGCCATAGTTATATGTGGAATTGCACCCCAGAATATATTTTGCTGCTTCTCCTGAGTACGGGGATACCACATATGTGGGACTTTTTGGGAGTCTAGCTGCATTGCGGCACCCCGAAAACCAATCACTGCCTTCAGGGTTTCTAAGGGTGCAAATTTTTGATTTCACTCCTCACTACCTATCACAGTTTCGAAGGCCATAAAATGCCAAAATAGCACAAACCCCCCCCCCCCCCCAAATGACCCCATTTTGGAAAGTAGACACCCCAAGCTATTTACTGAGAGGCATGTTGAGTCCATGAAATATTTTATATTTTGCCACAAGTTGCGGGAATTTTACAATTTTTTTTTTTGCACAAAGTTGTCACTAAATGATATATTGCTCACACATGCTATGGGCATAAGTCAAATTACACCCCAAAATAAATTCTGCTGCTTCTCCCGAGTACGGGGATACCACATGTGGGGGACTTTTTGGGAGCCTAGCCACGTACAGGACCCCGAAAACCAAGCACTGCCTTCCGGATTTAAATATAAAATGCTACCAAAAAAACCTGTTATCGGGGGGGGGGGGGGGGTTGTGTGCCTGTGTGTACCTACATGTCAGTGTAGTGTTGGTGCACACTACTTTCTGTCTTCTCCTCGTAGTCCGGTCAAAAAGACCGCCCCGAGGAGAATGATATCACTTCCTCCTTCCTGTGTATACAATACACAGTGGGAAGAAGCTTCTCATTGGCCAGGAGCGATCGAGAGGGGGTGGCCAGAAACCAACGGCCATCCCCTCATCATCGCTCCTGCAGCGAACCGGACCGCCGTATCCAGCGGGGGGGGGGGGTCCGATCGGACCCCCCACCCGCTGGAAGGCAGGCACGTACATGTACGTGCTTGTGCCTGCCTGTGCTATTGTAATGACGTACAATGGCAATACGGCGGTCCTTAAGTGGTTAAAGGAGAATTATACAAAAAAAGGATTAGTTAAACCCACCAGTGCTTTTTCTTTTTTTTACCCCTACTATTCCATTATACTGGCCTTTGAAATTTACAAATGCAGCAATTTTGAAATTGGATGAAATGTTTAGAACTGGGAAACACTCTCTGAAAGAGAAACAGTGCATTTTATATACAATTTTCTAGATCAGACCAAAATGAGGGACAAATGAGGAGGAAAGAGGACATTGTTCCAAATCAGGGACAGTCTCTTAAAATCAGGGACGGTTGAGAGCTATGGGTTCACCTTCCAGCAGGGCAACAATTCTAAACATACAACCAGAGCTAAAATGGAATGATTTAGATCAAAGCATATTCATGTGTTAGAATGGCCCAGTCAAAGTCCAGACCTAAATCTAATTGAGAATCTGTGGCAAGACTTGAAAATGGCTTTTCACAGATGCTCTCCATTCAATTTGACAGAGAAAGAGCTATTTTTCTAATAAGAATGGGCAAAAATATTACTCTCTAGATGTGCCAAACTGGTAGAGACATACCCAAAAACACTTGCAGTGGTAATTGAAGTGAAAGGTGGTTCTAAACATTATTGACTCAGGGGGGCTGAATACAAATGCACGTCACACTTTTCACATATTTATTTGTAAAACATTTTGAAAGCCATTTATAATTTTCCTTCCACTTCACAAGTGTGTGCCACTTTGTGTTGGACTATCACATAGAATACCAATAAAATAGATTTACGTTTTTGGTTGTAACATGACAAAATGTGGAAAATTGCAAGGGGTATGAATACTTTTAAAGCACTGTATACTCTATTTACCTTTGCATAATGTAATAGTTCAATTCTAGTGGGGAATTGGAGACATTGCCCACATCCCTAAAGAAGCATGAGAACAACAGAACCGAAACCCTCTGGCGGAACTTTAAAAGGCAATGACTCCAAAAAATGTATAGACAGTGGCTATAAAAATTATCATACATTTAATGATACAAATTCTAAAAACATGACTACATGAAAAATTAATATCACAAATATACCAGTTCAATGATATGTCCACATAAAATCATAGAAAACCACTTATTTTACATCACTCTCTGTATATTTGTAAAGAGTGACATAAAATTAGTGGTTTTCTATGATTTCATGTGGACATATCATTGAACTGGTATATTTGTGATATTAATTTTTCATGTAGTCATGTTTTTAGAATTTGTATCATTAAATGTATGATAATTTTTATACCTACTATCTATACATAGAAATTTTGGAGTCATTGTCTTTTAAAGTCCCGCCAGAGGGTTTCTGTTCTGTTGTTCTCATGCCATTTACCTTTGCCACCTCCTTGTACTTTACACATAGCTACATCTCTGGCAGATAGTTGTACCAATCTATTAATAATGATGTGTGGAGGAGCATGCGTGGAGCTGAGCTGAGTGGTAATGCCGGCTTAGAGCTCAGTTCCCGGCGGGAAACTAACGAGCCTCATAACGGCGGAGGTACCTCGCCCCTCCGCATAGACACACAATAATTAAGTGCCCGAATTACCCTACCTCATTTTGAGGCTATCCTGGGGGATCACAAACACCACATGAAGCCGAAAACCGGCAAGGGACCAACGCCTCACAAACACAGAAGTGTGGCGCTTAAACCACCCCCCTCTGAGGTGAGACGCAGGGAGGAGAACAAACAGCCAGCCCTTTCTGCTGCATCATCCTCTAATGAATTTACATTAAAGGCACACAGTCCTTCTAAAGCCCCATACACACATAGCGGTATGTCCGACGTACTTAGTCTGGCGGACTTCCGCCAGACTGTCCGTCGGACTTTCCGAACGGGCTACTTGCCCACACACGGCACTTTTTCAGCGGACTAATACGGCGTACTAGGTCCGCCGTACTATCCACCCTACTTTTGAAATGAACGGACTCGCCCACACACGCGGAAGAAAGTCCGCTCATTTCGAGCGCGTCTCCAGGTAGGCGGGGCCCGCGAAGGAGACGTCGCTGGCCCCGCCGCCTGGTATGGACTTAAAGGGGAACCCCAACGCCAAAAAAAATCGGCGTGGGGGTCCCCCCCAAGTCCACAACAGACCCTTGTCCGAGCATGCTACCCGGCCGGCCAGGAAAGGGGGGGGCGAGCGAGCGCCTCCCCCCTGAGCCGTACCAGGCCGCGTGCCCTCAACATGGGGGGTGCCTTGTAAAAGCACCTTGTCCCCATGTTGATGAGGACAAGGGCCTCTTCCCGACAACCCTGGCCGTTGGTTGTCGGGGTCTGCGGGCGGGGGGCTTATCGTAATCCGGGAGCCCCCTTTAATAAGGGGGCCCCCAGATACCGGCCCCCCACCCTATGTGAATGAGTATGGGGTACAATGTACCCCTACCCATTCACCTGTAAAATAAAAGTAAAAAAAAAACACAACACACGAGATAAAATACTTTATTGCACAGCTCCGGGGGTCTTCCGTCTTCGGGGGTCTTCTCGCCGGACTCCTCCGCTATCTTCTTGTAGCTCTTTTGCTAGCGGAGGAGTCCGGCTTTCTTCCTCGCCGCCAGCCTCTTCTTCCGACTTCGGGGGTCTTGTCCCCCTCTTCGGTTCTTCTGCCGGGCCACTGCGCCTTCTTATAGCTCTTTTACAGGCGGTGGCCCGGTCTTCTGTCGCCGCCGCCACCGCCTTCCGTTCTTCTTTTTCTTCTTCTTCTTCTCCAGGAGATGTTGACTCGACGATCTCTCCAGCCTCAATGCCAGGGACGCGCTGCGCTGCCACTTATATAGGGACAAGGGGCGGTTTCACATGGGTTTATGTCACATGGGTTGGTCACATGGGTTGATGTCACATGGCGACAGTCCCAGCATCCTCCAGGACTGTGACATCGTAAGGGGGCGGGGTCACCATGTGACACCAACCCATGTGACATAAACCCATGTGACACCGCCCCTTGTCCTTATATAAGTGGCAGCGCAGCGCATCCCTGGCATTGCAGCCGGAGAGATCGTCGAGTCAACATCTCCTGGAGAAGAAGAAGAAGAAGAAGAAGAAGAACGGAAGGCGGCGGCGGCGACAGAAGACCGGGCCACCGCCTGTAAAAGAACTATAAGAAGGCGCGGTGCCCCGGCAGAAGAACCGAAGAGGGGGACAATACCCCCGAAGTCAGAAGAAGAGGCCGGCGGCGAGGAAGAAAGCCGGACTCCTCCGCTAGCAAAAGAGCTACAAGAAGATAGCGGAGGAGTCCGGTGAGAAGACCCCCGAAGACGGAAGACCCCCGGAGCTGTGCAATAAAGTATTTTATCTCGTGTGTTGTGTTTTTTTTTGTACTTTTATTTTACAGGGGAATGGGTAGGGGTACATTGTACCCCATACTCATTCACATAGGGTGGGGGGCCGGTATCCGGGGGCCCCCTTATTAAAGGGGGCTCCCGGATTCCGATAAGCCCCCCGCCCGCAGACCCCGACAACCAACGGCCAGGGTTGTCGGGAAGAGGCCCTTGTCCTCATCAACATGGGGACAAGGTGCTTTGGGGTGGGGGGGCAGCACGGCCCCCCCTTCCCCAAGGCACCCCCCATGTTGAGGGCACGCGGCCTGGTACGGCTCGGGTAGCGTGCTCGGACAAGGGTCTGTTGTGGACTTGGGGGGGACCCCACGCCGATTTTTTTTCGGCATTGGGGTTCCCCTTTAAGTGCATACCAGGCGGCGGGGCCAGCGACGTCTCCTTCGCGGGCCCCACCTACCTGGAGACCCGCTCAAAAAGGGCGGACTTTTCTCCGGGTGGGAAAAGTCCGCACATTTCAAAAGTACGGCGGACTGGCATACACATGGCCGGATTGTCCGCCGAAATGCGAGTCCGGCGGGAAGATTGGTGTGCAACACGGCATTCTAAGTCCGCCGTACTTCCGGGTCAAAAAAGTATGCCGGAGGCTACACATGGGGGGATTGTTTGGCGGACTTGAGTTTGCCGGACTTTTCCACCGGATTGTTTGATCGTGTGTACGCAGCATTATTCTACTTCTAATATTAATGTGGTAGAACTGGAGAATGTTGATATCTCTCCTCATAAGGACATGTCACCTCCTGTAATACTGAGTCAAATAGAAAACTTGCTTCAAAAATCATTAAAATCTACCGCAGATCTCATCACCACAAACCTCACTAAAGAAAATAGGGAATTAGGCCAGGGCACGTCTGAACTTGAAATTAGAGTAGACGATTTGGAGAATAATTCATCAAACTTTGGCTCAGAAATCAATAGTCTTAACGAGGAAAACAACATCCTAAAATCTAAATTGGAATCTGTGACTGACTTACAAGGAGCTATGATAGCACTCTTTCAAGAATTGCAACCAGCCATACCATTAGAACGTCTCGAGATGGACAGGGTTCATAAAGCCCTAACACCGAAAAAACAGGGATGTTCCTTGCGCCTCCTCTTGCTACCCTCAGCTGCTCAGTGTTTGATGGGCAACTGACAGTGGCTCATTTACCCTTGGAGGGAGATTCTTTCTCCCTTCAACAGATATGTTAAGAATTTATATATGGTATGCTATATTATCATGATGAATGCAAATCACACTCTTTTTTTGATTCGTTTTTTTTTTTACTTTCAATAAATGTTTATTCATTTTGAAAAAAGAAAAAAAGATAAGCATGTTACAGCAACAAAACAACATTACGTGTTGAAACAGCATTTAGTCCCAGATTACAACAGGCATCGGTGTACGTGACTTATGGTATTGACTAGTTCTGCAGGACTGAAAATACTGAATACAGTGTTAGAAGGTGAAACCATATTCCAAAATAAACAAATAAACACTGGAGCTAAGTAGAAGGAGTGAAGACACCAAATAAAGGTCAATTGGCGGATTATTTATGGCCTTAATATAAACCGATCCAGAGGCTCATTGACAGGATTTGGTGTATCCCTCACCTACACCCTGTTACAAGTGAACAAGGGAGGTGAGACAGAGGATCCCCCACCACCCCGAAAGGGTACTTGCTGTGGCAGGAGGCCCCCTACCCCCCCACGCCCCTGACTACAGACCGTTGTCTGGACATGAATGGAGCAGTTAGAGGCCCAACTGGGTAGCCAACAAATAGTAAATAGAACCAACAATCATAACTAAAATGGGTTCTTTGGCAAGGAAAGAGCCAAACAAGGGTCTTAGCTCTCAGTATCCCAAATGGACCTGAGGAGCCCGGAGCTCCGGCCATAAAGCAAGAAAGAGGAAATAGTCAGAAAGGAAAAGAATATCAATCACAGGCTAGATGAGGAAAGTGTGAGAGATAGGATCAGTCAACTCATGAGGTAAAGGTTACAGATCAGGGGAAGAGGTATAAAAGAAGGGAGGGGGAGAAGAGAAAAGTAGGGGAGACAAAGTGAGGAGGGAGAAGGAAGGAAGGAGGGTCAACCAGGGGGATTCACATGGATCAAGATTATAGGACCGGGAAAAGGGAAATATTTTGGGAGGAGGCCCAGGGTTCCCAAACCCTCTCAAAAGTACGGGACTTATCCTGAATGCAACTTACAATCTTCTCTTGTGTCATTATCCAAGACATTTTACGATTCACTGCAGCGAATGGGACTGCAGTTTGTTTCCAGTGAGCTGCTATGGTGATTTTGGTACCCAGTAGGATAAAAAAAATTAGTGCATGTGAAAATCTGTCTGCATTTTCTACTTTGAGGTTGAGTAGCGCTATCTCAGGGTTTTGGGGAACCTGAACCGACACAAGCTTACGAATGAGGGTGAAGACTTTATTCCAAAGGCCCCTAATGCGTGGGCACATCCACCATGTGTGGAATAAAGAACCTATGTGACCGCAGCCACGGAAGCATAACGGGGACGCATCAGGATAGATCTTAGCAAGCAACGTGGGAACCCTGTACCAACGGGTAATTATTTTGAGGCTAGTTTTAATTAGGGACACATTGAGGATCCCTGTAAAGTATCTTTGGAAACATGTAAACCATAAATCTTGGCTCCACGATATATTAAGTTCGTTTTCCCAGGCGGTGGCGTATGAAGGTTTAGCTAGTGATGTGGCCAAGGAGGAATATTTTACTGATATCCCTCCCCTCTGACCCGCGATGTCTGCGCACCAAGTCTCATATGATGTGGTTTCGGGGGGATCGGGCTTATTGGTTCATATAGAATGGAGAAAATGTGTAAGTTGGGAGAGTCTTAATTTTTCCGAAGGGGGCATCTCGAGTTTCTTTAAGCAGAAAGCAAGTGAGATGGGGCCCGAGGAGGTAAAAAAGTTGCCAATTCTGAACAATCCTTTATTAAGCCACCAACTAAATGCAAGGATATTCATACCTGGTGGGAAGTCCGGGTTATGAAAAATGTGCGCTAGGGGATGGAGGCCTGAGATCAATGAGGGATTTTTGTGTAACTGATCACACAGGGCCAACGAGTGAGAGAGAGTGGGGGCCATAATAGGGGGTCTATTTTTAGGGGGGACCAAATTAGATAATCAATGGTGTGAAGGGGTATAGCCTGTCTCTCCATAGTTACCCAATCAGGTTTGGGACCCCGTGAGTAGACAATAGAAATCTGAGCCAGCTGTGCTGCCTGATAATACCACCAAATGTTCGGTAAGGCTAAGCCCCCTTGAGTTTTGAGTCTATACAAAAGATGTTTTGAGCCTCTACAGCCTTTTGGGCCCCAGATAAATTTCAGAATTTCGGACTGAAGGGTTTGGATTTGTGATTTCCTAATCGGGATGGGTAGAGACCCAAAAAGGTAGAGGAGGCGAGGTAGAAAGGTCATCTTGATCACAAAGACGCGGCCTAACCAGGAGAGGCCAAGTCATGACCAAATAACTAACTCCTCAGACAGTTTCTTGAAAGCGGATGGATAGTTAGCAGTATAAAGGGCTTCTATGCTAGATGGGAGATTAATGCCTAAGTATGGCAATGAGGTAGAGCACCATGTGAATGGAAAGTGATTCTGTAAGGTGTTTACTAAGCTCAGGGGGACTAAAATATTTAAGGCCAGAGATTTTGAGGCATTCACCTTTAGACCAGACACTTGTCCAAATTTCTCAAGCAGGGCAAAAATCTTAGGCGTGGAAATCAAAGGGGAAGTGACAAAAAGTAGAAGGTCGTCTGCGAATAGAGCACATCTGTGTTCCTGCTGTCCGCATCGGACTCCTCTGATGTCGGGGTGGGATCTGATCACAATAGTCAAGGTCTCAATTGCAATAGCGAACAGAAGGGTTAGAGAGGACAGCCCTGCCTGGTGCCTTTTTCAATGTGGAAGGTCTCAGAGTAACAGCCTTGTAGTCGGACCTGTGCGCTGGGAGTGGAATATAGGGCTCTTAGGGTTCCCAAAAAGAGAGGGCCAAAGCCCCATCTCTCCAGGACTTTAAATAGAAAAGGCCAAGTGAGCCTATCAAAAGCCTTTTGAAGGTCGATTGAAAGTAAAAAACCTTCTTGGGGGGGACCGCCATCCCAATGGGATTTAAGGATAGAGATGATATCAATTGCTCTCCTTATCTGATCTGGTCCTTGTCTCCCCAGGATAAAGCCCACCTGGTCCTTGTGTATATACCGAGCAATAAATGTGGAGAGCCTATTGGATAACACTTTAGTTAGGATCTTAAGATCATTATTAATGAGTGAGATCGGGCGATAGTTATGCACCATCGACCCATCTTTCCCAGGTTTAGGGATGACAGAAACATAGGCTAAGTTCAGGGCTTTATCCAAGGGAGAACCAGACTGGGCAGAGTTAAAGAAGTCGACCATGTGTGGGGCAAGGACCGAGGCAAATTTCTTATAGTAGCCTATAGCAAAGCCATCGGGGCCCGGGCTGAGTTAGGTTTGAGCCTTTTGATAACCTCCAGGACCTCAGGAACTGGATCCTCCAGCAGGCTGGCATGGTCTTGGGATAATTTCGGGAGGGAGATAGTGTCAAGAAACTCATCTAAGGGAGTCTGTGGGTTTTGTCACTTCATGTTTATAAAGGGAGGAATAAAATTTGTGGAAGGTTGACATAATGCGGAGGGGGTTTTGTGTCAGGTTACCGGAAGAATCTCTTATTTTAGGGAATGTGGAGGAATGGTGCCTCGGGGAAAGTTTGGCTGCTAGTTTAGCTCCTATCTTGTCTCTCTGATAATAAAACCGTGCGCCCGACCATTGTAAATGCTTTTCAGCCTCAGTAGTGAGAGCCAAGTTACGGGCAGTTCTAGCCGAGTGAAGGGCATCCAAAGATTCCCCAGTTGGATTGCGTTTGTGAGCTTTGCTTAGTAACCGGAATTTGCGTGAGAGTTTGTCTATATCCGCCTTACGTTCCATCTTAAGTTGAGAGGAAATTTGAATGATTCTCCCCCTAATAACCGCTTTATGTGTGGCCCATAAGACTTCTAGGGAAGTCGAGGTATTTTTATTCAAGGAGAAGTATTCTTGAATGTCAGTTGTGAGAGTTGCACATTGAATGGGATCACCAAGGAGGCCCTCATTGAGGCGCCACGTAAATCGCATGCACGGGTTATGCACTCGTTGAAAGTAGAGGAGTACCATGGAATGATCTGATATTGGTTGAGCAAGAACATGAACATATCACTGTTTTGTGTGTTAAACAACATTTGCAAAGGAGTAAGGCAAGAAGAAGAGGCTTCGAAGCTTGTAAAACTTCTATAGTTACTGATACATTAAACCATGTGACCAAAATTAATGAGAAGTTGTGTTCACTAGCAAACTTTGGGACGCGTACCATACAGTCCAATTTGACCATTTAATGCTCATTTGCAGAAAGTTACCCTGGGAGGCTGCAAAAAGAATTTCATATGTGGCATGTGTATTCGTTGTCTCAATGACTTCCTGTAAGGAAGGGGGATTTGTCTCTTTCCAATGTCGCAGTATTACCAATCTAGTTCTAAGCAGAACATGTGTGGCTATGGTTCTGGTTTGTGGTGGTAACTGTTCTACACCTAAGTCTAAGACCGCCATAGCTGCACTAGGTAATATTAACTTCCCAGTGAGGGTAGAGATCAGAGTAAATGTTTTAGACCATAGCTGCAGTAGCTTCGGACATCCCCATATGACATGATAAAGTGTGCCAATTTCTCCACAGTTTCTCCAACAAAGGGGGGAAATCTGAGGAGAGAACCTGGAGATCCTGTAGGGTGTCAGGTACCATCTCAGCAGTAATTTATGGGTCGTTTCCCAGAGGTTAGCACTTTTAGTCGCTTTAAAGGTGGTTTGTAAAGCCTTAACCCATTGGTCCGCAGGAAACTCTGCACCCAATTCACGTTCCCACGCCTTAATGTTAATGGATTTTTCAGAATTTGTCTTAGAATTTAGAAGACAATAAAACATGGATATGCCCTTAATAGCGGTGTATTGGTTAGTAAGATAAAGAACTACTCGCCATGGTAATTGTATGAGGAAGGTGGGGTTTCTTGTAAGAAAGTGGGATACCTGCAAGTATCTATAGCGTTCATTATCCTCTAGGTCATATTCTGCTTGTAGTGCATCAAATGTTTTAGGATGAGAACCTGCCATCAAGTCTGTTATGTTTTTGATGCCCCTGGCCACCCATCTGCTCACATTCAGATCTGGGATTAGCCATGGAATACAGGAGAGTGGAAGTGGTATCACTTTTAAAACCTGCTCCGAAAAATTTAAAGATGCAAACTGCTTCCAAACGTTTAAGGTGGCCTCCATGGTGATCGATAAATGTGAGTGGGGCTGAGAGGAAAAGGTGGAAGACAGAAGCAGGTCCACCAGTTCCTTCTCATTGATCTGTGATTTTTCCAACTCTACCCATCTAGGACTGTGAGAGTGGGGGAATCAGGCCCTAGCTTGTGCAAGGACAGCAGCAGAATGATAGTCTTTCAATATAACATGACCTATACCCCCTGCATTTTTAGTCTTGATCAGTTTTTTAAAGGCACATCGAGCCTTTTTACCTTGCCATAAATATTTGTTTAACATGGATTGTGCTTTGGTAAAAAAGGAGTTAGGGAGTACGATAGGTAACGCTCGGTACAGGTACAACAGCTGTGGAAGCACCAGCATCTTAAAGGTGGCTAGACGCCCTGTCCAAGACATTTCCACTTTTGAGACTTCCTGTAATTTGGCACTAAGGGCATCTAAAAAGGGAGAGTAGTTAGCTGCATACAAATGCGCCGTGGATGCCGTAAGGGTTATTCCTAAATATTTGATCCCATCTTGTTTCCATATGTAGGGGAATTCTGACATGAGTTTCTTTCGGACCCGTGGGTCCACCCCTAGGTCCATTATGTATGACTTAGTGTCATTGACTTTGTAATAGGATATCTTGTTAAACATGACAAGGGATGAGTGTACCAAAGCCAGGAAGGTTCCCACATCAGTTAAGATCATTATGATGTCATCAGCAAATAGACTGATTGTGTGGGTTGAGTTAGTTGTGCGAAAGCCTGAGATATCCGGGTGAGATCGGATATGAATCGCTAGGGGTTCCATCAGTAGATTAAAGATTATAGGGGATAGAGGGCAGTCCTGTCTAGTGCCGTTCGTAATATCAAACGGCCTAGACAGAACTCCAGATGTATAGATTCAAGCTGAGGGCTTGCAATATAGGGCCAGGATGGCATTCAGGATACTACCAGAAAAGCCAAATTTCAGTAACACCTGGGTGAGGTAACGCCAATGAATGCGATCGAAAAGCCTTCTCTGCATCCAAGGCCAGCAGCAGAGAAGGCCTCCTGTGGATCTTGGCCAGATGAATGATGTTTGTCAATCTACGAGTGGCATCAGATGTCTGACGTCCCTTAGTAAAGCCTTTCTGGTCAGGATGTATGAGCGAAGGAAGAAGATCTAATAATCGGAAGGAAATCTTTTTAGCGTAAATTTTCAGGTCGATGTTGAGAAGTGAAATGGGTCTAAAATTTGGAGGTGTATTGGGATCCTTACCTGGGTTCGGCAATGTCACAATAACAGCAGTTAGCATCTCAGGGGGGAAGGAGGCAGAGGCAGCAGCAGTATTAAAGATATGTTCCAAATATGGAGTCAGTAAGAGTTTAAAGGCTTTGTAATAATCCCCTGAGAACCCATCCGGACCTGGTGATTTATTACACGGAAGGGAGTTAATAGCTCTATGTACTTCCTCTGTGCTGAATGGGCGATTTAGAGTCGAAAGATGTTCCAGTGAGTAGGTATATTTAGCTTGTCCAGAAATGACTGAATTGCTTTAGGAGTGGGTTGGGCAGTATTTGGGTCGTTTTTCAAATTATATAGGGAGCTGTAATATTGGCTGAAAGTGTCCGCTATCTCCTGGGGATGGTAAAGCTTGCTACGGGTGACGGGATGTAGTATATATGGGATCCTAGTCTTTTGTCTCAGCCCCTTTACTCTATTTGCTAAGTTTTTACCTGCCTTATTTCCCGTGGCGTAATAAGACATTTTGAGTCTTCGCGAAGATTTCTCAAAATCTCCCAAGAAAAGCATTCTCAGCTCATGTCTCAGCTTACTGAGTTGGTTGGAGATCATACATGAAGGGTTATGTTTGTTATGAATTTCTAACCTAGAGATCTGCTCAGTTAGGTCTGTAATCTGTTTACGCTGCTGCCTCTTAATCCTTGCCCCCATTTGCATGAATATACCACGAATGAATGCCTTATGCGCATTCCAAAGTACAAAATGATCCTGTACAGAAAAAGCATTAAGATCAAAAAAATCTTTCAACTTCGATTCAATTCTTTCTCTATAGTCCTTCTTTTGCAAAAGAAATTAGTTAAGCCTCCATAATGGAGGTGGACCTCCTAACAATGTTCCTGATAATGTCAATGTGATAGATGCGTGATCAGACCAAGTAATGGTATTGATGATCGTGGATGCCACACCCGCTAAAGTATCCTGATCCACCATGCGCCTGGAACCAAAGGTGGAGTCAGTAGTCGGATCGGGAGTTGCATTAAAGTCGCCGCAGATGATAAGTTTTCCCTTTTGGTGAGCTCTCACTTTCCTCATCAAGCTATGGAAGAAGCTAACTGAGCGTCGATTAGGGGAATAAGCATTCACTATGGTGAAAGTAGCTGAATTAAGTTCGCAAATTAGTATGAGGAATCGGCCCTTAACGTTCTGAATGACCTCGAGTGGCGTAAAGGCTATTGAGTCCTTAATCACTGTTAGAACTCCTTTAGTTTCAGTGGAAGCGTTAGCGGTAAACACATGGGGAAAATTTTTGTGCGAACAGTGTGGTGGAGCTGATGAAATAAAATGAGTCTCCTGGGCGCATAGGATATCAGCCTTGTTGGAGATTGCTTCCGTCCACATGGATCTCCTCTTAACTGGGTGGTTGAGATCCTTCGCATAAATGGAGATGATTTTAACACCCATAGTTAACTTCTGAGGGGAGCTGTAGTGTAGCTGTAAACCTTAATTCTATATGGCAGTGAATTCCCATCCCAAGGCCTAGCTTGGGAAAATACCTAAGGGCACTCGAGAGCTGTGTAGTGGATAGTAAGTACTCACAGTGCAAGGTGACGTGGAACTGCATCCTGTGTCTTTCAGCTGTTTGCGTTAGGAGGTATACTTGAATAGCAGACTCATCCTGGAATCTCCAAATTCCGATTATTGTAACTTTAAACAAAAAAGAGTAAGAAAAAACATAGTAACATAAAAAAACAAGCAAACCATACAACCAAGTGACTTATCGTGAAGCCACATAACTTGACCGCCCCTAACGGGGGCAGAAAAACTTATAGCGCCGGTATGCAGTAACACACTGCTCAGAATCAAGAGGGGGAAAGTTACTTGGCCTAAAGGCAGTCTTGAGAGGACCTTCGGGGATAATGTAGTAATCATAGTACCCATCCGGGCTAGGCGTGGGAATGTGCATTCTTATGTGTGACGGTTTTCCACGTGGGGCTTGGTGTGCGTCTTGGGTTGCTCGCAGCTTCATCTGCTGTTCGCTCAGGAAGTATCTTCCACTGCTCCAAGAGGGACAACCCCTTTTCCAAAGAGTCAATGATGTGCGTGCGGCCATCTTTCAGGATTGGAAGCTTGGTGGGGTATCCCCATCGGTAAATGATTTTATGGTTCCTGAGCACCTTGGTTATGGTGTTCAGATTTTTCCGTTTTTGTAGCGTATATTGCGACAAGTCGTCAAAAAATTGCAAGTTGTGATGTTGTGCAGGTATGTGCTTACCTTTGCGCATCAACATTGATAATTGTTCTTTCACATGGTAGAAATGAAGGCGCAGGATCACATCTCTCGGAATTTGATCCGACAAGAAAGATGGTTTAGGTAAACGGTGGATCCTATCAATAGTCAAATCAAGATCAGAGAGATTAGGGTCCAGGGCTTTGAACAATGAGGAAACATAGGTGCGTAATTCATTCTGTTGGATCGACTCCGGGATCCCTCTGATTTTCAAATTATTCCTCCTGTTCCTATCCTCAATGTCCGCAAGTTTCGCTTTAATCAACTTAGTATCCCCCTCTCTCTCCTCATGTGAATCCACCAGATCGTTAATGGTGTTGGCAAACTCACCCATTTTCTCTTCAATGTGTTCTACCCAGGTCTCCACTCCCTGTATAGATGAGTGAAACTTATGCATGCATTGTGCCATGTCAGATTGAAGCGAACTTCTCAAAGATAATAGCATATCTTTCAGCACAGTGTCCATGACAGGCTGATGCTGGGTTGGGAAAGATTTGATGGAATCAGGAAGTTCATGTGTCTCATCTCCTGAGTCTGAGGCATGGCCGACCTGCCAATTGCATCCATCTCCATCCAGTTTAAATTTAGCCTTAGCTGGGCTGCCTGATATAGGAGAGGGAAAACTAAGCTGGGAGCTTGCCGAGGAGCTATCATTGTGATGACCACTAACAGATGTGGGGAGCAAGGTGGCCGCATTGTTCAGTGGCATGGAAGATGGCCGGTGGCCATTTTGCTTACCCTCCTGTAGCTTGTGCGGGTAAAAGTCCGTCAAGAGCTGAGGCTTGCGCAGTTCCTTGCGCTTCCGAGACATGCCGCGGAGGTAGTTGCGGGTGTCTGGCTGTGTATGAGGATCGAAAGAGTCCCGGTGGTTCAGTTTGTGCCGCTATTTCCCCGATGTGCTCCGGAGCTCCGGACTCAAGCTGCCATCCGCTACGCGTGCAGGCCACGCCCCTTGATATTGGGGTGTCTCTAATCTCCGACCTTAAGGCTAAGGGAGTAGAGTTAAACTGGATAAAAATGTGGTCAATTCTAGCGTGTACTTGGTGGGGAACAGAGTAGTGTGTGAAGTCCCTACTTTTTGGATTCATTTCCCTCCAGATATCAACCAAGCCCACTAGAGTGCAGAGTAGATGCAATTTTAGTACTCTGTTTAGGGGGTTTCCTATTGCGGTGGGTGCTCCTTTCTGCTTTATCAAGAGAATTATCAAAGGGGAGATTCGTGTCTCCCTCCATTATGACCTTGCCCTCAAGCAGAGGGCTCAGCGTGGACATCATAGAGTGAAAGAAAGTTGCTTGGCCCTTATTAGGTGCGTAGTAGGATACAAACGAATAAATCATTCCTTCCAGGGATCCTTTTACCAAAAGATACCTGCCCTCCTTATCCCTAACAACATCTGATGGTGAAAATCTCAGGTTCTTGGAGAGACAGATTGCTACCCCCTTCGTTTTGTTTGTGGCATTGGAAAGGAAGAACTGGGGGAAGTGATTATGTAGGAAGGAGGGGATGTATGAGGATGGGAAGTGGGTTTCTTGCAGGAAGACAGAGTCTATTTTTTGGGATTGGTAAAATGTAAAACGTTTTCTCCTTTTGACAGGAGAGTTAATTCCCTGAACATTATGCGCATCCACACAGAGGGCAGGGGGGGTCTTGGGGTCAGACATCATGAGTCAGAGACAAGAACAAGCGCTTCAATGAGGGACATCTTACCTTTGCCACTCGATAGCAGGCCCAGACCCGGGCAGGAGGTGTCACAAGATGGAGGATTACAGAAGCCTTGGGAGTAGACCCCTGGATAACCCGGAAAAGAAAGAAGGGACAGAAGAGTAGGGTGTGGAGTTGGCTGATCCTGTAGAGAAAAAGCAAGAGGCATAAAAAACAAGCAGGAGCTCGGGTTAGCAGACCAAGAGAACCAGTAGAGGCTAGTGCAGCATACAAGAGTTCCTGCAGGGGAAGGAAACATTTGTCATTCCCCAGCAGGCTTACCCTGAGATTAAGCATCTCAGGAAAAATCCCCAACCAAGGGGTGAGTTTGGAAGTCTCAGAGTGAAGTATAATCGTCACTCCTAGACTGGTGGAGGCGCAGTGCAAACCACTCCAGCCCGGCCCCACCCAGAGCTCAGTGGGCCCAGCAACAAATTTAAAGTTAAACGAGACAATCAAAAACAATAAGCAGTAAACAAAAAAAGGGTAAAAAATTAAAAGTAAAAAATTATGGAAGGAAAGCTAAAAGCTTAAAAAAGGGGGGAAAGCGAGCCTGAGGGCTCAACCAAAGCCGTCTCTTAAGCGATGAGAACATAGATCCACCATAATCGAGGACTTTTTCTGTCTCACGTTGGGTCTCCGCAGGGAATGTCCATATAGGGTAAATTGCCGGGGCAAAAAATAACCAAGGGTTACCTGATGCCGTGTACACCCGATCAAACAATCGGGTGGAAAAGTCCGGCAAACTCAAGTCCGCCGGACAATCCCCCCGTGTGTAGCCTGCGGCGGACTTTTTTGACCCAAAAGTACGGCGGACTTAGAAAGTAGTTTTGCACTCCAATCTTCCTGCCGGACTTGCATTTCAGCGGACAATCCGGCCGTGCGTATGCCAGTCCGCCGTACTTTTGAAATGAACTGACTTTTCCCGCCCGGAGAAAAGTCTGCTCATTTTGAGCGCGTCTCCATTTAGGAGACGTCGCTGGCCCCGCCACCTGGTATGGACGTAAAGGAGAACCCCAACAAAAAAATTGGCGTGGGGTCCCCCCCAGGTCCACATCAGACCCTTGTCTGAGCACGCTACCCGGTCGGCCAGGAAAGGGGGGGGACGAGCGAGCGCCTGAGCCGTACCAGGCCGCATGCCCTCAACATGGGGGGTGCCTTGGGGAAGGGGGGGCCGCGCATCCTCTGGGACTGTGACACCATAATGGGTGGTGTCCCTATATAATTCGCAGTGCGTCGCGTCGGTGCTATTGTGAGCGGAGGATGTGACGAGGCAACATCTGAAGAGAAGAAGAGAAGAACAGAAGGCGGAGACGACAGCGGCGACAGAAGACCGGGCCACCGCCTGTAAAAGAGCTAGAAGAAGGCGCGGTGGTCCGGCAAGAAGAATCGAAGAGGGGGACAAGACCCCCGAAGTCGGAAGAAGAAGGTGGCGGTGAGGAAGAAAGCCGGGCTCCTCCGCTAGTAAAAGAGCTAGAAGAAGATAGCAGAGGAGTCCGGCGAGAAGACTCCCGAAGACAGAAGACCCCCGGAGCTGTGCAATAAACTATTTTAACCCTTGTGTGTTGTGTTTTTTTTACTTTTTTTTTACAGGTGAATGGGTAGGGGTACATTGTACCCCATACTCATTCACATAGGGTGGGGGTCCTTTAATAAGGGGCCCCCGTGTTCTGATAAGCCCCCCACCCGCAGACCCCGACAACCAATGGCCAGGGTTGTCGGGAAGAGGCCCTTGTCCTCATCAACATGGGGACAAGGTGCTTTGGGGTGGGGGGGCGCGCGGCCCCCCTTCCCCAAGGCACCCCCCATGTTGAGGGCGCGCGGCCTGGTACGGCTCAGGAGGGGGGGGCACTCGCTTGTCCCCTTTCCTGGCCGGCCGGGTAGCGTGCTCGGACAAGGGTCTGATGTGGACCTGGGGGGGACCCCCACGCCCATTTTTTCTTCGCTTGCTGCCTTTGCCACAAGGGTTTGATGGGGCTTGCTGGGGGCGGCCTCTTTGTGGATCCTGAGGCCTTGGGGTCTATGGAGGGGACCGGCGAGTGAGAGATAAGGCCCAGTTGTAGAAGGAGGCGTTCACCATCACTGAAATTTGAAAAGCCATACGGTTTATTGGAATACGTGAAGTTCAATCAAAATGGGAAGGCCCATCTGTAAGTAATGGAGTGTTGTCTGAGGACTTGTAGAAGAGGTTTCAAAGCTCTCCTCAGTTGAATCGTGTATGGGGATAGGTCAGAAAAGACTTGGACTGGATAATTTAGTAGATTCCTAGTGAGAACCGAATCCTACCAAGCGACAGTACACACATTATTCATATCCTCACCGTTCATCTTCTAGGATAGACCACATATTCTTATCCACAGGTATGATACTGGAAATCTCATCCTCTAAAATTGTTCCTATTCCTTGGTCTGACCACAGTGCAATTTACAATACCATAGCCTCAAAAATTCCAAAAGAAATAGACCCAACATAGCTATTAAGAGATTTCCTGCTTTAAAATCCAGTACATAAAAACAATATTGAAATAGCACTCAAAGATTACCGAAAACATAATTCTACACCCGACATCTCTCCAACCAATTTACGGGAAGTACACAAACCTGTTTTTCATGGCATAGGTTTACAACAAGCCAATACATTCAATAGAGAGCGAAAAGCCCTTTGCTGCACCTTAGAAACAAATTTCAATACGGCATTCCAACATAACCCCTCTCCTATAGCCAAAATAAAATTAGATAAAGCTAAATTGGAATTTGATTTGTTCTTTACTGAATCTGCAGACAAAACTATCAAAAGGTCACGACATAACTTCTATACAAATGCAAATAAACCAAATACACTATTAGCCCGCGCACTAAAATCTTGCCATAATCCAACCGACATACACAAACAACCCATTGAAAATTTTACAAAAATTAAAAACACAATTAAATAATCTATATTCTTCTGATAATATGTTGTACCCATCTAAAGCAAATGCTTTTTTTTCTCATATATCTTTACCCGCATTATCTAAAGCACAACTGGAAATGTTGGAGGAATCTGTGTCTATTATAGAGGTATCTGAAGTCATTAAAAATCTGAAATTGAATAAAAGACCAGGTCCTGATGGATTTTCTGCTCTTTACTACAAAACATTTGCAGATATATTATCACCGGTTTTGACAAATGCCTTCAATTCCCTCTTGGAAGGCCACTCTTTTAGGACAGAAACCCTGACTGCAATCATTTGTATGCTACCTAAACCACACACAGACGATTCAATATGGACTAATTATCGCCCTAGCTCTTTATTAAATTTGGACACAAAAATTTTAGCCACAATCCTAGCTAATAGATTAAACAGAATCATTGGCAACCTTATACACCGAGACTAAGTGGGCTACATTCAATTCGACAAGCTGGAGATAACACATGCAATACTTTTATCTCATGCCGCTAAATCATGGCGTATACCCTACTTGTTTTCTCTCGCTAGACATTAGGAAAGCATTCGATACGATATCTTGGTCATATATGAATTATACCCTCAATAAATGGAGCTTCGGTCCTCATTTTTTACAATGGATTTCTGCACTATATCAAGCCCAAAGCCTACATTAAATATGCAGCATACAAATCAGATGAGTTCAATATACAGAGAGGGATGCGTCAGTGTCAGAGATGCCCACTCTTGCTGTTACTTTTTGCACTACTCATTGAACTCATAGCACAAAGAATTAGGATGGAACCTACAATAACTGGTATCGAATTGGGTGGCTATCATCACAAAATATGTTTATTCGCGGATGACATTCTCGTTTTTTTATCCACACCACAAGTTTCTGCCCAAACCTTATGGTTGTACTTCATGAATTTTCACTAATTTCAGGTCTAAAAGTTAATACCCAAAAAATCCTTAGCACTAAAAATCTCACTTGACAAAAAAAAATAAACAATCATTACAAAATTCATTGCCTTTTACATGGGTAGATCATAGTCTACCATATCTGTGTATTCAAATTACTTCTAACCCCTCAGATTTATTTGCAGCTAATTACCCAGCCCTATTGAAGAATACTACTACTTTATTATCTAATTGGTCATCATTACCAATATCGTGGTTCGGAAAAATTTGCATTATTAAAATGACTATTCTTCCGAAATTTTTATATTTATTTAGAACACATCCAATTCATATCCCTGCTTACTTTCTCTGACTGATTCAACAAAAAGTAACACAATTCAGTTAAGGAAAAATAAAACCTAGGTTACATAAGAAAACACTAAGCCCTTGTACACACGGTTGGATATTCCGATAGACAATGTCCGATCACGTCAATTTCGATCGTGTGTAGCCTAGTCCGACTGACAAGGTGAAGCGCATTCTCTTTTTCTTTACAATGCTACAATAATGAAGTTGTTTTGCTGCTCATATTCACACACACTTCTCCCAAACATATTTCTTTATTCTTTTTACTCATTTCATCAATACAATATTTTAATTTGTCACATCTCCCCAATCTTTTATTTTTTTATTTTTTATTTTGTGGTTGGGTTTTTTAATCAACATCTCTTTTTTTGACAGTTTGCTCATCTTTGCATTTTTTTGGTGTATTTTGTGTGTCAATTTACCACAACACCATTATTGTCTTTTTAATTTATTGCTTTCTTTTTTAATCAACAGGAGGTTATTTGGTGTTGGTGCCCCTTGTTATTCATTTGACTTTGTATTTTTGAAATGTACCTGCCTACACACAAATAAATTGTCCTTTTTGAAGTAAAACACATACGCAAGCATCTCTTCAACCAAAAAAAACTTTATTTAGGTGTCAAACAAATAAACAGGAAGGCAACGCTGGAGAAATTGGTCAATTTGGCAAAGCCTTTGGCCCCCAGGCCAGATATGAACTAATTTTTGGTTCTACAAGAGGCTGCATCTTCTGTTAGACCAAACTGAACCCAGGCCATCACTCTCTAGTCTTCCTTAGGCACTTCCTGCCAGGCTTCCTTCCAAGCGGTAGCTCGGCTCCTATAGTTGTGACAGGAGGAGGAGGGTGATGGTTGACCTCCCACCCGCCACTTGCCACAGCCTCCTTCCGGCTGAGGTCTTCCTGTGTGTGAAAATGGGACATAGTTTTAGTTTTTTGGTCATCAATCATACAATTTTGTGCTCATGACTGTTGCAAATTGAATGTTACCAAATAGAACAGACTATCTATTCTGAGACCAGCATTTTTTATTCTTGTCCCAATCATTTTTGGTCACTACTGTCACTACTGTCTATTGAGATGTAAACCACTTTGTTAAATCACAACTTACTAATCAATAATAACATCTAGTTAACATCATTAAATGTACGACAAGAAATATGTTCAACAATGCTATAGCTGTCTCAAGCTGGGCCCCTCCACATGTTGCTGCCTGGAAGGCCCAGGTTGGACATCGGAAACCTCAGCTGGGGGTGAAGGAAGCCTTGAAGAAAGACTAGAGAGTGGTGGCCTGGGTTCCCCCTGGTCTGCCAGAAAATGCAGCTTCTCGTAGTACAACATTCTGGGGATATAAATGGCATCTGGATCTCCTGATCTCAGGGAATCCTGGAACTTCTTGTGCTCCCTGAGATAAGAACCCCTCAGGGCACCAATTTTGGCCATCACATAGGTCATGTCTGCTGTGGGGAGCATGATCTTCACCAAACCCAGCACTTTTTCCAGCACTGCCTTCCTCTTTCTTCGGTCCTTAGAAAGGGGATTTTTCATCTGCCACAGGCAGGGCAGCTCCCTGAGCATATCAATGATTAGCTCAAGAAAATGGGGTTCCTTGAAAGGATCCATCTTGTCTGCAAGGCACAACACAAGACAAAACCTAATAATGTCAGGCTAAACTCTCTATAATCTTGTGCCAATATAGGCCTCAATCTAGAAGCAGTATGGGATAGTGATGTACCAAGTTAAAATTGTACCTTCGTTTGAATGATCAGTGTTTCAGTTCCTCCTTCCTCTACTCACAGATCATCATATCAATGATTAGCTCGAGAAAATGGGGTTCCTTGAAAAGATCCATCTTGTCTGCAAAGCACAACACAAGACAAAACCTAATAATGTCAGGCTAAACTCTCTATAATCTTGTGCCAATATAGGCCTCAATCTAGAAGCAGTATGGGATAGTGATGTACCAAGTTAAAATTGTACCTTCGTTTGAATGATCAGTGTTTCAGTTCCTCCTTCCTCTACTCACAGATCGTACGTATGACACGCGTGTTGCGTTTTATCTACAGTGCGCATGTGTGAAACTCTGCCCACCCCTGACGTTATTTCTAGACTATTCCCCGCCTCTTCTCTTTCGGTGCAGTGGGGAGAGCACATGGTGGAGACACAGCAGGCGTGCACTAATAATAGTTCCACTAACGAGGAGGAGGGCGAGGAAAGCCCGAAGCCTGAAACGTCCCAATCTTGGAGGAGAAGATTTAAGGCCTCAAATATGTCTTTTGGAGAGATGTTGCAGATGGTGGACATATTTGAAGAGGAATGACTATGATGGGAAGTATGGACCTTACCCAAACCCAAATATCAGAAAGGCCAAGATCATGACTAAAGTTGCGAAGAGCCTTCAGAAGAATTTTGTGGTACGACGATCCAAGGATTAACTGAGAAAACGCTGGTCAGACCTGAAACTGAGGGAGCATGATCAGTACAAAAGGATCAAGCAAGTTCTTCAAAAAAGTAAGTAGTTGTCGTGTGTTCATATTATTATTATTGCTTGCATACTGCTCCATGTGCTTTGATATAATGTTGTACAGTTTAAAATGGCCACTTTCAAGTTCATGGGTTCAATCGTTCGTGCTAACATCGTTTGTTAGCCCACTCCCAAAACGATGTTTTTCCAACTTACACTTTACTACATTTGTTCACACTGCAGGTAAGTATTCCAGCTTTAGAAAGTGTAAAAAATAATGTTCTCACCTTTGAACTCGGCCAAAAAACACAATTGTACGACACTTCCAAGCAATGTTTCATATTCCTATTTCTGCCCTCTGTGTGCTAAGTATTCCTTTTTTACATTCTCATAGGGGAGAGAAGACTCGGGACGTCTGAGGACACCAGGGACCCCACACCTCCCAAAGAAGGGGAAATACCAACACCAGAAGCAGAGGAGGTGTCATGGAGATTCTGCTAGAAATCTGAACCCCAGACCGTCTGGCTTGCGGCTGCGGGCGCCACCGCGCGTGCACGCGTGCGTCCGTGCGCGGGAGCGCGTGCGCGTGCCCCTGTTGGCGCCAGACATGCTATTTAAACCTGTCTGTCACTGATGGTCCCCGCTGTCTGCTCTACAGTGTTGTGTGCCTGAGAACCTGATCTGAAGTATTTATCTGTGATTTAGACCCGGATTGCCTGTGACCTACCTGTTATCTGCCTGCACCCGACCCTGGCTTGTTTGTGACTACTCTCCTGCCTGCTCCCTTGTGCCTCGCTTCCAGCCTGATACCTGACCCGGCCTGTTTGACGATCCTATCTGCTAAGCTGATCCAGTTTTCTGAGCTGACTCCATCTGCTAAGGTGATCCAGTTTGCTGAGCTGATTCCATCTGCTGTAGTTACCTGCTAAGCTGATCCAGTTTGCTGAGCTGACTTCATCTGCTAAGGTGATCCAGTTTTCTGAGCTGATTCCATCTGCTGTAGTTGCCTGTTAAGCTGATCCAGTTTGCTCAGCTGATTCCATCTGCTGTAGTGATCCAGTCTGCTGTTTTCATCCTGTCTGCCAAGCTGTTCCTGTCTACAGAGCTGACCCCGCCTGTTCATCCCTTCCCGTCTGTTGATCCTGCCAGGCACCCGTACCCCTCCTTACTCCTGTGTTCCCTGTTACCTTACCAGGAAACCAGTAGTGGGAGTCGTAAGGGAGGCCTCCCTCTGAAATTCGGGCTCAAAACCACTAGGTACGTGACAGTAGCAGACAGCCATGTCTGAGCCCGAACGGGGAACCTCTGCTATGGAAGAACACCTGGCAGGACTTTTCCGAGGCAGTTAAGAATCTCCAGTAGGGCTACACCCGGCTGGAAGAATGGGTGCTCGCCCTATCAAACCCCTCCGGTACCCTGGGAGCCCCTCATCCATCAGCTCCTTCAGCCGAAGCAGGACCGGCACCTACAGTTGTGATGCTCCTTCCAGAACCTAAAGTTCCTACACCTGAGCGATTCTCCGGGGACCGCAGCAGCTTCTGGGCCTTCCGTAACTCCTGCAAATTGTATTTCGCCCTCCCACCACGGACCTTTTCTTTGGAAGCCACCAAGGTGGGCTTTGTGGTGTCCTTACTTTCCAGAGACCCCCAGACTTGGGCTCACCGTCTTTTAGAACAGAAAGATGCAGCCTTGACCAATCTCACCACCTTCTTCGACACAATGGCTCAATTATACGAAGACCCTCAACTTCCAGCGACTGCAGAAACAGCCTTGCGGACCCTCCAGCAGGGACTAAGAGCGGTAGAGGACTATGTGGCTGAGTTCAGGCGATGGGGTGCGGATACAAACTGGAATGACGCTGCCCTTCGTCATCAGTTCAGCATGGGACTCTGATTCCTTAAAAGACGAACTCGCTAGAGTCGGTGTTCCACAGACTTTAAATGCACTAATCGACTTGGCTATACAGATCGATCGACGTCTGAGAGAAAGGAGGGCCGAGAGGGCCAGGGGTTTCTCTCGTCCAACCTGGATGCTTCCAAGAGTTCCAAGCCATCTACACCCAGCACCAGCCGCCCGACCAGCATCCACTTTTGACACACATGAGCCCATGCACCTTGGGGTCTTGCGGCCGTCTCTTACCCCTGAAGAACGTCAAAGACGGCGGAATAATAATCTGTGTCTCTATTGTGGGGAATCTGGACATTACATCAGGAACTGCCCTATTAAGCTCCGTAAGTACCCATCCATGCCTTTTGGTTACACAGATTCTCTAACTAAGATCTCATCTCACCTTGCCCTTTCTGTCTCCTTTCAGCTCCCAGGAAAGACTTTACAGACACCCGCCATTATTGATTCCGAAGCATGCAGCTGTTTTATGGATTCATCTTTTGCTGCCAAACACCAGATTCCCCTCCTGCCTAAGACCCATGGACTCTCTATTGATCTGGCCGATGGGTCTGCTATCAAATCTGGTCCTGTAGTTCAAGAGACTGCCCCACTACCTGCTGTTATCTCCAGTTCTCACCAAGAATTCCTTCGTATGGACATAATTTCCTCTCCACTCTTTCCCGTAATACTTGGTATGCCATGGCTGCGGGCCCACAATCCTGCCATAAACTGGGCCATGGGGGAAATTACTTTCTCTTCATCTTACTGCCAGAAGTTCTGTGGTTCTCCCGACCCCCTGAGACCATCCACCTTGTTATGTCTAGATTCGGAAGTCGAATTACGTCAGGCCATTCCTGAAGTGTACCATGAGTTCCTCGACGTGTTCAGTAAACAAAAGGAAGAGGTGCTTTCACCCCACCGAGCCTATGACTGCCCCATTGAACTGCTCCCTGGAGCCAAAATTCCATTTGGAAGGATTTTTCCCCTGACAGAGGTGGAGCAAGAGAAGCTCAAAGAATATCTTGATGAAAATCTGAAGAAAGGGTTAATTCGCCCGTCCACGTCCCCAGCAGACGCGGGTATTTTCTTCGTCGAGAAGAAAGACCACACCCTCCGACCCTGTGTGGACTACCGCAAACTGAATATCATTACAATAAAGAACCGGTACCCTCTTCTTTTAGTCCGGGAATTATTTCAAAGACTGGGAACCGCTATCCTTTTCACTAAACTCGATCTCCGCGGGGCCTACAATCTGGTCCATATCAAGGACGGAGACGAATGGAAGACCACTTTTCGTACCCGATTTGGACACTTCGAGTACTTGGTGATGCCCTTCGGGTTGTGTAATGCCCCTGCCACTTTCCAATACTTTATCAAAGATGTGCTCCAGGACTTTCTGGACTTATTTGCTGTTGTTTATTTAGATGATATTTTAATCTTTTCTTCTTCCCTCGAATCCCATCGCAGGCATGTCAAGAGTGTGTTGGGCCGGCTCTGACAACACAGTCTATATGCAAAAGCCGACAAGTGCCAATTCGAGCAGGAAAGTATACCATTCCTGGGCTTGATCATTTCCAGCAAAGGTATAAAGATGGACCCCCAGAAGATCACCAACTTTTATCGCAAATTCATCAAAGGGTTCTCGGCTATTGTTGCACCAATCACGCAGCTAACAAAACAAGGGACCCGTTTCCGTTGGACCCCTGAAGCTCAAGAAGCTTTCGAAATCCTCAAGGGACTTTTCACCTCTGCTCCTGTCTTAAGACATCCAGATTCCTCCCTGCCATTTGTTTTAGAAGTGGATGCGTCTGAAATTGCTGTAGGGGCAATATTATCCCAAAGACAAAGAGCCAGGGCCCTGCTCCATCCCGTGGCTTTCTTCTCGCGCAAGTTATCAGCAGCCGAGAAGAACTACGATGTAGGAGATTGGGAATTGTTAGCAATTAAATCAGAATTGGAAGAATAGCGCTATTTACTGGAAGGAGCTTCTCACCCAATCTTAATATTCACCGACCACAAGAACCTGGAGTATTTAAGATCCGCAAAAAGACTAAAGCCGAGACAAGCCAGGTGGGCACTCTTCTTTTCCCGGTTTACCTTCCATGTAACTTATCGTCCAGGTTCTAAGAACGTAAAGCCAGATGCCTTGTCACGGATGTTCCACAAATCTCAAGAAATTTCTCCTCCAGACACCATTCTCGCTCCTGGAAATTAGCGAGAACTACAAGCCAGAGACGGGTTACTGTGGCACAAAGACAAGATCTACATTCCCGAGGGCCTACGGGTATCCATTTTAGAGCTATGTCACGACCACGTGCTCGCCGGGCACTTTGGCATCACCAAGACCACCGACTTGGTACAACGTACCTTTTGGTGGCCTCAGTTGTGGGAGGACTGCAAGAAATTTGTGGATACCTGCACTTCGTGCATCAGGAGTAAAAGCTGTAGGACCAAGGCCTGGGGCCTACTCAAACCTCTGCCCATTCCAGACAGGCCATGGAGAATGCTGTCTCTTGATTTCATCGTTGAGCTGCTCCCGGCAGAGGATCATACCACTATCTTTGTGGTAGTTGATCGTCTGTAGACGATGGCACACTTCATTCCCATGAAGGGCACCCCCTCAGCCCCTGAAACAGCACAGGTATTCATCAAGGAAATCATTAGGCTCAATGGGGTACCAGCCAACATAGTTTCTGATCGAGCAGTAACGTTCACCTCTCGATTCTGGAAGTCCCTCTGCAAGTCTTTGAATATTGAATTGTCTTTCTCATCCACTTACCACCCTCAGTCCAATGGGCAAACTGAGAGGACGAACCAAACCCTTGAACAATACCTACGCTGTTTCTCCTCTTTTGCACAGGATGATTGGATCTCCCTGCTTCCAGTAGCTGAATTTACTTACAACAATTCTATCCACTCCGCCACCAAGCAGACGCCCTTTTTCGCCAATTACGGCTTCCCCCCTTTGTTTCTACCCAACTAGCTTCTCGAATGCACAGTGCCAGCGGTTCAGGAAAAGATGGATTTCTTCTCAACCAATAACCAACTTCTGCAAGAAACCATGACTAGAACTCAAGAGCACAACAAGACAACCTTCGACAAGAAGAGACGAGGAAATTGGTACTGGTACCTGGTGATTTGGAGTGGTTATCCATGGTGAATTTGAAGATGGCGTGCCCTTCAAGGAAACTGGGTGCCAAGTTCTTAGGACCCTTTCCAGTTAAAAGGAAGATAAACTAAGTAGCCTTCGAATTGGAACTTCCAGACTCATTAAAGGTCCACCCGGTATTCCATGTGTCCCTGTTGAAACCTTCCATTCCCAATCCATTTCCTAACCGAAGTACCACTCCTCCTGATCAGATCTTGGTGGACAATGAAGAAGAATTTGAAGTGGAAGCTATCCTAAACTTCAGAAGAAGAAGAAACCAGAACCAGTTCTTAATTAAATGGAAGGCGTATGGTCCCGAAGAGAACTCTTGGGAGCCCAAGGACAACATCCATGCAAAGAGTCTGGTTCAATCTTTCAAGAGGGCCCATCCCGAAACATTTGCCAGAAGGGGCATCCGGAGGCTGCCCCTTGGGAGGGGGCAATGTCATGGAAATTCTGCTAGAAATCTGAACCCCAGACCTTCTGGATTGCGGCTACGGGGGCCACCACGTGTGCGCGTGACCGCACGTGCGCGCGATCGCTCGTGCGTCCGTGCGCGGGAGAGCATGCGCTAGCGCGTGCACGCGCCCCTGTTGGCGCCAGACAGGCTATTTAAACCTGTCTGTCACTGACGGTCCCCGCTGTCTGCTCTACAGCGTTGTGTGCCTGAGAACCTGATCTGAAGTATTTATCTATGATTTAGACCCGGCTTGCCTGTGACCTACCTGTTATCTGCCTACACCCGTCCTCGGCCTGTTTGTGACTACTCTCCTGCCTGCTCCCTTGTGCCTCGCTTCCAGCCTGATACCTGACCCAGCCTATTTGTTGAATCCTACATGGTGTGTTTATTTTTATTTTTTTAGGTGATGTGGAAGAAGAATCACATTTTACCAGTGAAAGTGCCCAGATCCTCATTGGGGAGATAATGGTGTGCAATCGCGATTTAGAGAATATACAGAAAAACATCAATGATGTTCAACAGAAAATGAAGAACATCATTGATGTTTTGGGGAGAGTCTGTAACACCCCAAACTAGCTAGCATTGTTTTTGATTTTTCCACAAAACTTTTATATTTTCCAAAAAGCCAAATTTGGAAGATGCACACAGTGTGTCAACATGTACTGTCTCCCATCATGGGGGATCAATGTATGTGTTTTGTGGGTGCAACCCCTTCCTTGCTACTAAGTGGATGAGATAAAGTGGTTGCACCCCAAAAAATATGTACATTAATACCCCATGATGGGAGATAGCACATGTTGACATTAGGCATGAGATCAGGAGGAAACTGGCCACTTTTGTATTCTCAATGTGTGTACATCTTCCAAATTTGGCTTTTCCAGGGGCGACACCCCATCTGAGGAAGGCAATATCAGCACAGTTTGTACATACTCATGTCTGATATTGTCTTCACTTTTCAAAGTTGAACTTTGTAATTTCCTGTGTACTGTATGTTATGCTTTGATACAAGCCTGTTTACGCAAAAATGCCAAGTTATAAAAATGTTACCCAAAATAATGTTTTCCATTCACCAAATATGTTGGTTTGTTGTAAAAACCCTTTTCTAAACGCACATGTGAATGTGCTTTGAGTAAAAAGTGAAATTATCAACAATGTGTGGCTTCCTTTTTCAATGCGCAAAAGCAGTATTTGGAGTAAAGTTGTTGGTTTCTGTGGCAATGGGTGTTACTAAAGGCAAATCCACTTTGCGCTCCGTTTCAGGTGCACTTTTGCAGTGCACTTGTAGTGCATAGTGGATTTGCCTTTAGTAAATAACACCAACAGCGATGTTTAAATTTCCCCAATCACGCCATTTTCATGACCCCACATATTTCTGCCATGGTGCTGAAAATGAGCAATATTTTTGTCAGGAATGCACTACATACATTATCAACAAAAACAAGGTGTGTGTGTAGCAGACCCACAACATAATAAGATTATCTGAAGAAGAGACTGTCACCTCATCTTGCTCAGAACTTGGGTTTGCACTGTTGTTAAAAAAGGCACAAACAAAACAGCAAAAATACCTATGAGACACCTAAAACAAAGCCAAGCAGTAAATGAAAATAAAGATTATTGGAGTTTCAAAGATAAATTTATTAAAAAAATGCCTCTTAGACATTGTCTGGCATATCAATGGACCCCCTACCCACAAAGTACTCCATGTATTGGTTTCTGACCTCGCGGGCACTTTGGGGAGGGGGCAAGCCAGGACGAGCAGCTTCAAGGGCCGTGAGGTTGTCATTTTCCAGCAAGTCTGCATCTGGGCCAACTGAGACTACATAGTTAGCTGAATGTTTTTTTCAAAAAATTGTGCAGAACACAGCAGGCAAGCACAATGTGATTCAGTTTATATTCCGCCATGTGGATTGGCATCAAAAATAGGCAGAAGCGGCTGGCCAGTATTCTGAAAGTGTTCTTCACAACTCTTCTGGCTCTGGCCAGCCAGAAATTAAAGATCCTCTGATTCGGGGTGAGGGTCCCCATCGGGAAAGGCCACATCAGATGATTTGACAAAGCAAACGCCTCATCCATGACGAAAATGAACGGGAGTCCTTCCAGATTCTCCTCTGGAGGTGGCAAGCCCAGACTGCCACTCTGGAGACGCCAGTAGAATGCCGTCTGACATCCAGCCATTTTGCCCCACGTCCACATAAAGGAAGCCATAGGTCGCTAACACCACTGCCAACATCACAATACTATTAAACCCCTTATAATTATAATAGTACGACCCCAAGTTGGGGGGGTGGGACAATGCGGACATGTTTCCCATCAATTGCACCTCCACAATTGGGAAAGTCCCAATGGCTGGCAAACTGGGAGGCCACAGTCTGCCATTCCTGTGGCGTTGAAGGAAACTGTGGAGTCAAACAAGAAAAAAAATTGTAATTTTGCACATCAACATTGCAAGCAGATTAGACACAAACATTTTTGGACAATATCAGTATAACATTTTGGGAAATTAGTATTTAAAGCCTAAAGTATAAGGTCCCCTTATCAGATTCATCACCCCCCATCCCCCCATCTGATGGGCCATTGCAAAAAAATGAGGGGGGGATGTTTTGGACAGGTAACCCTCTCCACTTCATTGAGAGCTGAATGCATAAATTATGTGTGACACTTTGGCCTACCCCTTCTTATTTACACTATTGGCAGCCCACCAGACAGGTAAGAAGTGTCATAATACCAAAAGAAAAGGAACAAATAGAACCACATTTTGAAATTCTGCTATTACCTATCAAGATAATAATAGGAGAAAAAATACTTGAAACTGTAGCATTTTAAAGTATTGAGGCAGGCCCTCGCACTACATGCTTTGGTGAATTCATCCATAAATCTGACCAGAAAAAAAAAAGTAGATATAGTGTGTATTGGGTTTGGCAAAGTCAGCAGATAGAGGATTGCTATCAGCTGACCTAGCAGTTGGGCGGAGGGGTTCCTAATGAGTTTGGCCCAACCAAAAAAAACTATCTGGCACTCTGCATGAATTTAAGCACGCAGATAACATTTGTACACATTTTAGGGGGTGTTTAGGGGAAAGCAATACTATGGAGATGACAAAATACATTGCTAAGTGACTAGACTATAGGTTTATGGGCCCAGAAGAGCATGCTGGGGCAGTTAGTGAAGGCAAATATGCATGAAGGACAAAAAAGGAACTTGAAAAGCTTCCAGCATGCATGAGGACAAAGGGGCACAGCATATTAATTAGAGCATATTGCAATCATGGTAATTAGGGAATGAGGAAAGAAATCCAATACATTAGCAATCATTAAATACATAGAATGTGATGTTAAAGGAGAAAACATACCTTCATATAGTCCTTCTGCAGGACCTGAATGATGGCAGAACAGGTCTCTGGAATAATGATCCCCAGAGCCTGGGGAGAGATGCCTGTGGAGAACTTCAGGTCCTGAAGGCTTCTCCCTGTCGCTAAGTAGCGCAATGTGGCAATGAGCCTCTGCTCTGGAGAGTGATGGCTTGCCGCATGCAGGTATCCTGCCTGCTGATATAAGGGGACAGCAAAGCCAGCAGACAAAGTGAAAAACAGGGTCCGTCATCTGGAGATAATTCCTGAAATCATCAGGATTTTTCTCCCGGATCTCACGAAGCAAAGGCATGTGCGAGAACTGGTCATGCTGGAGCAACCAATTCTTGATCCACAAACTCCTCCTCGCCCTGTTCATGGACCAGGCTTGTGTCAAAGCTAAAAGCCCAACACCAAGCCCCTGCACAGCACAAACTCTACGACGAGTACGTACACAAAACATGGCTTAAAACGGTCGGCTGGTCAGAACGGACAACAGAAAGCACTGATAAACAGCAATGCCTGAAAGCAGCTCAACTATCGCAATTAACAAATTATCATTCGACCACAGAGATTCCTATGTGGGTATTCACTGAAGCTCTAAACTGTGATCCTTTTCCGATAAACAATTTATTATGATTACAACTTACAGATCATAAAAATATAAATAATCCAATCTCGAAACATTCTTTATTGATCTGGAATAGACATAGAATCTCGCATGGTTTACAATCTTCACATAACCCGCTACTTTCCTTTCACAAAAATCCGGCCTTTTACCCAGCTTGGACATTTCTAAAACATTTAAAGCTTGGTTCAAGGCTGGTATTACTTGCCTATATAATTTAACTTCAAACTCCTCAATAAGACCGTTCCCTGAATTGCGAGTTATATAAACTTCCTCAATCTGAAATATTCAAATCAAAAAATGTTATACTCCCCTGCTCAACTCGTGTGAAAACCCTCACACTATTTCTCATAAATATCTTATTATATGTCAGACACTTTTGATAAACGTGTACTTTCACCATGGTGATCAATAATACTCTTTCAAGGATTACAACTTCAGTTTCTATTTGTAAAACTCATATCTGGAGTCCTGTTTTTTCCCCATCCCATATGTCTTTATTCCCTCTTATCATTTCATTTTTCCTTTTATTTTTTATGATTACTATCCTTCCTAACACCAAATTATCCTTATGTCACATTATCTAATATAAACATTTATCCGCAGTTACGGACACATTTTTTATCAATAACAAAGTCATATTTGGATATATATGAATATACAGTACTTTGATTTAGAAAGTTTTCTTTTCCTTTTTCTTTCTTCCCCCTCGTTTTCTTCGCTTGTAACATCAGTACTTCAATATGTAATTTTTATAATTATATCAAATATTCTGTATATGCTGTTATTTTATGTTTCTAAAATAAAAATCTCATTCATTAAGATCTCACACTATATAACTGGTACAGTCCTCACATGGCAGTTATCATTAGTGGACTTACCTCTCATCAGACGTGAACCCTATGTCTTAAGGCATTACAACATTTGCTGCCAATACAATATCTATCCTGTTGACCTTCATATTATTTTGCTTTTGATCACAACCTACATTTATGTTTTCATCCCGGGCCAAATACATGGAAGCAGACAGTAACACACTACTTTTCTCTGATACGGGAGGATGAGGGTAAGGAAAAAATAAATACAAATAAGAATGGGGCTGATGAGTTAAGCAACAGTCAATATTTACTATACAAACTATATCATACCACAGCTCTATTCTTTAATCTATTCACTAAAAGATTACCCATAGATTACACTCCCTCCAGAGGACACATGCTGTATAATTGCATCACTAACAATATCAACATGGTCTGCTCCTTTATATTGTCAGTAGAGACCATAATAGCTCATTAAGGTGTTTTTCGTAGTGTCATCAGCATCTTACTGGATCTGTATGGCTGAACAGCCTTGTAGAAGGTAGACTGATATTATGGGAGGAAAGGGTGACTTTGAATTTTGTCACTCTTCCCACTATAGAACACCTTGACAAAATTCTAATGTTGCCAAACAAGATTGGACATTCCGACAACAAAATCCCATGTTTATTTCTGACGGATGTTGGCTCAAACTTGTCTTGCATACACGTGGTTGCACAAAGTTGTCAGGATTTCTGAACATCAAGAACGCGGTGATGTACAACACGTACGACAAACCAAGAAAAATTAAGTTCAATAGCCAGTGCGGCTCTTTTGCTTGATTCCGAGAATGTGTGCATTGGAACTGTGTACACATGATCGAAATTTACATGAATGGATTTTGTTGTTGGAAAATCTGAGAACCAGATCTCAAATTTTGTGCAATGGAAATTCCAATGGAAACTGTCCGATGGAGCCTACACACGGTTGGAATTTCCGATAACAAGCTCCGATCACACATTTGCCAAAAGTCCAACTGTTTGTACGTGGCATTAGTGTCTTTTTTTTTATATATATTTTTCAAGAATACGTTATAGTTTAGGTGCCTGTAACTGTTGTTGTAAGCCTAACTGTGACTGTGGTTGACACCAACTTGTTTTTAAAATTGGTCCCCAATCAGAACAGATCACTTGTTCGAGACCATATCTAAGTATTAATTTCCATGTAAGGCATTTAACTGCTGTCTTGACATCATTGATCACCATTGGGTATACTTTTACCCAGCCAGAAAACTCATCCACACACACCAACAGATACCTGAATTTTCCAGAAGGTGGCATTTCTGAAAAATCATTTTACACTATTTGAAAAAAGGGTACATTTTTCACAGATGTTTTGCAGGTGTTTTTACCAGTTAACCTATGTTGTGCACCTGATAAACTGCATATTGTTTAACCTGTTGTGCTGCAAAACATTGAAAACTTGGTGCCCACCAGTGCTGACTGACCTAGTTATCCTTCCTGTTGAGACATGCCAATCTCAATGGCTAAAAGAGAAGAGTAATGGAAAAAGAGTGGGAGGAATAAACAACTTTTCATTGAATGAATGAATGAATGAAATACTTGTATAGCGCACAATGCGAACTGAATCACCTCTAGGCGCTGTGGCGAGCTTGATCATCTGCTAAAAGAGGAAGGTCTTGAGTTTTTTCCTAAAAGCCAGGTGATTTTCTTCCAGGCGGATGTTGATTGGTAGAGCATTCCATAGCCGAGGCCCTTGGACAGCGAATCTCCGATCCCCCTTGGATTTATACCGGGCTTTGGGCACGAGGAGGAGGTTTTTGTTGGCTGATCGAAGACTGCGGTTTGGTGTGTAATGATTTATGTTCTTCATTAGGTATTGCGGAGCTTCTCTATGCACGCATTTGTGGGTGAGGCAAAGGGTCTTGAACGTGATCCGATTTTTTACGGTTAGCCAATGTAAGCTCCTCAGTGAAGGAGAGATGGATTCCCAGGGTTTTTTTCCTTTTATCAGCCTTGCCGCCGTGTTTTGGATCAGTTGTAATCGCGCAAGTTGATATTGTGGTAATCCTATGTAAAGCGAGTTTGCGTAGTCCAGTCGTGAATTAATGATTGTTCCAACTACCACTGCTTTGTCATTCTTTGGGATAAAAGGGATGAGTCTGCGAAGCATGCGTAGCAGATGGTGAGATCCACTGACTACAGATCCTATTTGTGCATCCATTGACATTTGTGCGTCTAAAATAACCCAGAGACTCTTCGCTTTGGTCTTTGGGGAGATAGTCTGCCCAAAGACGGTTGGTGGAGACCAGGAGGGCTTATGATTTGGGTGTAAGATAAGAAGATCTGTCTTTGATTCATTCAGCTGGAGGGAGTTAGTGGTCATCCAGTCCTCTATTGATTTGAGGCAGTTTTCAAGTTGTTGTTGGTGATCTTTTTTTCCATTGATCAGGAAATAAAGTTGCGTGTCGTCAGCGTAAGAGTGGAAGCAGAGATCTGAGCATCTGATGATTTGGAGAAGTGGGCGAATGTAAATGTTGAAGAGAACAGGTGATAAAGGAGAGCCTTGAGGGACTCCGCAGGTGACTGCCCGAGTTTCGGAGAGGAATTTTCCTAGTTTCACTGTCTGTGACCGATTTCCTAGGAAGGACGCGAACCATTGGAGATCTATGTCTTGGACTCCGGCTACTTCTGTGAGTCGGACGAGTAGAGTATTGTGATCTACTGTATCAAACGCTGCACTTAGGTCTAGCAGTACGTCATCTGCTGCTTCGAGGGCGTAATCCCAAATCTTGAGGAGAGCTGTTTCTGCATTCATTCTGCAGATCCCATCACGAGTGAGGACAGCACCCCTATGGATCCATTCTTGTTTAGAAAGAATAGCATCCTGTATGTGTGTCAGAATAGTAAAGTCAAGTAAACGTGGTTGATGTCTGGTCCCAACATGATGTATTTGGCAACTTGATCAGCATGAGTGTTACCTTGGGAAATAAAATAATTTGCATATGCTTTTCATTTAACAATTGTTTTGGCCATTGCACAGCATTTAAAAGCCATAGATTCTTTGTGTCGTATAAGGGAGCCTGAAGCAGTATTCAATCCTCTTTTCTTCCACAGCTCTGCAAAACTGTGAACCACTCCCACTGCATAGGCAGAATCACTGAATATATTAACTCTTTCATCTTCAGTAAGTTCCAGAGCCTTATAAAAAGTGGTGAGTTCAGCAGCCTGTGCTGATTTGAAATAGGTTAATACAGAGGCATTCAAAACATATTCTTCTCCATTAACCACTAAACAACCTGATCTTCTGATAGAAAAGCCATTCACAAACAGGTGGACACAAAGACATAATACTGGAAAAGATGTATCAGTGAAATCAGGACGGAGCACAGTTACTCTGTCTAGTGAAGCTTGACAGTCATGTATGCCTAATATAATCACCTTATCTGTAGTAGGCAAAAAAGGGGACAGATTCAATATATTACATTTCTGCATGGAAAAATGTGGTTCTGACAACAATGTGAGATGCTATTCAGTTAACCTTTGTGAAGAGAAATGCATTGTATAAGCTTCATTAAGAAAAATATCCAAGTCATGTGGGCAAAACATCAATGGGTCAACAGTTTTCTACACCAGCAATGTCATTATAGCAACTGACTTCAAACAGTCTGTTAATCCATGTGCAAGTGGACAACTGGAATACCCACTCCCCCCCCCCCCAGTCCATGCTTATCACATGAAATCTGTGTGAGAACTTGTCCATTGGTCTCTGTAAGAAAAATATTTAGTGTAATCAAGGAGACCTAAAGCCAAGGCAGTCAGCAATACTTACTTGATATTAACAAAAGGTGACTAAGCTTCTTTAGATATCTCTTGTGTAAAATTTTAGTTGTTCTCTGTGGGTCCTGTTAAGTGCAGGGAAACTTTTGGATCGCTATCAATTCTTTTCTCTTTTTAGTGGGGTGTTTCATTCCTTTAGATATGCAATACCCCAAATATTGCACTTTTGTTTTAACTCATTGCAGTTTCTTTTTATCCATCTTCTGACCAGTCTGTGCCAAAAAAATGAAAGAAATAGAATCCTCAACCACTTTTGCTTCTGAAGCAAAACACAGAAGGATATCATCCCTGTACTGTTGTGGACGCTTACATTTCTCAACTCTGGAATGACCATAAGCTTATAGGAGAAGGAGGAATATCAGGTCCTTACAGCCCATCGATCTGGCCAGGTAGAAGCAGTGCTGTACAGACCTGGCAGCAAAATCATTAAAGTGGCTCTATTATAATGAAATTCTATGCTTCATTGCGTGTCTGACTTTATTATTACCTTATTACTTGCTCAAAACATATAGAAAAAATAAATAATTTTTAACATTGATTACACAATTTGATTACACAATTTGTATCTCCATAATATGGTTTCTTTATATTTTTTTACTAACACATACATGTTCATATCTCAAGCTTTGGACTTTATTTTTATTTTGTAATATTTCAACACATAAAAAAGTCCAATAGTAGTAATGAGCAAGTTGGCCTGGGTTTGGTTTACTGAATATTCGCTGAAATTCCTGAAGCGCAAAAAGCGCAAACCCCACTGAAGTCTATGGGAGCTGAACTGTGTTATTTTCTCTGAACCTTTTCAAGACCAATTTGCAACCTTTTGAAAAAAAAGGACATGGGTATCTTGGCACTGCCATGGGAGGCATTTACCAATGCAAAAAAAGCTTAGTAGAAATATAAAAGAAAAAAAAAAGACATTGTCCATACTAAGGAGAAACAAAAAACCAAAGGGTCATTACAAAATTCATACCAGACCCTTATCTGGGCAGGTGGACTGACTGCCCAAAAATAGAAGGAAGATATTTTGCCCTTCTCCCTAAGCGAATAAGTAAGTGACACATAATACCCCTGGTTACTCAAAAAAAAAGTACTAAACAGACACAGACACCTTTGGAGAAGAAATATATATACAGTATATATACATTGATCAACAGTGATCAATGCATTTTTATAGCACTGATCACTGAATAAATGCCAATGGTCCCAAAAATGTTTAAAAATAGTCTGATATGTCCGCCATAATGTTGCAGTCCCAATAAAAATTGCAGATCACTGCCATTACTAGTAACAAAAATAAATTTAAAAAATGCCATAAAACTATCCCCTATTTTGTAGACGCTATAACTTTTGCGCATTTCAATCAATATACGCTTATTGCAATAAAAAAAAAAAAAATATGTAGAATACATATCGGCCTAAACTGAGGGAAAAAAATGTATATATATTTTGGGGGATATTCATTATAGCAAAAAAGTAAAAAATATTGCATTTGTTTTCAAAATGATCTCTCTTTTTTTGTTTATAGCGCAAAAAATAAAAACCGCAAAGGTGATCAAATACCACCAAAAGAAAGCTCTATTTGTGGGTAAAAAAGGATGTCAATTTTGTTTGGGTGCAACATAGCACGACCGCACAATTGTCAGTTTAAAAAATGCAGTGCAGAATTACAAAAAGTGCTCAGGTCAGTAAGGGGGTAAAATCATCTGGGGCTGAATTGGTAATCTCATTAAATATAAGATTGCTATGTGGAATGCTTTTCTAAAATACAATGCACATATTGCATGTGTTGATATAATTTTGGGCAATGCAATGGAACACTGATACAGTTATGGAATGAAATTATATTTACCTGTGTACATTTCATGCAACAATGAAGAGGAGATTTACTTTTGTGCATAAAATCTTGCATTTGAGTTTTTTTTTTTTTTTTTGCATGCTATGCTCCAGACAGAAATAAACATAGTTCTTCCAGTTAATAAACTGGCAACAACAGAGGCTGTTTTTTTTTTTTTTTTTAATATACTGCACATGGCTGAAAGAAACGCAATTTTTTAGCTTTTAAACCCCAGCTACAGAGCTAACAAAATATATAAATGCATTTATGTGTTTAATCATGTATGTAGTAATAAACATATAATGGAGTTTATTTTTTATTGTAGCTTGTATAAATACTTAAGTATAGCTTATTGTCTACCTCTTGCAATGGCCTTTACATGAGCCCTTTATTTTTTTTATTTTTTTGGGGAGCAAAAAGGGGAAGAAACAAGAGAAAAAAAAATAGAAGCAACTTGTTCTTGCTTCTAGTCTCAGAACCTGTGATCAATACCGACATTAAACATAATCTTTGCCTTCCTTCATCTCTTGTAGAAAATACTTTGAAGACAAGGCAGTTTCATGAGTGCAAAATATGTTGGAGGATCGGGGTGTCCCCTGCTCATTTGGTGCATATATCCTTAAGGGTGTGTGTGATTCTGCTCTTACTGATTTTATTTTTGTTTTCCCATCTCTTTCTCTGTCTCTCTCTGTCTCTCTTTCTCACTCTCTCTCAAGTTAAAGTTAAAGTTTTAAATGTTTAAACTCACCTGTAAAAATACCCATGATTTTGTGAGAATGTAAGCATTATTCTGCATCTAATGTAGGTGTACAGAAACACACACTTAAATATCTCAGCAAAAATTAGATTTCCCTTGGTGGCTCCATAGTTTTTTTTAATGACAAGCAAAATAAGACAGTCATAATTGGGTTTAGGAAACAAGTACATTTTAAATCTTAATGAAGTGCCTGATCCCCTGCGCTACTATGTGTACAAAATAAAATTGCCTATAACTAGTGGAAAAATGCCTGTGAGCCAAACAAATATATTATAATATTTATATATATATTTTTTTTAAACAGAGGCACTAGAGAGTAAAATGGGTTGCATATTTTTATGCCACACAATATTTGCACAGCGTTTTTTTTTAATGTAAATATATATAATATAATACTCAATTGTTTGGAACATTATAAAAGATGATTTTACACCAGGTAAATTGATATCTGAGATGTCACACTTTAAAATTGTGTATGCCTGTGGAACGATTCTAAACTACAGTACCTGAAAATCTCCATAGGCAATGCTTTAAAGGCCCTTTCAGGTTACCAATTTAGAGCAACACATGTGTGGTCCAATCACTGTTTACATATGCGTGTGGGACCTGTTCACGTTCAAATTTGCAGGTGAGCATGGGGGGATGGGGTGCTTTAATTTTTTTATTGCATAATTTATTTAATTTATATATATATATATATATATATATATTTTTTTAATTGTAGCTTTATTTTTTCTCAGAATTTTTTTGATATCATATGTTACCTATGCATATCCAACATTCTTTTATTCAAACAAAAGAAATAAGATTTTACGATAGCTTATTTGGAACTAAAAATGTCCTAGAATCTCTCACTCAACATTATCTATATTAATGATGGTTGGTGGCTTATCTATGTCTGAATACCTGGGACAATATATTCCTACTTTGATAGCAAGAATTATAGACTGGACAATAGACAAAAAAAAAAAAGGTTTCTGTGGAAAAAAGTGGAATAGATCCTTCAGAACTACCTCTTTCTTATAGCAAGATATCTCCTCATGTCTTTCCACGTACAAAGTTGGTGGTATGTTAGTGCAAACTTCTCCATAAGCATCTCAAATTGAGCTATCATTTACCAGTAATGTCCATAAGTGGCCATAGTATTTTTTCTTCACTCTTTTTTCTTAAATCTACACAAAGGTCATATGCTGCTTACTTTGGTAGTTTTAATGAAAAATCAGGATTCATGGAGGTACAGCCAGATCAAGCAATTTATATACTCTCTTCCTCAACCTTTTAGGGAGATATTTAATCTATAACCTATAGAGGTTCACTTAGTAGACTCTTACCCTCCTGGTCATATTCTTTCTCAAATATATCATATTACCTTGTACTATCCTAAAATTATAAACACCAACTTTTCCAGGATATTTGGGAAAATAGGAGAGGAATTTATGTATGACATTGAGTAATGATCAAACATTTAAGATGCTAAAGTTATGTCACACCTCATCTATAAGCATTAAATATAAGGAACTGAAGCTCAAACTGGACACGTGCTAGTACCTTTCTCTGTTAAGCATGGCATCTATCTTCATAGCTCACCCATCAAAGTGTTGAAGAGGATATGATACAAAAGTATGATACAGAGCACATATATGGTGACTCTGTCTGGTTATTCAAACATATTGGTCTAAAGTAGCACATGTAATTATTAAGATTTCTGGTGACACTATCCCTCTAGACCATTGAGTCTATGTATTGCTTGGTTCAAATGTTTATTTTTAAATACTATTGTAATAGTTTAATTCCTCATTTATTAAACTCAGTAAAGAACAATGTGTCTTCACAATGGAAATCACCATTTATTTATTTTTTATCCAAAGAAAAGTTTATTGAGTTCAACATAAACAAAAAGAACCAGGCTTCGACATTTCACAGTTACATTGCATGTTTAGCACATTTTCATTACAGAATTGCTGCGAATCCTTCATAGATGAGACACAACCCACTCTACTCCAACCTTGTATTCCCATCCCCTTTTTTCTAGGTGATCAATATTCCATATAAGTTTACTTAACCAGCATTTACTCCTAGTAATCTTCCCATCACCAGATCCACCGGGACCAGTCCAGGTACATCCAGCCACGGGCCCCAAAGTTTCTCAAACCTCCGGGAACATCCCCTGTGTTGATATACCATTTTCTCCATTCTAATCATATTCCCAACTGCAGAAATCCACTCTTTAACTGTGGGCGGATTCTCCTATATCCAGTGAAGCATTATCATCTTCCGTGCTAACTGCAGGGTTATGATAACTGCTATTCTGACGCCCTCCTCCCATTCAATTACTTCCAATACATTTAACAAACATTGTTTGGGATCGGTGGGCATAGAGATCCCAAACACCCTATTTATGGTATCTACCACTCCACCCCAATAGGAGTGAAGCTTCAGGCACCTCGACAGTAAGTGGATCAGGTCTCCATGATCCCTCTTGCACCTAGTGCACAACGGGGTAGGCCTAAGACCCATTTTATGCATTCTATGCGGGGTATAGTAAACCCTTAGAATAAGATACAACTGTGTTAACCTCTGCAACACATTCAGCAAGCTCGTGGGCACTGCCTGTAAAATCTCTTCCCACTGTTCTTCATCTATCGGCCCTACATCTCTGTCCCACCTGCTCTTCATTTTCAGGGGATGTTTATTCAGGAAGCTCTGCACAAGCATATTGTAGCATTGAGAGATGAAACCTTTAGTGGTGGCTGCCCTCAGTATTAAGTTAAATAATGGAGTTGGCGAAGGAACACACTCAGAGGCACTGCTCTGTGCCTTCACTGCGTGCTTCAATTGCATATAATAAAATTGCATACTGGGCAGCAAGCCATATCTGTCTTGCCGAGTCTCGAAAGGCAGTAGGATACCGTTTTGGAAAATCTTCCAAATGTATACCACTCCATATCTCTTCCACAAAACCCCATGCTGTATCTGTGCTATTTCAGGGTATGTTCCATTGGACCATATTGGGCTAAACTCTGTGTAACCTGTCACTCCCTATATGTATCTACTTTTGTTCCTGATTTTCTGGAGGAGATTGTAGGTCGGGCATTTTTTATTTGGTTTCCCAAAAGCTAGAGCCTCGAGTGCTGCTGGCACTGAGTCTTGTTTTACCGTGTGCAACATCACAGTCTCTGAAGAGCTGTGGTATTGCTTGGCCTGTCTGCTTCCCTACCCATAGTCCCTATGAGGTGTTGGAGCTGTTCCGCCACATAATATAACCATGGGTTCAGCAGGGAAAGCTCCTCCTCATACTTAGGGCATTGTAAGTATTCAAGTTTAATCCTGGGAGGGCGATTTTTCCAGATTAGTAAGCGGAATAGGGAGTTCACAATTCTAAACATTTTCAGAGAGACCACCACTGGAGAGTTGTGGAGTACATATAGTAGCTGGGGCATAAGGATCATCTTGATCAAATTCACGCTACTCACTACCGACAGGCAGAGTGAGTTCCGTGACTTAATCAGGTCTCTAAATTTCTGCAGTAGTGGGGAGATATTCAATACCCCATAATCCCTCACTTTGGGCGACACCTGGACTCCCAGGTACCTAAAGAATGTGGCCAAGGGTATGGAGCTATCATTGGGAGGCTTACCCTTTTCATCAATGAGCATTAGGGAGGATTTTGTCCAGTTAATCCGGAGCCCGGAATATACTCCAAATTCCATTATGGTCGACATGGCCTCCAGAAGGGAACCCTTAACGTCTCCTAGCAGAATCATAGTGTCATCCACGTAGAGCATCAATTTCTCATGTGTGTCCCCATAACGGAAGTCGGTAATACCCAGGTGTTTTCTAATTGTGATAGCCAAGAGCTCAATAGCTAGAGCGAAGAGCAGGGGAGACAGTGAGCACCCCTGTCTGGGGCCTTGGCCCAGCGCAAAGGTATCGGATACTCTCCCCGCCTCCCTAATAGCTTCCTGTGAATAGCAATAGAGCAAACAAACCCAGGAAATGTAAGTTTTCCCAAACCCAAACCTTCGAAGAACCCCTCATAAATATTCCCATTCGATGCTATTGAAGGCCTTCATAGCATCCAATGAGAGCAAAGCCCTCTGTCCCATATTATCTGCCTGAGACTGAATATTCAGATAGAGTCTCCTAAGGTTCACCGCCGTGGACTTATTTGGCATAAACCCAGCTTGATCTGGGTGTACTATAGCTGTAATGACCTTATTTAGTCTAAGTGCAAGAATTTTAGCCAGCAGTTTGACATCACTCTGCAACAAAGAGATGGGCCTGTATGATCCTGGATCAAGGGAATCCTTCCCAGGTTTTAATATAAGAACAATATTTGCCATGGACATAGAGGGGGGCAGGGTCCTATTTTCCCTAGCTGCCTCAAATACCGCCAGCAACTTAGGAAGAAGAATATCAGCATATTGTTTGTAAATTTCTATGGGGAGTCCGACCGACCCAGGGGCCTTACAGTTAGTAAACTGCGCTAGCGCTGTTTGTAACTCCTCCACTGTAAGAGGGGCATCCAGGGCCTGTCTGTGCTCATTTGTAATTTGTGGGAAGCTAATACCCTGTAGGTATCGCATGAGTTCCTCCACGGCATACTTCCCGGTTGGTAGGTATAGCTTCTCATAAAACCCTGCCAGTTCCTGCAAAATTTTGTCAGGGGAGCTTACTATTCTTCCCTCCGTGGTTCTGATTGCCCCTATAACAGGGCACCTTTGCTGTGAGTTTGCTATCTTAGCTAACAGGCGACCCATAATTTCCCCTTCCTCAAAAAATATTACCTTTGAGAAGAATCTTTTCTTCTCTGCCATGGAGGACAGCAGCCACTCATAGGTAGCTTGAGCCGACTGCCATGTCTCCCTGGCAGAGTCATTGGGGTCCCGAACATACTGTTCCTCCAAGTCCTGCACCAACTTCTCCAGATCATCCCTCTGCCCCAAAGACTGTCTTTTAACCTTTGTGATTTCTGCTATTAATAACACCCTTATCTAAGCCTTAAAAACATTGAGTTAAGGGGTAATTTGTAAATTCCTGCCTATCCAGGAATTCCTGCATGCTCCGCTCCAGCTCAGTAGGCGATAGTAATAACTTCAGCCAGAAGGCATTACATTTCCAGGGTGCCCAGGGCAGCCCTGACAGCGGAGCCACAATCAAGCTAATCACCAAGTGGGAGTGGTCAGATACACTGCGGGGTTTGTATGTCACCTCCGAAAAGGATGGGAGCATGGCAGAGTTGCCAACTGCTAAATCAATCCTGGATAATGTTCCATGCATTTTGGAGAAGCAGGAAAACTGCCTCTCCAAAGGGTTTCTGTGCCATCACATGTCTATCCACCCCACCTCATTAAACAACATCAGCAATGACGACTCCCTCAACAAGGCAGTCCCCCCCCCAAACTTGGGGGCCTGTCCATCCAGGGACTTTGCCAGCAATTGCCAGCAATTGAAAATATACCGCCCTCAGAGTCTATACATTTGTGAAAATCAATGGCATTGTGCACTAACACACTCACCCCCCTAGAAAAGGAGGTGTGTGTGGAATGATACACTTTCCCCACCCAAGAGTACTGCAAACATCTCTGAGTTTCCGGAGTCAAGTGTGTTTCCTGGAAATATAATATGGCTGGGTGAAAGTTCTTCAAACATGTAAATATCATCATGCATTTAAGTGGGGAGCTTAGCCCCCTAATATTCCAAGACACCACATACATTTCAGCCATTTGCATTCATATGATCAAGAAACTCCAGGGTGCATATAAACAAATAAAAGATATGCAAGTTGGTAATAGAGCATAGCAAGATCCAGTGTGAGGGGAAGCTGGGCCATGCCATCAGCGGCCAGGCCTGGCCCCAGCCTACATTCTTGGGTATGTTCCATAGTTCAGGGGTCTCAAGTTTACCACTATTTGCATAAGGACAGTACCAAAGCCTAATGTCCTCCAAACGAAGCCTGTGGGTGAAAGAAGTTAAACACAAAAAACAAACATAAGTCCAGTCTGTCAACGTGACAGACCAGACTGAACTAACTTGAAACCAAAACAGTTTGAGCACTTTTTTTTCACTTCTCACGTAGAAAGAACACATTTTTCTTGCATCTTCATAAGATAGCTCTAGACTCACATGGTAGAATTATGCCTCCCAGCAGAGCCAGTCCTAAATTTTCCCGCTTAAACTGGACACTCCATCGGGGTCAAAACGATCAATATCTCTCCCAGCCAAACAAACCAAGAATGGGCAAAAATATACAGGAAACATAGGGATAAAAGGAAAACAAAATATGAGCACTCCATGTATAGCTTGTCGGTACATCCAGCATGTTGATTCTTCAGCATGGCTTCCGGCCGCGGCTGCCAACTAATCAATCACCATCCTCCTCTCCGCCTCGGTGTCGTAAAGCCTGTTTGTTCCGATCCAGCCATAGTGTGGCATCTTGAGCTGATTCAAAAAAGGGGGTTTGGCGGTTAGCGGTAAGCCCCAGCTTAGCGGGGTACAACATAGCGTAGGGTATCTGCAATGCTCTCAATCTCCTTTTTACATCTGAGAACTTAGCCTGGTGCCTCTGCACCTCTGCAGAAAAGTCCGGATAGAAGGATACCCGGACCCCATTCACCTGTACATTAGCCTTCTCCCTGGCTTTTCTAAGTACCACCTCCCTGTCTCTGTAATGCAGAACTCTGGCAAGGATGGGCCTGGGAGGGGCACCCGGTTGTGGTGGGCGGCCCGGTGTGCGGTGGGCCCTCTCCACGGTAAAGAACGGAGAGAACGCTTGTTTGCCAAATACCTCATGTAGCCAACCCTCTACAAATGTGGTAGGGTCCTTTCCCTCAGTCTTCTCGGGCAGCCCAACAATACGTACATTGTTCCATCTTATATGATTTTCAATGTCATCTGCTCTGTTGTTAGTTTCCTTAGCCAGCTGATGTGTAACATGAGCCTCCCGAGCAATTGGAGAGGAGTCTGTCTTTGACTTCGCTCACCCTGCTTTCCACCGCAGTTGTGCATTCTCAAATTTTTTGCATATATTGTCTCAGCAGGGAAACATCCTCTCTTAATTCCTCAAACTGCACTTTAAAGGTATTCACTGAGGCAGTAAAGACATGCACTGCTCTAAGTATCTCTGCCAGAGCTGGTTGCTCATTATCATCTACAGCCGTGTCTGTGTGAGAGGGATGGTGCTGCACAGCAATACAGTCCTGCTCACCCTGTCCATCTGCCTCTCCTGCAGACTGCCTCATTAAGCTCTGTGCTGCTGAGCCCTGTAGTGCCACATGAGGTTGTATAGATCCCCCCTCCGCCATCTGTTCCAGGGATCCCCCCAGTTTTTGTGCATAATATGTAATATAACTCGGGTACTCCTTACCTGCAGTCTTTAGTGCCTTTTTGCTCGGATCCCCTCTGGATTTCTCTGCTCCTCGTGGTGTGTGCTGTTCCAGGGCTGCGGCTGTGCCATCTTGAATTTTGGAGCTCATGTAAACCTTCTTTTTCTGCTTTTTCCATGGGTGCAGAGCGCCAACGGGTAGTCCGGAGGGTTGTCCTGTTCGGTAGCCAGCTGGATAGCCATTTCTCGCCATTAGATTACTGCTGGGAGAGGATCAATAGACTGTGCTGTGTAGGAGCTGTGAGATACACATCTTCTCACATGCCTGTCCTGGCCACACCCCTATGGAAATCACCATTAGCAGTGTCTATTATGTCTTGGTTTAATAAGATAGATCATACCTGTATAATGTTTCTTTAGAAATTAACACAGTGTAAATGGCAGGCTTCAAATTGCAATGTATGAGACACTTAGATGTTTGTAGCTCTAAGCCCTTGTACACACGGTCGGACATTCTGACAACCAAATCCGTTGGATTTTGTCCGACGGATTTTGTCCGAAACTGTTGCATACACACGGTCGGACAAAGTTGTCGGAAAATCCGATTGTAGATAACGTGATGACCTTATTTTGTTACGATGGGACTACATTCAGGCTAGTAGCCAATAGCTTTGGTCTAGGAATTTGATCTGAGCATGCGTGGCACTTTGTCCGTCGGAGTAGGCTACACATGATCAGAGTATGTCCGATCGGAGCATTTTGTCGGAAAATTTTACCGGCAAGTTGGAAAAGTTGGTCCGTCGGATATTCCGACGGAAACAGTCCAATGGAGACCACACACAGTCGGAATATCCGACAAAACGGTCCGATAGGACACATTCCGTCGGAATCTCCGACCGTGTGTACAAGGGCTTAGGCTGGCTATACATTATACAATTTTCTTGTACAATTCCTCTTTAGATTTACCAAAACCATATAACATGGAGGTCAAACCTAAACAATTTAAATTTGTATGCAATAACACAGGCCCTTGTACTACATACTTGAAGGTAAAGGAAATTGAATAGGGAAATTGTACAATGTACAGCTTTAGAATGAAAGACCTAATGATTTAATGACCTGTGGATTAGATGTCTGATCTTGCTGTAGATTAGCAAATTGTATATCTGTATATACTTATTCCTTACAATGATGTCTAGGCTCAGGGTATTAAACAGTTCAACAATTTATTTATTGTTTATTGGTGTTGTTTTTGTTAGTCCTCTGCCTGCTTCTCCCGTGTAACTGCCCTGTTAAAAATTACATTGGGACTGAAACAGAGAATTTATATTTTTCTTTCTTTTTTGGAAGTCATTCTTTTTTCTAATAAAAATGATATGAATAAAAAAAAATGAGGGCAGCACCAGGGGTCATTTTATGCACATGGGATGACAAAGTTACTTCTGATAATAGAAGAAGACATTGGGATAGCCCATTAGTCTGCTTCTGCTCATTCATTGTCCAGTTACAGATGAGTCAGGGAAGTGACCAAGTTCTATTGCTCTAATTGCAGTAGAGAAATTAGGTCAACAACCTTGCTGAGCCGTTTGGTAAGGTTGTATAGATCCAAAAATGGGACAGACAGAAATAAAACTTGGCAGAAAAAAAACAGCTTCCAAATGTATATTCCAAGTATCTATTCAGTTGGTGTTCAGCTTTGGGAAATAAAATCCTTTTCAATTAAAAGAACCATTGGCTAATGGATAATGGATTACAACTGAAGATGATAAACTGAACACAAATTGGACTTTTCTATAAAAAAACATTCAGAATTCTTGTTTAATTTTGCCATAAAATGAAAGCGTAAATCAGATTGGGTACTATTGTTCCACACAAACTATTTATTGCATTTTCTAACAATTTTATTCTTCCATTTAAATTAAGTAAAACTTGTTTTTAGATATGCAGCTCTGAATTAAAGATTTTCCTATGTGAGATGAAACTTTAACTGTAATCATTTTTTGATATCTAAAAGAACAGACAAAAAAAGCTTATGCAGACAGCTTGCAAGGTCAGAAGTAAGTGTATTTAATAAAACTGCCAAACATGAGGTCACTTAAGGTTCTACAAATGTGCCTATGCTGTAAAGCATAAAATATTTAAAACAAAAGATCCATTCTGAATAGCTTAACTCTAAATATTTGTATGCTAGATTTTGCATTCAAAATATCCTTACTGTCAAAAAGCTATTACTTTGCCATTTAGAGGCTAACCGTTTTATTTTATGTTTGATTCTTTTGCTTTTTTCACACATTTTCCCAAAACAATAGTCAGCTTTCTCATTATGTTCAGTCTACAACCACTTTACGACCGGCGCACGACGATGTATGTCCATTTTTTGAAGAGGGATATCTCAGTAATGGCAGCAGCTGCTGCCACAACCGATTTATCCATCTCTTCAGGCGCCGGTCGTGTGTACGATAATGGTGGTCTCTGCGGGAGCTTTGTCATGAGATCAACGTTATTGGCGGCTGGAGTGATCAGGACCTGCCTTCTCTGTGGTATGGAGACGAGTGAGGCTAAGATGGCCCCCACGCATCTCTGTACCATAGCAGGGCAGAAGCGACATCAAAACGTCACTTCTGCCCATACCTCTTAAGGGCACATTTTTTCAATGTCATTTTTTCAAATTACGTTTTTTTTTATTATTGCATTTTTAGTCCAAATATGAGATGTGAGGACTTTTTGACCCCAGATCTCATATTTCAGAGGACCTGCCATGCTTTTTCTATTACAAGGGATGTTTACATTCCTTGTAATAGGAATAAAAGTGATCCATTTTTTTTTAAACAATGTAAAAATAAATAAAATCAAGTAAAATAAATATGATTTTTTTTTTTTAAATACCCCGTCCCGACAAGCTGAGCGCAGAAGCGAAAGCATATGTGAGTAGCGCCTGCATATGAAAACGGTAGTCAAACCACACATGTGAGGTATCACATTGATTGGTAGAGCGAGAGCAATAATTCTAGTCCTAGACCTCCTCTGTAACGCAAAACATGCAACCTGTAGAATTTTTTAAATGTCACTTATGGAGATTTTTGAGGGTAAAAAAAAATTGGGCTAATTTTACTGTTGTCTTATTTTTTTATTAAAAAAAGTGAATTTTTTCCAAAAAAAGTGCGCTCTTAAGACCACTGCGCAAATATGATGCAAAAAAAGTATTGCATTGACCGCCAATTTCTTCTCTAGGGTGTTAGAAAAAAACAATATATATAATGTTTGGGGGTTCTAAGTAATTTTCTAGCAAAAAAAACAGTTTTAACCACTTAAGCCCCGGACCAATTTGCAGCCAAAAGACCAGACCCCTTTTTGCGATTTGGCACTGCGTCGCTTTAACTGACAATTACGTGGCTCCCAAACAAAATTGGTGTCCTTTTCTCCCACAAATAGAGCTTTCTTTTGGTGGTATTTGATTACCAGTGCGGTTTTTATTTTTTGCGCTATAAACAAAAATAGAGCGACAATTTTGAAAAAAATTCAATATTTTTTACTTTTTGCTATAATAAATATCCCCAAAAATATATAAAAAAACTTTTTTTCCTCAGTTTAGGCCAATATGTATTCTTCTACATATTTTTGGTTAAAAAAATTGCAATTAGCGATTATTTATTGGTTTGCGCAAAAGTTATAGCATTTACAAAATAGGGGATAGTTTTATAGCATTTTTATTAATATTTTTTTTTACTAGTAATGGCGGCGATCAGCAATTTTTATTGTGAATGCTACATTATGGTGGACACATCAGACATTTTTGACACATTTTTGGGACCATTGTCATTTATACAGCAATCAATGCTATTTAAATGCACTGATTCCTGTGTAAATGACACTGGCAGTGGAGGAGTTAACCACTAGGGGGCGGGGAGGGGTTAAGTGTGACGTGTGTTTGTTTTTTTACTGTTGGGGGCGTGGCTTGACATGTGACGTCACTGATCATCTTTCCCTATAACAGGGAACAGACAATCGGTGACAGCTTCACTAGGAAGCCCTGAGGAGAGGTTTGCTTACACATACCTCTCCTCGTTCTTCAGCTCTGTGACGACACACGGGACACTTAAAGAGCCAAGTACAGGTATGCGATTGTGCCATTCTGCCGACATAAATGTGCAGGAGGCTTAAGTGGTTAAACATGTAAACACTGAATCTGAAAAAGAGGCTTGCTCCTTAAGTGGATAACTACTTAAGTCTAACATATTTGCTTTTTTTTTTGTTCTATAGCTCATTCAGTTGTCATACCATTAATTTCTGACATTCTTTGTAATACTTCCTCATCCTGAAAATTAGTTTAAATGCTATAATTCATGAACCCACTACTGGACATTATAAAGAAGTAATTTTAATTGCTTTCGTCTATTCATTTTATTAATAAAAGAGGGACAAATTCAGAAAAAAAAAACAACTTACTATAATTATAAACCACAAGTTATTAAATAAAAAAGGACAGTTAGGTTTTTGTAAATATATATATATATATTGTAGCGGGTGACCTCGTGCCATTGGATAAAATGACACACCTGATGTGTGAAGGGAGGTGCTGGTGTGCACTATGGTGTCCAGGTTGGGACAGGACAAGGCCTGAGCCTGAGAGAGTGTCCATGCAGAAGCTGTAATGAAGATGCAGAGCTGAGGTGCAGCATCTGTGCATAAACACTGGAACGTGTTTCATGGTCAGGAGGACCATAAAGGTACTGATGGTCAGGAGGATTCTAAATACATACTTGGAGCAATAAAGCTGCCACAAGAGAGCCAGGAGGCTGAATATTATGTTTGATTCATAGTGATGGTGAGAAACCCTGCATGGGAAGATATGCCTGTGTGAATTTTGACTTTCTTTTTAATAAATGTGGGCAGAAAAGCCATGAAAACGATGTCTGGTATGGAGTAAAGTAACTGTTCTGGCACTACCATTGAGCTAAGAAACCGCAATGTGTGAATACATATATATATATATATATATGTATATATATATACACACTCACACACACACACAGTATCTCACAAAAGTGAATACACCCCTCACATTATTATAAATATTTTATTATATCTTTTCATGTGACAACACTGAAGAAATTACACTTTGCTATAATGTAAAGTAGTGAGTGTACAGCATGTATAACAGTGTAACTTTGTTGTGCCATCAAAATAACTCAAACAGCTATCAATGTCTTAAACAAAGTGAGTACACCCCTAAGCGAAAATGTCCACATTGGGCACAATTTGCCATTTTTCCTCCCCGGTGTCATGTGACTCATTAGTGTTACAAGGTCTCAGGTATGAATGGGGAGCAGGTGTGTTAAATCTGGTGTTATCGCTCTCACTCTCTCATACTGTCATGAAAATGTCCACCCATTGGTGGTGCTGTTGGTCTCTTGGATTGCAGTACCAGTGTCCACCAGTGGGTGTCTTCTAACACATAGGGCCTGTAATAAGAGTACCTACCTCCTGGTGGCACTGTTGGGTCCTTGGGCTGTAGTACCAGTGCCCACCGGTGGGTGTACTCTGGCAGTGTGGAGCAGACAGCATCTTCTGCTCTCAGCTGTTATGCGAGGTTAATCAGAGGTAGTCTTATAAATACCCAGCAAGCCCTCACATGCTTGCCTTGGTATCGCTCTCTCCATGTGCCCTGACCTTGTTGCCTTACTTGGACCTTGAGCCTGCATCTATCCGACCTGATCCCTCCCGATCCTGAGCCCATCCTGGACCTGTCTCTCTTGTCTCCTGTTACCTATTGATCCCTGTTCTGCAGCCCATCCATCCATGCTCTCCCTCTTCTGCTGGTTTCCCATCCTTACCCATCTACTGGTTCCTCGGTGTATGACCTCGGCCTGGCTTTTGTTTACGACTCTGGTAACTCCCATTTATTGTATATATTACTTGTTGTTTGTGGTTGGTAGTGCACTGTTTGTTATTTACTTTATTGTCACTTATAATAAACACTATTGTTTTCTCACCTACATGCCTTTTGGGTTTCCTCTGTGTAGTCCACGCAGTCTGGTCTGCTAATTCCCTGATACATACTGGTCAGTGGAATTTCAACATGGCACCTCATGGCAAAGAACTCTCTGAGGAACTGAAAAAAATTATTGTTGCTCTACATAAAGTTGGCCTAGACTATAAGAAGATTGCCAAGACCCTGAAAGTGAGCTGCAGCATGGTGGCTAAGACCATACAGCGGTTTAACAGTACAGGTTCCACTTAGAACAGGCCTGGCCATGGTTGACCAAAAAAGTTGAGGACACGTGCTCAGTGTCATATCCAGAGGTTGGCTTTGGGAAATAGATGAATTGGTGCTGCAAGCATTGCTGCAGAAGTTGAAGGAGTGGAGGGTCAGCCTGTCAGTGCTCAGATCATACGCTGCACGCTGCATTAAATTGGTATAAGGAAGCCTCTTGTAAAGATGATGCACAAGAAAGCCCTCAAACAGTTTTCTGAAGACCAGCAGACTAAGGACATGGATTAATGGAACCATATCCTGTGATCCAACGAGACCAAGATAAAGTTATTTGGTTCAGATGGTGTTAAACATGTGTGGCGGCAACCAGGTGAGGAGTACAAAGACAAGTGTGTTGCCTACAGTCGAGCACGGTGGTGCGAGTGTCATGATCTGGGGCTGCATAAGTGCTGCCGCCATTGTGGAGATACATTTTATTGAGGGGAACCATGAATATATATATATAGTTATATATAGTTGGGCCAATCTTACCACACCGCACTTTTCCCATACACCTACTTTACCTATAGGTGTCAGGTCTGGAAAGTGCTTATTATCCCACAGTGGGGTATATTCTGTTGGTCCTACATATCCCATTCCTTTTTTTACTGCCTGCCAGACCTTTGTAATTAATCTTAGTGTAGGGCATTCAGAAAGGAATGAGTCAGCTTCCAGAGCTTCCACCAGTTTAACATGCTTAGCTCCCTGCAACAGCATCAGCTCCTTTTTATTCCTATCCTCCACCCTGTCCCAGCCCCTCAAATGCTGTAGCTGGGCGGCCAGAGAATAGTAGCAGGGGTGTGGGACTGCTGCTCCCCCCTCTTTTATTGGTAACTGCAGTGTCTGTAGGCTTATACGAGATTGTCTCTTCTTCCATATTAGTTCCCTAAATAAAGTTTCAATCTTTTTGAACCATTCCATTCTTGTTCAAATATTTTATTGACAACAATCAAGAATAAGAAACAGGCACAGTTACAGATATTATAGACGTAAAAGAACATTCCAGCAGAGCATTGGAGTTATAAAAAAGTCACGACCATGCATTGAAGTATAAGTTGTACCTCTGACTCCCTCGCAAAGTGAAACAAAAATCAACAAATAGCATCAGTGGGGGTAAGTGATTGTGAAATTAAAAGCTATAACCAATACATAAAGCAGGGGTACTCTGCCCAAGCAATCCGGGCAACAGTAATGGGTACATAACGTGTATTATATGCCATCATAGGCAGAACAGTCAGTGAAAGAAGAGAGCAAAGCAGGTCGAGGGAAAGAATAGGGGAAAGAGTGAGGGGGGAACTAAAAGAAAAGGGGAATAGAGACTAGAGGGAAAGAAAAAGAGTGAACTAGCATAGTTGGGGAAGAAATAGAACTGGCCAGGCCGTCCACCAACTCCATGAAAAACGGAACAAAGGAAAAACGGAAAAACGGAAAGCAGCCCTCCACTCCGAAAAATGTAATCATGGCTCCAGGAGGCGGCTATCAAAATCGGGAGGGAGAAAGTGATCTGCCCAGGGGCGCCAAATTTTAAGGTGTTTGGGGGATCTTATCTAAAATTGTAGCTTTGATTTTACTGTGTATCATAGCCAAAGTGACTCTGTTTTTAACTTCCACAATATTCACAAAAGGGGACCTCCAGGCCTTCGCAATAGTCTGTTTGGCGGCAGTGGTGAGCTGGAGAAAAAGACGCAACTGCGCCCTAGTGAGATCGTGTGGGGGGAAATTAAGCAGTGCATGGGCTGGGTCCGGACCAAGGGTTATATTAAACAGGGTGGAGGCCATTTGGAAAATAAGTGCCCAAAAGTGTTCTACCACAGGGCATGTCCACCATATGTGAAGGTGGGTACCCCCTGCATCACATCCGCGAAAACAGTTAGGAGACGAGGTTGGAGTGTATTTAGCAATCCTAACGGGGACCAGGTACCACCTCATAAGGACTTTGTAACTGGCTTCTAATGCCACCACATTCTGCGATGACATTTTAGTGGTTGACCATATCTCTGTCCAGTCCCCCGAGTCCCAATCCTTGGATAAATCTTTAGACCAAGCAGAGGCATAGGATGGTAGCGGGGAGGGGGAAGAAATGAGATGCATATAGAGGCTAGAAATGATACCCGGTGCATGGGGATCCGAGTCGCAGATATTCTCGAATATGGAAAGGTTGTTCGATACTGTGTGGGAACCCATAATTGTTTGAATAAAATGGGATATTTGAAGATATCAAAAACACTCCCGTGAAGGGATGTGGGTCTGCGTCTGAAGAACTGGGAAAGGCGTGATGGCGCCCTTAGAAATAAAATCACGTATTCGAATCAGGCCGGCCTGAGTCCAGGCCGAAAAGAAACTGGGTGAGAGAAGGCTGGGTAAAATAAAGGTTGACCTATCAACGAGAGTAAGGGCAAGTAAGGCATGAGTAGCTTAAAAGACTTACATAATTTGTCCCAGATGCGTAGAGAATGTCGGGTTAGGGGATTAGTGACATTGCCCCGAGCCGAAGCAGGGAGCCACAGAACGTTAGCGATGGAAATAGGGTCCAAATCTATAGCCTCCAAGGCGACCCAGAGTGGGATCTCCGTCTTCGCATGATACAAGGTTAGTTGTGCCAGTTGGGCGGAGTGATAGTAATGGAGAAAGTTGGGTACTCCCAAACCCCCATTGAGTTTACTGCGAAGTAAAGTGGTTCTAGAGATACGGGGGGTCTTAGTGCCCCAGATATATTTATATACCCGACTCTGGATCGCCCTGTGGAAATATGAAGGTATTGTAACTGGTAGGACTCTGTAAAGATACAAAAGCTTGGGTAATAGGGACATTTTCACAGCAGCAATTCGTCCTAGCCATGAGACGTGGAGGGGTAACCAATTATTGAGCAGGGAGGACAAGTGCTTTAACATAGGAAGATAGTTGGATTGGAATAGATGGGTGGGATCGCTAGTCAATTTGATACCCAAATATGGAATTGATGAGGGGGACCATTGAAAGGGAAAGTTGCTCTGTATGCATTTCATTTCATCTAAAGAGAGAGATACATTAAGGGCTTTGGACTTCGCCTGGTTAACCTCCAACCCTGAAATCCTAGCGAACTTTGTTAAGAGTAGGTGAAGGTTAGGTAGGGAAATGTGTGGGGAAGTAACAAATAAAAGAGCGTCGTCGGCAAATAGGCAAAGTTTATGGGTAGTGGAAGCTATGTCTAGACCATGAATGTTTGGATTAGATCTAATTAGTGCGGCAAGGGGTTCTATCACTAAAGCGAATATTAGTGGGGATAAGGGGCAGCCCTGCCTTGTACCTCTTCGGATGGGGAAGCACGCTGAACTATAGCCAGAGTACTTCACATAGGCTTGTGGATGAGCATACAGGGCACTCACCCATTGTAGGAAATTGGGGCCAAAGCCACAACGAGCCAGGATGTAGTGGAGATAAGGCCATGAGACAGTGTCAAAGGCTTTTCTGATGTCGAGTGATAAAAGGTGCATAGGGATCTTACAGGATCTTGCTATGTGTTGCAAGAGGACAATCCTACGAATATTATCACTGGCCTGTCTACGGGGAATAAAACCTACTTGGTCTTTATGGATCAAACCCCCAATAATTGGGTTAAGCCTAAGGGCAAGAATTTTAGCCAGGATTTTCACGTCCAAATTTAAAAGAGAAATTGGCCTATAATTGGACCAAAGGGCATGATCCGTGTTGGGTTTTGGGAGCATGGCTATGATGGCTGTCAACGTATCGCGGCCTAGAGAATGTTGTTTTAGAAGGGCATTATATGATTTGGCAAGGAGTGGGGCCAGAGTGGTTGCGAATTTTTTGTAGTATATACTTGGAAGACCGTCTGGACCTGGACGTTTATTAGGTTTAAGAGTTTTGATAGCACCAAGAACCTCATCAACCGAGATTGGTTTGTCTATTGACTCCCGGCTGGCGTCCGGCAGTTTGGGTAATTGTATGTCCTGGAAAAGGGCCTCCGCCTCCTTAGAGGGAAGAGGCCCTCTCCCTTCATAGAGATCCGCAAGATGCTTGCGGAACTCCGAAAGTACCCTAACAGGGTTACTGGAGTGAGTGCCGTTGGCCAGCCGAAGTCTTATAGGTTTACGTACATGATCTGGTCTACTAAGGCGAAGTGCCAGGAAAGTGTCAGGCTTGTTGGCCTTGGTGTAGATCTTATGGCTGGACCGGCGGATGGATTTGTCCGCCGACTCGGCCAAAAGCAGGTCCAGCTCCAGCTTGGTCCTCTCTAGGAGTTTTTTATTAGTGGCTGAGGGAGATTTCTGAAACAATAAAAAATAGTGATGAAAATCAGATTCCAATTGATGTATTTTAGAGTTTTTAATACGTTTAAGGTGGGTGGCAACAGAGATACAGGTACCTCTGATTACCGGCTTATGCGCTTCCCAGAGCAAGGTTGGTGATATTTCAGGGGTGACATTGTGTAGTAAATAATCATCAAGAGCGGATTGAATATCGAGGCAATAGGACTGATTGGTTAAATGTGCTTTATTCATGCACCATGTGTTCGTGGTAGGGCGAGATAATAGTGAGGAGACCGTGGTGATCACAGCACAATGATCTGACCACGTGATGGGGTGTATAACTGAGCGTTGTAGGATTGGAGCGGATGAGACTGAGACAAGGATATGGTCTATTCTAGAGAAAGAGTTATGTGGGTAAGAGTAATAAGTGTAATGTTTCTTTAAAGGATTACACTCCCTCCACGTATCCAAAAGAGAAAATTGTTGAAAGAGTTTACGCAGTTGTGATGAGGGGGAGTAATGGTCCGGAGAGTATGGGGATCTATCCAGATGTGGGTGAAGAGCTAGATTAGAGTCGCCACACATGAAGAGCGTACCCTTGACGTGTGTTCTAATAACCTGCAGTAAGTGCGAAAAAAACGGGATGGGAGGGGAGGGTTAGTATTGGGGGCGTAATAGGAAACCAAGGTCGTCTCCACATCCTGCAGGAAGCCAACCAATATAATATAGCGGCCGGCTGGATCCTTGATTTCGGTGGTCACTTTGAAGGGCAAGGAAGAGTGGAAGGCCAGCAAGACCCCTCTGTGCTTTGAATCAGCAGAGGCGGTGAACACTTGGGGGTAACGGGAGCTGAAAAATTTAGGGGTACTATTGTTGGAGAAGTGAGTCTCCTGAAGGGCCACAATATCAGCTTGCAGTGAGACAAAGGTACGAAAGGCCTTGACCCTTTTATTTGGAGAATTTAGTCCCTTAACGTTAAGGGAGAGGATATTTAAGGGGGCCATCGGAGCGGCAGGAGGAGCTTATGGAAATATAGTAGGAGATAGCGGTGGACAACCCGGCCAGGGGAAAAAGGTAGGAAGGCGGTAAGAAGAAGAGAGGAAAAAGAGGCGACAGAAAGAGAAAGGAAAGAGTAGGGAAGAATAGGCGTAGGGCATAACATTACAATGAAGAAATATAACAGGACTACTGTATAGCCCGACTAATTAGCGTGCTAACCCTGCAGCCAACAAAAAACGGCCACAGAGGAAGAGCGCTGTAAGGTGGGGGAGCAGTGACAGCTCCCCACCGCAGACGGATCAAACAGATGAGTCGTCACATTAAAACTTAAACAGGTGAACTTAAGCAGATTGCCATAAACACATAAGCTAAGGCTGCGAGGCATAGGGCCTCCATTGAGAAAAAGCAAATATTTAAACACATTGGGTTATATACGAACGGACAAACAGCCCGAAGTATCTGAACGAAGCCACAAAGTAAAACGAACGTTAATCGCTGAGTGTGCTACGTATTGCAGGAACAAAGTGTAATACCGTTATGCATGTAACAAACTTGTTTAGGTGAAGTAAAAAACAAAAATGCAAACAAACCAAGAAAGAATGACTGGACCTAAAACGAGGGCCCCATAAAGGGCGTGCCATTCGTTCGGGTCGCCTCAATCCGGGTACCATGACCAGTCCTCGGTGTGGGCCCCTGGACTTCTGCTAAAAACAGACAAAAACAATAGTAAAAAGGGAAATTAAGAAAATTAAAATTAAAAAGACAGAAAAATGAGAAATCAAGGCAGTTAGGGTCCAGTGCAGTGGCCTACAGTTACAAGATGGATATACATGTCTGGAACCCTCGGACTCAGGGGAAACACACCGAGCTTATCGAACGGATGAGGAAGGAGGAAGAAAAAAGAAAACAATGTTCACGGAACCAGATCAACGTGGGATTCGAGACTTCGGACTAAGGAAAGGATCTTCGTGCCGACGTGATGGAGTCCCTTTGCGGACCTATCCCGGGTCCAGTGATGTGCGTTTAGGCGTAGCTGTATATGGATGAGCTGTAGACCGGGCGGGGGTCCGAGGCAAAGCTGTCTCCGAAGGTTGAACCGATGGGGTCAAACGAAGCGATTCCAAAAGGTGTTGAAGGGCTTCAGGGGAAGAACAGGCGTGCTGCTGGCCCAAGTGGGTGAATTGCAGAGCGAAGGGAAACCTCCAGGTATATTTGATTTGGTGTTGCAGTAAAACTTGCAGCTGGGGTTTCATAGCACGGCGTTTAGAGATGGTCAAAGGAGCCAGATCGGAGAAGAGCTGGTATTTGTGGGTTTGGAAAGTCAGTTCTTCCTTCTGGCGAGCGGCGTTAAGCAGTTGTTCTTTCGTACGAAAGAAGTGCAACTTAATAATAATGTCTCGAGGAGGACCATCGGGTTGGCAGCGTGTGAGGGCTCGGTGAATTCTGTCAAATTCGAGGCGTTCGATGGGAATGGAAGGTGAAAGCTCCTGAAACAGAGCGGTCGTAAAGGATTGTATATCGTCAATTGATTCGGGGATGCCACGTAGGCGCAAATTGGACCTGCGGGATCGGTTTTCGGCATCCTCTAAGCGGGATAGTAATGTGGCATTCTCCTCCCTGAGCACAGAGAAGTCCTGAGAATGTTCTTGGAGGGTAAGCTCCATGTCATCCACCCTCGTCTCTAAATCAGCGGTGCGCTGGCCTATCTCACGAATTTCCCGTGAGAGCCTGTCTGTTATTTGCTCTGAAGTGTTCTTGAGAGCTTTCTGAAGCATGGATTCCATATGTTTCAGGAATGCAGCTTGTGACATACCTGTGGAGGGTAAAGGTGGGGAGCCGCCGAGATTGGAGTCTGTGTCTTCCTCTTCTCCGCTATCCGAGGCCGCCGGAGATTCCGCGTGCTGTTTTGCTAAGGCTTTCGCCGCCATTTTGGAGGAGGCCCGGGCCAGAGCTTCTTTAATGGGTTTCGGCTTGTTTTTGCCCTTGGGTCCCGTGAGTACCATACCGCTAGGTGCTTCGGGGTATCAGGAGGCGATCCCGGTCAGTTTGCAGTCAGAATGCAGTTCAGATCAGCAGATAAGATCCGGTAATGCGGTGGGGAGTGCGGAGCTCTATGGAAGCACGTCTGCCATGTCGAGCCCCGCGCATGCGCCCCGAACCATTCCATTCTTATCCAAACTGGGGCGTTGTGTAAATAATACAACAACTGGGGCATCCAGACCATTTTAATTAAATTAATTCTGCCAGCTACTGACAAAGGTAGATGTTTCCAAATGTCCCGCTTCTGACTAAATGTAAACAGGAGGGGAGCAAAATAAATGAAGACAGTTTGAGTAAATGTACCAATTAAAGTAAACATACAGCATGGATTTTAAAGGCCTGTGCCCCATACAAAGCAATAACAGGAAAATATCTGCTATGGATAGACATGTGGGTAAACATTTCCAGGGGAGGAGGATATAATTGGAGAACTGGGACACTAAGCTGTCCTATGTATGTCTAATGTAAATTGGGTAGCTAGTCAGGCTGTAGTGGTATGTCCAGCATAAGGCACAGGGAATGTCTTTCTCATGGGAATGGAAATGTCCTGTATGGCAGCTACCTGTTTGGTAGCTTTAAAATGAACAAGAAAAATCACTAAAAATAACATTAGACTGAATATTTATGGGGCTGGATGGCATAGCCAGTGAAGGTGGAGAAACAAATGCTATCTAAGCGGTCCATATCCAGGCATAATAAAACAATATTCAAGAATAACAGTAGCAAGTGTCACTGAACTCATCCAACAGGGGCTGGCAAGACAGTAACCACCAAGCGTATATTACCTTAAATTTATATTTAATTTAATATATATTTTAATATTTTATATTTAATTTATATTTAAGGGGAACCATGTGCCAAAATAAAAAAAAAATGGTGTATGAGCCCCCCAAAATCCATACCAGACCCTTATTCCAGCACACAACCTGGCAGAGAGCGTCCCCCCCTCCTGAACCCTACCAGGCCACATGCCCTCAATATGGGGAGGGTGCTTTGGGGTAGCCAATTACCATTTCACAAAAAAGTGTCAAAATGTTAAAAAAGACAAGACACAACTTGGGGACAAGTCCTTTATTAAAAAATGCAGGAGGGTCTGGTATAGATTGGGGGGGGGGGGCCCTATGTCATTTTTAAAAAAAAATTGGCGCAGGGTTCCCCTTAATTTCCATATCAGACCCGAAGGACCTGGTATGGATTTTAGGGGGACCCCATGCAATTTTTTTTGTTCATTTTGGTTCAGGGTTCCCTTTAATATTTATACCATACCCAAAGGGCCTGGTAATGGACTGGGGGGGACCCCATTCTCTTTTTTTCAATGAGTTTTACCTATATTGCCGAGACCTGACAATTCATTACAGCCACAATCAGTTTTGAATTACTTTTTTTCCTTTAGAAATGTAATTTTCCTGTGGTACTGTTCTAAACATGGGAAAAATGTGCCACTTTACGGGCATTCTAAAGACACCACACAGGCACAATATTCAAAGGAATATTTCATTTTTATTGTTTCACTTTAAGCATTAAAAAAAATATATATATTTCTCCCGAAAAAATTTCAGTTTTAAAAAATGTCATTGATACATGTTCCCTGGGGCAGGACGCAGTTCCCCAAACACTTTTTATGACAATAACTTGCATATAAGCCTTTAAAATTAACACTTTTGATTTCTCATGTTAATGTCCCCTGGACTTTAATGGCGTTCCGGCGGCTTTCAAATTTGCCCCGAACACCGCATATTATGCTCAGGCCAAACAATTCGGCCATCCTAAATGCTGGGTAGCACACAGATCACTATCCCCTGGGGTCAAGCAGTGGTTGTCTATGTGTTCTTCTTCTGGAGGTTGAAAGTTGTAGATTTAAACAACCATATGATGAGGTTCTACCTGGCAACCAGAAGGCCCATTCACTGGTAACAAATTTAGAATATGTTTAATACTAATACTATTCGATAGATTTATTAAGTTGTATCTTGTCTCTCTATCAACAGACTATCTCTGAAGAAGACCCTAGTGGTTGAAACGCGTTAGAACTATAAAAAATTTATTTTTGCTGTTACTAATTTTATACAGTATATTTATAGTTAGGTCTGCTTAGTGTATGCCCATTGATGTCATTGTAATTTTTGTATATACAAGCTGAAGGGCCTGGTAACTGAATTTGGGGGAACCCCATGCTTTTTTTTTTAATCAATGAATTTCAATGACTGTTCCCTTTATTATGGGAGCCAACAATTCATTATAGCTGCGAGTGATTTTAAATTACTTTTTTTTCTGCAGAAATGACACTTTGTGCAGGGACAGTTCTAAGCATGGGAAACATGCGCCCCTTCACAGGCATACTATAGACACCCCCAGGTAGGAAATTTAAAGGGATATTACACTTTTATTGTTTCACTTTAATCATTATTAAAATCACTGCTCCCGAAAAAACTGAAGTTTAAAAAAAAAAATTGCATTGATCCATGTCCCCTGGGGCTGGACCCAGGTCCCCAAACACTTTTTTAGGACAGTAACTTGCATATTAGCCTTTAAAATTAGCACTTTAGATTTCTCCCATAGACTTGTACAGGGTGTTCCGTGGCTTTTCGAATTTGCTGCAAACACCCCAAATTGTTCACTGTTCGCCGAACAGGCGAACAGGCAATGTTCGAAACGAACATGAGTTAAACTCGAACTCAAAGCTCATCCCTATTCACTGGTATAAAAGAGTGTTGATCTACCTATTTCAATTAGTCATTTGCAAGTATTACATCATCTACAGGACCACAGGACTTGATTTCTTCCTAAAATACCAAGAAAGGGTTCTAACGGCCCTTATTTACCAGCAAGGAGCTGCACTTAAAACCTTTGTTATAGTGCAGTCAGCAGGCTAAATGAGAGCCACTTCACTGATATTATCCCTTCTACCCAAATAATCATGCATGTTCCAAAAATTGAATAAAGCATGACACGCTTTAACAATGTATCTCAAAACTTGGCCCCTGCATCGTAGACTATGTAGTTGTTTCCATACCTCATTACAATATTAATGAAGATATGGTGAACATGTTTCTCTTATATCTGACCACCTTAATTTAGCCTGTATATGATGTCCTGTGTACTGACCAGTTCTTTTCCTGCATGCTAAATATGCCTCTGAATTCCTCCTGAACTGACCCTGGCCTGTTTATCAACCACATTTCATCTTTCTGCCTGAGCTGTTGCTTTGCCTGCATATTGACTGTGTCGCTGCCTGCTGCCTGAACTGATTCTAACCTTTTAATCAACCATATTATTGCCTGCTGCTTGGACTAATCTTTGCCTGCACACTGACCACATCTCTGACTGCCATCTGAACTGACCCTGGCCTATTAAATTACCATATTGTTGCCTGCTGCCTGGACCAATCCTTTGGCTATTTGATAACCATGCCTCTGCCTGCTTCCCATACCTATCCTGGCCTGTTTATTGACCATGCTTCTGCCTGTAGCCTAGACCAATTCTTTGCCTATTTGATGACTAAATCTCTGCTTGGCACCAGTACTGGCCTATCTGCATTTCCCACTGAATAAGTTCCTGCAAGACACCAGTCCTCAACCTCTGTGGACAGCTGCACTGCTGGAACCACATGTACTATTTTGTTCACCCTTTGGTTATCCTCCTGTACTTCCTGGCCAGTGAACATTGCATTGTACTATAAGGGCAGCCCTGTATCAGTAGGAAAGGCCTGGTTGGCTATTCATAATAGGGACTGTAAGTGAAGCTACACTAAGCTATATTCCCTGACCACTTGTATAGAGGCAACCATAACAGTACATTGGTTCTATACAGTGTTGGTTCAATTTGATCTAATTTGATCAAATTTTTGATCTGCAAGAACCAATGTTGGATACATAATCAGAACAAAGTCTAAAAACATTCTCACACATGTGGTATCCCAATACTAGGGAGGAGCAGCAAACTGTGTTCATTCTAAACATTGCCATACTGTGTGTTAGAAATATCTTAAAGAGGAAGTAAACTCTGATGGGTTTTACTTCTTTGTTTTCCTGCAAACCCTGCAAAGTAAAAGCATAATGGGCTATGCATCACATACTAGCCCATTATATGCCACTTACCTGCAAACAAAGCCCATAGCACCCCGCTGGTGGTAACATCCATCTTATGCCCTCTTCCTTCCGGGGGCATGGAATCTGGCTCAATGACTGGCCAGAGCCGCATGATGTCAATTCCATGCATGCGCGCGGAAGCCATAAGTCTTGCCACATATGAGTGAAGAAGAGCCACAGAGGTCCGTTTCTTCACAGTGCATGTACCACTGGCATTTAGGAGATATTTCCATGACCTATAGGTAAGCCTTATTATAGGCTTACCTATAGGTAAAACTTACAAATGTGGGTTTACAACTACTTTAATAACTGACAACTTTGTGTTAAAAAATGCATTTTCACTTTCTTTACACACCTTCCAAAAACTTGTGGGAAAAAATGACATTTCCAAACTCAATATGACTTTAACAGAATACACTGAGATCTTTGTTTTCCAAAATGTGGTAATTTTGTGGGTGTTGTGCTGTCTTGCTGCTCCAGGGTCCAAAAATGTGATAGATAGTCAGGAAATTAGATGTGCAATTGATTGCCCCCGGGAAGCCTAAAGATGCTTCTTGGATTTTGGCCTATGCTCTGAAAATAGTCTCACGCATGTGATATCGCAGTACTCAGGAGAAGTAGTAGAATGAGATATAGGGAGTCATTTTAAGTATGCCAATTCTGTGTGTTAGAAAAATCTTATTAATTGACAACTTCAAAAATGACATTTTTAAAAAGACTCCTTATACTTCGTAGAAAATAGCTTTCCAAAATGAGGTCTTTTTTTTTACCGCTTCAGCCCCATATAGAGCTTTCTTTTGGTGGTGTTTGATCACCCCTGGGGTTTTTATTTTTGTGCTTTAAACACAAAAAGAGCAACAATTGAAAAAAAAATTTACATTTTTATTTTTTACTATAATAAATATCCCCAAAGATGTTTTTAAAAAACAAATGTCTTCATCGGTTTAGGCCATTAATATTCATCTACTTATTTTTGATAAAAAAAAAAAAAAAATCACAATAAGCATATATTGATTGGTTTGCGTAAAGGTTTGTTGCGTCTTCAAACTGTGGGAAATATTTATGGCATATATATATATATATATATATATATATATATACACCCCTCACATTTTAGTAAAAATTTTATTCTATCTTTTCGTCTGACTACACTGAAGAAATTACGCTTTTCTACAATGTAAAGTAGTGAGTATGCAGCTTGTATAACAGTGTCAATTTGCTGTCCCCTCAAAATAATTCAACACACGGGGGGGGGGGGGGGCGTGGCGACCGAGCGCTAAGATGGACGCTTGAGCTGAGAGCTCCGTTCGACCACCGGAGAGAACAACCCTATAGCAACTCCATTGGTGACATATTTCCACATAAACCTATCTACAACACAGTGTAGACACCTTCGCTTCTACCGAAGATGCCAAAAAATAGAAAGAATCAACAACCGCCGCGGAAACTTCCGAACCTTTTCAAAGTGCGCGGAATCACACAAAATGGCGCCGGATCGTGTGTGACTGAACCTCAGGAACAGGCCTCGCAACAACCTCACCTCCGAACGACTTCCCTTAGCGATTCCTCCTCGGGGACGAATAGCCCAACGACTAGAAGCCCAGCCAAACAAAGGCAACGGATATCTTCTCCAGACGTAAACCGAGCGGACCGTGACATGGAGGTAAGCGGATCTGCTCCTGTAGGCCATGCTATACATCCACCGGCATCCGACCTGATTGCGGCCTACCCCACATCCGATCGACCGGTCTCAGATACAGTCCTTAAGGAGATGCTGATGTCACTCAAAGCCTCCATACAAGCTGACCTCACTGAAATCACTAACTGCCATAGGGAAGTATTGGCCCTAGGTAATAGAGTGGATCAAGTGGAGCGCAACATAGGGGAATGCACAACTTCCTTCAATACTTTAGTAGAGGCCCACAAGTCCCATGATGAAGAGATAGCATGGCTAAAGAGTAAAGTTGCAGACCTTGAGGACCGCTCTAGGAGGTGCAATATTAAAATCAGAGGTGTTCCTGAAGCTATACCTCCAAACCAATTACTGCAGTATGTACACGCGCTATTCTCCACCATTATCCCTACATTATCTCCTCAAGAACTGACCATTGACAGGATTCACAGAATCCCCAAGCCAGCATTTCTCCCTGAAGGTACCCCTCGGGACGTTTTGCTCAAGATGCACTACTACCATATCAAGGAACAAATTATGACTGCGTTTCGTACTCGGGGCAACAACATATCTCAATATGCTGAATTGATCCTCCTCCCTGACCTATCAAGGCATACTCTGCAATTGCGCCGAAACTTAGCGACCATCACTAAGGCCCTGCGCAACCACAATATACCACACAAATGGCGTTACCCAGCAAAATTGTCCATCTCATATGATGGTACCACGCACACAGTTACCACTTTAGCTGAAGGTATCGCACTCTTGAGTCAATGGGGCATACTTCCACAACAAAGCCCTCTGGAACCACCTGCAACACAACTATGCCCTATTCCGGATGAGTGGCAAGTAGTTTCGCACAGACGAGCCCCCAAAAAATGTCACTGATGGCAGTAAATAATCACACACCGTTGACAAATATGTTCTCTCCCTGGGCACAAGGATTTCTTCATCTCTCCTTGTCCTTACCCCTGACATTTGTCATTTTTGCAACTTTGTTTGCATATGGATCGCTTATATGATTCTATTTTTATTATTCTATACGTTATTGTTTATTTTTGTGGTTACACCCTTTGTTTTATTAGCACTGGACCTACACATGATGGACCCTTCATCTCCTGTCCTGCTACATTTCTAAATACCATGGCAGCATCTCTTCTGTCAGTCTCATGGAGATCAGATGACTCTAATGATTCTCGAAGGGCACTGTGAGTACACCTGCACATTTCTTCCCACCTGAAATATGACCATTACTTTTGTTTCCATTAATGCCAGAGGCCTCAATCACCCCGTGAAACGCTACTCGCTGTGGACCGAAGCACAGAAACTAAAGGCGGATATTTTATGTGTACAGGAAACTCATTTTCAACAGGACAACCATCCCAAATGTACACACAAAAACTACCCACATATATTCCTGGCAAATAACCCGAATAAAAAAAGCGGAGGTGTCCTTCTTGCCATCCGAGATACGGTCTCCTTCCATCTCAAGAAATCCATCATAGCCGACAATGGTCGCTATATTATTCTCCAGGGTGATATTAACTCTAAACCGTACACCATTGTATCCTTATACGCCCCAAACACCCGACAGATTAGGTTTTTGAATAGACTAATCCGTAAAATACAACCTATCCAATACGGTAGTCTCATTATTGGTGGCGATTTTAACCTCATTGTCGACCCACAACTTGACACTTCTAATGTCAAACGTAACAACAACACCTGCCTAAATAAGGTCCTACATTCTGAAAAACTGTACGACGTATGGAGATGCACACATGGCAACGAGAAAGACTTTACCTTCTTCTCCCATGTACATGGGTCTTATTCTAGAATAGACTTCTTTTTATCAGATCAATGGACCTTACAAAATGTTTCATCCTCTGAGATATATGATATTACGTGGTCTGACCATTCTGCCATATCGCTTTCTATTCATGAGAAGGGTGTCTCCCCCTCGTCACCCATCTGGCGCTGCAGTGTTAGATTACTACAGGACCCTGGTACCAGGGAACTGATTTCTCAAAACCTTAAAACATATTTCCAACAAAATGAACATTCAGTAGAGAGTCCCTTCACACTCTGGAACGCCCACAAAGCGTTTATTAGAGGCATCCTTATCCAGCTAGGAGCTAGAGCTAAAAAGAAGTATACTGCAACCATAGACTCCATTACTTCCGATATCCACAATTTAGAAATCCTCAATAAAGCATCTCCCTCTCACCAGCGGACTACTCAAATAACCTCACTTAGAGAAAAATTGAGAGATCACTTGGCCCAAAACTATGATTTCTACCTTAGACGCTTGAAGTTACGTACCTATGCCTGTGCAAATAGAGCAGGCAAATATCTTGCCAATAGGATTAGAGCAATACGCACCAAAACTAGGATTTCCCACCTGATACACCCTACATCCCTTCATAAAATCATCAATCCTCAGGAAATCGCAAACCACTTTGCACAATATTACAGTCGGCTTTACAACCTTAGCACCGACCCCCACACTCCTCAACCCACTGTTCCCAAAATACAACATTTCCTCAAAGATTTAGATCTCCCTAAACTCTCCGAACCACAGCTTGAATTGCTGAATTCACCGTTCACAAGCCATGAAATAACATCAGTCATTACTTCACTCCCTCATGGGAAATCCCCCGGTCCTGATGGACTAAATAATGAATATTTTAAAACCTTTTCCACTATTCTTTCCCCATATCTCCAAAAGATGTTCACACGGGCAGCACTCTCAGCATACTTTCCAAATGAAATGTTAAAAGCATACGTGATCACCATACCCAAACCTGGCAAAGATCCCACTACCCCTAGTAATTTTAGACCTATTTCTCTCCTAAACACGGATATAAAGATCTACGCAAAAATTATCGCCCTTAGACTGTCAGAGTTTATGCCTTCCTTAATTAAAAGCGACCAGATGGGCTTTATCAGGGGGAGACAAACTTCTGATGCTACGAGACGTATTATTAACAATGTTCATTATGCTAATTTAACTAAAACTCCTTCTCTGCTGCTCTCCATAGACGCAGAGAAGGCGTTTGATAGGGTGGAGTGGTGTTATATGAAAGAAGTTCTACAAAAATTTGGCTTTCACGGTCTCATCTCCAACGCAATGTTGGCTTTATATTCCAACCCATCCGCCCAAGTCTTAACAGCTGGAATGCTTTCCACACCATTCCCTATTTCTAATGGCACCCGTCAGGGGTGTCCACTATCCCCAACCATTTTTAACCTTATGATAGAACCTCTGGCGGAGGCCATTAGATCCCAGGCCAATATTACTGGACACGTGTTAGGATCTCGTAACCACGTTATTAATTTGTTTGCCGATGACGTTGTCCTGATGCTAACAAACCCATCTAGATCTCTCCCCTTAGTCCATGAAACTTTGAAAAACTTTGGTGAGGTTTCGTACTATAAAGTTAATTTCGCTAAATCATTGATTCTAGATTTAGGAATTGACAAACGTATCAAACTCCAACTTCAAACCACCCTTCCGTATGTATGGAAAGAGGATAGCATACCCTACTTAGGTATAAAAATCACCAATTCCACGAAAACCCTAGTCTCTGTCAATATAAAGCCACTGCTTATTAAGATAGATGAAACGTTTAAATGCATAGCCAAGACTGAACTTTCCTGGATGGGTAGACTGGCAGCGTGTAAGATCTTAGTTCTTCCTCTCATATTGTATATGTTCAGATCCATACCTATACCTATCCCAACCCATTTCCTTAAGACCTTGTCTACTACTCTGTGGAAATTCATATGGAATGGTAAAAAAGCTCATTGCTCTCCTAGTAACCTGATCCCGAATAACCGTGTAGGTGGAGTAGGACTAATTGACGTTTATGATTATTTGTGGGCATCTAGACTGGACCAACTCCAACACTGGTTCAAAACTATAGATTCACCACCTTGGGTTGAGCTGGAAAGGCATATGGCCCCAATGCCGGATCTAGTGGCACTACTCGTGAGTGATGTCTGGAAACCCTGGGCTCTCCATTCCATGGCTCCCACCCTCATAGCCTCCCTACAGGCATGGAGGTTCTTCCTCCATCATACCCATAAATCTCAAAATGCTGTGGAATACAAATTTCCACTTAGCCTGCTCGAGCATAAAATCCCTACGCTGTCCCTAAAACAGTTCCCCAACCACGGTATCCATACCATCCAAGACCTATTGTCTAATGGTACAGCTCTTTCCAGCACACAGATTATGGCTCAATACGATCTCCCCAACAAGTACCAGTTTACTTGTATCCAAGTGGCACATTTTCTAAAACGTAACCCTCCCCCTACCATAACAATGCCATCCAGTGCATGGACCTTCTTAACTCGCGAACGCCCCACCAGGAAAGGCATTTCGCTTTTCTACTCCCTTCTACATGATAAACAATTCTTTGTGAAAACAAAATCGATTGATAAATGGGAGGCGGATTTAGGGAAAACATTTACAGATGATCAGTGGACAACTACATTTCGGGAAATTCAAAAAGCCTCCCGTTCTATTAATCATTGGGCAATGACCATTAGAATTATTAACAGGTGGCAATACACACCGTGTAGACTGGCAACATTTTCTTCCTCTGCCCAAAGTACATGTTGGAGGAATTGTGGACAGCTAGGACATCTACTACACATGTTTTGGGAGTGCCCCAACTTGGTTAGTTACTGGAACCAAGTGTTCCAACTAATATCATCGCTCACGGGTATTGTCACTCGCCCCAATCCATCCCTAGGGATTTTACATATGGGTATTGAACAATTTCCACATGATATGCGGATTGTTATTTCCAACATCCTTCTTTCTGCTAGATCCATGATATTACAACATTGGAAAACTGCCATGACGGTAAACATCTCTGACCTAATTGGAAGAGTGAACCAACACCACACTATAGAGCGTGCTCTTGCTATAAATACATTGAAGTGCGATCTATTTGATAAGCAATGGAAAATTTGGACCAACAAATATAAGAATTCTGTGAACTAGATCTTAATCCTGATAAGATATATTCTGTGTAGTAACCAGTATTTGCATTACTGTTTGTGTAACCACCTACTTTTCCATTTCTTTCTCGTTTTTTTTTCTTGTTTCTTTTTGTTTCTTCTTCTTTTTTTTTTTTTTCTTTCTTCCCTACCCTTTCTTTCCCTCTCCCCTCTTCCCTCCCTCTATTGCATCGACTGTTAATTGCAACTGTAAAAGTCAACATGTCCTGTACCACTTGCCTTTGTACCGTATATACTCGAGTATAGGCCGACCCGAATATAAGCCGAGGTCCCCAATTTACCCCCAAAAAACTGGAAAAAATTATTGACTCGTGTATAAGCCGAGGGTGAGACATGCCTGTCCATCCCTGTGTGTCGTCCATCCCTGTGTGTGTCCATGCATCCGTGTGTGTGTGTGTCCATGCATCCGTGTGTGTGTGTGTGTGTCCATGCATCCGTGTGTGTCCATGCATCCGTGTGTGTGTGTGTCCATCCATCCCTGTGTGTGTGCATGCATCCGTGTGTGTGTGTGTGTGTGTGTGTGTGTGTGTGTGTGTGTGTGTCCATGCATCCGTGTGTGTCCATGCATCCGTGTGTGTCCATCCATCCCTGTGTGTGCATGCATCCGTGTGTGTGTGTGTGTGTGTGTGTGTGTGTGTGTGTGTGTGTGTGTGTCCGTGCAGCCTACCTGTGTCCAGCCTGCCTGTGTCCGTCCAGCCTGTGTCCGTCCCGGCCTGTGTCCGTCCCGGCCTGCGTCCCGTCCCGGCCTGCGTCCCGTCCCGGCCTGCGTCCCGTCCCGGCCTGCGTCCCGTCCCGGCCTGCGTCCCGGCCCGTCCCGCAGCTCTTCGTCGGTGGCCATTCTAGGATTCAAAAGCCGCGCCTCCGTCGGTGATAGGCGGAACACTCAATTTCCCACTGACTGCTGGGAAATTGAGTGTTCCGCCTATCGGATGTCCGTGATAGGCGGAACACTCAATTTCCCAGCAGTCAGTGGTCCGCCTATCATGGACGTCCGCTCATCCTCATACTACGGACGAGGATGAGAGGACGTCCGTGATAGGCGGAACACAGACTGCTGGGAAATTCAGTGTTCCGCCTATCACAGGCGAAGGCGGAGACGGAGGCGCGGCCTTTGAATCCTAGAATGGCCGCTGTCTGTCTGCTCGACACGCTGATCGGGCAGACAGACAGCGATGACTCGAGTATAAGCCGAGGGGGGCACTTTCAGCCTCAAAAAAGAGGCTGAAAATCTCGGCTTATACTCGAGTATATACGGTATATCCTTTATAAAACAATACAAATTTATTGAAAGAAAAATAATTCAACACACAGTCATTAATGTCTAAACTGCTGGCAACAAAAGTGAGTATACCCATAAGGGAAAATGTCCAAATTGGGCCCAAAGCGTTAATATTTTGTGTGGCCAGCATTATTTTCCAGTACTGTCTTAACCCTCTTGGGCATGGAGTTCACCAGAGCTTCACAGGTTGCCACCAGAGTACTCTTCCATGACGACATCAGGGAGCTGGTGGATGTTAGAGACTTTGCGCTCCTCCACCTTCTGTTTGAGGATGCCCTACAGATGCTCAGTAGGGTTTAAGTCTGGAGACATGCTTGGCCATTTCATCACCTTTACCCTCAGCTTCTTTAGCAAGGCAGTGATCGTCTTGGAGTCATTATCATGTTGGGATACTGCCTGCAGCCCAGACTCCAAGGGGAGGGGATCATGCTCTGCTTCAGTATGTCACAGTACATGTTGGCATTCATGGTTCCCTCAGTGAACTGTAGCTCCCCAGCATTGGCAACACTCATGCCGCCCAAGACCATGACACTCCCATCATCCTGCTTGACTGTAAACAAGACACACTTGTCTTTGTCTTTGTACTCCTCACCTGGTTGCCACCACACATGTTTGACACCATCTGAACCAAATAAGTTTATCTTGGTCTCATCAAACCACAGGCCATGGTTCCAGTAATCCATGTCCTTAGTCTGCTTGCTTGTGCATCATCTTTAGAAAAGACTTCCTTCTGGAACAACAGCCATGCAGCATGCAATGTATGGTTTGAGCACTGAAATGCTGACCCCCTGTCCTTTCAACCTGTGCAGAAATGCTGGCAGCACTTATACATCTATTTCCCAAAGACAACCCCTGGATATGACACTAAGCACGTACACTAAACTACTTTTGTCGACCATGGTGAGGCCTGTTCTGAGGGGAACCTGTTCTGTTAAACCACTGTTTGGTCTTGGTCACTATGCTGCAGCTCAGTTTCAGGGTCTTGGCAATCTTCTTATAGTCTAAGTCATCTTTATGTAGAGCAACAATTCTTTTTTTCAGATCCTTAGAGTTCTTTGCTATAAAGTGCCATGTTGAACTTCCAGCGACCAGTATGAGTGAGCGCTATAAAACCAAATTTAACACACCTGCTCCCCATTCACACCTGTGACTTTGTAACACTAACGAGTCACATGACGCCAGGGAGGGAAAATGGGGGGTATACTCACTTTTGTTGCCAGCGGTTCAGACATTAATTACTGTGTGTTGAGTTATTTTGATGGGCTAGCAAATCGACACTGTTATACAAGCTGTATGCTCACTACTTTACTTTGTAGCAAAGTGTAATTTCTTCAGTGTTGTCACATGAAAAGATATAATAAAATATTTACAAAAATATGAGGGGTGTACTCACTTTTGAGAGATACTGTATATATATATATATATATATATACATATATATATATATATATATATATATATATATATATATATATATATATATATATATATATATATATATACATACGCACACATAGACTTCTATAAAGCCTGTATTTATTTTACTTTTCCCAATCTAGAACATTTATTTTTATATGCACTCAGTCACACATATTAGTATGGTTAATGAGCACATATTAAGTACTAGATTAAGGAAGGCGTCTAACAGAATGACATTGTCCAGACTAACCCATTGATTTGTTTTACAGCAAGCAATGCCATTAATAAGTCAGCATACATGATGGGTAATGTAAAATCCTAAGTATGAGATGTTAAGTGCCAATTCTCCAAATTAGCAATATACCCATAAAGAACAAAAAAAGAAACAGGAAATTGAATTTTTGAGGCACAAGAGTGACTGTATATCTAAAATATATTTTTAATCACATGTATCCATAAAAGACAATGCTCTCTCACTTAGTTACAAAAGACATAAAAATACACAAAATAATCTTATAAAACATTCAAATCAGATACACTAAGAGAGACATTTAAGGTGATGTATCAGTTAAGTAACATATGGCTGAACATGTCTCTTGGATGTAGTCCACTTCCTCTGCAGGAATCTACCTAAGAATAAACATTTGTTAGAGAATAAATACAGAATCCCATACCTTGGCCCACAAAGATGGGTAATGTAGTTCCATTTTTGTAACTTGAGGAAGTGGCTACAGCCTTTTAGAAATGTCTCCCATATTTTCATTGACAATCTCCTCCCTAAAATCATGTGGAATGTCAGATGCTTATAATGTGTCAATGTAGATATTTAAAGTCAGTGACATTTCTCAACAAATGTATTTAATGTATTCTTCATTACTTTGGAAGAAAACAGATTTATTTTTAAAAGTTAACGGTTTTATTTTAATTTTAAATTGCCTGCTGTATTCTCCCACATACCTTCAACTGAGTTAAATTGCAGGCTGTAAAACTTTTGCTGAGTCAGCCATATAATTACTATGCTCTGTTCCTTGGACCTGTTTTTGCAGCAGTAATTGTTAGTTATACAGCTTTTCTATCTGAAGTCTCTTTCATCCCATGTGTTAAGCGTACAATTTAATTTTATGTTAAAAATGTCACTTGGCTAAATGTCCTTGGCAAAAAACATAGGTCATTGCAACAAGGAATATGTAACCATTCAATAAACCTACAGTATGTACAGTTTTTTTTTTGTTTTTTTATCCAAGATAATTAGTTCATTCTGTTTTAAAAATATACACTGTGAAGAAGTAAGGAATTGAATACATAAATATAATCTGCAACGCTTACTGGTTCGGAAAAATTTGTAGGTTAACATTTGATGCTATAAAACATATATACACTGGGAAAGACTCCAGCAGAAAAGAGGTTTATCCCTCCCCATGTGGCATATGCCAGCCTGAAAATTACTGTGTAAAGGACATTAGGGGTCCTTTTCACTTCAATTTTGAGGCGGGAATGTACCACATGGGGAAAGATGAGCCTCTTTTCTGCTGGGATCTTTCCCAGGGTCTTTATATTTTATGACGTTTAGTGTCTGGTTATATCCCTGCACTATTTAAATTTTGCGAGTGGGTGGCCAGCTTATTAGTATCTATCTCCCATTCAACAGATTGTTTAGTTGTTTTTTGTTTTGTTTTTTACATTTGATGCTATTCTAAGTTCTAGAAAAGCACAGCCACAATAATCTATCTCTCTAGGTCTAGGGTCTTCAAAATAAAGTTATTGTTCATGTTAAATTTCCACTTTATTAGGTAAGGTGAAAACATTAAAGGCTAAGCTTTTTTTTTCTAAATTCCAAATTCCAGCTCCCCTATGCACCAATATAGCATTCATTTACTTTTTTGGGAAAAATATCAAAGCATTCCATAAAATCTACAGACACTTACCTTACTGTCCTATATTAGTGATTCCACACGTAACTATTGCTGCTGTCTTACGTCTTTATAGAGTGTAGGTCATGACACAGGAAGAAGTTTACCAGCTGATCTCATTAGCACACACTCTGCATCATCTACCCTCCCACTCCCAGCGGCACGTTTTTTGTTTTTTTTTGTTTCTTTTTTGTTTTTTTTTTACTTTCAAAATATTTATTTTCCAATAAAAGAAAAACCAAATCATGGTACATACACTTATGCTTGTGCTATAGTATCTAACATGTTCGAAATACATTTAGGAGGTGTTTAAGGACAAGAGATAGACAATCTGAATAGTCCAACCAATGTTTGCCTCGTGTCACTCCAGTCCTCTGGGGGGATTGATTAGGTGGGTCAGGAGAGCACTCCGGGGCACCCCTTTGGGGGATCATGCTGTGCCCAGGGAATACCCTCCAAATCCCCCCCGCCGGATAAACTGGCTTATGGTTCCCGACAACCAAGGTTGCCTGGAAGGAGATGTTGGAGCCTAGGCCTAATGTCCCTAAATGTGGTGACTTTCTATAAAATCTTCTCGGAGGCGGTTGTACCATAGGTACCCCTGGTTTGAAGAAAAGTTATTAAGTGTATGATGTAAGAGGAATGGAGTAGAGGACAGTAGGAAAAGGGAAGAAAGAAAGCTAGAAAAGTGGAGAGAGAAGCCAATCTACAGGACGGGAGTGATGGAACAAGTTTGTTAGGCTTGTATCCCAGCTATGAGAGCTATGCCCATTTATTTGGCCCAGGGTTCCCAAGTGGCTTCAAATTCCTTGGTTTTGTCCAAGAGGACGCTTGAGAGTTTCTCCTGGGACATAATCCACAAGATTTTCCATTTGGTGGCCAGAAAGGATACTCTGGGTTGTTTCCATGCTTTATCTATTGTCAGCTTAGCACCCAGTAACATGAAATGTATCAGTTTGCGTGTTGCTTTAGACATCTTGGCAAGATCATCATTCAGAAGAGCAATTGCTGGAGTTTTTGGAATCTGATCTGTTGTAACCCTTTGAATCAAGGCAAACATTCTGTTCCAGTATGACCTTATTCTTGGACATACCCACCATGTGTGGGCCATAGTGCCTGTTAATTGGCAACCTCTGAAGCATTGAGGGTTGGCTGTGGGGTACATGGTGGCCAATCTGGTCAGAGTGAGGTACCATCTGGCCATCGCTTTTAAATTGGATTTGACCAGGGAAGTATCCTGGATCCCCTTGAAGGATCTCGTAAAGGAGGTTTGCCATTTTTCCAGGCTCCAGCTTATTTGGTGATCATCCTCCCAAGATGTCATGTATGGGGCTTTGTCAGGTCTTTGGGCCAGCCACTGGTAAACAATGGAGATTCCACCCCTCTGTTCCATGGATCCCCCAAACCAAATTTCAAATGGAGTTCCATCCTTACAAAACAGTATAGCCCCCAATGTCTTGGATCCACCTAATCGTCCATCCTTTTTTCATAACATGACGGGATTTCATCCCTGTAAAAAGTGCAGTGTATGTAGATATAATACCTTGGGGAGACGTAAAGCTACGGAATTTACATCTACAATTACCAACAAGACACATACTATTAAGCCCTTTTGTACTTGTGATACTAAGCATGTGGTATATTTAATCACCTGCCCATGTGGCAAGCAATATGTAGGGAGGACAATTAGAACATTTGCAATCAGGGTAGGCGAACATATAGCTCTTATCAAAAGTAAGGACTGAAAACACACCGTTCCAAGACACTATAAGCAGTGTCATAATAGTGACCCTACTGGAACGGAGTTTTTGGTTATTGATAAGTATACGCCACCCTGGAGGGGGGTGCCATGACCAGGGGCGTATCCAGACTAGAGACCTACTGGATATATACTATTAAATCCTACTCCCCGTTTGGCCTAAACGTGGAGTGGGATATTAATGCATTCATTAATGATGGTTGATGTCGGTCTTTGACACTTTTTACACCTATATATATTTATACATCCTCCTTTTTCCTCTTTTTTTTGGCTATATATGGTGGTAATATGTGGGGAGAGTGTACTTTTATTAGTATTATAATGTGATTAAAAGTGATTAAGGTTTGGTCCACCTAATATGTCAGTGCATATGACTTCCGGTCTCCTTTGGATTGGGCCATAATATCAACAGAGCTCTATTTTTGAGCATATATATATTTTTTTGGGTTATGTCTCTTTATATATTTTTTAAAATTTATCATTATATTTTTTATTCTTTGGATTTTCATTCTCTGAATCTTTTAAATTTTTTTTCTTCAGATTCTTTGGATTTTTTTTGATTGATATTACGTGGTATAATGTAATAATTATCAACTTGAGTAGATTCGGTTACATTTAATTTTTGGTTTGCATTTTTAGTTATATTATCTATAATAATATTTTTATATGATTTGGCCAGGTAAAATTATTGGAAATATTTTTTGGGAACTTGTATTCTAACTTAGTATTCCTGTTAAGTATGGTCAGATAAGCTAATGTGCAGCTACGGGCACTGTGTTATTTATTTGAAGTAGCGTCAGTGCATTCAGTGCTTTTTTATCTTATTTTTGCTATTTACTTTTTTGAGTGATCCGTATTGGCTGTATCCTTCAGCGCAGAGTATGCACTTTGTTTATATTTTCTTTATTAGTATACATAGGTGATGCGTTTTACCCTGTACGGGTTTGTATCTTACCCTAGGTATGGGGTTGCGTTTTTGCTATATGCTTATTTTTTAGTCCGGGGACACGGAAGTGACGTTGCGGCGCCGGGATGTCTGTATGCGCCTGCGTTCCATTGGACGCAGATGGTGCGCTCCAGGCCGTTCACTTCCGTGTGTGAGATACGTGGAGGTGACGTTGCGGCGTCCACCTCACTTCCGCCAACGTATGAGGATCGGCTGGATAACTTACATTGTCTGCGCCTGCGTTCCATTGGACGCAGATGGCGCGCTCCAAGACGTTCGCTTCCGTGTTTGAGACACGCGGAAGTGACGTTATGGCGCCCACTTCACTTCCGCCGGTGTATGAGGATCGGCTGGAAGATTTATATTGTTTATAGATGCAGAATTATAATATACTTTTAAGAAAAATGCCAACATGATGTATGTCGGGCCTTTATAATGGTTCGACATACACACATATGAATATGGGATTTACCAGTTGTTTGACTAACCCTTTATATTTAAAATATCAAAAAGAGGCGTGGAACGCACGCCGGCGGCCATATTGGGATACCGGAAGTGCAATGTGGTGACACTGATGGACGGAATCTATGCCTGATTGACTTGAAAGTCTTCCAGAAAAGGGCAACACCGAAAAAGCTTATGTATATCTACAAGCGTATATGATCCTCCAAATATAATTTTGAGCAGGATCCATTAAGTCTGGTAAGCCTCCATTTCGTGTGGTGGAGGGCTCACGTGGTGATTGTATGATCGTTTCTTGGAGAAGGTGTAGGATTATTTACACTTCATCGTGTCATACACAGAAATTTCGGAGAACTTTTCACTTGTTTTCATATTGTTTTATTTTTAATTTTTTTTTAATTTTTTGGACATTTCAGCTTTGTTTGTTCATCGCATACAGCAAAGAGTGTTTGGTGTGCTTATCAGTTCACACAGTTTAATATATGCACCGGTTATATTGGTCACATCATAATTTTGTAAAAACAAATAAGCGCTACACTTTCTTCACAAAATTTATTATGTCACATTTGTACACCTGGATGTTGTGTTAGCTGCTGTTTGTATATTATTTACACATCTGAATAGCGCAGTGTTTTTGTTCTTTTAAAATATTCAAATGGAGTGAACCTAGGGGGGCTGGTTTTGATTTCCAAATTTCATGAAGGAAGTGCTGTATTTGCTGAAATCTGAAGTGTTCAGGGGCTGGGATCTCGAGCTGTTGCCTACAGAATTTCATGGATATTGGTCCAGAAACAGTAAAATAATGTCCGATCCGGTACAATCCCTTGTCCAGCCACCATTTACATGCTTTAATGTTTTGGCCAGGGATGAAGTTGCTATTATTAATGATGTGAGAAAGGGGTTGGCATTCGGAAATCAAGGAGGTGTTCATTCTCAGCTTGTCCCATAGTGATAGAGATTGGAAGAGGATGGGTGAGAGAATTGGGGGTCTTCCCCTGGGAGAAACCCCTAGGAGATAGTCAAGGGTATATGATGGAGCCACTTGTCTGTCTATTTGTATCCAGTCCGTTTTTTTCAGTTATGGAGTGTACGTTTGAGAGCTGGGAGAGTCTGGCAGCCTGAAAGTACCATAGCAGATGTGGAAGTCCTATTCCCCCCCTTGTTCTGAGTCTGTATAGAGTAGCTTGTGGTAGTCTGTGTCCTGACCCCCCCCCCCCCCCCAGATGAATTTGTTTACTTTTTGTTGCAAGGATTTCAGATGATCTTTTCTTATATTGATGGGTAGGCCTCTGAAGAGGTATAGTAGTCTGGGAAGGAATGCCATTTTTATGGTGTTTATTCTACCCAGTCACGAAAAATCCCCCTTGGCCAAGTTTTTCAAGTCAGACTCGAGTTTCCGGTATGTAGGGATAAAGTTAGTGGAGTATAATTGTTCAATTTTTGCTGTGAGGTTGATCCCTAGGTATTCTGTGGACAAATTGTTCCATTTGAAATCAAAGGATCTTTGTAATGATGTACTTTAACTAAATCTGGTTTTAGGGAGATGTTAAGGGCGTGGCATTAAGACCTGAGATTTCTGTGAAGTCAGAAAGTAGTTTGCAGAGGTTGGGGACTGATGTAATTGGGCATGTTATAAATATAAGCATGTCGTCAGTGAAAAGGCCACATTTATGGGTTTGTGTGCCGCCTGTTACCCCTTGAACATTGGGGTATTGCTATTGCTAGAGTTTCAATGGTAATAGCGAATATAAGCGGTGATAGGGGGCAACCTTGCCTAGTTCCTTTCACGATTTTGAAGGGTTTTAAATATTGTCCTTGTAGGCGAATCATAGCTAACGGGGTGGAATAAAGGGAGTGGAGCAGCCCCATGAAGCGTTGGTCAAAGCCCCAATGCTCCATGATAGCAAAAATGTATGCCCAATCGACTGAGTCAAAAGCTTTGTGCAGGTCTAGAGATAAGAGCATCCCCTCTTGTTTAGGGCCGTTGCTCCAGTTTGACTGTAAAATAGAAATAATATTGATGGCTCTCCTAGTTTGGTCTGGACCGTGCCTGCCAGGAATAAACCCCACCTGTTAAGGGCGTGGGATTAAGACAGGGCAGCCTGCTTATTTAAATGGGCTGTGCTATATGTGGCTTATGGGATATGTTGGCATTTTGCAGAATTTGCCCCTCATTTTTGCACATGGCAAAATGTGTGTTTGCTTCTGTGTTTGGTGTGCTGTTAAAAATTAAGTAGTAAATTGTAGGTGTATAAAGGTGACCATACAATATCTCCATCTGATTCTACAATCTCCTTTACATTTACCAAATTCATATAAAAGGAGGAAACACCTATCTAGCCAATCACTCTATATTTGATTAGGCAGGCCCTTGCACTACATAATTGATGGCAAATCTAAAGGAGATTGTACAATCAGATTATATAGTGTATGGTCTCCTTTATACACCTAAAATTACTAGTTGCTCTTTCAGTGCCATTAATGTTGCGTACACATGACTGGACTTTCCGGCAGACTAGGTCCAAAGGGATTAGTCCTTCGGACAATCCAATCGTGTGTGGGCTAGTCTGATCATTTAAAAAAATAAATAAAAATCAGACGGACCTAGAAATAGAACATGTTTCAAATCTATCCGACGGACTCAATTCCGATGGACTAAAATTGGGAAAATTGTCTGTGTGCTGGACCGACGGACTAAATATGGCAAAAGGGAATCTATTGGCTACTGGATATTGAACTTCCTTGTTTAGTCCCATTTAAATCATCACGTTCAAAACGAACAGACTTTCGAACAGATTTAGTCCGTTGGTGTGTGGCCAAGTCCGTTCGTTCAGAAAGTCCGTCAGATCTCCACCAATAGTTCGTCGTGAGGACCGTCGGAACTAGTCTGCCGGAAAGTCCGGTCGTGTGTATATAATTTGTGTATATAATTGTTAACAACACATCAAACACAGAAGCAAACACACATTTTGCAATGTGAAAAAAATGGAAAATGCTGCAAAACACACAGTAAAAATCACGCAACCCTCAAAACACCAACATATACCATAAGCAACATATAGCACAGCCCATTTAAATCAGCAGGCTGCCCTATGCAAGTCACAGGAAAAACGAGCCACAAAACGTTCACTCTCACTATGCTAGGTGTGAATGGGGCCTGAAAGTGAAATTGGTGCGATAACTAGGGATGAGCTCAGGCGTGTTCGCATGGAACACGTGCAGAGCCTGCCAGGAAGTCGGCGTAGCACTGCGCTAATCACAGGCAGTGAGATATTGCCCCGATATGTGGCTGCGGAGATCGGGCAATGTCTCACTGCCTGTGATTAGCGCAGTGCTGCGCCGAATTCCTGGCGGGCTCTGCACGTGTTCCATGTGAACAAGCCTGAGCTCATCCCTAGCGATAACACAAGAACAATGAGGCTCCATTCACATCTGTGTGTTTCCTTGCATTTCAGAAATGCACTGCAGTAAAGAACATACCAAACAAAACTTCTGGAGCTTCTTTGGGGCAATTGCTGTGTGCATGGAAGCCCATTCAGGATGATAGGCTGCCCTGTGTTTGATGAGTGAAAATGCTCCAAAAAAAAAAAATGCATGTGGGAATGCAAATGGGGTTTGACAGCTAAGTGTTTCTGTCCACTCCCTTCTATGTACTTGAATAAAGATGGCCATACACTATGCAATCATTAGTGAGAAGGGTGATCACTGATTGATTGCATTTCATTTAAAAAACGTTGCTGGGAGTGGGTGGGTAGATGATGCAGGGTGTGTGCTAATGAGATCAGCTGGTCAAATCCTTCCTGTATCATTACCTAAAGTCTGTGAGGACGTAAGACAGAAACACTAGATACATTTGGAATCATGGATGAAGGACAGTTAGGTAGATTTTATGGAAAGTTTGGATATTTTTGCAAGATTGGTGAATAGAGGAGCTGGAATTTAGAAAAAAAAAAAGTAAACTTAGTCTTTAACTTCTCTGCCTTTTTAAAGTCAGCATTAAGCACGAACAGATAAATCTGCCAGATCCAAGATCCTATGTGATTAGCATCAGTCCAAGAAACAAAAAAAGGTGTTCATAAATGCAAGCAGTGTTAATAGTGTAAATGTAACTGTCGGATCCAAGACCCACAGTGAATAAAAGACAAAAGCACCAGAAACAGTGAATATGAGTGAAGAGTAGGAATGAGCTCAGGCGTGTTCACATGGTCCACCTGCAGAGCCCACCAGGAAGTCGGCGCAGCGCTACGCTAATCACAGGCAGTGAGACATTGCCCGATCTCTGCAGCTGCGCATCGGGGCAATGTCTCACTTCATGTGATTAGCTCAGAGCTGCGCCGACTTCCTGGCGGGCTCTGCACATTGACCATGTGAACACGATGGAGCTCATCCTTAGTGAAGAGCATAGAAACAAATAAGATGTTATCAAATGCTAGGAGTGTAAGCTGTGTAATTACATAAATTAAGCTTGGTTTTAGCAAGGTCCATAAAGACATGGATGAGCGCGTTTGGGGTGGAGGAACTTGACTGGCCTGCACAGAGTCCGGACCTCAACCTGATAGAACACCTTTGGGAAGAATTAGAGTGGAGGCTGCGAGCCAGGCCTTCTCATCCACATTAGTACCTGACCTCACAAATGCGCTTCTCGAAGAATTATAAAACATTGCCATAGACACACTCCTAAACCTTGTGAACAGCCTTCGCAGAAGAGTTTACACTGTTATGTTGCAATGAGTGGGCCAATGTAATAATGAACCCTGCAGAGTAATGCCCCGTACACACGGTCGGACATTCCGGGGACAAAATCCATCAGATTTTTTCAGACGGATTTTGGCCCAAACTTGTCTTGCATACACATGGTCGCACAAAGTTGTCTGAAATTGGATCGTTCAGAACGCAGTGATATAGAACACGGGACTATTAAGAGGGCAGTAGCCAATAGTTTTTGTCTCGTAATTTATTCCGAGCATGCATGTCCGTCGGAATTGTATACACACGATCGGAATTTAAATAATCGGATTTTGTTGTCGGAAAATTTTAGATCCTGCTCTCAAACTTTGTGTGTCAGAAATTCCGATGGAAAAAGCCTGATGGAGCCCACACACGATCTGATTTTCTGACAACAAGATCTGATCGCACATTTTCCGTTGGAAAGTCCGACCGTGTGTACAGGGAATAAGACTAAGATACCATTGATTATTGTTGCACTCAACCAAATGTTCTTATGTCATCTGACCCTTCTTTGGCCCTCTCCCCCACCCTCATTTCCCTACCCTTCTGCCTGGTTCTACTTCACTTACTTAAAGCTCATGTCATATATAGTATCACTTTGGCATTGATTATTACCTGTATTGTGTATTTGTTATGATGGTTAATCTATTTATAGTTTATAACTATTGTTTCAAGTTCCTTCATTTTTATTTATTTTTTTGCCCCTATGCAAAATTTCAATAAAGAAATATTAATGAAAAAAAAAGATGCCATTAAAGTTCATGTGCGTGTAAAGGCAGGTGTCAAAATACTTTTGGTAATATAGTGTATGTATTTTTTCTGTGTATTTAGCTGTTTGCAGGGAGAAGAGCTTTAAATGTATTTTAATACAACTATATTTTTACAGATGAAACCTGAAGAGTTTATTTGTTTCGTAAACTTGCAGGAAAAGCAAAACATTTTAGAACATTCTTAACACATCTTCAAGTCCAAGAAACAAGCCAGGGGTCGGGTCCAGTAGAGAGTCAGAATAGTCTAGAGGCAATCCGGGGCACAGAGGGTAAGCAGATCACAGGAACCAGGGGCAAGGATCACAGGATAGCTGAAGACAAACCAGCAAATTATCTGGGTGTTGGCGCTCCTTTTATAAGCCAGCAAAGGGTCACGCTATGCATGCGCTTGTGCACACGCACGCGCTGCTCAGTGGAGCTGTGAACACAAGCATGCGCCAGAGCACCGTTCCCGCATCCATGCGCACAGGGATGCGCAACTGGCGCAGCCTATTTTCCTGATTGTGCTCCCCCCAGGGGCGGCCTCCAGACGCCCAGACTAGCCAACAACTCAGTATGTACCTGATGGAAGATCCTGATTAGTCTTGGGGCGTGAAGGTTTCTGGAGGACTCCCAAGAGTTATCTTCCAGGGGATGCCCCTTCCATTTTACCAGGTACTGCAATTGTCTACCCACTTTCCTGCAACCAAGTAAAGCTTCCACCTCGAATTCATCTTCTCCATCAACTATGACGGGTGGACTAGGGACCAGCGGCTTTAGGAGGGAGATGTGAAATACAGGATGTATCTTGTATTATCCAGGTAAAGCTAGCTCAAAGGCTTCAGGGTTAACCATTCTTTTGATCTTGAATGGGCCTATGTATTTGGGGCCCAACTTGCGTGAGGGGCAAGGAAGCCTAAGGTGGGTAGTGGATAGCCAAACCTTCTCTCTGATTTTGAAGGCAGGGTTCTCTTTTCTTCCTCTATCGTGGTACCTCTTGTAGTCATCCTGGGCTTTCTGCATTGTTTCCTGGATCTTCTGAAAGTTGGATTGGATGGTTGTTATCCAATCTTGGATGACAGGGACTGTAGACTTGGTAATGGAGTTGGGAAGGAAGGAAGGATGAAATCCAAAGTTTGACCAAAAGGGTGTTTGATTAGTAGCTGTGTGTATGGAATTATTATAAGCAAACTCTGCATAAGGCAAGAGAAGACCAATCATCCTGGGATCCGGAACAAAAACAACAAAGATACTGTTCTAAGGTTTGAGTTGTTCTCTCAGTCTGTCCATTACTCTGGGGATGATATGCGGATGAGAGACAAACCTTGATTCCCAGTGCCTTGCAGAGTTACTTCCAGAACTTGGAGGTAAACTGGGAACCTCTATCTGAAACAACACTGTTAGGAACACCGTGGAGCCTGATAATCTCCTTTATAAAGGTGTTGGCAGTTTCCAGGGCAGAAGGGTTACCAACCATGGGCAAGAAATTAGCAATTTTTGAGAGGCGGTCAACAACCATCAGAATAGTGGTGAAGCCTTCTGAGGGTGGCAAATCAACAATGAAGTCCATTAAGACATCTGCCCATGGCCGTTCGGGAATGGATAAAGGCCTCAATAATCTCCAGGGTTTAGTTTTAGAGCCTTTGCTGCGTTGGCATGGTACGCAAGAGGAGACATATTTTTGGCAGTCCTGTCTCCAACCAGGCCACCAAAAGGAATGAGAAATTAGCTCCAGTGAAAATTGTGATAGGATGGGTTGCACCCTCTAAGCCCTTGTACACATGATCGGAGATTCCGATGGAATGTGTCCGATTGGAGCATTTTGTCAGATTTTCCGACTGTGTGTGGTCGGCACTGTTTCCGTCGGAATATCCGTCGGACCAAATTTTCCAACTTGCCGGAAATATTTTCCAACAAAATGCTCCAATCGGACATACTCCGATCATGTGTAGAGAATTCCGATCGGACAAAGTGCCACGCATGCTCAGATCAAATTCCTACATCAAAGCTATTGGCTACTAGCCTGAACGTAGTCCCATCGTAACGAAATGACGTCATCACGTTCTGAAAGATCGGATTTTCCGACAACTTTGTCCGACTGTGTGTATGCAACAGTTTTGGACAAGGTCTGTCGGACAAAATCTGACGGATTTGGTAGTCAGAATCTCCGACCGCGTGTACAAGGGCTAAGAGATACCTCCACTCCTCTAGAGCGAACTTAATGGCCAGTAGCTCTCGATCGTCCACGTCATAATTTCTCTCTGGAGGGCTTAATTTCCGACATACAAAGGCCACCGGATGCAGAAGCGCTTTGGGCCCTTGTCTTTACGAGAGGATGACCCCTATAGGAGTTTTGGAGGCATCAACTTCCAACACAAATGACAGAAGAGGATCTGGATTGTGCAGAATGGGTGCGGTAGTGAACAAAAGTCTTTAATTTAGTAAAGGCTTCCTGAGCTACTTGGGACCACTGGAACTGGCCGTGTTGATGGGTCAGCTGAGTGATGGGTGGCGACAATGCATGAGATGTGCATGACAATGCTTGGGGTGTCTACTTTGTCTACTTTCTGAAAAGAGGTAATTTGGTGGTGTTCTGCTATCTTGGCATTACATGGCCTCCGAAACTGTCATAGGCAGTGAGGAGTGAAATCAACAATTTACTCCCTTAGGCCGCGTACACACGGGCGGACTGTCCGCCCAACTAGGTTCATCAAACAGTTTGACAAACAGTCCGTTCAAAATTAGCATGAACGGACTTGACCACACACGACGAACGAACAGTCCGCTGAAAACTTGCACGATGACGTGAACGGCACGTACGACGGGAAGAGAAATTCGAAGTCCAATACACTGCAATGCAACCTTCACCGTGTAAATTCTTTCTGAGCATGCGCGAGACTTAGTTTGTCGAACAAGCCTACACACGAGCTGACTGTCCGCTCAAACCAAGTTTCAGCGGACAGTCTTACGGAAATTCCGAAAAACTTAGTTCGTCAGACTGTCCGCTGAAACTGTCCGCTGAAGCCCACACACGAGCGGACTGTCCGCTAAAACACTGTTCAGCGGACAAAGTTGGGCGAACAGTCTGCCCGTGTGTACGCGGCCTTAGAAAGCCTGAAGGCAGTGATTGGTCCTGGTCCCAGTGATCCTGTACATGGCTAGACTGCCAAAAAGTCTCACAAATGGGGTGTGATCTCACATATACCCATGGCATGTTTGAGCAATTTATTATTTAAGTGACAACTTTGTGTAAAAAAAAAAAAAGTTGTAATTTTCCTGAAACTTGTGACAAAATATAAAATATTCCATGGACTCAACATGCCTTTCAGCAAATATCTTGGGCTGTCTACTTTCCAAAATGAAGTCATGGGGGTGGGGGGGGAGTTGTGCTATTTTGGCATTTTTATGGCCTTCAAAAGTGGTATAGGTAGTGAGGAGTGATTTACGCCATTAGAAATCCTGAAGGTGGTGCTTTGTTTTCAGGGTCCTGTACGCAGCTAGACTCCCAAAAAGTCCCACACATGTGGTATCCCTGTATTCAGGAGAAAAAGCAGTATGAATTTTGGGATGTAATTACACAAATACCCATGGCATGTTTGAGTAATATATAATTTAGTGACAACTTTGTGTAATTTTTTTTATTTTTTTGTAATTTTCAATCACTTGACAAAACAATGAAGTATTCAATGGGCTCAACATACCTCTTAGCAAGTTCCTTGGGATGTCTACTTTCCAAAAAGGGGTAATTTGGAGGGGTTTGTACTGCCTTGCCATTTTAGCACCTCAAGAAATTAGATAGGCAGTCATAAACTAAAAGCTGAGTAAATTCTAGTAAATGTACCACAGTTTGTGCAGTAAAAAAAAACTTCAGTAAGTGTATATTTATTGGGTTTGTGCAATAACTTTTGTGCAAACCAATAAATATACACTTATTGAAGTTTTTTTTTTACCCAAGACATGTGGCTGAATACTTTTTTGTCATATTTTTTTCATTTCTATCGCAAAAAGTAAAACTCCTAGAGGTGATCAAATACCACCAAAAGAAAGCTTTATTTGTGGGGGAAAAAAAGAACATAAATGTAATTTGTGTACAGCATTGCATGACCACACAATTACCAGTTAAAGCAAAGCAGTGCCATGTTGTAAAAAGTGCTCTGGTCGTTAAGGGGGTAATACCTTCCGGGGCTGAAGTGGTTAAAGGTTACCAATTTAGAGTTACACAGGAGGTCTTGAGCTAGAATTATTGCTCTCACTCTGGCATTTGTGGTGATACCTTGTGTGCTGATATATGTGTTGTGTGATCACCATTTACATTGTATGCAGTGTGCGTACAATCTTCATGTACACTGCTGCTGGTAAACGGACATTTAGGAGCAGTTGGATGTTTTTTTTCAACTGCTTCTGAACTCTCCTCTATGTTATCATACCAGTACATGTACCTAGGGTTGTTTATAGTTGTTTCTAGGTACTTGAGTTTAGAAGCATTTTTTGTAAAGCAAAAAAATGCATTCAGGATTGATGTTCAGAGGCATTTGAAATGCCAAATGCCTTTAACAGTTGTAAATGCATTTAGCCGTGTTTCCTTTACAAGTGTTTTAATGGAGATGCATTTTTACTATTTACAACCCCCCCCCCCCCCCCCAAAAAAAAAAACACTTCTGAGCGCAAACGCGGCTAAACATGGCATTTAAATACAGTAAAGCTGATCCCATGTACATTAGGCCTAGATTTTATTACTTATTTCATTTAAATGTTTAAATTATATGTTTCTTTTTTTATCATTTTTATTGCTATCCCATGAGATGAACAACTTCCTTTGTGATAGTATGGACCATGATAGGTCCTATTTTTGGAGAGATCTGGGGTCTATTAAACCCCATATATCTCCTCTGCCCTCCAAAGCCTCTGACGTGTTCCATGTGAACAAGCCTGAGCTCATCCCTAGCGATAACACAAGAACAATGAGGCTCCATTCACATCTGTGTGTTTCCTTGCATTTCAGAAATGCACTGCAGTAAAGAACATACCAAACAAAACTTCTGGAGCTTCTTTGGGGCAATTGCTGTGTGCATGGAAGCCCATTCAGGATGATAGGCTGCCCTGTGTTTGATGAGTGAAAATGCTCCAAAAAAAAAAAATGCATGTGGGAATGCAAATGGGGTTTGACAGCTAAGTGTTTCTGTCCACTCCCTTCTATGTACTTGAATAAAGATGGCCATACACTATGCAATCATTAGTGAGAAGGGTGATCACTGATTGATTGCATTTCATTTAAAAAACGTTGCTGGGAGTGGGTGGGTAGATGATGCAGGGTGTGTGCTAATGAGATCAGCTGGTCAAATCCTTCCTGTATCATTACCTAAAGTCTGTGAGGACGTAAGACAGAAACACTAGATACATTTGGAATCATGGATGAAGGACAGTTAGGTAGATTTTATGGAAAGTTTGGATATTTTTGCAAGATTGGTGAATAGAGGAGCTGGAATTTAGAAAAAAAAAAAGTAAACTTAGTCTTTAACTTCTCTGCCTTTTTAAAGTCAGCATTAAGCACGAACAGATAAATCTGCCAGATCCAAGATCCTATGTGATTAGCATCAGTCCAAGAAACAAAAAAAGGTGTTCATAAATGCAAGCAGTGTTAATAGTGTAAATGTAACTGTCGGATCCAAGACCCACAGTGAATAAAAGACAAAAGCACCAGAAACAGTGAATATGAGTGAAGAGTAGGAATGAGCTCAGGCGTGTTCACATGGTCCACCTGCAGAGCCCACCAGGAAGTCGGCGCAGCGCTACGCTAATCACAGGCAGTGAGACATTGCCCGATCTCTGCAGCTGCGCATCGGGGCAATGTCTCACTTCATGTGATTAGCTCAGAGCTGCGCCGACTTCCTGGCGGGCTCTGCACATTGACCATGTGAACACGATGGAGCTCATCCTTAGTGAAGAGCATAGAAACAAATAAGATGTTATCAAATGCTAGGAGTGTAAGCTGTGTAATTACATAAATTAAGCTTGGTTTTAGCAAGGTCCATAAAGACATGGATGAGCGCGTTTGGGGTGGAGGAACTTGACTGGCCTGCACAGAGTCCGGACCTCAACCTGATAGAACACCTTTGGGAAGAATTAGAGTGGAGGCTGCGAGCCAGGCCTTCTCATCCACATTAGTACCTGACCTCACAAATGCACTTCTCGAAGAATTATAAAACATTGCCATAGACACACTCCTAAACCTTGTGAACAGCCTTCGCAGAAGAGTTTACACTGTTATGTTGCAATGAGTGGGCCAATGTAATAATGAACCCTGCAGAGTAATGCCCCGTACACACGGTCGGACATTCCGGGGACAAAATCCATCAGATTTTTTCAGACGGATTTTGGCCCAAACTTGTCTTGCATACACATGGTCGCACAAAGTTGTCTGAAATTGGATCGTTCAGAACGCAGTGATATAGAACACGGGACTATTAAGAGGGCAGTAGCCAATAGTTTTTGTCTCGTAATTTATTCCGAGCATGCATGTCCGTCGGAATTGTATACACACGATCGGAATTTAAATAATCGGATTTTGTTGTCGGAAAATTTTAGATCCTGCTCTCAAACTTTGTGTGTCAGAAATTCCGATGGAAAAAGCCTGATGGAGCCCACACACGATCTGATTTTCTGACAACAAGATCTGATCGCACATTTTCCGTTGGAAAGTCCGACCGTGTGTACAGGGAATAAGACTAAGATACCATTGATTATTGTTGCACTCAACCAAATGTTCTTATGTCATCTGACCCTTCTTTGGCCCTCTCCCCCACCCTCATTTCCCTACCCTTCTGCCTGGTTCTACTTCACTTACTTAAAGCTCATGTCATATATAGTATCACTTTGGCATTGATTATTACCTGTATTGTGTATTTGTTATGATGGTTAATCTATTTATAGTTTATAACTATTGTTTCAAGTTCCTTCATTTTTATTTATTTTTTTGCCCCTATGCAAAATTTCAATAAAGAAATATTAATGAAAAAAAAAGATGCCATTAAAGTTCATGTGCGTGTAAAGGCAGGTGTCAAAATACTTTTGGTAATATAGTGTATGTATTTTTTCTGTGTATTTAGCTGTTTGCAGGGAGAAGAGCTTTAAATGTATTTTAATACAACTATATTTTTACAGATGAAACCTGAAGAGTTTATTTGTTTCGTAAACTTGCAGGAAAAGCAAAACATTTTAGAACATTCTTAACACATCTTCAAGTCCAAGAAACAAGCCAGGGGTCGGGTCCAGTAGAGAGTCAGAATAGTCTAGAGGCAATCCGGGGCACAGAGGGTAAGCAGATCACAGGAACCAGGGGCAAGGATCACAGGATAGCTGAAGACAAACCAGCAAATTATCTGGGTGTTGGCGCTCCTTTTATAAGCCAGCAAAGGGTCACGCTATGCATGCGCTTGTGCACACGCACGCGCTGCTCAGTGGAGCTGTGAACACAAGCATGCGCCAGAGCGCCGTTCCCGCATCCATGCGCACAGGGATGCGCAACTGGCGCAGCCTATTTTCCTGATTGTGCTCCCCCCAGGGGCGGCCTCCAGACGCCCAGACTAGCCAACAACTCAGTATGTACCTGATGGAAGATCCTGATTAGTCTTGGGGCGTGAAGGTTTCTGGAGGACTCCCAAGAGTTATCTTCCAGGGGATGCCCCTTCCATTTTACCAGGTACTGCAATTGTCTACCCACTTTCCTGCAACCAAGTAAAGCTTCCACCTCGAATTCATCTTCTCCATCAACTATGACGGGTGGACTAGGGACCAGCGGCTTTAGGAGGGAGATGTGAAATACAGGATGTATCTTGTATTATCCAGGTAAAGCTAGCTCAAAGGCTTCAGGGTTAACCATTCTTTTGATCTTGAATGGGCCTATGTATTTGGGGCCCAACTTGCGTGAGGGGCAAGGAAGCCTAAGGTGGGTAGTGGATAGCCAAACCTTCTCTCTGATTTTGAAGGCAGGGTTCTCTTTTCTTCCTCTATCGTGGTACCTCTTGTAGTCATCCTGGGCTTTCTGCATTGTTTCCTGGATCTTCTGAAAGTTGGATTGGATGGTTGTTATCCAATCTTGGATGACAGGGACTGTAGACTTGGTAATGGAGTTGGGAAGGAAGGAAGGATGAAATCCAAAGTTTGACCAAAAGGGTGTTTGATTAGTAGCTGTGTGTATGGAATTATTATAAGCAAACTCTGCATAAGGCAAGAGAAGACCAATCATCCTGGGATCCGGAACAAAAACAACAAAGATACTGTTCTAAGGTTTGAGTTGTTCTCTCAGTCTGTCCATTACTCTGGGGATGATATGCGGATGAGAGACAAACCTTGATTCCCAGTGCCTTGCAGAGTTACTTCCAGAACTTGGAGGTAAACTGGGAACCTCTATCTGAAACAACACTGTTAGGAACACCGTGGAGCCTGATAATCTCCTTTATAAAGGTGTTGGCAGTTTCCAGGGCAGAAGGGTTACCAACCATGGGCAAGAAATTAGCAATTTTTGAGAGGCGGTCAACAACCATCAGAATAGTGGTGAAGCCTTCTGAGGGTGGCAAATCAACAATGAAGTCCATTAAGACATCTGCCCATGGCCGTTCGGGAATGGATAAAGGCCTCAATAATCTCCAGGGTTTAGTTTTAGAGCCTTTGCTGCGTTGGCATGGTACGCAAGAGGAGACATATTTTTGGCAGTCCTGTCTCCAACCAGGCCACCAAAAGGAATGAGAAATTAGCTCCAGTGAAAATTGTGATAGGATGGGTTGCACCCTCTAAGCCCTTGTACACATGATCGGAGATTCCGATGGAATGTGTCCGATTGGAGCATTTTGTCAGATTTTCCGACTGTGTGTGGTCGGCACTGTTTCCGTCGGAATATCCGTCGGACCAAATTTTCCGACTTGCCGGAAATATTTTCCAACAAAATGCTCCAATCGGACATACTCCGATCATGTGTAGAGAATTCCGATCGGACAAAGTGCCACGCATGCTCAGATCAAATTCCTACATCAAAGCTATTGGCTACTAGCCTGAACGTAGTCCCATCGTAACGAAATGACGTCATCACGTTCTGAAAGATCGGATTTTCCGACAACTTTGTCCGACTGTGTGTATGCAACAGTTTTGGACAAGGTCTGTCGGACAAAATCTGACGGATTTGGTAGTCAGAATCTCCGACCGCGTGTACAAGGGCTAAGAGATACCTCCACTCCTCTAGAGCGAACTTAATGGCCAGTAGCTCTCGATCGTCCACGTCATAATTTCTCTCTGGAGGGCTTAATTTCCGACATACAAAGGCCACCGGATGCAGAAGCGCTTTGGGCCCTTGTCTTTACGAGAGGATGACCCCTATAGGAGTTTTGGAGGCATCAACTTCCAACACAAATGACAGAAGAGGATCTGGATTGTGCAGAATGGGTGCGGTAGTGAACAAAAGTCTTTAATTTAGTAAAGGCTTCCTGAGCTACTTGGGACCACTGGAACTGGCCGTGTTGATGGGTCAGCTGAGTGATGGGTGGCGACAATGCATGAGATGTGCATGACAATGCTTGGGGTGTCTACTTTGTCTACTTTCTGAAAAGAGGTAATTTGGTGGTGTTCTGCTATCTTGGCATTACATGGCCTCCGAAACTGTCATAGGCAGTGAGGAGTGAAATCAACAATTTACTCCCTTAGGCCGCGTACACACGGGCGGACTGTCCGCCCAACTAGGTTCATCAAACAGTTTGACAAACAGTCCGTTCAAAATTAGCATGAACGGACTTGACCACACACGACGAACGAACAGTCCGCTGAAAACTTGCACGATGACGTGAACGGCACGTACGACGGGAAGAGAAATTCGAAGTCCAATACACTGCAATGCAACCTTCACCGTGTAAATTCTTTCTGAGCATGCGCGAGACTTAGTTTGTCGAACAAGCCTACACACGAGCTGACTGTCCGCTCAAACCAAGTTTCAGCGGACAGTCTTACGGAAATTCCGAAAAACTTAGTTCGTCAGACTGTCCGCTGAAACTGTCCGCTGAAGCCCACACACGAGCGGACTGTCCGCTAAAACACTGTTCAGCGGACAAAGTTGGGCGAACAGTCTGCCCGTGTGTACGCGGCCTTAGAAAGCCTGAAGGCAGTGATTGGTCCTGGTCCCAGTGATCCTGTACATGGCTAGACTGCCAAAAAGTCTCACAAATGGGGTGTGATCTCACATATACCCATGGCATGTTTGAGCAATTTATTATTTAAGTGACAACTTTGTGTAAAAAAAAAAAAAGTTGTAATTTTCCTGAAACTTGTGACAAAATATAAAATATTCCATGGACTCAACATGCCTTTCAGCAAATATCTTGGGCTGTCTACTTTCCAAAATGAAGTCATGGGGGTGGGGGGGGAGTTGTGCTATCTTGGCATTTTTATGGCCTTCAAAAGTGGTATAGGTAGTGAGGAGTGATTTACGCCATTAGAAATCCTGAAGGTGGTGCTTTGTTTTCAGGGTCCTGTACGCAGCTAGACTCCCAAAAAGTCCCACACATGTGGTATCCCTGTATTCAGGAGAAAAAGCAGTATGAATTTTGGGATGTAATTACACAAATACCCATGGCATGTTTGAGTAATATATAATTTAGTGACAACTTTGTGTAATTTTTTTTATTTTTTTGTAATTTTCAATCACTTGACAAAACAATGAAGTATTCAATGGGCTCAACATACCTCTTAGCAAGTTCCTTGGGATGTCTACTTTCCAAAAAGGGGTAATTTGGAGGGGTTTGTACTGCCTTGCCATTTTAGCACCTCAAGAAATTAGATAGGCAGTCATAAACTAAAAGCTGAGTAAATTCTAGTAAATGTACCACAGTTTGTGCAGTAAAAAAAAACTTCAGTAAGTGTATATTTATTGGGTTTGTGCAATAACTTTTGTGCAAACCAATAAATATACACTTATTGAAGTTTTTTTTTTACCCAAGACATGTGGCTGAATACTTTTTTGTCATATTTTTTTCATTTCTATCGCAAAAAGTAAAACTCCTAGAGGTGATCAAATACCACCAAAAGAAAGCTTTATTTGTGGGGGAAAAAAAGAACATAAATGTAATTTGTGTACAGCATTGCATGACCACACAATTACCAGTTAAAGCAAAGCAGTGCCATGTTGTAAAAAGTGCTCTGGTCGTTAAGGGGGTAATACCTTCCGGGGCTGAAGTGGTTAAAGGTTACCAATTTAGAGTTACACAGGAGGTCTTGAGCTAGAATTATTGCTCTCACTCTGGCATTTGTGGTGATACCTTGTGTGCTGATATATGTGTTGTGTGATCACCATTTACATTGTATGCAGTGTGCGTACAATCTTCATGTACACTGCTGCTGGTAAACGGACATTTAGGAGCAGTTGGATGTTTTTTTTCAACTGCTTCTGAACTCTCCTCTATGTTATCATACCAGTACATGTACCTAGGGTTGTTTATAGTTGTTTCTAGGTACTTGAGTTTAGAAGCATTTTTTGTAAAGCAAAAAAATGCATTCAGGATTGATGTTCAGAGGCATTTGAAATGCCAAATGCCTTTAACAGTTGTAAATGCATTTAGCCGTGTTTCCTTTACAAGTGTTTTAATGGAGATGCATTTTTACTATTTACAACCCCCCCCCCCCCCCCAAAAAAAAAAACACTTCTGAGCGCAAACGCGGCTAAACATGGCATTTAAATACAGTAAAGCTGATCCCATGTACATTAGGCCTAGATTTTATTACTTATTTCATTTAAATGTTTAAATTATATGTTTCTTTTTTTATCATTTTTATTGCTATCCCATGAGATGAACAACTTCCTTTGTGATAGTATGGACCATGATAGGTCCTATTTTTGGAGAGATCTGGGGTCTATTAAACCCCATATATCTCCTCTGCCCTCCAAAGCCTCTGATGAAACCGAGATTGGTTTGTTAAGATGCTCGTACAAGCCAGTAACTGTTTGCAAACAACAAACTGGAACCCGTAACTGAATAAATACTTGTTGCTTCGAGTTTCTGGCATCACACAACGGGAGGAACAACACCAGTTCCTCTCACTATGTCCTAGGAATGGAATGCAGCTTCAGTAATGACCAAGATATTACCTTTCCAATACAATGATGTACTGCTACATCATTGGCTGGGAAGTGGTTAAAGCTTTTAACCACACTGTCCACCAACAATAGTGGGCAATAATACCAACAAAAAAACATAGCCCTGACAAAGGGAAGGGAGGCTGGGATAGTTTGTTTTGGCTGAAAATCTGTTTGAGGAAAACCATCTAAGGGAGAAGATATTTAAAAGGCAAGTGAGAATCCCTGTCGGATGACAGGTTTCCTGCAGCATGACTGTAGCCAATCAAAGGGAGAAAAACAACTAGCTGCTCTGCCTAGCAACAATTGATAGCTGAAATCATACTTAGATACAGCAAAGGGGGGGGGGGGGGTACCTGAAACAGACAAAAGGAAAGCTAGGAAACTGTCCTGTAAAAAGACATTATTAACACCTAGACAGGCCTTAATTAACATTACCAATGGTTGCTAGGGGCTTGCAATCTCATGGGGCCACTGAATAATAGTTGTGGCCTTGACAAGCTGTAAACACTGGTAGAAAGGATGGAAGGAAGTCACCTCAGCAGAATCAGCAGCCAGCTATATTGCAGATTACTAATTCCTAGATGTGGTGGCTGCACGTACAACCATTATCCCAAACAGAAAAAAACAAGTTTTAGTTAGTGTTATTAGTCAAGTCCATCTGTAACAATATTTTAAATTTTTGTTTTTGTGTTTGATGCTGCTTTATAGAAATATATTAACCTGGTATTATTTACTATACATCTGGGAATACTGGAAAAAGAGTGGCACTGAGTCCCTTTTTGCTTGTTGTGTTGGTTATCTACAAAATTTCAAAGTTTTATTATTGTGATTGTAGAAATAACTTTACAACTACTGATTTTTGCTGTTTGTGAATCCGTGGTAATATCTGTCTATCTGTCCATCTGTCTGTCAATCTATCTATCTGTATATCTCATATTTTAAGATGCATAAAACGGGATGCATGTTTTCTATGAAAGTGTACAGATGTCACCTCATTGTAGTATCAGTAATGTATCACTAAATAATGGATCTTGCAGTTAAATATTTTCAAAAAGAACAGATGTGAATTATAATCAAGCTGTATCAGCTACAATTAAATATGTATCAGTAGCTATTAGAGCATATATTAGTAAGCAATAAATCTGTGTATGAATAAATAAATGATTTCATATCATACGGTATGAAAACTATGCATAAGCTGGATATTAAAAAAAGAGTAAAACAGGATAGCTTAGATGCTATAATACAGTTTATATGGTGTCCTTTTGTGCAGGTACCAGTGAAAAAAAGGAGAGGAACATAATGCTTAAAGTGGAACTTAACTCTTCCTGTCAACATTGATTATTTTTAATCCCCATGCTTTTAACATTAGTAAATAGATAGGAGAGTATATCATATTTACTTTTTTTTAACTTTTTTGTTTACATTTCTTTTGTTACTTCCTGTTTTTTTGCATAGGCAAATTATGTCATACATCCCAGGAGTCTTCAGGAGGGGAGAAGGTTTTGTTTTTTTTCTCAGCTAAGCACACCCTCCTGAATACATGCTTAAGCTAAGGGTAGATGGGTTACAGGAAATAAATGCTACATGAATCATTTGCCCATATTGAAAATAGCCACAGCCATAAATGCTAGGGGCTTGTCTTTCAAAGTGATTTGTCAGCAAAAAAGGCATGGGTGGATGAGGGAGTTTGCTTTGAATATTAAAATTGAATTAAATCATGTTTTTGGTTTGGGGTGTTCATATATTCATATGTATCATATGAGCCACAAAGAGTTAATCCATCTCTGAGAAATCATCTTTTATTGGTCAGTCAGATAAATCTTGACAAACAGAGAAAAACTTTGTCAAATCCTCTCCCTTGCTGTGAGTGACAGGTGCATTACATATCTCCTGCACTAGCCTAAGAGACATGCATTATTTTTTTAATTCCCTCCCACTCCTTTCTTCTGCTGCTCTGCCAAAATCGGATGTTCCCCACCTCAGTATGATTGGGCATGCTGAAGTCATGTGGTTACTTTCCTGTCTTTTCACTGGATGTTAGAGATCATAGCAGAAGTTCAGTGTAAGAAATACACAGGAGAATATGCATATTGACAAGGGGAGCATAGAGGTGGGCGGGGAGACTACAGACATCACAACTTCACCCACCGAGCTCCAGACAACAGACCCACCCACAGAATATGCAGTTTTCTTATAGCAGACAGAGGGGAGACATTTGACAGGTAAAGATACATGCTGGAGGCATGTATATCCTTATAGATAACCCATATGGCAGTAGTTTAGAAAGGATGACATTGAGTTTACATCCAATTTAATCCTCACATTGCCTGAGCCCTAAAACCTAAAATAAATCTACATCTACAAGTGTATTATCACATGAAAAAAAGTATTATATTATTGTCTTAGAGTGGCTATGCTCACTGAGTCTATGGAGGAGAAACATAGCCACCAGCAGCAGTGTCTGTCTGTGGAGAGGGTAGATGGACAAGAAGATTTAGATGAATTTTGCATAAGAAACTCACAAATTAGGCCTAACTCCAACTAATATCTGTTATGCTGTAACAGCAACAGTTTTTTTTTTTTGTTTTTTTTTACAGTATCTGAGTTAAATCTAACTATAGTAAGAACCCTTATCAGCTCTAAAGTTTTTCAAACCACACTGGAGAATTAACCATCAGATGACTGCTGTACCTGCAAAAAATGTGTGAAAAACTATCATTAGGCTTCATGTAGACTTGGTTGTCATTTCCCACGGCCTTGGTAAAAAGCAAATGCTGCAAAATCGGCATGTGCTTTGTTTTTCCGCGCCCATTGGTAAAAACGTTCCTATCCTGATGCAATTCTTCCACTTTCAGGAGAGGAAGGTTGAACCACACCTAACTGCAGCAGCTATCAAACTCTGCTAAAAGCAAAAAAATGGCAAAGGTTCCTAAACTCAAATTTATGAGCTGCTAGTGTACATGAAGCTTTAGATGGCTTAAATTGCAGAGCATATTAAATGAGCTAATCGGAGTGGGTAAAGCACATGTGATCACTATTATGACCAATCACGGTGCTCACATGTCTAAACAGTAGTAGTAAGCAGCCAGCACTGCCCTCTCCTTTAAGGTCATGTGAGGGAGCAGAGGCGTAGCTTGACGCTTGTGGGCCCTGATGCAAAAGTTGACCTGGGCCCCCCACTACTTCCAACCTGCGTACAGATACATCCACCGCACGCCAAGATACTCAAAGTAGCGTAAACATTTTGAATTCCCAGAGTTGCTCTTTACATCAGAGGATGAGGATCACTGCTGGAGAATCAGAGGACAGGGACCCCTGACAAGTCACTTGGCAGAGCTCCTTTCCCATCCCAGCACTGTATACAGCTCCCTCCCCCCACTATACAGGGCTGAAATCACATTCCATTACACAAAGTCTGTTGGTCTTCACAGGGTGCATATGGCTTTTATGTTGCCCCCTGCTGACCTGTGAAATCCCCTGGTCGGAATGACAGTGTAGTTGCAGTGGGCAAATGCACCCTGTGCAGATCATGGCTAATTGGCTGTGTTGTAAAGGAATGTGATTTCAGCCCTGCGGTGGAGGAACAGTATAGAGTGCTGCAATGGGAAAGGAGCTCAGCAGCTGGTTCATAGAGTACAGGGTGGAGGGGGGTGATCAGTTGGCTTTGGGGGGGGGGGGGGGGACTTAGACCTGGGAGGGTAAAGCCATGTGATACAAAATCTGGAGCCTATAGCCCTCCGGGGGCTCCCTGAGGAGGTGTTAAGGGATTTGTTTTAGAAATGTCTGAAAGTTTATCTGTCAGTATTGGCAGGTGTTGGGGGAAGGTCACCTCCAGGAGGCATGTGTCTTTTCCCCAGTTGTAAGGGAAGTGGGGTAAGTAGACATCCCCAAATGGATGGGTACAAAGAATCCCAGCTGGTGACTAGGAGACACTGAGCAGTGTCATACCTCACCAGTGACATCGGTCCCATGATGGCTACAGGACAGCCCTCTTCTCCTCTTGCCTCGCTGAGCTTGGTTACCATTCCATGTTGCCAGCACACAGCACAAATACTTCCCCATCCTGGGCTGTTCTCACCTCGTGCTACTATCCATTCAGGAAATAGCTTACAGCTTCTCCTCAGCCAATGGGAGGGGTGTAGACTGTGGAAGGCAACGTAGAAGGCCAGTACTGAAGTGTGTCTGCGGGGGCCCTAGGGCTAATCGGAGCTGGATTTTGTGGAGGATATAATAATATGACAGGAAGGCTGCAGGGGCCCCCTGGAGCTAGGGGCGCGTTGCAATTGTGACCCCTGCAACCCCTTGTTCTACTCCCATGTGAGGGAGTAAAGAAAAGACAGAAGATGAGAGAGAGAAATGGAAAGAGAGAAGGAGATAGAAGGACAGTATACAAATTAAAGAGACAGAGACAGCAAGAAAGAATGAGTAGAGTGCAAGAAACAAAGAGAGAGAGAAGGAAAAAGAGGAAGAGGGGGAGAGAGAGCGTGATAGCACAAGAGAGAAGGAAAGAGAGATAGAGAGAAAAGGGAGAATGAGAGAGAAAAGGAAAGAGAGAGAAAGAATGGGATAAAAAGAGAAGAGAACAGAAAGAATTTAATGAAGTCATTAGGGGGATGTGATTAACCAAAGGTTGTAATATATTTATGTAAGTATTCTTACATTCTACACTGGGGTGTGTTGAAATTTTGCATACTTTTAAAGTATGCTGTGACTGAAACAAGGTTGAAAACAACTTGGTTAAAGCCTCTACTGACACTAGAGCAGACAGCTGCCAGAGCGCTTTACCTGTGGCCAGGGCCATTTTTAAGGCAGGGCAAAATGGGCAGCTGCCCTTGGCCCTGTCATTGTTGTGGGGCCCAAAGCAACTGCCTCATACTTGCCAACTATTCTGGTTTAAATTTCCTTGTCCCTTGAGGTTTTAGTCATGTGCTGTGTCCCAATATCTCAGTGTGAAGTGCTGCTACTAATGCTGCCCAGCTCTGTCCTATTGTGTACAGATCACTCACCTGCAGACCCCGTTTTTACATGTAAATGACCAGAATTCATATGTAAATAGCGCAGCCGGCAGCATTGATATGTATATCATGTCCCCCAGAGATCATATCCACAGTAATATCTAGCAACCAATCAACAAGCAAAAATCATGTGCTGTAACCTCTAGCAACTAACCAGTGAGCTGTAATGCATGCTGTAACCTCTAGCAACCAGCCAGTGAGCAGTAATGATACACTGTAACCTCTGGCAACCAATTGCAATAGCTGCCTGATCTGATTCAGTAAACTGAATTTGAGTCTAGCTGCTATTTATTGTATGTCTCAGAGCAGGTGGAGAGCAAAACTGCATGGGGGGGGGGGGGGGGCAAGAAAAGTTTTGCCCAGGGTCCAATCAATATTAAAGACAGCCCTGCCTGTGTCGTTTGTCTGAGCCCAACTGTGCTACAGGGCATTGTGATGCACAATTCAGGGCATGACACATTTCACTTTTTTTTGACAAACTTTATTTGAGGTGTACAAAATGTACTCTTCTTTTACTGTACAGCATTGCAATGTGCTGTGCTGCTGTATAGTGCCATACGATACTGTACAGTGAGCTGAGAAAAAATGCAGCATGCTGCAGCACAGCTTCAGGTTCAGGCTGATGCCTGGAATTTTTTTTATTTTCATTCTAGGCTTAGCAATGTTATTTTTTTTTCAAATCAATATTGTTTTCTTGAATATTTCACAGAACAGCTTATTACACCATCTTGAGGGTTATTCTATAACAAAGTGTCTATACAATAGACATGTAAACCAAGTTAACAAAAATTGATATATAAAGTATATCTTGTTAGATCAAAAGTGAGGAACACCACTCCCCTGCTGAGGCACCCCAACTGGGAACACACTGTGCTCAGGAGGAGAGCAGCGACCCCCAGCCCTCTTCTGTGGGTTGTTGTATGGTTTTCATTGTTAGATAACATCTAGTGTTAGACTAAGTGGTATATGAATAAGACATTGGTGTTGAAAAAAGAAAACAGTAAGCGCTATAAAATATTAAAGTATACAATATAAAATAAAATTAGGAAAAAAAAGAAGAAAAACACAGTCAGATAGTTACTTACCTTTGGTAGTACAGTATAGTTTATAAGTGATACATTTATATATATATATATATATATATATATATATATATATTACAGTGCAGCCAGTGTAGTATATATTGCAGTGCAGTCAATGTAGACTATATATATTACAGTGCAGTCAGTGTAGTATATATATATATATATATATATGTATATTACAGTGCAGTTAGTGTAGTGTTTATAACACAATGCATGGTATATACTTCAGTGCTGTACAGAGTGTATATACTGCAGTGCAGAGTATATAATGCAGTGCATAATATATACTACAGTGCAGTCCAGAGTATATTGTGCAGCGCATAGTATATACTTCAATGCAGTGCATAGTATACACTACAGTGCAGTGCAGAGTGTATATGCAGCAGTGCAGAGTATATAGTGCAGTGCATAATATACACTACAGTGCAGTGCAGAGTATATAGTGCAGTGGGGAGTATATGCTACAGTACAGTGCAGCATATATATTACAGTGAAGTACACAGTATATAGTGCAGTGAAGAGTATATAATACAGTGTACTGTGGTGTGAATAAAAAAGGTATAGTGCAGTGTATATAGTACAGTGCAGTGTAGTGTGTTGTGGTGCTACTGAAGTGCCAGTGGAGGTTATTTAAGAAAGGCAAATTCAATTTGCACTACAAGTGTAATATTGTGATATTGTATTTTGTTTTATCTTCTGTGAATAAACTTGTCTTTTAAACATTTTTCATGTCTATTACTAATTAGGCACTGCAATAATCCCCCTTCTTCTCAATTACCATTTTTTTAGATAAAATAGTATGTTTATCTTGTTATGTGGACTTCGCTTCTCTAAGTAATAGTAATTTGAAGGCAAGCAGCCCAGCGCATTGCGCTTGCTGCCTACAAACCAACAAACATCCACAGACACAGAGAACACGTCTCAAATACCATGAGAAGGTTTTCATACTGACCGTTTTTACCACTGGTCTCGGTTTAACCCAAGTGCGCTCTGCTAGAGTGCTCCTCGATTAAACCAGACACAGGGAGACAGATGACAATCTATAAAACACACATCCTAGAATAAAATGTTCACATAAATGTTACACAATCAAATTTCCACAACAATGCTTGACAAACATATGAAGGTCTGCCACGCAGTCCATTGGCAACAGCACCTGAAAGACCCACATCATAAAAGAATGCAGACTTCTCCTTGCTCCTCATCTGGGATCTCTACCTCTACTATACCCAATGGGTTCTCAAAAACCTGCACTGAGTGGTATGATGTTGTAGCAATGGGTGCCACAAGTACTTGCAGCCAATCTGCTAGCAATCTGCTAGCTGTTGCTTTCATCCCAGCCATCCACATGCTCTGTGTCTAAATGCTAGCTTTGCAAAATTGCTAGCACTACAAATGCTGCATTTTCATCTGGTAGACTATGTCCCCTTTCGTGAATTTGTGGAATGTGCTCTTCCACAGTGACAGGTTCCAAAAATAAATTTATTTTCACGTAAGGCCATTCCATCTCTCTATCATCATGTGGAAGACAATGTTTTGGCCTCATTGGACAGGGCAGTCAGTAGCAAGGCTCACATTACTGCTGACTCATGGCCAAGCAGTCATGGTCAGGGATGTTTCATTTCCTTCATGACACACTGGGTACCTGCTGGCAGCTGGCAAGAATGCAGGATAGGGTTCAGTGCGGGAGCTTGTTCTGTCACCACACCTCCAAAAAACGTGGTGATTCTGCCACATCTGTCTGCTCCACCCCTCCTCTTCTTCTTCCTCTATAGCCTCTTCTGCTGAATTGTTCTTTGACCCAGCAGTTCTCCCTAAGTGATCAAGAGGCTATGCAAGCAGTTAGGCTAAAGATGCCATGTGGTGCTTCAGTCTGTCTGTCTAGGGGCCAGGAGCCACACTGGGGCAGAGATTCTGTCAGCTTTGCAGGGGCAGGCTCAGAGGTGGTTGACTCTACAGCAGCTTGAGCCAGGAATGGTTGTATGTGACAATGGCACCAACTTTCTCTCCTCCCTTCGATAGGGACACTTTACACATGTTCCATATTTGGCAAATGTCCTGAATTTGGTAGGGCATCTGTTTCTTGAACAGATACCTAGGCTTACAAGATCTTCTGAGGCAGGCCAGAAAAGTCTGTGGCCATTTCCAATAGTCATCCAATGCCAGTGCTCGGCTGGCTGATATTCAACAGGAATTGAACCTGCCCACCAAACGCCTCATTTGTGACATGCCCACCAGGAGGAACTCAACATTAACAATGCTGCAGCGGCTGCACATGCAGCAGAGGGCCATCAATGAGTACTTGTGTGAGTATGGCACAAGGATGGGCTCAGTGGAGCTTTGCTTCTTTTTGCCATGCCAGTTGCTACTGATGAAGGATGCATGCACTGTCCTGTCAACATTTGAGGAGGCCACAAGGATGTTCCGCAGTGACAATGCATGCATCAGTGACACTGTCCCTCTAGTGTTCATGCTGGAGCACATGCTTAATGGCATCATGAACAGGGCACTTGAGGCAGAACAGCGGGAGGACTTTTTTCCTTTCAAGGTCCCCTTTATGCAGATACCATTCCTGTGGGGGTGCCAAATACACAGGAGGAGGAGGATTGTGTCAGCATGGATGTAGAGGATTACACGCAGCAGTCTTCAAGGGATGGTTTTCATTCACCAGTGGTACATGGCTGGGAGGAGGTAGTTCCTGGCAATGTTATCCTTAGTGACCCAGGGGACTCAGAATCTTGCACTGCATGGGCTCATTGATTCTGCAAAGGCTGCAAAAGGACCTCAGGATTTGTGGTATCAAGGAAAGGGATCATTAATGGCTAGCAACCCTTCTTGATCCACGTTACAACTTTGAGGGGTTACAGTGTTAAGGCACCACCAACACCCAAGGTACAATTTTTCTGCACCTGTTTGACAGGGGTATGTCATTTCAATTTTTTTTTAATTTTCTTTTAACAGCAGAGCCCATTCCTGCACCCAACAAGAGTAACTGTGAGGAGTTACAATGTTCAGACACAACTTGGGATGGGGGAACGGTTTGGCCCGAGCATAAGTTTGGCCCGAACTTTGTCCATTCAGGTACTCGCCTAACACCCAAACTTTCTGGGCACTTATTGGGATGTTCGCCCGCCAACCGCACAGTCAATAGGTTGTTAAGGCTTCTGAGAGCTAAATAAAGAAAAACATAATGTAAACAAAAAATTTAAATTAAAAAATAAATTCGGGAAAAAACAGCGTGGTGGACCCTTTGGGTCTGGCATGGATTTTAACTGATTCCCTACCGGCGCATTGTAAAAGAAGCCCATAAGAGTACCCGAGTACCTATAGTCAGCCCATGCCTCATAAAATATACATTGGGGTGTTTTCTTTCCAAAATTGAGTCATTTTGTGGTTAATTCCATTGTCGCTCCAGGACTTTCAAAAGTATATTAGCTAGGAATAAAATTAGATGTGTAATTTTCGCACTTTCTCAAATCACACGCACATCCGACTATAACACTACCACACAAAATATGGCAGTTCTATTCCACAGCCAAACAAGACACAAAAGGTATATCCTACTTTTACAACATTTTAAAGAACAAACTAACACTTATTAAAACTACAGCTATGATCAAATAGGAAGAGGAAATATGCATCACTTTTTCAGTAGACCAATGGCAACGTTCATTCACAGAAATATATAAAGCATCTCACTGTGTTAAGCATTGGGAACTATAAGGATTATCGAGTCTCCATTTTGTTATACTGTATTCCATTTTGTTATACTGTATTCCATCTTCAAACTCTGTATGACCAAGCTAGAATTCTAACTGCTAAGACATAGATGCTTCGCTATCTGGGAAATATGCTGTTTTCTTAGAATGCCCTTGGCCGCGATAGTTTGTGCAAAGAAAGCCAGACTTACGGTCATCTCACATTCCCTTAACTGCGTCTGTGACCTAGAACGTCTGGATCACAGGCTACTAGCACAATGTTGATGAATATTGTAGTCTCACTCTTATCTCGTGTGAAGGTTAATGATGTGCTTAGCCATGAAGACACGATTTCTGCTTATTCTGCTTGTTCTGTCAATAAATCTGTTACTAGGAAAAGTTTGGTGTATAGCTACGAGGGGATCCCTGATTGGCTCCTCCACAGGGCGCTGCCCCTATTGTCTCAGCATATAACCTGTTGTATTCAAAACATTAAAGGTAATCATTATTCACATACATCTCGTGTATGAGTCTTGGTTATCTCACCGGTGAACGGGACTCCCAGGTTCATACAGACCACGGCCTAGGCAAGATAGGAAGAGGGAAATCGAGCACCTAACAGAGCAAGGACCTACCTTTACAGGAACTAACAATAAAGTTAGAGAATAGATGGCACTACACCCCATACAGAATAGCAAATTACTTGCCGGGAGCCACACCACAATGCTGGAGAGCATGCGGACAAATAGGAAACCTACTACACATGCTTTGGCATTGCCCCACAGTCAGAAGCCTATGGAATCAAGTATTTCAATGACTATCTTCTATTACAGGAATACTCACAAAACCGGACCCAGCCCTAGCAATCCTACACCTAAACATTGATAAATTTCACACTAACTTCAGAACAGCAATTTCCCATATTCTGTTAGAGACATGTTTACTAATTCTTTATAATTGGAAATCCACTACTGCTATTAATATCTCAGACATCACCAAAGTTGTACATAGAAATTACATCTTCCAATGCCTCATTGCAATAAACTCTCTGAACTGTTCAAAGTTTGAAAAAATTGGTCGATATGGCCCGAAAACTACTGAATAGGGATAAGCTCAGTGTTCGAGTCGAAAGCATGTTCGAACTCGAACATCGGCCGTTCGTCCATTCCGCGAAATCAGAACTTTGTGGACCGTTCGCACCATATTCATGTGGCATGAATGGCCCACAATGCACTACGCCATTGCAGTGCATTGCTGGCTCATGATTGGCCAAGCATGCACTGTGATCCTGCATGCTTGGCCAATAACACAGCCGGCAGCAAGGAGAGCCATAATTGGCCACAGGCAGAATGCCTGTGGCCAATTATAGCTCAGGGGGTTTAGTACATGCCCCACACTATATTAGGCCGCCAGCACGGCAGTCTTGTGTAGTGTGTTGCGGCGTTCAGGGAGAGAGCAGGATAGGCAGGGACAGTGTGTTTTTTTCTTGTGAACCTAGCGCTGTTAAAGTGGGTGTTGTGTGCCTCCAGCACAGTATACACCTGAAGCTACCCTTTATTGCTAGTGTTCTATAATACAGGCATCTGCAGCAGTTAAATTGGGTGTTGTGTGCCTCCAGCACAATATACACCTGAAGCTACCCTTTATTACCGGTGTTCTGTAATACAGGCATTTGCAGCAGTTACATTGGGTGTTGTGTGCCTCCAGCACAATATACACCTGAAGCTACCCTTTATTACTGGTGTTCTGTAATACAGTCATCTGCAGCAGTTAAATTGGGTGTTGTGTGCCTCCAGCACAGTATACACCTGAAGATACCCTTTATTGCTGGTGTGGTTCTGTTTCTGTAATACAGGCAGGCAGCTACAGTAATTACATTCAGTGTACTGTGTAATCTGCTCAGTGTGCACCTAAAGCTACCCAATTGCTGGTTTTCCCATCCCCCTGCAGGCCATTACTATGTCTGGAAGGTCAACAAGGAGAGGCAGACAGTCACAAGCCAATAAAAGAGGGCAAGCAGGCTCTGTGTCTAGAGGCAACAGTGCTGGTCGTGTACACAGTGCATCCTCATCAGCACGTGACCATAGGACACGCTTGTCCTTATTTTCGGCAGCTGGACGTGTTGAGCCGCATCATGCCGAAGACTTGGTAGAGTGTATGACCAAGCCCTCCTCATCCTCCTCATCCCCTCTCACCCAGGCTCCAGGTTCTAGCAAAGCAGCTGCCAACGCGTCCTCTTCCCTCGTCTCAATGTCATCAGTCACTCCTCCTCTAGACCCACCATGTCCTCCTGAGGAGTCCCCCGAACTGTTTGAGCACAGTGTTGGGTACATGCTCCAGGGGAATGCCTAGCATTTTGAAGGCTCTGATTATGATAACCAGCTAGAGGAAATCAGTAGCATGAGCGCAGAGAGAGGGGATGCTCAAGAAGGACAGCAATCTGGCAGTCATGTTCCACCAGCTGCACCAGACTGCCAGGTTTGCTCCAGTGATGAAGAGGGAGGGGATGATGAGGTCACTGACTCCACATGGGTGCCTGATAGGAGAGAGCAGGTTGCCCTCCGGGGGCCAGCTTAGGGGTAGCACACCGACTGAATCACACCACAGAGCTCCGTCTGTGCAGGGCACTGCGTCTGTGCATTATTCCAAAAGTTCTTTGGTGTGGGCCATTTTTGAGATGAGTGCATCAGATTGCACCGCTGCAATCTGCAACCTATGTCTCAAGCGTATTTCGCGTGGCCAAAACATCAGACGCTAGGGCACCACATGCTTGACGAGACATCAAAGAACAAAGCGGACCTCTCCTTGCTCCTCATCAGCTGGGATCTCCAACCCCACTAGATCTTCAATCCTCTCTGAAACCTGCACTGAGAGGAATGAAGGTGTAGAATTAGGTGTGTCGCAGCCAGGTACTTGTGGGCACTCTGCTAGCAGTACACCGACACCGACAGACGCTGCTGGACCATTGAAGGAAGTTCACTCCCAGCCATCCACATGCCCAGCGGTTGAATGCTAGCTTGACTAAATTACTAGCACTTCAGCTGCTGCCTTTTCAGTTGGTAGACTCAGCACCCTTGTGAAATGTGCGGTTCCTCAGTAGCAGGTCCCCAAATGCCACTTTTTCTCACGGAAGGTGATTCCGGCTCTCTACCGGCATATGGAAGGCATTGACCATGCCTCGCTTGACAGGGCGGTCAGCGGTAAGGTGCATATTACCGCTGACTCATGCTCCAGAAGGCATGGACAGGGACATTACCTGTCTTTCACGGCCCATTGGGTCACTCTTCTGGCAGCTGAGAAGGATGCAGGACAAGGTGCAGTAGTGTTGGAGGTTGTTCCGCCACCACACCTCCAAAATGCTACTACTGGTTGTGACACACCTCTCTCCTCCACCCCCTCCTCTTCTTCTTTCTCCATCCTCCAGCACGCAGGCAAAAGATGCCATGTCATGCTTGCGCTGGTTTGTTTGGGGGACAGGAGCCACACTGAGGCAGATATTTTGTCAGCTCTGCAGGGGCAGGCCGAGAGGTGTTTTATGCCATGCCAGCTTAAGCCAGGAATGGTGGTTTGCGACAATGGCACCAACCTACTCTCCACCCTCCAACAGGGACAACTGACCCATGTGCCCTATGTGGCTCACGTCCTTAACCTGGTTGTGCAGCGGTTCTTGGGTAGGTACCCGGGCTTTCAGGATGTCCTGAGGCAAGCCAGGAAAGTCTGTGTGCATTTCCGCCGATCATTTAATGCCAGTGCTCGGCTGGCTAAGCTCCAAATGAAGTTGAACCTACCCAAGAACCGCCTTATATGTGACATGTCCACCAATGTGGATCTCAACGTTGACCATGCTGCAGCAGCTGCACACGCAGCAGAGAGCCATCAATGAGTACCTGTGCGACTACAGCACCAGGACAGGGTCAGGGGAGCTCGTTTTTTTTCACCACACCAGTGGGGCATGATCAGGGATGAATGCACTGTCCTGTCACCATTTGAGGAGGCAATGAGGATGGTGAGCAGTGACAGTGCATGCATCAGTGACACTGTACCTCTTGTCCACCTGTTGGAGCATACGCTGCGTGGAATAATGGACACGGCACTTGAGGCAGAACAGAGGCAGGAAGAGGAGGACTTCTTTGCCTCTTAAGGCCCCCTTTATCCAGACAGTGTTCCTGCTGTCCCACCCATCACACAGGAAGAGGACTAGGAAGAGGAGCAGGAGACTTGTGTCAGCATGGAGGTGGAGCCTGGCACTCAGCATCAGCAGCAGCAGTCTTTTAGGGATGATTTACAGTCCCAAGAAACCCGTGGACTTGTACGTGGCTGGAAGGAGGTGGCTGCGGATCATGTTGTCCTTAGTGACCCAGAGGACTCCAGACCGACTGCCTCAGCTAAACTACGCTGCATGGCCTCCCTGATCCTGCAAAGCCTGCGGAAGGATCCTCATATTCTTCAGATCAAGGAGAGGGGCCATTACTGGCTGGCCACTCGCCTTGATCCACGGTACAAGGGTAAGGTTGTGGACCTTCTCTTGCCATTGCAGAGGGATCAGAGGATGAGACATCTCTGGAAGGGCTTGCAGAAAGGTCTGTGCAACCCGTTCCCAGAGACTGGGAGGTTACAAACTCCTGGTCCTGGACAATGTGTTACTGAGGCTTCGGTCAATCACAGAAGGAGCGGTGGAGAAGGTGGCCATCTGACCAATGCATTCAGACAATTTTTTATTCCTCAGCCCCAAGGTATGATCGGTTCCAGCAACCATTGCCAGCGTCTGATTTACATGGTGCAGGAATACCTAGGGGCAAGGTCAGACTTGGACACCTTTCCCACCGAAAATCCTCTGGCTTACTGGGTCTTGAGGATGGATCACTGGCCAGAGCTTGCACAGTATGCAATTGAGCTACTGGCCTGTCCTGCATCCAGCATTTTTTCGGAATGCACCTTCAGTGCTGCTGGAGGCTTTGTAACCGATCACAGGGTGCGCCTGTCCACCGACTCGGTTGATCGACTGACCTTCATAAAGATGAATCAGTCTAGGATCACCCCCAGCTACCAAGCACCTGAAGCTGATGTAACCAAATAATTTTTTTGAAATGTCACATCCCTTTAAGACTGCCTATGCTGATGCTGAGTGACTGTCCTGTTATGTTGACTGACTATCCTCTTCCTCCTCAATAATCCTGCCGATAGCTTTGAAGAACCGTTTTAGTTCTGGGTGACGCCACCAGTGACTAAGACCCAATTTTTCAGACCCTGTTTAACAGGGGCATGTAATTAAAATTTTTGAAACAATGCTTTGCAGCAGGCCCCATTCCTGCACTCCAACTAGAGTATCTGGGAGAGGTTGCAGTGTCGTGGCACCAGCACCAGTGGCTAAGGCCCCATTTTTCAGCCCCTGTTTAACAGGGGCATGCAATTACAATTTTTGATGCAATGCTTTGCAGCAGGTCTCATTCCTGCGCTCCAACTAGAGTATCTGGGAGAGGTTGCAGTGTCGTGGCACCAGTACCAGTGCCTAAGGCCCAATTTTTCAGCCCCTGTATAACAAGGGTATGTAATTACAATTCTTGATATAATATTTCACAGCAGGGCCCGTTCCTGTGCCCACTGAGAGTAACTGCGAGGACTTATGGTGTTGTGGCACCAGCACCACCACAACCACCAAAGGCTCAATTTTTCTACCACTGTTCAACAATGGCATGCAATTACAATTCTTGATATAATCATTCACAGCAGGGCGCTCCACCAAGAGTCACTTTGAGGGCTTATAGTGTTGTGGCAACACCAACACCTTAGGCCCACATTTCTGAAGAACATATAGGGCAGGCCCCTACTTTCAAACATCCAACTTACAAATGTCTCCTACTTGCAAACGGAAGGAGACAACAGGAAGTGAGATGAAAAATGACGGATGGGCCAACAAATTATACAGGGGTGATAAGCCTTCCCTTTGTTTTCCAAAAAGCTTAAAAATAGATTTTTTGACTGGAGCTACACTTTAAAAATGTACCAGTTCAAAATTACAAACAGATTGTACTTAACACAACAAACCTACACAGTCCCTGTCTTGTTTGCACCGCCTGTATACTGCTGTTCTGAGTATATAGGGCCCACACCTTTCCTTTTTTTTATTTGGGTACGGGGTTCCCCTTAATATCCGTACAAGACCCAAAGAGGATGGTAATGGGCAGGGGGGGCTACCCATGCCATTTATTTCTCAATGATTTTCATCCGTATTGCCGGAACCAGATATTACATTAAAACCGCAAGTAGTTTTAAATTACTTTTTTTTCCGTTAAATGTAATTTTGTGCCGGGACTGTTCTAAACACGGGAAACACATGCCACTTCACAGACATACTATAGACAACCCCCAGGCATGATATTTAAAGGAATATTTCACTACTTTTTTTCACTTTAATCATCGCTTAAATCAGTGCTCAAAGTTTTTTGGCATTGATCCATGTCCCCTTGGGCAGGAGTCGGGTCCCCAAACCCTTTTTAGGACAATATCTTGCATATTAGCCATTAAAATTAGCACTTTTTATTTTGAACGTTCGAGTCCCATAGACTTCAATGGGGTTCTAAAGTTCGTATGGATTTTCGGTCCGTTCTAAAGTTCTGGTGCGAACCGAACCGGGGGGGGGGGGGTGATCGGCTCACCCATACTACTGAACAATCTATCGAAACGTTGAAAGAGTTGACTTAACCACTTTGCGATGGGTGGACGTCCGGGGGCGGCCTTGAATTTCTGGGGTTATATCTGAATGATGCCTGAGGCTACAGACATCCGGCGATTCCCTGCACCATAAGAATGACCATAGCGGCTGTTCCACCGCTTGATCGTTCTTACGGGCAGCAGGAGGGGACGTCTCCCCTCCCGCCACCCTCTGGTGCTTCTACCGACTCACCACTTCCATCGGAGAGTCGGACACAGGATCCGCCGCCCCCCCCCCCCCCCGGATGGTGATCATAGAGATTTCCAGCAGACCAGATGGTCACCGCAGTCTCTATGATTGTTCGGAGGCCAGGCGTGATGTTATGACGTCACGCCCGGCCTCTGAATTCAAATAACCGCGCCGCCTCGGCTGGGAAGCCGTGACCGTTTTTTATTTTTTATTTTTTTTTGGCTTCCCAGCCTAGAGGTGAGATGTGGGGTCTTATTAATCCCATATCTCACTGTAAATAGGTCCGATCATGCCATATTCCTATTACAAGGGATGTTTACTTTCCTTGTAATAGGAATAAAAGTAATCAATTTTTTTTAAAGTGTCAAACTAAAAAAATAAAGTAAAATTAACAATAATAAAAAAAAAAATTAAAGCGCTCCTGTCCCCGTGAGCTTGTACGCAGAAGCGAACGCATATGTAAGTCCCGCTCACATATGAAAACGGTGTGCAAACCACACATGTGAGGTATTGCTGCAAATGTTAGATCAAGAGCAATAATTCTAGTCCTAGAATTCCTCTGTAACTCAAAACATGTAGCCAGTAAAAGATTTTAAAGCATCACCTATGGGGATTTTTAAATACCAAAGTTTGGCGCCATTCCACGAGCGTGTGCAATTTTGAAGCGTGGGTATCCATTTACTCAGCGTATCTTCATCTTTCACATTATGAAAGAAAATTGGGCTAACTTTACTGCGCTAATACCGTGCAAGATGAAAAGTTGCAACAACCACTACTGTATTCTCTAGGGTCTTTGCTAAAAAAACATATATAATGTTTGGGGGTTCTATGTAATTTTCTAGAAAAAAAAATGATGAATTTTACATGTAGGAGAGAAACGAAGCGGTTAAACAGCATTTATTGATTCTTGGTTACTACAAAATTAATGATTCACAAAATGCTTTCTCAGATGTTTATTGTATACAAATGCATATCTCAGTGCTTACTTTCTTCTGCATGTTGGGCTTTTCTATGTGGTCAGGCTGCGAAAAAGTCTCACACATGTGGTATTGCCATACTGAGTCAGGAGGAATAGTAGAATGTATTTTGGGGTGTATACGGAAGTATGCATATGCTGTGTCTGAGAAATAACTTGTTATTACGACACTTGTTAAAAAAAAAAAAAAAAAAAAACATTCTTTATTTTCCCAATAATTATGGGAATTTTTTTTAAAAAAACTCACTATGCCTCTTACTAAATACCTTAGACTGTCTACTTTCCAAAAAAAGGGGTCATTTGGTGGGTATTTGTACTGTCCTGGAGTTTCAAGGCTTCAAGAAATGAGATAAGCTGTCAGTACATCAGATGTGATCAAATTTTTATGATTTGCACTAAGGATGAGCCGAATACCCCCCTGTTCGGTTTGGTTCGAACCTGCGAACATACCTAAACATCGTGTGAACTTTAGAACCCTATTAAAGTCTATGGGACTCAAACGTTCACAATCTAAAGTGCTAATTTTAAGGCTAATATGCAAGTTACTGTCCTAAAAAGTGTTTGAGTCCTGCCCCAGGGGACATGGATCAATGCAAAAAAAAGCGTCAGAGGGGGTCAGGTGATGGGTGGCCCCGCCCTCCTAATATAAGAAACGCTGGGATCCCCACAGTGTCTCCGCAGTGGAGACAGAAGACGGATGTATGGAAAGCGCTGGACTGAGAGATCCCCCGTCGTTGGATATGATCATCCATCGCTGGATAGCAAGAGTGGATTAGCACCGCTGGAATCTTTTTTTTATTTTTTTTATTTTTAATAAAGGAATTTTTCAAAAGTGTGTTTGTCTTATTTAACCATTTTTACACTTTCTTTGTGAAATGGTCCCTTACCATTTCAAACAGGGGGGCGGGATCTGGGGGTCCCCTTGTTAAAGGGGGCTTCCAGATTCTGATAAGCCCCCCGCCCGAAGACCCCCACAACCACCGCTCAGGGTTGTGGGGATGAGGCCCTTCTCCACATCAACATGGGGACATGGTGCTTTGAGGGGTCACAGACCCCCAAAGCATCCTCCTAATGTTGAGGGCATGTGGCCTGGTACGGTTCAGGAGGGGGGCGCTCTCTCGTCCCCCCCTCTTTTCCTGCGGCCTGCCAGGTTGCGTGCTCGGATAAAGGGTCTGGTATGGATTTTTAAGGGGGCCCCCGCATCAATTTTTTTTAATTTGATGCTGGGGTTCCTCTTAATATCCATACCAGACCTGAAGGGTCTGGTATGGATATTTAGGGGGACCCCCACGTCAATTTTTTTTTTTTAATTTGATACGGGATTCCCCTTAATATCCATACCAGACCTGAAGGGCTTGGTAATTGAATTTAGGGGAATCCCCACCCTTTTTTTTTATCAATGAATGAATGAATTGTCGGCTGATACAGAGAACACTCACTGAGTGATCTCTGTATTACGGGAGCCGACAATATAGTCGCAAGTGATTTTAAAATACTTTTTTTCCTGCACAAATGACACTTTGTGCAGGGACAGTTCTAAGCATGGGAAACATGCGCCCCTTCACAGGAATACTATAGACACCCCCCCCCCCCCCCCCCGGTATGAAATTTAAAGGAATATTACACTTTTATTGTTTCACTTTAATCATTATTAACATCACTGCTCCTGAAAAAACTGCAGTTTTTAAAACTTTTTTTGGCATTGATCCATGTTCCCTGGGGCAGGACCCAGGTCCCCAAACACTTTTTAGGACAGTAACTTGCATATTAGCCTTTAAAATTAGCACTTTAGATTTCTCCCATAGACTTGTACAGGGTGTTCCGGCTTTTCGAATTTGCCGGGAACAGCCCAAATTGTTCACTGTTCGAAGCTCACCCCTAATTTGCACGATAGCTGATAAACTCCATAACTTTCACACAAACTAAATAATATCCACTAATTTGGGTTATTTTTACCAAAGATATGTAGCAATGTAACTTTTGGCCTAAATTATAAACAAAAATTACTTATTTGAAAAATTCTATAATAGAAAATAAAAAAAGGTGTTTTTTTTCAACATTTTCTCTCTTTTTTTACTTGTATTGCAAAAAAGAAAAACCACGGTGGTGAATAAATACCACCAAAATAAATTTCTATTTATGTGAAAAAAAATTATAAAAATTATGTTTGGATATAGTGTAGCATAACTGAGTAATTTTCATTCAAAGTGTCAGAGCACTGAAAGATGAAAATTGGTCTGGACAGGAATCAGTGAAAGCTCCCTGTATTGAAGTGGTTAGGGGAATCCTATGACAGAATTATGAAAAAAAATTATATGGACAACGACATGCACTTAAGGACTGCCCACTGCATATATACTGTGGCAGGGTGGCCCTATTGTGTGAAATGACGTACCCGTACATTGTTTCATACATGAGTCACTATGGGCTAGTGCATGCCCGCTGCACAGGAAGAGAGCTGATGCACGGGTCTGGTGGCCGGGATGTGCGCCGGCCACCAGCGATCGCTCCTCAGAAAGACAGAATGGGGACCTGGCAGTGTAAACAAAGCACATCTCCATTCTGTCAGGGGAGTACAGTGCGATTGTCTGTTCCTAGTGATCAGGACCACAATATATAAAAACGCAATTAGCGGGGTCCTGATGACCAATATTGTTGGTCAATTTAGGTGGCAGGTTACCAACTCACCTAATTAGTCTAATCCTTATCAAGACAGAAGAGACAGTCAAAATGAAAGGGAAGTGGGAATAGGACCCAAGGTATCCTCGCCTTCAATGGAGGAAAAGGAACAAACTGCGATTGAGCCTCCCTGGTGGTATGATGGTCAGATTTTTGATGCTCAAAGAGGTACATTGTTTCGCATGGAAATTTGGCGTTTTATATTGTAGGGCTGTAATTCTTAAAAATAACACACTTAAATCTGTCCAAACAAGTCTAGTAGACATCCTGGGTATGATAAAGTTTGACACACAAAATTATAAATGATAATATACTAAATAACTATAAATAATTATAACAAATAATAATAATAATATAATAATAATATAATGTATTCAATAATCTAATCAAATCAAAAACACTGACATTTGCTCAGTTGCAGAATTGTCACTGCCATTACTTTCAGTGTTTGATGACAAATTTCCCCACAAATCACTATCACTCAATTCTAAAAGTGATTCTAATGTATTATCACTGTTTTCTAGCTGGTCTAAAACTGCTTTTGACGTAAAGGGACACTTTTTGGTTGCTATGGACAATCTCAAGTTTCCAGGCAGAAAGAACAGTATATATAATATAAAACTGCATGCTGGGCACTGGGCAAAGTATTAGGGGCAAAAGGGATGTGAAATAATTTGATACAGTAATGCAATCTGTAAGATTACAGTGTACTGTATGTATTATGTGTTTTTCAGTTTTTGAATTTAGCGCCGGGCTTCACCCCATGCATTGCGATGCTCACAGGGAACAGAGTCGGCACTGTGATAGATGGAGCTGAGTACACATCCAGCGGACACAGCGGGGAGACATCGCAGGATCCTGGGAACAAGGTAAATCCCTGGATCCTGCAATGCAATCCCGAGTGTGACTCAGGGTTTCCGCTTTTGATAATGAAAGTTTACTCTGAACTACACTCGGGATTACCGCTAGGGAGGTTAACCTGATATATCTATTAGAACAATTGGTAGAAAAAGTGTATCATTGAGAGTAAAACATAAACAATAGGACATTACACATGGTAAAAACTGACAACGTTGTCATTTAAAAATACATGCCCATGAGCTCAGCCATAGCCAAGTCATCCACACGTGTCAAGCACCTCAAGTAATTTGGTGTGACTTAACACATAATGCTTATCTACATCAGGCGAGGTTAGTTCTAGGAAACCTTGGTAGCACAGACCTGTATCCGTATTGTGCTTAACCATGGACCTCCTGACTTCCTGTTTACTTTTAAAGCTTGTTCTTTAACTGGCAGGGACACCTTCCAGCCCAAAATTGCATTTATTTGTCTGAGATGATCAATGCCTTTTTAATACTGTAGATAGTTAATGCAGTAACTTTAAAGTAAACAAAAGGCAGAACATATGAATTAAACATTCTGTTGAACTAGTTAGAAAGCCAAAATGACTAAATAACATCGCTAAACTGTTGAAAAGCTATTTGTTAGTTAATGTAAATATGCAATATGGCCATTAAACACTATATTCCATTAGGGTACTTCATTTTACATAATATAATTTACATTTCTATGTTGACAGTGCATCATCAGAAAGGGCATATCCTATTTAAATAATAGCTATTAATTTTAGAGCAATGTAGTTAATGGATTACTTTTAACATACAGCAAATTATAACATGGGAAAAAACCTGCATGCAAATTTTTTGAATTAGCATTATGAATTTTACATATTAATTTTACATATTAAATCAGCTTAACTGAAATTTAAGCTGAGTGCACAGGTGCATTTTATACACTCTAGTTTCAATCATAACTCTCTTCCAAAAATGTGATTTAAATTTCAAATAAGTATTCATTTACAAAAACATCTTAATTCATTTATAATAAAATCAGTGCAACATTTTACCTAAAAAGTAAAACTGATATACAAAAGTCTTTGTATATTAGATTGATTGTCAATTATTATTTTGTGTTAGCTCTACATTAATTAATACTTAGAATTTTCAAAGTTACAAAAGGTCACTAATACCACCAAGACCAAAAAGGACCAACAAGTATCAAAATAAAAAGTGCTTTTTGCGAGAACTGCAAATGCTAATTGATTTGTCAAGGAAAAGTGTACCAAAGATAAAGACAGCTTATTCGTTGCAACTGCTCTGCCCAGCCACAGGCATATTCTCTCAATAATTGACTGAAAACAAGAATGCAGATATGAATAATCATAATTAAGTCAAATCTCCTACTGTTTATACTTGTTAGGATTTGTGACTCAAGAGGTTGTGTAGCAATTAGATCTATATTAGGGGGTTAACAAAAATGAAAAAAAATAACTGATACATCTATTTAAGTTCTCCTGAAGCATATTGATATGACTATTTGAATGTAAAGTTATTTATTCTGCAAAAAACATTGCAATCTAAGAACCAGGAACTGTGAAAAACATTAAAAAAAGCATGAAACTGGAAAGCACAAAGTTATGAACCTAACCTAATTTTATGCAGATTGGGTAAATTATTGTGCATATGTTCAAGGAGAAACAGATTCAATCATCAGGGTGGTAGACTGGGAACAAGAATTTTAAGAAGATGAGGTAAGCAATGACAGCCTACATATATCCCTCAGTACAGGTTTTGTTTACCAATAAGTTATGTATTGGATTTAGGTTAAATACAATAGTGAATCTGCAGGAAAACAGTATGTGACACAATATGTGGGAATCTCTTGCACAGTGGATTTCAAATGATTCATTTAGCTTACACTCCAGTTATGAGATCTAAACATCTTAAAAGCATTTGCATATTCCAAATTGAATGTTCAGTGAAATATAGATTGAACTAAAATGTATGCAATAGCTGAAGAGCATAAGAGGCTCTGGAGATAATGGGAAGGTCTTAGCCAGGCTAATTACATTAGTTGTCATGTTAGCCACTCTCATGTCATCCTACTTTAGAAGCCAAAGCATTGGTGAGTTATGAACCTGTATATTAAGAAGCTATGATTGGTCATGCATGCGCCAGGTGTCCTATTGGGAAGAGCTTTTACAAAAGCATCTAGGAGTATTTGTCTATTTAATTCAATATATATATTGTCCAAACAAGCTTTTATTATAGAGAAGGCACATTGACAAAAAGATCTAGTGAATTACATTAGCATAAAAAAAACAACAAAAATGCAGTATAAAGACATATCAATGCAGTATAAACATACACTAAAGCCCCATACACACTATTAGATTTTCTACAGATTTTTGTCTTCAGATTCACCAAAACCATGTAGTACAAGGGCCTGCCTGATTGCATACACATTGAAACGCTTAAGGTTTGACCTCATATTATATGGTTTTGGTAAATCTGAAGACAAAAATCTGCAGAAAATCTGATAGTGTGTATGGGGCTTTAGAGGAAGTATCAAATGTAGTTGAACATAATGGATGGTTGAAAACAAGTAGAAGGTTGAATTATATTTAGGATATATTATCCTCTTGTTGCAGATACAACATGCGGATTGAACACTAAGGCCGCGTACACACGCGGGGACTGTTCGCTCAACTTTGTCCGCTGAACAGTGTTTCGGCGGACAGTCCGCTCGTGTGTGGGCTTTCAGCGGACAGTTTCAGCGAACAGTCTGCTGAACAAAGTTTTTCGGAATTTCCGAAAAACTGTCCGCTGAAACTTTGTTTCAGCGAACAGTCCCCTCGTGTGTAGGCTTGTTCGTCAAACTAAGTTCCGCGCATGCTCAGAAAGGATTTACACGCCGAAGTTTGCATTGCAGTGTATAGGACGTCGTTTTCTAGTCCCGTCGTACGTGCCGTTCACGTCATCACGCACGGTTTCAGCGGACTGTTCGTTCGTCATGTGTGGCCAAGTCCGTCCATGCTAATTTTGAGCGGACTGTCCGCTGAAACTGTATGACGAACAAAGTTGAGCGAACAGTCCCCGCGTGTGTACGCGGCCTCACTTATTCCCTCGTGTTTAAAATGAGGCATGCAGGAGAATAAAGAACTTCATAGACTTTGTTGAATGTTTAAATTGTATAACAATCAGAGCAATAGGTATAAATCCTACAGGGAATGGGATTAAATATGAGTATATGTGTTTATTGTACTGTATATGGAGGTTTCTTAGGAGAGTAATCTAGAGTGATTTATCCAGTGTGTGGTGGTAGCGATTCTAGACAGCCTAATGTCATGCAAATCAATGGTTTTCCTTATGGCTACGGTCAACGGACCCCTAGCAACCCATACGGAAGAAGTAGTATCTGTCTATTTAAAGTAGTTCTTTTGTGAAAGCTATGAACATTTCAGTGTTTACTTATTTTTAATAAGCCGACAATTAGCTTTAAATCAAGCCCTTGTAACAAAAGGCATAGTTAAGAAATTCATTCTTATAATTCACAGCAGAATGTTATTTTCTCAGACAGCACAGCTAACTCTGCTTTCTCTCTTTTTCAGCTAAATCTTAGCAGGCTTCCAGTCATCTAAGCTCTAATTTAAACACAGAACAGGTGATCTGGGAAGTGGGTTCAGTGTTAGCTGAGCTGCTTGACAGTATCCTAAATAAGTTAAGCAGATATTAACTTTGAGTTCTGGTCATACATGTCTGTTATGCAAATCATTGAAAAAAACTGGCCATTTTTTTCTCCATGGTCTAATTTACTGGCTGCTAGAATTAAAACAAAGTAACCAGGGGTTCCATTGAACAAATATGGGCATGTCCATATTTGGATATTGATGTTACACAGGATCCCTGGTGATGTTTTTTATATCCCAGAAGTGCTGGGGATCAACATCGGCCTGCAGGTGATTGGAAAACATCATTGGATGGGGGGGTCATTGAGATTGTGGTTGGATCCACACCAATGTGATTGATTATGTATTGACATTGAGGGACATTGTTTACATTTTTAATTGTATTTTTTTAAGGGACTCTTTCATGGCATGGATGTTTTTCCTAACTCTTAACTGTTTGTAAGAATGAATAGGGGGCACCAAATGTATTCCTCTAGTCATTCCCCTGGGGGGCGGGGCATGAAATCTTTATAAAGGTTCGGTAGACATTAAAAATAAATAAATAATAAGGTGTGGGTCTCTTTACGATTCTAACCTGGTCCTTATTCACCTATGTAGCCTGGGTGGCCAGGAAAGGGAGCCAAGTTAGTGTACGGTTCTCCTCCTTAACCTCACCAGGCCACATGCTTGACTTATGCATTGTACCTTGCCAGGGTGTCCAAAACACCTTGTCCCAGTGTTGAGGTACAGAACCTTCTTCCCCACATCCTGTCCCACAAAAGGGGTTGTGGGGGCCTATATAGGAGTATGGAAGACCGGTAAAGCAAAGCAAAGCAGACACCTTGATTCTGAAGACCTGGACCACATATTGTGTTAGGGAAAGGACTTTTGAAAGATGTAGCTCTGAATGGATGCCTATGTTGATAGGAACAGAGATCTCAGCAGCTACCCCTGCAATCATTTTAGAAATATTGTAGTAATGTCATATGTACTAGTGATGAGTAGAATGCACAGGGTTTGGATTTGGGGTAAGTTTGCAAGCTTAACAAAAGTTGTCAAATCCAAACCCCACTGAAGTGACAGGGGGGCAAATTTTAGAAATCAGCACAGACCATTTTCTGGGCTAATGAATAAAGGATTTTCTAAACAAAAAAAAATGGAGAGATAGAAAATGTCCTGGGGGGACATATGCCATGCAAAAAAATATTTATAGAAATATCACAGAGCTTTAAAAGTTTTTTTTTTAGGTGGCATAAGGGTCAACATTAAAAACAAACAATTCCTTTAAATCAGGGGTCCCCAACTGTCGGGGGCTGGTGGCAGGCAAGCAAGGTTTGATGGGTATTGGAGGCTGCTCATATGTCCTTCTATGCTCTGCCTCTTGCCTGATTGATGGCAGGGGCCCTAATGTGTGCCTACAATGCAGGGATATTATCTTCAATTGCTGCACAGCAGGAGGTGAGTGGTGAGTGAGTGAGTATAGCTCCACCCCCTGCCAGTAAGTGGCAGCTAAGTGAGTGACAGCTATTTTCCTTCTTTGGATGCCCCAGGCACAATGAACACATACAGGTCTTGGGGGGAAAAAAATCTATCAGGTGTAAGGTCAGGAGGGATGAATGGATGCATCAACACCTAGCACCTTAGCCATATACGTGTATACAGTGAAACCTCCTGGCTAGCAGGAGCCTGATGATCTGAGGTGGAGATTGTGCAGTGATCCACTCAGTGGTAGCATTTTTATATGAGTCTATGTGCAGTCAAACCCCTCTGATAATGATCTGTTAGACTTTAAAGAGACTCCTATTAAAACCTTATCAATGAGTGGCTCCCCCTGCCCTGGTCCCTGGAAAAAAAATTATGCCAGGAAACCGGTCCCTGGCACCTAAAAGGATGGGGACTGCTACTTTAAATTACATGCTTAGGGGATACTTCAAAGTTATACTGTATGCATCTTTACTGAACATTACGATTCTCAGAAACAGCATCAGTTTACTATTTATATTATATACCGGCTTACATTCAATCAGAAGCAACCCAATATGATTGCTTTCCACTCAAAAAGGTGTTTATTATGTAGTTCTTTCAAAGACAACAATTTCTTTTTTGTGAAGCAGTGCTAGGCATAATAAAGTACCAGAAGTAGCAAAGACAATTTAGCTATATTCTGTTACAAAGTATATCATTTTGAAAAAAAACAAAACAAATCTATCACTACCAACTTCCCACATTTTTCCAAACAGTGCCAAAACAAGTCATATAGCATAACATACTCTTCTTTTCAACACCACAATGTATTGCATAAAAATTTAACAAAATGTCTACACAGAGTGCATTAACCACTTCAACCCCCGGAAGATTTGGCTGCTCAATGACCAGGCCATTTTTTTGCGATACGGCACTGCGTCGCTTTAACTGACAATTGCGTGAAGCTGTACCCAAACACAATTCACGTCCTTTTTTCCCCACAAATAGAGCTTTATTTTAGTGGTATTGATCATCTCTGCGGTTTTTATTTTTTGCGCTATAAACAAAAAAAAGCGACAATTTTGAAAAAAACACAATAGTTTGTACTTTTTGCTATAATAGATATCCCCATTTTTTTTAAAAAAAGCTATTTTTTCTCAGTTTAGGCCGATATGTATACATCTACATATTTTTGGTAATAAAAATCACAATAAGCTTATATTGATTGACTTACGCAAAAGTTATAGCATCTACAAAATAGGGGATAGATTTATGGCATTTTTATTATTATTTTTTTATTAGTAATTGCGGTGATCTACGATTTTTATTAAGACCGCGAGATTATGGCGGACACATCGGACATTTTTGGGATGATTGACAATTATACAGCAATCAGTGCTATACAAATGCACTGATTACTGTATAAATGTCTCTGGCAGGGAAGGGGTTAATACTAGGGGCGATCAACTGTGTTCCCTAGTGTGTGTTCTAACTGTAGGGAGAGGGGACTGACTATAGGAGATGACAGATCATGGTTCCTATCTATTAGCAACTCACGATCTGCATCTCTTCTCCTCAAAGAACTGGGATGTGTGTGTTTAAACGGTCCTTAAGTTCTAAACACTGTCTATCATTTTCAGTTATTTTAGTTCGTATACCACCAAGGCCATTCCGAATTGACGTTTTAGTCATAACATCTCATTTTCATTCCATGTTCCATAGTCCGGTTCGCTGTCAGTCATAATTGCGGAACATCAATTTGTGCCTCTGTCATGGCAATCATTTTCATTCATTTAATTTCATATTCCCCACACTCTGATCTGAATCCAGTCACTTCAGCGATGCACCGATTCATGTCGGCTCGATTTAGTTTTTTTTAGCGTCATTCCATTCCATGCTCCACAGTCTGGTTCACTGTCAGTCGCAATTGCGGCACACCGATTCATGGCTCTGTCACGGCATTCATTTCACATACCTTACACTCTGATTCAAATCCAGATGCAGTAATGATGTACTGATTCATGTCGGCTCGATTTAGTCATTTCACCTTATTCCATTCCATGCTCCACAGTCTGGTTTGCTGTCAGTCGCAAAATGTGGCACACCGATTCATGCCTCAGTCATGGCAAATCATTTCATTCATTACATTTTGCATACCCTTCACTTTGATTTGAATCCAGTTGCATCTGTGATGCACCGATTCATGTTGATTTGTGTTAGTCATTTCGCCATTTTCCATTCCATGTTCATAGTCCGGTTCCCTGTCAGTTGCAATGGTGGCACAACGATTCGTGCCTCATGGCAATCATTCCTTTCATTCCATATACCCTACACTCTGATTTGAATCCAGTTGCACCAGTAAAACACCGATTTGTGTCAACTTATGTTAGTCATTTCACCTCATATTCATTCCATGCTACGCAGTACAGTTCGCTGTCAGTCGCAATTGCGACACCCCAATTTGTGCCTCTGTCATGGCAATTTCATTCATTTGCATTTCATTTACCCACATTGTGATCCGAATGCAGTCGCTTTAGCTATGCACCGATTCAGGTTGGCTCGATTTAGTAATTTTGTCTCATTGCATTCCATGCTCCATGTTTGCTGTCAGCTGCAATTGCAGCACACCAATTCATGTCTCTGTCATGGCATTTATTTAATTTGCTACATTTTGTATACCCTACGCTCCGATCCAAATTCAGTTGCTTCTGCAGCACTTAGATTCGTGTCGGCTTCATTCGTCATTCCATTTAATTTCTTTCCATTCTATACTCCACAGTCTGGTTCCTTGTCAATCGCAATTGCGGCACACCAATTCGCACCACTGTCACTTCAATCAGTTCAGATTGACTTATTCATATACTGTCTGTTAATTTCTCCTCTAGATGCGGTACTCAATTTGTGTTAGTTCATGTTGGTCATTTTGGTTCTTCTCATCTCATGTTATACGATCTACAGTTTGGTTTGTTGCCGGTCACTTCAGCGATACCACAATTCACTTTAGTTTCAGATCATTGCATGTTATTTCACATCATTTTCATACACCCTACAGTACGGCCCACTCTACTCTCCTGTTCAAATCCAGTCGCAACCACGGCACATCGACTCACATTGCTTTCACATTAAATTTTTTCCAAATTTTTATTTTTATTTTCTTTAGGCACATTCATGCATTATTATTTTTTTTTGGTGGAACACCACTTTAAGCACTTACTAGCCTTCATATAATTTTGTTACATACAACTAGCTCTATCACATAACACCATCAGCCTATACTTAACCAGCATCAAACACTTCCTGGCCTAACAGAATCCTGCAAAGCCCTCCTTGTTCGCAGCCCATACGTTTCGAGACATCCTTCGTGGCATTCAGAAACAGCAGCCCATAACCAACTCCAAATGCTGCCCATCACTAGTACCATCTTCAGAGACATGTCAACTATCCTTTCTCATTCCCCGTTTGGGTTTTTTCCCAGCTTGGTCATTCAAGCAGCCATCTATCTGGCCTCCTACTTTTTTTTGTGGCTTAAAGGGGCGTTCCCAGCCAATACATTTTTTTTTAAAAGTCAGCAGCTACAAACACTGTAGCTGCTGATTTTTAATAAAGATACTTACCTGTCCAACGATCCGGCTATGTCGGCCTCCCCAAGGTCGATCCATCCATTGGATCGGCTGCCAGAGCCTCCATCCTAATGAAGGGAAACAGGCAGTGGAGCCTTGCGGCTTCACTGCCCGTTTCCTACTGTGCATGCGTGAGTCGCGCGGCACTTTGTGAATGGCCCCATTGTTTTCTGGGACACACACATGTCCCAGAAGGCTACGGGGCCATACACCGAAGAGGAGGAAGCACAGCGGAATAGGAAGAGGCAGATTAGGAAGATTGCCTAGCAACAGCGTTTCAGGTAACTGAAAAAAAAATTCATTTTTAATTTTTTTATTTTATTAATGTATTTTTTTTTTTGGAGTGGCCCTCCAATTTAAGTGAGTTTACCTGTAATGGCCCTGTCGGCCAGGTACTGTGTAGACAGTGTAGACATCACCTAAATCGCTTCCAAGATCATTTCATTCTTGACCTCGCAATATCCAAAACCCAGCAATCCGGCCTCGGGGTCGACATCCAACTTTTCAAAACAAACAACATCTAGTGTCCAGTAGTGATACTAGACCGCCTACTGTCACTCCTACCCAGCCAGTCAAACCCCTTGAGTAGTTTCCAGTTCATCGAGAATGTCGGGATCCTCCTGCACAACCTAGGCCTTGACCGCAGCTGGTACTCTGGACATTCCTGCCAAATTGGAGCAGCCTCAGACGCATATCAGCACGAGGTTCCATGACCATATGATCAAGAGATTAGGCAGGTGGAAATCCACCTTCTTTTCGGTACATCACGAATCCTCAGGTAGAAATGTCGTAAGTATTTACCAAACTTGCTCAGTAAACAACACTAAACCAATAAAGAGCCTTCACCCCCTACCTAATTTTTTTTTTTTTTTTTTTACTTGAATGTTTTTGCCCCTTTTTTGATATAATGGCCAGCAGACCAGGGCATACTTCAGGTCTATTTCATGTTGTAAGTATTGTGGTGTGTTGTTTATGTGGTTCACATCCATCCCAGTTGAAGGGCTTCAATCATAAATAAGAAGGCCAGTATGGTGGCCTAAATTTATGGGAGGAGTCCGGGGGGTATTTAAGCAGCCCACTCATCTGTGGTCTTTGTCGGATCCTGTGCACGATACCCTCCCTACCATTTTCCTTTTCAGGGCATTTCTCAGTTCATTTCTCTCCACAAGCATAAGTAATAACTTATAAGTAATAACTTATCTTGGGTATACCCCCTTTTTTGATATACCAGCCAGCAGACCAGGGCACACTTCAGGTCTATTTCATGTTGCAAGCTTGTGGTGTATTTATGTGGTTCACATCCATCCTGGTTGAAGGGCTTCGACATATATATATATATATATATATATATATATATATATATATCTCTATATATATAAATGCATGGAGCTCTTACCTTCAATCCACTGATGCTAAGTGCATTCAGCTAGGGAGCTTTACCCTTTGCCCCCATATGTAGAAAAAAATCCACAAAGTCTTTCTGCAGCACCTTAACCACTTTCAGACCGGACCATTTTGCTGGCTTAAGACCAGACCACTTTTTGCGATTTGGCACTGTGTTGCTTTAACTGACAATTGCATGGTCGTGCAACGTGGCTCCCAAACAAAATTGACATCTTTTTTTTCCCACAAATAGAGCTTTCTTTTGATGGTATTTGATCACCTCTGCACTTTTTATTTTTCGCGCTATAAACAAAAAAAGAGTGACAATTTTGAAAAAAAAGCATTATTTTTTACTTTTTGCTATAATAAATATCTCCCAAAAATATATAAAACTAATTTTTTTTCCTCAGTTTAGGCCGATACATATTCTTCTACATATTTTGATAAGCGATTATTGATTGGTTTGCGCAAAATTTATAGTGTTTACAAAATAGGGGATAGCTTTATGGCATTTTTATTAATAATTTTTTTTTACTAGTAATGGTGCCGATCAGCGATTTTTATTGTGACTGTGACATTATGGCGGACACATCGGACATTTTTGACACATTTTTGGGACCATTGTCATTTATACACCAATCAGTGCTATACAAATGCACTGATTCTTGTGTAAATGACACTGGCAGTGAAGGGGTTAACCAGGGGGTGGCAGTGTAGGGGTTAAGTGTGTCCTAGGGGAGTGTTACTAACTGTGGGAGGCTGGGCTGTGTATTATTGAACACTGATCTCTTCTCCAATCACAGGGAGCAGAGATCAGTGTCACTTAAATAGCATCTCCCCGTTCAGCCTCCCCTTGAAATGATCGTGGGTATCACTGTGGCGATCGAGTCAGCGGAACCCGCAACCAGACTCATGGGGGTCCTGATCGGCAGCGCACACGCAATGGCAGGGTGGCAATTTCAACTGGACGTACCTGTACGCCAGTTTGCCTGCCCGTGCCATTCTGCCGATGTACATCGTCATGCGCTAGTCGGGAAGTGGTTAAGTGATTTATTGAATTTCTTGCAAAATCCACAAAATTCAAGTGATGCATCATTACATACAATAGTTTTGAACCGTCCACAGTACTTTCTCAAGTAAAGCATGCATGAGACTGAAATGTCTGAAATACTTTTAAATGTTAATTGCAACCAGTAACATGTACATGTGCACAAATCTTTCCTTAAATTTGAATGAAAGGACTGTTCACACTGAGTAACATGAATGAAACAAATTCAAAATGTTTATATAATAATGCAATATATTGGAAACATTGTATCTCAGTGCCTCCATCTTATTCTCTATCTGCAGTGTAATCTGTAAAAAAAAATTCACATGGAAAAATGACTAATACAATTCACAGACCTAGGAACAAGTCCAAATCAACATTTAACCCTTTGGGTTGTATGGTGTCAAATTCTGCTATCCATTTAACTTCCCTGTGTTTCAACTGAAGCTCCCTGTTACCACTCCTCCGAGATTAAGGAATGTGTCTTATAATCATAAATCTGAGCAGTGAGATTGGATTTCTATGTGCAGAAAAATGTTTGGCAACAGAGAGCGCTGGCTGATGGAGAACACATCCAAGTTGGCCAAACACCTTGGATAACTTCACTTTTGAATATAATCCTCTGATGTTCCAAAAAAGAATACAAAGTGTCAAAAGGCAGGATATAACGCAAAAACACTATATTATGAAAAGTAATGGGACTCCTGCCTTTACATGCACATGAACTTTAATGGCATCCCAGTCTTAGTCCATAGGGCTCAATATTACATTGGCCCACCCTTTGCAGCTATAACAGCTTCAACTTGTCTGGGAAGGCTGTCTACAAGGTTTAGGAGTGTGTCTATGGGAATGTTTGATCCTTCTTTCATTCTTCCAGAAGTGCCCATATGCAAAAAAAAAAGAATAATACTAAAATATAAGAATTTAAAAATGCCTTGAGAAAATACCAGCTAACCGATATATATGGAGGGCTCAGCATCAAATGGAGAAAAATTATACATATTACTCAAATATTCATAACTCATACCATAGATTAGATTATTTTTTTGTAAATAAAGCAGGCCTGATGATGAAGCCAATATCAGAGATAGGGGGATTTCTATGGTCAGTTCATGCCCCAATATATGTATAGCTTTCAGTAATTACAACAAAAAAAAGGAATGGGATATGGAGATTGAATGATAATTTAATTAAAGATAATAAATGTGAGGTAGAGATACAACAAACTATAAATGAATTTTTAACAATCCATGAAGGAGATGAAACGTCACCCCCAATTCATTGGGAAACATTAAAATGTGTTCTGAGGGGAATATTCATCAAGCATGGAGCAAGAATAAAAAAAGAAAAATTACTAAAAAAAAAATTTATTGGAAATAGAGATTAGTGAATTAGAGGGGATACATAAGAGGAGTATGAAAATGGATGATAGAATAAGATTAAAGGAAAAACAAATGGAGCTGCAGTCAATGCTTGATGAAGAGACCCTTCAAATAAGAGAAAAAAATAGAGCACAGTGGTATAAATTTGGAAATAAATCAGGCAAAGTGATGGCCCGAATTTTAAAAAAACAACAACCCTTAAGTTATATAGAAAAAATTGTAAAACCAGATGGGGAATTAACGTATGACCCAGTGGAAATATCCGAAACCTTTCATAATTATTACTCTAAGTTATATAATATAAAGGAAAGTCAGAATTATAAGGAGAAAGGGAATAAGGGGGAGGAGATACGAAAATATTTAAGGGAAACAGCCATACCCAAATTCTCAAAAGAAAAGCTTGAGGATCTGGAGTGTGAAATCTCAATAGAAGAGATACAGCATGCAATAGCAGAACTTGCACTGGGAAAGAGTCCAGGCCCGGATGGGTATACCGCTAGATTCTATAAGACATTTAAAGATTTAATTACGCCTATGCTTAAGAAAACATATAACTCTATCTCTCAAACACAGCCATTTGCAGTACAGACTACGGAGGCTCATATTGTACTAATTTTAAAGCCTGAAAAAGATCAATCAATTTGTAAAAATTACAGACCAATATCTTTGACAAACATAGATATAAGAGTATACTCCAAGATTATAGCTAAACGAATAATGGCGATTATATCAGATCATATAAATTTCGATCAAACGGGATTTATGAAGGGCATAGAAACAAGGGATAATATTATTAAGACATGCACACTGATGGAATACGCTCAGAGAACTGCCATCCCAGCCTGCCTATTGGCTATAGACACAGAAAAGGCATTTGATAGGGTGGGATGGCAGTTCTTGGAGGAAGTATTGAAGCAAATAGGAATGGGGCCTAAAATGATGGGAAGGATAGTGGCACTATATAGGAATTCAAGTGAGAGCAAATGGGATGTTGTCAGAATATATAAAAATATCAAATGGGACCAGACAGGGGTGTCCCCTATCACCACTTTTATATGTTATGATAATGGAACACCTTATGGAAGCTATAAGGGGAAATAAGGATATCAGAGGGATAAAGGTCAATGACAAAGAAAAACAAGATGGCTGCTTATGCAGATGATCTTTTATTATATATAACTAACCCTATAATTACAATACCTAACGTAATAAAAGAACTGGAAAGATTTGGTGAAGTAAGTAACTTTAAAGTAAATTATGATAAATCTGAATTAAGAACATTACATTGGAAGAAAGAATGCAAAAGATAATACAAAAGGATTTCCTATTCAAATGGAAGCAAGATGCGATTAAATATCTGGGGATATACATTCCAAGAGATTTGAAGCTTTTACAAGATATGAACTACAATACGGCAATTTATAAGGTAAAAAAACTTCTAGGAAAATATGATAAAATAACATATTCCTGGTTAGGGAGAATAAATAATGTAAAGATGGTGATACTACCATTTATGTTATATATTTTTCAGACTGTCCCTATAATACCATCAAGGAAAACTATGAAGGATTTAAGGGAAGCGGTAGAAAGTTTTATATGGGCGCACAAGATCCCTGGAATAGGAAGAGAGGTATTAATAAGAACAAAAAATAATGGAGGACTGGCAATGCCGGACTTTGATAAATATCTCCAAGAAGCCTCATTAATGAGAATTATTGATTGGCAACACAATGCAAAAAATAAACAATGGGTAAAATTAGAAGAAGATATAAGAGGGGTTAGAATAAAATATCTGCTCTGGATAAAACCTAATTTAAGGCCGGAAGAAAAGGAGTTACCTATTTTTGTAAAAACAAACATTAAAAATATGGGAAGATATAATAAAAAAAGGAAAGATATCCTCTCTAATTGGCCCTATGACTCCATTATTTGCTAATCCCGAATTTAGGCCAGCATTAAATAGTAAAACATTTCTTAAATGGAATATGGATGAGCATGAACGAATTATACAAATTTTGATTGATGGAAAGATGCCAACGCTTCAGGAAATGGGACATGAATATAAAAATAAATGGCTACAATATCGTCAGTTGAAAACATATATAGATCCAATAGTGATAATGATTAATAGACAATTAACCATATTTGAAAAAATAGCAACAAATAAGGATAAGGCGAATAAAAAACTATCTAAGATATACAATCTATTACTCCCTTATGGTGATATTAAAAAAATAGTAGGTGTTAAAAAATGGGAGGAAGAAATTGGGAAAGAGATGACTGAGAAAGAATGGGAATTGATATTTGAAAGAATGCACAAAATACCCCTAGCAATTAAATATCAGGAAAAAAATTATAAAGTAGCAACAAGATGGTATAGAAGTCCAGTAGTTAGGAATAGAATAAATAAAAGGAACTCTGAAACTTGTTGGAGATGCAAAATAGAAAAGGGTACTCTAGAACATATATGGTTTAGCTGTTATAGGATAAGAGCTTTTTGGGATAAGATAATGGAAATATACCAGCAGGTGACAGGTATAGGGATAAAGCCAGATATAAATGTAGTATTATTCTCACATACATCCAATTCAACAACACAGAAGGAGATAGAGTTTTAACACTGTATGACCACAGTTGCAAAAGTTGTAATAGCGCAGAAATGGAAAAAGGAAATAGTGCCATCAATAATAGAGTGGAAATTTTAAAATGTGAAATGAATTAAATATATTATTTGGAGAAACAAATAAGAGAAGAAGGATATGTGGAGAATCAGATCTCAAAGTATTGGAAAAAATGGGAGGAGTTTTGTACCTCAGGGAAGTTGAAAGATTATTTGTAAGTGATTGGAGTTGGGGAATGTTGGGGGGGGAGTATGATGGCTGATAGGTCTTTTTTTTTTTGATTGTGGGGAATTTGTTGGAGTTTTAGGTTGTAGTGGATGGATGTTTTATATGTTTTAAAATTATAAAATAAAGAGATATTTAAAACATTCTTCCAGAAGTGCATTTGTGAGGTCAGGCACTGATGCCTCTGCTCTAATTCATCCCAAAGGTGTTCTATCAGGTTGAGGTCAGGACTCTTTGCAGGCCAGTCAAGTCCCCCCCCCCCCCCAAACTCACACAACCATGTCTTTATGGTCCTTGTTTTGTACACTGGTCCAAATCTTTTGGTGGAGGGGGGATTATGGTGTGGGGTTGTTTTTCAGGGGTTGGGCTTGGCCCCTTAGTTCCAGTGAAGGGAACTCTTAAGGTGTCAGCATACCAAGACGTTTTGGACAATTTCATGCTCCCAACTTCATGGGAACAGTTTGGGGATAGCCCATTTCTGTTTCAACATGACTGCACACCAGTGCACAAAGCCAGTTTTAAGATTACTGCACAGTTGTTTCCATTTCAGTTAATGCCTGTTTCAACCTACATATGAAAGTAATGATCTTTATCACCTGCTTGGTATAATCGGTTAATCATACACCTGACGCTAATCTTACAAAATCCCTGACTTTGTGCAAGGGTATAAAGTGTGCAAGTATAAGAACTGACGTTTGTTTAAAGTCAAAAGGTCATGCCAAATATTGATTTGATATAGATTTTTCTTCTCTTCACTCACTTTGCATTTTGTAAATTGATAAATGTAATCAACTAACATATGTATATTTTTTAAAGTATTTTTTCCTTGCATTTGCATTTCTTTGCACCTGCTTGATCCTTTTGCACAGTTCTGTCCCCTCAAAATATATCAACAAACAGCCATTAATGTCTAAACCGCTGGCAACAAAAGTGAGTACACCCCTAAGTGAAAATGTCTAAATTGGCCCCAATTATCCATTTTTCCTTCCCGGTGTCATGTGACTGGTTAGTGTCACAAGGTCTCAGGTGTGAATGGGGAGCAGGTGTGTTAAATTTTGTGTTATCACTCTCACTCTTTCATACTGGTCACTGGAAGTTCAACATGGCATCTCATGGCAAACAACTCTCTGAGGATCTGAAAAAAAGAATTGTTGCTCTACATAAAGATGGCCTGGGCTATAAGAAGATTGCCCAAATCCTGAAACGAAGCTGCAGCACGGTGCCCAGGGCAGCCGTTTAACAGGACATGTTCCACTCATAACAGGCCTCGCCATGGTTGACCAAAGAAGTTGAGTGCACATGCTCAGCATCATATCCAGAGGTTGTCTTTGGGAAATAGACATATGAGTGCTGCCAGCATTCCTGCAGAGGTTGAAGGGGTGGGGGGGTCAGCCTGTCAGTGCTCAGACCATACGGCACACAGTGCATCAAATTGGTCTGCATGGCTGTCACCCCAGAAGGAAGCCTCTTCTAAAGATGATGCACAAGAAAGCCTGAAAACAGCTTGCTGAAGACAAACAGACTACTACATGGATTACTGGGACCATGTCCTGTGGTCTAATGAGACTAAGATAAACGTATTTGGTTCAGATGGTGTGTCGACAACCAGGTGAGGAGTACAAAGACACATGTGTCTTGCCTACAGTCAATCATGGTGGTGGGAGTGTCATGGTCTGGGGCTGCATTAGTGCTGCCAGCACTAGGGAGCTACATTTCATTGAGGGAACCATGAATGCCAATATGTACTATGACATACTGAAGCAGAACATGTTCCCCTCACTTCAGAGACTAGGTGGCAGGGCTGTATTCTAACATGATAACGACCCCAAACAAACCCCAAGATGACCAATGCCTTGCTAAAAAAAGCTGAGTGTAAAGGTGATAGACTGGCCAGACATGTCTCCAGACCTAAACCCTATTAAGCATCTGTGGGGCATTCTCAAAAAAAGGTGGAGGAGAGCAAAGTTTCTAAGATCCACCAGCTCTGTAATGTCGTCATGGAGAAGTGGAATGGGACTCTGGTGGCAACCTGTGAAGCTCTGGTGAACTCCATGCCTGAGGGGGATAAGGCAGTTCTGGAAAATAATGGTGGCCACACAAAATATTGACATTTTGGACCCAATTTTGACATTTTCACTCAGGGGTGTACTCACCTTTGTTGCCAGCGGTTTAGACATTAATAGCTGTGGGTTGAGTTATTTTGAGGGGACAGGACATTTACACTGTTATACAAGCTGTACACTCATTACTTTATATTGTAGCAAAGTGTAATTTCTTCAGTATTGTCACATGTTAAGATATAATAAAATATTTACAAAAATGGGAGGGGTGTACTCACTTTTGTGAGATACTGTATATCTGTATGTATATATATACAGTATATATATATATATATATATATATATATATATATATATATATACATACAGGTGTTAATGTTATTGCAGTGTAGTTTTCTGTGCACATAAAATTGTGTTCCTTCTGGCACTCATGTACAGTGCTTACAATGCATATTGAATTTCACAGTTTTCTTTGCAGGCCAGCACAGGTGCAGTGGAGAGGCAGTAGCATCTGTTTAAATGTTGTGGTAATACATGACAGTCCTACACTAATAGTATGCATATCTTTTCCCAGCTTAAATTATGCCATGTATACCACTCTAAAAGGTCAGCTAGCAAAAGAATGTAAGTGATGGTTTCTACAAGTACATTCTCAGTTATTTTTTTTATTTTTTTTTGGATCTTCTGTCATGTCATAATTTTGCAAAATCAAGCTCTCTTACTCATCCATGCAAACATAGCCCTGTTCACTTTGGAAACATTCATGTGGTTGATAAATCATAGAAATGTCACCTTTTTAGCCTTCAAAGACCTGATGTATCACAGCCTTGCTACCTGAGAAGAAGATTACAGTCATTTTGAGTAGAATCTCCGAAGCAGTGAGGTCCACATCCCTATCAGAAGAACAAATGCTTGAAAATATTCTGGACAATGCTTTCCATCACACCCATGGCCAAGTGAGGCATTTTAGTCCAGTTGAGATCAGAAGACTTTTCAGAAAGAATTTTGGTTTCCGCATTTATGCTGTGGAATCTCAGGTGGTGGATAAAGCTACCTTCCAGAGCTGACTTCAAGCAGTGAATAGTTAGTTCATTGGATGCTAGAGAAAGAGGTAGGGGTGTCCAGTACCTTGGAGAGTCAACTTAGTGGAGTTGGACCTTTTGCACAAGAAAAGTGGTTTTGAACTTTCTGGAAGCCTATCACGCACTTATGACTTTCCAACAAAAGAAAATAGAGAAATCAGTCCTGCTCAAGATGGAGAAAAACATGTCTGTCTCCTATAGAAAGAGGCAGGGACATTCACAGCTGGGCCCTAATGAAAGAAGTTGAGCCTTTAATGAAATAGGGCATTTTTTTACACCTGTCAGCAACATACATTCTGGAGCCCAGCAATATTCAAGCAGGTAATTTTTCCAAAGTCTATTTAGATAACAATGAGTAGTTTCTATTGTCAGAGATTTTTAAAACCGCTTTGTATTCCCAATAAATGCAAAGTTACCAAGGTTTTGTTCAAGGTTTCCATGTTCTTAAGCAATTGGGTTAGATGCTCCGACAATGATGTGGCATTTCCTTTAATGCCACATATTTTCTAATTCCCAAAGAGCCTCCTAAGTAAAAAAGTGCTGTTTCTGGTGATTCTTTCTGATTAGCTGAGCCACCCTTGCTATATGATTCTTCCACAGTTGAGCATGCAGAGATCCTCTGTCCTTGCCAACCTTTTCAAACCTCCTAGTCCAGAAACCATCCTGCCATCCTGCTCCTGAGAAGCTTCCCCTAAAAGCCTTGATTTTGACTAGACTGTTCGATCAAGTTGTCGACACACTTCTAAAATACAGAAAGGGTAACAAGGCCCACAACAGTGGGGGGCAGCAGTTTCAAAGATTTGCATCCTTTCAGAAAATTTCAGCCCTGGACCCCTAGGAACACAATAGAGTTCTTGCAGAGGGGCTGCAATATGGGCCTCAGCTTTAGCACCTTCAAGGGACATGTTTGGGCTATCTCAGCATTTTCTAGGAACTGGTGATCAGCTATAGAATTAATAATCCAATTTTTCAAAGAAGTATTAAGATAAACCACCTGGAAATCCTTTGTTTCCAAAATGCCACTAGTCCTTTGTTCAATAGAGCTTACCCCTGAAGAACGAGTTTTTCTGTAGACCCAAAACTGAAAAATGTTTTCATAGTCGTCATCACTTCAGCTCAGAGGGTGTCTGAAATTGTTCCTCTAGGAGTGTTGAAACAGTCTACCACTGTTTTTCAGATAGAAAAGTCTTAGTCTCAATGTTGAAATTTACACTCAAAGTTAGTTTGGACTACCTCCCTACCTTCCTACCTTTTTCTCTTCTGTAAGGCAGCTTCCTGTCCTCATTGCATACATATATAACCCATTACTGTGTTGAGCTGGCCTCTTTTACGACTATTGGCTTTAGTCAGGATGTTATTTTACATTTGTCAGCATTCCCACTCTCTATTGTCATTTCCTACACAGAGCTGTCAGGAAAATTGTGTTCAAACTTATGGAAATTTCCTTTCCTGACAAGCTCCATGGTAAGATAGATTCCACCCAGACTAGCTATGCAAGCTGTGGCTGGGGAGTGGCACACATTTTTGTTAAATACAGTGGTGTGAAAAAGTGTTTGCCCCCTTCCTCATTTCCTGTTCCTTTGCATGTTTGTCACACTTAAGTGTTTCGGAACATCAAACCAATTTAAACAATAGTCAAGGACAACACAAGTAAACACAAAATGCAATTTGTAAATGAAGGTGTTTATTATTAAAGGTGAAAAAAAATCCAAACCATCATGGCCCTGTGTGAAAAAGTGATTGCCCCCCTTGTTAAAACATACTATAACTGTGGTTGTCCACACCTGAGTTCAATTTCTCTAGCCACACCCAGGCCTGATTATTGCCACACCTGTTCACAATCAAGGCATCACTTAAATAGGAGCTGCTTGACACAGTAAGGTCCACCAGAAGATCCTTAAAAGCTACACATCATGCCGAGACCCAAAGAAATTCAGGAACAATTGAGAAAGAAAGTAATTGAGATCTATCAGTCTGGAAAGGGTTATAAAGCCATTTCCAAAGCTTTGGGAATCCAGCGAACCACAGTGAGAGCCATTATCCACAAATGGCGAAGACATGGAACAGTGGTGAACCTTCCCAGGAGTGGCAGGCCGCCCAAAATTACCCCAAGAGCGCAGCGACGACTCATCCAAGAGGTCACAAAAGACCCCACAACAACGTCCAAGGAACTGCAGGCCTCACTTGCCTCAGTTAAGGTCAGCGTTCATGCCTCCACCATCAGGAAAAGACTGGGCAAAAATGGCCTGCATGGCAGAGTTCCAAGGAGAAAACCACTGCTGAGCAAAAAGAACATCAAAGCTCGTCTCAATTTCTCCACAACACATCTTGATGATCCCCAAGACTTTTGGGACAACATTCTGTGGACCGATGAGACAAAAGTGGAACTCTTTGGAAGGTGTGTGTCCAAGTATATCTGGCGTAGAAGGAACACTGCATTTCATAAAAAGAACATTATACCAACAGTAAAATATGGTGGTGGTAGTGTGATGGTCTGGGGCTGTTTTGCTGCTTCAGGACCTGGAAGACTTGCCGTGATAAAAGGAACTATGAATTCTGCTGTCTACCAAGAGATCCTGAAGGAGAATGTCCGACCATCTGTTCATGTACTCAAGCTGAAGCGAACTTGGGTTCTGCAGCAGGACAATGATCCTAAACACACCAGCAAGTCCACCACCGAATGGCTGAAGAAAAACAAAATGAAGACTTTGGAGTGGCCTAGCCAAAGTCCTGACCTGAATCCTATTGAGATGTTGTGGTATGACCTTAAAAAGGCCGTTCATGCTCGAAAACCCTCTAATGTAACTGAATTAGGACAATTCTGCAAAGATGAGTGGGCCAAAATTCCTCCAGGATGCTGTAAAAGCCTCATTGCACGTTATCGCAAACGCTTGGTTGCAGTTGTTGCTGCTAAGGGTGGCCCAACCAGTTATTAGGTTTAGGGGGCAATCACTTTTTCACACAGGGCCATGATGGTTTGGATTTTTTTCACCTTTAATAATAAACACCTTCATTTACAAATTGCATTTTGTGTTTACTTGTGTTGTCCTTGACTATTGTTTAAATTGGTTTGATGTTCCGAAACACTTAAGTGTGACAAACATGCAAAGGAACAGGAAATGAGGAAGGGGGCAAACACTTTTTCACACCACTGTAGTTCAATGGTGGTGGAAGGGAGGAAACTACCATAAAAGTGCTGCAAACAATCTTGCAAAATGGAGCCTGTCAGTAAATGGAAATTACAGTAAGTATGAAACCAATTATCTGATTTTCATTAACCTAGCTATGAGGAACTGAAATCTACTATGTTATCTTATCACTTCCACTTCTGTGTAATCAATTGGTAATATTTAGCAGGCACATTTATCACAGTAGGTTCTTCAATATCCTGAGGGTATAGTTCTTATACAGTATGTAAGTTTTTTGGAGTCTTTATTAAATGGGTTTGTTGTTTTTCTGGTTATATTCATAAGATACATTTTATTGTACTGCAACAACTGTTGTCATTACAAAATAATGTTCAGAATTTTTCTCCACTCATTTCTAGGTCCTACTGAACAATGATATGTGAGCATGACCTATGTAGTATGATATGAAGATCAGTACAGCACTATTGTATTTTATTATGGCTTTATATTGTTGTTTCCATGCATATGCCCTGTGGTACCATGATGATTCATATCTTGTCAGTTATTATTGCTAATATATTCATTTGTTTAGCAGGCTTTAGTTACTTATACATCACCCAGCTGAAAATTGCATTTTATCCAGAAATGTAAAACAGGTTAAATGCTGGCCAAGCATACATTAATATGAGATTATTTTCACGCTTTCTACTGTGAATTTTCTTTTTTTAATTGCTGGATGTTTTGATTTAATTCTGAATTTGATTGGTATTCATGAATTTCTTGCTTTTACAGCAAGAATCACTTCATAAGGTATTACAATATAGGGACTTTGGCATACAGTATACAGTTCACTTGAAGAAGATGCAAGGAAGAAAAAAAAAAGCCTATGACCTTCATTAAAATATTCTTCTCCATACATTAAAACATTTAACTGAGCATTACTGTAAAATCCATTACAAAATGTAATAATTTTTATTACTCTTAGGTATAAAAAAAATAAAATAAAGTGTGTCCTCAAGACCCCCCACAAAAAAAACCACAACTATTGTATGTCACGAGGGAACTGTCAGTATGCATATACATGGAAAAAAAGAATAATAAAAGACAGACTCAAGCTCAACCTCAATGTATCAAAATATGTAACGTATCATTCTCATTTCAAGAATAATGGAAAGTTTTGATTCCAAAATTTGGGCAGTCAAATACTGATAATGTTATTTTTACTATATGTAACCATTTCCGCTTGATATGTATGTACTACTGGACTATATCATAATGGTTTATATTTACGATTTCTATGACTTTGCATTGTAATTTGATGGTTTTCATTTTCATATTCAATAAAATCATTGGTAAACAAAAAAAAATAAGTAACGTATCTCTAGATAAGTGAGAGAGCCAACAAACAACTTGACACATATAAAGATTAGAATAAAGGTAATTTTTAATTGAAAAACCTAGAACATAGAAAAACCTACTATCTAATATATAAAACCATAATTGACAATTTATTCAAAAATCCAACTTCCACCATAGTAGGATCTACCTTCTTGCATAAAATAGGGCATAGGTAATAAAAAGTTTAGTGTATCAGTTTGCCTCAACATCCTCTATGTGGCCCAAAAGGAGGAAAGGTGGTTCAGGGCACAGTGGAATAGCACCTAGAGGACTGGGGGTCTGGGTCACTGTGTCAGGTTTTCTACAGCAAGGAGACCAGATAAGTAGCTGCAAAAGGAACCAGAGACCAAACAAACAATAAGGTATATATCCTAAAGTGATATTTATTTACAGTGAAACACATCAAACCATGAACACAGAAAAAACAGCAACCACAGCACACAGTAAACATGAACAACCTTAAACAGAACTAAAAACCCTGCTAACAAAAGCTATCAAACCTGAATAACTATTATATATATATATATATATATATATATATATATATATATATATATATATATATATATATACACATATATACACAAACCACGCTAGGGACCAGTGTACAAGGAATGCAAGGTTGCATGGAAGGGGGGATCATGGCTGGGTACAGAGCAGAGGGAGGCAGGAGCAAGGCAGAAAGGTGCAGACTTTATCAGGCTGAGCATCAGGCAGCAAAGCAGGGACCAAAATTGTGACATGTCGGGGGAAGGGAGGAGCCGCCTAAAGTAGCCCCCCGGAAGCTGAACACTAATGTTACTGAATAAGTAAAAAAATGGTGTTGCGCTCCTAAATAGAACTAAACAACTACTAAATACCCAACCTAAATCTTCGAAGTAGGTATCGTAAATATAATAGTGTAAATAATAGTGTAAATAAAGACTAAGAGCAAAAAAAACAAAGTGCAAACGTGCATAATATATCTGCAATCCTGAGGTCAAGGGCAAATAAAACAAAGTGCATAACATATCTAAATATTGAAAATTAGACCTAAAAATAATAAACGAGTAATTCATATATCAACGACAATAGTGCTGTGGTAAAAATAGTGATCCACAAAAAAATAAAATATAATATTTTACTATATTATTCACGATTGGACTACTTATGGGTCACTTTGATTAAACCCAATTGGTTTTAAAGCTGTTTTGCTACGTGCACTTTAGCACCTTATATTATATTTTATTTTTTGTGGATCACTATTTTTACAACAGCACTATTGTCATTGATATATGAATTACTCGTTTATTATTTTTAGGTCTAATTTTAATATTTAGATATGTTATGCACATACGCACTTTGTTTTATTTGCCCTTGACCTCAGGATTGCAGATATATTATGCATGTTTGCACTTTGTTTTTTTTGCTCTTAGTCTTTATTTACACTATTATTTACACTATTATATTTACGATACCTACTTCGAAGATATAGGTTGGGTATTTAGTAGTTGTTTAGTTCTATTTAGGAGCGCAACACCATTTTTTTACTTATTCATATTTAGATGAGAGCCCACTCATAAAGTGTTTGCTGCACCTATTGGGATATAATTTTGCTTTCCATTCTCTATATACAGCGCAGGAGCCCTTATATATACACCAATGTGACTGAATAGTATAGCCTGCTGGCTCCTGAGAGACATGCTAGTGGACACTGAAGCTGCAGCAAACTGCCCAGAACAGCATAGTGCCAGGAGCATGCGAATTCCATCCTAACAGTACCCCCCTTCAGGATCAGCCTCCAGACACCCCATAAGGCTCCACCACTGGCGTCTGCAACACCCTGTTGCCAATGTCCGAAGGCTTGATGAGGACCCTGCCAACAGCGTCCCAAAACTGGCTAGGTAACCCGCTGGCCTGATTTCCTGAGACATATGACATCTGTAAACAGTAGGCATTCCAATGCTGGGGTACCATGGGTCATCCAAAAACTTAGCCCTGGGGTCATGTGACCACCCCCTGAATGCTGACACTGAAATGTCTGATTACAACAATGTAGCTTGCCTGGTTTCCAGGACTTGTTCCACACATAAACGACCAAGTAGGTTTCCTCAAGGCACTGGTTACATGACCTGGGATCCCTAATGCACCTGGAGTTGTGGCAATCACATCCAGGTCATGGCAAGGCACAAATGGTACTCTGCCACTCCCCTGGAGCTCACCACTACACAGGTTGTAAAGGCGAACGTAGCTACCAGGGTTGTACAGGGTATGTCCGGTCCGCACCAGGCTTAGGTGCAACATACTGTAGGAGGCATCCAACTGAGGCGACTGAAAACAAAATCTCAGGCCATACAGGTAACCCATTTAGGCCACCTAACACTGGAACTTTAGAAGCCTCAGACACATCAGCAGGCAGGAGTTTATCCCAGTCAACAGAGTCCAGCTTAACAGAAAGTTACATAGTTACATAGTTAGCCAGGTTGAAAAAAGACACAAGTCCATCCAGTTCAACCTTAAAAACAAATAAATAAAATAAAAAATAATCGTACAATCCAGATACCCAATTTTATGCCCACAATTGATCCAGAGGAAGGCGAAAAAAAAACCCAGCAGAGCATGCTCCAATTTACTACAGCAGGGGAAAAAAATTCCTTCCTGATCCCCCAATAGGCGATCGGATTTTCCCTGGATCAACTTTACCTATGTTAGTACCTAGTTATATTATGTACCATCAGGAAAGTATCCAAGCCTTTCTTAAAGCAATCTACTGAACTGGCCAGAACCACCTCTGGTGGGAGTCTATTCCACATTTTCACTGCTCTAACTGTGAAGAAACCTTTCCGTACTTGAAGCTGAAATCTCTTTTCCTCTAGACGTAAAGAGTGCCCCCGTGTCCTCTGGGTTGACCGTACAGAGAACAACTCAACACCAAGTTCACTATATGGACCCCTAATATATTTGAACATGTTAATCATATCCCCCCTTAATCTCCTCTTCTCAAGAATGAATAAATTTAGTTCCTCTAATCTCTCCTCATAGCTGAGTTCCTCCATGCCTCTTATCAGTTTGGTTGCCCTTCTCTGCACTTTCTCCAGTTCCCCGATATCCTTTTTGAGAACTGGTGCCCAAAACTGAACGGCATATTCCAGGTGAGGTCTTACTAATGATTTGAACAGGGGCAAAATTATATCTCTTTCTCTGGAGTCCATACCTCTCTTAATACAAGAAAGGACTTTGCTCGCTTTGCAAACAGCAGCTTGGCATTGCATGTTGTTATTGAGCTTATGGTCTACCAAAACCCCCAGATCCTTCTCCACTATGGATTCCCCCAGTTGTACTCCCCCTAGCATGTATGATGCATGCATATTCTTAGGCCCCAAGTGCATAACTTTACATTTATCAACATTAAACCTCATCTGCCACATAGTCGCCCAATTAGACAGTGTATTGAGGTCGGCTTGTAAATTGGAGACATCCTGTAAAGACGTTATTCCACTGCATATCTTGGTGTCATCTGCAAAGACAGAAATATTACTTTTGATGCCAGACCCAATATCATTTATAAAGATGTTAAAAAGTAAGGGTCCCAACACTGAACCTTGGGGTACACCACTGATAACCTTAGACCATTCAGAGTAAGAGTCATTAACCACGACTCTTTGAATTCTGTCTTCTAGCCAATTTTCTATCCATTTACAAACTGATATTTCCAAACCTGTAGACTTTACCTTACACATGAGCCGTGTGTGGAGAACTGTATCGAATGCTTTTGCAAAATCCAAGTATACCACGTCCACCGCCACCCCTCTGTCCAAGGTTTTACTTACCTCCTCATAAAAAGAAATCAGATTTGTCTGACAACTTCTGTCTTTCATGAATCCATGCTGTCTGTTGCTTAAAGTGTTATTGTTCAGCAAGAACTCGTCGATGTGGTCTTTTATTAAACGCTCCAGTATCTTCCCAGCTATAGAAGTTAAGCTAACAGGTCTATAGTTACTTGGTAAAGACTTTGATCCCTTTTTAAATATAGGCACCACGTTCGCCCTGCGCCAATCCAGTGGGACTATTCCCGTCATTAATGAGTCCCTAAAAATTAGATACAATGGCTCTGAAATTACAGAGCTCAATTCTTTTAGGATCCGTGGGTGGATGCCATCAGGTCCAGGTGCTTTATCCACCTTTATTCTGTCTAAGTATTTCTGGACCATATCCCTTTTGAGCCATTGTGGATCATTTGGGGCTGTGTCACTACCACCCCCATTATGGACATGAGCTCCCCCATGCTCTTTTGTGTACACAGAGCTGAAGAAAGTGTTTAATAAATTAGCCTTCTCTTTGTCCCCAGTCACCAACTCTAGATTGTTTTGTAAAGGGCCTACATGCTCAGACTTGACCTTTTTACTATTAATATATTTGAAGAATTTTTTGGGGTTTGTCCTACTATCTTTTGCAATCTGTCGTTCGTTTTGAATTTTTGCATCCTTGATTTCCTTTTTACATATACTGTTAATTTCTTTGTAACATTTAAATGACACTAGTGATCCTTCATTTTTATATTTTTTAAAAGCTCTTCTCTTACAGTTTATAGCTTTTTTAACTTTGGCCGTGAGCCACATAGGTTTTGTTTTTAGCCTTTTAAACTTATTGCCCATGGGAATATACTTTGCAGTGAGGTCCCCAACAGTCTTTTTGAAGAATTCCCATTTCTGTTCTGTGCCCATTGAAGCGAATATTCTCTCCCAGTCTAAGTCCTGGAGAGTAGCCCTCATCCTTGGAAAATTAGCTCTCTTGAAGTTAAGTGTTTTTATCTTACCCGTATGTATTTCTTGTTTAGCGCTAACATCAAAGGAAATCATGTTATGATCACTGCTACCCAGGTGTTCCTTTATCTGGACATTAGTAATAAGCTCTGCATGGTTTGAGATTACCAGGTCCAACAGAGCTTCATTCCTAGTTGGGGCCTCAATAAACTGGACCATAAAATTGTCCTGTAATAGTAAAGTAGTGAGTTGGCATCATCCATCAGGTTGGCGGCCCATGAATCAGCATAATTTTACAACAAAAGAACTGACCATGTCTGTATTCACTACTACAATTGTCTATAGTGAAAAATATCAATAATTCAATAAACCACTTTATGCCACTCTTCCAAATTAAGGGAGGCTAATGCCGTGGCCAAATCATAAGCATATGGAAAACATTTTTTTTCCCACTTAGGACACACCTAAGAGAAGGGATGTCCCAAGATGGTAAAGGTGCCTACACTATAGCTATAGTGGTGAATCAGCATAGCCTGCATGAGTGGCAGCCCAGGAATCAGCATAGGTCAGTGAGGCAGTGGCATGGGTATCAGCCATGGCAGGCTTGGCACCAGATGGCAAGTTACCCACGGCAGGCTTGGCAACAGACAGCAGCATGGAGGAGGCATGGACACCATCGGCAGTCTGCAACATGGAGGAGGACTGGACACCATCAGCAGGCTGCAACATGGAGGAGGACTGGACACCATTGGCAGGAGCAACATGGAGGAGGACTAGACACCATCGCAGGCGGGAACATGGAGAAGGACTGGATCGCATCAGCAGCAGAGGTCAGGCTGGGCATCAGGCAGCAAGACAGGGACCAACATTGTGATGCGTCAGGGGAAGGGAGGAACAGCCTTAAGTAGCCCCCCGGTAGCTGAACACTAATGTGACTGATTAGTACAGCCTGATGGCTCCTGGGAGACACCTGCCGGTGGACACTGGAGCTGTAGCAAACCACCCAGAACAGCATAGTGCCACCAGCAGGTCAATTCCATCCTAATACACTGACTCCCAGAAGGGGGTGAGTAGAGGACAGGACCATACCAAATGCATTAAGGTACCAATGGAAACGCACACCTCGCACACGTCGGGTTGACCTGCAGATAAATACTGGCTAAGCAAATAATTCTTCAGAGTGCAGCAGGTGTTGAAGGGAAGGTGGAGGCCGTCCTGCTTTGGAGGTGGTGTCCATTTTGTAATCCATTGTGATGTAGTCACCGCACATTACAACTGCTCCTTTTTTGAGTGTATTGACCTTGCGGAAAAGTTTTTTCATAAAACGAAGCTGGTGAGTATTAGGTGCATAGAGATTTATTATCGTGTACAGATGATTGTTGAACTCTCCAAATATAATTAGGTAACAACCCTCAGGGTCTGCGTGGGACTCCTGTAGGGGGAAGGCCACAGAGTCTCTGATGGCTATTACTATGCCTTTTTGTTTTTTGGGAGATGAGGCATGAAATAGGTGAGGACATTTTTTATGGTGAAAGGTAGGGGTAGCTGAGGATGATCAATGTGTTTCTTGCAAACACAAAATGTCTGAATGAATCTTGAGAGCTTCCTTCCAGGCTGATGCCTGGTGATTTAGGCCATGTACGTTAAAGGAAGTTACTTTGATTGCCATTCAGCATGTAGGTGTGAGGAGTGTAGTACCTTGAGGAGCCCAGGAGGTGTCTCCAGTGGTTTCAGTCGGTGGTTTGCGATCGTTGGAAGTAAATAGGTCGTCTGCTAATGCTTGAACATGCGGTCCATCAGAAGCAGGGTAGGGAAGGGCATAAAGGTAGGAAGAGTATAAAAAAGTAATCAATAAATAGACAAAAAAACTGGTATGTTAAGAAAGTAGATTCCTTATGGGATCTGGATCTTTCAGCTGCCTTTGACACAGTTGACCAATGACAGCTGATCACATTATTAAAGCAAAAGCTCGGTGATCACTTTTTTTTCTCCTTACGCTGACAGCGGAGCAGAAAATAAAAAACAATCACCGGCTCACCTTAAAGGGACAACGGTCCCGAAACAGAAGAGGCAATTATGCCTCATAATTGCAACCTAAAAGTGCCCACAAGTGCCACCTATCAATGCCCACAAGTGCCACCTATCTATGCCCACAAGTGCCGCCTATCAATGCCCACCAGTGGTGCCAATCAGTGCCACCTAGAAGTGCTGCCTATCAGTGTAACCGATCAGTGCCCATCACTGCCACCCATCAGTGCCCATCACTGCCACCTATCAGTGCCCATCAGTGCCGCCTCATCAGCGTACATCAATGACGGACAAAAATTACCCGTTTTAAAATTTTATAACAAAATAAAAAAAAATTTTTTTTTTTATTCGAACTTTTTAAAAAAAATTTAACAAAAAATAAATATCGCAGAGGTGATCAAATACCACCAAAAGAAATCTCTATTTGGGGGAAAAAAATGATAAAAATTGAATTTGGGTACAGTGTTGTATGACCACGCAATTGTCATTCAAAGTGCATCAGAGCTGAAAGCTGAAAATTGGTCTGGATAGGAGAGGGTTTTAAGTGCCCAGTAAGCAAGTGGTTAAATATCGTACCTGGGGGATGTCCATAGTATGCCTGTAAAGTGGCGCATGTTTCCCATGTTTACAACCTTCTGAGAGCAAAATTACATTTCTAAAGGAAAAAAAAGTAATTTAAAAGTACTCACAGCTATAATGAATTGTTGGTCCCGGCAATGCAGATAAAATTCATTGAAAAAAAACGACATGGGACATTCCATCAAAAACGACAGTCCATTACCAGGCCCCTTGAGTCTGGTATGAATATTAAGGGGAACCCAGAACCAAATTTCTTTTTTAAAACGTGTGGGGGTCCCCCCAAATTCCATACTAGGTCCTTCAGGTCTGGTATGTATTTTAAGGGGAACCCCGTGCCAAGATTAAAAATAAAATGGTGTGGATCCACCCAAAAATCCATACCAGACCCTTATCCAAGCATGTAACCTGGCAGGCCGCAGGAAAAGAGGGGGGGACGAGAGAGCGCCCCCTCTCCTGTACCATACCAGGCCACATGCCCTCAACATGGGGAGGGTGCTTTAGGGTAGCCCCCCAAAACGCTGTGTCTCTATATTGATAGGGACAAGGGATTCCTCCCCACAACCCTTGTCCGGTGGTTGCAGGGGTCTGCAGGCAGGGAGCTTATCAGAATCTGGAAGCCCCTTTTAACAAGGGGACCCCCAGATCCTGGGCTACCCCCTGTGTAAAATGGTAACGGGGAACAAATGTACCCCTACCATTTCACAAAAAGGTGTGAAAATGGTAAACATGACCGTGATATTCTTGGGTGACCCTGACCCCTTTGACAAACGGGGAATTGCTCGGGGTGTCAGAGGGGGCGGGGCCATCCGGGAACGTCATGGTGTGGTCCCATCCTCAGTTATAAAAGAACTGTCAAAGCGAAGACAAGTCATACGAAACGTGCAGGTCGGTCGCTTTTTTTTTCTTTTTTAGTCCATCGGCGGAGCAAGAGAAGAAGAAGAAGACTTTGTGGGATATTTTTTTTTTTTTTTTTTTAATAAAGGACTTGCCCCAAGCCATATCATGTCATTTTTACAATTTTAACACTTTTTTGTGAAATGGTAGGAGTACATAGACACCCTCCGGGTACTAAACTTAAAGGAATATTTCACTTTTATTGTTTCACTTTAAGCATTATTAAAATCACTGCTCCCGAAAAAAACTTTTAAAACTTTTTTTTTGCATTGATACATGTCCCCTGGGGCAGGACCTAGGTCCCCAAACACTTTTTATGACAATACCATGCATATAAGCCTTAAAAATTAGAACTTTTGATTTCTCCTATAGACTTTTAAAGGGTGTTCCGTGGCTTTTGAATTTGCCGCGAACACCCTAAATTTTTTGCTATTCGGGGGACTGGCAAACACCCGATGTTCGAGTCGAACTTACGGTTGAGTCGAACATCGGTGCTCATCCCTATTGTAGATTAATGTTTTAAGGAATATACTCTGTATTCCTTCATGTATTTATCTTATTTTAACCTAATATCCTCCTTGGTGTAAACTATAGATAGATGGTTGTGTATTAGATAGACTTTCAACTACTCACAAATAAATGCTGTTATTGTGTTAAAGCTTTCACTCTTGGTCAAGAAGAAAATTGAGTACTGTCCGTGATACTTTTCTTTATTTGCACTAACATACAATTTTTCAGGACAAGCTTTCGGGGTATGTCCCCTTCTTCAAGGTCCAAGCAGATTCACAAATATTTAAGCAGAATGTTAAAAAAAAACAAAAAAACACATCTCTGAGGGAAAGGAGAGAGAAAAAAAAAAAAGAGAGAAAAACAAACACATACAAATCAATGGTAATAAAGATAGCAGCAGTGTTAGTGAGATAAGACAGAGGGAGAGCTGTAGAAAGGAGGAGGGGATACTAGTCACAGATGGGGTCGTAAAACTTTAGTATAATGGGTAAGGAAACCAATATCTAAATTCAGGCCATTATTTTTTGTGTCAAAAAGAATTATCATTCTTAGTTCAAATGTTTCCCTTTTCTACAATCACATTAAGTACTCTTGGTCAAAGAACACTCATTGACCCCACATCATATCTTTGAAATATTAAATCTTAAATATAATAAACGGTTAACATGATATTTTTACTTATCATTTAAAGGCACCTGTGGCAAGGCGTGTCTGTCTAAATCATGATAGAGACAGCACATCATGGAAATACTGGGTGTTAGAGTTTGTAAAACCCAACCCCAGTGGAGGAAATTTTGATCAAATCACTTACAGAGAGAAACAAAATTAGATCTGGGAGTTGGGAGCAATAAGTCCCCCAGGTCTAAATGACAGTTTATCTGTTGTACCATTATTGGTTTAATTTTGGATTGTGTGGGGTTATCTGACCTCCATATTCTATTTCCTGTGTGCTTAGACAGATTGTTCATTTTGTATTGTTTGAGTACCTGGGGGATGGCTTGACACATTGTGTGATATCAATTATACAATAACTTGCATCTATATAAAGTAACCTGATATCTTATAGTATATATGTTTTATATACTATATATATATATATATATATATATATATATATATATATATATATATATATATATATATATATATATATATATATATATATATATATATATATATATATATATTATGGCCCAGAGCCCTCTGACCGATACGGATAAGGATGACAAACAAGGTTAACATAAACTCGCTTACTTGAACCGGACCTGAAAGTGTGCCCTGGCCTAACGTAGGGTATACCAAAATAAGGGGGCATACCCTAGATAGAGAAATGAGTAATAAATGAAATGAAAATGAAATGGAGTGAAATGAGTACTCACCCGAGGAGTATAATGCTTGAGAAATGCCCTGACAGGGGATGGGTGGGTGGGTATCGCGCACCGGAACCGACGAGGGAGCTAGGCGAACGGGCTGGTTATATACTCCACCGGGCTCCACCCATAATTCCAGGCCACCATACTGGCCTTTCCATTTATGGCCCAGAGCCCTCTGACCGATACGGATAAGGATGACAAACAAGGTTAACATAAACTCGCTTACTTGAACCGGACCTGAAAGTGTGCCCTGGCCTAACGTAGGGTATACCAAAATAAGGGGGCAAAAACATACAGGTAGGGAATGCTTTTATTGATTCGAGTTTGTTACTGGGTGAGCTTGACAAAGGCCTGGGCCATCTCTACTTGCGGATTGGGTATGTAACGGGCAAAACAGGTGGACTTCCATCTACCCAACTTTTTGATAACGTGGACCGGGACCCCTTGGCGGGAGGCAGTTGAAGCCGCTCCGATACGAAATGAATGTCCGGAGTAGTGAGCCGGATTGAGGTGAAGGATGCCCAGGAGTATCCTGACATGCTCCATGAACTGGGCTGCGTTCAGTGGCTTACCGTGGAATGGCAGAAGCGGGCCAGTTCCTGGTTGATCGGCCAGAAGGGTCAACAAGCGGGTGAGAATGGCGACCGGGCACCAGCGGTTGTTGGTTTTATAAAAATGTATGTCCGTACCTGGGCCAAGCTGCTGCGTCTTGGATACTGCTATATGTAGGATGAAATGGTCTCCGTGCCTGACCAGGTGGTGCTTGCATAGCATGCGAGCTGAGGGGCTACTGGAGGTAAACTCGCCTGGCCGTAAGAAGCCGTAGAAGGCCAGGTGTATGGCTGCTTGTATAATGATACTAGTGTGGAGCCCGAAAGGTGCAGTGGCCAGAATATCAGACATGTTTCTGAAAACGTCTCCTGTGATAGGCAGGCGTTTGGCGGAGGCCGTAGGCTGGCGTTTCTGGATGCCGCGCATGACAGCCCGAATGGCGTGAAAAGTGAACAAGGAGGGTTCGGCAGGGTCCTGGAGGGACGTAAAATGTTGTACCCCGGCCAGGTATAGCCGGATCGTGTTAAAGGATAACGCCAAGTCCGAGTGGCAATGGGCAATGAAGGCCAGGACTTGCTTGACCCGGGAGGTCTCTGTGGAGTGAGATGTTAAGAAACGGTTAAAGGCCCTCCAGGCTGTTTGGTAGGCCTTGCGGGTATTGTCTGAGAGGGAGTGATTGATGAGTTGAGTTGCGGCTACTAGGTGAGGGGTTAATCCAGGGTCAGTTGAGACCAGTCCGGGATAGCTGCTGACGTTGGTCCGGCTCCGGGCACCTGATCAAAAAAGGAAACTAAGTTAAAGCGGGAGAGGGCGTCCGCTGCCCGATTACATTTACCGGGGATAAAGGCACAATGAACATTAAATTGAAATAATAACGAGAGCTGGACCAGTCGCCGCAGGAAGGACATAATCTCCAGAGACTTAGACCTGCCTTTGTTAATGATTTCCGCAGTGGCGAGATTGTCCGTTGAAAAGGTCACTGTTTGACCCGACCAACTGCGGCCCCATGTGTGGGCAGCGGCTACGATGGGGTACAACTCGAATAGGGAGGACGTCTCGGTGAAGCCCGGAATTGCCAGTATCTGAGGAGGCCAGGGGGCTGCGAGCCAGAGGTGGCCAAAAATTGCCGCAAAACCCGTGGAGGCCGCTGCGTCGGTCACGACCTGCGGTGACGAGGAGGACACGGAGGGGATGAACAGGGACACGCCATTCCAGGACGTCAGGAATTCCTCCCACATGGCAAGATCTGCTATAGCTGCGGGGTCCAGGCTGAGGACGTGCTCCGGGTCTTGTGAATGGGACAGTAGGACTAACAGGCGCGATACGAATGCGCGACCTTGAGGGATGATGCGCATAGCAAAATTAAGCATACCGAGAAGGGACTGTAGCTGCCTCTTGGTGCAAGTTCTGGTGCGGGTGAAGTCCCTCATGACCGTCCTGATGCGGCTTAGTTTATCCGGGGGGAGGCTGGCCTGCATAGTGCTGGTGTTTAAGCTGACCCCGAGAAAGGTGATTGCCTGCGCAGGGCCCTCCACCTTGTGCTCAGCAATAGGGACGTTAAGGTTATTGAAGACCACCCTTAGTTTATCCAGATCCCCTGGAAGGGAGCCAGGTGACTCGATCAGCAGGAAGTCATCCAAATAGTGTATGACTCCCTGGCACTGGGCTACGTGCAGCAAGATCCATGCGAGAGCCTGCGCAAACGAGTCGAAGAGCCAGGGGCTACTCTTGGACCCGAAGGTTAGCTTAGTGGCAAAATAGTAGAGCTCCCTCCATTTGATGCCATGCCAGCACCAGAGAGATGGATGGATAGGAAGGAGCTTGAAGGCGTCCGAGATGTCGGCCTTGGAGAGCCATGTTCCTGTGCCTGACTTGAGAATGGCCTGGATGGCCGTATCTACGGATACGTATTTAAGGGAGAACTCCTCAGAGGGGATAAGGGAATTAAGACTGGGGACAGAGGAAGAATAAGGCGCTGACAAATCGTAGACCAACCTAAGTTTATTGGAGAACTTGCCCTTGACAAGCCCAATAGGGCTGACTCGCCAGGTGTTAAACGGGGGCTTTGTGAAAGGGCCTATGACGAAGTCCCGGTCTAGCTCTGCCTGTAACAGCTGGTCGATGGCCTGTGCATCCGTGGCTGCTGACCGCAGGTTCTGGCACTCGTGTGTAAGGTGAGGGAGAGAGACAAGTCCTGTATGAAAGCCCTGAGTAAAGCCCTGAACTAGGTAGGTGGCAAGTGAGGGGGTGGGATGATTGGCGAGGTAGACACTGAGCCACAACACGTTGACCCGGCTTAGTCAAGATCTTTTAGCCTGCTTGACCTCGCACATGAGCCTGGGATGAGCTCTATGGCACCGTGTGCATACATGGAGCAGCCTGCACTGGCTGAAATTGCACGACCCGCTGTTGTAGTTGTTACAGATGGCTGCGCCTCCCATGGTCTTGACTGGGCGCCCCAGTTTATCCGTCTGCGGCAGGCGTACCGGCGCCGGTAGGCCCTGGGCAGTACCTGAGGTCGATGGACCGTCTACGGGCGGGGCTGCCACTGAGCTGGCACACCAAGTCGCGGTGTGAGTAGCCGACTGGCAAATCGCACAGAGGGGAGACCGCAGCCCCGCGAAGTGTCGGCAGAACAACTCGGTGTCCATGACACTCCAATCAGTAGGTATCTGAAATTGGGAGAGCCTGGCGGCCGCCTTAGCGGAGAAGGAGCGGTGATAGTCATAAAATGAAAAACCGCCGTATTTATACCCCAGGTCAACTACCACGTGGAGGTAACGATCCAGTTCCTCCCTCCTGCCGGGGGAGGCCGAGCAGATGACATCCCTCAGCATGCCGAAGGCCAAGGTGAACTCGGTGACAGAAAGCTTCCTGTCCAGCCTGGGGTCTTTGGCTTTGAGGACCACCGACACGTCCCCCCAAGTGTAAGCTTTGTTTTCTGCCAGCTCATGAATGGAGATAAGGAGTGAAGCCAGATTGACGTCCTTGCCCTCTAGGATGTCCTTCCTGATGTTGGCTGATATTAAATGAGAAGGGTACACTACTGGTGTACACCCGGGGGTACCTGCGCTGGTGTTATCCACTGCTTGTGAAGCTGGTATTGGAGGAGGAACGAATGGGCGGGTCTCGAGGAGGGCCACCCGACTCTGAACCTCTGACATTGAGGTCGTCAGGGATGACACCAGAGTGTGAAGCTGCGTGATGGAAGCAGCGATAGAGCCCAGGGAGGCCTGCTGGGCACTATCCTCAACCGCGGCTGGGGGAGGAAAGAGGAGCCCAAAAAGTTCGGCCTTTCTGGCTGTAGCTGGAAAGGGTACACCCCTGCGCCTTAACTCGGCTGTTAGCCTGGGAATGGTCCATGCTCTGAAGGACCTTTGGCTGCCACTCTCTGAGACAAGAGAAGGGGACAACGGAGCCGTGTAGTCCTCGCTGCCAGCCTGGGACATGGTGGCAAAATCCAGGCTTGGTAAGCCTATTAATCACTGGGTCCGGGTTTTCTCCTGTACGGAACCTATGAGGGTGACATGGATTACAAGACTCGTAGGAGACTCCTGAGAAAACATTTTGAAGAGAAGGATACTACCGCTCGTAAGCGTTCCCCTCCCAGATGACCCTCTCTTACCTACGGAGGCACCGTTCGACCAGGTGCAGGTTGGACCTACTGAGAACTCGACTGACCTGAGGAGATGAAGGTGAAGTTTGTTTGAGAATCCAACACCTAAAGAGAGATGTCTAGCTAACTAGTGGAGGTGAGACTGGAAATGTGATAAATGACATAAATGAAATGAATGGACAACCGAAATTTGCTTTTTTTTTTTTTTTTTTTTTTTTAGAATAACGTACGTACGACAACAGAGACGTGACTTGGTTGCGTCGCCGATGCAAAAATATTATTATTTTTTTTTTTTCCTTTTTTAATTCTTTTGAGGCAATTCAATAGTGAAATGAGGCTGATGGTCAAGGCCCCCCGATAGAAATCCGATATTGAAGAGTCAACTGGACTAACCGGGAAGCCGTATGTGACCGTGAAATGAGTGGATCCGCCATGACAGAGATCTGAATCGCCATGCCACAAACTTGCGACCGAGCACGAAACGGACTCTGGAGCATGTACTGAAATGAGGCCATTCCTGGGGCACGCCGATACGAATTTAGTACACGGAAGTGGCTATTCGTACCGGAACGTGATAAGTGAAATGAAATGAAAACCCATGACAAAGACATGAATCAAAGGACGAGCCCATGAACCCAACAGGAGAATCCTGTCTTTGGAGCATGTACCGAAATGAGGCGTAACAGCTGGGCGCACCGGAACGAATTGGTACATAACCAAATGCAACAGGATTCGAATCGGAGCGTAATAAGTGACTGAAATGATATCCCATGACAGAGACAAGTTTCAACGACTGGACAGATGGTTACCACAAAGAATCCGTCTCTGGAGCATGTACTGAAATGAGGCGTAGCAGCTGGGCGCACCAGAACGAATCGATGCATAAGGAATGCGATGGGATTCGAATTGGAGCGTAATAAGTGACAGAAATGATATGCCATGACAGAGACAAGATTCAATGACAGGACTGATGGTTTACAATAAAGAACCCGTCTCTGGAGCATGTACTGAAATGAGGCGTAGCAGCTGGGCACACCAGAACGAATCGGTGCATAACGGAATGCGACAGGATTCGCTTTGGCGCGTAATAAGTGACAGAAATGATAAGCCATGACAGAGACAAGTTTCAACGACTAGACTGATGGTTGCAACAGAGAAACCGTCTCTGGAGCATGTACCGAAATGAGGCGTAGCCGCTGGGCACGCCAGGACGAATCGGTGCATAGCAGAATGCGACAGGATTCGAATTGGCACGTAATAAGTGACAGAAATGATATGCCATGACAGAGACAACATTCAACGACTGGACTGACGGTTACCACAAAAGAATCCGTCTCTGGAGCATGTACTGAAATGAGGCGTAGCAGCTGGGCACGCCAGGACGAATCGGTGCATAGCAGCATGCGACAGGATTCGCATTGGCGTGTAATAAGTGACAGAAATGAAAGCCATGACAAAGACTAGAATCAAGGACCGTGCTTGAACCTGCGAGTGACTCAGTCTCTGGAGCATGTACAGAAATGAGGCCGAACCCTGGGGCACTTCGAAGCGAATCGGTGCATTGGAGATGCGACAGGATTCGCATCGGAGCGCGGTAAGTGACAGAAATGATGAAATGTCTTTAGAAATGGTAGAAATGAAATGATCCGACATAACAGACTGAAATGATTGAAATGACTCGAAATGATTGAAATGACTGAAATGATTGAAATGACTCGAAATGATAGAAATGACTGAAATGATTGAAATGAAATGAACCGAAATGACAGACATAGTACAAACGGCATGAAATGATTGAAATGCTTAACTTATTCGGATTTGAAACGGTCCGACCGTTTCATGATTTTGGACAACGTTAGATTGCCATTGGCCGGAGTGCTCAGTTTAACGTGACAAGCAGACGGCTGTAATTTCGAAACGGTTCGATCGATTCGAACATAGAAATGATCGGGGGAGTCGTTCGGTTTGCAGCGACGTGCTACGAAACGAGGTGCCTGGTGGCACGAACGGCATGTACCGAAAAGTGATAACGGCTTCTTTCGAAGAAGGGGTAGTGACATGTAGTAACGAATACGAGTGCCACAGTTAAGACGTTCGTGCAATCTAAAGTGAGTGGTTCGTGAGTTCAGGAATCTAGTTTACGTGACTTTGTAACACATGAAATGAAATGGGTGCCGAAGCCCTACCTGCGACAGCCGGCCCAGACGTGTTTGTATGACAACGGAAAATTTTGATTGAGTATAGCGACTCAGACGGCAATCAGACGGACGCTGACGAACGACAAGGCTTTGTCGACACTAAGGCGGACGGAACAGCGTGGAACTCACGAACCCGGCTCACTGAAAGGTCTCGAGGATAGTCGGCCCTTGATTTCTGACGTATCAGATATCGCGCACCGGAACCGACGAGGGAGCTAGGCGAACGGGCTGGTTATATACTCCACCGGGCTCCACCCATAATTCCAGGCCACCATACTGGCCTTTCCATATATATATATATATATATATATATATATGTTTTTATCTTGGTTTGTTTATTATATGGTGTTTTGCTTCCTCCACCAACATTCAAAACTACTCACCAGAAGACCAGAACCTCTAATGTTGTGGGCCATATGTGTTTTTTTTAATTATGCCTCTTTGTCTTCTAAGTACTCCATCAATATACACCACATTTAAAAGACAAAACAAAGCTCTTCATTGAGCAACACCATTGTAATATTCTACTCTGTTAAAAATACACTTTCATTACACTTACATTGTTCCATGGCTATACTGGCATACAGACATCAACTTTCAGAGAATACACTATATGTAGCTGCCTGGGTACAGATCTTTCCATGTAGGTATCATGCCATATGTTCAACAAGCCCTGCCCCACATATTTGTCATATAGACCTCATCAGGGATGGATTGAACACTGCTATCTAAATATATTAAACTGGCCCTAACGGCATCTTACCAGTTGTGAATACTATTATTATCTTTTGGAGTATACCTGAGCAGTTATAATAGAACCATAGCATAGAACCATAGCAAGACAATATACCAGAAAAGATAATCATTTTTTAATCAAAAAAGCCAGTGAAAAATAAAGTAGGCTAACGTGTATTTGTAACTGATTACAGTAGACAGTATAGAGGATTGAAAAAAGTAATAAAGAGACACTGGCCAATGTTATTGAAGGATAAATACTTGAATATATTTCCCCTCCCCTTACTATATGCTAAATTAGCACATATATAAATATAATTAAATAATAACAATATAAAAGATCCAAGGAAAAATAGAGTGACATTCATATTCTATAGATGTACTTTAATAGCCATATGACATTGACCAAATAATGCCATGGCTATATTTTGACAATGGTGTCACCACTATCCCCACCCTTTATCTTATACAGCTGATTACAGCTTGGGGAGCTGTCATTTGGCTACCTTTATAGTCAAGGTCAGTTATGTGCTCTCAGATTAGGAGTTTAGGAGTTTGGTATAGATTTTAGTCACATGTCATGCAATGTTTTTGTTTCTGAAGGGTCTGGTATTATTTTCCAGGGTGTCCCCTTTAAATCTATAGCAGACACATAGGCATTAATTTACTAAAACTGGAGAGTCCAAAGTATGGTGCAGCTCTGCATGGTAGTGTTGCCTTAACCACTTCAATACAGGGCACTTTCACCCCCTTCCTTCCCAGCCCAATTTTCAGCTTTCAGCGCTCTAGCGCTTTCAGTGACAATTGCGCGGTCATGCTACACTGTACCCAAATGAAATTGTTATCATTTTGTTCGCACAAATAGAGCTTTATTTTGGTGTTATTTATTCACGACTCCGTTTTTTTTTTTTTGCGATATAAGCGCAAAAAAAGCGGAAATTTGGGAAAAAAACAATATTTTCTTTTTTCTATTTGAAAAGAAATCCAATAAAATCAAATTTTGTCATAAATTTAAGCCAAAATGTATTCTGCTACATGTTTTTGGTAAAAAAAATTCCGTTAAGTGTATAATAATTGGTTTGTGTGATCACGGACATATGTACGCAAATGATCATGTACATATGTGTGCAGGTGATCACGTACATATGTGTGCAGATAATCATTGGGACATGTGATTTTAGTGGGACATATGTGGGGGACATGTTTTTATTATTAGGGACATGTGTTTTTATTATTTGGGGACATGTATGTTTTGGGGACATGTGTGTTTTGGGGACATATGTGGGGACTGTGTTTTCACTGTGTGGTGTGTTGTGTGTTTACACTACACTGATGATCAGTGAGTAAAAAGCTGTGAAAAGCAGCCCATACTCACTGATCATCAGCCGGCTGCAGCGTTCTGCTCTCCTCTTCTCAGCGGTGACTTCCGTGTGAGGAGAGGAGAGCCGATTGCCTAGCAACCGGCTGTTTGTTTACATCACATGACGGCCGTGATTGGACACGGCCGTCATGTGATCAGGAGGGACAATCACAGAGCCCTCCTGCCGATCTGAGATGTGGCGTGTCCGGGTGACACGAGCACATCGGGATCGCGCCGCTGCGCGGGCGCGCGCGCGCGCGATCCCGCTGCTCCTGAATGACGTTCCTGAATGTCCTATCAGGAGCAGGCGGCTCCCACCCGCCGTATATATACATTGGCCGGGTGGGAAGTGGTTAAACTCATAAGGCAACAGTAGCTAATCAGCTTCTAAATTCAGCTTATTTAATTAAGCCTTGGCATAAAAAAAAAAAAAAAAAACCTGGAAGCCGATTGGTTTCTATGCAGTGCTGCATGATATTTTGCACTCTCCAGGGTTAGCAAATCAACCACATAGTGTCTGGTAAGAATTGTTCGCTCTTTCTGTAGGATGTGCTTAAAAAAAGGAGACTATGTAAATTGCTGACAAATGACATTCATTCCTTCCTTCTTGTTTTAAAGGAAAAGCACATAAACCCCTCCAAGTGTACCTTAAAATTCATAGAAGAACCCTTGCTGTTAAAAATGATGGCAGCTCGCAAACTCATTTGTTTTTCTACTCTGTAAATGTCAGTGCTGCTACAGAAGCACTTTCTGTATGCCCCTTTACAGACAGGATTAGGACATTCGCCAGCATTTTATTTAAAGGATTTGGATATTTTTAATGTTTCACTTTAAGCATTTTAAAAATATCACTATATCTGGCAGAATATATTCTTAATTTTTTTTGCCATGGTACATGTTCCCTAGGGTAGTGCCTACAACCTCTTTTTTTTTTTTTTACATCACTTTGCCTATTAAAGCGGAGGTCCACCCTAAAGTGGACCTTCCGCTCATCGGAACCCTCCCCCCCTCCGGTGCCACAATCGGCACCTTTCGGGGGGGAGGGGGGTGCAGTTACCTGGATAATCCAGGTAACTGCACCCACTTCCGGGATAGCTCTCTGCGGAAAGGGGCGTAACTTACGCCCCTTTCCGCAAGTGCCCACCCCTTCCCGCAAGTGCCCCGCTGCCTGCTGGGAAACACACAGATCCCAGAGGCAGCGGGGAGCGTCCTTATTGCGCAGCGCGATTCGCGCATGCGCAGTAGGGAACCGGGAAATGAAGCCGAAAGGCTCCATTTCCTGATTCCCATACCCAAGATGGCGGCGGCAGGACCCGACAGGCGACCTAGAGATCGGCTTTGGGTGCCGATATCGCGGGCACGCTGGACAGGTAAGTGTCACTATTTTAAAAGTCAGCAGCTGCAGTATTTGTAGCTGCTGGCTTTTAAAAAAAAAAAAAAAATAAGAGTTCAAAAGCGCGGTGCTGATATAATTGTCAAAACATTATGAAAAGGTGAAAGAAAGAAAAAAATTAAATTAAAGAAAAACTGTACAGATACTTAAAATTACTGGTTACGTACATAAAGTTGCACAAATAATATGTTATAAGTAATAACAGTTGGTTGCTATAACAATAAAGTATATGACTGGTTAAACAAAATATTGACTTAACACATACATAATCAAACAAATTCCCAAATATCAATATTTGTGCTAAAGGTATATCCAATCTCAACAGTGATAAATGTCAGCCCTTTACACACATCTGATTCAAATCTGCTTACAGGAGGATTATAACCCCCAGCAAAGAGTTGTCATAAAGAGATGTTACATCAGAAACTGCCCACATTATGATGGCAGCTTCACAGAGGCATACTTCCATCCACAGCTGTGATAGTTAGATCTAGAAAGTGAATCAGTGAATAAGTGAAAGTGGTCATGCTGTTCCTATTGGTACTGTTGGTACTGTATTTATGCGGATGGATGAGTACAATTCACGTTGGTCAGGAGGGAGGTGTTCAGATGCTAGAAGTGGATTTAGGATTTAAGAAATGATACCCCTCATGGTTTAACCACTTGCCACCCGCCATATAAGAAAATTATGTTGGCAAAGTGGTTGTGATATCCTGACCAGATGTCATGTGACAATTTGTCTACCACAATGTCACAGTCCCACTAAAAATCTCAGATCGCTGCCATTACAAGTAAAAACAAAAAAATAAATAAATAAAAGTCCCTACATCTAGTTAGTTTTTACCAAAAAATATGTAGAAGAATACATATTGGCCTAAACTGATGAATACATTTGTTTTTGTTTTTTTCTGTATCTTTTTTGGATAGGTATTATAGCAAAAAAGTAAAAGAAGTGTTTTTTTTTTGTCTATAGCACAAAAAATTAAAACTGCAGATGTGATCAAATACCACCAAAAGAAATTTCTATTTGTAGGAATAAAAAGGATGTCAATTTTGTTTCGGTACATTGTCGCATAACGGCGCAATTGTCAGTTAAAGCAACGTAAAAAATGGCCTGTCAATAAGGGGGCAAATCCTTCTGGGGCTGAAGTGGTTAATAAAGGAATAGTAAAAAACTTGTCTCTTGTGTTTATTACTTTTTGACACTTTTTTGGTGAATGGGCAGGGATACCATGTACCCGATACACATTTACATAGAGGGGGGTGGGATCTTGGGGCCCCCTTGTTAAAGGGGCTTCCAGATTCTGATAAGCCCCTCGCCCACAGACCCCAACAGCCCAGGATTGTCAGGAACAGATTTTGGGGGGACCCCATGCCGTGTTTTTCTTTATTCTTTTCAATAGCCGGGTGCTGGCAACTGTAACCTGTGAAACATTTTAAATGGGATTTTTGTTTTCTTTGGAAAAGTCATTTTTTTTCTGCAGCATGTTTTATGCATGCTACAGATGCGCCATTTTACAGGCACATTAAGGGGATCCCCCAGGCACTATACTTAATTCTATACTTGAATTTATATTGTTGCACTTTAAGCATAATTAAAATCACTTCTCCTGAAAAAAAGATTGTTTTAAAAAAATTTTTTTTTATTTATACATGTCCTTCAAGGCAGTAACCAGACCACTTTTATGACTAATTACTTGCATATAAGCCTTCAAAATGGGCACTTTCGATTTTTCCTGATCGGCTCCATAGTCTTCAATGAGGTTTGCTGTTTGGATTAGAACATTTCGCAGCAGAACTCCTGGGTTATTTGGCATATGGCTACTTGTGACCATCAGGGCATACATTTTTTCTTCACTTCTTCAATCCCATTTGTCCTAATTTTTTCATGTTTTTTTTTTAGAATTGGTAGAGGAATACTGCCACACCACCCTTCAGCATAAAACGTTACGGGAAAACCCGACAGTTGTATAGTTGTGGTGGATGTTTTTTGTAATGTAATGTTTTACCTGATTGTCTTTGTACATTCTATGTATAATTTTTTCTTTGAGTATTATTAAAAATGATCTTTTAATTTATTTTTTGATTTACCTGTGTCAATAAGTACCTAGATATCCATAGACATTCTATTAACCGTGTAGGTTTTGTCATATTAGCTGCAGTCGCAGTAACGGCCCTTGAAAATGACCCCATAACCTCATTTTTTTCTTCCAAAATTATTGATGAGGATGAAGGTACTTGTGTATAAGTTTTCTCGAATTTTTCATCGGGGCTCATATCTCATTTTATTGCCATATTTTGAATTAGAATGCAGAACAGGATTGGCTTTTGTATGGTTGTATATGCTTTTTGTACTTTTCATTTGAAGATGTTTTTTATTTTTAAAATTCTGTTTCAGCTTTGGTTGATAAATTGATGGCCATTTTATTGATGGAAATACACTATTAGGCTGGATTCACACCTATGCATTTTTAGTGCTTTTTGCATTTTGCTGATTTGCACTACCGGACGTGTTCCATAGGAAACAATGTTAAATGGACTGTAGTGCAAATCTGCAAAATGCAAAAAGCACAAAAAATGCATAGGTGTGAATCCAGCCTAATAAGGTGTTTTCTTACAAAATAATTCCAGTCTTTCCTTGAATGAGGTCTCTATATGGGCCACTAGCCTTTCTTTAAATTGAGCTATGTTGAAAAGTTTGATTTGATTAATATGAAGGGCTGTGGGTCTGCCTCCTCCAATCCTATTATAAGCAGCATGTTGAGGAGCATACATCCTTACCCCCAATTATATCAGGTATGACGAAACACACAGGGCAGAGATAAGACAAACACACACATCACAACGCACACACTTCCCAACCAGCCACCATCATAGACACTGGAAGATTGTCTGTTCACAGCACTGATTGTTTTCCTGATTACATGTCAATGTACTACTATACATAATAAAGCGGGTCTTGGAGTTTTACACCATCGGAAATAATTTTTGACTCATTTTCACATTAGGAATGGGAGTGGCAGATGGATTGGAAGTTTTGTAATTTAGTAAATATAATAAACGCTATCCTACCTATACCCTTATGCAGAAAATCTGGAACAAAGGTAGGGCAATGCAAAAGGTAACTGGGCTTACTAAATACAGCCCTATTTGGGATAATCGTTACTACCAAGAGGTGGCTAAACTGCAATATGGCAAGAAGTGGAGACATGGTATCACACTTTCTCTGATCTCCAATCAGCTTTTTTGCTCCCTTTGTCTATGCATTTTTACTATTTGCAACTCCAACATGCTGTTAAGGACCAACAGGGGGTGGATCAATGGGTATTAGAGCCTACTCCTATCTTTAATTATATGTTTGAGGTCGCTAATTATAAAGGGATTATATTGAATAATTATGCAATGTTATTGAATATCTTTCTTCCAGATTAACCTCCTAGAGTGGTGTCCCAATAGGAACAGGATGTTGGAGCCTTTGATGAGGAGCAATGGGAAGAAACTTTACAATCTGTTACCCAGTGTTCTCTAAATGTGGCTCAACGTCTTTCATGATTATACATAGTTATGAGGGCACATTATACACCCGCCAGATTAGTTTGCATGGTTTGGATCATACCTGCACTAGATGTTGTAGGGATCATGGGGATTTGATACATCTCTTGTGGAGGTGCCCAAAGCTGCATTTATATTGGAAGCAGGTCATAGACACCATTAACAGGGTATTCCAAGTTCAGGTACCAGAGGACCCTAAACAATGTGTTTTGGGTATATTAGATAACCTTCTGTTTGAGGATACCACTAGACATTCCATTGCTAGAGCCTTTATTCAAGCTCACAAATTAATATTGAGGCACTGGAAGTCTACAGAGCCTCCCAAAGTAAAGGAATGCATTGCTCAAATGTGTGATACTATCAGACTTAACAAGTTAATTTACCAACATAGGGGGAGCAGTGGTGAATTCAATAAATTATGTCCTCATGGCTCACTGTTCCAGGTTTAGCCCCTGTTGACCTTTCTCTAGACCATTTACTTCATTAGCAGAGAGGATACTGATATCTATGCTTTGTGGCTCCATAGCAACGGTTTTACATCAATACTTCATAATAAATATTGTGAGGTTGTTTGCATGTATAGGTAAGATGAAAATATAATTTAGCGTAAGTTGTGTAGTGTTTATTTTCTCAAATGTACGATTCTTACAACTTACAGTATTCCGTATCTGATGTGCCCTGGTCTTTGTACTGTATGTCTTATTTTTTTATGTTCAATTAAAACCTTTTGTTTGAGAAAAAAAAAATCTACCATCTAATTGTACCTTTATATATAGACTGTATACCTATACAACCTTACAATATAAACTATTGGAAGAGAAGAAAAGAGGGATAAACATATATCAGTTTATATAACGTTTAGTCTACAACCGACTGAGCAACCACCTCATTGAAAATAACCTTCTTGATCCTCTTCAGTCTGGATTTCGCCCACAGCACTCCACAGAAACTGCACTCCTAAAACTCACAAACGAATAACAGCCAAAACCAATGGTCATTATTCCATCCTTTTACTCTTGGACCTTTCTGCTGCCTTTGATACAGTTGACCACCACCTCCTCCTCAAAAAACTCAATTTGCTTGGTCTTCATGGCTGCACTCTCCTTTGGTTTGAATCTTACCTATCTCATCGCACCTTCAGTGTCACTTACAACTCCACTTCCTCTTCTCCAACTCCCCTTTCCGTTGGGGTCCCCCAAGGTTCTGTCCTTGGACCTCTACTATTCTCGATCTACACGTCCTCCCTGGGTCAGCTGATAGCCTCCCATGGCTTTTACTACCATTTATATGCTGATGACACCCAAATCTATCTCTCTGCCCCTCAGCTCACCACATCAATCTCCTCATGCATCACTGATCTACTAACAGACATATCAGCCTGGATGTCACCCCACTTCCTCAAACTTAATCTATCTAAAACCGAGCTCTTAATATTTCCTCCCCCACGTGCCCCTTCGCCTGACTTCTCTGTCAAGATCAATGGCACATCTATCAGTCCGTCCCCACATGCCAACTGTCCTTTCAGGCCCACATACAAGCCCTGTACAAATCATGCCGCTTTAGCCTCTGCAACATTTCCAGAATACGCCCCTTTTTAACTAATGACACCACCAAGCTTCTAATTCACTCCCTGGTCATCTCTCGCCTCGACTACTGCTACTCCCTCCTCATTGGATTACCTTTACATAGACTATCCCTCCTCTGCCAGACTCATCCACCTTACCAGCCATTCAGTGTCCTCCACCCCTCTCTGCCAATCCCTCCACTGGCTTCCACTCACCCAACAAATAAAATTCAAAGTACTAACAATAATTTACAAAGCCATCCATAACTCTGCCTCTAGTTACATCACTAACCTAGTCCCAAAATACCAACCAAGCTGCTCTCTTTGGTCATCCCAAGACCTCCTGCTCTCTAGCTCCCTTGTCACCACCTCCCATGCTCGCCTCCAGGATTTCTCCAGAGCTTCTTCCATCCTATGGAACTCCCTAACCCAATCTGTCTGACTGTCCCCTAATCTATCCATCTTTAGACAATCCCTGAAAACCCTTCTCTTCAAAGAAGCCTATCCTGCATCTAACTAACACTGTTTTACTTAATCCATCAGCTCATCCCCCCACAGCTATTACCTTTTGTATCAATTGACCCTTCCTTTTTAGATTGTAAGCTCTAATGAGCAGGGCCCTCTGATTCCTCTTGTACCAAATTGTAATGTAACTGTAATGCCTGCCCTCATGTTGTAAAGCGCTGAGCAAACTGTTGGCGCTATATAAAACCTGTATAATAATAATAATAATAATATCAGATTCCAATTCCAAGGCCTTTCCTTCCATACTGTTCTGCAGCAACTTTCCCAGCAAAAGCAGAGTTTCTCATGCCAAATAGTCATGTGCTCAAGGTTCAGCCTAAAGGCAGGCACCGCCAAGCCCTTCACAACCAATGATATTCCTGCCCCATTCACTTACATGGCCAGAAATCATGGGCCATGTAAGCAAAGAGGCAGGATCCCAGTGACATCGTTGATCATATATGGTCATGTACACATATGGTCAATGACATCACTGAGCGTCCCTGCCTGTTTGTATAAAACAGCTGTCATCCACTGACTTTTGCATTTGGTGGGTGGCAACTGAACAAACAGAACGTGTATTGGTAGTGACGGTTTTTCTCATGGCAGGTTGTCAGCCATCGGACATCATGATTAATGTGGAACTGCATCACTGGATGATGTGATTGATTTAAAAGGAGGAACTTTATTTAAGATTTTTATTTTTTAATAAAGCAATTGTCAAATATCTGGTTGTCTTTATTTCTAGGCTACACTTTTTTTGTGAATGATCTGGGTTTATACTGTATGTACCCCATACTCTTTCACACGATGTAAGCTAAATCTGGGGCCCTCCCCATTGTTAAAGGGGACTCCCATATTCCAATACCCCCACACCCAGATTCCAATAGCCCCTCCAGACCCTCACAACTGCTGTGCAAGGTTTGTGGGAAAAGAGGCTCTTGTCATCGTGATGGATTTCCTTGAAGGGCCTTATGCATTTTTTTGCATGTGTCAGGTACTCCTTTAAAAATCCAATCTAGATTCAAAGGGTCTGGTATGCATTTTTGGGAGGGGACTCTATGGAATTATTCCTTGCTGTATGATATTATACAGAAAAAAATTACATTTACAAAGAAAAAAACATGAAACAGTTGATAAAAAAAATTAAACTGCTACAAATGACATTCATTGCCAGCTTCTTAACTGCTTGCCAACCAGCCTCTGCCATTATAGTGCAGCAGGTCGGCACGATCCAGCAAGCCATCATATATATACGTTGGCTCCTTTAAGCAGGATAGCAGGCACTCGCTCCCACGCCAGCTGCGTTGCCAGGGTGCCGATGCTCTTGGCCAATGGTCACGATGACAACCGGCCACGAGCGATCGCAGGCACAAGAGGCAGAACAGGGACGTGTGTGTGTAAACACACAAATTCCTGTTCTGTTCTGTGAGGAGAGACAGATTGTGAGTTCCTAATAACTAGGAATCACGATCTGTCATTTCCTCTAGGTCAGTCCCCTCCCCCTACAGTTAGAAACACACACAGGGAACAAAATTAACCTCTTGATTGCCCCCCAGTAATCAGTGCATTTTATAGTGTTGATTGCTGTATAAATGCCAATGGTCCCACAAATGTGTCAAAAGTGTCCGAAGTGTCCGCCATAATGTCGCAGTCCCAATAAAAAGATCGCGGAGTGCACTTAAGCTAGGAGCTCCGTTCTACCCCAGCCCAGCGGCGCCTGCCATAGAGCTCAGTGTGTTCTGGGAACAGGGCATCCACCGCCCGCGGGTACCCCAGAAATCGGGGCATCCTCACATATGCCCAGCAGCATGGTATGGCGAAACCTCGGGCCACAGTTCACAGTGTCATATCCAGCTGGCGGAGCCAAGATGGCGGCCGCAATGAGGCAATACCCAGCCAGCAAGGAGGACACCCCGGACGGGAGGCAGGTAATCTCCCCTGCCATGCTACAATTCACCCCACTGGTGCATGTGACTACCCAGCAGGGTCTGTTCCCATCCCCAGCATCCACGGAATCACTAATGGGCCACTCCATGGAGGACTATGCTCTATCCCCACAGGGCCTCATGCTGCGCTCCAAGCTGACTCTCTCCACCCTGATCCCATGTCTGCAGCCTTCTCACTAGTTGATTTGTACCAGAAATTATCAGATCTACTTTCACAAACCGCAGCCAAGATAACAGGAGATTTAAAACAGGATTTTCAAAACCTAGGTACTAGAATAGACACTATTGAAAACAAGTTGGAACAAACGATTGTGGCCACCAACCAGAACTCTGACCATATTCACACAGTGCAGGATCAATCTGATGTGACCCTATCCAGGATCGACAATTTAGAAAATAGGTAGAGAAGATACAATGTCAGGATCAGAGGACTTACTGAATCCATCACTAACATCCCGGCAGCGGTACAAAATATGATCCAGAACCTGATCCCAAATGTGCCACAACACCGCCAAGAGCTGGACAGAGCCCACAGAGCATTAGAGCCCCCCAGAAAGGATGGCTCACAGAGAGACGTTATCGCAAAACCCCATTACTATGCCGTTAAGGAAGAGGTAATGAGACAAGTGCGATCCGCATCCAAAGTGATGTGCCTTCTAGTCCTGGCACAAAAGGACATCAGATACAGGTGGGCCTTCCTGTTCACAGTAAAGTTCTCAAACAATGGCAAAAATTACTCATTCTCCACTTTCCCGGAAGGTGAAAGACTACTTCTACGACTCAAGCTCATATCCAAAGAAGCAGACATGGTCATTTCCCCTAACATCCCTGGAGTTTCCAAGAGACCAACCCCAACAAGTCCACAATCCCCACTGTGGACCAGGTCAAAGACCAAGAAGGCGAAGGATAACGGCCCTCCCTGAATAATCCTAAAATGACAAGGACTGTCCTTTGCACTTGTCTGGCGGCCCTGGCCAAGTTTAGGCCGGTGGTCCTAAATAGTTCTTCCTTGTGAACTTAAGATTTAACCTTACTTTACTAATTATGTGCTTTAGGGGTGGGGGGACTGCCCCTCTTGGGGGGACTATCCCCACCTGTTCACTGGGGCCCCCCTTCCTTTCTTCTTTGGAGGGGGACGGGGGTCTCCCGAGGCTGGATTCGAGACTGACAATTTTAGCCCAAAATCTGTGTTATGTCTTCCTGGTTGCTGTGATCTAGAAGACCTATATGTTTACCAGGGGCGCCCTGGCTGGGGTGGGCCCCATGTGCCTCCACCTTACCCTCAGACCCCGGATGGTATCTGGGGGTCAGGTTGCCTGATCCTTTTGGATACAGGCATATCCTACTATACTTACGTAGAAGTTCTTAGGGCGAGTCCGCCCCCCCCCCAGAACAATTTTATAAGTAAGGAGACCTACTCCACACTTGTCTTCTTCTTTCCTTTTCTTTTTCCTTCCCTGTTTCCTACCCTCCTCCCATGTGCCTAAAAAGTGTTTATTTTTCTGATCATACAAGATCAGAGAGGTACTCAAAAGTACTGAGGGACCGAGAGGTCAGAAAACGTCAAAGGGTGAGTGACGAGATAGTCAGAGACAGTGATTTACCTACTCCTCATGGCTGATCCAACACAGAGCTCCCTCAAAATAGCCACATGCAATGTTCAGGGCTTGAATTCCCCCATCAAAAGAAGGAAAATATTTGACCACTACAAATCTCTCAAACTTGACATCTTCATGATTCAGGAAACCCACTTCCCTGCACAGTACTGTCCAAAATGTATTCACTCTTATTACTCACGCTTCCACCTCACAAATGCAGAAAACAAAACCAGAGGGGTCGCAATCTTTTTTCTAAATCATGCGACTTTGCATACTTATTAGATTACAAGGATCCAGAGGGAAGGTTTATTATGGTCAAGGGTACCATTGGGGGACACCTGTACTCCCTGGTCTCATATTACGCCCCCAACAAGGAGCGGGAACAATTCTTCCGTCTTATCTTAGATACCCTATCACCTCTGCTAGAGGGCACAGTTATATGGGGGGGCTCAAATGTGGCCTTTGACCAGGGTTTAGACAAATCCAAACCCCCTTTGGCCCAACTCACCAGACCCACTAAGGCGAGCCTTAGAATTGCCAAACTCCTTCATGATGGGGTCTAACAGACGTCAGGCGGGAAATCAGTCCCTCAAAAAGAGACTTTACCCACTACTCCCATCCACATAACACCTATGCCAGGATTGACCATATACTGATCCCTTCTGATGCACTCCTAGCGTTCCTCAAATTCCAAATAAGAGACACAGTCCTATCTGACCATTCCTTAGTAATTATGTATATCCGCTCTAATGCTAACATGCCAAAACAGGGCCACTGGCGACTTAATGAATCCATACTCTCCAACCCCATTAAAGCAACAGAGATTAATAAGGCATTCAAAGAATACTTTGTTCTCAACAATGTAGGAGACACCTCTGCAGAAACCCTATGGGCAGCTCACAAGGCCTTTATCAGAGGCAAGATTGTACAGATAGCTACGCAAATTAAAAAGGAACACAGAGTAGACATTGAGAGACTAGAAAGGTCATATAGGATGGCGAAGGCACAACACAAACAGAACCCCTCCCCGACCTTACTAGCCCAAGTCGGCAAACTGAGAACTCAATTTGGCCCTCACAACAAAAGCGGAGAAATTGATCCGCTGGAGTTCCAACAAGTTTTACACACAAAATGGTAAGATAGGCCCGATGTTAGCTACCAAATTATCCCCCAAGGCACGGTTCTCCTCCTTCCCCAAGATCCGTATTGCAGGCCAAGAACCACAGCCAACCCAGCCAAGATTTTAGAGGCATTCTGAAAATTTTACTCTGCCTCTATAGTGCCCCGGCCCAACCCCCAGGGGACTCGGTATCTTGTTTTCGGAAGAAGAGGTGGCAGTAGTGATCAAGGGCCTCAGAGCAGGTTCTTCACCAGGCCCTGATGGCCTGTCAGCCCCTTATTATAAAGCCTTCACAGACACCCTAATCCCACACATGACGAAATTCTTCAACTCCAAAACACACGGCAGCCCTTTGGGAACTCAACTTAATACCACTTACATCACCGTCATTCCGAAACCGGATAAAAACCCAGATGAAGTGGGCAACTATTGTCCCATATCCCTCATAAATGATGACCTAAAAATACTAACTAAGATACTGGAGGTCCACCTCTCTTCTTTTATTAGCAAATATATACATAAGGACCAGGTGGGGTTCATACCGTGCAGACAAGGCCCAGATCAAGTGAGAAGAGCTGTGGATATCGTATCCATACTGCAGTCTAATTGGGAGGGGGGACCTAAACAACAGGGCTTTCTACACGCACTTGATCTGCAAAAGGCATTCGACTCTACGTCATGGTCATACCTGTTTCCCCTGCTGGAACGTTGGGGCTTTGGCCCTCGATTCAGGGGGATGATGCATGCCTTCTATTCCCAGCCCAAAGCCCAAATCCGACTGCAGGGACACTATTCCTCTCCGATAGAGATTGCCAGAGGCACCAGACAAGGATGTCCATTGTCCCCGATCATCTTTGCCATGGCAATAGAGACCCTGGCCATCAGGTATACAGGGGGTTAGATGTGGAAATCAAATCCACAAATGTGGTCTCTTCGCAGACGACATGCTCCTGTTTCTAACTGCTTCCATTACCTCCCTTCCCAACCTCTACAAAACCATCATGGAATTCTCTAAAATATCGGGACTAAGGGTTAATTATACTAAAATCACAGGCCTTCAACGTATCTCTTAATTAACCACAGTGGCCCTACTCCAACAATCCTTCCATTTGAATGGAGCCCAGCCTCCATCAAATATTTAGGGGTCACCCTCACAGCTCGAGCAGAATCCTTATACACCAACAATTACCCTCCCTTATTTCAAAAATTGGAAGCAGATTTGAAAAATTGGTCGAAATATGAGCTCTCCTGGTTGGCCGAATTAACTTTATTAAAATGACCCTTCTCCCTAGAATTTTATCTCTTTTGCTCCCTCCCCGTCTCAATCCAAAAACATCAACTAAGGCCCTTACAAAGCAAGATACTGAAATTCATCTGGGAGAGTTTGGGCTACAGGTTCTCCCAACACACCCTATATCTCCACAGGAAAAAAAGGGGGGTTGGGATTACCAGATCTCTACAAATACTACTTAGCAGCCAGGCTAGCCCAATTTTCCACAGTTTACTCGAGATTTGAAAAACCAGACTGGGTCCAGATTGAGAGGCAGGCTGCCCCCCAGTATACCCTTGTCTACCTCCTATGGTGTCCCCAAAAACAAAGACCATCAGTTCTGGCTCCTTCCCTTTCTCACTCATACGCTTTCTGGGATAGTATCTGAAATCTTACTGCCATTGTCTCCAGGGGACAACCCCTTGCCCATATATTCCACAACCCAAACTTCCCTCCCAGTATGGATATTAAAGCCTTTACATGGTGGCTAGATAAAGGCCTGTACTGCATAGGACACTACTTCCCGGCTAAAGGCCCCTTCACTCTAAATCACTGTATTAACAACCTGAATCTCCCAGAATCTGAAAAATTCAGATTTGGGCAAATCTCCCATTCTGGAGATCTGGATTGAAAAGCCTCTCCCCCCCCAAATTCACAGGCTATGAGCTCTAGTGTGGACAGGCCATTGGGCAGGGGGGAGGCATATCGGTCATCTACTTGTCACTCACCCAACCGACAGGAAAATCCACATACATGACAGCTTGGGAGGCCGACCTCCATTATGAGTGGGACCGGGAGACCTGGCAAAATGCCTGCTCTAAAACCTTTAGGGGTATCCTAAACATTTAATTGATGGAAACAAACCTTATATATATACAACTCTTATACATAAGCTCACAGAGTGCTCAGTCCCCAGGTCTGCAACGGTCGCACTCTTAAATGCCCATATCCCGAACGTCCCCAAGCCTAAGCAAAAGTTGATTCACTTTATACTTCTGGGGACTAAGCTCACCATTGCTAGGGCATGGAAACAACCGAGTATCCCCTTTATAGCTATAAAATTTAAAATTTCTTGGATAATGACACACGAGAAACTTGCCAGTATCCTGCTGAACACATCCCACAAGTTTGAATTGTGGGAACCTTGGGAAGCTTACTGTGGAATTTCCCTCATTGCAGGGGTCCCCTCAGATTGTTCTCAAGCATCCAGCTAGAGTTTGGCATGCACCCCCTTCCCTCCCTAACCTTCCCTTTCTTTCTCTTTTCTTTTCTTCTACCTCTCTTCGGTTCGCCCTTGTAGGCTAGGCCCATCCCAAGGGCTTGTTTTCATTTTATGGTTTATTAAGCCCAGGGGGCAGCGCACGAAAACCTAGCTCAACAAAAGGCAATGCCTCTAAACTGAGGCCTGATGGCTCAAGCTTAACCTACCCCAGGAAGCAATCAACTGTGGTCGAGGGAGGCATGGGAGGGCTTTTTTCGGGGCACAGGAAGAACCCATTAGGGGTGTCCGGGGCAGGCTTAGGCCACCCGACTGACTACCATTAAGTGGTTCTCCCTCCCACCATTATACCCTATAACTAGGGGTAGAGTTCATCACCTCATAGTGATGCTGGTTACACCCTACTGGGCTTATGTTTTGTTAAAGATTCACTGTACTGTTTGCACATCTGTTATATGTTGTTATGTGACCTACTTTGGGTCGAACATTTGGCATGCTTATATATTGTGTTGGAGAAATCAATAAAAATCTATTGAAAGTAAAATCGCAGATCGCCGCCATTACTAATAAAATAAAATGAAAAAATAATTAAAAATGCTATAAATCTATCTCCTATTTTGTAGATGCTATAACTTTTATAAAGTATAAATAAACCAATCAATATACGCTTAATACAATTTTTATTACCAAAAATATGTAGAATACATATCCACCTAAACTGAGAAAAAATTCGCTTTTTAAAAACAAATATGGAGATACTTATTATAGCAAAAAATTGTGGCTCTTTTTTTTGTTTATAGCACAAAAAATAAAAAATGCAGAGATGATCAAATACCACCAAAAGAAAGCTCTATTTGTGGGGAAAAAAAACGTCAATTTTGTTTTGGTGCATTGCCACACAACAACGCAATTGTCATTTAAAGCGATGCAGTGCCGAATGGCAAAAAATGGCCTGATCATTCAGCAGCCAAATCTTCCGGGGCTGAAGTGCTTAAAAAAAGAAATAAAAGAAAAGCACACAATATCCTCCAAATGTGCTCAAAATTCATAGCAGACCTTTGAAAGGGGGATAATTATTTTTTTTTTTTAAACAGTTAGAGATAGCTATCAAAGCCATTTGCAAGCGATTGCTATTTTTTTAGATTTCCCTTTGTGTCGGTGTTAAAAAATTACTGCTCCTACCTGCTATTTTGTGACACCCCTTTGACTATTAACCCAGGACACTGGCCTTTTCAATGTGACATATTCAACTCCCATTGATTCCAATAGTTAAGGTCCAGCATGCAAATCTAACCTCCAACACTCCACAAATATAGAAATGTATTTAGAGGGATGTAAGCATAACAATATTAATGGAAGAAAGTTGCATGGATTGTATGCACAGTCCCACAAACAGACATTTTATTTCTAGGGTACATTTTTTTATTTATTTTTAGATTATTAATCATTAGATAGGTCTTGTCTAAACGTCAGCCACACTCACTACACCCTCTTTAGGTAATTTTATATGGATAAAAATATGGTTATTGCAAACCCTGCAGCCAGTACTTCAGGAACACAAAAAAGAAGAACCCAGCAAGGGGCTTGGGGGGACACCAGGGTAACAAAGCCAAGCAGGTTAACATTAGTGAAATATAATACCTATATAGTCTCTGGTAGTCAAGCAGACACATATATAATCCCTAGTCAGGTATTACTGTATTTTTATAACCTGTCTTTGTATGTTTCTTCAGAATATTTCAAAGCCATCCATAACTCTGCCCCAGCTACTTTACAAACCTAGTCCAAAGATACCAACCAAGATCTCCTGCTCTCTAGCTCCCTTGTCACCTCCTCCCATGCTCACCTCTAGGATTTCTCCAGAGCGTCTCCCATACTTTGGAACTCTCTAACTAATACATTGTTTTACTTCCTCCATCTGCTCATCCCCAACAGTTATTCCTTTTTGTATCAATTGACCCTCCCTTTTAGATTGTAAGCTCGAATGATCAGGGCCCTCTGATTCCATCAAATTGTAATTTAACGATCATGTCTGCCTTCATATTGTTAAGCACTGTGCAAACTGTTGGCGCTATAAATCCTATATAATAATAATAATATTATTTTCCTTTCAATGTATGTGTTATGCCACGTACACATGATCGTAATTTCGGCCCACAAAAGACTGATTAGAGTTTTTTGCCGGAAAATGCCACCGTGTGTATGCTACATCGGTCTTTTGCTGGCTGAACTCCAGCGAGCAAGAGATTGAGAGCATGCTCTCAATTTTTCGGTCGGGGAAAAGTTCTTATCCGAAAATGCGATCGTCTGTGGCAATTCCAACGTGCAAAATTCCTACGCATGCTCGGAAACAATTCAACACATGCTCGGAACCATTGAACTTCATTTTCTTGGCTCGTCATAGTGTTGTACGTCACTGTGTTCTTGATGGTCGTAATTTCAGCTAACTTTTGCGAAATTGTGTGTAAGCAAGGCAAACTTGAGCGAAATCCTGTCGGAAAAGCCATCATATAGCCATTCAGTGAAACTCTTTTTTTATTTCTCTGAGCACCGCTCCCCCAAGGGTACAACAGCAAAAAGACCTTTCAGATGTGAATGTTTGATTTAAATTGAATTGAACGTTGTGAATAATCTTTATAACCATTAACAAGAAGGCTTTTAATAATTGTCCCTCTACTAATCTGCAGATTAGAAAGGTTCTATAAAATGTTATACAATCAATGTGGTTTTGTGTTCCCCTCTTGGCAAGAGCATCTTTTCTACACTTGCTCTGGTTTTTGCTGGTATATACCTTGCATTGGCATAACACATGTTTTAGTAATGTAAACAATTAGCAGAGGAGGATATAGATTAACAGAAAAGGACCCCATCTCAAACAATTTCATGCCCCACATTTTAACTACTAGCAGTATTTACCTACACATGGGTAAGTACAGTATACGCCAAAACATTTTAAAACATTTTCCTGTTTATTCATAAATGATAAAATCTCCTTGTTTTGACAGTCATAATAGCAATAAATACCCTCTTAAGCAATTACTGCAGTGATGCAAGTTATTGTATTTACAGATATAAGTGCTGAAGACTATATCTGATTTGTGGTTTATGACTTTCCAGTAAAATATAAGGAGAATTCAAGGAGTTAATAACTATGTTTATCTCTTAAAAGAATTTATGGTGTTAGTGAAAAAAAACACCAAGTCAACAGATTTCCAAACCCTAAATAACATTACAATGTCACTGATGGATTAGTCTGCTTAGTTTGTAAAAAGTGCACCATCCATTATAAGCCTCACAATAATGAAGATGCGTGACATGACTTCTTTTCAATTGATTAATTTGAAAATTATTGCTAAATTAGTTTCTACTATATTCTTCAATGTGAAATATAGAGTATATTGTTTTGTTTTAATACTTACTTGTGATAAAAAAAAATATATAAACAGATTATTTGCAAAACATTGGTTTGCAAACATTTTAAACCTTAAGATGAGTTTCCAATGCACATTGCAATTTTTCAACCAGACAGATTATATCATACAACGACAGCCTAGAGAATTGTGGTATAAGCAATTACCACTGTATGCTTAGTAGAGTCAGCATTGTATATAGACATTTGACAGTTTCAATATATATGGAAAACTGTGATCCAGACCATATTTAAAGCCTAACTCCTTCATTCACTTTAACTACTTTGTTCTTCTAATTGGCGGAGCTAGGAAGCCTTTTATTCATTCATAAAAATACAAAGCTTTCGGTAAATGGCTAAGCAACACTCATACCAACTCAATTTTGTTCAGAGAATGGGACCGGAAGGCCTCATACCGCTGCTGGAACACAACGCTGTATACTTTATTTATTTGATGCTACATACATTTTATACAGCGTTAATGGTTTGTACATGTATTAATAATGGTTATAGATAAAGTGAAATTTAAAGCAAAATTAAAATTATACCTAAAGTTAGTCTTTAACTGTCTTTACTTTATGCAAATATCACAATGTCTGCTAGTAAAATTAACCACTTTAAGACCAGCATGATAAACCCCCTCCCTATCAAGGGCAGTTTTCAATTTTCAGCATTAGGATACTTTGACTGACAATTACATCACGCAACACTATACCCAAACTAATTTTATATAATATTTTAGAGACAGAAAGGGGATTTACTGAACCAAGTGCACACAGAATCGGTTGCAGCTGTGCATACTAACCAATAACCCTTCTAGGTTTTATTGTCAAAGCTTAATTAAGCTAAATTAAGCTAAATTTATAAGCTGATTGGTTAGTGTGCACAGTTACACCAGATTCTGTGTGTACCAGTTGTACTAAATCTAACCGACAGAGCTTTCTTTTGGTTGCATTTAATATCCACTGTTTAATAAAATGTTACTAATAAATATTCTCTTGTTATAAATGTATGCCATATATATATATTTATATTATAATTTCAAAAGTATACACGCACATGAACATGGGATCCCAGTCTTAGTTCGTAGGGATCAATATTGAGTTTGTCCACACCCTATGCAGCTATAATAGCTTAAACTCTACTGGGAAGTGCATTTGTGAGGTCAGGCACTGACGTTGGATGAGAAGGCCTAGCTTGCAGTCTCCTCTCTAATTTAGCCCAAAGGTAATGGGTTGGGGACAGGACTCTGCGCAGGCCAGTAAAATTCCTCCACCTTCAACTCGCTCATCCATGTATTTATGGACCTTGCTTTGTGCACTGGTGTGCAGTCATGTTGGAACAGGAAGGGGTCATCCCCAAACTGTCCAAAAATTGCCCGAAAAATGTCTTGGTATGCTGACACCTTAAGCCCTTGTACACACGGTCGGAGAATCTGTCGGAATGAGTCTTATCGGACCGTGCCGTCAGATAATCTGACTGTGTGTGGTATGCATCGGACTGATTCCGTCCGAATCTCCATCTGACCCAATTTTCCAACATGTTGGAAATATTTCCCGACCAACTGGGCCGGACGGACCTAATCCGATCATGTGTAGAGCATTTTCATCGGACCAAGTGCCACGCATGCTCAGATCAAATTCCTACATCAAAGCTATTGGCTACTAGCCTGAATGAAGTCCCATCGTAACGCAATTACGTCATCACATTCTGAAAGATCAGATTTTTCGCCAACTTGGCCCGACCGTATGTATGCAACAGTTTCAGACAAGATCCGACGGACAAAATCCGACGGGCAAATTCAGACGGATTTGGTTGTGGAAATCTCCTACCGTGTGTACAGGGGCTAAGAGTTCCTTTCACTGGAACTAGGGGGTCAGGCTCAACCCTGGAAAAACAACCACACACCATATTCCCCTCTCCACAAAATGATTTGGACCAGTGCACGGTCTATAAAGACATGGATTAGTGAGTGTGGGGTGGAGGAATTTGACTTGCCTACAGAGGGTCCTGACTTCAACCCGAGAGAACACCTTTGGAATGAATTAGAGCGAAGACTGCAAGCCAGGCCTTTTCGTCCAACATCAGTACCTGACCTCACAAATGTGTTTCTGGAAGAATGGTCAAACATTCCAATAGACACACTCCTAAACTTTTTGGATAGCCTTCCCAGAAGAGTTGAAGCTGTTATACCTGTAAATGGTGGGCCAACTCAATTGAACCCTATGGACTTAGACTGGGATGCCATTAAAGTTCATGTGTGTAAAGGCAGGTCCCCCAATATTTTTGACACTATAGTGCATATTAAATGTATCAATCCTGATTTTATGATTGCCTATCTAATTTATTGAGTTCCTAAATGCAATGACTGTACAAACACTCAAAAAATGAATCCTTTTTGTAAAGTAGACACTTCAAGATATTCAGTAAAAACCTTAAGCCCTTGAACCCGAGAGAACACCTTTGGAATGAATTAGAGCGAAGACTGCAAGCCAGGCCTTTTCGTCCAACATCAGTACCTGACCTCACAAATGTGTTTCTGGAAGAATGGTCAAACATTCCAATAGACACACTCCTAAACTTTTTGGATAGCCTTCCCAGAAGAGTTGAAGCTGTTATACCTGTAAATGGTGGGCCAACTCAATTGAACCCTATGGACTTAGACTGGGATGCCATTAAAGTTCATGTGTGTAAAGGCAGGTCCCCCAATATTTTTGACACTATAGTGCATATTAAATTTATCAATCCTGATTTTATGATTGCCTATCTAATTTATTGAGTTCCTAAATGCAATGACTGTACAAACACTCAAAAAATGAAACCTTTTTGTAAAGTAGACACTTCAAGATATTCAGTAAAAAGCATGACGAGTTTTGTGAAGTTGAAATGTTTTTGTAACAATTTTTTGAAAGTAAATTAAATTATATTTTGGTTTTCATTGTTGTCAAGAAAAATTGACGTTTAACAGATTTTGTCGATGACCCAACTTTTTTAGAGACTGGCAGTCTGACAAAACTAGTTAGGTATCAGTCTTTCTTCTCCCATGTGATCCAGTGGTTCTGCTCTCCATATCCCTGTGTGATTTAAGGACCTTTACATTTAAATCTAGTATGAAGTCTTTACCTATTGAATTTATGCTTCTCTGAGTGGACTATCATGTATCTGCCTCTACTTTGGTCACCTACTCAATAGGCTCTTAGTACCTGGGGTGATATCTAAGCCATGCATATAAGGTCCCTGTAGAAACCTGTGCATTATCATGACCTAGCATCTGCTATCCTATAGATGTCCCTTTCACTCTAGAATTATTATTTCACTCGCAAAGTCCTAAAAGGAACTGTTGCCCTTTTGAAAGAGTACAACCACAAATTATTACATATGATCATTTCATCCTTACAATCAGTATATATTATGTTTTATGATATTTTGATTGATATTGTTGGATGTATCATTTTGGAAGTTATGTGGGTTTTTTATAGGTATACCATTTTTTTAACCTATTTTTTGTGTCTTTACAATTTTATTTTTTGTAATAAAATATGTTTTTTCTCTTTTCTTTTATAAATAATATTTGAACTTCTGTGGAAGCCCTATGAAAGTAGATATTTATATAGTAGTGGCGTCTTGACATTTTCTACTGTGGACTCCGGATTTGTTACCACTATTTTTGCTGTAGGGTTTGTAGGTCTGTTACGTTTGCCTTCTCTTTGCTCCCAGTCATCAACTATAAGTTATCTTGTAAAGGGTCTACATGCTAAGACCTGACCTTTGTTTACTATTAATAAATTTTAGGAATATTTTTGGGTTCGTCCTACTCTCTTTTGCAACTTGTCATTCATTTTCGATTTTTGTGACCTTGATTTTTTCTAGACATTCTGTTACATTCATTTGTAACTTTTAGCCCTTGTACACACGGTCGGAGATTCTGACAACCAAATCCATCAGAGTAATTCCAACGGATTAATTCCGGAAGAGGTCCGGAAGTAATGTTGCATACACACGGTTGGACTAAAGCCCCGTACACACGAGCGGACTTTTCAACATCCAAAGTCCGTCAGACCGAGTCCGTCAGACTATCCGATCGTGTGTGGGCTGCAACGGACTTTAGCTTCGCAAAAGTCTGACGGACTTTAGAAATGAAGCATGCTTCAAATTTTCCCGACGGAACTCCGCCGGACCCGGTCCCCTTCGAAAAATTCGCTCGTGTGTGTGCTACTCCGACGGACTAAAACCGACGCTAGGGCAGCTATTGGCTACTGTCTATGAACTTCCTACGTCGAATCCAGTCGTACGTCATCACGTTCGACTCCGTCGGAGTTTGGTGTGATGGTGTGTGGTCAAGTCCGTTCGGTCGAAAAGTCCGCCAGAACTCCATCGGAACTCCTTTGGAGGTCTGTCAGACTTAATCCCTCTCGTGTGTACGGGGCATTAGTTGTCGGAAAATCTGATTGTACATAATGTGATGACGTTATTTCGTTACGACGGGACTACATTCAGGCTAGTAGCCAATAGCTTTGGTCTAGGAATTTGATCTGAGCATGCGTGGCACTTTGTTCGTCGGAGTAGGCTACACATGATCGGAGTATGTGCGATAGGAGCATTTTGTCAGAAAATTTTACCGGCAAGTTGGAAAACTTGGTCCGTCGGATATTCCGACTGAAACAGTCCGATGCAGACCACACACAGTCGGAATATCCAACAAAACGGTCCAATAGGAAACATTCCGTCGGAATCTCCGACCGCGTGTACAAAGGCTTAAATGATGCTAGTGTTTCATCAACCATATCTCTCAAGAAATATATGAAAACTATTCCTGGTGTGTTTGATTATGAACTATACATGTTCATTGAAAGAGCTGCTCACACTTATCCTTGTTTCATGTACTCCAATGTAGGAGCCAGAGAGTCTGGCGCTGGTGGTCTCCTGCTATTGCCTGTTTATTAAGTTGTTATGTGTTTTCTGCTAAGCATGTCTGCCTAATGGTTAATTGTTAATTGGGTCACCTATTGTCTGATTAATCACAACATTGTCTGTCTGCTAGTATTGTGTGCACTCCACCTAGGCTGGTTTAAGTAACTAGTTAATTAGCTCAAGTCAATTAAATGACTGTCAGCTATTAGTTGCTAGTGGGGAAGTTTTATACTGTTTGTGTTGGTTGTTCCTTAGTTATAAGTATATTTCTGTATACAATTTTATTTGCATACAATAATGTAATCAGGCTCACTGCACCTGACATGGTGGGGTATATAAACAGTTCCAGATCTCATACAAGCTACTTTTGTTCTGTTATTCGTGTATGCTATGCAGCTATAATATCTGGTATCTATGTCCAGACTGGAGGAAGCTGGTATACTGACAAAAGCACTCAAGTTGGGTGCCTGGAACATTTTCATTACATTGGTGGCAAACGGTGGGATGCTTCCTGCGGTCTGGGACATCCAAACTTCCATCAAGATCCAAGGTCCAGATAGCAGAAGAGGAGAGGCACAGATATCAGCCACCCAGGAAAGAGGAATTTGGAAGGAGGATGCAAGAGATGCAGATAAAGCACAGGGGACCAGTGTCAATGCAGTTCCTGCTGGTATGGTATGACTCTGTCCGCTGGGAACTCTGGATGTAAACG